>NC_134091.1:127909207-129150207 GCF_000715075.1 Nicotiana tabacum
TCGGACTGAAAAACGCAGGGGCATCGTACAAAAGGTTGGTAACAAAGATGATAAAGAACTAGATCGGTAAGACAATGGAAGTCTACATAGATGGCATGCTGGTCAAGTCCAAAAGAAAAGAAGATCGCATCGATCACCTGAGAGAAACCTTCGACATACTCAGGCAATACAAAATGAAACTAAACCCCAAAAAATATGCATTCAGTGTAGCCTCAGGAAAATTCTTGGGTTTCCTAGTATCATAGCGAGGTATCGAGGTCAACCTCGACCAGATCAAATCCATCAAAGGGATACCAGATCACTTAACCACCAAAACACAGGTTCAAAGGTTGACTGGCCGCATCGCCTCCCTTTTAAGGTTCATCTCGCGATCATCTCATAGGTACCACAAATTCTTCGGTGTGCTCAATAAAGATAACGACCTCCAATGGACCTCCGAGTGTGCCCAAGCCCTGAAGGAGTTAAAGGCTTACTTATCGTCGCCCCCACTACTTTCAAAACCACAACCTGGGAGAACCTCGTCATCTACATCGCTGTGTCTGAGGTGGCTGTGAGTGCAGTCCCGGTCCAAGAAAATAAATATATGTAATATCCCATCTATTACATTAGCAAAACACTAGTCGACGTCGAGACGAGGTATCTCCACCTCAAACATTTGTCCCTGGCCTTCGTCGTAGCTTCAAGAAAGTTTAGACCCTACTTACAGTGCCACCCCATCTAGTTATGACTTTTATGTTAAGAAGTATTTTGCATAAACCTGAGATATCGGTCAGGTTAGCCAAATGGGCCATAGAATTAAGAGAGCATGATATCACATATCAACCGCGAACGATGATAGAGTCACAAGTCCTTGCCAACGATAAATTAACAGCAGCCACCAAAAATATAACCGGATAAAGAAACGTGGTCACCCTCCTCCACTCATCGATAGATCAAATCGAGGTAAGGACCATAAATCAAACTTGGGACTGGCGCAACCATATTGTTACATACTTGCAGGATGGCGTACTCCCAGATGATAAAAATGAATCAAGAAGATTCAAATGCAAGCAGTCAGGTACACCATCATTCATAACGACCTATACAAGAGGACGTATGGCGGCCCCCTAGTGAAATGCTTAGGCCTGAATCAGATGTGACGCGTCCTTGAAGAAGTCCATGAAGGTCATTGCAGAGCTCATTCTGACAATCGGGCTCTGGTCAGATGTCTCATACGGGCAGGTTACTATTGGCCCACCATGAAGAAAGAGGGCACAGACTTCGTGAAAAAATGCGAGCAATGCCAAAAATACGCCCAGATGATCCACTAAACGGGCGAGTACCTCTATTCAGTCACTTCCCCCTGGTCCTTCATCAAGTGGGGAATGGACATCGTCGCCCCCCCTCCCCGTGGGGCGAGGTAACGTACGATTTCTTTTGGTTTTAACTGACTATTTTTCTAAATGTGTAGAAGCAGGAGCATTCACCCAAATACGCGAGCAGGAAGTGATCGCCTTTATATGGAAAAACATCGTATACCGCTTTGGCCTCCCCAAAGAGATCGGTTGCGACAACGGACCCTAATTTACAGGGAAAAAGGTCACTGAATTTTTCGAGAAATGACATATCAAAAGAATACTCTCAACACCTTATCACCCTGCAGGCAATGGGCAAGCGGAATCCTCTAATAAGTCAATATTGAACATCATGAAGAAAAAGCTTGAGGACGCCAAGGGTTTACGGCCGGAGTTACTACCAGAAGTACTTTGGGCATACCGAACAACGCCAAAGATGACAACGAGAGAGACTCTCTACTCATTAGTCTATGGGACTGATACGTTAATACCAGTTGAAGTCGGAGAGCCCAGTTTGAGATATTCCCACGAGAGCGGGCCGAGGAATGATGAAAGCAGAAGGCAAGAGCTCGATGAAGCCGAAGAACGGAGAAATATGGCCTACATAAGGATGATCGCCCAAAAACAACATGCAGAACGTTATTATAACAAAAGGCAAAGGTTAGACCACTCAAAGTTGGGGATTACGTGCTCAAAGATAAAACACAAGCAAGCATAGACCCGCAGGAAGGCAAACTGGGAACAAATTGGGATGGCCCATACAAAATCACGGCAAAAGCAAACAAAGAGTCATTCCAACAAGAAACAATGGAAGGAAAACTACTACCAAACAACTCGAATGTCACCTACCTCAAGTACATCAAATTTTAAGAAAAAGCGTTCTCCAAGTCGTACTCTTTTTTCCCTCACTTGAGTTTTGTCCCAATTGGTTTTTTTCAAGGAGGGTTTTAACGAGACGACAAGGGGAACTCTTCAAGTTGAAGTGCGAACAAATGGAGGAACAGGACGGTCAGTTCATTGCCCAACCTCCCAATACTTCTCCAGGTCGACCAATGAAGGGATTAAATAGAGTGGACTTGAATGCCAGCCCGAAAAATATGTAAATTTCTCCAAGTATATGAACAAAGCACAAATGCATGAAGTTTGCCCATATTTTCGCCAAACACACAGCCAAAGCAACGTTGCCTCAATACTTGCTCGGCCCCGGCCATAATGAAGTAAAAGTTACATTCGATCTCGTTCGAATTAACTAAGTACATGTTACATTCGACCCCGTTCGAATTAACACCTACTCGCCCCTCCCCTCCCCTCCCCCCCGGCTGTAATTGAGTAAAAGTTACATTCGACCTCATTCGAATTAATACCTACTCGGCCCCCAGCCGTAATTAAGTAAAATTTACATTCGACCTCGTTCGAATTAACTAAGTACAGGTTACATTTGACCTCGTTCGAATTAACACATACTCGGCCCCCAGCCTTAATTAAGTAAAAGTTACATTTGGCCTTGTTCGAATTAATAAAGTACATGTTACATTCGACCTCGTTCGACTTAACACCTACTCGACCCCCGCCATAATTAAGTAAAAAATACATTTGACCTCGTTCGAATTAACTAAGTACAGGTTATATTCGACCCCGTTCGAATTAATACCTACTCGACCCCCGGCCATAATTAAGTAAAAGTTACATTTGACCTTGTTCGAATTAACTAAATACAGGTTACATTCGACCTCGTCTGAGTTAACACCTACTCGGCCTCCGGCCGTAATTAAGTAAAATTTACATTCTACCTCGTTTGAATTAACTAAGTATGTGTTACATTCGACCTCGTTTAAATCAACAACTACTCCCCCCGATCGTAATTAAGTAAAAGATGCATTTGACCTCATTCGAATTAACTAAGTACAGGTTACATTCGACCTCGTTCGAATTAACTCCTACTCGGACCCCGACCGTAATTAAATAAAAGTTACATTCGACCTCGTTCTAATTAACTAAGTAAAAGTTATATTCGACCTCGTTCGAATTAACTATGTAAAAGTTACGTTCGACCTCGTTCGAATTAACTAAGTAAAAGTTACATTCGACCTCGTTCGAATTAACTAAGTAATGTTACATTCGACCCCATTCAAATTAACATCTACTCAACCCCCGACCGTAATTAAGTAAAAATTACATTTGACCTCATTCGAATTAACTAAGTAAAAGCTACTTTCGACCTCGTTTGAATTAATTAAGTACATGTTACATTCGACCTCGTTCGAATTAACTATGGGTTATAGTCAACCTTACTTGAATTAACCAAGTATAGGTTACAATTCTACCTCGTTCGAATCAACACATACTGGCCCGAGCCCTCGGCAATGATCAAAACTGAGTTCTGTTTTGACCTCGTTCAACCCACATGAACCAACTTTTTATGACCAAAGCAACCAAAAAGCAAAACTAAAGAAAGAGGCATACAAACCTGAACGGAAGGAAAAGAATAAGGTACGAGCAACATAACTAGCATTTCATACTTGGAATATTCTTTTTACAAAGGCTAGAACAAATCCTCACAAAAATATTTACACAAAAGTCTACAAACAAAAAGAAGGAAAAACAACTAATTGACGCGTAACCCAGCAGCGCCATCTGCCTCTCCACCATCGCCATCGCCATCGGGATATTCATCCTCACACCAGGCGTCCTCTTCAATCCGATCCACTCTCACATCCTCCTCGTCATCACCGACCTCAGGTGTAGCGGGGTCAGAGCCACAAACGACACGGGTTGTACGTGCCTTAGCACGAGCGTCCTCAAAGTCGACCTCAAAAAATTTACCCGCACCCATCAGATCTCTAAATATATCCAGTTGGGCCTCGACGTGGATCCACTTCTCATACAGATCATGCAGAATATCAGGGAAAACGGAAGTGCGAGAAGAATACGGTTCAGCCAATAATTGTGACTTCTCGACCTCAAAAACAGCAACTTGATCATCAAGGCATGAAACCTCTTTTTCCAACTCCCCTATCTGCTCATCAAGTCGCTATTCTCTAAGCATGGCCGTCTCTAGAGCGCTCTCCCCCTCGTAACAAAGAATGCGGACCACGATCTCTAGTGCCTCCATTTTTCTCGATGCCGCCAACTGGGCCAACTCCGCCTTCTCTAAGTCCGTTGTCTTCTCGGCAACCTCGCTATTGAGAACGTCCGCCTTGATTAGACATTCCTCGATCTCGTCCCGCAATGACACCACTTGGGCTTGGAGATTGGCACATTGGGCCTCGACCCCCTTGCTCACCTCGAGCTCTTCTTTTTATCTCTCAACACCCCCTTGAGGACACTGCATTTTACGATGACTCTCACCAACTCATCATCTTTCCTTTTCATCTTGTCTCGGAGAGCTTGAAAGTTGCCACCCTCACCAAACCCCCTGCAGATCTCACAATACATATTGCGGTACTCACGATTCTTCCGCTCCATCTTTTGAAAAATGGCTTTGCGCCTCTCCTCATGGCGGGCACTCTTGATTTCCAAAATCACAGTCTGAAAACAAAGACAAACAACAAGTAAGAATGAAGTACAAAGCACATAATTTGAAAGGAAAATCGAAAAAACTTACCCTAAGGGCGAGGCCGAATGTGAGCACGTAATTTTTGTCCTATGCAAATATTCCTACAAAATCAAAAATAATAATAAATAAACAAAACAATAGTTTCTAGTTATTTTTGATTTTTTGTAGAATTTTTAGGAATTTCTCTTTATTTGTTTGTTTGCATTTAGTTACATTTTTGTGCATATTTAATGTATTAAAATCATAGAAAACCCATAAAATTCTCAAATCTTAATTCCATATAATTTTAGGTTTTAATTGCATTTTTAGAAATTAATTATATAACTAATACATGAAAATCACAACAAAAAATATGTTAGTCACTTTACATGCATCTTTAGTTAAATAATTGGTTAAATGATAGTTAACACGCTAATTTTGCAAAATTAGGTTCAATTTAGGTATTTTATCTAGAGTGGTTATTTAGCAATTAAAACAAAAGAATGATTGGGTTGTTGACATTCTTAACTAGACCAAGCAAAATCAATGGCCCAACTGACCAAAACACCAGCCCAAACCCACACCCAATCCGCCCCACAACCTGGCCCAATATACTCCTCTTCCGTAAAAATGAGTAAGGGCTAGCCAGCTTTCGGACTTTTAATTCAAAAATAGCCACCGTTTGCAAAGTCATTGAAAAATAGTCACTATTTTGCTGCAACACGGATCAGTCAAGCATAATATACTAGCGCTTGTAAATCTAGCTATTTTTGAACTTCTCATTCCTCTTCCATCTATTAAAATAGGCCAAACCCATATACAACCCATTTAACTTGGCTCCATTTTTTATTTTATCACTTTATCTCAATCTTGTTCCATTTTGGCCCTCCAACTCTATTTCTTATGTTTTATTTTAACACAAAAGTTGAAACCAGTGCAAAAAAATATAGCGCGTGTGTATACACAAATCTGAGGTGTAATAAATATCCAATTAAATATTGTCATCTGATTTTTTTTATCCTTTATTTCATATAAGCTTGAAGTTTGAAGTGAATCTATATCTCAAAGAAAATTATTTTTTCATAATGGAATGGATATTTGCTCTTGTGAATTTCAAGTTGAACTGAAAGTATCATGGACACCAAAATATCAGGGTCAAGTATTTTAGTATTGACCCGTTTGACAAGTATGAACAACTTTTAATTGGATATTTATTACACCTCAGATTTGTGTATACACATGTGCTATATTTTTTTGCACTGGTTTTAGCTTTTGTGTTAAAATAAAACATAAAAAGTAGAGTTGGAGGGCCAAAATAGAATAAGTTTGAGATAGAGTGCCAAAATAAAAAATGAGATCAAGTTAAATGCGTTGTATATTTATTTGGCTATTAAAATAACATCTCCGACCAAGAGTTTGTGAGTTCGAGTCATCTCTCTGTACCAGAATAGGGGTAAGGTATGCGTGCAAACTAACTCCTCACACCCAGCTAATGGGATTATAATGGTTGTTGTTCTTGTTGTTGTAAAATAACATATCCCCAATTCCCTGCAGAATAGAGACGGTCTCCCTCCCTTTTACAAACTTCCCCTCTCCTTCCACACTATTCCTAGCAGCTCACCTCTCCATGGTTAATCTCTCGCCAACACACAGGGGTGTATCTATGTAGGGGATCGGGGGTGGTACGCCACCCGGTCGCTCGAGTAAAATCATATACATGTACTAGTATTTTCCTTAAAATATTGAACATATATAACGAGTGGCACCCCAAGTTAGAAAATGACTATAGGTGCCACGGTTAAAGCACTGAAATTCCATATAAAAGGCCCAGGATCAAGACTATGTTGTGGTCCTAGTTGTTTTGTTGTTGTCCTTTTCCCTTCCCTTTTCTTTTCTTTATGCTCCTTCTTTTAATTTCTTCACCTATGTTATTTACTCTTCTTGTGCAATCTCCTTTTTATTATTTATTTAAATTGTATATTTGCTTCCTTTTTCTTTTTCTAGATCTTCATTTTATTTGAATGTGATTTTAATCATTTTCTCTTTTTATCCATCTAATGTTATTTTATTAATTTTAGAAACTAGAGTGATGGTAAGGTCTGCGTACACACTTAATCGAGCTGTATATAGATTGAAGTGGTGTATTTCCTAATTTAAAATTTTATTTTTCTTTATATTTTTTTATCATATTAATCGAATTTGAACCTAGAGAATTAGACCAAATTGGACAGAACTTATTCGAGTTTGTGGTCACATATTCATTTATGCATAAAATAATTTTAAATGGAATTGAATTGAATTAATTCAAAATGGACCGAACCGAACGGAATCGAATTAATTAAAAATGGATCGAACCGACTAAATCTATATCCAAGTTCAATCTCTTCACTATGGACGGTTTGCATTAAAAGCAGTAGCACCGGGGGCATTCGCAGAACTTTTGTAAGTGGTGTCAAAATTTATAGAAGAACGAGAATAATAACTTTAATTACCATACTTCTAGACGAAAAATAATTTTAATCTATTAGTTTTGTTGAGTCTTAAGTAAAAAAATATCTTAAATTAAATTCTATTTCATTAGAACTCTCAAATATTTGTAAAAATGATGTGCTAGTTGAGGTTTGAACCTCTGACCTCTTAGAGCAAAATCAAGCACATAACCAATATACCAAGAGACAAATTATGTCAAGTGATGTCATTTTTTTCTACTTATCCGCTTCCTCGCAATATTAATACATATATTTAGCAAAAGAATTCACGAAGCGGTGTCGCCCGACATTGCTTCGATAAACACCGATTGATAAATGTGCATCTGCCACCCGTAACCATCAAATGATCCGCCTTACCCACTGATCTCTTCTTTCACACATTCGCTCACACACCACAATACAAATTCCTCACTCATTCACTCTCCATTCCTCATTGACGCAAAAAAACAGCCAAAAACGCCTTCAGAGAAGCCATGGATTACTGAGTTAGAATCTGAAATTTCCAGTTTTAAAAAAAAAGAAAAAAAAAAGAAGAAGAAGTAAAGTTAGGTCGATTTTCCTTTTCAAAAGGCTGTGGAGAAGTTGCATCTGTTTCTGCTTGATTCTAGAGAATTTTTTTATTATTTCTGGGTTTTTGGCAAGCCGATTTGGTCTTCAATCCTGCTGATAGCTGTTGGAATCGTTGCTGAGCTCTAGTCGAGGCTATTTCTGACCTTTATTTGGTCTGTTCCCTAGTGTTTTCTCGGCTTTGAACTGGTAAGTTCGACATCTCTGTACTTACATGTTCCTTTGAAATGACAGCCCTTATTCTCTATGAAATCTGGCATAATTTGTTAAACTCTCATGTTTGGACTGTAATATGATTATGGACATGAATGCATTTCTAACGTAGTGTAATTAAAGTAGATGCTGAAATTTGGTTAATTCAAGATATGAACACCAGCATAATTATATGAAATGAGTAGTTAAACAATTTAATTAAGCCAAGTATGATTAAAGCAACCGTGCCAAAACTACGGAATCCGGGAATGCCTAACACCTTCTCCCGTGTTAACAGAATTACTTACCCGGCCTTCTGATTTTTCTCGTACTTTAAAACAGAGTCAAAATTACTCGATTTGGGATTTAAAATAAACCGGTTATTTGGGCCACCACCAAAAATATTCCAAGTGGCGACTCTGAATTAAATAAATAATCTCATTTTGAATAATGTCACTTTAATTGGAAAAAATCCCTATTCCCTCGGGTAATGTCGACCGTATCAGCGACAGAACTCCCGACCTCCCCTTTTGCGTCATTTAATAGATGAAGATGAGGGGTCATCGCCAAGCAAGGGGCCATCTGGGGACCAACTGTATAAGCCAAAATCTGTCCTAAGGGAATTTAGCATAAAGTGGTAATAAGGAAAAAGATGCGGTCGAGGTTGACTAGGAAACAATGGGATTCGTGGCTGGGCACTCAACAATGGTCGAGGTCGAGCATCAAGGGTAGAGCACTAACGGCTAGTTTTGTAATAAGATATTAGAGAAAATATTTCATTGAATATTTTCTGCACTTGTACTATTAGGGTTGATTAGGGATATGTCTCGTATAAAGAGAAAAAGAGATAAGGGGATAAGGCATGTAATAGTCATTTGATAAGAACACTTTTTGAGAAGAAGTTTTTACTAAGATTCCATCATCTATTATTTCATACTTTTCCATCAGATCCGAGAATAGTTCCAATATTCTAGGATTTATTTGTCATTCATCGCTGTCAGAAAGAAGAATCATCCACCTCATTCAATATTGGGTGAATCATTCTTCTTATTTACACAAATGTTATTCATTGCTATTTATTGCTTGATATTCCTTTATTATTGCTCAAATCCTTTGGAATATTAAATGCGCACTGTTTTCAGTTCCCCACCAGCATTATCTCACTTTATTTATGCTAACTAGTTCTAAATCTAGAGATATTATCATTAACTAGGTTTAACCCTTTATTACATAAGATTTAATAGTTTAACCGAAAGTTTGTATTTTTTGGTCAAACAATTTGGCGCCGTTTGTGCGGATTTCCTAGTTAAATTTTTTGTTTCTTCTAGATCTACAACTAGCACGGATTGCTAACAAAAAAACACATAGAGAACAAAACTCCTTTTTTCTTTGTACACACATATCTGACATGGCAGGTAACGGAGAAGAAAGAATGAGGGTAGTGACCGACCTCACCACCAATCTCTTGAACACCATCAATGAGGTTTCTGAGACAGAAGGCGAGAACATAACGCCTAATGCCTCTCCCAAGCGAGGCGGGTCGCCTCTCCCTCACGGCAGTATCGCAACATCCGGTAGTAAAGGAGCCTCCACATCCGTGATGGAAGAGACGCCACCAGCGGTGAACAAGCTTCTTGAGGCTTGGCTAACTGACACCAGCATTATCTCACATTATTTATGCTAACTAGTTCTAAATCTAGAGATATTATCATTAACTAGGTTTAACCCTTTATTACATAAGAATTAATAATTTAACCGAAAGTTTGTATTTTTTGGTCAAACACTGAGCTCATAGTGTAAAGAAAATTTACACAGTAAATCTATATAAGTTAAATCCTAGGGTTATTTAAATTCCATATTTTCTCTGTTTTAAAAAAACAAAAAAGGAAAATCTTCAGCCAAATTAACACTTGGCCCGCGGCTGCCAACAACTGCCCGCCGTTTCTGTCTCCGGCCAACTCCAGTTGTAAGTTCCTCTCTCTCTCTCTCTCTCTAACTCATATACACATATCTCTTTTTCTCTCTCATATCTCGCTTATGTATGTCTTTTTAATGATTTGACTATTGATAGTCTTTAGGTAAATTGGAGATATGGAAAATATAGTTAAAAAGTATCAGCAGAGATTCAGGAAGGTGAAGGAAGAGATGGACACGTGGAATGATCTTCAATCTCGACTGCTTTCTCAGTTCACCAATGCTTCTTCCATCATTCAGCGGTTACAGGTAATTAACTTTCCCAGCTTTTTTAACCATGTTCTAATGGCTGGCTTCTAACAGTAAAGGGCTTTTGACATAGTTTACTTTTGTCCCTTATAAAAGATTACATTTTTATGCAGATTCTTCAAGATTCTAAGAATTATGGTGCCCTGAGATGTGTTGAAGGCATTGAAGAAGCTGTTTTGCTTAAGCAAATGGATTCTCTTCAAACTATCTTGCTTTCTATGAATCAAACTATGTAGGTCCTTTTTTTTGTCTTTCTATTTCATGATTTTTAGTTATGTCAATCAATCAACTATATGTCAATCCGAACTAGTTGGGGTCGGCTATATGAATCTTTTTACTATTCGGGCTCATTTCATTCTAATACCAAAAATTAGTCTTTTAAGTTAAACTAGAGGCTATTTGAAACACTTATATGCAAGTCGCTAACTATAGATAAAATAACTAGTGGCAAACACAAACTTTCCTCAGTTATAAAAGTCAAATATTTGTCATTGCCCTTTCGAATTTTTTGTTGGTAATTGATTATGTTAGCAAAAGTAGCATTATTTTCCTTGTTTTTGACTTTCTTAAAACTGTGGGATGAGTTTTGTTGTACTCCTTTGTAATGTTATAGAGCAGTAAGTGAATTGCTTTTGCAGTTTACTTGTGCATTTAGTTATTGGAGCTAGATGTTGATTATCAACTAAGAGGGTTATTCTTTTTTCCCCTCTTTCTGTTTGGTTCAAAATCTAGGGAAAAATTTCGCTCTGTCGTGTTATCGCTTGAGAAGATGGTTCGTGATGGTAGACAGCTCATAAAAGGGGGATCCACCCAAGTAACTGTGAAACAGCTGCAGCAACGCGTTGGAGTAAAACCAAGCATTGCTGATTGCTTGGACGGGCTAAAACTTCTCTGTGAGATGCACCAATCAGAGTATGCATAGATAAGAAAATATGTTTTTCCTGTTTCAATTTTCCTGCCTTATTTATCTTAAATTACGAAGTTTATTGTTTTTTAGTACTAGTAAATTCCATTGTTGAGCCTTTATTACAGATAATATGCTGTTTCCTAGTAATATAGCTGTACTTTGATCTTTCTTCCTTTGAATTAGATTTTCAGATGTTATCCTTAAAAAGAAAAATGATATATAATCATGCAATCCACTATCACCTCCTTAGTATCACTTCCTGCATCAGGAGCTTTTCTCTTTACTGTGAAAATGATATAGCTGTGCTATTTGCTATGGTAGGTTAACATGAACAAAACTTTGGTTTGAAATCAAGTTACCTCTTTCTTCTCTTTCTTCCTGTCACCTCGAATGGATTTGATATAGTTTTCTTTTGTCATACGAACTAGTTCTTATCCTTGCATTATTATGCATTGAACACTTTACGTTACCGATTCTCTCAGTACATTATTTCAGGTACCATCTTAAATTATCGGTCATATCAGCAGTTGCTTTAAAACCCAGGTATCATATGACACAGTTATTTTCCACTTATTTTCCTTTATAGATCTCACTGGCAGAGCTATAGGTGGTCAATGTCCTGTCAATTTATTTTTCTTTTCCTGTTTTGTTGGCTTGATATCCGTTTTTGAGTAAAAAATGAAGCTCATGCTGTTTCGATTCGTGAAGAGCATTGGGATATTCTGGGATTTCATCCTAGTCTTGTCATTAGGTTCCATTTCTCTTTCTTTTAAAAATTTATGCACATATTGAAGCTTGATTTCCCTGCAGTGCACCTGATGATTTAGGCGCGCTTCAGCAACTGTTGGTTGATCAACCTAACATCCCCAAAGAGGAAGGTGAGTAAAAATCGATGTAGTAAAGCAATTCAAGTGACTTGCTAATCCATGTGGCATATGGTGTGGGTTTGAATTTGTGCAAGTCGCATCAAGAACGAAACTATCCATCTTTATTCATCCTAAAAAAAAAAGAACAATAAAAGCAGTGTCAGTATGAATCTAACAGCCTATAGACAGTTACTCTTTCCTGTTAAATGAACATCTTGTTGTCAGAACAAACTGTTATAGCATGGCAGATGTATCTTTGCACGTTTATGAAGAGAAGAACTGAATGTATTTTGGTTTTGTCAAAATTTGGATGTGGTGATTACAAGTTCTCTTTCGTTAAGTAAGGAAAGAGAATTTTGTATTAGAAGTACCAACATGTGGATATGACATTTGTCTGACATGAGTCAATAATATTCTGTCAGACACGAGTCTAGGACAACCTAAAATTAGAAGGCAGACACTCTTTTGGTGCAGCCTGAACTAAAGATATGGATGTTGACCTGATAATGCATGGAAAGTTTGTTATGGAAGAAGAAAAAAAAGTTATATATTGTCTCTTAAACCTGGATTACCGACCTCTATGCTCACAGTCAAACCTAGAATGTAGGAGTTAAATTACAAGATTATAAAAACATTGAATTGCTTCAAAGCTGTGAATTTTACAATTAGAGTCTCAGGCATGTAGTTTTTCATGATTCCTCTTCTCCTTCCTTTGCGGTTTAGTTATTAAGGCAGCTAGTACCCACCGTAATGTTGTTTAAGTTACTAATGATGCGTAACTTCAGTGTTAATTATCCCATCAAGTTACCTAATGCCTTAGATTATAGCTCCTCGGAAATGTACAAGGTAAGATCAACCATATGAAGCCTCTTGACAATGTAGTTTTGCTTGTAGCTGGAATTAAGCATTATGGCAGTAAGGTTTTAGCTCGAGTTAAGCTTCAGCTGTGCTAAAACAGAAGCTTTTAATGCATTGTTTTAAGTGCACACATATGTTGTTGTTATCGAACCCACACTTCTACAATCTAATTGCTTCTATTCTGCAGTACAATTCATTTTTGATATCATATTCGCTGAAGAGATGGCTTGATGTCCTTCTCGCATGGATTTTTGGACCCATGAAGTGATTTCTGAACTGGTGAAATCTGTTTTAAGTTCAGACTGAAGAAATTGAGGCTTTTCCCTGACCAAAGAGAACACAGTCGTCGATATTGGAAGGGGTTGGAACCTGGAAATGGAAGAGATTCTTAATATAGATATCACTGTAAACTTTAGCTGCTTTGTATATTTATTTCATTTATTTACATTTTCTATAAACAACTTTTTGTTCTATTGGTCCTTAGTTGGTAACATAGTTGTGATCAAATATGAAACATCTTAACTAGTGATCTTTTTGGCAAGGGTATCCAAATTCTGATTGTTGAGATTAAAGAAATAACATAGATCCCTGTCCTTTTGAAAAGTACTTGTCCAATTGATACTAGGCTAAGTTATATCTTTTGTAAAGTGCTTTCATGAAAGTTTCCTTCTTTATTTCTGCATCTGCTATACTTGGGTGGAGAAGAACTTGTCTCAAGTTTGGCTTTCGTCGATCAGTAAGATGTCCATGCAACGGTTATATCCTTTTTTTTCTTTCTTTTCATTTGTCCAGCCAACTGAAATTTCTTCTTGTGCAGCTCTCTTAATTTGCATCGCTTTCCCTCCTTGTCATATAATTCACTTCCTTATTTAGCATATAAGTTGATTCTGAAATAACTTGAAATTGTGTGATATTCATGGCAAGGAATTTCATGAACATTTTCAAATGAAATATTATCTGAGTTTCCATTCTGTTATAGATGAAGGCTCGACTTTCAAAGCTTTAGCAGTTGAACAGTCAGGTTATTTGGATGCATTCTGGAATGCTTTCTTGAACTCTTCATAAACATATAGTCGTTATTGTTTTCCTCATTATATCATTCTGTAGACCTTACAAGGATTAAGTCTAAGTATCTGGATGCATCATCATAGATTGATGGAGATCCCAAATCTGTGGAACAATCCTCCCATTTAAATTTATTGTTACAGGATCGCCAGAGACCAAACTTTCCATAGCTGCTTTCCTTGGTGAGCTGGTTCTTAAGAATGATGTGAAAGTGTTAGTGGCAAGGACTGTTGGTTCATCACTGATCGACATCATGAAACATGGTAACATGTCATCAAGAGAGGCTGCTTTAAAATCTCTAAATCAAATCTCGTCTTACGAGTCTAGTGCCAAGATCCTCATAGAGGCAGGTATACTCCCCCCTCTTATCAACTGCCGATGCGACTCAGAGATGTTTCTGCAACAATCCTTGCAAACATCGTCAACTCAGGGTATGATTTTGATTCAGTTCCAGTTGGCTCTGAATATAGGCACTTGTCTCAGAGGACATAGTTCACAATTTTCTGCATCTTATTAGCAACACCGGTCCTGCAATAGAATGCAAGCTTCTCCAAGTTCTTGTTGGTTTAACCAGTTATCCCACAACTGTTTTTAATGCTGTTTCTTCCATTAAAAGCTCGGCCGCGACTATCAGTTTGATTCAGTTTATTGAGGCTCCACAGAAAGATCTTCGGGTAGCTTCGATAAAGCTTCTGCGGAACCTCTCTCCTCATATGGATCAAGAACTCGCCCGTTGCTTACGTGGTACATCAGGTCAGCTTGGTAGTCTAATTAAAGTCATATCAGAGAATACTGGTATAACCGAGGAGCAAGCTGTGGCAGTTGGTCTTTTAGCTGATCTCCCTGAAAGGGATAGGGGACTTACAAGGCAAATGCTTGACGAAGGTGTCTTCCCGCTGGTAATCTCGAGGGAGAGACAATAGGGAGTCGCTTTGTTACGCCATATCTAGAAGGGCTCTTGAAAGTTCTCTCAAGGATCACATTTGTTTTGACTGATGCCGTTGCACTTTGTCGTGAACAGAATGTTGCCGCACTCTTCATTGAACTTCTGCAGACCAATGGGCTTGATTTGATAATGTGCAGACTTGACCAAATTGCCTGAGCTCTGCCAAAGCCAGGTTTTTGTGTAACGATCTTCCCTTGTTATAACGGGATTGTGTAAGGTCTATCGGGGGACATGTTCTCTGAGAGACACCTTCTGTCTCGACAAGTTGGTTGCACTTGTTGACCACAGAAATGAAAAGGTTGTTGAGGCATCTTTAAATGTTTTAAGGTTTATTGTTGTAAATGTATTGTTATTCAATTTTTACGAGTTTTGCTGAACCACAAAATCAAGTGCTCCATGTTCTGATTCAGTTGATTTGAAGCTTCTAACGGTCAGCCTGGTACACTAAACTCTCGCTACGTGGGACCAGTACGCAACCTTACCCTGTAGTTCTAGAACTACATGTTATTTTCACGGCACGAACCCAGCAAGGCGCCCCTTCTTGAAAATCTTCAGTCGATTCCAAATGCTTCTTTTGTCCCAAAATTGTTGTCAGCGAAGTTCACTGACTTGAATTATTTTTAGGTTCTTTTTCTCATTTATATGTAGAAAAAAGATTGAAAAGGAAGAAGAGCTGCTAAACCATTAAAAAACAGTTTATTATTCATATACTCAACATATTACAGAACAAATGAATGACCTGCATCAACAGAACTAATTCGAATAATAATGAAATAAACAAGAATATATAGATTAGTTAAACAGCATCAAACGTCCAACAAATGGTAAAAACTGGCTATAACAAAAGAATATGATCAACACTGCACATATTTTGACTAGTTAGCATTCAGAAGATCTGAAGCTGAGGAAACAGATGTTATCGTAGGTCTTCTTTGATCCGTCACAAGTGTAGCACTGCCATGGATTTAGTCAAGCAAGAAGCAGCATCCAATTCATGGGGTAGACGGTTCCTTGAGATATGGCTCCAGCTTGTTCCAGCACCAGATACTTCTCCAACAGTCAAGAAGTCTAGCACCTGCCCGAATATTTTGAACATTTCAACTCCAAATATAAAGTTTTTATCAGCAACAAACGCAGCGTTCCAATCCATTGGGGCATCAGGATGTGTTGAAACTTCTGTCCAAGTGAGATACATAAGATCAAGCTCCCAAAGCTTTCTTACTGCTTTGTTTCTCCTGCCAATCTGACCTTCTCCTTCACACCACGAGACAGAGAGGATAAATAACCGTCCATTGCAGCATATAAGTTTAGGGTGGTATTCATGAACTCGGGGAGGGAATGGACTGGTTTGGATTCTAACCCAATAGCCCTTCTCGATGTCATATGCTGCTACCTTATCACTTTCTGAATAAACATAAAACATCCCATTGCACACAACCCCCGAACAAGCTACTCCAAAATCTACAGGCAGCCTCTGGATCTCTGTCCATTTATTTGACATGGAATCATAAATTTCCCCAGAATCCAGAGGCTCATCCCAGCATCCAAGACCCCCTACAGCAATCAAGAGAAAGCGTCTTTGATCTTTATTTGAATGTTCGCCTTTTTGTTTGACAAACTTGTACCGTTTCACACTTGGCAAGGACGTAAGCTCGTTCTCATTCAGAGAATATCGAAATTGGCGTCCAACTGAAAGTCTATGAGGATCCTCATAAACATCAGATACCCCACCAACTCTTGGACGGTAAAATCTTCTGTCTCCTCGAGTTTGTTGATTCCTAATAAATAAACAATCTGAACTGATCTCATAAGCTCCTAAAATAAGGGATGATCTTGCATGCTTCATTGGTGCAGCTTTATGCCACGTTCTCATCAAGGGACTAAAAACGAGCACGCTTTTATGTGTCTTGAATGAACTCTTATCAAATTTCCCAAAGTTAGTAAGGCTAGAACAGCCTCCAACAACATAAACATCATCATGGATACCGGCAACAGAAAATAAAAATCTTCCTTTCAGAATTTCAGAGTTAATTTTGTGCCATTGGTTGAAGGAAACATCCAATGCATGTATTTCTGCAGAACAACAACCGTCTTTTACAACCCCAAAGAGAAAAACCCATGGATTCTTAACCGAACCTTCTTGCCTCATTCGCCAGAAACGAGGCGTCATTGTCAAGTTTCTCCATTTCTTGCACACCAGCCTAGCATTCATGACACTCATAAAAGGAAGCCTTAATA
This sequence comes from Nicotiana tabacum, assembly GCF_000715075.1. Classification (NCBI taxonomy): domain Eukaryota; kingdom Viridiplantae; phylum Streptophyta; class Magnoliopsida; order Solanales; family Solanaceae; genus Nicotiana; species Nicotiana tabacum. The sequence continues at coordinate 127,926,428 of NC_134091.1, forward strand.
AGCACATTTCAAGGATGTCATCCGGTAAAAACACATTCATGCTTTTGTTCTGTAGTGCTGCTTCAAGTTCTAGAGATTTCCTATTAGTCCTCCTCCAGAATTTTTCCCTCATGCCATAAGCGAAGCAATCTACTGTGGTTTCTTCATTTCCACATATTGGGGCGTAGCCTTTGCCTTCCTCACTTGCATTTGACCTTCTTCTACCGCATGAATCCCATAACTCATCACCAGTGTCAGCAGCTACTTTGCAACCACCCCCTCTGCTGTATAGCGTTAGACATCTCAAGGAGACGCCCTTGTCGTCATCCTCTTCTCCCCCTCCGCTTCTATGGTTCTTCTTTTTCAATTTTTGGCTCACACTTCTGACTAGCTTTTTCGACACGCTTAAAGACTCCAAATCCTGTTGAATAGATTCTTCTCCTGTTAACCTTTCTGATGTCATCTTAGTATCCTACAATTGTGTTAAAAAAAAAGGAATTATCTTACTGATCCCTTTCTATTGTATAATGACTATGTGGCATGTTTATCACATAAATCAAATAGTTGTTGGAAAACCAAGTCTTAGATGTTTCGACGAGACCTGAAATGCCAATCCCCCCAATTATTAAACACCATCCATCTTCTATCTTGTTTACGCAGACCTTACCCCTACCCAGAGGGGTAGAGAGGCTATTTCCGAAAGACCCTCGGCTCGAGAAGAAGAAAAATAAACAATAGACAATAGATCCGTGACAGCAAAATAGAAGATAAAAAATATTGACAGCATCGTAAGAAATAGAAAAAAAGATGTAAAAGCAATAACTATAAACAACAATACTACCATAGAAAATAGTGAGGAAACTACATAAACCACTAACAATCCTCCATCTTCTATCTTGTTTTCAGACTAACTTTTTTCGACAGCTATGACAATAATATTACTCCACAAACCTACATACTCAAATAAGAGAAGCACAAAGCCCTGACAAATGTGCCAATTAGATAATAAACAAATGAATGCAGTTCCCCCTTTCAAGAGTGATTGAGATATTTGACATATTCGTACACTAAAACCACTAGGAATCTAAAGGGTGTCTTCCTATATACTCAAAAGTCACAACTTTTTAGGTAGAAATGAATTTGATGCTCTAACTTTATTTATTTTTCCTTGAAAGCAAGATTCATATTTTTCTTCCTGAAACATCTTCAGATATACATCCCTATACCTAAAAAATCAATTGAATCTCCAAATAATCAGCTTAAATGAGCTAAAATAGAAAATACAAATGAAAAGCTTAGACAACACAAAGACAAAAATAAGCTCAGGAACATTTAGGTTGACAAAATGAGCTAAAAGCATCCTGTTTATTTTACAAGATCAAAACTTTATCCCAAACAAATCTTGAAACAAGAGAAATAATTACATATCCAGATGGAATAAAAGGGAAATGGAATAAAACATGTAAAATTCAAGAAATTAAAAAAAAAAAAAAAAACCTCATTAATCAAGTCAGCAGAGCTCCAAAAACCATGGATCCAAAATCAAGACTATCGTTTTTTTCAAACTGTTTTAAGATTTTGATAAGAAAAGCAGAACCCCAAATGAGATCTTATAGTCATAGCAAAAAAGAAAGCATCTTTGAGTTCAGTGAAGAAAGAATCAATCAAAAAAAGTAATGGGGTATTCTCATGTGAAAAAACAAGAAAGAATGTTAAAAAAGAAAACCCCACAAATCGTAATCAAAATAGGTAAGAACCTAATTTTAATTCCAAGTGAGTAGTAGTGTACTTTCTTTTTTCTTTCGATATATTACAGGAGTCCGGAACCAAAGTGTGATTCATTTGGACTCAAAAAATTAAAATATGTGAAAAAAAATTGGGATATATAACGCGTTATTGCACCGTGCTATACCTTAACAGCATGTTTGCCGTTAAAGTATAGCGCGGTGTAATACCGCGCTATAGTTAAGTATTGGGCCCACGAATAATTGTTTTGTGCTTAACTGATACACCAATAATTCAACTGGGTATAGCGCCCATATTTAAGTCGTTATACCTCAAATAATTGTACCCCGAATTGATTTTTTCCTTATTTAAAGGGTTTCAGGATTTGGTAAAAATACATCCATCCTCCTTCAAGTCTTCTCATATTTTTGTCATTAAGTTATTTTGTATTTTATCATAATATCTGAAGAGCGAATAATTAGAGTTTCATTATATTTTGGGGTTCGGTTGTGGTGGCGAATAACTCAGTAAGCTATAGTTGTTCTCCATAGTGTCATGTTAAGTTGCCACTTACAATGGAGTATGATACATTGGTATAGTTGTTATGTAAAAAAATGGGTATGAGCAAACGTTCGGTGAGTATTAAAGTAACCGAAAAATATCCGTATTTTGTCACTCTGCAAGGGGTTGCTTGTTATGTTGAGTTTAACATCGAAGACGATGAAACTCTGAGAGATTTTTTGAGGACTCCGGATGAATACTGGGCATTTCTTGTGATAAAAATATTGGAAATGTACGTCAAGGCTGAAGCCGTTTGCAATAATGAAGTTGCGCAAAGTAGGGATATCCCTCAATTATCGGGTGGTTATTTTGGAGCAGTTTTAGCCGAACAGGTTCCGGGTGAAAGAGTTTGGCCTTATCTAAACTTATCTCCACGGGCTAATGAGGAGCGAGGAAATAATTTCTCCCCTAGTTTACATAATTCTCAAGCCGAGTGGTAAACTTTAATTTTTCTTTGTGTCACGATGTTTATTTTTATGTATTGAATTTGTATTAACACTCATATATTCCATAGGGGTACCGGCCATATATGAATTTTACAAGTTATGAACCAACGCCCATATGAAATATGCCTAGTTTTGGTGTGTTGGATCATGGTGGTCCATCCGGGAGTCATCATCAACAGGATAATGTCCATCATGGGATATCAACACATTATGATTTGTAAGTGAAGCGATAAAGCTATATGTAAAGTTTGGATCAATTTGAGAAATTCATTATTTTATTGGTTGTGCAGTGAAAACGAGCAACTTGAAGGTCCTGTCCTTACTCAATTGTCCGAAGACGACATATTTAATCGGGATCTGGCAGATGCGCAAATTCAGGAAGAGAATTGTGATTATGACAACAATGCTGATGAGTCTGGAGATGACACACACTTTCCTGATGAGGGTGATGAGGAGGAGGAAGAGAATACTGAACCTGATTTGACGAGAGAGCATGCTCCACCTCCCGTTAGACCAAGAGTGTACGAGTCCCACGTGTTGTTTCATTCAAGGGAGATTCTCTACCTTGATCATTTTCCAAGTATGTTGGATGTGGATGCCCTCACAAGGTATCTTGATGAAATTCGGACAGCAATGTGGGATGAATATAGAGCAACGGTGTTGTCAAAGGGCATGCTTTTTTCCTTATAAAGCGCGCCTAAACAGGGCGGTGCGAATGTACAGCATAAATGAGTGTTGTGAGATCGTGGTTCATGAGTCATCTCCGGATGTATACAAGGTTATTTGCCGTAAATAGTTTACGGGTTGTAATTGGATGCTGCGTGCGAGGAAGACGAAAACAAATATGTGGGTTGTGGGTAAATACATTGGCACCCACAATTGTGAAATGGACACATTCAGTGAGAATCATTTTAACTTGAATGTTGACTTGATTTCTCTTGTCTTGATTCCATACATTGAAGCGTCCATAAGGTACAAAATCAAAGAGTGTATAACATCTGTCCACCAAGAATATGGGTGTACTATTACCAAAAGAAAGGCATTTCTCGGGCACAAACGTGTATTTAAAATTGTTTATGGTAACTGGGATAAGTCTTTTGCATCTCTACCCAGGTACATGGCAGCATTGCAATACTTTAACCCCGGACTGTTGTTGAATAAAAACTTGAGCGGAGTCCGGGAATACCAGAACATATATTCAGATATGTGTTATGGGCATTTAAACCAGCAATTGATGGCTTTGTGCATTGCCGGCCGGTAATATCTATAGATGGCACTCATGTCTATGGAAAGTATGATATTAAGTTATTGATCACTGTTGCAGTACATGCTAATGGAAGTATATTTCCCCTAGCTTTTGCTATTTGTGCCAATGAAAGTCAAGAGACGTGGACATTATTTTTGAACCACTTGAAGGAGCACGTTGTCAGACATATGGAAAGGGGTGTTGAATTTACGCCAATACCAATGAAAATATTTGAGAAATACAGGAAGCAAGCACATTGGCATTCATTTTTTCAGTATTGCAACGAGCGAAATATTTTTGAAGTTCACACCGCTATCCATCAAAACTGGGGGAATAATACACACACCGTCAATGAAGCCAGAAGGTTATGCTCCTGTGAGAAATGGTCCATCTATCACATGTCGTGCTCACATGCCATGAAGTGCTTTCGACATACAGGTTTCGCGGCAACGAGGTGTCATACCTCTTTTTTTTTTTGCAACCCTTATTGCGAGGCTGAATTAGAAGAGTTTTTCCAATTAAAGTGACGTTTTGAAAAGGGATTATTTATTATTTGGAGTCGCTACTTGAAATTGAGTTTGGTGTTCCAAGTCACCTTTTATTTGAATCCCTTATCAAACGGAAGATTTGACTCTTTATTTATGGTCTACGAAAATAAAAAACTGAATAAGAAATTCTGTTGATCGAGGAGAAGGTGTAAGGCATCCCTCGAGTCTCGTGGTTCTATTACGGTCGTTTTTATTGATTAACATAAGGCTTAAATCAATTCTTGGCTATGCTTATATATTACTGGTTGTGATGTGTCTGTTATTGCTTAATTAATTATTGTATTTTATTAATTATTTTGACCTAGATGCGATACGCACACAAGTTACTTCTTTGAAATTAGATGTTAAACCAAGGTACGGAATGTACACATAGATAAAACATAATTATTTTAAATTTAAAGGCATCGAGACGCGGCAAGAATGGGCACATGACCCTTTTATTACTTAAGCATATTAATCCAAGGTTCGGGTATGAACACATGGGCTAATATTTAAAGTGCGTCTCAAGCTTTTCTAACGTATTTATGATTGTTCCATTTGATTCAAAAAAAAACTAATGGCATTGTGATCCTAATCCTTATTAATTAACAATTCATTTTCCTCATTATATGATTGTCATTATTATAAGCACGATACCAAATGGCCTACGACATTAATATAACCTTGCTGGTTCTTATTCAAACTTTCATGAAATAAAGATAATAATAACAATAAACTAACTTATAAGGACTTATTTAAAGAGAACAACACATTAAGCACTACACCAAAATTTAATGAGATAAGCCAAAACATCATGCTTTGAGTAAGATTTATTTTTCACGAACTAACACAAGCATTCAAGCAACACAATCATAAGAGATTAAGGAAAGCTGACAAAGCATGATATTAAAGAGCAAAACAATGAAGGAAAGAAGAACGGACCTCTGAAACCTTTTAATATTAAGAAAATCCAAGCAAGCTTACAGAGCAGTGGACAAAATCAACATGAGATGAACTCAAACAGAGAAAAGGCCAGAATCGTTTACTAAAATTGGACTGAAAAACTTGAGGGACCTCTCTAACAGAGCCTTGCCGGAAACCTCGTTGCTCCGTGAACCTCGACGCTAAACCAAATAGTAATGCTTCGCCGGGTGTTTCAATGATGTTTAGGATTATTTTAACTTTTAGTTGGGTTTTGTGGCTGGTTATCGAAGAAAAAGGATGAACTACTGCTATGGGGTATTAATGGTATGTTAAAAATGGTGATTTGTAATGGATTCCATGGGTAAAAGTTGTTCCCTTTTCCTTATCAGACACTGCTCTTCTCTCGTTCTTTTCTTCTTTCTTAATTTTCTGTCCTTTTCAAACCCCCTACTAATCTAAAATGTATGACTTATATAGAGAATGTGTAACAGTATGCGTGTTGATGGAGAAGAAGAGTGAGAACGTGGGGGGATTGTGAGGTGTGTGTTGTGAGTGGAGAGAGGGGACGTGAGGGAGTGTGGGGATTAGGGAAAGGAGCAGATCAGGGGGTAAGGGATATAGGTTTATCTAGGATATTTTTTTTATTTTTTTTATGTTATTTTATTTACTTCTAAAAAATAAAGTAAAATACATAATAAAAATATGAACTCACTTCTTTTAGACTAAGAAAATATATTTGAAAAAAAACTAAATATTTACATATAATTTAAATACTAGTAAGAAAAGATATCATAGCTTACTTATTTGAATTCAAATTAAAAGAAACCAAGTATTTTTTGTAAATTTTCTTTTCTCTTGTAAATAGAAATAAACTTATACCCTAAGAATGTGAATATTTTTTTGTAGTTTTTAATATATATTTTTTTCCAAATAAAACCTATTAAGAGTATGATAAAAGTTTAAAATATTAAGATTAGACCTAAAAGAAATATTTACACTAAAATAGTATCGAATTTGGGTGCGGTCAAAAATTAGGTGTTCACAGTATGCCCCTCATTGCTGGGAAACATGAAGAGTTTTCAGGCAAATAAAATGAACAAGGTGACTGATTTTTTACTACGCTATTATTTAAAAGGAAAAAGAAGTGAAAAGAAGGCATTGCGACCGAGCCTTGGTTTTGGGCAGCCTACATATCCCGGATTATAAGGGAATCATGTCACATGTAGTTCAAGTGGAAGAAGAGTGGTGGAGTATGCTTAGATGGAGAGTCGAGCGAAGTTCCGTCGAGGTTCCTAATATTACATCAAAATGAAAAGAAAATTACATACTCTTGAAATCTAAGAGTTACAAAATTTCTATCTAAATGCCATCTGAAGTCTTGTCTTGATTTTTGACTTGCTTCCCCCATTGACTTTAGACTGAAACTTGATGCTCTCGATGTAAAAAACTATGAAATATTCTCCCAGGCTTGATTCTCGATAAGATGATGAGAAGATGGATCTTGAGACCCTATGTTTCTGCATGCATTATGTCCATGCTGGTTGTGGCTGGTATTGAGATCAAATGTTTCACTTTCTCTGGAAAGAGATGGAATATTATTTTTGCATATCCAATCCGTGCTTTTTAGAAAAACCTAAAAGTCATCACAAACAAACAAAACGAACAAAACTTTTCTGCCCCAGTTTGCACTAGGAAATTTTTGTGAGTTATTGAAAATTCATTAAACTATATTTGCTATTGCAGAATAAAGAATTAAAAAAAGACACATTTTTTTTTTGAATAATAGGGGATGTCGTACCCTATGTTAATAAGAAGGAAGGCAACCAGGGGATGTAGTACCCTATGTTGACAATAAGATGAGGCTCGTGGCGCTCTGAGATGCTACTAGGGAATACCGTACCCTATGTTGGCAGAATGTAATGCAGCCAGGGGATGTAGTACCCTGTGTTGGCGATAAGATGAGGCTCGTGGCACTCTAGAATGCTACTAGGGAATGTCGTACCCTACGTTTGCAATAAGAAATGCAATCAGGGGATGTAGTACCCTGTATTGGCAATAAGGTGAGGCTTTTGGCTCTTTAAGATACTACTAGGGAATGTCGTACCCTATGTAGGCAGAAACTAATGTGACCAGGGGATGTAGTACCATGTGTTGACAATAAGATGAGGCTCGTGACACTCTAAGACGTTACTAAGGAATGTCGTACCCTATGTTGGAAGAAAGTAATGCAGTCAGGGGATGTAGTACCTTGTATTGCCAATAAGGTGAGGCTCTTGGCACTCTTGGATGCTACTAGGGAATGTCGTACCCTATGTTGGCAGAAAGTAATGCAGCCAAGGGATGTAGTACCCTGTGTTAGCAATAGAAAGAGGCTCGAGTGCTACTAGGGAATGTAGTACCCTATGTATGCAACAAGAAATGCAACCAGGGGATGTAGTACCATGTGTTGGCAATAAGGTGAGGCTCTTGGCACTCTGGCATGCTACTAGGGAATTTCGTACCCAATGTTTGCAACAAGAAATACAACCAAGGGATATAGTACCATGTGTTGGCAATAAAGTGAGGCTCTTGGCACTCTGGGATGCTACTAGGGAATGTCGTACCCTATGTTTGCAACAAGAAATGTAACCAGGGGATATAGTACCCTGTGTTGGTAATAAGGTGAGGCTCTTGGCACTCTGGGATGCTACTAGGGAATGTTGTACCCTATGTTTGCAATAAGAAATGCAATCAAGGAATGTAGTACCCTGTGTTGGAAATAAGATGAGGCTTGTGGCACCCTAGGATACTACTAGGGAATGTCGTACCCTAAGTTGGCAGAAAGATATGCAGCCAAGGGATGTAGTACCCTGTGTTGGCAATAAGATGAGACTCGTGGCACTCTAGGATGCTGCTAGGGAATGTCGTACCCTATGTTGGCAGAAAAGAATGCAGCCAGGGAATGTAGTACCCTGTGTTGGCAATAAGATGAGACTTGTGGCACTCTAGGATGCTGCTAGGGAATGTCGTATCCTATTTTGGCAGAAAGTAATACAACTAGGGGATGTAGTACCCTGTGTTGAAGATAGGGTATTGGTTCCCTAAAATAAAACTAAAAATAAAATGATTACATGTTTATTGGAAGAAAATCAAGGATTTGAGAACTTCAGTTGGTGGTGTTCGTCTTTTCACGAACTGTTTCCTACAACTGTTATGTTCATGTTCTGAACAAAGAAAGAATTGTTAGTTTTAAAATGGTTGTTAGTTTGTGCCCTTGATTATTTCGATCTCTTGATCTCGGCTCATCTTCTTCTCAACTGCAACTAATTATTTCCTGAATACCAACTCCATTTCTGACCCTGGAGAACCTTTGGCATTTCCAAACTTTGCCATGACGGTTGGTCGTGCGGGGCTTAACCTTTTTTAACTTTATTTTGCCTTTGTGGGCATTTTGCTTTTGTCTTCTTTCAAAGTTTTCCATTTCAAAGCATCGGCCAATCATGGCCAGTCGGGGTAGACTTGTTGCCCTTGCCTAGGCTAGGCGCCTTTTGAATATATCAGCTCGCTTCAAATGAGAACCCTGTAAATAGGTCTTGTCGTCTTTTCTTTGCCTTATTTTTTAAACCAAGTTAGACCGAAAGGGATAAAAAGAAATATAAAACAATGGAATAGAGAATGAGTTTAAAATAAAAGGTGTCCCTTTCGGGGAACAGAAAGACGGACTTATCTGGGAGTACATGCAGACTTCAATGAATATGACATGCCTTTTAGACTGGATGCCTGATCTGTGTAAATTGTCCGACTCTTAGAAACTCATCACAACTTTTGACTTGAAACCGACAAATCTTGCTTAGGACTGTGTTGATACCATGGCTGCGTGGTTCCTCTTTTCGATCAACAATGCCCTTCGCGGGTTTTCACTAGCTGATCTCTCTCATTTCTCTTCTCGCCATCGCCTTATAGTGTCCTTTGTGAGTTTTCACTAACAATACTCTCTCATTTTTATTTTCTCTACTCATCATCGCCCTACAGTGCCCATGAGGGTTTTCACCAATAGGACTCTCTCATTTTATTTCTCTAATTTGGTTGCATCCGATCCTAGTAATCGTATCCTCCAACTCTTGAACATCCTCGCCAATTGATCGGAAGGACTTGAAAGGATTTGGGTAAAAAGAATCTGGATTGAATTACTACTTTGGAACCTTTCGGGCGAAATCATCGCCGAACCATTGTGACATCTGGCCCAGTTTTCATTTTTGGGGGAATGTGGATTTTTATTTTAGTGTGATCAAACTCCAGAGTGAGGCTGCCTACGTATCCTTTCGGAATCAGGTCGAACGTAGTTCAATAAACATGAATTTGTTTTGATTGTTTTTTTTTTTTAGGTACTTTAAAAATTATTTTTCATTTTTATTTCAATCCCTTTCTTTTCTTTTTCTTTCTCGTTACATACAAGGTTCCAAAGAGGGTCGCCAAGGAAAAAGTATCTGTCTCAAAGGGTTAGCAAAGTGTTAATAGTATTTGGATAGTGAGAATGAAAGCCTTCGTCATCCCAATCAGAGAGCATTAAAGTTGCATAAAGGGTCAAACATAGTACCTTTTCACCGCGTCTGCATTTTTAGTTGTATCCGGAACATTTCCTTCGATGTCTCCCAAATAGAGTACCCCCTTTGGCAGCACTCTTGTTACAATATATGGACCTTCCAATTCGGGGAAAATTTTCCTTTAGCTTCCTCGTGATGCAGAAATATATGTTTCAAAACGAGTTGTCCTACCTCGAATTGTCTTGGGAGCACTTTCTTATTGTAAGCACGTGCCATTCTTTGTTGGTATAATTGACCAAAACAAAATGCAGCCAAACGCTTTTCATCAATCAAACTCAACTATTCCAACCGAGACTTGACCCAGTTAGTGTCCTCGATCCCTGCTTCAACAATGATTCGGAGAGAAGGAATCTCAACTTCAGCAGGTATCACGGCTTCAGTTCCATAAACCAATCAAGTAAAGGCGGCTTCATTTGGATTTGATTTAGGCTTACTATTCCAATTCTCTGTTTATTTTCTTACACGCCTTATTTTCAACACATTCTATTTCTTGATTCATTATTTTGAAGTCTAACAGCATTTTAGGATCTCGGCATAAAGTCCGCAAGCATGTCATGTTATTAAAATCTGCATTAACAGAACTGAAAAGAGAATAAAAAAGGGACAAGATTAAGATAAGATAAATTCATGTACGATGAAATATTAATTTCATTTCTTTGCATTTTAAGATATAAGGGTTTACATCAGAAAATAAGACAATAAGGTAAAACATCTAAATTACACCCTGAAATAATCTAGATACAGAAAGGACAACAAGACCGACTACCGAGATTCCCATCTGACAGAGAACTTCTCATGGCTTGGCGAACGTTTTAGGTTTCTCTTCTGTCGCGGTAATGGCTACAATGGCTTTCACTGCCGGATCAAACTTCTCATTATCATAGATCATTCCAACGATCGACCCATTGTTGTGAGTAGGCAAGGGATTGTTTGGAACATTAGGGGCCTCTTCTCTACTAAGAACTATTTCTTTAACCTCAATGAGGTCCTCCACTACTCTTTTGAGTGTCCAACAGTCCTCAGTATCATGTCCCACTGCTCCAGAATGGTATTCACATCTAGTATCAGCTCGGTGTGAGGGGGACTCGGGGTTTAGCCTGTTCGGGGCCACTGGCTGCAACAGACCTAGCCTGGTTAGCTTTTGGAACACACTTGAATACGATTTACCAATAGGTGTGAATTGATTTCTTCTGGGAGGCTCTCTTGGTCGGGGATTGTATTGGGGAGCATTATGTTGGGGATTATATGGAGCTTGGTAGGGACGGACATTTATGAGAGGTGGAGCTCGACTTTGGGTGTGATTTTGTGGCTGTGTGTAAGGTTGTGTGTTCATCACTGCATAGTGAGGTGGTGCCACGACATATGCAGCATCATAATGGGGGTTGTAATGTTGCGAAGTTTTGGGTGGCAAATATGATTGGTTGAATGACCTGCAAGCCTCCCTTGAGTTTGAGGCCATCATGGCTCCCTCTTCTCTCTTGTTTCTCTTTCCGAAACTGCCTGACTCGCTTTGAAGTGCTTGCGTAGTCGACTTAAGGGCTGCCTGACTCACAATTTTTCCCGACTTCATGCCATTCTCAACTATTGCTCCAATCTTAATTGCCTCGGCAAATGGTTTGCCAATTGTAGCCAACATGTAATGGAGGTAATCAGGATCCTGAGCTTGAAGAAAATAGTCAATCATTTATGCCTCTTTCATTGGTGGTTTGACCCTAGCAGCATGCTCCCGCCACTTGATAGCATATTCTCTGAAGCTTTCTATCAGTTTCTTCTTTATGTTGACAAGAGAGGAGCGGTCTGGCACTATATCAATATTGTACTGAAACTGTTGGACAAAATCTTGAGCCATGTCGTTCCAAATGTGCCAGTGAGAGATGTCTTGATCTATGAACCACTCTGAAGCAATTCCTGTCAAACTTTCCCCAAAATAAGCCATGAGTAATTCTTCTTTGCCCCCTGCTCCCCTTAATTAGTTACAATACCTCTTCAAATGGGCAACGGGATCACCATTCCTATCGTACTTGTCAAACTTGGGGGTCTTGAAGCCGGGTGACAAATGAACATGAGGAAACATGCATAGATCGTTAAACGAAACACTCTTGTGGCCTCCCAAATCCTGTATGTTTCTCATGATTTGTTCCAAGCTCTTCATTTTTCTGGTCATTTCCTCTTGTTCTATATTCTTGTCGGGCTTTTCGATCTCAACTGGAAACACGTTCTGAGGAGTATGCTTGTATGAATCTGGAACCTTGAAAGTCAGTTCTAGAGAGTAATATTGGGCATCATGAGCATTGAATTGTGGATCATTGTTGGACTTTTGAGCAAGAGCCGGTTGAGGGACAGTAAAAGTATGGGTAACGGGTTCAGTAGGTGGGTCATTTATGAGGGGTGCGGTTGGAGGACGTGGAATGGAGGTACTGGGATAGTGGGAAGGTTAATGCTCGGACTGAATCCAGGTTGGTACAACGGGTTACTTGTTATGGAGATGGGCACTTGAGTTGCAACTGACACATTATGAAGATTATCCGATAGCCCTATGGGTAGTAGGGGCGTTGCTTGTCCATTCGCCCAGGCTTGGTACATCTCTCCCAATTGTTGCTTCAGCACTCTTACTTCTTCAACCAATCCTGAACCTTGTTTGGCCAATTGTCCATGGACATCATCATTATCTGACTCATTCTCACTGTTGTTTGCCATTCTACTTTTTTATTTTGATCTCATGTTGTAAGGGGGAGTCGCCAGTTCAAAACACAAACCAACCACCTATGTTTAACTTTATCTTAAGAATGACAAACAACAAACGTGTTAGAGTTAGGCATTTTGTAGATATTAATCACACATTGTATGTCATGCAGCTAATGCCATTTTCATTTCTAAAATGAGCTTGGAAGGCTTAATGTTTCATCCCGACTTATTGGTTTATTTCATCTTAAATTTAACGCTCTCTTTTCTTTCCTTTTTTTTATTATTATTATTAGTTTTTATTTTCTCTCTCTTTTTTTTCACTCAGTTTATTTGAAGGCAATGATCGAATCCGATAGGGATTGCCTACGTATCATAACGCTGCATGAATCAGATCTTGCGTAGTTCAGGAATATTGGGAACAAAGTACATAAGCTAGCTCTTTTTTTTCTTTGGGAATTTTTGAAAAGAAGACTTCTTAAAGGAGAAAGAAAATATTTTTTTGGATTTTGATTGATTTTTCTTTGAATTTTTGGAAGAAAGGCTTCTAAACAAGGAAAAAAAAACATATTTTTGAATTTTGATTTGCAAATTTATTTTTATTTTTTTTCGAATGAAAGATTTCCGAAAAAAAAAGAAATTTTTTTTGGATTTAATTGTTTTTTTTTTAATTTTCTAAGGAAAGAATTCTAAGAAGGAATTAAGGAAAGGGGAAATATTTTTGGATTTTTTGAAAATTGGGGGCCGGAACCGATGATGTTTGCCTACGTATCTCACATCCGGTGAGAATCAGACCTGCGTAGTTCGGTTAAAACAAATAAAAAAATATTTTGAAAATTATGATTTTAAATAATAGAACCCTTCAAAATTTTATTTTATTTTTTTATTTTTATTTTTAAAAAATGGGTACTTTATGAAAAATTGGAGGAAATTTTCTCTTTCTCTCTCCTCTGTTCAATCAATCTAACCTAAAGCCGGTCAATATTTGAGTAAAGCCTACCAAATAATGTTACATATAGCACAGAAAAATGAACATGTTGGTCTGAAAAATTGGTACATGTCCTAGACGGGCCCGGCCCCTGTGCCGAGTCCCGCTAAGTCCAATGCACATGATGCAAATAAAGCGTAGCCTACTAGGGATATTCATTGCTTGTGGCTTGTTCTTCTAAGTTTTCAAACTCTAAAGGAGATGGTATCTAGACCTAGCTTACCTAGGTGGTCTACCTTAGCCGATGAGCGTCAAGCGTCACCAGTTGGTGTCACGACCCAAAATCTCACCCGTTGTGATGGCGCCTATTTCAATACTAGGCAAGCCAAAAATCTCAAAAAATCATAATTTCTCTCAAGATTGAAAATATAATATTTAAATACAATACAAACATTTTCCAAAACCTGGTGCACTAAGTACATGAGCATCTAATATGAATACAAGTCTAGAAAATACTCATACTATAATAGTCTGAGACCAAATACGGTAAACAAAGAGATAGAGAAGGAGAGACAAGGTCTGCGGAAACGACAGCTACCTCAAAATCTCCTGAAAATCAACCGCGCGAAAGGATCAACATCCGCTATGTCCGGGAACACCCGGATCTGCACACAAAGTGCAGGGTGTAGTATGAGTACAACCAACTCAACAAGTAACAATAATAAATAAGGAACTGAAGATAGTAACGAGCTACAAAGTTATGGTTCATTTCGAGTAATTCCAGCAAAGAATAGACATGCTATCAAATTTGGCAGATTAATGTCAAATCAATTTTTATACAGTTCCTGTTCATGTAATCCGTATATCAACAATCTTTCAAAGATTTCACAACAATGACAGATAGCAACTAAGTGCAACAATAATGAAAATCAAGTACAACCTCTTAGGACAACAATCACTCCCTGGACTCCCAGCCCTCATCACTCTCTCAATGGGTACCCGCGCTCACTGGGGGGGGGAGGTGTACAGACTCCGCAGGGGCTCCTACAGCCCAAGCGCTATAATCTGCACGGACAACTCACGTGCTGCACGGAAAACTCACATGCTCCACGGACAACTCACGTGCCATAATATAAATATCTAGATCCGCACGGCCAACTCACGTGCTATAGTATAATATAAGGATTTGCACGGCCAACTCACGTGCTATAGTATAATATAAGGATATGCACGGCCAACTCGCGTGCTATACGAACAACTCACGTGCTATAGTATTAATATCTCACAATCAAGCCCTCAGCCTCACTCAGTCATAAATCTCTCCAGTCTCTCGGGCTCTCAATAATCATGAAATCAGCCCAAACAACAATGATATGATACATCAATAATGAACAATAGAGACTAAGATAAATTAATCAAGTAAATTGTGGCTGAGTACAAAATAACAATTTAAGGAGATAATTCAACAAGTACGCGACCTCTGTAGGTCCCAACAGTACTATCACATAGCCTAAGCATGATTTCTAACATGATTTACAGTCAAATTTTATCAACACATAGAGAGCATATAGCTAGCAATAAATTATTTAACTTTATAGTTTTCCGGGACGGACCAAGTCACAATCCCCTCTGTGCACGCCCACACGCCCGTCACCTAGCATGTGCGTCACCTTCAAAATAATCACATGATACCAAAATCCGGGGTTTAATACCCTCAGGACGAGATTTAAAACTGTTACTTACTTCAAGCCGTGAAATTCTTATTCTGCAATGTCATTTCCTCGTGAATTGGTCTCCAAACGCCTCGAATCTGGTCATAAATAATTTGTTTCAGTCAATAAAATTTATTTGAATTAATTCCATAAGAAAATAATGATTTTCCATAAAAAATTGAAAATTAGCTCAAAAATTGCCCTGGGGCCCACGTCTCGGAACTCAACAAAAGTTACAAAATTCGGAAGCTCATTCAACCACGAGTCTAACCATACCAATTTTACCAAAATCCGATCCAACTCGACCCTCAAATCTTCAATTTAAACCAAGAGGGTTTTCAAATTTTCCCAACTCAACTCACCCATTAAATGATAAAAACAACCATGGATTCGGGTAATTTAACCAATATTGAGTTAATAACACTTGCCCCGTTGTTTCCTCTGAAAATCACCCAAATATCGCCTCAATCCGAGCTCCAAATCGTCAAAAATCGCGGTCAGTGTCTCGCGTTCGCGAAGCACAAAATAGGTTTCGTCCAAATTCCTCCTTCGCGAACGCGACATCACCCTCGCGTTCGCGAAGCACAAAATGTCTTTATCGCAATGCCTTCTATGCGAACGCGTTTAACCCATCGCGAACGCGATGCTTCGTTCCCCCTCACTACGCGAACGCGACACCCCCTACGCAAACGCGTAGACCAATTGCCTGGGGTCCTCAGTTGTTTCCTCTCTTCTTCGCGAACACATAAAACCTCTCGTGTTCGCGATGCACACCCAGTCCGCCCTTTGCGAACGCGTTATTATCTTCGCGAACGCGAAGAGCAAATATTGCCAGCCTCTCAGTTCCTCTTCGCGAACGCGAGGCTCCACTCGCGAACGTGATGAAGGAAACCAGATGGTGCATCAGAAAAATTCCAGCAGAGTTTCAAGTCCATAATCCAACCGTTAACCATCCGAAACTCACTCGAACCCCTCGGGACCTCAACCAAATATACCAACAAGTCCTAAAAAATCATACGGACTTAGTCGAACCCTCAAATCACCTCAAACAACGCTAAAATCATGAATGACATCCCAATTGAAGCCTAATGAACTTTGAAATTTTTAATTTCTACAAACGACTCCGAAACCAATCAAATCACGTCCGATTGACCTCAAATTTTGCACACAAGTCATAAATGACATAACAGAGGTATTCAATTTTCAGAATCGTATTCCGATCCAGATATCAAAAAGTCAACCCCCCGGTCAAACTTCTCAAAAATTAAACTTTCGGTATTTCAAGCCTAATTCCTCTACGGACCTCCAAATAATATTGTGGACACGCTCTTAAGCCCAAAATCACCATACGGTGCTATTGGAGTTATCAAAATTCGAATTCGAGATCTTTTACACATAGGTCCATATCATGTCCACTTTTCTAGCTTAATTTTTCAATTATGAGACTAAGTGTCTCATTTCACTCCGAGTTCCTTTTGACCCAAACCAACTAACCCGATAAGTCATAAATCAATTGCAAGAAATAAATTAAGCAGTAAATGGGGGGAACAGGGTTATAATATTCAAAACGACCGACCGGGTCGTTACATTCTCCCCCTCTTAAACAAACGTTCGTCCTCGAACGGGTTTAGAATAATACATGGAGTCTCAAATAAGTGTGGATATTTTTTCTGCATATCCTGTTCAGTCTCCCAAGTAGCTTCTCTGAATGGCTGGCCTCTCCACTGCACCTTTACTGATGCTATGTTCTTTGACCTCAGCTTTCGAACCTGCCGGTCTAAAATAGCCACCGGCTCCACATCATAAGTCAAATTACCGTCCAATTGTACTGTACTGAAATCCAGAATATGAGACGGATCCCCGACATACTTTCGGAGCATGGATACATGGAACACTGGATGAACACCTGATAGACTAGGTGGCAAAGCAAGTTTATAAGCCACCTCCCCAATTTTCTTAAGTATCTCAAAAGACCCAATATACCGAGGGCTCAACTTGCCCTTTTTCCCGAACCTCAACACACCCTTCATGGGTGAAATCTTGAGCAGAACCTTCTCCCCAGCCATGTGAACAACATCACGAACCTTCCTGTCAGCATAACTCTTCTGTCTAGACTGTACCGTGCGAAGCCATTCCTGAATTACTTTGACCTTCTCCAACGCATCCTGAACCAAGTCAATACCCAATAGTCTAACCTCACCAGGCTCAAACCAACCCACCGGAGACCAACACCGTCTACCATATAAAGCTTCATACGGAGCCATCTGAATGCTTGACTGGTAGCTATTATTGTAAGCAAACTCTGCGAGTGGCAGAGATCCCAAGAACCCCCAAAATCAATGACACAAGCGCGTAGCATATCCTCCAATATTTGAATAGTGCGCTCGGACTGTCCGTCCGTCTGAGGGTGAAATATTGTACTCAACGGAACCTGTATATCCAATTCTCGCTGCACTGCCCTCCAAAACTGTGAGGTAAACTGCGTACCCCGATCTGAAATAATGGACACCGGCACACGTAGGCGAACAATCTCACGAATCTAAATCCCAGCCAATCGCTCCGAAGAATAATTAGTACCGACTGGAATAAAATGCGCAGATTTGGTCAACCGATCTACTATCACCCAAACAACATCAAACTTTCTCAAAGTCCGTGGAAATCCAACTACGAAGTCCATGGTAATACGCTCCCACTTCCACTCCGGAATTTCAAGTCTCTGTAGCAGTCCGCCTGGTCTTTGGTGCTCGTAATTTACTTGTTGCTAATTTAAACACTGAGATACAAACCCAACTATATCTTTCTTCATCTGCCTCCACCAATAGTGCTGTCTCAAATCCTTATACATCTTCACGGTGCCTGGATGAATAGAGTACCGCGAACTGTGAGCTTCCTGGAGAATCAGCTCACGCAAACCATCTATATTAGGTACACATAGCCTACCCTGCATCCGTAATACTCTTGCATCTCTAATAGTGACTTCCTTTGCATCACCGTGCTGAACCGTGTCCTTAAGGACAAGCAGATATAGATCATCATACCGGCGCTCTCTGATGCGATCATATAAAGACGATCGAGAAACCACACAGGCAAAAACTCGATTCGGCTCGAAAACATCCAATCTAACAAACTGATTAGCCAAGGCCTGAACCTCCGAGGCTCAAGGCCTCTCTTCTATAGGTAAGTATGCTAAGCTGCCCAAACTCTCTGCCTTGCGACTCAATGCATCGGCCACCATATTGGCCTTTTCGGGACGATAGAGAATAGTGATATCATAATCCTTAAGCAATTCCAACCACCTTCGCTGCCGCAAGTTAATATCCTTCTGTTTAAACAAATGTTGTAGACTCCGATGATCGGTATACACCTCACACTTAACACCGTACAAGTAATGCCGCCAAATTTTCAAGGCATGAACAATAGCTGCTAACTCAAGATCGTGGACTGGATAATTCTTCTCATGTACCTTTAACTGTCTGGATGCATAGGCAATCACCCTACCGTCTTGCATAAGTACTGAGCTGAGACTAATTCGTGACGCGTCACAATACACAGTATAAGACTCTGAACCTGTAGGCAACACCAATACTGGAGCTGTAGTCAAAGCTATCTTGAGCTTCTGAAAGCTCTCTTCACATTCATCCGACCATCTAAACGGAGCATCTTTCTAGGTCAATTTAGTCATAGGCGATGCAATAGATGAGAAACCCTCCACGAAATGCCGATAATAACCGGCCAAGCCGAGAAAACTCCGAATCTCAGTAACTGAGGATGGTCTGGGCCAATTCTGAACTGCCTCTATTTTCTTCGGATCTACCTTAATACCTTCACTGGACACTATATGTCCCAAGAATGCTACCGAACTAAGCCATAACTCACACTTAGAGAATTTGGCATAAAGTTTCTCCTCTCTCAGCCTTTGTAATACAATACCCAAGTGTTGTGCATGCTCCTCCTGGCTACGTGAGTACACCAGAATATCATCAATGAATACCACGACAAATAAATCAAGATATGGCTAAAATACACTATTCATCAAATGCATAAATGTTGCTGGGGCATTGGTTAGCCCAAAAGACATCACAAGAAATTCATAGTGGCCATAACAAGTCCTGAATGTTGTCTTTAGAATATCCGAATCCCGAATTTTTAATTGGTGACACCCAGACCTCAAATCAATTTTGGAGAATACCCTCGCTCCCTGAAGCTAGTCAAATAAATCATCAATACGCGGCAATGGATATTTATTATTGATTTTAACTTTGTTCAACTGCCTATAATCAATGAACATCCGCATAGTACCGTCTTTCTTTTTCACAAACAGAACCGATGCACCCCAAGGTGACACACTAGGCCTAATAAACCACTTTTCAAGGAGTTCCTGAAGTTGCTCTTTCAATTCTTTTAACTCAGCTGGTGCCATACGATGCGGAGGAATAGAAATGGGTTGAGTGCCCAGTACCAAGTCAATACCGAAATCAATATCCCTGTCGGGTGGCATACCCGGTAGGTCTACAAGAAATACATCCGAAAAGTCTCACACGACCGGTATTGAATCAATAATAGGAGCATCTACATCAACATCTCTCACAAAGTCCAAATATGACAAGCATCCCTTTCCAACCATACGTTGGGCCTTCAAATAAGAAATTATCCTACTAGGAACAAGATCTAGAGAACCCCTCCATTTAACCTTTGGCAACCCCGGCATCGCCAACGTAACGATTTTTGTGTGATAGTCCAGAATAGCATGACATGGAGACAACCAATCCATACCCAGGATTACATCAAAATCAACCATACCGAGTAATAAGAGATCAACTCAAAAAATCTCATCTCATACCGCGTCACACACATATCACCCTGGCGAAGCTGCTCAAACTGTCTGCGCACCTCTTCTCTGAGGGACTGAGGTACGAACTTCTCCCAAAGATCCACGGAGAACTGATGCCAAGTAAGGGGTGTTGCGCCAACAGGCCTACATCTCTCGTAAGTCTCCCACCATCTGAGTGCAGACCGAGAAAACTGAAAAGTAGTGAATGAGATCCCACTGGTCTCCAGAATACCCGCTGTCCGAAGCATCCGTTGACACCTATCCAGAAAATCCTGAGCATCCTCTGACTCAGTATAGCCAAATGGTGGAGGTCGAAGCCTCTCAAATCTCTCAAGTCTCCTCTGCTCATCATCTGCCATAACAGGAACTACCGGGGCCTGAGCAGCTACAACCGGCTGGGCTGGTAGTGCCCCCGGTATCTGAAGTCCATGTACCACCTGGTCTAGAGTACGGGCAACGGGGGTATGAGTACCTCCCCCAACCTGAGAAGTGGCAGGTGCGGCCTGAGCCGAAACTACCTGAGCAAGGCCAGTGCAGGCTGCCAATATCTGGGCCAAAGTCTCCTAAATGCCTGCAATCTCAATGGGCACAGCTAGTGCCTGAGCTGATCCTGTTGGCTCAACTACATCTGGAATATGCTCTTGTGCTGGAACAACTAGTGGTACATAAACTAGCTCTTTTTTTTCTTTGGGAATTTTTAAAAAGAAGACTTCTTAAAGAAGAAAGAAAATATATTTTTGGATTTTGATTGATTTTTCTTTGAATTTTTGGAAGAAAGGCTTCCAAAGAAGGAAAAAAAAACATATTTTTGGATTTTGATTTGCAAATTTGTTTTTATTTTTTTTCGAATGAAAGACTTCGGAAAAAAAAAAGAAAATATTTTTGGATTTAATGATTTTTTTTTTGAATTTTCTAAGGAAAGAATTCTAAGAAGGAATTAAGGAAAGGGAAAATATTTTTGGAATTTTTGAAAATTGGGGCCGGAACCGTTGATATTTGCCTACGTATCTCACATCCGGTGAGAATCAGACCCGCGTAGTTCGGTTAAAATAAATAAAAAATATATTTTGAAAATTATGATTTTACACAATAGAACCCTTCAAATTTTTTATTTTTTATTTTATTTTATTTTTAAAAAAAAAATAGGTACTTTATGAAAACTTGGAGGAAATTTTCTCTTTCTCTCTCCTATGTTCAATCAATCTATCCTAAAGCCGGTCAATATTTAAGTAAAGCCTACCAAATAATATTACATATAGCACAGAAAAATGAACATGTTGGTCTGAAAAATTGATACATGTCCTAGACGGGTCCGACCCATGTGCCGAGTACCGCTAAGTCCAATGCACATGATGCAAATAAAGCATAGCCTACTAGGGATATTCATTGCTTGTGGCTTGTTCTTCTATGTTTTCAAACCCTAAAGGAGATGGTATCTAGACCTAGCTTACCCAGGCGGTCGACCTGAGCCGATGAGCGTCAAGCGTCACCAGTGGTAGTGTCACGACCCAAAATCTCACCCATTGTGATGGCGCCTATTTCAATACTAGGCAAGCCGAAAATCTCAATAAACCATAATTTCTCTCAAGATTGAAAATATAATATTTAAATACAATATAAATATTTCCCAAAACCTGAAGTCACTGAGTACATGAGTATCTAATATGAATACAAGTCTGAAAAATACTCATACTATAATAGTGTGAGACCAAATACGGTAAACAAAGAGATAGAGAAGGAGAGACAAGGTCTGCGGAAACGATAGCTACCTCAAAATCTCCTAAAAATCAACCGCGCGAAAGGATCAACACCCGCTATATCCGGGAACACCCGGATCTGCACACGAAGTGCAGGGTATAGTATGAGTACAACCAACTCATCAAGTAACAATAATAAATAAGGAACTGAAGATAGTAACGAGCTACAAAGTTATGGTTCATTTCGAGTAATTCCAGCAAAGAATAGACATGCTATCAAATCTGGCAGATTAATGTCAAATCAATTTTTATACAGTTGCTGTTCATGTAATCCGTATATCAACAATCTTTCAAAGATTTCACAACAATGACAGATAGCAACTAAGTGCAACAATAATGGAAATCAAGTACAACCTCTGAGGACAACAATCACTCCCTGGGCTCCCAGCCCTCATCACTCTCTCAATGGGTACCCGCGCTCACTGGGGGGGGTGTACAGACTCCGCAGGGGCTCCTACAGCCCAAGCGCTATAATCTGCACGGACAACTCACGTGCCATAATATAAATATCTGGATCCGCACGGCCAACTCACGTGTTGCACGGCCAACTCACGTGCTATAGGATAATATAAGGATCCGCACGGCCAACTCACGTGCTATAGTATAATATAAGGATCTGCACGGCCAATTCACGTGCTATAGTGTAATATAAGGATCTGCACGGCCAACTCACGTGCTATAGTATAATATAAGGATCTGCACGGCCAACTCACGTGCTGCACGGACAACTCACGTGTTATAGTATCAATATCTCACAATCAGGCCCTCGGCCTCACTCAGTCATAAATCTCTCCAGTCTCTCAGGATCTCAATAATCATGAAATCAGCCCAAACAACAATGATATGACACATCAATAATGAACAATAGAGACTGAGACAAATTAATCAAGTAAACTGTGACTGAGTACAAAACAACAATTTAAGCAGATAATTCAACAAGTACGCGACCTCTGTGGGTCCCAATAGTACTATCACATAGCCTAAGCATGATTTCTAACATGATTTACAGTCAAATTTTATCAACACATAGAGAGCATATAGCTAGCAACAAATTATTTAACTTTATAATTTTTCGGGACGGACCATGTCACAATCCCCTCGGTGCACACCCACACGCCCGTCATCTAGCATGTGCGTCACCTTCAAAATAATCACATGATATCAAAATCCGGGGTTTAATACCCTCAGGACGAGATTTAAAATTGTTACTTACTTCAAGCCGTGAAATTCTTATTCTGCAATGTCCTTTCCTCGTGAATTGGTCTCCAAACGCCTCGAATCTGGTCATAAATAATTTGTTTCAGTCAATAAAATTTATTTGAATTAATTCCATAAGAAAATAATGATTTTCCATAAAAAATTAAAAATTAGCTCAAAAATCGCCTGTGGGGCCCACATCTCGGAACTCGACAAAAGTTACAAAATCCGGAAGCCCATTCAACCACGAGTCTAACCATACCAATTTTACCAAAATCCGATCCAACTCGACCCTCAAATTTTCAATTTAAACCAAGAGGGTTTTCAAATTTTCCCAACTCAACTCACCCATTAAATGATAAAAATAACCATGGATTCGGGTAATTTAACCAATATTGAGCTAAGAACACTTACCCCGTTGTTTCCTCTGAAACTCACCCAAATATTGCCTCCAAAGTCCCATTTTCAGAAAATCACTGCCCAGGCTTTTCTTCTTCGCGAACGCGGTCAGTGTCTCGCGTTCGCGAAGCACAAAATAGCTTTCGTCCAAATTCCTCCTTCGTGAACGCGACATCACCCTCGCGTTCGCGAAGCACAAAATGCCTTTGTCGCAATGCCTTCTATGCGAACGCGTTTAACCCATCGCGAACGCGATGCTTTGTTCCCCCTCACTACGCGAATGCGACGCCCCCTACGTAAACGCGTAGACCAATTGCTTGGGGTCCTCAGTTGTTTCCTCTCTTCTTCGCGAACGCATAAAACCTCTCGCGTTCGCGATGCACACCCAGTCCGCCCTTCACGAACGCGTTATTATCTTCACGAACATGAAGAGCAAATACTGCCAGCCTCTCTGTTCCTCTTCGCAGATGCGAGGCTCCACTCGCCAACGCGATGAAGGAAACCAGATGGTGCATCAGAAAAATTCCAGCATAGTTCCAAGTCCATAATCCAACCCGTTAACCATCTGAAAATCACTCGAGCCCCTCGGGACCTCAACCAAATATACCAACAAGTCCTAAAATATCATACAGACTTAGTCAAACCCTCAAATCACCTCAAACAACGCTAAAACCATAAATGACACCCTAATTCAAGCCTAATGAACTTTGAAATTTCTAATTTCTACAAATGACTCCGGAACCTATCCGATCACGTCCGATTGATCTCAAATTTTGCACACAAGTCATAAATGACATAACAGAGGTATTCAATTTTCAGAATCAGATTCCGATCCCGATATCAAAATATCAACCCCCCGGTCAAACTTCTCAAAAATTAAACTTTCGGCATTTCAAGCCTAATTCCTCTACGGACCTCCAAATAATATTGCGGACTCGCTCCTAAGCTCAAAATCACCATACGGAGCTATTGGAATTATCAGAATTCGAATCTGAGGTCGTTTACACATAGGTCCATATCCGGTCCACTTTGCTAACTTAATTTTTCAATTATGAGACTAAGTGTCTCATTTCACTTTGAGTTCCTTTCGGACCCGAACCAACTAACCCGATAAGTCATAAATCAATTGCAAGATATAAATTAAGCAGTAAATAGGGGAACATAGTTATAATATTCAAAATGACCGACTGGGTCGTTACAAGTAGAACATCACTGGCTAGCTAACAGCTCTCCCGCCTAAACATGTGTGACTAAATCTTTCACCAGAAGCTGGTAGGCTAATTAGCTTTATATCAAGACAGAAATTTTGTGATGTTGGTAGGCAAACACAACATAACTACCTATTAGAAGACTTAGAGGGGTGCGAGAGATGATACAATTTATATCACAGTTCAAATAAATATTAAAGCGGTAAATAAGCGACAAATAGCACATTAGGCTCTCAAACACAATAATATCTAAAACGTGATAAAAGCCAAACAAGAATCAATGTACAAAGCTCAAATTCTTATTAATTGTCCCCAGCAGAGTCGACAGAGCTGTCACACCTCTTTTTTTTCCCGCAACCCTTATTACGAGGCTAAGTTAGAAGAGTTTTTCCAATTAAAGTGACGTTTTGAAAAGGAATTATTTATTATTTGGAGTCGCCACTTAGAATTGAGTTTTGGAGTTCCAAGTCACCTTTTATTTGAATCCCTTATCAAACGGAAGCTTTGAATCTTTATTTATGGTCTACGAAAATAAAAGACTGAGTAAGAAATTTTGTTGACCGAGGGGAAGGTGTAAGGCATCCCTCGAGTCCCGTGGTTCTATCACGGTCGCTTTTATTGAACAATGTAAGGCTTAAATCAATTCTTGGCTATGCTTGTATATTACTGGTTGTGATGTGTCTATTATCGCTTAATTAATTATTATATTTTATTAATTATTTTGACCTAGATGTGGTACACACACAAGTTACTTCTTTGAAATTAGATGTTAAACCAAGGTACGGAATGTACACATAGTTAAAACATAATTATTTTAAATTTAAAGGCATCGAGACGCGGCAGGAATGCGCACATGACCCTTTTATTACTCAAGTATATCAATCCAAGGTTCGGGTATGAACACATGGGCTAATATTTAAAGTGCATCTCAAGCTTTTCTAACGTATTTATGATTGTTCTATTTGATTAAAAAAAATACTAATGGCATTGTAATCCTAATCCTTATTAATTAACAATTAATTTTTCTCATTATATGATTGTCATTATTATAAGCACAATACCAAATGGCCTACGACATTAATATAACCTTATTGGTTCTTATTCGAACTTTCATGAAGTAAAGATAATAATAACAATAAACTAACTTATAAGGACTTATTTAAAGAGAACAACACATTAAGCACTGCACCAAAATTTAATGAGATAACCCAAACCATCATGCTTTGAGTAAGATTTGTTTTTCACGAACTGACACAAGCATTCAAGTAACACAATCATAAGAGATTAAGGAAAGCTGACAAAATATGATATTAAAGAGCAAAACAATGAAGGAAAGAAGAACGGACCTATGAAACCTTTTAATATTAAGAAAATCCAAGCAAGCTTACAGAGCAATGGACAAAATCAACGTGAGATGAATTCAAACAGAGAAAAAACAAGAATCTTTTGCTAAAATTGGACTGAAAAACTTGAGGGACCTCTCTAACAGAGCCTTGCCGGAAACCTTGCTGCTTCGTGAACCTCGACGCGAAACCAAATAGTAATGCTTCGCCGGGTGTTTCAATGATGTTTAGGATTATTTTAACTTTTAGTTGGTTTTGTGGTTGGTTATCGAAGAAAAAGGATGAACTACTGCTATGGGGTATTAATGGTATGTTCAAAATGGTGATTTGTAGTGGATTCCATGGCTGAAAGTTGTTCCCTTTTCCTTATGAGATACTGCTCTTCTCTCGTTCTTTTCTTCTTTCTTAATTTTCTATCCTTTTCAAAAATTTCCCCCTCCTACTAATCTAAAATGTATGACTTATATAGAGAATGTGTAACAGTGTGCATGTTGATGGAGAAGAAGAGTGAGAACATGGGGGGTTGTGAGGTGTGTGCTGTGAGTGGGGAGAGGGGACGTGAGGGAGTGTGGGGATTAGGAAAGGAGCAGATGAGAAGGAAAGGAATTCTTAGGGGGTAAGGGATGTAGGTTTATCTAGGATATTTTTTTTATTTTTTTTATGTTGTTTTATTTACTTCTAAAAAATAAAGTAAAATACATAATAAAAATATGAACCCACTTCTTTTAGACTAAGAAAATATATTTGAAAAAAAAACTAAATATTTACATATAATTTAAATATTACTAAGAAAAGATACCATAGCTTACTTATTTGAATTCAAATTAAAAGAAATAAAGTATTTTTTGTAAATTTTCTTTTCTCTTGTAAATAGAAATAAACTTATACCCTAAGAATGTGAATATTTTTTTGTAGTTTTTAATATATATTTTTTCCAAATAAAACCTATTAAGACTGAGATTAAAGTTTAAAATATTAAGATTAGACCTAAAAAAAAATATTTACACTAAAATAGTATCGAATTTGGGTGCGGTCAAAAATTAGGTATTCACACAAGGTACGTTGATAAAGAATATAGTATTGCTGCATACTTAAACACCTATAGTGGACAGTTGCAGCCAGCGGGTGCTGAGTATTATTGGCCGCCGAAACCATTTAAAATGGTGTGTAACAAGGAGTATTTGCGTCAACGACAAGTGCAAAAAAGAACGTGTATACGGAACTAAATGGATGTTGGTGATACCATTTATGCCCATAAATGTGGTATATATTCGCAAAAAGGACACGACCATCGTAAATGTCCTTCAACTGGTTTAGGTAGCGGTGTTAATTCAGCTACCGGTAGAAGCTCATCCAATGTGCCCAATTATCAAGGATACACGTAGTGTTTTATTTCAATAATTTGTTGTAATAAGTGTATATACATGTTCATCTTGTAGAATGTATGATATAAAATTATGTTTCCATTGGTATTAAGTCTTATTGATATTTAGCATTAATACTTCAGTACAACAATTTAACATACACCCCAAGAAGAAGAAAAAACAATTGTCATTCGCCATTATCGTCGTTGTCTGTCACTATTTCATTGTCACTATCTTCATCCTCTTCATCAACATCGTGTTCGTACCCTTCGGGAACGAGGACATCGTAATCTAGACCTCAGTTGACACACATTTCTCGCATTTTAGCGATATCATCAAGAAGACCACTTGCTTGATTTCTACAATAATATGGGACTCCTACGTCCAACGTTTGTGGTAGAAACTTAGGTAGTCCCTCCCACTCGACAACTGTTGGGAAAACAGGATAATTATTGTCTCTATGCAATTTATCATTTTCTAATAAATCTCAGTACTGATCCTCCGTTCCTCCTAGGAAGTTAAGATCATCAATTGCATGATGAACAACTAGTGTCTTTTCCATCTCTAGAATCTCCTTCATCAAATGCCGAATCACTTATGGTTCATCTTTGTGTGTGTTTGTTTGGAAGGTTGCAGACAGTGCTTGTGGCACAACAAACCCATGCCAGCGATATAGTACTTCGTAATCACACTGTTTTGAGTAAAGGGGAACCCATTGTAGTTTTTCGCCCCAAATTCGCATACCTTCAGGCTTTGTAGAATGCGCTTCGCCCTCAATAATGTGCCTTGCAACTTTGAGATCAGCGTGCATATTGATAGGCTTATTTTCGAAGGTACGCAGAACAGCATACCACTTGTCATCAACCAAGTCAGTGTAGCAACCTAGCAAATTCTTTTCAATGTAGGAATCGATAGTATTAAGGCGTGTTCCATGGAGATCTATTGAACTATCTTCACCCTTTTTGCCTCTTTTTGAACCACTTGTTAAATATTAGTGGCATTTTTTAAATGGATATTGTAATGTTTATTCAAATTGTCTTTGAATACAGATGACTTGGTTCAGTTTAAGAAGTTGTCTTATACCCGAAAGAATCATTATCACGCGAAGCATAGCGCGCCACCAATATGCGTTATGTGTATTGTCTTATCGACCTGAAAAAGCTGCCGTTTTGGAAAAGTTGTATTGTACCCTAAAGAATCATTATCACGAGAAATATAGCGCGGTGAAATACCGCGTTATGTGTATTGTCTTGTATTTTATATGTTTGTTTATTATTTAATATGTTTGCTTATTATTTTAAATGTTAGTTTATTATTTAATATGTTTGTTTCTTATTTTATATGTTAGTTTATTATTTTATATGTTTGTTTATTATTTTATATGTTAGTTTATTATTTTATATGTTTCTTTCTTATTCACCTATTTTAGTTTATTATTTTATACGTTTATTTTTTTAATCACCTATTTTTTACTATAATAAAATTAAATAATTAATTTTCGTAACTATACAAGATTATTTTATTAAATATTCATGTAACAATACTTAGTTTGACAAATGTTGTTATTTTCTACTGTAATTTTCTTACGTTTGTTGACTAGAATTCAAGAGAGTTTGTGTTTGAACTATCAACTTTGTTCAGATATTTTTGGGTTTAACATATAATTAAATGATTAATTTCAATAGCTACAAAGATACTACGCTAAATGGCACTACATTTTACTACGCTAAAAGGGCACAACATTACAAATATGAACACTACATTAAAATTACGGGTATAAGATACAACTACAGGGAACTAAACCAAATTGTTAGCAATGCCCCACTTGGCTAATCGATCTCTTGTGTACAATCTTCCATGTGCTACCAAAGTCAAATTGAATAACCATTTAGGACATCCTGCATTATTACAAATAAGTCTCTTCCAAGTGACCTTTGGGAAAATACCTCTCAATCTCTAATAAAGTTTTTTGATAGAAAAAGAATTCATGGCTAGAATATCAGAATGAGTATATCCTGCTTCTTCTAAATTCTTTTTGGCCTTCATTATCTTCCTAACTATCCAGGAAGCTTGGTTTGGATATGTATCCCAAACTTGCCTCTCTTTAATATAGTAGCAATGAATCCATTGTATCCACAACTTGTCCTTCTTTTTGCTCAAGTTTCAATAATGTTTGCTCACTGCTGCCTTATTCCATATATGGATATCCATAACATTAAAGCCACCAGCTGAGTGAGGATAGAATACCTTCTCCCAAGCTAGGAGAGATTTATGTGATATTTCATTTCTCCCAGTCCAAAGAAACTTTCTACACACAGCTTCTATCATTTGTATGATCCTCTTTGGTAGTTCAAAAATCTGTGACCAGAATGTTTGTATGGAAAAGAGAACACTCTTGATCAATTGCAATCTTCCTACATAGGATAGGAATCTTGAAGTCCAAGAAGTGATTCTTCCCACCATTTTGTCAAGTGGAGGTTGGCATTGTGTCGCAGATATTCTTTTGTATTTAGTGGGACCCCCAAATATCTAACAGGTAGTACACATTTAGGAAATCCTAGAATGCGCAAGATCTCTTGTTGTGTAGCTACAGCCACCCCACCAAAAAATACTACACTTTTACTCTGATTTACTTTCAGACCAGAAGCTTGAGAGAAGTTTAGGAAACAATCATATAACAACTTCATTGAGATGGTGTTTCCCTTGCAAAATAATAGCAAATCATTAGCAAATTCTAGTTGCACTACTTGCAATTTATCACATCTGGGATGCTAGTTGAAATTAGGGATACGTCTCAGAGTCTTCAAGCTTCTAGTTAAGTACTCCATAGCCAACAAAAATAATAAAGGAGACAAAGGGTCCCCTTGTCTTAATCCTCTTCTAGCCTCAAACGGTTCTGTTGCTTTTCCATTCAGAAGGATAGAATAAGACACATTCTGGACACAACTCATGATCCATCTAACAAACTTATCAGCGAAACCCAAGCCAATAAGAACTTGCTCCAAGTAGCTCCATTCAAGGGAATCATAAGCCTTTTGCATGTCTAGCTTGATCATACACCTTGGTGATATCCTTTTCTCCCATATCCCTTTACCAACTCATGACTGAGTATAATATTATCAGTGATTACCCTCCCTGATACAAACGCAGACTGGCAATTGTCCACCAATCCATCCATAACTACCTGAAATCTCCTTGTTAAAATCTTAGAGATAATCTTGTATATAGTAGTACAACAAAAAATGGGTCTATAATCTATAATACAAGTTGGGTTCCTAACCTTTGGAATAAGTGTAACTGATGTGCAGTTGATGGGTTTAAACATTGTTCCTGTTTTGAAAAAGTTCAAAATAGCTTCTGTAACTTCTCATCCTACAATAGGTCATGTTTTCTTGAAAAATAAAGCATTTAGTCCATCGCATCACGGTGTTTTCATGTCATCAATAATTCAATATCCTTCAATGCTAGGAATACTTCTGCACTAGTGACTGGCCTTATTAGATCCCTCTATTGCTTATTGAAAAGTACCAGACCATCCCTTATAATTGTTGGATGAATTGCAGGCAATGACACAGCTGTTGTACCCAAAATCTTCTTGAAAAAACCTATTACTTCTGTTTTATCCCAGCGGCAGTTTGAATTTGCACACCTAGTTCATTTGACAGACTGCTAATATTATTTTGGGAGTATCTGCTCTTCATGTTTGCAAAAAAGTAAGTAGAGTTTGAATCACCTTTTTTCAACCATTGGACTCTTGACTTTTATTTATAAATACTCTCCTCAATTATACCCCATTTCTCTAATTGCCTTCACGGTTTTTTTCCTCTTCAATCAAAATACTATCCTGCTTATGTTGTCCCATTCTTTCCTGTATTTTTCGTAATTGATTCTTGATATGCTTCAGTTTGCCTTCTACTCCCTTAAATTGCTCTGTGTTTAGTGTTTTCAACCTCTGCTTAACGCTCTTCAATTTATTCCATACTCTTCTCATATATGTTTTACGAGTAGGTAGCTTCCAACAATCCTCAATTAAAGGTAGGAAGTCTTGATGTTCGGCTATACAATTAAAAAATCTGAACGACTTAGTTTTTCCCCTGTGTATTGATCAAATTTAATCTTTAAGGGAGAGTGATTAGAGAACTGTGGCTCCATAATCTGCACTTGACTTACAGGTGTTGCATTCATCCAGACCGCATTTACAATGGCCCTATCAATTCTACTATATGTATGATTGTTAGTCCATGTGTATTCTCTACCATAAGTCTGCAGCTCTATCATTGCAGATTCTGTCAAAAAGTCTCTGAAGTCCCTGGTTTCAATGTATTGAACCTGTGAACCATGTTGCCTATCCTATTCCTTTAAGATAGCATTATAATCTCCCATTGCAATCCAAGGACCCTATTGTATTCCCTCTAATTCCTTAAGCTTTTTCCATAAACTCCTCATATCTTGTATAATGTGCAACCTATAAATTGTGGTAAAGCTAAATGCCAAATTAGCTTCATGTACTTTAATCTGTCCATGTATAAATTGAGGGTCCATCTCTAGTAAAGTAAAGCCAATGACACGTGGGTTCCACAGTATCCAAACTCTACCTGTAGTATTATTGCCATAATTAAAAACTCATTCCCAACCTGGAACTATCTTTCTTTATAATCTTTTCTGCCTTGTATTTCTTTATTCTATGTTCTAATACAGCTAATAGTCCCATTTTATTTTTCTTAATTGCTACTCTTAACTCCTTATGCTTATAGGTCTTATTAAGCCCTCTCACATTCCATATCACAATATTCATGTTAGACATAATGGAATATTGGGTCACCCTCACCCCTGTTGAAGCTAACCGTATCCCCTGCAGCTTGCATTTTGTCCCCCATGTTCTACCAGAGGACTAAACCCATTCTCAGTACCAACATCTCGCTCTTTCGCAGTGACCTATTTCATATTTTTAGTAGTTGATCTGTTAAATCTTTAACAGTGTGTCATTCATCTGTGTTCGTTTGACCAGAAGATTCAACATTCTGAGCTAGTTGGTGACTAGTGGATGTCGTTGCTTGATTTGTATTCTGCTGAACAATAGCCACCAATGGTTGATTTTGTTGAGTAGTTGATCCCCTTGCTATAACAGTATGCTTAACCTGTGGTTGAGCTATAGCAACTTCGTTTGGTTCTAATTCTCCAGCTTTTATAATCACTCCATTAACCTCCTGCTTGTTCCTCCAAATTTGCTTAGTTTTTATATTTCTTTCTTTGACTGATTGATTTGGTTATTTTTTCACATTCACAATTTGCAACAATGTCCTACTTGCAAGCAATTTGCACAATATTTTGGTTCTCATTCATAGGTCACCTCTTGTTCAAACACTACACCCTTAGGATCCTTCACTTTAACACATTTAGGCAGCGGCCTTGTGATATACATCTCAATAAGAATTCTTGCATATGATATTCTTGCAACATTTGTAGTACAATCATCCGCAAATAAAGGGTTACCAAGAGTACTGTCAATACTACTCAATGACTTCATACTCCAACAATTTAAAGGCAAGTTTGGTAGTTTCACCCATAAAGGGATTGTGCTCAAGACTTTATCATAAAAGTTAAACTCTAGGGACCATGCTTTCACAATGGCTGGTCTGTTATTTACTGTATGTGGTCCTGAGAATAATATCTCATTTCGCTCCTCCAAGCTATTGAATCGAACTATGAAGTAGTTCTCATTATGATAGTAGATATGCGGTTTCTTTGCAAAGTTCCACTGGGATGCTAGAAATCTCTCCACTGCTCCAATTGTTGGAGAGTTTCCAATAACATATATTATAATTGCTGATTTCCATTTGTCATTCTCTTTTTCGATTTCTTTTTTTTTTCTAGCAGAGCTATCTTTTCCCCTTTCTGTATCATAGGTGTTATAAAACTTAGGGTCATACCCCTTGATGCCAACTTGTTCCCTGTAACCACACTTGCCCAGGTCTGAACACCATTTGTTGTAGTCTTCTGAGCATTATTCTTCTGCATCTCAGCTTCCTCAGCAGATTTGGTATTATTTGGCACAGTTACATCATTTTTCTCAGGCATCACCTCTTTTAGCCCAAATGTTTCAGCTGGAATACCTTCAGGTTTGGATGTGCTAGCAGTTATTACTGATTTCATCTTCCATGAATTTGTCAATGCTCCAGTTGATTGAATCTGCAACTCCTTCGGCTTCATCGCCGGTGTTTGTTTCTCCTCAACTTCTCGAATTACCACTCCTTTTGGTGAGCTAAAAGCTCCAACTATAGGATTTCGTCCATCAACAACTCTCAGTTATGTGATCGGTAGCTTAATTGCGTTTTTCCTAGGTATTCCCCTCCCCATTCCTGCCAGGGGCGCACGTTAGCAATTCACCCTAACAAGCATCGAGAGCGTTTTTGTAGAGAGAGAAACTTTTTGCTTTTGTAGTTTTTGTTTGCTCTAGTGTACAAAAATAACATCTAAATAAGATTAATTATTCCTAAAATAATAATTTATCTATTTTACTAATCTTTTAGCAAATAACTAATCTAAATCGGATAAAAATAATAAATTAATTTAATCACAAAATAATCACGAAAAAACAGATACCAAAGTAAAAATTAACTAATTAACATTTTTTAACAACTAATAATAATTTCTCTATTTTACAAAAATAATTTATCACACTAATAATATAATCCGGATAAAAAATAACAAATTAATTAAATCGCAAAACAATCACGAAACAACATAGAACAGAGTACAAACAACTCATAAGCATTTTTATACATGAGTTTTAACAAAAAATAAGTCGGAATACCTCGATTTAAAGTTTTTGGAAAGTTGAAGATTTGGTGATTTGGAGCCGAAACAAGCAACCCACTACGAGATAACGTCTTAGATACGATGTGGGACCGAGAATATACACTTTTTGTGGGACCGGTGGGCTCCACTCGAGTTATTTTTGGTTAAAAATTGGGGGGGGGGGGGGGGCTGTTGGAGTTTTTTAATGGGGAGGAAAGGTTCTGTTTTGGTGAGGAAGGAGACCTGTTTATTTATTTAGGTATAGCGTGGTCCAAAAGGACGCTATACTATAGCGCCTTATTGAAGGGCGTTATACCTTCCCGCCTATTTGAGTTCAAATATAGCGTCTTATTTCACCGCACTATACCTTAACGGACAAACTACCATTAAGGTATAGCGCGGTGAAGTAAGGCGCTATATATATTATGGTGCCCAGTTATTTTCCCCACGCATTTTGATTTTTTTATTCCAAATGAACCACATTTACATCGATGTTGGTTGGGAATGAAATTAGTAAAGTTAGCAGGAGGAGCTTAGAGCGACGTCTCTCTTTTTCCACATTCATTGCTCTATCTGCCTTTTGTTTTTTTATTTATTGTTTTTAATTATTACTAGTACTACTATTATTTTTCCTTTTTTCTGATTTATTTAGATTTATTTTACAAATCTCAATAAAATGCAGTTTCAACCTATTCCAATCTACAGTTGTTGGCTCGAGATGCTATTTATAAAGGAAAAAATGACACTGCCTTGGATATATACAATAACAACAACCCACTAAAGTTCTACTAAGTTGGGTCTGGGGAGGGTAGTGTGTACGCAGACCAAAAAATATAGTATATAACTTTTATATATTATTACGGCTACCAAATATAAATAGTTCCGCTCGCAAGCTAAAAGCGATCTTTGCCCTTTATAAAGTCTCGTTTGGTTAGAAAATATTTTTGAGGCACTTTTCTTAAGAAAAAATTTGAGGAAAAAAAGTTGCTTAAAATAACAATAACCTATACCTTTTTCCTTGCGTAAACTTTTCCGAATATTTTCTCAATTCTTTTTCCAAAACTCTATTCAAATGGGGCCTAGAAATGCTGTACATCAATATATTAATTACTAACAGTGACTATTGACTAATGGTGGCAAGTGGGCCAGTCCCGGACCTAAGCGGGCTAAGTGGTCCGATCCAAACGGTCCCAGACCGATCCCAAATTAAACGGGCTAAACGGTCCCGAGCTAAACGATCTTTTTGCAGGGACCGATCCGAGACCGTTATGTCCCGGGCTAAACGGTCCCGGCCCACGGGCTAAATGGGCTAAGTGGGCCCAATAATCTTTTTAAAAAAAATTAAATAGAAATTAGAGATAAAAGGATGTTAAAAATAATATCTAAGTCTAAAGACAAAAATATTATAAAGAGATATACCTTGTAATTTTATTATAACATTAAAAAATATGGCAATATCTTTCTTAGTCTCCATCCCCCTATGGAATGAGCACAACAAGCTGCTAATACCACCATTGAGAAGAAAAAGAAACTAATCAAGATGTGTCAAAATATAAGTTACATAATACATACTATTTTTTGTTCATATAAGTTACATGGTATCTCTTACAAACTTCATAAATCTATCAAGGTTCGGAGAAATTTTTGTTGATGGTGGCGAAAAAGTAGCTTGGTCATCGCCACTTCCGGGCGAAGCAACATCCTCCGCAAGTTCAGCTAGTATTTCTTCGTAAGCTTCGTCTTCATTTGGTTGTGATTCAGCAAGTCCAAAATTTCTTCTTTCCGACCGAATCCAATCTCTGAAAAGTACTGATTTTTCCAAGCTCTCCCTCATAGACGCTCTATAATCACCGAGTTGAAATCTTGTTTGACCGAAAGCGCTCTCTGATGCCACTGTTGAAACTTGAATAGTTAAAATGTCTCGGGGCATCCTTGAAAGAACCGAAAAGTATTTTTCTTTGTCCTTCCACCATTTAAAAAGATTAAAGGAGCCATCGGGATTCACTTCCTCAATTCCCTACGACAAATAAATTTCAAACTCATTTAGTTGTGAAAAATCACTACTACTAGAACTTTGAAAACCCCTAAAAATCACCCAAGCACTAAGTGCTCTTACTCCCGCAGTTCTTTTAGATGATTGAGAATCAGAAGAAGAATGAGTTGGAACATTTGGTCTAGCATGATTTAATGCAACTTGATAAGTATTAAAAATAGTTTGAGCATTTATTCCAATTGAGGCTATTGCTTTCGGAAGTTGAGATAATTCCTCATCTTCAAGTGCTAAACCATTATAAACAGTTTTATACCAAAAATGAGGACCTCATAATTTCATACAAGGATTTAACAAAGTAGAAACACCATAAATAGGGAGAATAGGGAAAACATATTTTTTTTATACTTTTTCTCATAGAATCAATAGCAAGTTTATAAATTTCCCCACCCTCTGAAAAATGAGCAAACAAATTTGCAAGTTCTGCAATATAAACTAAACAGTTAGAAATAGTAGGATAATATTGCCTAGAAAATTTATTTGTAGCAATATTAAATTTTTCTAAATAATCTACAAGTATTTTAACATTAGCCCAATCCTCATTTGTAAGGTGCTCATCATCATCACTTACATGTGCATTAAATGTTGAGTTTATGGGGTTTCTATATTCATATGCAACAATCAAACTTTCATACATGTAATTCCATCTAGTTGGATAAGGTTTAGGAACCTTTCTTTCTCTTAGGCCAAATTCATCGCATCTTTAAAAATATTCTCTAAGTCTACTTCTACGGTTTGAATAAAAAAGCCAGTTAAGAGCCATTTTAACCTTTTCAATTTCAATATTTAAAATCCTCATACCATCACCCACAATTAAATGGCAGATATGACAAATACATCTAACATAAAAAAAATATCACTAAATGCAGGATTTAGCGTAGTGGTAAGCAAGGCTATAACATTTGTATTACTAGTAGCATTATCCATTGAAATTGACATTATTTTATCACTAATGCAAAAATATCTACAAATATATGTAACTGTACTAGCAATAAACTGTCATGTGTGACGTGAATTAATTATTCTATAAGAAATAATGCACTTTTGCATTATCCAATCCTCATTAATCCAATGACTGGTAACAGTAAGGTAATCACAGTCGTTACCACTTTTACCAATATCAGTTATAATAGCAACACGACAATTTATATGAGTAAATAAATAGCGCAAATATTATTTATATTTATAAATATCGCTCTTTACGGTTGTGCGAGGAAAACCTTTATAAGTAGTATTAAAAAAAATTCTAATATAATGCACAAAATTAGGGTCAGAAGGAAAACTATAGGGTAAACGCATAACAGTTATCATTTTGCCAATTCTTTCTGATATTTTTTTGGATCATAATATAAAATATCACCGGTAACAGTGTTAATTCCCGATTGAAATTGATTTGAACCAGTACTAGGGTCAACCTGACTAGGAGTAGGTAGACTTTTTCCCTCGGCCAAAGCTTTCAGACGAAGATATCTCACTCTATCTTAAGGGTATTTATATTTATAAATATCGCTCTTTACGGTTGTGCGAGGAAAACCTTTATAAGTAGTATTACAATTTTTTTTAATATAATGCACAAAATTAGGGTTAGAAGGAAAACTATAGGGCAAATGCATAACATTTATCATTTTTGTCAATTCTTCCCGATCTTTTTTTGGATCATAATATAAAATATCATCGGTAACAGTGTTAATTCCCGGTTGAAATTGATTTGAACCAGTACTAGGGTCAATCTGACTAAGAGTAGGTAGACTTTTCCCCTCGGCCAAAGCTTTCAAACGAAGATATCTCACTCTATCTTAAGGGTATTTCATTATGTGTCTAGCCAAAGTCCCCCCTCCCCCCTCCCTCCCCCCCGCGATCCAAAATATTTTAAAACTAACTCCGTGCCACAAGTTTTACACTTAGCCTTATTTTCTGAAATTAGTTGAGTAAAAAATGGCCAAACGGGAGATGTTTCCGTCCATTTGCTAGGTTGTCTAGAAAAAGTATGGGTAGTAACAGGAAGTATCAGATGGGGCATCATTTGGATTAGCAGGGTTATCACTAGTTGGGTTAACATCAGGAGCAGGACTAGTTGGTGTATCATCATCCGGTTGAGTTTCATCAAAATCTATTTCCTCGTCATCATTTTCATCAATAGTTGGATTAGAATAAAGAGCATTCATTAATTCATGGTCTAATTGTTCACCAGCTCTAATATTATGGCAAAATTGACTTTCAGTAAATTGTAATAAACTATTATCGCTATCAAGAATAACAGGTGTAGGACGGATATGGAGTTTGATTTGGGGAGCCCAGGGCAGTGGAGGAGGAACAGATTGAGCACTAGATTCGTCATTCTTGGATTTTCCTTTTTTTTACCAAAAAGTTTTTTTAAGGAAGTCATCTTAATTAATAAAGTAATAGAAAATAAATAAAACAAATAAAATTATAATATTAAAACTTAAGAGTTGGAACGAGTTTACCGAATTGACGAACAACTTGTTAAAAATTGATTATCATTGAAGACTTCAATTCACCAATTTCACAATTGTTTCACAAATTGTAACAATAAAGTAAGCAATAGTAGCAATTATAGAAGAAAATTAGAGAGAGATTGTGAAAGATTAATAATTTTGTAAGAAAAAATGAAAGAATGAGGGGGTATTTATAGTTGAAAATAGAGAAAAAGTGTAATTATAAAAAGTTTTGGATTAAAACAAAGTTGAGGGGTTAAACGGTTATTTTATAAATAGCCAACGACTATTTTTGACAGCCCAACGGCTATTTTTTTTTAATTTTTTTTTTTTAAAAAAAAATATAGCCTTTGGGACCGTTTGGCCCGCTAAGGGCTAAATGGTCCCGGGCCTGCGGGCCCAAATCATAGGATCGGCCCACGAGACCGGCCTAGGCCCACTAAAACCGGGTCAAACGGTCCTGACCCGTTTAGCCCGTTTGGCCCGCAGTCCCGGGCCTGGACCGGCCCACTTGCCACCCTTACTATTGACCATGGCTTGGTACAAGTAATCAAAACTTTGAAGGGGGAAGAAAATTGAGTTTTATTGGATAAGAGAATGTATTTTTTTTTTTTTGGTAACAGGGAAAACCCGCCGCCGCTACAATCTCTACTGCAGCCTCTGCCCTTCGGGTGAGCACTTTGTGCGCACTAGATAAATCTTTCCATGTGTAATAGCATGCAAACCACACAGGGAATGTAAACCGCACTAGGCAAGCCCTGTGCGAAAGACTCAACCCATAAGACATTAAGGGAAGATTCGATCCCAGATCATTTGTATCCTTCCAAACCAACTAGGCAACTCGAACGGTTAGTATGCAATAATTTATGATGAATTAAATGGAAGTAAAAGAGGGAACCTGAATAAATAAATAAATAAATAAAACCAACTCCATTGAATGGGGTGAGCAAGTGGCATAGTCAATTATTAGCAGGGTATGGTGTCACCTTCTCGTTTTACTATTTTAATATATATACACCCACCGCAAAAGAGTGTATGAAATATTAGAATTTTCAATACTTTTAATCCAATGTATTTTTCCTTCTTTTTGGGTTTGAGTTTTTCTTTTCGTTTCAATTTTAGGTGGCAAATGATTAGGACCATAAGCCAATATTTATTATTAGTAGTGGCTACTTAATCTGAATGGGATCCTTAATTTGCGGCATTGGAAGTGCTTGGCCAGTAACTAATTGAATATTTTTCCTTTTTTTTAATTATAAAAATAGGATTTAATTCTTGAATTGTTCATTCAAAAATTGCCAAAGATCTTTGAACAATAGCTCCGGTTAGCTTGGTGTTTGTTTGAACAGTTTTTACTAAAAGTGTTGTAATATATATATATTTTTTTTTGTTATTTATTATTTTAAAAATAAAACTTTACTCACATCGAGTGTTTATATCAAATCAATAAATATAATTTATATATGATTAAGCGATATGCATTTTTATTTTGAATCGTTGATTCTTGCAGTTAGTTATTTAGTTATGCATGAATATCCGGTGCGAATAAGTATTTATCATCAGAGTTGGAGTCAGGATATCAACTCTATGGGTTCTTGATTATGAACAACGACATCAAGTGTTATTGACTGAATCCTAAATTTAATATTTATATATATTTAATTAATTTTTTAATATAAAATACATCGTTTAAGTAAAAATAACTTCGTTTGGATGAACCCATAGCGCGACATGTGCCCCGCCCGCTTATCATGTTTTAAAGCATATTTCTACACATAAACTTAGAAAGGAAATGAATTGCTTAAAATAACAAATATACATCAGGGCATGTTGTCACCTTTTCGTTTTACTGTTTTATATCAATGCACCAACCAAAAATTCGTTTTTATTTTTTAAGGGCATGTTTGGACATAAAATTTGATGGAAGATTTTTTCGAAAAAAATTTACTTTTTTTCGAAATCAGCGTTTGTTTGTAAAAGTTTCAATTTTCACTTGAAGATACATTTTGAAAATTTTCGAAAATTTAAAAAATTGCAAAAATATATTTTTCAAAATTTTCACTCAAATCACTCACAAAACTTCAAAAACAACCCAAACTGAAATTTATGTCCAAACATAACTCTAAATTTCAAATATCATTTTCATTTGAAAAAAAAAGTCACCGTTTTTTTGAATTTTACAATTCTTATGTCCAAACGCCTACTAAAAATCCAACCTCTTGTTTTTTCTGGGTTTTGGGTTTATCTTGTCAAATTTGTTTAGGGGGCGAGTGATTGGGACCCTTAACCAATAAAGACTAGCCTAGTAGGGGAGCCCACTTAATCACAAATGAGGAGTACAAGATTGAATTAAATTAGGAAGAATTAACCCAAATAGTCGTCCATCCTAGAATTTAAACTAAAAATAGCCAACGAATATATATTATATGTATAGTTTATGTATTAAATATATATAATCAATGTATAATCTATATATATGACTATAAAAAATAGACAATTAATGTGGCCGGTTATTTATGTAAAAATCACTTGAATTAAAGGTAGATGAACAGCTGGATCTTAGGTGGTAGGAACATGACACTGAGGATCCTAAATGCGCGGCACTAGAAATTAATGAAACAATATTTCCACCCTTTTGTTTACAAATGGGATTTAATTCTTGATTTCTTCATTTAAAGATGGCCAAATTTATGTAACACATTTGCAGACAAGGCCACTATGAGAATTATGCTCGCAATTTTCAATTTATATGAACAGCTTGACTAAGTACGATGTATAAGAAAATATATATTTTTTAAAATTATTATTAAATATACCACAAGATTGCAATGGTTATAAAGACATGTCATTGAGATAAAATAAAATTTAAAGCTAAATTATTTTCAAATTTACTTTTTAAAATAAATTAATAAAAAAATAATATCACATAATATGATACAAATAAAATAATAAGAACTGCTCTGCGAGTAATAAGCAGTTAAATGAGATGAGGTGTCTCCTCTTATTCAATCAATTGTCAATAAATTCTCAAGTCTTTGTGGAGAGATCCTCGAAGTAATGTAATACGAATTTTTATAAATGCAAATGCAATAATTATAAATAAATATTTTGGGGTTATTAATTTACCATTATTATTGATAATCATCCGTATCTGGCATTTATACAAATAAATATTAAAATTATCTACAATGTCAATGAATACAAATTAAAACTCTATTTTTGAAAAGTTACCCCTCCCTAATATAACATAGCCCACATCAATCCAATATATTTACATTGTATTAGTGGAAAAAGAAACAGAAAATAATAACACGAACACGTAAAAGAAATTACTACATAAATTTTTAAAGTAATTTATTTCTTTT
The DNA here is from genome assembly GCF_000715075.1 of Nicotiana tabacum. Classification (NCBI taxonomy): domain Eukaryota; kingdom Viridiplantae; phylum Streptophyta; class Magnoliopsida; order Solanales; family Solanaceae; genus Nicotiana; species Nicotiana tabacum. The sequence continues at coordinate 127,968,509 of NC_134091.1, forward strand.
ATGAGTTGTAAATTAATTTAAAGGTCAAATTTTTAATCATAATAAATGCTACCACCGGATAAAGATGCTAAAAACTTTTGTGATAAATCCCTATAGGAATGATTTTCATTAAACATTTTTACTGCAACATACTCTAAACTCTAAAGTCTAAGCAATTTGAAGAAATCTCATAAGCAAAAATATTTGAAGAAATCAGGAAAAAAAGCAAACGTGGCTATGGCAACGAGTTCAATCCGACGTGGCAATCAAATAAGAAAAAGGCAAACGTGGCTCATTATTATTGGATGATGACACCAAAGGTACTCCGATGACGTGGACCGCCGTTCCCATTAAAAACAAATACTTCTCCGCCGTAGCTCCTTCGATTCTCCGGCACCGGGAAAAATTCACACGAAAAAGGAGAGAACGCAAATGGCGATTAAGCCATATATGAGATCGATTTTGTTTGTTGCTATTGCTTTCTTATCTGTTTTACCAGCTACTCTCTGTATCGAAGATAAATGTGCTGCTTGTACTGCCATTGCTGTAAGTATTCATATTCTCTTCTGCTCATTTTACGCCAATGTATAAAGATGCATTCTACCTTATTTTGTTCGTATGGTCTAGCTTAGAGAACCTTTAATTCGATTAAAGACAAATTAATTCACCTCAATTGCTGATTTAAATAGACTACTCCAACTAATTTGAGATTGAGAAGTGATTTATTTGTTTTTGTTTGTTATGAATACATGATTGTGATAAAGATTAAGCCTTTTTAACATTTAATGATAGTGAAAATAGCCAAATGAGAATTTACATGTACTGACAATTGATTCAAGTGTGGCACCTAATTTGGCTCTGACTCATTTATTTTCATGACTCTCGGGAGGAGCCGGAGCGTGGACTCTTGAAAGTATGAATATCATGTCACTTTGTTGATCTTTGTCTTTTGTGTTGTGTATTTACCTTGTAGAAATTGTCCTACCTCAATCTCTAGGAATAAAATGAAGAAAAGCAAATCATCCTAGCTGTCTGCCATGATATTATCTCACCCAAGGTTTAAAATGGAGATATTAGGTTCTTCTAGCGTGATTTGTAAAATTGGATACTTATATATGACTGTGCAGTGAGAACTTCTTCTTACAAGGAAAGACAGATGAAGTTGTGTTAGTCAAGATTGATGGTTTTGAAATACGGATGGAAACATGTCGAAGGAACTCGGCAGAATGACCCCGTAACTTTGGGAGAAAAGGGTGTTGATAGGTTATATGTATCCCTGTTATGTTTTGATAATCTAACAAACTTAATGATAAGAACCAGATAAGCAAATTGTTACACATCTTCAAGTACTTAAAGAACAACAAGTCTCAAGTCAGGGACGTGGTTCAACTCTTCAGAGTCAAAGAAATAACAGAGGGAACAGATGACCACCAGTTCCCTTGGTGACTGTACAAGTCAACTCTCCACAGATGTAAAGTTGCTGCTTGCACACGAAACAGTGCAAAAACAGTGCAACAGTCAACTTTATGGGGAATGCCCTTTACCTAACTTGCTTGCATCATTCAAGTGATGTCACAAATAAATTATTAACATCAAGCAAAAGTAAAACAAAACACTTGCACATTCAAGAATCGATCAAGCATTCTCTCAAGTTTGTGTCAATCTTGCAAGTGATTCTCAAGGGCATCAAGAACAAAGAACAACGTAACGAAGGACCAGTTTCCTGTATTGAGTCATTACATGTCCTAAGTTGTGTTGCACCTTTATTAAAACACTTTACTTGTAATTCCTACTTAGCTTAGTTAGAAGCATTGTGTAGAAAATCTTTGTAAAATCATAAACCTTGTGTTTGTGTCTTGGCTAGAGTTAGTCGAGTTGTAAGCTTTATAATAGAGTTATTACAAAGAGGCTTGTAAGAGAGTTGTTACAAGTTAGTGAGGGATTAAGAGGTTAATTTTTAGGTTACAATAGTTTGTAATCTGAAGTTTGCTCATTAGTGAAGTTGAAATCCTACAAGGGTAGGTCGTGGTTTTAATCCCGTGAGTTGGAAATTTTTCACGTAAAATTCCATTATGTCACTTACTTACTGCAATGTGCGTGTGTTCTGTGGGAACTTATAGAGAACTTGGTTCTCTACATAGTTTGGTGGACCCTTAGTTTCTATTAATTAGTATCATAGCAGTTTCTTTCTAAAAGGTTAGCAACTAGAAAGGATCTTCATCATGGCTGCTCCACCAAACTTCGAGGAAGGACAATCAACGTACAGACCACCTAGATTTAACGGCCAATACTATGGTTGGTTGAAAACAAGAATGCATGATTTCATCATGGCTGAGGACTTAGAGTTGTGGGATGTAATATGTGACGGACTGTCACGGCCTAATTTAGGATCGTGACCGGCGCTTAGGAGCAAATGCTCCAAAGTAAGCCTCATCCGTATTTTACAGAAAATCGGGTAGAGTTTTCCCTATTTTTGGACTATCCAAAAAAATTTCCTGTCTCAAAATCAACAACCAACCATCCTAATATCAAACCAAACAATCGATAACTTATAATTTAACTAAAACAAGACTCCACCATTACTAATCAACCCACTAACAACCAAAAATATTAATTTATCTCCAACTTTGATAATAAAGAACGATACTCAACATAAGATTATAATAACAAAAGAATATTCATGATACAAAATATTGACTATGGAGCGACTCTAAGAGTTTAAAGAAAGACCATAACAATAAATAAAATCTCCGCCCACGCGAACAAGTGCGAGGCTCACCAAGAACTATCAACCAGTGCGTTCTAATTAACGAAATCCTCGCCCGCGTCAACTGATGTCTCTATAAAAAAAAATTAGCGAGGAATGAGTCGCTAGCTCAGTGAGTAATAACACTTAACCACAATCGTTTTTATTGGGGACAAGTCAGAAAACATGTTAGTATCTCAAACAGAAAATAACATAAAAATGCCCTTTTCAGAAATAATAAATAATTTTCAGTCTCATCATGCTTTTCTTGTAGTATAATACAATTAACAATTCAGTAATAAGTTCGGTAACCACTGTATAATATCAATATTCACATTTGGGAGGTTTCAATGAACGAATCATGTAATCGGTATAACTGTGGACTTCTTCGCAAGAAGTCAAATATAACGGTAGTCCCTACTCGAGGAAAATCGGTAACGGTATGCAAGTTCTACCTTCCCACTAGCGAGGGCTGTAACGGTAATCGGTAATTACAAGGTGCACCAGGTCTAACGAACCCGCTGTTAGCTACGAGATCCTTCAAAGTCTACTCCCATTTATACTTGTCTATGTATCCGTATATACTCATAGAAAAATATTTTAAAATAATATAGGGCATTTCGGTTCTTATCAAATCATGTAATTTCATTTAGATAACAGTAAATTCAAGTGACGGTAAAACAAATCTAGTGACAACAAGAATATTTAAAACAACGGTAATCATCTCAAATAATTATTTTGGCATCATATCGAGTAAAAGACTTCTCCCACATGCAACTCAAAATAATCGGTAACATATTCATATTGAAAATCAAGTGTAAATCATGCAAGTTATGAAAACACAAATTGCGGTAAGATTACGACTTATAGTACTCGTGCCGAAATACCAAATGCTTCACCTCGAGCAATTCGTACAACTTCCTCCAATTAATCTATTATTACATAATATCGATCTCATCTTAATTGCCTCATTTAGGCTAAATCCATCACTAATTTAGAATACCCAATCCTCCGAGTTTTATATTTTATCATCAATTCGCCGAATTATATTTACCCATGCTATGAGTAATTTAAATTAGTCCAAAATCTTTTGAATAAAAAGGTATTTATATGGTTTATTCCCTCTACTGCTCAATTTTCTTAATCGTGTACATAAATTGAAACTGAAATAACCTTACTGTCCATAATATTTCTTCTTAATTGGTACTTATCTTTTGTACTCAATACTAGACTTACCACATTCAAATCCAAATTCGATATTGTCATTGCAATACTGTTAAACACCAAAACTTAATCCTTGCACCCTAACTTAATTTACACCTATCAAAGATCATATATAATGAAACTAGTTTAAGTACAAATACATCAATACCCTTCTTTTTCCAAGTGAATTTATCCTACAGTAACATTGACTAACTTCCAATTGCATAATTTGCCCAGAATAACTCTTATTGGTATTAAATTTCATATACCTTGTGAAACCCTTCAAATATATGAACTGAGACAAAAAGAATTACCACAAGAAAAGAATCCAGATGAAAAATTTGAGTATTACTCCTAAGAACCAGTGCATATTTAAAATTTCTCAAGGTTTGGTTCCAGCCTTTTTCTTTTTCTTCTTCTTCTTCTTCGTCTTCTTCCCCTTTTGAATTTTTTTTCGGCGTTCCTGAAGCTTCTGCTTCGACGTAGCAGCAAACCCCCCTTTTTCCCTTTCTTTTCTTTTGGCAGATGGTTGCTTTACTTATCCTTTTTTTATTTGTTTTATTTTATTAATTTTCCTCCCCCCCCCCCCCTTTTTGTTTATTAGTTATTATTATTTTTTTTAAATTACTTAATTACTTCCTTTTTTTTTGTAATGAGGAGTATTACATTCTCCCACCTTATGAAATTCGGTCCCCGAATTTAGCTCAGGTACATACCTGTAGATTGAAATAAATGAGGATAATTGACTCGCATAATATCTTCTATTTCCCATGTAGCTTCTTCAATAGAATGATTTCTCCATAAGACTTTCACAAACAGTATTTCTTTTGACCATAGTTTTCTTACTTGTCTATCAACAATACCCATCTACGTCTGCTACACAAGCTTTAGGTCTTGGTACATTTTTGTGGATCTAGGATGTATGGTGTATTTAGAGTTGTGGGCTTCTTCAAGAATAAAATGTCTCAACTCATCTACGTCTGCTACACATAGGCTGTCCCCCATTCGAAGCACACCATCACTTTCAACAATCATATCCTTTTTTTTTACCAGCTAAGGCCTCATCTCTGTATTTACATAATCGCTCATCCTCATATTGGGTGGCCTTAATGTGCTCAACTAATGAAGACTTAGCTTGAGCACAAGCCAACAATGCCTCTAAATTTTTGACACTAAATCTGATACCTGTATCTTCTAGTCTCTGAATATCTTTGGCCACAAAAGTCTCTTTGCAGGAACTATATGTGCCAAACTCCCCATAGATTTTCTGCTCAATGCATCCGCCACCACATTGGCTTTTCCAGGATGATACAAAATAGAACAGTCATAGTCTTTGAGTAGTTCCATCCACCGGCGTTACCGAAGATTCAGATCTCTCTGCTGAAAGATATACTTCAGACTTTTATGGTCAGTATAAATCTCACAAGTTTCGCCATATAGGTAATGCCTCCAAATTTTTAGATCAAATACCACTGCAACCATCTCCAAATCATGTGTAAGATAGTTTTGCTCGTGCTTTTTCAATTGTCTCGAAGCATAAGCTATAACACATCCATTTTGCATGAGAACACATCCTAATCCCACCCTCGAGGCATCACAGAATATTGTAAATCCTCCAAAACCTGATGATAAGGCTAATATTGGTGCAGTTGTCAAACATGTTTTGAGTTTTTGAAAGCTTTGCTCACATTTCTCCGTCCACTGAAACTTTATATTTTTCTGTATTAGCTTAGTCAGTGGCGCTGCTATTTTGGAGAAATCCTGCACAAAACACCTGTAATAGCCTTCTAAGCCTAAAAAGCTGTGAATCTCTATAGGAGAAGTAGGTCTGGGCCATTTCTGCACAGCTTCGGTCTTCTTAGGATCTACCATAATTCCATCTTTGGATACCACATGCCCCATAAATGATACTGAGTCTAGCCAAAATTCAAACTTCGAGAACTTAACATAAAGCCGATGTTCTCGCAATGTCTGCGACACAGTCCTGAGATGGTTCTCGTGTTCTCCTTGGCTACGAGAATATATCAGGATATCATCAATAAATATTATTACAAATCTATCCAGAAACGGCTTGAACACCCTATTCATTAAATCCATGAATGCAGCTGGAGCATTAGTTAATCTGAAGGGAATCACAAGGAACTCATAGTGCTTGTATCGAGTTCTGAAAGTAGTCTTAGAAATATCTTCATCTTTGATTCTAAGATGATGATAACCAGAACAGAGGTCAATCTTTGAAAAGTGGGCAGCTCTTTATAACTGATCAACCATGTCATCTATACTAGGCAAAGGATATTTATTGCGTATTGTTATCTTGTTCAACTGCCTGTAGTCAATACACATTCTCAGGGATCCGTCTTTCTTCTTTACGAACAGTACCGGTGCATCCCATGGAGATATACTCGGTCTGATAAAACCCTTATCTAACAAATCTTATAGTTGTTGTTTTAGCTCTTTCAACTCTGCTGGTTCCATCCGATATGGCGGTATTGATATGGGTTGTGTGTCAGGTGGCAAATCAATACCAAAATCTATTTCTCGTACTAGAGGCAATCCTGGTAAATCCTCAGGAAATACATCAGAAAATTCTCTCACTACTGGAACATCTTCTATACTAATTGTTTCCTTTTTATGTCATTTATAATAGCTAAGAGACCCAAGCAACCTTTCTTCTGAAGTCGTTGTGCCTTCATAAAAGATACAACTTTGCAAGTCTCTGGAACCTGACCCTCTTTTAGAACAAAACTAAGTTCGTTTGGTATCTCAAACTTGACTATCTTTGCATGACAATCGACGATAGCATAGCAAGAAGATAACCAATCCATTCCCACCAGCATGTCAAAGTCAATCATATCAAGTACAATAAGATCAGCTAGAGTATCTCTACCCTCAACCTGAATCTGACAAGCACGATACACGTATTCAGCTAATAGAGACTCTCCAACAAGAGTAGCAACTAGAAAAGGATCATTCAATAGCTCAGGCTGTCTACTAAATCTCAAAGCAAAGTACGAGAACACATAGGAGTGAGTAGATCACGGATAAATCAACGTAAGTGCATCAAATGAACAGACAGAAAAAATATATGTAACCACAACATTCGAGGCCTGAGCATCCTGTCTAGTAAATGCAAAAATTCTCGCCTAACCTCTACCAGCATTCCATTGTCCTTGATTCACAGCAGCACGGTCTCCAACACCTCGACCTCTATTTCCTATACTTGTAGCACCTGAAGTATTACGAGTAGTCTGAGTAGGTGCAACTGACTGAATAGAAGCCTGGTTGAAATTTCTCGGAGGCTGAGGGCAATCCCTCAAGTGATGTCCCAACTGGCCACACCGAAAGCACTCTCCAGTTAGAACACGACACTGGCCCAAATGCGATCTACCACAGGTCTGGCAGACTGGAGTAGTGGCATATATCTGCCCAGAATTACGATGTCCAGATGCTGACGGTCCCCTAGTACCCTGTCTGTAATGTGGTCTGTGAAGACAAGTGTGTCCCTGTCTGAAAACCCTATTGTTGTTGTCCCTGATTTCCTGCTCTTCGTTTTTCACTAAAATCGCTACTGAAAGACCCTCATGTCTTGGCCTTCTTACGTAAATCACTAGTTGCACGCTCCTCACGTCCCTTGGTTTCAATATTTCTAGCAAGGTCGATTGTATCAGAGTAGGATAAAGTCTTCATCTGTGGGGCTACTGCAGTGTATAGACGACCAACCAATCTATCAACAAACCTCTGAACTCGAGCTTCTTCGGTAGGCACTAAGTAAGGGGCATATCTAGCCAGCTTACAAAACTTGGTGTTATATGTTGACACATCCATATCTGGAGTCTGAACCAATCTCTCAAAGTCTCTAGCATATTTTTGCATTAGGCTGCCCGGAAGAAAATGATTCATGAACAATTTAGTGAATCCGTCCCATGTCAGTGGTGATGCTCCTGCTGGCCTTCCTACCAATACAGTTTCATACCATGTGTTAGCCAAATCCTCTAGTTATATGCTGCGAGCTCCACAACTCTCTCACTAGAACATCCTAGAGCACGTAATGCCTTGAGTGTCCCATCCAAGAAACTTTGAGATATGCCAAATTATCAGAACCTGTGAATATTGGTGATTTTAATTTCAGGAACTCTTGTAGGGATACTTCCTTATTCCCGAAAGTCTGAGTCTGTACATGTGCTTGTTTCTGTAAAGTAGCTTGAGGAGCTCAACTTCTACCCTGAGTAGGAACCAATGCCTCTAACCCATTCAATAACCTTGCCACTGTGTCTGCACGTAAGGCAATAATAGGTACAACAGTTGGCACTGGTGGTGGAGTATCCTGAACTCCCTGCCCTTGCACTTGATCTAGCATAGCAGCTTGTGGTTGACCTATGTTCCCAACTTCAGGTTGAGGATCAGTCTGTCTTCTAGTTTGATGAACCCCAACTTGACCGCCACCCCGGAAGTACCACGTCCAGCACCACGTCCAGCAGATGAGGGTGTGCGTGTCCTAGCCATCTGTGAAAGAAATACTCCAAAGTCAATCTTAAGTTATCTCAATGTACGATCAAAGGATGAAAGAAGGGAAAACATTCCTAGATGTTCAGTAGCCTCAAGATCATAAGTATGGGCGCCTATATACCCATGAACAAGACTCTACTAAACATTACTCCATGACTCGGGACTTAAAGCCTAAGCTCTGATACCAAATTTATCACGACCCAATTTAGGATCGTGACCGGCGCTTAGGAGCAAGTGCTCCCAAGTAAGCCTCATCGGTATTTTACAGGAAATCGGGCAGAGTTTCCCTATTTTTGGACTATCCAAAAAAATTTCATGTCTCAAAATCAATAACCAACCATCCTAATATCAAACCAAACAATCGACAACTTATCATTTAACTAAAACAAGTCTCCACCATTACTAATCAACCCACTAAAAACCAGAAATACTAATTTATCTCCAACTTTCATAATAAAGAGCGATACTCAACATAAGATTATAATAACAAAATAATACTCATGACACAAAATATTGACTATGGAGCGACTCTAAGAGTTTAAAGAAAGACTATAATAATAAATAAAATCTCTGCCCACGCGAACAAGTGCGAGGCTCACCAAGAACTATCAACATGTGCGCTCTAATTAACGAAATCCTCTCCCGCATCAATTGATGTCTCTATAAAACAAAATTAGTGGGGAATGAGACGCTAGCTCAGTGAGTAATAACACTTAACCACAATCATTTTTATTGGGGACAAGTCAGAAAACATGGTAGTATCTCAAACAGAAAATAACATAAAAATGCCCTTTTCAGAAATAATAAATAATTTTCAGTCTCATCATGCTTTTTTTGTAGTATAATACAATTAACAATTCAGTAATAAGTTCAGTACCCACTGTAAATATATCAATATTCACATTTGGGAGGTTTCAATGAACGGATCATGTAATCGGTATAACTGTGGACTTCTTCGCAAGAAGTCAAATATAACGGTAGTCCCTACTCGAGGAAAATTGGTAACAGTATGCTAGTTCTACCTTCCCACTAGCGAAGGTTGTAACGGTAATCGGTAATTACAAGGTGCACCAGGTCTAACGAACCCGCCGTTAGCTACTGGATCCTTCAAAGTCTACTCCCATTTATACTTGTCTATGTATCCGTATATACTCATAGAAAAATATTTTAAAATAATATAAGGCATTTCGGTTCTTATCAAATCATGTAATTTCATTTAGATAACAGTAAATTTAAGTAACGGTAAAACAAATCTAGTGACAAAAAGAATATTTAAAACAACGGTAATCATCTCAAATAATTATTTTGGCATCATATCGAGTAAAAGACTTCTCCCACATGCAACTCAAAATAATCGGTAACATATTCATATTGAAAATCAAGTGTAAATCATGCAAGTTATGAAAACACAAATTGCGGTAAGATTACTACTTATAGTACTCGTGCCGAAATATCAAATGCTTCACCTCGAGCAATTCGTACAACTTTCTCCAATTAATCTATAATTACATAATATCGATCTCATCTTAATTGCCTCATTTAGGCTAAATTCATCACTAATTTAGAATACCCAATCCTCCGAGTTTTATATTTTATCATCAATTCGCCGAATTATATTTACCCATGCTATGAGTAATTTAAATTAGTCCAAAATCTTTTGAATAAAAAGGTATTTATATGATTTATTCCCTTTACTGCTCAATTTTTTTAATCGTGTGCATAAATTGAAACTGAAATAACCTTACTGTCCATAATATTCCTTCTTAATTGGTACTTATCTTTTGTACTCAATACTAGACTTATCACATCAAACCCAAATTCGATATTGTCATTGCAATATAGTTAAACACCAAAACTTAATCATTGTACCCTAACTTAATTTACACCTATCAAAGATCATATATAATGAAACTAGTTTAAGTACAAATACATCAATACCCTTCTTTTTCCAAGTGAATTTATCCTACAATAACATTGACTAACTTCCAATTGCATAATTTGCTCAGAATAACTCTTATTGGTATTAAATTTCTTATACCTTGTGAAACCCTTCAAATATATGAACTGAGATAAAAAGAATTTCCATAAGAAAAGAACCCAGATGAGAAATTCGAGTATTACCCGTAAGAATCAGTGCGTATTTAAAATTTCTCAAGGTTTGATTCCAGCCTTCTTCTTTTTCTTCTTCTTCTTCTTTTGAATTTTTTTTCGGCGTTCCTGAAGCTTCTGCTTCGACGTAGCAACCAACCCCCCTTTTCCCCTTTCTTTTCTTTTGGCAGATGGGCTTCGGCCCTTTTGCTTTACTTATCCTTTTTTTTATTTGTTTTGTTTTATTAATTTGCTCCCCACCTTCTTTTTTTTTTGTTTATTAGTTTTTTTTTAAAATTACTTAATTACTTCCCTTTTTTTGTAATGGGAGTATTACATTCTCCCACCTTATAAAATTCGGTCCCCGCATTTAGCTCAGGTACGTACCTGTAGATTGAAATAAATGAGGATACTTGACTCGTATAGTATCTTCTATTTCCCATGTAGCTTCTTCAACAGAATGATTTCTCTATAAAACTTTCATAAACAGTATTTCTTTTGACCGTAGTTTTCTTACTTGTCTATCAACAATACCCATCGGCTCCTCCTCGTAAGACAACTTCTCATCGAGCGGTATAGTCGGTGCTCCAATCACTTGAGATGAGTTTGATATACATTTTCTTAGTATTGAGACATGGAATACTGGATGAATAAATGACAACTCAAGAGGAAGTACCAAACGATAAGCCACAGCTCCCACTTGGTCTCGTATCTCATACGGTCCTATAAACCTGGGGCTCAACTTGCCTCTTTTCCCAAACCGCATCACACCTTTCATAGGGGAGACTCGTAGGAACACTTTGTCCCCAATTGTGAATACTAAATCTCTTCTTCTCTTATTAGCATAAGACTTTTGTCTTCTTTGAGCTGCAAGCAATCTCTGTCTAATCAACTGGACCTTATCCATAGCTTCTTGTATTAGGTCGGGTCCCAATAAGTTAGTCTCACCAGCTTCAAACCATCCGATATGAGAACGACATCTTCTACCATACAATGCTTCGTACGGTTCCATTTGAATACTTGATTGGAAGCTATTGTTGTAAGCAAATTCAGCTAAAGGTAGATAAGCGTCCCAACTACCTCCAAACTCAAGAATGCAAGCTCTCAATATATCCTCCAAGATCTGTATAGTACATTCAGACTGCCTGTCTGTCTGTGGATGAAATGCAGTGCTGAGATCTACTCATGTACCCAATACTTCTTGAAAAGATTTCCAAAAGTGTGAGGTAAATTATGATCCTCTATCAGAGATGATGGATATTGGAAGTCCGTGAAGTCATACAATTTCGTTCATAAATATCTGTGCATACCTTACTCCGCCATATGTAGTCTTCATTGGCAAAAAGTGTGCTGATTTCGTCAGTCGATCTACAATCACCCATACAGAGTCATAACCTCTAAGGGTTCGTGGTAGCCCGGTGACAAAATCCATAGTAATTCTTTCTCATTTCCACTCTGGAATCTCAATTTGTTGTAGTAGTCCTGCGGGTCGTTGATGCTCAGCCTTGTCCTGCTGACAAGTCAAACAACTAGAAATAAAGTTAGCAACATCTTTCTTCATACCTTCCCACCAGTAGAATTGCTTTAGGTCTTGGTACATTTTTGTGGATCCATGATATATGGTGTATTTAGAGTTGTGGGCTTCTTCATGAATAAAATGTCTCAACTCATCTACGTCTGTTACACATAGCTTGTCCCCCATTCGAAGCACACCATCACTTTCAACAATTATATCCTTGCTTTTACCAGCTAAGGCCTCATCTCTGTATTTGCATAATCACTCATCCTCATATTGGGTGGCCTTAATGTGCTCAACTAATGAAGACTTAGCTTGAGCACAAGCCAACAATGCCTCTAAATTTCCGACACTAAATCTGATACTTGTATCTTCTAGTTTCTGAATATCTTTGGCCACAAAAGTCTCTTTACAGGAGCTATATATGCCAAACTCCCCGTAGATTTTCTGCTCAATGCATCCGCCACCACATTGGCTTTTTTTCCAGGATGATACAAAATAGAACAGTCATAGTCTTTGAGTAGTTCCATCCACCGACGTTGCCGAAGATTCAGATCTCTCTGCTGAAAGATATACTTCAGACTTTTATGGTCAGTATAAATCTCACAAGTTTCACCATATAGGTAATGCCTCCAAATTTTTAGGGCAAATACCACTGCAACCATCTCCAAATCATGTATAGGATAGTTTTGCTCGTGCTTTTTTAATTGTCTCGAAGCATAAGCTATAACACGATCATTTTGCATGAGAACACATCCTAATCCCACCCTCAAGGCGTCACAGAATATTGCTAATATTGGTGCAGTTGTCAAACATGTTTTGAGTTTTTGAAAGCTCTGCTCACATTTGTCCGTCCACTGAAACTTTATATTTTTTTGTATTAGCTTAGTCAGTGGCGCTGCTATTCTGGTGAAATCCTACACAAAACGTCTGTAATAGCCTGCTAAGCCTAAAAATCTGCGAATCTCTGTAGGAGAAGTAGGTCTAGGCCATTTCTGCACAACTTCGGTATTCTTAGAATCTACCATAATTCCATCTTTGGATACCACATTCCCCAGAAATGATACTGAGTCTAGACAAAATTCACACTTCGAGAACTTAACATAAAGCCGATGTTCTCGCAATGTCTGCAACACAGTCCTGAGATGGTCCTCGTGTTCTCCTTGGCTACGAGAATATATCAGGATATCATCAATAAATATTATAACAAATCTATCCAGAAACGGCTTGAACACCCTATTCATTAAATCCATGAATGCAGCTGGAGCATTAGTTAGTCCGAAAGGCATCACAAGGAACTCATAGTGCGTGTATCGAGTTCTGAAAGCAGTCTTAGAAATATCTTCATCTTTGATTCTAAGCTGATGATAACCAGAACGGAGGTCAATCTTTGAAAAGTGGGTAGCTCCTTAAAACTGATCAACCATGTCATCTATACTAGGCAAAGGATATTTATTGCATATTGTTATCTTGTTCAACTGCTTGTAGTCAATGCACATTCTCAGGGATCCGTCTTTCTTCTTTACGAACAGTACCGGTGCACCCCATGGAGATATACTCGATCTGATAAAACCCTTATCTAACAAATCTTGTAGTTGTTGTTTTAGCTCTTTCAACTCTGCTGGTTCCATCCGATATGGCGGTATTGATATGGGTTGTGTGTCAGGTGGCAAATCAATACCAAAGTCTATTTCTCGTACTGAAGGCAATCCTGGTAAATCCTCAGGAAATACATCAGAAAATTCTCTCACTACTGGAACATCTTCTATACTAATTGTTTCCTTTTTGTGTCATTTACAATAGCTAAGAGACCCAAGCAACCTTTCTTCTGAAGTCGTTGTGCCTTCATAAAAGATACAACTTTGCAAGTCTCTGGAACCTGACCCCCTTTTAGAACAAAACTAAGTTCGTTTGGTATCTCAAACTTGATTATCTTTGCATGACAATCGACGATAGCATAGCAAGAAGATAACCAATCCATTCCCGTCATCATGTCAAAGTCAATCATATCAAGTATAATAAGATCAGCTAGAGTATCTCTACCCTCAACCCGAATCTGACAAGCACGATACACGTATTCAGCTAATAGAGACTCTCCAACAAGAGTAGCAACTAGAAAAGGATCATTCAATAGCTCAGGCTGTCTACTAAACCTCAAAGCAAAGTACGAGGACACATAGGAGTGATTAGATCCCGGATCAATCAACGCAAGTGCATCAAATGAACAGACAGAAAGAATACCTATAACCACAACATTTGAGGCCTGAGCATAATGTCTAGTAAATGCAAAAACTCTCGCCTAACCTCTACCAGCATTCCATTGTCCTTGATTCACAGCAGCACGGTCTCCAGTACCTCGACCTCTATTTCCTGTACCTGTAGCACCTGAAGTATTACGAGTAGTCTGAGTAGGTGCAATTGACTGAATAGAAGCCTGGTTGAAATTTCTCGGAGGCTGAGGGAAATCCCTCAAGTGATGTCCCAACTGGCCCCACCAAAAGCACTCTCCAGTTAGAACATGACACTGGCCCAGATGCGATTTGCCACAGGTCTGGCAGACTGGAGTAGTGGCATATATCTGCCCAGAATTATGATGTCCAGATGCTGACGGTCCCCTAGTACCATGTCTGTAATGTGGTCTGTGAAGACAAGTGTGTCCCTGTCTGAAAACCCTGTTGTTGTTGTCCCTGATTTCCTGCTCTTCGATTTTCACTAAAACCGCTACTGAAAGACCCTCATGTCTTGGCCTTCTTATGTAAATCACTAGTTGCACGCTCCTCACGTCCCTTGGTTTCAATATTTCTAGCAAGGTCGATTGTATCAGAGTAGGATAAAGTCTTCATCTGTGGGGCTACTGCAGTGTATAGACGACCAACCAATCTATCAACAAACCTCTGAACTCGAGCTTCTTCGGTAGGCACTAAGTAAGGGGCATATCTAGCCAGCTTACAAAACTTGGTGTTATATGTTGACACATCCATATCTGGAGTCTGAACCAATCTCTCAAAGTCTCTAGCATATTTTTGCATCAAGCTGCCCGGAAGAAAATAATTGAGGAGCAGTCTGTCTTCTAGTTTGATGAACCCCAACTTGACCGCCACCCCGGTAGTACCACGTCCAGCAGATGAGGGTGTGCGCGTCCTAGCCGTCTGTGAAAGAAATACTCCAAAGTCAATCTTAATTTATCTCAACGCACGATCAAAGGATGAAAGAAGGGAAAACATTCCTAGATGTTCAGTAGCCTCAAGATCATAAGTATGGGCGCCTACATACCCATGAACAAGACTCTACTAAATATTACTCCATGACTCGGGACTTAAATCCTAAACTCTGATACCAACTTTTTCACGACCCAATTTAGGATCGTGACCGGCGCTTAGGAGCAAGTTCTCCCAAGTAAGCCTCATCGGTATTTTACAGGAAATCGGGCAGCGTTTCCCTATTTTTGGACTATCCAAAAAATTTTCATGTCTCAAAATCAACAACCAACCATCCTAATATCAAACCAAACAATCGACAACTTATCATTAAACTAAAACAAGTCTCCACCATTACTAATCAACCCACTAACAATCAGAAATACTAATTTATCGCCAACTTTCATAATAAAGAACGATACTCAACATAAGATTATAATATAATAATACTAATGACACAAAATATTGACTATGGATCGACTCTAAGAGTTTAAAGAAAGACCATAATAATAAATAAAATCTCCGCACACGCGAACAAGTGCGAGGCTCACCAAGAACTATCAACATGTGCTCTCTAATTAACGAAATCCTCGCCCGCGTCAACTGATGTCTCTATAAAAAAGAATTTGCGAGGAATGAGTCACTAGCTCAGTGAGTAATAACACTTAACCACAATCGTTTTTATTGGGGACAAGTCAGAAAACATGTTAGTATCTGAAACGGAAAATAACATAAAAATGCCCTTTTCAGAAACAATAAATAATTTTCAGTCTCATCATGCTTTTCTTGTAGTATAATACAATTAACAATTCAGTAATAAGTTCAGTAACCACTGTATAATATCAATATTCACATTTTGGAGGTTTCAATGAACGGATCATGTAATCGATATAACTGTGGACTTCTTCGCAAGAAGTCAAATATAACGGTAGTCCCTACTCAAGGAAAACCGGTAACAGTATGCTAGTTCTACCTTCCCACTAACGAGGGCTGTAACGGTAATCGGTAATTACAAGGTGCACCAGGTCTAACGAACCCACCGTTAGCTACGGGATCTTTCAAAGTCTACTCTCATTTATACTTGTCTATGTATCCGTATATACTCAGAAAAATATTTTAAAATAATATAGGGCATTTCGGTTCTTATCAAATCATGTAATTTCATTTTGATAACAGTAAATTCAAGTAACGGTAAAACATATCTAGTGACAACAAGAATATTTAAAACAACGGTAATCATCTCAAATAATTATTTCGGTATCATATCGAGTAAAAGACTTCTCCCACATGCAACTCAAAATAATCTGTAATATATTCATATTAAAAATTATGTGTAAATCATGCAAGTTATGAAAATATAAATTGCGGTAAGATTACTACTTATAGTACTCGTACCGAAATACCAAATGCTTCACCTCGAGCAATTCGTATAACTTCCTCCAATTAATGTATAATTATATAATATCGATCTCATCTTAATTGTCTCATTTAGGCTAAATCCATCACTAATTTAGAATACCCAATCCTCCGAGTTTTATATTTTATCATCAATTCGCCAAATTATATTTACCCATGCTATGAGTAATTTAAATTAGTCCAAAATATTTTGAATAAAAATGTATTTATATGGTTTATTCCCTCTACTGCTCAATTTCCTTAATCGTGTGCATAAATTAAAACTGAAATAACCTTACTGTCCATAATATTCCTTCTTAATTGGTACTTATCTTTTGTACTCAATACTAGACTTACCGCATTCAAACCCAAATTCGATATTGTTATTGCAATACAGTTAAACACCAAAACTTAATCCTTGTATCCTAACTTAATTTACACCTATCAAAGATCATATATAATGAAACTAGTTTAAGTACAAATACATCAATATCCTTCTTTTTCCAAATGAATTTATCCTACAGTAACATTGACCAACTTTCAATTGCATAATTTGCCCAGAATAACTCTTATTGGTATTAAATTTCTTATACCTTGTGAAACCCTTCAAATATATGAACTGAGACAAAAAGAATTACCACAAGAAAAGAACCCAGATGAGAAATTCGAGTATTACCCGTAAGAAACAGTGCGTATTTAAAATTTCTCAAGATTTGGTTCCAGCCTTCTTCTTCTTCTTCTTCTTCCCGTTTTGAATTTTTTTTCGGCGTTCCTGAAGCTTTTGCTTCGACATAGCAGCCAACCCCCCATTTTCCCCTTTCTTTTCTTTTGGCAGATGGGCTTCGGCCCTTTTGCTTTGCTTAACCCTTTTTTTATTTGTTTTGTTTTATTAATTTGCTCCCCTCCTTTTTTTTGTTTATTAGTTATTATTATTATTATTATTATTTAAAATTACTTAATTACTTCATTTTTTTGTAATGAAGAGTATTACACGGACCTTTTATTTCCATGAAAACTGTTGGTGAGGGAACAACTACAGTCCCAAAAAGGAGAAAAGAGTATAACGATGCTGACAAAAAGGCTATTGAGAAGAATTTCAGGGCAAAAAAACTTTTTTGTATGTGGCATCGGACCAGATGAATACAATCGCGCCTCAGCTTGTCAGAGTGCTAAGGAGATCTGGGAAGCTCTTCAAATAGTACACGAAGGGACAACTCAAGTCAAGCAGTCGAAGATCGACTTGTTGACAACTAAGTATGAGCTCTTCAGAATAAAGGACGACGAGTCCATTCAGGACATGCACACTCGTTTCACCTCTATCATAAATGAGCTTCACTCGCTAGGAGAAATCATTCCCAGGAACAAACTTGTCAAGAAAATACTTAGTGTATTACCTGGTTCCTGGGAAAGCAAGGTAAACGCCATCACAGAGGCAAAGGATTTACAGAAAATGACCATTGATGAACTCATTGGTAATTTGAAAACTTATGAAAAGAACAATGAGAGGAGAGAGCCCAAAAGAGAGAAGAACCCGATCCTCAAGACAGACAACAATGACTCAGGAGGTGAGGATGCTGATATGGCATATCTGACAAAGAGATTTCAGAAAATGGTTCGCAGAAATGGAGGTATCCCAAAGAGGGGCAGTTCAAGCAAGCCAAGAAGATATGACCTATGTCATAAATGCGGGAAGTCAAGACACTTTATCAAGGACTGCCCTTTTCTTAAGCAAAACCAGCACAAGCATAACATAGACAAAGGAGGCAAAAGGAACCAAGTTTATCACAAAAAGTTCAAGATAAAAGATGTTGTTGACAATGTTGTGAAACAAGCTCTTGCTGTATGGGGAGACTCCTCCAGCGAATTTGGAGATGATGATGATCAAGGCGACAACTCCATGATGGCGGTCGAAAGTGAAGCAGCTGAATATGATTCCATATTTGCTCTAATGGCTAAATCAGATGAGGATGAGGAAGATGACGATGAAGATGGGGTAAACTTTCTAGATGTTCAAAGAAATTTAAAATCCTATTATTAAAAGAAACTTATATCTTTAGCTAATGTTTTAATTAATGCTTATCACAGTCTCATTAATGATAGAAATGCGCTAACCATGGAACTAGGATAAATAGAACACGAGAGAGATGATCTAGTGGTGGTTGCGGTTGATCTAAGAGAGACCATTGAGAGTTTAAAAAGGGAAAAGGATATTTTGACCGAGAGAAGTGCAAACATAGAGCATGAGAGAGATGACCTATTGGTAGTAGTTGTATACCTAAAGGAAATAATTGAGGAACTAAGAAGGGAAAGTAGGCCTATGAACACTCAAAAGGGAAAGGACGTTGCAAGTGAGGCACACCTTAGACTTGAAAATGAGCTAAAATCAGTGAAATCTAGTCTGTGTGCTGAGCTTGAGAAAAACAGACAACTTCAGGAAGATCTAGACAGAGTGAAGAGTGACCTAGAAAAATCTCTTAAGTGGACCTGGCCCTCTGATGCAATCACTGCTATGTGTAACGACCCGACCAGTCGTTTAGCTTTCTAGAACACTATTCCCCTAAATAAGACTTCTTGTACGTGCTTTTACTGTTTTATGACTTGCAGGGATGGTTAGTTCGGGATTTGGAAGAGTTTGGGTTAAAATCGGAACATTTGGTTCCTTAAGGTTAGCTAAAAAGGTTAAGTTTGACTTCGGTCAGCATTTTGAGTAAACGACCTCAAAATCAAGATTTGATGGTTCCAATGGGTTCGTATGATGATTTCGGACTTGGGCATATGTTCGGATCGGGTTTTGGATGATTCGGGAGCGTTTCGACGCTTAATGGTGAAAGTTTGTCCTTGAAGGTTTTAGAAGTTCTTTAAATTTAGTTTGGAGCGGTTTTTGGTGATATTGCATGCAAATTTTGGTGTCATTCCGAGTAGTTTAAGTACATTTCGGCGCATTTGGAGTAAATTGAAGAACTTGAAGTTCATAAGTTTGATTCAATTGGTTTTAGGGTGTGATTCTTAGTTTTAATATTGTTTCGGGCGTTCCGAGAGTTCAAGCGAGTCCGTTTTATGATTCCAAACTTATTGGTATGTTTGGGCGGGAACCTGGGGCCCCCGAGTGTCAATCGGACGAGGCTTGGACCAAGTTGGAAATTGGGAGCAATAGTTGAAGCTCCCAGCTGTTGTCATAATCGCACATGCGCTTGGCCAGTCGCAGGTGCGATCTCGCAGAAGCGACCAATGAAGGGCAGCCCGGAATCCGCAGATGCGCCCCAACCTCCGCAGAAGCGGGACCTCGCCCGCAGAAGCAGAGCCAACCTGCCTGGGCACTTTCGCAGAAGTGGACTTTTGTCCGCAGAAGCGACAACGCAGGTGCGGCCCTACGACAGCAGGTGCGAGATCGCTGGAGCCAGTGAGGTCTCTTTTAAAACGAGACTTAGTCATTTTGGCTCATTTATTTCCATTGTTGGGCGATTTTGGAGCTCTTAGAGAGGGGATTTCACCTAGCACTTTGAGGTAAGTAATTTCTATACAATGTGTGTTAAATACATAATTTATGGGTAGATTATAACATGTAAATTAGTGAAAATTTTGGGTTTAGGTGAAAACCTAGGTTTTTGATAAAAATGAGATTTAATCATGAAATTCGTTATGGAACTTAGTAAAAATCATATATTTGAGTTCATGAGGTCATGGGTAGCAACTTTCTTCAAATAATTTCGGAATCCGGGCACGTGGGCCCGGGGGTGAATTTTAGGAATTTTGCAAATAGGCTGGGGAAATCGATTTGATAGTTGGGATATGAACTTTTAAGCGTGTATTAATTATTTTAAATAATATTTGACTAGTTGCGAGTCGTTTGACGCCAAATTGAGGGTCTGGGCACAATCTTGGACCGGAAAGTAGGCCTTGAGATGAGGTAAGTCTCTTTTCTAACCTTGTAAGAGAGGATTTAACCCCATAGGTTAATTTAATCATTATGTACTTCTGTTCTGAACCCGTTTAGTGGTTCATATCCATACTTATTCAGTGCTCCAGGTATGATTCTGAACCCGTTCGAGGACGAACATTTGTTTAAGAGGTGGAGAATGTAACGACTAGACCGGTCGTTTAGCTTTCTAGAACCCAGTTCCCCTAAATAAGACTTCTTGTACATGTTTTTACTATTTTATGACTTGCGGGGATGGTTAGTTTGGGACTTGAAAGAGTTTGGGTTAAAATCGGAATATTTGGTTCCTTAAGGTTAGCTAAAAAGGCTAAGTTTGACTTCGGTCAGCGTTTTGAGTAAACGACCTCAAAATCAAGATTTGATGGTTCCAATGGGTTCGTATGATGATTTCGGACTTAGGCATATGTTCGGATCGGGTTTTGGATGATTCGGGAGCGTTTCGACGCTTAATGGTGAAAGTTTGTCCTTGAAGGTTTTAGAAGTTCTTTAAATTTAGTTTGGAGCGGTTTTTGGTGATATTGCATGCAAATTTTGGTGTCATTCCGAGTAGTTTAAGTACATTTCGGCGCATTTGGAGTAAATTGAAGAACTTGAAATTCATAAGTTTGATTCAATTGGTTTTGGGGTGTGATTCTTAGTTTTAATGTTATTTAGGGCGTTCCGAGAGTTCGAGCGAGTCCGTTTTATGATTCCAAATATGTTGGTATGTTCGGGCGGGGCCCCGTGTGCCCCGAGTGTCAATCGGACGAGGCTCGGACCAAGTTGGAAATTGGGAGCAACAACTGAAGCTCCCAGCTGCTGTTATAATCGCATCTGCGCTTGGCTAGCCGCATTTACGAGCCCGCAGAAGCGGCCAAGGAAGGGCAGCCCAGGATCCGCAGGTGCGCCTCAACCTCCGCAGAAGCGGGACCTTGCCCACAGAAGTGGAGCCAGCCAGCCTGGGCACTTCTGCAGAAGCGGACTTTTGTCTGCAGAAGCGACAACGCAGGTGCGGCCCTGCGACCGCAGGTGCGAGATCACTGGAGCCAATGAGGTCTCTTTTAAAACGGGACTTAGTCATTTTGGCTCATTTATTTCCATTGTTGGGCAATTTTGGAGCTCTTAGAGAGGGTATTTCACCTAACTCTTTGAGGTAAGTAATTTCTATATAATATGTGTTAAATACATAGTTTATGGGTAGATTAAAACATGTAAATTAGTGAAATTTTTGGGTTTAGGTAAAAACCTAAGTTTTTAATAAAAATAAAATTTAATCATGAAATTCATTATGGAACCTAGTAAAAATTATATATTTGAGTTCATAAGGTCATGGGTAGCAACTTTCTTCAAAAAATTTCGGAATCCGGGCACGTGAGCCCAGGGGTGAATTTTAGGAATTTTACAAATAGTCTTGGGAAATCACTTTTATAGTTGGAATATGAACTTTTAAGTGTGTATTAATTATTTTAAATAATATTTGACTAGTTGCGAGTCGTTCGGCGCCAAATTGAGGGTTTGGGCACAATCTTGGACCGGAAAGTAGGCCTTAAGACGAGGTAAGTCTCTTTTCTAACCTTGTAAGAGGGAATTTAACCTCATAGGTGAATTTAATCATTATGTACTTCTATTTGTGGGGGCTACGTATGTACGAAGTGACGAGAGTACGTGCGTAGCTACTATTAATACTTATATCCGAGTAGATTTAGGCTTACACCATGTTTTTGTTGATATCGTTGCTTGTTTACGCTTATTAATTGTTTGGATTAAAGCGGAGATTGAGCATTTCAATATTTTAAATGTTCCTAGCTGAATTTCTTATTTTAAAAAAGAATTGAGAAATATTATGATAACTTGAGAAAATCTATATTCAACCGCTTCGCAAGTATGTTTCGCGAGCGGGGTAAATTTCCACTACTCTCGTGGGAGCGGGACATTCGCCTCGGCAGATTAATTGATGTATTTATAGTTCGGGTCGTTCGACCCTCGACAGTGCACAGTATATTTATATGTATATTTGGATCGGGTCATACGTCCTCGGCATAATTCGTGCGTAAAGAAATTGGAACCCCTTTATATTTAATGTTATTCCATGGACTTGAAAGGTGAAAAGATAAGACGAGAGAAATGACTTGGTTCTTACTTGAAATGGAAGGATTGTTTACTTATTTTTCCTGCTCTGAGTTCTATTATCAGTTTATATATCATGTTTAATTAGAACTTCATACTATTATATTTTTGGCCCATAGTAAGTGTCGAAGTCGACCCCTCGTCACTACTTTTTCAAGGTTAAACTAGATACTTACTGGGTACATGTTGTTTATGTACTCATGCTACACTTCTGCACTTGATGTGTAGGATCTGAGGCAGGTGCATTAGATTATTAGTCTGACGCGCACTCTTGACTTCTGCTCCGAGACCACACGGTGAGCTGCCTTTCCGAGCCGTTCAGCAGCAGCCGGAGTCTCTCTTTCAAGTTATTTTCTATCTATTCTATTTCAGACAGTAGAGTAGAGATCTTTTGTATATTCTACTAATAGCCCACACACTTGTGACACCAGAGCTTGGCACACACTAGTAGACTTATTATTTTGGTTTTATTCCTATGGCCATAAATACATTCAACTGCTTTTGTTTTATTTATTTAAATATGTTTCTTATTAAATCTATTAAATTAAGGAAAGTTATTTACTTGGAAAAACCTTATTGAAATGGGAAAATCACTAGATTGTTCACTGTTGGCTTGCCTAGCCATGGTGTTGGGCGTCATCACGGCCTAAAATAGAATTGGGTTGTGACAACATGATATCAGAGCACTAGGTTCACGTAGGTCTCACAAGTTATGGGCAGGCCGAATAGAGTCTTGCGGATCGGTGCGGAGACGTCCGTACTTATCTTCGAGAGGCTATAATGTATTAGGAAACTACTTTGTATTCATCTCCTATCGTGCAGTTGATGGTGTACTAAGTTTCTTCTCTTACTCTCTCACAAATGGTGAGAATGCGCGCGACAGATGTTCCGGAGCCGGGAAGATCTACTCCCATGTTGCTAGAGGCCGGGGGCACCGGCCCGAGGAAGGGGACGAGGACGTCCCAGAATTTCCCCAATTGCACCACCAGCCGATCCAGTGGAGGATCTCATTGATGAGGAGCAGGGCGAGGTGCCCGCAGCTGAGCCAGCCCCGGTTGATTTCATGTCAGCACCAGGCTTTCAGGAGGTCATGGGTCGTATGCTGCGGTTCATGGATTCTCTGACCCAGGCTGGTTTATGTCCAGCAGACCCAGCCATATCTTAGGCAGGAGGGGGAGCACAGATCCCTACTACTCAGGCTCCTGGGCATGCAGCTGCAGTATATCAGACCCCGGGTACACTACCCGTGGGCGGAGCCTAGCCAGTTGCAGCAGTTGTACCTGAGCCCAGACCAGCTGCGACCGACGAACCGCAGAAGCTACTGGATAGATAGACCAGGCTTCACCCTCCGGTCTTTGGGGGTGAGCAACATGAGGATCCCAAGACTTCATTGATAGGTGCAGGGACATACTATACAACATGAGCATATTAGAGTCTCACGGGGTGGATTTCACTACGTTTTAGTTAGAGGGCAGAGCACGTAGGTGGTGGAAGTCTTATCTCCTTGGCAGACCAACAAGTTCTCCTCCCATGACTTGGGATCAGTTTTAACGCCTATTCTTGGACATGTATATTCCACCCTCTCATAGGGAAGAGTTGCGACTTCAGTTTGAGCAGCTCAGCAGGGTCAGATGTTAGTGACCGATTATGAGGTCAGATTCTCTGAGTTGTCTCGCCATGCACTTATGATACTTCCCACTGAGGCGGAGCAAGTGCGGAGGTTTGTTGCGGGGTTGCACTCTAGTATTCAGGCTAGTATGGCTCGGGAGATTGAGATGGGGGCTTCTTATCAGTTGGTAGTGGAGATTGCTTGGAGGATTTAGGGTTACCGTCAGAGGGGTAGAAAGCAGATGCATCGGGATAAGAGGTCCTGTTTTTCTGGAGAGTTTAGAGGTGCCCCAGCTGGGGGCAGAGGTCATTTTGGGAGGGGTCATCCCAGCATGCCCCCATATTCAGCACCACCACCTCCTCGGGGTATTCCAGCGCGACCCTGCTTCAGTGCTATGCCAGAGAGTTCTTATCGCCCGCCAGCTATTCAGGGTTCTTCCAGTGGGTACTCCGGTCATCAGGGTTCTTCCAGTGCCTATTTCAGTGCCATGCCAGAGAGTTCATACCGCCCACCCGATCTTTAGGGTTCTCCCGGTGGGTATTCGGGCCATCAGGGTCAGACTTCAAGGCAGCAGTCCACCACTCTGAGAGGTTGTTATGAGTGCGTGGATCCTAGTCACATGAAGAGACATTGCCCCAGACTTCGGGGCAAGGCAGTGCAGCAGGGTCAGCAGCCCATGATTATAGCACCAGTAGTCACACTAGCCGTCCGGCCACCCAGATGAGGAGGGCAGGTGGGTAGGGGCCGTCCAAGAGGTGAAGGTCAGGCAAGCGGGGCCCAGCCAAGTGGAGCTCCAGCCAGATTTTATGCTTTTACGGCCAGACCAGATGCAGTGGCCTCAGATGCCATGATCACATGTATTATTTCTGTCTGCGGTTGGGGAGCTTCAGTACTATTTGATCCAGGGTCTACCTATTCGTATGTGTCATCTCTATTTGCTAATTTTCTGGATATTCCTTGTGAGTCATTGGGTACTCCTGTTTATGTGTCCACTCATGTGGGCGATTCTGTTATTGTGGATCGGATCTATCAATCTTGTGTGGTCACATTCTGTGGATACGAGACTAGAGCTGATCTTCTGTTGCTTCATATGACCGACTTTGAGGTCATCTTGAGCACGGAATGGCTATCCCCATATCACGACATCCTTGATTGTCATGCCAAGACTGTTACCTTAGCGATGCCAGAGTTGCCTAGATTGGAGTGGAAGGGTTCGTCTATCAGTACATCTAGTTAGGTTATCTCTTTTATGAAGGCTCGACACATGGTCGATAAGTGTTGTTTGGCTTATCTAGCCTATGTTAGGGATACTACTGCAGAGTCTCCGGCGATTGATTCAGTACCAGTAGTCTGGGAGTTCTCAGATGTATTTCCTTTTGATTTTTCGGACATGCTACCAGATCGTGATATCGACTTATATATTGACTTGGCTTCAGGTACCCAGCCTATATCTATCCCACCATATCGTATAACTCCGAAAGAGTTGAAGGAATTGAAGGAGCAGCTTGAGGAGTTGCTAGCAAAGGGGTTCGTCAGGCCAAGTGTATCACCTTTGGGTGCCCCAGTGCTATTTGTGAAGAAGAAATATGGGACTATGCAGATGTGTATTGATTACCGCTGGTTGAACAAAGTTACCATCACGAACAAGTACTCGTTGTCATGTATTGACAATTTGTTTGACCAGTTGCAGGGTGCTAAGGTGTTCTCTAAGATCACTTGAGGTCGGGGTACCATCAGTTGAAAATTCGGGACTCAGATGTTCCGAAGACTGCCTTTCGTACAAGACATGGCCATTATGAGTTTTTGGTGATGTCCTTCGGCTTGACTAATGCCCCAGAGGCATTTATGGACTTGATGAACAGGTTGTTCAGGCCTTATATTGATTCATTTGTCATTGTCTTCATTGATGATATTTTGATTTACTCACGTAGCATGGATGAGCACGAGCATCACTTGAGAGTGATGCTTCAGACCTTGCGGGAATAGAAGCTATATGCTAAGTTTTCCAAGTGTGAGTTTTGTTTAGATTCTGTGGCATTCTTGGGGCATGTTGTATCAGGCGAGGGTATTAAGGTGGATCTCAAGAAGATTGAGGCAATTCAGAGTTGGCCTCGTCCTATTTCGGCAACTGAGATCAGGAGCTTCTTGGGGTTAGCAGGTTATTATCGCCAGTTCGTGGAGGGCTTCTCATCTATTGCAGCACCTTTGACTAGATTGACCCACAAGGGTGCTCAGTTTCGTTGATCCGATGATTATGAGATGAGCTTCCAAAAACTCAAGACAACTTTGACTACAGCACCAGTCCTAGTGTTGCCTTCCGGTTCGGGGATGTATACTATGTATTGCGACGCTTCACGCGTTGGCTTGGGTTGTGTATTAATGCAGGAGGGGTGAGTTATTGCATATGCTTTACGTCAGCTAAAGCCCTGTGAGAAGAATTATCCTGTGCACGATCTGGAGTTGGTCGCGATTGTTCATGCTCTTAAGATCTGGAGGCATTATCTTTATGGGGTGTCCTGTGAGGTTTACACTGATCATCACAGCATGCAGCATTTGTTCAAGCAAATGGATCTCAATTTGAGGCAACGTAGGTGGCTTGAGTTACTGAAGGACTATGACATCACCATTCTTTATCATCCGGGCAAGGCGAATGCGGTCTCGGATGCCTTGAGCAGGAAGACAGAGAGTATGGGTAGCTTGGCATTCATTTCAGCGGAGGAGAGACCACTAGCCTCGGACATCCAGTCTTTGGCTAACAGACTTGTGAGGTTGGATATTTCAGAGCCCAGCCGAGTTCTTGCATGCGCCGTTGCCCAGTTTTCACTATTAGAGAAGATCAAGGCTCGATAGTTTGATGATCCGCACTTGATGATTCTCAGAGAGACGGTACTGCAGGGTAGTGCCAAGGAGGTTTCTATCGGCGAGGATGGTGTTATGTGACTCCAGGGTCGTCTATATGTTCCAAATGCTGATGGTTTGAGGGAGAGGACTCTAGAGGAGACACACAGTTCTCAATATTCCATTCATCCAGGTGCTACGAAGATGTACCGCGACTTGGGGCAGCATTATTGGTGGCGGCGAATGAAGAAGAACATAGTTGAGTATGTAGCCAGATGCCTAAATTGTCATCCTGTTAAGTATGAGCACCAGAGGCCAGGAGGCCTACTCCAGCAGATGACTATACGTGAGTGGAAGTGGAAGCGCATTACTATGGACTTCGTAGTTGGGTTGTCGCGGACCTTGTGGAAGTTTGATGCAGTTTGGGTCATTGTAGATCGATTTACCAAGTCGGCACATTTCATTCCTTTGATGACTACGTACACTTCAGAGAGATTAGCCCAGATTTATATCCAGGAGATGGTTCGGTTGCATGGTGTGCCTGTTTCCATCATATCAGACAGTGATCCTTAGTTTACTTCGCATTTCTGGAGAGCAGTACAGAGTGAGTTGGGGACCCGTGTAGAGCTCAACACCGCATTCCATCCAAAGACCGACGGGCAGTCGGAGCAGACAGTTCAGATCTTGGAGGACATGCTCAGAGCATGCGTGATTGACTTTGGGGGACAGTGGGATCAGTTCTTGCCTTTGGCCGAGTTTGCTTACAATAACAGTTATCAGTCCAGCATCGAGATGGCTTCATTTGAGGCTTTATATGGTCGGCGATGTCGTTCTCCTATTAGGTGGTTTGAGCCCGGCGAGGCTAAGTTATATGGTACTGATTTGGTGAAGGGCGCCTTGGAAAAGGTAATATTGATTCAGGAGCGACTTCGCACAGCACAGTCCAGACAGAAGAGTTACGCGGATCAAAAGGGGTGTGATTTATCATTTATGGTGGGCGAGAAGGTTCTCTAGAAAGTCTCGCCGATGAAGGGGATTATGAGATTCAGGAAGAAGGGCAAGTTGATCTCAAGGTTTATAGGCCCATTTGAGGTGTTGAGACGAGTTAAGAAGGTTGCTTATGAGCTTACTTTGCCTCCCAGTCTATCGGGAGTTCATCCGGTTTTCCATGTGTCTATGCTCCGGAGGTATCATGCCGACTTATCAGTTAGATGAGAGCCTGGGTTATGAGGAGGAGCCAGTTGCCATTGTGGATAGGCAGGTTCGCCAGTTGAGGTCCAAGAATATTTATGCGGTTAAAGTTTAGTAGAGGGGCCAACCAGTAGAGGAGGCGACTTGGGAGTCCGAGGAGAACATGCGGAGCAGATATCCACACTTATTCAGTGCTCCAGGTATGATTCTGAACCCGTTCGAGGACGAACATTTGTTTAAGAGGTGGAGAATGTAACGACTAGACCGGTCGTTTAGCTTTCTAGAACCCAGTTCTCCTAAATAAGACTTCTTGTACGTGTTTTTACTATTTTATGACTTGCGGGGATGGTTAGTTTGGGACTTGAAAGAGTTTGGGTTAAAATCGGAACATTTGGTTCCTTAAGGTTAGCTAAAAAGGTTAAGTTTGACTTCGATCAGCGTTTTGAGTAAACGACCTCAAAATCAAGATTTGATGGTTCCAATGGGTTCGTACGATGATTTCGGACTTGGACATATGTTCGGATCGGGTTTTGGATGATTCGGGAGCGTTTCGACGCTTAATGGTGAAAGTTTGTCCTTGAAGGTTTTAGAAGTTCTTTAAATTTAGTTTGGAGAGGTTTTTGGTGATATTGCATGCAAATTTTGGTGTCATTCCGAGTAGTTTAAGTACATTTCGGCGCATTTGGAGTAAATTGAAGAACTTGAAGTTCATAAGTTAGATTCAATTGGTTTTAGGGTGTGATTCTTAGTTTTAATATTGTTTCGGGCATTCCGAGAGTTCAAGCGAGTCCGTTTTATGATTCCAAACTTATTGGTATGTTTGGGCGGGAACCTGGGGCCCCCAAGTGTCAATCGGACGAGGCTTGGACCAAGTTGGAAATTGGGAGCAATAGTTGAAGCTCCCAGCTGTTGTCATAATCGCACATGCGCTTGGCCAGTCGCAGGTGCGATCTCGCAGAAGCGACCAATGAAGGGCAGCCCGGAATCCGCAGATGCGCCCCAACCTCCGCAGAAGCGGGACCTCGCCCGCAGAAGCAGAGCCAGCCTGCCTGGGCACTTTCACAGAAGTGGACTTTTGTCCGCAGAAGCGACAACGCAGGTGCGGCCCTACGACAGCAGGTGCGAGATCGCTGGAGCCAGTGCGGTCTCTTTTAAAATGAGACTTAGTCATTTTGGCTCATTTATTTCCATTGTTGGGCGATTTTGGAGCTCTTAGAGAGGGGATTTCACCTAGCACTTTGAGGTAAGTAATTTCTATACAATGTGTGTTAAATACATAGTTTATGGGTAGATTATAACATGTAAATTAGTGAAAATTTTGGGTTTAGGTGAAAACCTAGGTTTTTGATAAAAATGAGATTTAATCATGAAATTCGTTATGGAACTTAGTAAAAATCATATTTTTGAGTTCATGAGGTCATGGGTAGCAACTTTCTTCAAATAATTTCGGAATCCGGGCACGTGGGCCCGGGGTGAATTTTAGGAATTTTGCAAATAGGCTGGGGAAATCGATTTGATAGTTGGGATATGAACTTTTAAGCGTGTATTAATTATTTTAAATAATATTTGACTAGTTGCGAGTCGTTTGACGCCAAATTGAGGGTCTGGGCACAATCTTGGACCGGAAAGTAGGCCTTGAGATGAGGTAAGTCTCTTTTCTAACCTTGTAAAAGAGGATTTAACCCCATAGGTTAATTTAATCATTATGTACTTCTGTTTGTGGGGGCTACGTACGTACAAAGTGATGAGAGCCCGTGCGTAGCTACTATTCATGCTTATATCCGGGTAGATTTAGGCTTACACCATATTTTTGTTAATACCGTTGCTTATTTATGCTTATTAATTGTTTGGATTAAAGAAGAGGTTGATGATTTCAATATTTTAAAGGTTCCTAGCTGAATTTCTTATTTTGAAAAAGAATTGAGAAATATTGTGATAACTTGAGAAAATCTATATTTAACCGCTTCGCAAGTATATGCCGCGAGCGGGATAAATTTTCACTACTCTCATGGGAGCGGGTCGTTCGCCTTGGCAGGTTAATTGGTGTATTTATGGTTCGGGTCGTTCGACCCTCGACAATGCACAATATATTTGGATCGGGTCGTACGTCCTCAGCATAATTCGTGCGTAAAGATATTGCAACTCTTTTATATTTAATATTGTTCCGTGGACTTGAAAGGTGTAAGGTTTAGACGAGAGAAATGACTTGGTTCTTACTTGAAACGGAAGAATTGTTTACTTACTTTTCATGCTTTGAGTTCTAATATCAGTTTATATATCATGTTTAATTAGAATTTCATACTATTATATTTTTGGCCTATAGTAAGTGTCGAAGTCGACCTCTCGTCACTACTTCTTTGAGGTACATGTTGCTTATGTACTCATGCTACACTTCTGCACTTGATGTGCAGGATCCAAAGTAGGTATATCTGGTTATCAGTCCGGCGCGCACACTTGACTTCTGGTTCGAGACCACACTGTGAGCTGCCCTTCCGAGCCGTTCAGCAGTAGCCAGAGTCTCTCTTTTGAGTTATTTTCTGTCTATTCTTTTTCAGACAGTAGAGTAGAGATCTTTTGTATATTCTACTAGTAGCCCACACACTTGTGACATCAGATCTTGGCACACACTAGTAGACTCATGATTTTGGTTTTATTCCTATGGCCATAAATACATTCAGTTGCTTTCGTTTTATTTATTTAAATTTGTTTTTTATTAAACCTATTAAATTAAGGAAAGTTATTTACTTGGGAAAAACTTATTGAAATGGGAAAATCACTAGATTGTTCACTATTGGCTTGCCTACCCACGGTGCTGGGCGTCATTACGGCCTAAAATAGAATTGGGTCGTGACATTATGTATACGAACAGTGGGGGAACATGCAGGGCCTCGGGTTCCAAAAGGAAAAAAACCCTTACAACCCACACAACAAGTACGTTACTGTTACTGTTCATGAAAATTGGCTCTGCACTCACTGTGATAATATTGGATATTTCAAAGAAATATGTAAAGCCAGATTCCAGTCCCAGCAGAAAAACAAAGTTTTTGCTGAAAAAATAACTATTGCTAAAAAACCTGCTCCCTCATATAACAAATGTGTATTGCTTGCTTGGACAAAAAGAACTTTGATTCACCTGTTTCCTCATTACAAGGGATCCAAACTTGTTTGGGTTCCTAAGTTTAATCCTTTATTTTCTTGTACAGGGAGCAGTGAAAGGAAGCAACCAAAGATGGTACATGAATAGTGGCTACTCGAAGTATATGACTGGAAGCACTAATGACTTCCTTTCACTCAAAGCCTTGCAAAGAGGGAGTGTATCCTTTGGAAATGGCAAAAAGGTATACATTCTTGGAGTAGGAAGAATTGGGAAGTCTCTCACTCACTCAATAAAAAATGTGTATTACGTGAATGGCCTGAAGTACAACTTGCTTAGTGTCTCTCATATCTGCGACAAAGGCAACAAGGTGGAATTTATGTCAAAAATCTGCATAGTCACAAACCTTATGACTGGTGATGTGATCCTGATGGCAAAAAGATACAAAAACATCTATGTCGCTAATTTTGAGTCACTACATAATGGGGATTTCACGTGTCTGAGTGTTGTGGATGATGATGTTGAACTATGGCACATAAGGTTGGGCCATGCAAGTTTTACATTGCTGAACAAGTTAGTCAGGAAGGACCTAGTTCGTGGATAGCCTAAGTCAAGCTTCAAAGATCACAATGTGTGTGATGCATGTGCAAAAGGAAAGCAGATCAGGTCCTCATTCAAACCCAAAAAAGGAAGTAAGCACCTCAAGGCCACTTGATCTCCTCCATATGGATCTATGTGGACCTGTGAGAGTGCCAAGTAGAGGAGGAAAAAAGTACATTTTTGTCATTGTGGATGACTACTTCATGTTCACATGGACCTTGTTCCTCAGAACCAAAGATGAGACCTTTTTAGTGTTTGTTGCTTTTGTCAAAAAGATCCAAGTAAAGATGAGCCATAGTGTTGTGAGTATAAGATCTGATCAGGGTACAGAATTCGATAATGCAAAGTTTGACGAGTTCTGTGCTGAAAATTGTATAAGTCACAATTTTTCAGCTCCAAGAACACCTCAACAAAACGGTATCGTGGGGAGGAAAAATAGGACTCTTGAAGACATGGCTAGGACAATGTTGATTAATGGTGTTGTAAAAGGTTTCTGGGCAGAGACAGTCAACACTGCATGCTACTTAGTGAACAGGTGCATGATCAGGTCCTTCCTGAACAAAACCCCGTATGAACTGCTGAATGGGAGAAAACCTAAGCTAACACACTTGAGGACATTTGGTTGCAAATGCCTTGTCCTCAACAATGGTAAGGAAGCTTTGGGAAAGTTTGATGCCAAGAGTAATGAAGGAATATTTCTTGGATATTCATCACAAATCAAAGCCTACAAGGTATACAACAAAAGAACTCAATGTGTTGAGAAAAGCATACATGTGATCTTTGACGAAGCACAACACCCTCTTGGAAAAGCTGCATATGATAAGGCTGATCAAGATGGAGAGTTATCAAATGTCCCTGGTGAAGTTATTGACACGGCAAATGGAAAGGCCGATATGATGAGTCAGGTCAAGGAATCAAATGACAATGGCACAACTAAATCTCCAGCTGAATAGAGGAACCTGGTCCCTCAATCACAATAACTGAAGCATAAAACAGAGTTGTGGATGTTGTACATGGAACTCCAGCTGCCGAGGTGAGGAACAAGACACATGGATCATATGCAGAAGAACTTGGAACCTCTCATAATGAGATTCATGTGTCTAACTGGAAGCAAAAAAAGCTCACACCCTCTTCAAAATGTGATCACCTTCATTGACTTAGGAATTCAAACTAGATCAAAGTCTAGAAACTCACTTGCCTTCTCTGCATTTCTCTCTCAGATTGAGCCTAAAAATATCAAAAAAAATTGAAAGATGCTGACTGGATTACGACTATGCAAGACGAGCTTCATCAATTTGAGAGGAACAGTGTATGGCACTTGGTTCCTCGACCTGCTAACAGAACTCTCATAAGAACTAGGTGGGTATTTAGAAATAAACTTGATGAGTTTGGAAACACCACAAGAAACAAGGCAAGGTTAGTAGTTCAAGGGTACAATCAAGAAAAAAGAATTGATTATGATGAAACTTTTGCTCCAGTTGCTCGAATGAAGGCCATCAGAATCCTTATTGACTTTGCGTCTCATATGGAATTCAAATTATTTCAAATAGATGTCAAAAGTGCATTTTTGAATGACATTCTGAAAGAAGAAGTTTTCATCAAGCAACTGCCTGGTTTCGAGTGCCATGAGCATCCTGAACATGTGTTTAAACTTGACAAGGCATTATATGGACTGAAGCAGGCTCCTCGTGCATTGTATGAAAGGCTCTTCTAGAAAATGGATTTACAAGAGAGAAAATTGACAACACTTATTTCTGAAGAAGCGGGAGAGGAACTTGCTCATAGTGCAAGTCTATGTTGATGACATTATCTTCGGAGCAACAAATGACTCTTTGTGTGAGAAATTTGCAAGACTCATGGGAAGTGAGTTTGAAATGAGCATGATGGGGGAATTGAATTTCTTCTTGGGTCTACAGTCAAGCAAACTCCTAGGGGCACAATGATAAGTCAGCAAAAGTACATCAAAGAGCTTTTGAAGAGATTTGAGATGGAGAGTTCAAAGATCATTGATATACAAATTGCCACTCCCACTCACCTGGAAATGGATGAACCTGGTTCTCCTATAAACGAGACTATGTATAGAGGCATTATTGGGTCACTTCTGTATCTCACAACAAGTAGACCAGACATTTTTTTCAGTGTGGGAGTGTGTGCCAGGTTTCAATCCAATCCAAAGGAGTCTCATATGAAGGATGCAAAGAGAATTTTGAGGTATCTCAAAGGAACGCATGACCTGGTTCTCTACTATCCCTCAGAAATAACTTTGACTTAATAGGGTATATTGATGCTGACTATGCTAGTTATCTGGTGGATAGGAAAAACATTTCTGTTATGGCACATTTTCTGGGTTCGTGTCTAATCTCATGGTGCACAAGAAAACAAAACTCAGTGGCCCTTTCAACTGCTGAAGCTGAGTATGTGGCAGTTGCCTCTTATTGTGCTCAACTGTTGTGGATCAATCAGCAACTAGAAGATTTCAGTACATTTTCTAATTGTGTGCCCTTACTATGTGACAACACAAGTGCTCTCAAAATCCAGTTCAACATAAGAGAACAAAGCATATTGATGTGTGACATTACTTCCTCAGAGACAATGTTGAGAAAGGGATCATTTGCATGAAGTTTTGCAGCACAGAAGATCAAATTGCAAATATCTTCATCAAAGCACTGGGCAGAGAGCACTTTGAAAATAATCGATTAGCACTAGGGTTGATGAAATCTAGCTAGGGACCCGGTCCCTCGATGATTGGCTATGAAAGAAATGCACAGGTAAAATAGCTAAAAAGTATTTTCTGGCAAAGTTTAACTCATATCTATACCGTTACAGGTAGACACACATGACGATTACAGGGCAAACAATTAGCTAATGCATTGCACTTTGGTCAAAGAAAGAGGCTTATATTTGCAAAATCTGTCAGTGAACCTGGTTCCCTTGACACAGGTTAGTAGTTCCTCTGTACTCTCATGCATAATTTTTAAACGGCTGAAACAGTGCCACGTCATTAAATTGTCAGTTTCTCTCTTTCCCGCTTTTTGAACCCAAGCGTCTCACCCATTATGAAGTGACTCGACTACCCAAAATTGATACCCGTTCCTAACCGGTCCCTCACCCCTATTAAATAAATCCTCTCACAGTCACTTTCATAACTGTTCACATACAAGATTTCTAGTCCACTAGTGGAAGAAAATTCTGCGGTATCTACCCCAGGCATTGATTTAAATGTTGTCGATTCTACAGGTAATGCTTTTACTATGCCTTCTGGGTTTACTTTGGAGTTGCAAGAACAAGAGGCTATAGAAAATATGCTATCAATAGTTGTTGAGGTAAGTCTGGTTGAGGGCTATGCGGGTATGTTTGAAACAAATGGGTCTCAAGGGGAAGATGCTAGTACACAAGGAGAGGGTAGGAAACTGGTGCCTGTAAAACCTTGGCATCAGACAATACTACTGGGGAACTAACTGAGGGACCTGATCCCTCCACCTAAGAGGAGCCCTTTGCTTCTACTTGGGATAAAACCCATGGTTCTTCACAAGAACCCCAGGCCAGTACTGGTCCTGCTCCCTCTTGTCATTTATATGTTGAGCCATTATCAATTATTGATCTTGAAATGAGATCTCTATCCGAGGAAGAGAATGAGGGTAGTGAAAAAGACTATGATAATGTGGCTCTTGCATGTTTCATTAGTGTCGGGGGTAGAAAGGGAACTCCCCAGGGGTCAACTTCTAAGAGACCTATCACTAGGTTGCAGAAGAAGGAAGAACTTGAGTTTTAAGGAAAAACAAAAAAGGAAAAGAAGATGAGGAGATTGGTGAAAGATGGAAAGGTTGTAAGTGAGAAGGTAGTGCCTCCTACAATAGTTGTTGATGTTGATGATGAGGTAGAAGAGGAACTTGGTTCCTTGGTTCGTAAGTCCTCAAAGAAACTTACTGTTCCAAAGTCCAAAAGGGAGTCATCTGTGAGTGAAATGGATTTGAGCAAGGTTGAGGGTGAAAAATCTTGTGAGGAAGTAGCTGAGAAATTTGGTGAGAGAGTGGTTGAGGAGTCTGGTGAAAGAGTGGTTGAGGAGTCTGCTGAGAAGGTTTTCAAGAAATGTGCAGACAAATGAATGAGTGTAAGAAAATCAGTGAAGTGAAAGGCTGGTGCTAATGAGGAACCTAGTTCATCTAAAAAGGCCATAGGGAATGTGGTCAGGGATGAGGAAAGGGAGAATTTGAGAAATCAGAAGGTGCTCTGGGGCCGCACATTTGCCCCTGATATTCTTGATATGTCAGGAATGCGCCAACTGGATGACATCGGTGAATACCAACAGTGGACACATTTGTTCATTGGTGACAGTCCCAAAGTTTATGAGGCAGAAGTGCGCAGTTTCTATGCCGACTTCTTCACAGTTGAGGATGATAATATCTGTCTGAAAGTGAATGGTGTTGATTTTGTGATGGACACTACTGTACTGGGAACCATTTTGGGTATCCCTACTGAGGGAATGTCCACCATTGAGGGAACCTGCTCTTCTAACTTCAGAAATGCCATCGTGAAGGATAAGGCCATACAACAAGGGGAGCGGGTACACAAGAAGTCCCTCCTTCTAGTGTACCAACTGCTGTTTGAATTGGTGAATAAAGTTCTGCTCCCACACGCAGAAAGATGGTCCATTACGTCACGAGCATACCTGGTTCTCATGGAAGCATTGGATAGCTACACCGCTATAAACCTGCCTGGTCTTATGATAGAACATATGAAGAAGGTGGCAGAGTTCAAGGGTGGTAATCATGGGATGCCT
Organism: Nicotiana tabacum; assembly: GCF_000715075.1. Taxonomy (NCBI): domain Eukaryota; kingdom Viridiplantae; phylum Streptophyta; class Magnoliopsida; order Solanales; family Solanaceae; genus Nicotiana; species Nicotiana tabacum. The sequence goes on from NC_134091.1 coordinate 128,005,294, forward strand.
TATAGGTTCCTCCTCACTAAAGTTTTTGAAATTTTCAAAGTCCCTTTGAGACCACCCTAGAAGAGTGTGAGTGCATTGACAAAAGTGGAAGGGTTGTCAACAATTATACTATCTCTCAGTTGATCAACACTCAGAACAGTGCCACTGGAAAGATATGGAAGTTGAAGGCAAGGAATGCCATTCTCGAAGGTCATCTTAGTCAGGTTCAGGAGGCACCTGATTCTAGTAGCTCTCACAGCACAAAGGTTGCCCGTCTGACAAAAGAAAATGCTGACCTCAGGAAACAGGTTGAGGACCTGAAGGAGAGACTGCTCAACGAGCAGGTGTCAGCTAATGCTCGAATGTACATCCTTCTTAGAACCCTTGCCTCTTCATCTAGGCCTTCTCCTTCCAGTGCCCCCTAAAAATAGTTCCCTTCCCAGTGTCAAGTTCCTAGTGTCCGTCCTCTGTTTTTAGTCTTAGTGATGTTTATGACTGGTACCTTATGTTGTTTTTATTTTGTGGATGTTTTGGTAACAATGGAACTGCTCCCTGCTTAATTTCCAAAAATTAATGGAAGTTTCATCCTTTTGCTATGTATGTCTTGCTCTTTTGCTCTGTTTTTAGTCATGATTGTGTGCACACATGTAGTATGAGTTAACCAAGCTAGACTTCTTTTTGCTTATTTTTTGCTACTGATCTTTTTATGATGCCAAAAGGGAAAAAAATAATTGAGGGGGAACAAACTGGGGAACAGATTCAGGGGGAATACAAGAAACTGATCTACCATTCTGGTTCTTATGAGGGACTTCAATTATAAGTTTGTCATCATCAAAAAAAAGGAGAAATTGATAGGTTATATGTATCCTTGTTATGTTTTGATGATCTAACAAACTTAATGATAAGAACCATATAAGGAGCCTGTTACATATCCTCAAGTACTTAAAAACAACAAGTCTCAAGTCAGGGACGTGGTTCAACTCTTCGGAGTCAAAGGAATAACAAAGGAAATAGATGGCCACCAGTTCCCTTGGTGACTGTACAAGTCAACTCTCCACATATGTAAAGTTGTTTCATGCACACGCAACAGAGCAAAAACAGTGCAACGGTCAATTTTATGGGGAATGCCTTTTACCTAACTTGCTTGCATCATTCAAGTGATGTCACAAATAAATTATTAACATCATGCAAAGGTAAAACAAAATACTCGCACATATTCAAGAATCGATCAAGCATTTTCTCAAGTATGTGTCAATCTTGCAAGTAATTCTCAAGGGCATCAAGAATGAAGAACAACATAACGAAGGACCAGTTTATTTTATTGAGTCATTACATGTCCTGAGTTGTGTTGCACCTTTATTAAAGCACTTTATTTGTAATTCCTACTTAGCTTAGTTAGAAGAATTTGTGTAGAAAATCTTTGTAAAATCATAAACCCTGTGTTTGTGTCTTGGCTAGAGTTAGTCGAGTTGTAAGCTTTGTAATAGAGTTATTACAAATGGGCTTGTAATAGAGTTGTTACAAGTTAGTAAGAGATTAAGATGTTAATTCTTAGGTTACAATAGTTTGTAATCTGAAGTTTGCTCAGTAGTGAAGTTGAAATCCTACAAGGGTAGGACGTGGTTTTTAATCCCGTGAGCTGGAAATTTTCCACGTAAAATTTCATTGTGTCACTTACTTATTGCAGTGTGCGTGTGTTCTGTAAGAACTTATAGAGAACCTGGTTCTCTATATAGTTTAGTGTTCTCCTATATTTTGATTAGGAAAGTGGCATATACTAGGGGTAGTGACTATTTATTAAAATAATTGAAAGTGTCTTGTGTCCCAAGCTTATGTTCATGTATAAGCCTTTGATTTATACACAATGCAATGAAACTTCTTAAGTTGTGCCAAGGCCACACTTGATTCACTTTTAGAGAAGAAGCTTTAATAGTGGTCACAATAGTGTTACTGTCTGATTTTAATACTAGAAAATCAAATTGCTAAAATGATTTATAACTAGGACAATACATCCGAAGTAAAAGATTTTCAATTCAAGTTGTGTTTCATATTCTCATTTACTTAAAGTAGTATAGTTTCATGCATATTTTTTGTCATTTTCAGCGTGAAGGAAACTTATTGATTACAGGTCCAATACATCCGAAGTAAAAGATCTTCAGTTCAAGTTGTATTTTATATTCTCATCTACTTAAAGTAATATAGTTTCATGTCTATTCTTCGTCATTTTCTCTAACATTTCCTGCGCTAATTTATGTGTATTTTATAGGAAAAACTAAGAAACTATTTAGACACGAGACAACGTCTGGATTATAAAGGTCAGCGTGAAGGGAAACTTATTGATTAGAGGTCTAATATTAATGATCACCTTATTGATTAATTAAGGTCTTTGTTTATGTCAGTTCCGAGCTTACTTCAAATTAAGAAGGTGAAAAGGTGTCTGATTGTATTATATTGTATTATTTTGATATATAATGTTTGGATAAATTGTAGTGTTTGTCATCGTTTCATAATGTTAACAATATAAAAATTAAACTTGTAATATATGAAGTAGAATTATTATATAAAGAAGTAGGGTAAATATAAAATAAGACTATTTAATATTAAAGAAGGGTAAGACGAAATTAAAAAAATAAGATGACAACCAACTATACCAAATAGATCCTACCATAAAGCAATACTTTTGGAGTCCATAGGATTCAATAAAATTTAACTAACAATGAAGTGAAAGATACTTTCTCATAACTCACAGTATTACCCATCTCCCACCTCTTCAAAAATCCCCCTCTTCCCTCTCTTCATCTCTTAACCTCCGTTCCCTTTTCCTAAACCCTAGCGCTCTCTCTCTCATTCGCTCCGCAACATTTCTCTTATAATATTATCTCATATTGTGTTTAACCTCCAATGGCGGAAGCTACTGATGATTCCAACGACATCGAGAAACTGTACGAGTTCGGCGAACGGCTCAACGAGGCCAAAGACAAGTCTCAAGTCAGTAATATCTTATCTTCAGTTTAATTTTCGCTTTTTGTTGTTTCTGCTAGGGTTTCTGGAAGCTTCCATTACACATATTTTGATTATTTAGTTTTGTGAATTGCTTGCTCATGTCTGTCTCAAGCCAGTAGTTTCTCAACTTCAGTGTTTATTTTTTACATTTGTTTTTTTTCTGTTAGGGTTTCTGGAAGCTTCCATTACACTTTATTTGATTATTTAGTTTTTGTGAATTGTTTGCTTCGATTGAAAACAGCATAGGCAGGAATATGAGGGCATTATTGCGGCAGCAAATGGCAGTGGAAAGGCCAAGCAGTTAGCTGCGCAGCTTATTCCGAAGTTCTTCAAGTTTTTTCCTCAGTTAGCGGAGCAAGCTATTGAGCAGCAATGGTATTTATGCGAAGACGAAGAGCTTGGGGTTAGTATTCAACCCATACTTACCATTAACCTGTTATAGAATGTTGCTTACTATTTACTTTAGGTTACTAATCAATACTATTAAATGGAGTTACATGCGATTACATTTTAAAGTGACCTTATTGTTTAAGTTATATAGAATTTAAACTCCTATGACATAGCCTTGAGGTGCCCAGACCCTTTAAATGTATAAAACCCTTTGTGGGTGTTGGACTAATTTAAAAACGATTATCCATATCTCAAGCAGAAGTTATTAGATGGAACTCTTTAATTTCTTAACTAGAAGATATTATTTACTTTGTTCCAAAATCAACACCAAATCATGCGAGTAGTCATCAGATGTGCTAAGGGACATACGTGGCGTACATATTTAGCCAACTTTGTTAGGTGGCTTGCCCAAGAACAATAACTATAATAAGTGATAGTAAAACATAATTTGAAATCATAATTCAACATTCATCATCTTTCCAAGTTTCATAAAACACTTCAAAACCAGTTTAGGCTCCTTAGGACATAACCATAATTGTAAATCCATTTTATTATATTGGGAGTACCATTAAGACACTGACATTTACCACCATGTGACCAACATGGTTTACTCCGCTACACATTGTGTAAGTGGATAAAAGATGATACATACCCAATATGTATGGTTTCCAGAGATACTCGCCCCTATCTATAATATGAACACCCATCTCAGTAACCCAAGGTAATTTCCAAAGCATTTATAACTAGAAGTTAGTATAAGTTATTACATGGAACTCTTTGATTTTCTAACTAGAAGATACTATTTACTCTGTTATAAATCAACTCCAAATCATCTGAGTAGCCATCAGACATATAAAGAGACATACCTAGCGTATGTATTTAGCCAGCTTTGTTCTGTGGCTCACCCAGAAAAATAACTGTGATGGTGTGATGGCATTAATGTGGTTGTGTCCTCATTGTTATATAATAGAAATTGTCAAAAACTAGTTGTTATTGGTGGCTTATTAGTGAAGAAGTTGGAATATTTTAGAACTAGGTTTGACTTTTACCTTATATTGTCTAATAAATTTTGCATTTTCTTTATTGACTACCAGGTCCGTGTACAAGCGATCCGTGGACTTCCGCTTTTCTGCAAAGATACACCTGAGCATTTGTCTAAAATTGTTGACATTCTTGGCCCGCTCCTCGTGGCAGGTAAATTTTGTGCTCAATGCCTTGTGGACTTGGTTGGTTCGTATCATTTGTTCATATTGATACAGTTTATACCAATTATGTCAGGTGAAAATGTAGAGCGTGATGCTGTACACAAGGCTCTTATGACCTTGTTACGTCAGGATGTGAAGAGTGAGTTTCTGCTCCTGAAGTTTAGCATTAAATCAGCTCTCCCCGAAACTATAGAAGTCCAAGAGTTTCATGGTCAATAATTTATCTTCCACTTACATCTGTTATTACTTATTAGTAACATTATGAAGGTTTCTAGTGTGATTATTCATCACAACTATCCTTACTTTTGTATTAACTGGAATTCTCAATGTTGATGTCGTTAACGAATTAACATTAGTAGTCATTGCAATGTCTACTAAACCTACAATTACTTCTAATCTTACTTACACTGGGAAAAATAAGAGAAGCTACAATAACATCTAATCTTATCAGATCAGGCCCAGTGTTGTGAAGAGCGTGAAGCGAGAAAAAACGACAAACCCCATTTCGCTTAAAGCGAGAAGCGAGAAGCGAAGCGCTCGCTTTTTTGAAGTGAAGCGAAATTTAAAATAAAATAAAATTGCATAGACAACACATATAATTGTAAGCAAATGTTCAATACTTCAATGTAAAAACTAAATAGTAGCATCAATTAAAGCACAAAATGAGCATCCTATTCTTCTACAAGATTGTCAAATTCTTGTATTCCACTATCATTATTATATTGCTCGTCATCTTCTTCAACCTCTTCTTCTTCATCAACTAGGGACATAGTAGCTGCCTCTTTTCCCTTCCTCTGTGAACTTGAAGTTGAGGTACCCCCCTCAAACCATAAATCCTCTCCCCAATTCCACGCGCCTCCGCAACATCACCCCAAGTGAAATCAGAAGTTTCCTCAAATACTTCTTCATCTGCATGATCTTCCGGGACTCCAGTTAGCCATTCATTAGCATCATCGACGTTGTCCAAACTAATTGGATCAATTACATTGCGAGCGTTGTAACGACGCCTCAATGTTCTATTGTACTTAATGAATACTAGATCATTGAGACGCTTCAAGGTTAGTTTGTTCCTTTTTTTGGTATGAATCTGCAAATAATAAGTAATTAGTCAGTTTAGGACAATTGAGATATAATTTAATTATCTCAATATACTAAATCTTTCTTCTTAGTTCTTACTTGTTCAAACACGCTCCAATTCCTTTCACACCCGGATGAGCTACATTTTAGACTTAGAACCTTAATGGAAAACTTTTGTAAATCCGGAGTGGAATGGCCATATTGCTTCCACCATTCAACTGTAGAAGTAGAACAAATTTTCAAAACATAATATTGATAAAGAAATAACTTATTAACTATAAAACAACATATAAGCACTCGCTCACCTGGTGACTTCGTCTTTCTTTGTCTAATCGCCATGTTTTTTCCAAAAAGTTGCTCAGCGTTCCTATAAATACTAAATTGCTCTGTTATTTTATCTTGCACGGATTCTTCAGGTATCAACTTCTCAATACATTCATAGTATCCATTCCACAAAGGTTCATCTCCTAGAATCCTTTCTTCATTGTCATAAAACAGTTCCGGGTTCAAAACAAGTCCAGCTGCATGCAAAGGGCTATGAAGCTTACTATCCCACCTTTTATCTATGATCTCAAAGACTTTTTTGTATTTTCTTTGATCATTAAACGAGACTTGAATAGCCTCCTTTGCCCTATCCATTGCTTCGTACAGGTAGCCCATTGGTGGCCTTTGCTCCCCATCCACCAAACGAAGCACTTTAACTAAAGGACCACCAATCTTCAATGCATGAACCACATTGTTCCAGAATGAAGGAGAAAGTATAATATCTGCAGATTCTCTCCCTCGAGCTTCCCTTCCATAGGCACTGTTAGTGTACTCATCTGAAACAAACAACTTCTTCAAATTGCTTTTTTGCTCATACATCCTATGCAAAGTCAAGAAAGCAGTAGCAAATCTTGTCTTTGCGGGTTTCACCAAGCTTCTTTGTTTAGTGATTCTCTTCATCATATTCAATAACAAAGGCCTTTGAACAATATAGGAATGCACTCTAATTGCCTGATTAAAGATTGAACTAAAGGGTCTTTCCTTGAAAATGTCACCGAAGATCAAATTAATGGAATGTGCTGCACACGGAGTCCAATAAATATGCGGGTACCCAGCAGACATCAAATCGCCAGCTTTAACATTTTCACTGGCGTTGTCCGTGACAACTTGAACAACATTTTCTGCTCCAATAGAGTCTATTGTACTCTTGAACAAGGAGTACATTTTGGTTGAATCAGTCGAAGAGTCGCTTGCATCAACGGACTCAAGAAACAGGCTTCCCTTAGGAGAATTCACCAAGATATTGATGATCATTTTTCCATTTCTCGCCGTCCACTTATCCATCATAATGGAACAACCAAACTTGTTCCATTCTACTTTGTGCTCCTCCACGATTTTGTTCACCTCTGCCACCTCTTTTTTTAGATATGACCCTCTAACTTCATGATATGTTGGAGGCTTCATTCCTGGACAATATTGGCCTACGGCCTCAATAAAAGCAGAAAAAGTGTCAGTATAATTAACACAATTAAAAGGAAGACCTGCATCATACATCCACCGCGCAAACATTGTAATTGCACGATCCCTCAAAATCGTTTTGGCATCAATTTGAGGATTACCACTTTTTCTTTCCTTATCTCCAGATTTTTGCGAGAAGTAACAATCCATAGGACCTTTGGTCTTGCCAGTAGATCCACAACTAGAAGACATTGATTGCATCCTTCCCCGCTTTTGTGATTTTGGTGGAAGCGACGAAGCATTGTCACCTTCTTCTGTTTCATCATCGTCATCAAGATTATACAGTTCTTGTTCATGAATCAGTTGAGTCTTTAACTCTCTCTTTTTATGAAGGAATGCTTTCAAATCTTCCTTCACATGCGACGGAACTTTAGGACAAGATGCGACATTTGGATCATTGCCGATTAGATGCGCTTTTTGACGATAGATTCCTCCATTTGAAATTTTGTCACAAAAAAGACATCTAATTGCCATCTTGTTGGTCTCGCAAACTCTTTCAGAGTAAGCCCAAGCCGGATCTTTCCTATCTTCTTTTGGCGCCATTAAAAGAACAACTACATAACACATAAGAAAGGCAATAAGAACTAAGAATAAACTATAAAGGATATAAAAAATCATAGGAATTCTCTGTTAATAACTGAAAAAATTGGGCAGTAAAATTCTGGAAAAATTTCGCCAGAATTTCGCTGCTTTTTGGACGTTTAGAAAGAAAAAGAATAAGAATAAGAAGAAGAAGAAGAAGAATGGAAATCAGAAGTTCAGAACATACCTGTTGAAGTCTTGAAGTCTTGAACTTGAAGTTGAAGAAGAAGAAGAACAACCCTAGTTGATGATTTGAGATTCTTTCAGAAATCAGAAGTAGACGAAGAAGTCGCTGCTGTTGGAAGTTGAAGAATACTAGTCGCTGTTGTTGAAGATCAGTGTTTAATCCAAAAAACTTGTTTTTAATAAAATAGGGTTGAGTATTTTAATATAGAGAAGCGGACGCTTCTTCTCTTCGCTCCGCTTTCCCCGCTTCTCGCTTTTTACAGAGAAGCGATCGCTTTTACTGATCTGAGTCGCTTCAGCAAGCTGAAGAGCTGCCTTTCACGCTTCGCCTCGCTTCTCGCTTAAAGCGATGAAGCGAGCGCTTTTTTAAACATTGATCAGGCCCAGCATGGTTGTCTGAATGGGAAACTCCTTGGTCATAGGGTTTTCTTCAAATTGACACAAGATATCCCTAGAGGATAGAAGATGCCTGAACTGTGTGACTGAAACTGGTCTTTGAAAAAAATAGGAAGTGCTGAATGCGTAGACAAGTCTAATAATCTCAGGAATGTCACTAACTGCTGCTTGTTTCACTAATATGAAACCTAAAATATTTATAATCGTATTTATTACTATCTTGACTTATGAAATCAATCAATCAATCACCTCTACGCATCAATCCTAAACAAGATTACATAGTTGGCGTCAACAGTATGAATTTCTCTTTGACCATTTTACTATATTCGGGCCTTTATAAAACATATTTCATAAGTCATACACACAAAATATAAAAGCTACTTTCGATGTTCTGAAATGGTTGTACTATTTTGTGTTTGTGGATTCTAGAGCCGTCAATATGGGTTTGACCCGTCGGTCCAGCCCGACCCAATGCGTGATTTAGCAGGATTGAGCTAGAATTTTTGGAGCCCATTTAAAAACGAGGCATTTAAGCCCGACCCGATTAAGTCCGTGACACGTGAGGCGTCAAAGAGGCTGGCCCGGCCCGGCATGTGGGCCTAATAAAATATTTATTTAAAATATGTAAAAAATAATAAGTATACTGCCTCTAGAGATGGAAAGTCAGAATTGGATCTTTACTTAGAGGAACCAAAACTTGATCTTGAGAAGTTTCAAGAGATGGATGTTGTCATGTATTGGAAGGACCATTCTAGAAAATACAATGATGGCGCGTGATGTACTTTGTATTCCTATTACCATTGTAGCATCGGAATCAACATTTAGCATTGGTGGCGTGTTCTTACAAAGTACATAAGTTGCATTTATTATGAAAATGTCCAAACACTTATTACTACTCGAAATTGGCTGCACAGCTTTTTCCAAACTCAAACTTGAAATACTTTTTTATGTGAATTTGAATATTATTAGTTTTTAAAATTTAATTATTCTTAATAATTAACTAATTAATATTGCATATGAATTGTAAATGTAGATGAAAGTGAGATGTTAAGACAACCTTGTCACAAGTGGATTCAAATGTGTTTGATAAAGATGATGTGTTGGATATCTCATAAGCGTTATGGATGTTCTCTTGAATAGTTTGTTTTGACTTTTGACTTTTAGTGAATGAAATATAGTCTCGTCTTTTACTTTTTTTAGTGTTTATTGTGATATATTGGAACAATATAAAAAGTTATTAAGTTTTGCGAATTTTTTCCAATAAGATATTTTTTAACTTTTAAATAATTATCTTTTTTAGGTCAGAACTTAAAGAAAAAATATAAAATTATATTTTTAAAAATGATGGGCCGGCCCGTGGGGGCCCGTGGCCCACATATGGCTGGGATGTGCTGACCATTATAAGGCCCATCAAAATGGTGGGCTATCCCAATCCAGCCCGCCAATTGCTAAAGCCCACGTGGGCTGGGCTAGCCCGGCACGGCCCATATGACCGCTCTAGTGGATTCACATAAAATCATGTCATGGAGATTTTTATGATATCATTTTTGTGAAAAAGAAGAAGAGGAGAACTGTTGTTATATTTGGGTTGATTAACAATGTAGAAATGGACTCTTAAATAGGAATTTTGTGCCGTATGAATAAGAAAAATCTAACTCTTGGAATTCTTAGTCATAGCATAATTATTTTGATAAGTAATTATGGCATAATTATTAAGATATTCTACACAGAATTCTTAATTATTCTCTTGGCTAATAAATTTTTTCTTTTTTCACGAGTAAATGAATTTCCTCTTGGATATTATATTTATTAAGTATATTTTGTTTAGTTCACTTAACCTTTAACATGCTCCTTCTAACTCAAGATGGTGAAACAAATTATGTTTACTGACTACATAAAAAATAAACAGAATAATAAATAGACGTGCCTGTGTAGTGAATAATCACCAAACGAAAACCACGAGGGAGTTCTTTGTGATTTGGGAAAAAACTGTGGGGCATTGGCATCTGTGAGGGTTCAAGGATTTGATTAATATAACAGGCGCGGTCATTGTTGTCTTTTCCATTTTAGGGAATTATTGAGTTGCTCAGGTAGTGTAGTAGTGCTGGTGGATGACATTACCGTGAGATGAAGTGAGGTTTGCATCATAAAGGCCTTTTTGTTATTTCGGTGTTAGCACTGGCAATCTAGGTGGCTCGTGCTATGAGGGAAGACTTGATGGGGTGGCTGCCTTTTCTCCTGAGTGACTTTCTTTGTGTGTGGTGTGGGGGGGTGGGAAGATGTTATGCATTCTCAGTAGCTTAGTTGAGTTCTTAATATTAAGATTAATATATTCTTGAACTGTTTTGCATGCAAAGGATTTCACTATTTTAGTCTGTCATATACCATACCAAAGAATGAGGTGAGTGCAATTCCATCTGGGTGATTCTGAACACTGTTTGGTAATTTAATACACCTGCAATTTGGGCACAGTACCCTTTTTCCTGGTTTCTTTTTGACATCGGCTATTTTCACATCTTTCCTTGCACAAGGGATGATAGTTAGTGTGCTGCCTTGATACTAGCTACCATGCTATGGAAAATGGTTATATTATTGGTTTTCTGGTACTCACATTATATTGATGAATGCTTTATAGATATTATGTTTGCATTTATTCTCTAGGTCAGGTGTTTGAAGTCATGCAATTCACATTGGTTATCCTGCTTACGATTTGGTTGCACTTGTCTATTGCAGCCTCTTTAACTGCTCTGTTTAAGCATATTGGAAGCATCGAGGATCGGAGTGCTGAGGATCTTAGCACTTGGGAAACCATTCGTGAAAAAACTCTGTTATTTCTTAGAGATAAGGTGTTTCTCTACTCTTGAAGTATTTTCTCAAGGAAAAGGAAAATGAACTCTTCCCATTTGATTTATGCTGGCAGTCAATTGACTAAGAAGGGATGAATTTAACACGGTGACTGCAAAATGTCTTTGTTGTCCACATGATCATGGATTTCCAGTTCATTTGACTTGGACTAACTGCATATATCTTTTCAGAAGTGTCTATTGATGAACTCCATAAGTTTGTGGCTGATCATTGCTATAATGAATCCCATTATTTTGCAGGTGTTCCCTCTTAAGATGGAGCTCCTAATGCCAGAGGAGGTGCAGAAGCATGTAACTACTTTGGTAAAGCAGGTATGGATTGGTATCATGTTGAATTTTCTCAAAGAAGTTCTCTTTCAAATTCCCAGTTTCTTTTATATCAATTTTCTTTTTAAATTTTAGGGCTAAAGATACTAATCCATATCAGATGATTCTATTATCGGTATCTGTGGGTTTTAACTGTCCTTGCTTTTGTTAACCAATCCAAAAAAATGATGTTTTGTAGAATTTGCAAGATGTAACGGCTGCTGAGTTTAAAATGTTCATGGACTTTTTGAAAAGCTTGAGCTTATTTGGCCGTGATGCTCCTGCAGAGCGTATTCAGGAGCTTGTTGAGATTATTGAAGGTCAGGCTGATCTTGATGCTCAATTTAATGTAAGTGATTTAGTTCCTTTCCTTTGTTGGGAGGCAACCCTAGTTTTGTATGGTTGTTATGTTATTGGTGTTAAGCAACTCTCATTACCATGGCTATGCTTGGGTGATCACTGCTTTGACTAATGCAATCTTATAACTGCATTTTTACTGATAAATTTTTTATAGCTGCACTACTGTTCCCCGTTAAGGCTCAGGATTTTACTCAATTCGTGCTCAATTCTGAGTTCTGCTTGCTTTTGTGCATTTCCTCTTCAGAATCTTGAGGGTACACCCAGTCATTAAAGGTCAATGCTTCTAGGATCTGAGAGAATCTACTTGAATTTTGAACTGAATATGTTTCCAGGCCTTTTAGAAGGTAGAAGGAAAAGAGATTTGTATGGTTAAACAAAGAGTCTTTGTTAATTCTAATCCAAAATGCTTTCTGGGAAACTATTTGATCAGAAAGGTCAGTAACGTACCATTTCTTTGAAGATCTCCAGTACAGGGGTATAGTCTTGGTACTACTTTACATAGTATTTACAGATAGTATTTCAGTGGTTTTATGAAGGCCTAAGGTTAGCTTTTGATCTCTTACTGCCATAGGTATCTGATGGAGTTCATGTCCACAGTTTCCTTTGCATTCGCTGCAACCTTCCCTTTTAACAAAACTCAGAAAAATTGATACCTGCTGCCTTTGGAATATGCATCTAAAGTGCTTGTTTACCTTTCTGGTAGGTGTCAGATGCTGATCATATCGAGAGGTACATATTATGCCTTTCAATGGCACTTCCCTTCTTCAAGGTGTGTACTATTTTCCCTTAAGTTGTCCAATGTATAGTACTCTTGCAGTAGTCATTGACTTCACATTCATTTGTCTTTAGAGGGGTGCATCGGCCATTAAGTTTCTCAACTATCTGAACAAGCAAATCGTGCCTGTTTTTGACAAGGTAACCCTTATGATTCCTATATTAGTTTCTTCATGCAGTGAGTACATTTTACACACTTACAGTTAGGTAACGTGCAATTACTTTATAGTACTAATGCAAATGTTTTTGCTGCAAGCTTTATTTTATGTTTTTTCCTGATTTTATGCATTGATGCTGTAGAAACATTTGTTTCTTGTTATTATGGTTAGAATGCGTAAGAACCATTACTCTTCTGTATACGGTGAAGGGTCGCTTATCAACAGTTACTAGGTTGGAGTTTGGACACCTTATAGATTAAAGTAGCAAATTATTTTGTTTGCTGCTAAGGAGGGCTTGTTTTGAAGTGTCGAAATAGAAGAGACGAGTACCAGGTGGTCTATTTTTGGATTTATGAGCAGTTATGATTTTTGAAGAGAAGGGAACTAGGCTAAAAGGAATTCCAGGAATCATGTACAGTCGTCGATTCCTGAGGCATCTTATTTATGTTTAGAACTTCATTATACAATTTTTCGATTAGGCCAACTGCATCATACAATTTGAAACAGCAACTTTTACAAAAAACCTATATTGATTGGACTAATTGACTGAGGAGATTTGTTGCTGGTATCTACAGGTTGGAAACATCTGTTTCTTTCCCAAAAAGCATAGAAATATCCATAAGTGTCCCTATGAAGCTACTTTTAAGCTTAGACGAATGCAATAGCTTGACCCGGTTACAGTGATGAAGTATAGTATTCTAGGAAATTAATGAAGTACCACTACTGCTGGGAAGTTCCAGAATCACAATTGTCGGAGAAAAGAAAAGAAAAACACAACGGAATTAGGACTACAAAAGAATTAATTTTTTTTTGGACTAGAGTAACTAGGCCGGAATCAGTATATATTGAAAGTAGCCATTGCATGCATAATTTGTTATTGTGGTTTGGCAGAATCTTATGATTTGATGCAATTTCTTAGCAAGTGTCCAACTATTGTTGGATTTTTTTATCTCAATAAGATAATACACTTGAATCTTGATTAAATTAAGTTTTGGCACTCCAAACTATTTAATTCTTTGATTTTGGTGCATACTAGCTTCTGCTAGAAGCGCCATCTATGATATTATTTATTGGAGAAAATTTTGAATTCCATACTATACTAGCAGAAGGCTTAGTTTATGACCCGTGCTTTCAAAATCGCAAAGAAGCAACGAGGTCCATGAAATTCAAAGCGAAAAGCGAGAGGTGAAGTGCACACTTCTTTTAAGTGAAGCGCACTGTTTACGGAAAATAGAATTACAATACATGAATGAATTTAGTACTATAGTAGTCAATTTCAATTAAATTAACTAATCTCAACTACAATAATGCTGTTGTTAATCCAACTCAAAGTTGAGATTTGAAGAATCGACTGTTTCTCATTAGAATAACTTTGTGCATCATTTGAAGCTTGCATTTTTTCTGAAGCGCAATACATCATCCCTGAAACAGTGACCCTTAACTTCGCATCGCTTCATTGCTTTAACAGACAAAGTGATAGCTTTTAATAACCCTGGTTATGACTTGATCCGATAGAGTCAGCACACAATTATATCTCAAAGAAATGGTGCTCGTAACATGTTAAATATAACAATCCCAATTACAGAATCAGAGATTCAGAGTAGTCAAAAGCGAGAAGTGCTTAGGTCTTTTAGAGCTTTAAATGCAAAGTGCAAGTAAAGTGTGGGCTTTAGCCAAGAAAAGCGCCAATGAAGAAAAAATAGAAAATAGAAATGTAATGCAAGAAAAAGTAACTATAAACACAACAATAATTTTTTGGACAAAAGAATAGAGAAGGCTTTATATATATCTATACTATATTAAAAGCACTAAGCCCTTAGTGAAATGTTGTTCACCTTTTTTACCCTTTAAAAATAGAGTTTACACTAGATAAAATAGCCATTTAAGTATTTCCTAATATTTAAGACTCGAAAATTCGTTGAAATTGGTTATTAAATCTTTCCTTATTTAAACTAAATACCTAAAATTTAGGACTTTAAATTTGATTAAAATTTTACCTTAACTAAATTTTTAAAAAGTCAATTATTTGGAATGTTAGTACAAAAGTTATAGACGGTCTTTGAAGTATTTTGGCAATTAAGTGACATCCTAATGACACTCTAATTGTATTATGATGAACAAAATAATTTTGTAACATCAATGAGTAATTTTTTTAAGAATAATTTTACTTCATTTAGTATTTATAACAACTTACATTTATTTATTCTAATTATGTGGTAAGTTATGTGAGACTAAAATTAAAAACTACTAAATATATAAGAAAATTATGTTTCACTTTTCTATTAATTTTGGCTTTTTCAATCACTCTAGACTATTATAAAATCACGAAACTTCAACGCAAAATTGATCACTTTTTAATATTTAAAAATAAATTCATATCGGACAATATCGTAGTTTAGTTAGTACTTTCTAATATTTAAGACGTTATCAACTAAAATTTTGACTATTAAATCTTTTTTATTTAAACTATATAGGAAATCCTAATATGTGGGAATGTAATCACAATAAGATAAATTATATAAGTTGAGTAAGTTAATTTTCACAAGAATTCATAATTTTAGGAATTGTTATTTCACTCGGAACAACAATAATCCGGGTGATATTATAAGTTTTCCACTTTAAAATACTAAGATACGAAAACTTAAAGCAAATTGTACATAAATCA
The DNA here is from genome assembly GCF_000715075.1 of Nicotiana tabacum. Lineage (NCBI taxonomy): Eukaryota > Viridiplantae > Streptophyta > Magnoliopsida > Solanales > Solanaceae > Nicotiana > Nicotiana tabacum. The sequence continues at coordinate 128,020,742 of NC_134091.1, forward strand.
TACTTAGGAGCTCACGATTATTTTCAGATTGCTAAAATTTTAATATTTAAGGTTGGTAATGTTGAAAATGTTAGCTATTTAAGCTATTCTTTTTTAAGAAAATGTTAATAAAATATTTTTTAAAGTGTTGTCATAGTAATTTCTTATAATGTCGATAAATCCATCTAGCGGATAGATATTGGATGTAATGCAAAAAAAATATCAAACTAGGAATATGTAGCTAACTGATATTACCAATTACTATTGAGTTAAAGGAAGTAACAACATATATTAGCAAGTATCATCTCTTATCATGATAATAATTGAATCAACCTAGAAAAGATGGCATGAGAACCTAAATCTATCCCTAACGAAAGTCCAAATAATAAGGCATTTGTAGAGAAGAGATCTTTTTTTATTGAGTTAGATAAATGTGATTCATGTTCCTGATTTTTTCCCAGTAGTTTGAATTTTTAAATTTTTGTTGATAATTCAAACACTTTCGTGCATAATATCTCTGTAACTTGTATTTATTGATATGAAATACACGCGCAACACGCGTACTCTAAGACTACTATATGTTGTACCCTTAAATACAGAAATCATGACTGAAGGTGAACACACTTTAGAGAAGAGGGTGGAAAAACTATAACTAAGCTATATGTATGCTGTTGTGCCCTTAAAGACATCCCATTGGTGAAAATGCACATGCCTTAGCACCTTGATGCCTAGTTGCCTACACTCTGAGCGAGGAGGAGCGCACAACCCGGCTTCAGGGCTAAGGCACGCTATTAGCGAGCCTTTAACAACACTTTAACTACACTTCTCCGAGTTTGAGTTTCTCTCTTTTTTTTTTCCTTCTTTTTTTCTGTTTTTTACCACTCTTCGCTGGTCCATATTTTATGATTAGGGTTTCCAAGTTTTCAAGGGCAGTAATTTTTTTTTCAGCTTCCAGAAGAACGGAGATTGGACTTGCTAAAGAACCTTTCTGAATGCTCACTTTATGCAACAACTCAGGATTCTCGACAGCTGCTTCCATCATTAGTTCAGCTCTTAAAGGTTTAACTTTGAAGGTTTCATGAATATTGCATTTGGAACTTTAGAGTTGGGTAGATATGGAGATTCTATATGTGTTCCCATCACTTGCTGCTTATCCTTTTTCTCTTAAACATCAATGCTTCTATTTCTGGTTTAGTACGTGAAAGTACAGGGAGAACACACAAATACATTCTTGCTCTTGCCATGTTTATTGCATAATTCATGAAGTACAAAAATTAGTGTAGTTTGTTTTTTTGTGGTTGCTTAGTATCATAAGCTGTACTGCTGTTATTCAGTCTAGTTCATTGCATTTCCTATCAGCATTTGGTTTTAGCTGTACTGCTGTTATTCAGTCTAGTTCATTGCATTTCCTATCAGCATTTGGTTTTAGCATATTATTGATCTTCTCTCTTCTAATTGACTCCTGTGCATACAACATAGTTTAGGTATGCTCTTACTAGTTTTGCTGTGTGTTTCCAGTCACTAGGATCCCCTATTGAAATGCTTTGAAACTCTTGCTGAAAATGACGTTCTGGTGTTCTCTCAGAAATACATGGTTCGAAGAAAGATTGAAGAAATTAACTACACGTGTATTGAGTGTTTGTTGTATACCTTTCACCATTTAGCTCACAAGGTAAGAAAGTTCCTTTTCACCCATGGATAATATACCTGATGCATGGAGCCAACCTGCTTAATACTTCTTGATTTGGAATTTTATAGGCTCCAAACGCCACAAACAGTCTCTGTGGCTACAAGATTGTCACTGGACAACCATCGGATAGACTGGGGGAGGATTTCTCGGAGCAATATAAGGACTTTACTGAGAGGTGCTTCTTCTTGTTCTTCTGTTCGTTCATGTTACAATCAAACTGTATAACCAATGCTTGCTATTTCCGAAGACATGATGCCAATTAATGATTAGATTATGTTTTTGATCAAGAAAATTCATTTTGAACTAAAAATGGGATGCCGGCTTCAATATCAATATTCTGGTTTGTGGAAAACCATCTATTTTTAGTTCATACAACTGTATATTCATCTAGCCGAGTAGCGTCATTCCCAAGAGAGCATCTCATTACGTTTTGTTTAACACAAGAAATATCAGACACCCCTTTCTTTTTCCCTTAAATATTGAATATGGTGAATTGTGTGTGTAAGGTAATTTTCATGCATCTTAAGTCTACTTTACTAACCTGACGACAGCTGAATATCCTATGAGCACCACAAGTAGTCATGCAATAAGAGGGTTTACACCACTTCCAGAATTAAGAGAACTGAGGGCTTCTCTCTTTCCTTTCTTCCCCCTCTGAGTAATTGGTAAGAATAAAGGCCGAACATGGGTTGGGGGTTGGATTTTTCTGTGTCTTTATTGGGTTAACAAGAACTTAGGAAGAGGCTGTGGGTAGTATGGAGCATGCTCCTACTAGCCCAAGGAGAGGAGTTAAAGGAGAAGCTGGAGTTCTGTCATATTGTAGTTGTTGCTGGTCTTTGCTTTTAATCTTTTCAGGCTGACGTCCTTCATGTTGATGAAACAGGTTGAGCACGGTTGAGGATTTGGCTAGGGCTATGATCAAGAAATTAACCCAAGGAATGTCAGATCAAAACAAAGCAATGGCTGCTGCTAAAACAGAAGATGAAAAGGATGCAATTGTGGGTTTAACCTTCTCTCTCTCTCGCCCTATCCTCCCTTGTAACCAATTTTTTTCTTCTGTTGGTGTGAACTTGGCTGTTTTCTATGATCTGCAGAAGACGCAGAAGCAGAATGCTACCTTTACGCTTCGGGCTTGTAACAATATATTAGCAATGACCCAGGTAACGCCTGTTGATTTTGCACTTTTTGTTCTACAATCAGCATGCTAGATGTGTGACATCATATATATCACAGCCATTGCATACAAAAACACCAACTTTTATTGGAGATCAAAAAGTAAATTTATCATGGAAAGAAGTCGCGAAGCCATCGGGTCCTTCAACTGCTGCTGTTGCAGGGTATGTGGATTGTTGACTTTAGTCATCGGTAGTATTTCTCATTGATGAAGATAGTAATGTCTAATTATATAATATTTTGGTCACAGTCAGAAGCGACCAGCTGCTACTACAAATGTGTCGAGCAATAATGCAACAAAAAAGGGCCGTGGAGCCGGTGGTATGCAGCACCAGCTAGTTAACAAGGCATTTGCAGGTATATATGATGCTGGAAGAAGCAGTGGAAGAGGAGGTAGGAGTTGGCGTGGTCGTGGAAGAAGAGGGTCTTACCGCTAACGTGCATGCTCCACTGTAACATTAATTACTTTCAGAACGATCAGGTGATCTTTTCCCTCGGTAGGATTTGGATATATCTTATAGAGACCCCGATGAGTTGTTTAGGCATCTAAGGAGAAGGCAGGTTTATTGACAGAGGTTCTGATTCTGTAGATTTCTTACTGATAGTACTTTATTTTCTTTATGTAACTTAAGTTTGTACTACGAACCTATAATAATACAGTAGTATTTAGTTGCTATGAAATTATTGAATTTCCTATGTTCGTTTTTATCGCATTAGTTTGGTTGAATCAATGCATTTTCATTGTTGGTATGATTTGGCAGCTCATCAAGAGGCACTGAAGGAAATTGAAAAGACAGATTCATGAACTGATTATGCAAAAAATTTCAACGGTAAGATTCTTTCTCTTGTGTTCAGATTGGAGCAAAGCCCTGAACATTTGACCCAAAATCAGAACGAACACACTAAAGGGCAACCCGGTGTTTTGACACCTAGGTTGTAGCGACAAAAACATCTGATAGATCAAAAGCTAAGTGTCCCGGGTGTGTGTGGCCCGAGTGTTCTTATGTTTGTTGTGTTCTTCGCTAAGTCATTGATTCTTTGCAATGAGTGCCTAGGTTTTTGGCTTACAGATAATAAGAAAAAAAAAGAAAAAAAACTCATTCGGGGTTCAGTGGAATTAGAATTTCTACCGTTGCAATTAAGCCTTTATTTTAAACGCTACAAATATATTTATTGCACCAGTTAAGGGAACCTTATTACAACCATTGCTGTAGATAATCAATGGCAATGGTTCTATAGTCGAAATCTTGTTAAACATTATCCACATCAACAAATTTTAGACGGATATTTTCTGAAATTTCAGAAACAGATTCTAGTTAAATTCGTTAAATTCTTTTACTATGGTGGTCAGTCGAAATAAAAATAATTACTGGCAAAAATCATCTGAGAAATCTAGAAGTTTAACCTTTTTTGTCGATAAATCGAAAAGCTATATATTATTTTTTGGAAAAATGACTATGTATAGTCAATCTCAGAATAATAGCTGAAAAAATGTATATTTTTTGTATATATATATATTCTGTATGTATGGGATTAAACTGGGTTTGTTGTTATTGTTTGTATGTTATATATAAAAATTATACAAATTTAATATACTTTTTCGGCTAGCAAATATAAATAGTTATAGCGCGGGCTAAAAGTAATAATATCCCTTATTTTTTTGTATTTGTATCTTTTCAACCCGGATCACACTCATTGCTAATCGGGTTTATTTTACGTCCCTAAAGGCTAAAGAGGCCGAGCCAAATTGTCGACGATATCTGTCGGAAACTTTACCAACAAAAGATTTTCCGATAAGCAGCGACCATCTATTACTTAATTTTACCCACTATGGCTAGTGAGTATATTTTCATTACTTTAATGTGTTAAGAAGAAATTTGTGACTTTATCCAATATTTTAATTCAGTGACCAATGATCACTTAATTCACTTTACTCAATATAGTCACACAGTAAAGTTCAATAACTTTAATGAGATAAATTGTGACTTTACTATTATAGTTGCCGTTGGTAAAAGTTAATGACGATACGTCAAATTACCCATTTTTTCCCCCTACTTTTTATCCAGGCATTCCAAAAGGGATATTCTATGATTGCTGAGAATTAGGCAATGAAATAAAACGCCCGTGTCTCAGCAGCTTATTTCTGTGTGCTGTTTGCATTTACTGTAGGGGTACTTCAACAGCTGCACTTGCAATCTACGTTATTCGTCGAAAATCAAGAAGTAGCACTTGTATTTGTACTGAGACAATTAATTCTCTCTCTCTCTCTATATCTCAGCACAGATCCAGCTTCCTCATCACCACTGAGATCTTCAAGTGGTTCCAAAGCTTAAGTACAGCATTGCGATACTATACTTGCCTCGTCTTTCCGTTGATTACTTGTTGATAAGGGTAGCAAGTGGGCCGGCCCGGGCCCGCGGACTAAGTTGGCTAAGTGAGCTGGGACCGTTAGGACCGCTAGAGGTGGGATCATGCCGGTCTCATGGGCCGGTTCTTAGCTAGGAACCGTTAGGATCGGGCCCGTTTGGCCCACCAAGAGACCGGGACCGGACCGGTGCCAAACGGACCCAACGAATATTTTTTTTTTAAAAAAAGAGCCGTTTGGCTTTTGAAAAAAAGAGCTGTTGGGGGTTTAAAAAATAGCCGTTGGCTATTTTAAAAACCCCCCCCAATTTAGTTTTAACCCCAAACGTTATATAATTACACTTTTTACCTATTTTCAACTATAAATACCCCCTCATTCTTTCATTTTCTTACGATCTCAATATCAATCTATCACAATCTCTATCTAATTTTCTTCTATACTTGCTACTATTGCTTACTTTATTCCAAAAAATAGTCAAAAAATATTGAGGTGGTTACAATTTATGAATAAATTGTGAAGTTGGTGAATTGAATTTTTCAAGTCTTCAACGATAATCAATTTTCAACAAGTTGTTCGTCAATTCGGTAAACTCGTTCCAACTCTAAAGTCTTAATATTATAGTTTTGTTTCTTTTATGTATTTGCTATTACTTTATTAATTAAGATGTCTTCCTTAAGAAATATTTTTGGTAAAAATAAGAATAAGGAAAAATCCAAGACTAGCGAATCTAGTGGTACTGCTGTTCCTCTTCCCCTGCCCCCGGCTCCCCGAACCAAACCCCATACACGTCCTTAACCTGCTATTCTTGATACCGATAATAGTTTATTATAATTTATCGAGACTGAATTTTGCCATAATATTGCACCCGGTGAACATTTAGACCATAAATTAATGAATGCTCTTTATTCTAATAATTATAATACTATTGATGAAAATGATGATGAGGAAATTGATCTTGATGAAACTCAATCGAATGATGATACATCTACTAGTCATGCTCCTGATGTTAACCCAACTAGTGACAACGCTGCTAATCCAAATGATGACCCATCTGATACTCCCGTTACTGCTCCTACTTTTTCTAGACAACCTACCAAACGGCAGGAAACGAAATTTGAATGGAAGCGGCGATGATCAAGCTACTTTTCCACACCACCAACGGAACTTCCTCCGAACCTTGAAGGATTTATGAAGTTTGTAAGAGATAGCATGTAACTTATATGAACAAAAATTAGTGTGTATTATGTAACTTTTATTTTGGCACATCTTGATTAGTTCCTTTTTCTTCTCAATGGTGGTATTAGCACCTTGTTGTGCTCATTCCATAGGGGGGAGGAAGACTAAGAAAGATATTGCCATATTTTTTATTGTTATAATAAAATTACAAGGCATTGCTTTGAATATCTTTTTACAATATTTTTGTTTTTAAATTTGAATTAAAAAAATAGTTCATAATTCTATAATAAATTTATAAGGCATTACCTCAGATATTTTTTAAAAATCTTTTTGTCTCTAATTTTTATTTATTTCTTTAAAAAAATCACTACTTACCCGTTGGGTCCACTTAGCCCACGAGCCAGATCCGTTTAGTCTGCGACCATGAGCTTGTGGGCCCGGTCCCGGGTCGGTTCCTACAAAAAGATCGTTTAGCCCGGGACCGTTTAGCCCGTTTATTTAAGGATCGGGACCGCGATCCACGAGATCGGCCCACTTGGCCCGTTTAGGGACCGGCCCGACCCACTTGCCACCTCTACTTGTTGATCTAAGTTACTACTCACCTAAGCACAATTACCACCCGCCCGGTGCACAAAGCATCTCGTATTCACGCAGAATTTGGGTAAGGGCCGCACCCGTTCCAGAGACCTCAAAAAGAAAAAAAGGAACCAGAAAAAGAGGAATATTAGAATATATATACTGGAGTACATTATACAACTAGTGATAAGTATAATGGTCAGGGTGATACAGGTCCCATGCATGTCATGTCCATATTATTTTAGTTTGTAAGTTTTGTAGTTTGTTATCACAAAAATGATAATTGGTGGCAATATATTTTGGTGGTATTGATATTGTCTCTTTTCGTGTTCTTGAGCCGAGGGTCTTTCGAAAATAACCTCTCTATTCCCTCGAGGTAGGGGTAAGGTCTGCGTACATATTACCCTATCCATACCCCATTAGTGGTATTTTACTGGGTCGTCGTTGTTATTGTTGTAAAGAAGGCACTTCAAATGGATTTGTTTATGCAGTCAGGTGGAAGAAACCTCAAATGGATTTATTCAGAATTTCAGATAGACTTATGAAATGGTAACTTGCAAGAAACCTCGTAATAATTATGTCAATTCTGCCTAAAAATCTCTTCAGGTGATCAAGGGGCTCCCTTTTTCAGTAGATGAGATTAGGAGAATTTTTTTTGAATTGACTCCCGACATGTTCAATAGTGATCTTTTGGCCATTGAAGGGGCACCCAACGGTAAACCATGGTTTACTGACATCAAGAAATATATTGAACACCAAACGTATCCCAAACATGCAACTTCAATTACCATATGGAAATGGAGATCGTCCAACATTATGTTCCAGTACCGCCCCTGAATTAATCAACCAAGTAGAAGTTGAAGTTCAGTTGGAATCTATATAGTCTTGTCGTTTTTTTTACTATGAATAGCCCCCTTGACTCTTGTTGAGTGTGCGAATAAAGTCTCATATTTGTACTTGAAAAGATTGGGATCCTACATATAAGCAGAGGCGGACCTACCCTTTTGGATAGGGGGAGTCATCAACCCCCAGTAAATTCAGAAAAAATGTATGTATATATGTGTATATATCTTAAATAATACGACGCCCCAAGATTCAAATCTTAGACAATTGTATTGGTCGATTTAGGGGGGCACAACCTGACTTTTAGTGTGCTACCTGAGTTCAATTCCAACTCCGGCATTTGCTCAAATTTTTATTCGACATTGGTGCCCCGCCACTTTCAAATCCAGGGTTCGCCTTTGCATATAAGGTGTATGGATCTCTTAATAGCGTGAGACCTTTTGGAAAAAACAGTGCGTGCTTGGCCCAAAACATACAATATCACATTATATTAAAAGTATTTTCGGATTGGTTTAGCCCAACACCTCTATTCACCATGTCACATATTTAAGTAATCATAACATGAAATAAAATCCATTTGAAAGAGGTCACAAAAGCTTCAGCAACTCATCAAATTTGTATAATCAAACACGATGTAGTGATCATCGTGTAAAAGCAGCTTGTAGTGATAAAATTCAGGAAAAATCGTCGTTCTTGAGAGCTCCTTGTAAGCCTGTGTAAAAACAGCTATGAATGAATACAGTGAATTGAATACAACCGAATATTACTGTTTTTGTGCCTTTTTGTTATTTCACGGAGAATACTACGATCGCCAAGGGAGGTGAAAGGATTTTCAAGATTAAATATGTCTTTCTTATTGAACTTCAGTTGTACTCTTTGTTTGGATCCAATACATTTAATATGTCTCAACCAAACTTCAAATGTTTGTTAGTATCTGTAAGCAGAAATTGAGGAGGAACAACTTTTTTAGATTGCAGCAACTGAAGCAAAGGAGGAGTGTTGAATATTACTTCTGTTACTTAATGCTGATTTGCTAGAATAATATAAGTTGTTTAGCGGTAGGAGGAGTCAACTTTGTTTAAATTTAAATTTCTGTTAGATAGTTTTTGTTGTTGAGATATTTTAGGCTTATGAATTTTACTTTGCAGATTTCATGCTTAATAAAAAAGAGCAGACAACTTCAATCATTCTTTTATTCTTGTTGATGCACCATCTTTTAGTGATTTATGTGTCACTTTCTTTATTTTTAGAAATTCGTGTCAAGTAGCTAAGACTCTCAGTTTAGTAGCTTACTTGTTTTTCTTAAAGAATTTCTTTCAAACCATTCAGTATAATCATTCTTCTGTTTACCCTTTTGACGGACTCGTTTACTAAGAGCTTGCCACCGAAAATTTTCGATAGGCATATAGAGAAAATGAATATTAAGGTTGTAGACGCATGAATATGAGTCTAAGTTGGAGATTGTTAAGATATACTGCTACAAACCATGCGCTTTGTTATTGTACTCTTTATGGAATAATTAGTTATTTATTTATTTATTTTAATAAATTTTTAGCATAAATAAATTAGGTATTCATTTATGTGTTCTTTGCTTATATTATAGATAATTTAATGTACAAAGTTTTAGCTTATACACGAAAAATTAATTCATCTGTTTTTATAAGTCATAAAATTTATATTCACAATCTAATGATGAGATTGGAGAAACAATCAGAATGATTGTATCACAAGATTAGATATAATTTATCTTGATTATAGGAATGGTTTAATTCCGATTTCTTGTGCTAATGACTTTGGTACGTATTGCTTCTCACTGTAATTTGGGGAACTTGTGTTGGCAGTCAAGAATCAACAAATGGTGTGACATCCAATCCTTCAGCTGGTACAAATCAGAGGCAAAACCATTTAGAAAGATTTTTGTCCCAATGGACTGGTTTGTTCTTACTACTTACTCCAACAACAATAACAACAACCTAGTAAAATCTCATAAGTGGAGTTTGAAGAGGGTAGTGTATACGCAAATCTTACCCCTACTCGAGAAAGTAGAGAGGCTGTTTTCGAAAGACCCTCGGCTCAAGACGACGAAAAGAAACACTATATTAGTACCATCAACAGAAAAATCAAGAAATAATTACAGCAACATAAGAACCACAAAATAAATATAAAGAAATAACAATAACCAGTAAATAAAGCCCAACACAATGAAAACGGGTTCTTACTACTTACTCCCTTCATCCCTATTTATGTGACGGTGATTGACTAAACACTGAGTTTAAGAAAAAAATAAAAGTTTTTGAAACTTGTGATCTAAAATAAGACATAGATATTTGTATGGCTATAAATCATCTTATTAAGGGTACAAATAGCATTTTTAAATCAAATTGTCACTAAATATAAAAAGATGTTACTCCTTCCGTCCCAATTTATATGAATATATTTGACTAGACACAAAGTTTAAGAAACAAAGAAAAACTTTTGAAACTTATTGTCTAAAATAAACCATAGAAATTTGTGTGGCTAGAAATCATTTTATTAAGAGTAGAAAGGAAAATTTAAAGTTGAATTATTACTGAATATAGAAGGATATCATTAAGAAAAATTTAAAGTTGAATTATTACTGAATATAGAAAGATATCATTCTTTTTGGGACTAACTAAAAGGAAAGAGTGTTGCATAAATTGAGACAAAAGAAATATTATACTCTTTTTGGGACTGACTTAAAAGAAAGAATGTGATATAAATTGAGACAGAGTTATAATGCTACATATGTTTGATCTCGACGATGATGGGATGATAAATATAGATGAATTTGTCAAAGGTTTCAAAAGATGGATAGATGAAATAAAGGATGCAATGGGTAAAAGATATCATTCCATAAGATCTTTGAACGATATATATGAGGTAATATGATCTAGCTCTTTTTCGTTTGGCTTTCCACTCGGTGTTCTGTATTCGTATTAGAGCCTAACTAAATCCGGATTCACACTGGGAAGTCTTACATTGAGAACTTTATATCTATCTTACTGGCTTTATAAGAGCTATATAAGATTACTAACAAGGGTTGTGGTGTAGTGGGGGTCAAGTGTTCCTTAACAAAGGCGACTCCATACTCAGGGCTCGAACTCGAGACCTCTGGTTAAGGATGAAGGAGTACTTACCACTCCACCACAACCCTTGTTGGTAATCTTATATAGCTTTTATAAAGCCAGTAAGATAGATATAAAGTTATTAGTATGGTATAATCACATAACAAACATTGATTATGTTCTTGAAGCAAAGTAATTAATCTCTAGCACTTAGGATTTATCTTCCTTTTTGGTTAAATCATGCTATCACCAGAGTCGAAAGATGAAACATATTCTATCAGATATTTTTCAACATGTTGAAAGCATTGCAGTAGGACATCATTCTCCTCTATCACCAGAGTCGAAAGATGATATCTACCAAGTAAGCAAAAACCATGCATGCACGTTACTTCATCTCTATGTTACTAAGATCCTTCAAAATTTTTACCGAATGTTGATACTTCAAAAGTTATTCAATTTTGAAGGATCCGAGCAACATAGCTTCAGAGTCTAATCCATGAATATATGATGCACGTACGAGTGCATGTTGCTGCATTACTATGTTGTTCGGATCCTTCAAAAATCCCATCGAATGTGTGTCAGATCCTTCAAAAGCTATTCAATTTTGAAAGAGCCGAGCAACATCGCTTCAGAGTCTAATCCATGAATATATGATGCACGTAAGAATTCATGTCGTATGTTGCTCGGATCCTTCAAAAATGCCATCGGGTGTATGTTGAATCGTTCAAAAGTTATTCAATCTTGGAGGATCCAATCAACATAGCTTCAAAGTCTATAATCCATGAATATATCATGCACGTAAGAATGCACGTCGCTTCATTACTATGTTGCTCAGATCCTTCAAAAATGCCATCATGTGTGTGTTTGAATCGTTCAAAAGTTATTCAATCTTGGAGGATCCAAGTAACATAGTTTCAGAGTCTATAATCTATGAGTATATCATGCATGTACGAGTGTACGTTGCTTCATTACAACTTTTCAAAAATGCTTCACATGGAGTATCCAAACGGGCAAAAATTGCTCGTAATTGCTCACTTTATCTTTGCCCGAAAACTCTTCATGTTTCCGAGCAAAGAGGGGCAATTGTGGGCACCTAATTTTTGCCTTAATATAAAATTACTCCTAAAAAATCCAAAAAAAAAAATATAGCTTTAAATTATTTTTCTATATTTTTACTTAGTTTGCTTTGTACGTATTCATGTTTGATGCATTTTTAAGTTGCATTTTAAATCCTAAAGAAAATACAAAAATATTTTGATTTTTTTTTTAAATTTTAATTGCATAATCAATTGCATTTGTAAAACACTAAAATACCAAAAAAATACATTAGTAACTCTACATGCATTCTTAGGCTAGTTAATTAATTAGGTCATTAGTCAATTAGTGAGTAAAATATATATAATAGTTTAGCCACACAAATTGATTTAGTCAAGCCCATACCTTTAGAAGCCCAATTTACATGACCCGCCTGGCCCAACCGAACCTCCTCTCTTTAAGGGACCCTAATTCCCCTTCCATTCTCAACAGCAGAGAGAACGGACAGACTCCTCACACTAAAAAAAAACTAGCCGCCCCCTCTCCTTCACTCTCTCATCTTCATCCACACACCGTTACACTCTCTCATTTTTCACTCATCTCTCACGTCATTCTTCCCTTCACTCATAAAGAAAAACAAAACAAACAATTTGAAGACAAGTTTCTAGATTCGAAAATTGCATCTCAAATCTGGAAACAAAAGCTTCATGAAAAGTTGAAAACAAAATAACAACAGAGATGATTTCAGAATTATTTCAATCTTTACTCAGCTGGTATACATATTCTAGGAGTTCGAAGGATATTTGAGGTTTTATAGTTGTTGTTTTTATTGTTAAAGCAGTGTTGAACTCTGTTTGGTTTGGGATTTCGCCTTTATTTGGCCAATCTATTATTGATGTCACTGTTCAGCTAGGTCAGTTCTCAAATTCCTTGTATTATGTTTTGTTGAAATGTTGACAACTAATTGAATTCCTTGCTTGCTGTTGTTCTACCGAAGTTGCTTGTTTAAACTCGTTTTGAATTTTGTTTTCACGTTTGTTAAGAATATAGAGGTGCTGCTTCGGTACTTTTGGGTTATACCTTGTAATGCTTTGGTGTTTATTGGTGAATGGTGTATAAATCGCATTTTGTTTGATAATACGGAATCCGTTTTTATTTTTGAATTGGTTAGAATTTCCAAATGTTGAACGCTATAGTTGAGTATATTTCGGAAGGGCTGTTTTGAGGTGTGGTTGGGCAGATTTTCAATCTGTTTCTGTGGAGTTCTTTGGCTGGAATTTTAGTGTTATTTTGGTGTTGTTTCATGGTATAGTTTGCAGCACTTTTCAGCTGCTGTTTCCCTGCATTTTTGGTGTATTTTAGACTAAAAACAAAGCTGTTTTGAGGCTTATTTCGGGTCGATTTTGGGGCTGGTTTTTGATGGAAGAAAGCTGACATTTCAGCTACTTATTTTTGCTGAAACAGTGGTGTTTGGAAAGTAGTTAAAGGCTGGTTTCAAGGATGATTTTGTTGGGTTAGGAGCTAGTTTTGTTTTGTGGTAATTTTCAAGTTGTTTTGAGGTATCTTAGGGGATTAATGGATTGGATGATGAAGGATCATTACATGGCTACAGTGAGGCAACATAGAAAGATGAAGAAGATCGTGTGTGCTCTTCTGGACGAGTGTTCCTTAACCTTTTGCTATGGGAAGTTTACGTGAGTGGTAAAAATCAAACATGACCCATAATACCTTTGTTTAACCACCAGCTGCACAATGACCTCAAATTTAGGATTAAACATTTCATGAACATCGTAGCTTGCTTTAGACGCGATTAATAAATTATCGTGGCTATGGGTACGATTCCCGTGGCATGGTCATGATGCATAATCCCCAATTCGAGTGCGTTTCACGTTACTCGACCATCACTTCAAACAATAATAAAATAAATATGTTGTAAATTGCGGGTGCGTTTCACGTGACGCGATTCACAATGTGTACAAAAACAAGCGAGTGCGCGACATCGCGACTTGTTCAAACAAATTTCATAAATATTAAAAGCGGTTAAAAAGTTTAAAAATGCACAATAGGTTTTAAACATGTATTGAATCAGATAATTAGGTCAAGTATTAATCATTAAGCGACCGTGCTAAAATCACGGAACTCGGGAGTGCTTCACACCTCCTGGGTTAACAGAATTCCTTACCCGGTCTTCTGTGTTCGCGGACCGTAAAAATAGAGTCAATTTCCTCGATTTGGGATTTAAAATAAACCGGTGACTTGGGACACCAAAAATTATTTCAAGTGGCGACTCTGATCAAATAAATAATCCCATTTCGAATATTGTCACTTTAATTGGAAAAACTTCCCTATCCATATCCCCTCGGGAAAAAGGAGGTGTGACAATGCATGAATGACCAGCAGAGCTAGAAGCCAGGCTACAAATTCAGCCGAACTAGTAGCTTTTGCTCAAACAATGTATTTACGTTAAGAAATAAATTAAATATGTACAAATATTAAAATTAGAACCCATTTATTAGCACTTGAAGTCGTTGGTCTAAAATTTAGAACCTATAAAAGTTAAAATTCTGAATCCGTCTTTGCCAGAATGGAAATGTGCATAATGAAATGATTTGTATATGCAGAAGAATTGGGAAATCACAAAAATATCACATTGCTTTCGTAAGTTGCATAACCTTTACTTCAACATAACTTCTCAAAAGGAGATGTGAACAAAAGACAGTTGTTATTCATCAATTTGTGACCAAAACAGGATATTTGAACATAGAGCACTTTGTTCTTTTCATTTTTAGCAACACAACACCCTAATCTCCATAAGCATTTAGGTCAAGAATTTATAGTACAACCTTACTACATGAACCTAGCAAGTTCAAGTAGAACCCAAATCTCCATATATTCTGGAATTGTTAGTTGTTAAAAGTGATAATTAACAGGCTTGCCTGTTTCGGGTATTATTTGGATCACACAACAGAAGACCGTGGAACTAGAAGATGATCTCATGGATAATTTCTGCTCATGCTTGGAGGCTCTTTTTGCGATTAGTTACACTTCAAGAGATAAATATTGTTGGAAATAAACCCCCACATAAATAATATTCACTGTAATAAAAGCGAAATAATAACGTAGCACCGAGATACAGTAATTAACAAGCATAAAAGAGTGACAACGACACCAAGATTTTTACGTGGAAAACCCTTTTGAATAAGGGAAAAAACTACGTCCCCGAGAGGAGCAACTGATATTACTATATCAAGGAATTTTACACTTTGTAGGTCCGAGTAAAATACTCCAAAGACCACTACAACACTCAAAAGAAATAACCCTCTTTTGATATTCCCACCTCACTATAATACCGCTCACTCTCTATTTTTCTCACAGACTATTTTCTTATACCCTGTCTGTGATGCCTCACTCTTTCTTTCTCTTTTTGTTGGTGTGTTTTACAATGAGAGCAAGACACCTATTTATAATGTTTAGGATTTCTTCATTGATGTCATCAATGATCTCATTAGTTTGGCAAGAGTCAAATATTCAATGTGAAACCAAAGAAATATTTGCCATAAAATCTTCCTTACTATTCCTTTAGTTGGCTTGACATTTCAAAGCCAAAAGGAAGATGTGTTCCTTAAACATGGGATGGACCCATCAAATCTCCCCCTCCGGTCCCATGCACCTGAAGGAGGTAACTCCAGTTTTTCATATAGAGTTCATGCCGACAAGTTCTTTTCATAACTCGAACTTGTCTTTTGGTATCGTCTTGGTCAACATTTCAGTAGGATTTTCACTCGTGTGAATATTTTTGACCTGTAAAGATTCGTTCTCCACCTGATCACGAATCCAATGATATCTCACATCGATATGCTTTGTTCTTGCATAGTACATGAAGTTCTTGCTCAAGTATATTGCACTTTGACTGTCATAATAGACGACATACTCCTTTTGATGCAACTTTGACTTCCATGATATAGCTACCCCTGAAAATGTGAACAGATATCCAGTATTAGATTTACGATTATCAAGATCACCTGCCATATCAACATCCGTGTAGCCCTTCAAGATTGGATCAGATCCTCCAAAATATAAGCAATCTCCTGTGGTACCTCTCGGGTACCTCAATATCCACTTGATTGCTTCTCAATGTTCTTTTCCTGGATTTTCAAGGAACCTGCTAATAATACCAACTGCATGAGCAACATCTGGTCTGGTGCATACCATTGCATATATTCAAGTTTCTAACTGCTGAAGAATAAGGAACTCTAGCCATGTTCCCTTTCTCCTCCACTGTTGTAGGACACATTTTCTTGCTCAAAATTAGATGACCAGCAAGAGGTGTGCTGACTGGCTTAGCACTTTTCATGTTGAACCGTTCTAATACACGTTCAATGTACTTCTCCCGAGATAGCTACAACTTTCTACTTGTTCGCTCTCGAACTATCTTCATCTCTAGAATTTGTTGCGCTCGGCCCAAGTCCTTCATATTAAATGCCTTTGACAAATCTCTCCTCAACTTTGTAATCAACTCTTTGTCTTATCCTACAATCAACATGTCATCCACATACAACAATAATATAATGAAGTTATTCTTAGAAAATCTTTTGAAGTATACACACGAATCAGAATAGGTCTTTATGTATGTTTGACTTTTTATGAATGAGTCAAACTTCATGTACCACTGCCTTGGTGCCTGCTTCAATCCATAAAGACTCTTATTTAATTTGCACATCATGTGTTTCTTTCTAGCTACTTCAAATCCTTACGGCTGCTCCATATAAATCTCATCTTCCAAATCTCTATGAAGAAATGTAGTTTTCACATCCAACTGCTCCACTTTAAGATCTAGGCTAGCTGCTAAACTCAAAATTGTTCGAATAGAAGTCATTTTGACATCAGGTGAGAAAATTTTGTCAAAATCAATACCTTTCTTCTGTTCGAAGCTTTTAACCACCAATCGAGCTTTGTATCTGACCATCTTCCCATTTCCATCTTTCTTGAGTTTAAAGACCCACTTACATTTGAGTGGTCTTTTACATTTTGGAAGTTTAACCAACTTGTACGTATCATTTTTCTGTAGAGATTCCATCTCTTCTTGCATGGCTTTCATCCACTGGTTTTTTTATGGATGGGACAACACCTCCTTAAGACTTTATAGCTCCCCCTCATCACTGATGAGGACATACTTTGTGGAAGGGTACCTGCATGAATCTACCCTTGGCCTTTCTGATCTCCTCAAGGGTAGAGGTTGTTCTTCTCCCTGAGTGGGGTGCTCCACTTGCTCTACACCATTATCAAGTTGCTCCTCCTGTTCAATAACCTCATCAGGTTGCTCCCCCTGCTCGGCAACCTCGTCAGTCCTACTTTCTGTATTTGTGGGATTGTTAGAAATAAAAGGAATAATAACAAGGTTAAGAATTATACCATTCTTGGTATTCTTTGGCATATCATCAGCCGTTCCAACTTCACTTTCTCGGAAGACTACATCTCTGCTTCTGATGACCTTCTTCTTTATATGATCCCACAATTTGTACCCGAACTCTTCATCTCCATATCCAATGAATATGCAGGGAACAGATTAATCATCCGACTTTGTTCTATGCTCCTTTGGTACATGTGCAAAAGCTCTGCAACCGAATACCTTTAGATGTGAGTAGGACACTTCCTTGTTAGTCCAAACTCTCTCTGGGATGTCAAACTCCAATGGAACTGATGGACTCCTATTGATTAGGTAACAAGTTGTCTGAACTGCTTCACCCCAGAATGACTTAGGTAGTTTAGCCATTCTGAGCATGCTTCTCACCTTCTCAACAATGGTGCGGTTCATCCTCTCGGCTATGTCATTGTGCTGTGGGGTTCCAGAAGCTGTGTTTTCATGTCTGATCCCATGACTTGAACAATACTCTTCAAATTCCCTTGAAGTGTACTCACCTTCATTTCGGAGATGCTTTAGCTTTTGGCATGTCTCCCTTTCCACCATGGCATGAAACTTCTGGAAAATTTGAAACACCTGATCTTTGGTTTTCAAAATATAAACTCATAATTTTCGTGAAGCATCATCAATAAAAATAACAAAATATTTATTACCGCCCATCGATTCAATTTTTATTGGACCACAAATATCAGAATATACCAAATCAAGTATATTCAATTTTTTTTAGACGATGTCTGAAATGAGACTCTATGCTACTTACCAAATAAATAGTAGTCACAAGGTTTTACCGTTGTACCTTTGGCATAAGAAATGAGTGATTTACTGGCAAGAATCTGCAATCCCTTCTCGCTCATATGATCCATCCTTTTGTGCCACAAATCTGCAGAAATCTCATCTTGTGCTGCGTTTAATTCACCTTGGCATATTTCAGCATTTGTCCCGTATAACGTGCCACGAGCAACTCCCTTTGCAATCACTAATGATCCCTTGGTGAGTCTCCACTTTTGATTTGCAAAATAGTTCTCGTATCCATATCGGTCTAAAGCAATTCCCAAGATCAAGTTCATCCGCAAATCAGGTACATGTCGCACGTCCTTTAGAACCAATGTGCATCCGACATTTGTCTTGATACAAATGTCACCAATCCCCGCAATCTTTGAGTAACTTGTGTTATCCATTCTCATAGTGCCAAAATCACCTGCTACATATCTACAAAAAAGATCTCTTACCGGTGTGGCATGGTAAGATGCCGATGTGTCAACCACTCATTCCGACTCTGAACCTGATAAGTGCATGCATTCCTCTTCCTCATTTATAAAGAGGAAAACATTATCATTGTTTTGCACCATGGAGGTTGTGTTGTCGTCATTCTTCTGGCCATTGCTTTCACCTTTGCCATTCCTTGGATTTGGACAATCTCTTTTGAAGTGACCTGCTGATCACAATTGTAGCAATTTCTGGCTCTTGATTTGGATCGATTCTTAGACTTCCCACGAGCTCCGGATCTACCATAGTTGCTCAAACTCCTTTGATAACTCGTGCCTCTACCTTCTATGATGAAAGCTTGTCCTTGATTTTCAGGCTTCTTTCTCATCTTCTCATTGAGTAGAAGAACCGATGTGACGTCTTTCAACTCAATGGTAGTTTTACCGTGCAGGATGGTTATTGCCAAATTATCGTACGAAGATGGCAACGAGTTCAATAACAAGATGGCTTTATCTTCTTCCTCGATTTTCACACCAAGGTTGGCGAGCTGTGTGATTAGTCCGTTAAATACATTTAAATATGACAAAAAATTTGTAGCTTCACCCATATGTACGGCATATAACTGCTTCTTTAGGTACAATTTATTTGTCAGCGTTTTGGACATGTATAGGCTTTTCAACTTTGTCCAAATGCCATATGCGGTGTTTTCATCAATGATATTATTTACCACATCATCTGATAAGTGCAACCTGATTGTACTAGCAGCCCTTTCATCCAAGTCATCCCAATCCTCAGCTTTCATGGTATCATGCTTTTTGGCATCATCATCTAGTACCTTGTATAATCCTTGTTGGATGAGAATACCCCTCATCCTTTTTTGCCATGCTGAGAAATCGCTATCTCCATTAAATTTGCTACCTCGTACTTTACTCCAGAAATTTTTATTTTTCACCGAGTATAGTACTACCGACAATGAATAGTATTTTTGTGAACGAGCAGAGTCTGTGCTCTGATACCAGTTGTTGGGAATAAACCCCCATAGAAATAATATTCATTGTAATAAAAGCAAAATAATAACGTAGCACCGAGATACGGTAATTAACAAGAATAAAAGAGTGACAACGACACCAAGATTTTTACGTGAAAAACCTTTTTGAATAAGGAAAAAAATCACGGGCCCGAGAGGAGCAACTTATATTACTATAGCAAGAAATTTTACACTTTGCATGTCCGAGTAAAATACTCCAAAGACCACTACAACACTCAAAAGAAATAACCCTCTTTTAATATTCTCACCTCACTATAATACCGCTCATTCTTTATTTTTCTCACAGACTATTTTCTTATACCCTGTCTGTGATGCCTCACTCTTTCTTTCTCTCTTTGTTGGTGTGTTTTTACAATGAGAGCAAGACACCTATTTATAGTGTTTAGGATTGTTTCATTGATGTCATCAATGATCTCATGAGTTTGGCAAGAGTCAAATATTCAATGTGAAACCAAAGAAATATTTGCCATAAAATCTTCCTTACTATTCCTTTAGTTGGCTTGACATTTCAAAGTCAAAAGGAAGATGTCTTCCTTACACATGGGATGGACCCATCAAGTATCGATTTTATGTTTGAATAGAATTTGTAACTATGTGTTATCTATATTACATGCTAGTGATCCTGACTATTTGGTTCCATTGTTTATACTTGTTTTCCATCACCCACGAGGATATCAGAACGGATATTCTCTTTGCAAAGCACCATAGTGCATGGACTATAACTTGTATAGCTTCAGATCCAAATCAACATTTCCTCCTACTTCAGTATGAAAGTTGCTTCCACGAGTTCTTTCTTTGCGAATTGATGTGCTTTGGCTTGAAGGCGGCGTAGGCTCTGCAACAGCTACATGTAGATTAAACACGCGCGCAACATAGTGAAACAAAGATAAAAAAGCACAGTACAAAAACAAGAATATAAATTCTAAAGTCCTCTAGTCTCACCTGACAGGGTACAAAGTTAAATAGCTCAAGAGTTTGTGGGGCTGGATTAGTTAAAAAACGTCGATTTACTTCTTCTAAATGTGGCAAAAAGACTAATTAACAGGTTTCTCAAGTATTAAAATTAAGCAATTTCCAGGTTAGATATAAAACCTTTTAAGTGCATTGCCCTCTTCTATATTGACTGAGCATTTGTTGCTTTCTGGGGAGAAGGGATTGGTCCTCTTTGCTCCAGCCATCTATATTACATCATCAACAAACCAAAAATATAGCTGTCAGAAAAATATAGGTGTCTCTGAGGTGTTTTAAAGGGCAGCCCGGCACACAAAGCATTCTAGATTTATGCAGGCGGAGCCACATTCAACCGAGGTGTGTCAATCGTATTGCTAGATAAAATTTTCTGTTTTATATGTATTTACTATATGTTGACTCCCTTAAACTTTTTGGTGTATTCATATTTTTATATTTTGACATCCCTTGGTGAAAATTCTGGCTCTGCCACTGCACGTAGGGTCTGGGGAAGGGCCGCACTATGTAGACAACCTATCCTAATGCAAGCATTATTGACTGCTTCCACGGGTCAAACCCCTAAGGGTGTGATGCATACAACCTACCCTAATGCAAGTATTATTGGTTGCTTCCATGAGTCGAACCCGTACCTATAGACCACACGCAGATAACTTTAACGTCGCACCAAAACTCTCCTTCTGTCTCCTTAGTGTTTTGAATTAAAGAATTAACCTAAATAGTCGCCCACTCAATCAACCGATTAAAACTAAAAATAACAGGTGAAAATATAATACATGTATAATATATATACAACCGTATACAATTAGTGTATAATCTATATAAACAGTGAATTCGGCCGGTCATTTGTGTAAAGATCACCCCTTTTGAATTAGCAAGATTTTTATGTTTATATCTGATTGATGACTTTATATATAGTTTTTCAAGCAAACTGTATGGAATTGCATGTCTTCCTTTGCCATATCTAAACAATATTCACATAACTATTCTGTCCAAAAAACTTAGAGGATTTCTAAATCCCAAAAAAGGAAAAGGAATAGTATATTACCTTCACTTCTTCAGGCCAAAGAGGTAAAACATTACAGCCATAATAATTTTGGTTTGAAGGGAGCTCCATCTGAAATTTTTTACAAAAACAAAACTATACACATGTTAATCCAAAATTTATACACAGAGCTGCAAATATTTTAATCAGCTGACTTACCATTGATGAAAAACTAGAAGTTTGCTGATGATAATGTTAAGATTTTTGTAACACATTGTGTAGGGGAAAAATGAGATTATGTGGTTCACTAGGAAAAATTTCAAAATTCATCTTCAATTGAAATTTGAAAATTTTATGGCCAAACACTGATTTCGAAAAAAAGTGAAAATATTTCGGAAAAAGGTGAATTGTTTTTAATGTCCAAACGGGCTCTTAACCATTGTTGCCTCACATTCTAGTATTTTTAATTGTGTT
Source organism: Nicotiana tabacum (assembly GCF_000715075.1). NCBI lineage: Eukaryota > Viridiplantae > Streptophyta > Magnoliopsida > Solanales > Solanaceae > Nicotiana > Nicotiana tabacum. The sequence goes on from NC_134091.1 coordinate 128,042,766, forward strand.
TTGAGTATTAATTATATTATTTTGTGCTTAATATTATATTTTAACTATGTAGGAATAAAACGGTGTGAAGATGAAGAGATTTGAAGCAAAATTAATAAAACGCGAAAGAAAAAAAAGAAAAGAAAACAAATAAATAAGAAAAGACAAAGGGTACACCCATTGGTGTTTGTCCCCCGAGTGCAAGACAAAAAAGGGAGGAAAATTGGAATTGAAATCGTGGAAACGTTTCTGGTTTGTGCGCAACATAGAGACTGGATCCTATGTTGCGGGATTTTTCCTATTTCGCCTGTGATAAGGTTATTTCGGTCCTATATGGTCCCAACTTGTATAAAAGGGGTTCTAAACATATTTTTGAGGGGAGGACGTTTCTGAAAGTAACTTTTGACAAGGGGAGAGCACAGACCTGCCGTGGAGGCCGGGTTTCATCTTTTCTTCCACCAAACTTAGTAATTTTTGTGTTTCTTTCTATGATTTATTGTTTTGCTACCATGTCTATGTGGAGCTAAACTTCACGCTCTAGGGTTGCGGTTCTTTCATGACTATTGTTATTCGGATATTGATTTTGCTTTCTTGATTTATCATATTGATTTATTTATTCAATCCTGTGCTTAATTATTTAATTGCTTGATCACCAATTGAATACTATCTACGAATCTAGAGTTGAACTCGAAAGTGGAAAGTCAAGATTGCACATAGGATTGAGTAGATCAAGTTCTTGACACTGGGCATTGGGGAATGAATTCACAGTTAGAATAGACATATACCTAACTGCCTTGCTTGGTTGATGTAAAGGAATTATAAATGCGTTCTTGTTAGTTCTAATTCCATATACATATAGGTGTTAGATAAGCTTGAATATGCGAGTAAGAACTCGACAAATTCTTATGAGAAATATTAACCATGTTAACCAATAAATAAGATAAATTAATTAGTTAATTGAATTGAAGAATACAATAGGATTGTTAGATATCCCGTAACCCTAGATCGTTTTCATCGCATTGATAACATAAAAATCTGCTATTCACTATTTATTTTTCTTTATTTTAATTAGTTAGAATCAAATACTTCTCGGGTTCAATTCTTGTTTGGATAATTAGGATAGTTTAATTTAGTTAATAGTTAATCACAAGTTCTCGTGGGTTCGACATATGACTTTTAGTCACTTTATTAATTGACGACAGCGTATACTTGCATGTGCGTTTGGCTGCAACAAATTTTTGGCGCCGTTGCTGGGGACTTAGAATTAGCCATTTTTCTAGATTAGACATTTATATTTTTGATCTATTCAATTTATTTATTTTTAGTTTATTTAGTAGTTTTTATTTATTTTAGTATGGCATCTTGGAATAAAAATTGTTCGAATGATAGTTATTCTTATTTTAATGATCCTTGTCCATATTGTGGAGGACCCCACTGGTGAAAAAATTGTCAGAATATTCCCAGGAGTGAGTTGTGCGCACAGTCTCAATCCTTTGAGTGAAATATTTATAATATGTGTGGTGGTCAAGATGGCCATTGGGATGGTTGTTCTAATTCTTTTTATCCTTCTTTGGGCCCTTATTATGATCTTTCTAACAGTGTTTGTAAGTTTGATAGGGGCAATGAAGTACATGATATTGAACGTAATGCATATATTAGGGATATTTTGAGGCATGTAGCAGAGAAACAAGATGAACTTAAAAATGATATGAAAAGAACGAGGGTAGCAATCACAAGAATGAAGGCCAACCTAGAAGAATTAAATGAAAGGAGCGAGTACCAGCAAAAGGAAAATTTTGAAAAAGAGGAGATTTTGAGCCAAACTTGGCTGGTGGAACAAGCTGAAAGATTAGAAATATATGAGGCTCAGCGTGAAGAAATTACAAATGAGATGAGATACTTTATAGAAGGAAAAGCTAAACTGGGACAAGCGATCGATAAATTTGGCACTGCTATTCACGACTTAGAGGCTCAATTGAATTTAAAGGTTGATGCGTCTAACGCCCAACAAAATATTAATGAGTTGTGTGAAGCTAAAAAGAAGCTTATACACCAAATTAAGGAGCTAAAAGTGGAGAGCCAATCATTCAAGCATATTTTTGTTGGTGATGCCCATGTTGAGATAAGTACACTAGAGCCATGTGAGAAACCAGATAATGTTATATTTGAAGACTCTTGTGCATGTAAATATGAGGGTGTAAAGTGTAATACAATTCTAGAATTAGAGCGTATTGGTCCTCATTCCATACATTTTTCAACATTGTGTTTGGATGATGACATAGAAATCGAGTCATCTGAGCCTTTGTAGGAGCCAATGGACGAGGAACAGGGTGCTTACATTCTTGAATTCGTCGTGCCAGAGAGACATAATTACATACCTCATCATAAGGTCAAGAAGTATAGAATGCGATATTGGTTGCTTGGCCCAATTAAATTTGTCTCAACGCCCAAGGAGCATAACAGAAAGCTTGAATCCAAATTAGGGGCTCAAATCATAAGTTCGAGATGGAGGCAAAAAGTGGTTCACGTCATGCCACGACGTTAAATTAGGCGTTTGTTGGGAGGCAACCCAGCTTTACTGCTTTCTTTTAGTTTTGATTTTTTTTAATTGTATTATTTGTGTATTGTTGTTTTATTTTGTAGAATTTTGAGCATAGGGAGAAAAGCCATAGGAAGTGTGCAAAAGTGAGCTAGAGAGTTGGAACTAGTGTGAAGTATCCGCACAAAGGACCATTCTTGGGAGAAGTCTTAGTACCTTGTGAGCTGCTAGTGCTTCGGCCTTTGTCTTTTCAGGGAGTTTCTTGTCCACCCTCGTTATTTTTTTTACTTTATTTGTGCATTGGGGACAATACACTCCTTTAAGTGTGGGGTGGGAGAATTTCTTTAGATCATTAATAGTATTATATTAGTATGTTAATTTCTTATTTTTTTCAGTTTCGTAGTTTTGTTTTTCTATAGTAGTGTAGTATTTTAGGTGATTAATTTTAAAATTAAAAAAAATGAAAACAACTTGAAAAAGTTGGACTTATCCTGGCGATGGATCTCCTAAACAGTTTTCTTGAGGGATTAAAGTCTAAACAAAAATAAAATAAAATAGAAAAACACAAAACATGTCTTTTAGTAATAATTCCTCGTGGTTTTTCTTTGCGCCTCGATTCTTTTCCATGGGATGTAGCTTGAACCGGGTAGTAATTTTTATTTTATTTTTAGAGCAGGATGTAGGAAATAAATGGAAACTAGGCACCTTTGACTTATTTGATAGTAGCATATTTAGACTTTGGCATGTGTAGTATCTTCCCTATATTTTAAAATTGATCATGATGCCTTTATAAATTGTATAACATGTTTTGTGGTGCCTATGTGTCGTTTACTTGACTTATGTTTACTTTGTGCTTAATGCTTAATATCTCGTGGCTTTGTGAATACTTGCATTAGTTGAGAGTCTGTCACGACCCAAAATCTCACATGTCGTGATGACGCCTATCTTAATACTAGGCAAACTGACAACCTCAATAAACCACGATTTCTTTTAAGTTTGAAAACACAATAAATAAATTTAAGCGTAAAATCTCACAAACTTTTGATACAAAATACTGTCTTTATACAATACACTCCCAAAACCCGATGTCACTGAGTACATGAGTATCTAAATGACAACACAATCTGACTGATAAGAATACTGTCTGAAAATATAGAACATCACAAATAACTGAAAGGGAAGAGAGTCAAGGTCTGCATACGCCAAGCAACTACCTCGATAGTCTCCAACAGATAAATCCACAAATCTAGCAACCACCGTATCCGAAAGTACCCGAATCTATACACGAGGTGCAGATTGTAGTGTGAGTATAACCAACTCAATAAGTATCACAAATAAATAGGGCAAGGTAAGAGAAGCTTAATTTGTTGAATTCACTAGTTAATTCAGTACAACTATATCATGCTCAACAGTATTATGGTATGTAGGGGAAAGAAAGCAAGTAAATCAGATAATGATCAAGAAAATACAAGTTTCATACATTGCACGGATAACTCACGTGCTAACAATAAAATCTGCACTGAAACCTCACGTGCGACACAGATAACTCACGTGTCAATAATATCAATATATGGATCTGCACAGACAACTCACATGCCAAAGTATCAATATATGAATCTGCACGGACAACTCACGTGCTGAAGTATCATACAGTAGCTATAAATCAAGGGTACAAGTATATAATGGATGAAATAAGATTTTCTTCTCCCCACATTGGTATAAATAACATGCTAAAGTGTAGGCCTGTGCAAGTGTGCTATCATAACTAATCCAGAAATTTTATCAATGGAAAATATTTATCAAGTTTGTTCCCGAATTTAAACTTCTGAGTAAATACATGATGGTTTACTTAAATCACATAAATTGTTACCACACGTTAGATATTGAAGCTTGAAGCTTAACAGTCATTTCTGGGCTTATATGAGCCCGGGCAAACCCAAACATGAATAAACAACCCCGGTGCCCGCACATGGTACCATCCCCACACATGTGCGCACCAAAATGCACGTGGATATCACAACAATTCAGGCAACTAGTGCCTCAACCGAGTTTAAATACGATACTTACCTCAAGCAGCTTGAATCACTCTGCTAGCAAGCCCTTGCCTCACGAATCGGCCTTCGAACGCCTCAAATCTAGTCACAATTAATTCGATATAGTCAATACGAATTATAGGAATCAATTCCATATGAAAATAATAAATTTCCCAATTAAAATCCGAAATTCAACTCAAAAATCAATAGTAGGGCTGACACTTCGGAACCTGACAAAAGTTACAAAATATGAACGCCCATTCAAACACGAATCTAACCATATCAATTTTACCAAATTCCGACTTCAACTCGACCTACAAATCCTCAAATCTTATTTCAAATTCCTAGGTCCAAATTTTCGAATTACATCTCAAAAATACGTAATCTAGTTGGAATACTCAATGATAATTCAATATTATTGACTAACAATGATCACAAGTGACTTACCTCAGGTTTTCCCGTGAATTCTCGCTCAAAAATCGCCCCAACCCGTGCTTGAAATGTCTAAAAGTGAGAAAAAATCTCGGACACTTCGATTTATACACTACCCAGCATTTTTGCATCTGCGATGTATTTGGCCACATTTGCGGTTCCATTTTTGCGGTGAAGCTTCCGCTTTTATGACTGCCTTTGCTTCTGCAGACAGGAAGTCCGCTTCTGCGAACTCGCTTCTCCGAAGAAGTTGTCCGCTTCTGCGCAGCCTCCCCTCTCGCCCTTTCTCTTCTGCGATCACACACTCGCAGGTAGGGGTGAGCATTCGATACTTCGGTTCGGTGTTTAAGAATTTCATTCGGTATTTCGCTATTCGGTTTATCAATTATGTATATCAAATACCGTATCATAGTATTTCGGTACAGTTCGATATTCCTTATTTTGTTTCGGTACGATTTCAATTTGATACATATTTATGTGTCATGTACTGCTAAGTGCTAAGAGCCTAAGCATTAAGCAAGCAGAAACAAGCTAGATGCACACCTGATTATCACAACAAGTACTTGAAAGAGAAAAGAAGTAAATAAATTATCACAACAAGCTAAGATAGTAAGATGAAGTTGGATGGAAAGGTGATGAGATTTGACTCTCGAAGTTGGATTTTGAGATGGGATTGCATTTTTAAACGTGACTTGTTCACTACACGACAAGTGCTAAGTCGTTGATTGTTGATCGGGTTCATTCTACAACTATCATAATATCTCCCCTAGTGGGGAATATTAATCTCTTTCTTTCGATGTCAACACATTTTTTGTGATATGTCAGTCTCACAGACTCACAGTAAGCCATATGCTGGAAACAAAAAACTGGAAACATTAGCTCAGCGAAGGCTGTTTTTTTCCCCAGAAAATAAGCAAATCAAACAATTATCTTGAATTGGTAATTTATAAAAGAGAGAAAATAATTTGTTGCTATTAAACTATATCAATAATATAAATTTTCAAAGAAAAGTGCAGTAGTCAAAGTCTAAAATTTTGCAGTGACCAAGTAGATCCACAGACAATGGGAAAAAGAAAAACTTAGATCCACAAATAGTTTTCCTTATTCCAAGAACTACCAATTAATCTACCATAAGTTATTATAAAAAAAGCTGAAGATTGAAGAATGAATAAGTTATGAACCTGTTGAAAAGTTGAAGATTGAAGAATGAAGGTCAAAAATGAGGAAATCAACAGTCACACTTGAGAGTCATCGGCGCCGAGGTCATGAACTTGTCGTGTTGCCGTCTCTATCGCACTCCCAAACCGCAGTCGCAGATGCAGTCACAGGCTCACAACTATCTTCTTTCTTGACACTTAGAGTGGAGAGAAACCTAATTCTAATTCCTATAGTGAAACCAAGGAAAGAGACAAAGAGAGTAAGGGAGTTGGGCCTATTCTTATTGGGCTAGAGATACAAACTTAAAATTTTGGGTTGGGCTAGAGCAGTGTAGGACTAGGATAGGAATTAGGAAGCACATAAAATTCTTTAAAAATTCGGTATTTCGGTATACCGAAATTTCAAAATCTTAATACCGAGGACCATACCGTTATACCAAAATACCGAAAATTTAATACCAAATTATACCGAAACCGAAATACCGAATTATTTCGCTCCGGTTCAGAATTTATTTTTTTCGAATTTTATGCCCATCCCTACTCGCAGGTGCGACTCGCTTCTGCGGTCCACCTGCCCGCTTCTGCGATCACCGCCTCAACCCATGCCTGGCTGCTTCTACGATGGAAAACTAGCAAAACTCTACAGGTGCGGTTGCACTAGAAGGCAAAAATTTCTAGCAGCTGTTTAAATCCATATTTTGATCCGTTATCCATCCGAAATCTACCTGAGGCCCTCGAGACCCTAACCAAAATTACCAACAAATCCTAAAACATCATACAAACTTAGTCGATACCTCAAATTGCATCAAACAACGTTAAAAACACGAATCACATCCCAATTCAAGCTTGACGAAAACTAACGAATTCCAACTTCTACATTCGATGCCGAAACCTATCAAATCAAGTCCGATTGACCTCAAATTTTGCACACAAGTCATAAATGACGTAACAGACTTATGAAAATTTTCAGAACTGGATTCGTAGCCCGTTATCAATAAAGTCAACCCCCGGTCAAACTTTCCATTTTCTATTTTCGCCATTTCAAGTCAAATTTAACTACGGACCTCAAAATAACTATCCGGACACACTCCTAAGTCCGAAATCACCATACAGAGCTATTGGAACCATTAAAATTCTATTTTGGGGTCGTTTACACATAATTTATCATCTGACTAATTATTTCAACTTAAGCCTTAAATCTTGGAACTAAGTGTTCCAATTCATTTTAAAACCTCCCTGACAAGTCACGTAATAATAAATAAATACAAAATAAGCAGTAAATAGGGAAATATGTCTGTAATACGCAAACGACCGGCCGGGTCGTTACATTTTTCATCTCTTAAATAAACGTTCATCCTCGAACGTGTTTAGAATCATAACTGAAGTCTCAAATAGGTGTGGATATCTGCTCCGCATCTCCCGCTCAGTCTCCCAAGTAGCTTCTCCGAATGGCTGGCCTCTCCACTGTACCTTCACTGAAGTTATGTTCTTTGACCTTAACTTTCGAATCTGCTGGTCCAAAATGGCCTCTGGCTCCTCATCATAAGTCAAATTACCATCCAACTGAACCGTACTGAAATCCAAAACATGAAGTGGATCTCCCACATACTTCCAGAGCATGGATACATGAAACACTAGATGAACACCCGATAGACTAGGCGACAATGCAAGTTAATAAGCCACCTCTCCAATGTTCTTAAGTATTTCAAAAGGCCCAATAAACCAAAGACTCAACTTGCCCTTCTTCCCGAATCTCATAACACCATTCATAGGAGAAACTCAAAGTAGTACATTCTCTCCTACCATGTAAGTAACATTGCGAACCTTCCGGTCAGCATAACTTTTTTGTCTAGACTGCGCCGTGTGAAGTCATTCCTGAATCAATTTAACCTTTTCCAAAGCATCATGAACTAAATCAGTACCTAATAGCCTAGCCTCACCCGACTCAAACTAACCCACCGGATACTGACACCGCCTCCCATATAAAGCCTCATACGGAGCTATCTAAGTGCTCGATTGGTAGCTGTTGTTATAGGCAAACTCTGCAAGCGGCATAAACTGATCCCAAGAATCCCCAAAATCTATAACACAAGCACGTAGCAAATATTCCAATATCTGAATAGTGCGCTCGGACTGTCCGTTCGTCTGAGGGTGAAATATTGTACTCAACTAAACCTGTGTACCTAATTCTCGCTGCACTGCTCTCCAAAACTATGATGTAAATTGTGTGCCCCGGTCTGAAACGACGGACACTGGCACACCGTGAAGGCAAACAATCTTGCAGATATAAATCTCAGCCAACCGCTCCGAAGAGTAAGTAGTCCCAACTGGAATAAAATGTGCAAACTTGGTCAACCGATCCACAATCACCCAAATAGCATCAAATTTTCTCGAAGTCCGTGGGAGTCAAACTACAAAGTCCATGGTAATACACTCCCATTTCCACTCCGAAATTATCAAGTCTCTGAAGTAATCCGTCCGATCTCTAATGCTCGTACTTCACCTCGTGACAATTTAAACACCAAGCTACAAACCCAACTATATCTTTCTTCATCCTTCTCTACCAATAATGTAGCCTCAAGTCCTGATACATCTTAGCAGCACCCGGATGAATGGAATACCACGAACTGTGGGATTCTTCAATAATCAACTCACGCAGCCCATCTACATTTGATACACAAATCTGACCCTACATCCTCAACATCCCATCATCTTTAATAGTAACATCTTTGGCATCGCCATGTTGAACTGTGTCCTTCAGGATAAACAAATGGGAATCATCATACTGGCGCTATCTGATGCGGTCATATAAGGAAAACCGAGAAACCACACAAGTTAGAACCCGACTAGGCTCCGAAACATCTAATCTCACGAACTGGTTGGCCAAGGCCTGAACATCAACTACAAGAGGACTTTCACCAACATGAATAAATACAAGGCTACTCATACTCACTGTCTTTCTACTCAAGGCATCGGCCACCACATTGGCATTCCCGGGATGATACATAATAGTAATATCATTGTCCTTTAGCATCTCCAACTATCTCTGTTGTTTCAAATTTAGATTTTTTTTGTTTGAATAAGTACTGAAGACTCCAATGATCCGTAAATACTGCACAAGACACACCGTAGAGATAGTGCCTCCAAATCTTTAATGCATGAACAATGACTACCAATTCTAAATCATGAACATGGTAGTTATTTTCAAGTGGCTTCAACTGTCATGAAGCATAAGCAATCACTCTACCCTCCTGCATTAAGACACCCAATAACAATCCGAGAATTATTACAATATACAGTATAAGAACCCGACGATGAAGGCAAGACCAAAAGTAGAGCTGTGGTCAAGGTAGTCTTGAGCTTCTAAAAGCTCTCTTCACACTTATCCGACCACCTGAATGGAGCACCTTTTTGGGTCAATTTAGTTAAGGGAGGTGCAATAGACGAGAAGCCTTCCACAAAGAGACAATAATACTTGGCCAAGCCTAGAAAACTCCGAATCTCGGTAGCTGAGGATGGCCTGAACCAACTCTGAACTGCCTCTATCTTTTTCATATCTACCTGAATCCCCTCACTCAACACCTCGTGCCCTAAGAACGCCACCGGCATAAAGTTTCTCCTCTCTCAACCTCTGTAATACAATACTCAAGTGATGTACATGCTTCACCTGGCTACGTGAGTATACCAAGATATCATCAATAAATACTATAACGAATGAATAAAGATATGACTAGAATATATTGTTCATCAAGTGCATGAACGTTGTTGGGGCGTTGGTCAACCCAAAAAACATCACGAGAAATTCATAGTGACCATAGCGGGTCCTGAATGCCGTTTTAAAATATCCGAATCCCGAATCTTCAACTGGTGATACCCAGACCTCAAATCAATCTTGGAGAACACCCTCTCTCCTTGAAGCTGGTGAAATAAATCATTAATACATGGCAAAGGGTACTTATTCTTGAATGTAATTTTGTTCAACTGCCTATAGTCGATGCACATCTGCATAGTACCGTATTTATTTTTATCAAATAGAACTGGTGCACCCCAAGGCGACACACTAGGCCTAATAAACCCCTTATCAAGAAGTTCCTAAAGTTGCTCTTTCAATTCAACTGGTGCCATACGATACGGAGGAATAGAAATGGGCTGGGTACCCGGCACCAAGTTAATACCAAAGTCAATATCCCTGTCGGGTGGCATACCCGGCAGGTCTGCAAGAAATACATCCGGAAAGTTTTGCACTACCGGTACATAATCAATAGTAGGAGTGTCTGCATCAACATCTCTCACAAAGGAAATATAACAAATACCCCTTCCCAACCATCCGTTGGGCCTTCAAATAAGAAATTACCCTGCTGGGAACATAATCTAGAGAACCTCTCCACTCGACCCTCGGCAATCCCGGTATCGCCAACATCACGATTTTTGTGTGACAGTCCTGAATTGTATGACACGGATATAACCAATCCATACCCAAGATTACATCAAAATCAACCATACTAAGCAATAAGAGATCAACTCTAGTCTCCAGTCCCCCAATAGTCACTGCACATGACCGATATACACGGTCCACAATAATAGTATCGCTCACTAACGTAGATACATGAACAGGTAAAACTAAGGACTCACGGGGCATATTCAGATAACGAGCAAAATATGATGATACATACGAATATGTGAAACTAGGGTCAAATAATATAGAAGCTTCCCCGTGGCACATTGAGACAATACCTGGGATTACTGCATTGGAAGCAACGACATCTAGCCTAGCGAGAATAGCATAGAATCGGGCCTGACCGCCACCTAATCGACCTCCCCCTCTTGGGCGACCCCTAGTTTCTTGAGACCCTCCCCGAGCTGGTTGGGTGGGTGGTGGAACTGCCGGTGCTAGTGCCCTCAGCCTAGAACTCTATTGTGTAGTCGTACTCGACAATATAGGGAAATCTCTCTTGATGTGACCCAAGTCCCCGCACTTGAAACAACCCCTCCTCTAAAGGAGCTACTGCTCCTGATAACCCGACACACTATCTATAGAAACCTGAGCAGACGAGGCATGGTGCGAACTCTGTGTTGGTAGTGCACTGAATGAGAACTAGCATGAGCGAGAACTATAAGAACCGTTGTTGTCCGATGCACCACGCTGAGATGGACGAGCCATATGAGCAGGCCTATAAGGACGACCCATGTTGTGGTAGGGCTGCCCCCATAATGAACACCACTGGGATTACCCGGACCATGAGACCTCTTGGCCTCCCTCTCCTTATGCTCCTGGACATGGACCATCTCTAGACACCGAGCACTATCAACCACCTCGTCAAATTTAGCCCATGTTATATTTCCCAGAGTCATAACAAAACGAAACTGCTGGTTGATGCTATTAATGAACTTCTTGATCTTCTCCCTCTCAGTTGGAACCAACCAAATTGCATGACGAGCCAATTCTGAAAATTGCATCTCATACTAGGTCACGGACATGTCTTCTTGACTTAAATGCTTGAACTGCCTGTGCAATTCCTCTCTGCGGGTATGTGGCACAAACTTCTCAAGGAATAATACAGAGAACTCATGCCATGATATTGGTGCTGCACCAACTGGTATGCTCTTCTCATATGTCTCCCACCATCTGAAGGCTGCTCCGGTCAACTGAAAAGTAGTAAATGAGACCCTACTGGTCTCCAGAATACCCGTTGTACGAAGAATCTGCTGGCATCTATCCAAGAAATCCCAAGCATCCTCTGACTCAGCTCCACTGAGTGATGAAGGACGAAGTCTCTTAAATCTCTCTAGTCTCTTCTGCTCCTCGTCATTCATAATAGGGCCCACATGGGCCAAAGAAGCTGCAACCGGCTGGACTGGTAGTGCCCCCGGTATCTGAAGTCCCTACACTACCTGCTCTGGAGTACGAGCAACAAGGGTATGAGTACCTCCCCCGGCCTGAGAAGAAACCATATGAGCAAGGCTATTGCATACAGTCAATATCTGGGCCAAAGGCTCCTGAAGGCCTGGAATCACAATAGGCATAGCTGGTGCCTGAGCTGGTCCCACCGGCTCAACTATATTTGGAATCCGCTCCTAAGTTGGAGCAACTGGTGGGTCAATAGGTGCTACTCTAGCTTACTAGCTGCACCTCGGTCTCTACCGTGGCCCCGACCTCTACCATGACCCCGATCTCTCATGGCCCTAACTGGTGATACTGGTGGCTGGTCGTCCGATCCAGTAGTATATATCATCACCATTTGTGAGAGAATAGAATAAAGAATTTTAGTTTTCGGAATCAACAAATCCGCACGACAAGAATACAAGAAAGTGAAATATTCCTAAGGATTCGGCAGCCTCTCGAAGATAAGTACAGACGTCTCCGTAGCGATCTGCAAGACTCTACTAAACCTACTCATGACTCGTGAGACCTATGTAACTTTGGATCTGATACCAACTTGTCACGACCCAAAATCTCACCTGTCGTGATGGCCCCTATCTTAATACTAGGCAAGCTGACAACCTCAGTAAACTTCAATTTCTTTTAAGTTTGAAAACACAATAAATAAATTTAAGAGTAAAATCCCACAAACTATTGATACAAAATACTGTCTTTATACAATACACTCCCAAAACTCGGTGTCACTGAGTATATGAGCATCTAAATGACAACACAATCTCACTAATAAAAATATTGTCTGAAAATATAAAACAACATAAATAACTGAAAGGGAAGAGAGTTAAGGTCTGCGGACGCCAAGCAACTACCTCGATAGTCTTCAACAGATAAATCCACAAATCTAGCAACCGCCGTATTCGGAAGTACCTGAATCTACACATGGGGTGCATGGTGTAGTGTGAGTATAATCAACTTAATAAGTATCGCAAATAAACAAGGCAAGGTAAGAGAAGCTTAATTTGTTGAATTCACTGGTTAATTCAGTACAACTATATTATGCTCAACAGTATTATGGTATATAGGGGAAAGAAAGCAAGTAAATCAGATAATGATCAAGAAAATACAAGTTTCACATATTGCACGGACAACTCACGTGCTAATAATAAAATCTGCACTGACAACTCACGTGCGACACTGACAACTCACGTGTCAATAATATCAATATATGGATCCGCACGGACAACTCACATGCTGCACGGATAACTTATGTACCAAAGTATCAATATATGGATCCGCACGGATAACTCACGTGTTGCATGGACATCTCATGTGCCAAAGTATCATACAATAGCTATAAGCAAGGGTATAAGTATATAATGGATAAAATAAGATTTTCTTCTCCCTGGACTGGTATAAATAATATGCTAAAGTGTAGGCCTGTGCAAGTGTGCTATCGTAACTCATCCGGAAATTTCATCAATGAAAAATAATTATCAAGTTTGTTCCTGTATTTAAACCTTTGAGTAAACACATCATGGTTTACTTAAATCACATAAATTGTTACCATATGTTAGATATCGAAGCTCGAAGCTTAACAGTCATTTCTGGGCTTATAGGAGCCCGAGCACAACCCAAACATGAATAAACAACTCCGGTGTCCGCACATGGGACCATCCCCACACATGTGCGCACACAAAAGCACGTTTATATCATAACAATTGAGGCAACTAGTGCCCAAATCGAGTTTAAATACGATACTTACCTCAGGCAACTCGAATCACTCCGCTAGCAAACTCTTGGCTCGCGAATCGGCCTCCGAACGCATCAAATATAGTCACAATTAATTTGATAAAGTCAACAGGAATTATAGGAATCAATTCCACATGAAAATACTAAATTTCCCAATTAAAATCCGAAATTCAACTCAAAAGTCATCAGTGGGACCCACATATTGGAACCCGACAAATGTTACAAAATATGAACGCCCATTCAAACACGAGTCCAACCATACCAATTTTACCAAATTCCGACTTCAACTCGACCTCCAAATCCTCAAATCTTATTTCAAATCCCAGGCCCAAATTCTCGAATTACACCTCAAAAACACGTAATCTAGTCGGAATACTCAATGATAATTCAATATTATTAATTAACAATGATCACAAGTGACTTACCTTAGGTTTTCCATGAATTCTCGCTCAAAGATCGCCCCAACCCGTGCTTGAAATGTCCAAAAGTGAGAAAAAATCTAAGACACTTCGATTTATATACTACCCAGCATTTTCTCATCTAAGATGCATTTGACCGTATTTGCGGTTCTACTTTTGCGGTGAAGCTTCCACTTCTGCGACAAGAAGTACGCTTCTGCGAAGCAGCCTCCCCTCTCGCCCTTCTGCTTTTGCGATCGCACACTCACAGGTGCGACTCGCTTCTGCGGTCCACCTGCCTGCTTCTGCTATCACTGACTCAACCCACGCCTGACTGATTCTGTGATGGAAAACTCGCTTCTGCGAGGTTGCACCTGCGAGCAAAACTCCGCAGGTGCGATTGCACCAGAAGGCTAAAATTTTCAACAGTTGTTTAAGTCAAAATTTTGATCTGTTACCCATCCGGAATCCACCCGAGGCCCTCGGGACCCTAACCAAAAATACCAACAAGTCTTAAAACATCATACGAACTTAGTCGAGTCCTCAAATCACATCAAACAACGCTAAAATACGAATAGCACCTCAATTCAAGCTTGACGAAAACTAACGAATTCCAACTTCTACATTCGATGCCAAAACCTATCAAATCAAGTTCGATTGGCCTCAAATTTTGCACACAAGTAATAAATGACATAACGAACCTATAAAAACTTTTAGAACTGGATTTCGAGCCCGTTATCAATAAATCCAACCCTCGGTCAAACTTCCAAACTTTTCATTTTCTATTTTTGCCATTTCAAGCCAAATTTAACTACGGACCTCAAAATAAATATCCGGATACACTCCTAAGTCTAAAATCACCATACAAGGCTATTGGAACCATCAGAATTCTATTTCGGGGTCGTTTACATATGATTTATCATCTGATCAATTATTTCAACTTAAGTCTTAAATCTTGGAACTAAGTGTTCCAATTCATTTTAAAACCTCCCCGACAAGTCACGTAATTTTAATTGAACACAAAATAAGTAGTAAATGGGAAAACAAGAATATAATACTCAAACCACTTGACCGGTCGTTACAAAGTCGGAATGGAACCGTCCCTTAGTGAGCCATGTGCCATGTGTGGTAAGATTTTTTTGTAGTCTATGTATTGTATTTGTGTCTAGAACTTGCCCAGTATGTGAGTTGAAGCGAAATTTTAGGTGATGCTTAGTTTGAAAAATGATTTTAGGCTTTCTTTGATCTTTTTTGAGCTTTATTGCTTATCATGAATAAAATTTATGCCTAGTTAATCCTTTTGAGCCTATAGATTTTATTTGGCACCCACATTACAAGCCTATACCCTTTTTGCTCTTAATTGATATTGTTTTGACCATTTTACCTCTTAAAGCATTTTAATTATGAAATGAGCGCTAAAAGATGTAAGATGGGACTAAGTGTGATGTGGCTCTTGAGTGGAACCAATGAAAGGAAGAAATGTGCACTTGTTTTGTAAAAGAATACGCCACTAGTAGAAAGTGCAAAAGAGAAAAACAAATAGTTGGAAAAAAATAGATGAATAAATATCTTGTTTTTACTAGTGGAGTGTAAATGACGATAATGCTTAATGAAAGAGGGAATATTTTTGGGGGTAATTTTAGTTGTGAAATTAAAGTGTATTGAAGGATTTGCGCTTAAGTTATCATGTGATGTGTTAAAGTGCTTAATAGGGTGAGTCACTATTCCTAAAATATATCCTACCCGTCCCTTAGCCCACATTACAACCATGAAAAGTCCTAATTGATTTTAAATCAAGCGAGCTTACATTAGTAGAAATTTATATTAAAGGCATACTTATGGTACCAATTACATGCATGTGACTTCTTTTGTGAGAGTGATCGATTTTCTTTGATATATGTGAGTTCTTAAAATATATTTGACCATTTGATTTGAATGTGTGGATTCAACGTATTCTCTTGTTCTTGTTGTGAGGGCACATGATTTCATGAGGGATAAGTAACGTTATTAGATTTCTCTATGATGTTGGGTGTTCAAGTCGTAGGTGCATCGTGACATTGAGCCAGTTTTTGAAGCTAGGATTGTTATGAGCACGTTGTCTTTGTTGTGAATATTTTTGAAGTATGGCATAAGTTAAAGGGAAGTGTGTGATGAATGCATATGCTAGAGATTAATTACTTGTTACTATCAACCATGGTCATAGGTGTAATGTGCTTTTAATGTGAGGAGCATAATTTTGTTTCGTCTACTGTAGTTATAGTTTGTTCGAGGACGAGCAAGAGTTTAAGTGTGGGGTGGTGATGTTTGGCTAAAACATACATATAATTAACCATTGTTGCCTTACATTTTAGTACTTTTAATCATTTTTTGAGTATTAATTATATTATTTTGTGTTTAATATTATATTTTAACTGTGTAGGAATAAAGCGGTGTGAAGATGAAGAGATTTGGAGCAAAATTAATAAAACGCGGAAGAAGAAAAAAAGAAAAGAAAATAATTAAATAAGAAAAGACAAAGGGGGACACCATTTGGTGTTTGTCTTCCCAAGTGCAAGACTAAAAAGGGAGGAAATAGAATTCTTGAATTGGAATTGAAATCATGAAAACGTTTCTGGTTTATGCTCCAGATCCGGCGCCTCGTGCTGCCCTAGACCAAACGTTGCAGGATTTTTTCTATTTCGTCCGGGAGATGGTTATTTCGTTCTTACACGGTCCCAACTTGTATAAAAGTGGTCCTAAACATATTTTTGAGGGAGAAGACATTTTTGAGAGTAACTTTTTACAAGAGGAGAGCACAGAGCCGCCATGGAGATCGAGTTTCATCTTTTCTTCCACTAAACTTAGAAATTTTTATGTTTCTTTGTATGATTTATTATTTTGCTACCATGTCTATGTGGAGCAAAACTTCACGTTCTAGGGTTGTGGTTCTTTCATGACTATTGTTGTTCAGATATTAATTTTTCTTTCTTGATTTATCATATTGGTTTATTTATCCAATCATGCGCTTAATTATTTAATTGCTTGATCACCAATTGAATACTATCTACGAATCTAGAGTTGAACTCGAAAGTGGGAATTCAAGATTGCACATAGGATTGAGTAGAGCAAGTTCTTGACCCTGAGCATCGGGGACCAGATTCGCGGTTAGGATAGATATATACCTAATTGCCTTGCTTGGTTGATGTACATGAATTATAAATGCATTCTTGTTAGTTCTAATTTCAGAGACATATAGTTGTTAGGTTAGCTTGAATAGGCGACCCAGAACTCGATATATTCTTATGAGCAATATTAACTAATAAACAAGATAAATTAATTAGTTAATTCAATTGAAGAATACAATAGGATTGTTAGATATCCCGTAGCCCTAGATCGTTTTCATCGCATTGATAACATAAAAATCTGCTATTCTTTTGTTCAAAATTCACTATTTATTTTTCTTTATTTTAATTAGTTAGAATCAAATACTTCTCGGGTTCAATTCTTGTTTAGATAATTAGGATAGTTTAATTTAGTTAATAGTTAATCACAAATTCTCGTGGGTTCGACATCCGAATTTTAGTCACTTTATTACTTGATGACCGCGTATACTTGCATGTGTGTTTGGCCGCAATACTTAATACTGGTTTTGGCTAAATTAAAAGACTTCTTTTTCTGTTGCTGCATGTCAAGCATACTGAGGCTGTTGCATTTGGTCAATCAATTTACCAAGCCTCGCTTATATTGCGCGAATTCTCCAAAATGATGTTGTACCTGTATCGGATCCTCCAAAATTGTACTATTTTTGGAAGATCCGACATGCATCCAACGACATTTTCGAAGAGTCCGAGCAACATTGCCTATCGCAACTTGTTTGGAAAATTTGAGCAAAGATTACATCAACAAAAACTTCCTAAATATAGAGAAGAAACACCTTCCCTTCTCGTCTTGTCCCAAAGCCAAAAAAAGCTACTTTAGGCCAGGGGCGGATTAGTAGCTTAATATATGGGACACGTGAACCCATGGTCTCTCGGTCAAACTAGGTATTCTATGTACATATCTTCTGGAATTGATCTAATATTATTTGCTGACACCCATGCTCCAATGAAACTAAATGGTGCACTTGATTGAATGTTGAATTTTTTTTACCTAGAGGAGTGGGATCAATACCCACTTCATGCTTCCTTTATTCTTTTTTCTTTAGTGGTGTACCCATATTATAAACCTTCTAAATCCGCCTCTCCTTTGAGCTACCTTTTTTCCTATTCACATTAGCGTTTTAACTTCACTTCCCTATACTATTAGTGTGAAAACAAAATATACAATATAATGCGTAACTGTCCATAAAAAGAGCGCAATTAATAACCTTAAAAACAAGTTAAGTTATATGCTACAAATGACTACTAAGTTTGTAGCTTTATTAATCGGATAAGTAACAGCCGACTTTTAAGATTGTACTATATTTTTATTTTTAGAAGTAACTAAAATATATATTTCTCTAAAAAGTATATAGCCTTTACATATGCAAACTAAGCACATAGTACATCTTAACGCATACAACTCCACTCAGCTTGGGTCAGAAGTGGGTAAGTGATGGAATATATACATTTTATTTATATATTTATATACATCACACAAGATATGACATGTAGAAAGTCCACTTGCTTTAACATTTATTTATTAAAAAAGGAAGTGACTTTTATTTTATTACTTTAAGAATTATAATTCGAAAGTAAAACGTTACAACTTAATCACATCAAGAACTATCACTATAAGAAAAAGAGAAGGAGAGTGCGGCAAGTAGTCCATACTATATCGTACAATAATCTGTTCGTCCAAAATTACAAATACACAGGCTCGAGTCAATTATTCCCCCAACTTCATTATATGTAACAATTTTTTCCTTTTTAATCTGTATAAAAAAGAATTAAAAAGTAATTAAATTTTAAATTTCTATTTTATCTTTAATGAAATAATTTAATTATAGATACAAAACCGTTATAGCATGTTTTAGACCACAACTCTATATTGAAAATTTTCTTAAATTTCATATCCTCAAACACCATCACACAAACCAGAATGGAGGAGTACATATCTTAAAGAGCTTCACGGCTGTTGAAGGTACTAAAAGTATTCTTAGAACACGTGTTCTAAAATATGTCATGACATTTATATGACCGCAAGAAACATATCATTAATTTATAAAATAAATTTTTTAAAGTTAGTGCATTAATTAATAACAAACTAAAAATAAAAGTGTCACATATAACACGATCAGACGGAGTGTATTTTTCAAAAATACAGAAAAACTTAAAATTGAACATATAATATATATGATTTATAACAATTTATTTTCTCTTTAAATCTTACATCCACCTCTGTCAACAACCCTAATGATGTTTAGGGTCAGGTCCTCCAGGACTTAACCGATTCACATCATACTTGATTATTGCATGTCTCAATCTTTCCCTTAAAATTTCTCGGGCTGTTTCCATCATTGTCTCTCTTTTCCTTCGTGAAAATACTGGCTCGAGCGGGCGACTTTTAAAGGCAGGACATGAAAGCAAAATAAGAATGATGCAAAACCAAAACTTAAAACTAGCCATTCTTGGGGAAAGTTAATTTTTAGAAAAAAAGAGCTTATCTGTATCCGTTTCTCTTATTAATTCGAACTAGTCACCCCTTCAAAACCGTCTCAAGAAACCTTCTAAATAGCTCTAAGCCCCTTGTAAATGTAGATGTCTATTAGGATGTTTGGAGTTTATATAGGCGCTTGTGATCGTAAATTTCATGATATTTAATTAAGGAGAGGCGTGAAGTAGCGCAAGTATGTGGCGAAGATGAAAAATGCCACTTAATAATTAGGCCATCAGAAATTCAAGTGGGAGTTTATTTTAAGTTGCTAAAACAAAAAAGTGAGTGCGGTGCACTAAGCTCCCATTATGTACGTGATCCGGGGAAGGACCAGACCACAAGAATCTATTGTACGTAGCCTTATCCTGCATTTCTGCAAGAGGCTATTTCCACGGCTCGAACCCGTGATCTCCTGATTATATGATAATAACTTTATCAGTAACGTCAAAGCTCTCTTCCTTAAGTTGCTACTAAATCAAAAAGGTGAAGATGCAGTGACATTTGCTTAAGACAAAATTATAACTCAAATCTATTATTTTATTCACTTCTTTTAGGGCATTTGACTCCAAAAAAAAATAAAGAAAAAGAATCAGCTGAATATTTAAGCTGCCGAAGTGGATATATCATATATTCATGCGCCTTTTTGTTCTTTATCATATATAATTTTTATATACTTTCGTGCCGCCTCTTAAGATTCTCAAAACGAAGTCACAAGTCATAATCACACGTTAAACCAATGCATCTCTAGATTTGTGATGATATAATCATACCATATTGCCAAAGAACAACATATACATAAGATAGCCCATTAGTCAGAACTTTTACTAAATGGATTCAAAATAATATAAAAAAATAAATACATTAAGAAATCAGTTTTAATATTTACGATATATACATAAAAAGTGATTTTAGTCTTGCAAATGTAATGTAATTTTATGGCGAGGGAGATTCGGATAAAACCCATGCACCTCAGAATCCGCCATCCCCCACCCCCCACCCCCCAAGAAAAATAATGAGATGAATATTCCTAGTCATAGAGCAGTGGACTTTAGCACAACCATATTGGAATAAGACTATTGGAACTACATCAATTAACTTTTCCCGTTGAGGTTCTGAAAGGTCAATCGTCTTAGCTTAGCTTTTTTTTCTTCACCAATTATTTATTTCGCATTGAATTAAACTTCGTTAAGGATGGATACCTTTAGAAATGGCGATTTTTATTTTATTTTATGTAATATATAAATGATAAAATATCCTCCCCACCATGGTTGTGCATAATTTAGTAAATACTGAATTACTGTACCGAAATCGAAATTTTGATATTTAGTATTCAATATTTTGATAATTGGTATAGTATTTGGTTTAAACTTTAAAAAACAATTGGCATTAGATATGATATTCGATATTTAAAAATAAAATATCGAAATACTGATACAATACCGAAATATATACTAAGTTACACAATACACATATTATTGATTATAACTGTAACGACCCGACCAATCGTTTTACTTTCTAGATCCCCGTTCCCCTAATTAAGACTCCTCGTATGTACCTTTACTGTTTTATGACTTGCAGGGATGGTTAGTTTGGGTTTGAAAGGGTTTTGGTTGAAATCGGAACACCTAGTTCCTTAATTTTGGCCTAAAATTGTTAAGTTTGACTTGAATCATTGTTTTGAATAAACGACCTCGGAACTGGGGTTTGACGGTCCCAACAGGTTCGTATGATGATTTTGGACTTGGGCGTATGTTCGGATCGGGTTTCAGATGACCCGGGAGCGTTTCGGCGCTTAATATTGAAAGTTGGCGCATTGAAGTTTTCAAGTTCTTTAAGATTGGGTTGGAGTAGGTTTTGGTGTTATCAAGGTCCGTTTGGGATTCCGAGCATGGAAATAGCTTTGTATGGTAATTTAAGACTTGCACGCAAAATTTAGTATCGTTACGGGTAGTTTAAATATGATTCGGTGCGTTCAGAGTAAGTTGGAATAACTTGAAGTTCATAAGTTGATTTGATTTGGTTTGGGGGTGCAATCCTTAGTTTTGATGTTGTTTTACGTGCTGCGAGGGTTCGAGCTAATCCGTATTATATTTACAAACTTGTTGGTATGCTTGGTTGGGGTCCCGGGGTCTCAGGTGGATTTCAGATGGTTAACGGAGTGAAATGGGACTTGGAATGATTGCTGAAGCCTGCTGGTGGAGTGTTCTGGTTTCCTTCTATGCGATCGCGAGGATAGGTACGCGATCGCGAAGGGTTGATGGTCACTGATGGGAATTTGTTCTATGCGATCGTGAGGAGAGTTCTGCGATCGCGTAGCTGGAGAAGTCGATACATCGTGAACGCGTAGCTCAGGTCGCGTTCGCGTAGAGGAAAGGCATGACTGGGGGTTCACGCGCATTTTGTTCATCGGGAATGCGTGATATAGTTCACGATCGCGTAGGTCTGAAGGTCAGTGCATCGTGTTCGCATGAAGTTTTTTGCGTTCGCGTAGGGTTAAATTGTGGACAGTATAAATTGTGCTTCGCGATCGCGAAGCAGATTCCGCGATGGCGAAGAAGGAATGCCTGGCAGTGACTTAATAAAAATCGGGATTTTGGCCATTTTGTTCACTTCTCTCATTTATTGGCCGATTTTGGAGCTTCTTAAAGAGGGATTTTCACCTAGCATCTTGAGGTAAGTGTATTCCACACAATGTGAGTTTAATACCTAGATTATGGGTAGATCTTAACATAAAAAATTATAGAAATTTTAGCATTTTGTTAGAAAACCTAGGTTTTGATAAAAATGAGATTTAACCACGAAAATGATTATGGAATTTGGTAGAAATTATATATTTGAATTCGTGAGGTTATAGTTAATATTTATCTTCGAAAATTTTCGGAATCCGGACACATCATCTCGGGGGGTAAATTTTAGGAATCTTCCAATTTGGGTTGGGTAATTACTCTAATAGATAAATTATAAACTTGTGAGTGTATGCTGATTAATTTATATAATATTTGGCTAGCTTCGGATTGTTCGGCGCCAAGTTGAGGCTTTAAAGTGAATTTGTGGACCGGAAAGTGAGCTTCGAGACGAGGTAAGTCTCTTGCCTAACCTGGTAAGAGGGAATTTACCCCGTAGGTGTTTTAAATTACCACTTGCTTCTAATTGTAGGGGCTACGTACGTATGAGGTGACAAGAGTCCGTGCGTAGCTACAAATCATGCTTAAGTCTGGGTAGTATTAGGACCCAAATCATAAAATACTTGTATTGTTTATACTCTACTTGTTAATTTAATTGCCTAAATTATATTGCAACTTGATAAAGGATTCGTAAGGATCGAATTTCACTTACTTTGAGTTATGGCGGGTTACTTGACCGTTAATAGAAATCGTGCCTCCTTGTGTACTAGTCTTGTGATAGCTTTTAAATCGAATGTTCATAGAGTATTATCTCTTCTTATGGAGCGGGCCAAACGCCTCAACAGTATAATAGATGCATCTATGGTTCGTGCCGCTAGACCCTCAGAAGTGTACATATTATTCTAGATCGGGTCGTACGACCTCGACATAAATCTTGCGTGATAAAGCTCGGAGTCCGATTACACTTGATATCATTCCTATGACTTGAGAAAATTATAATTTACTTGATGGCCTGTAATTGTTGAAGTCAGTATGTGTCAGTGGAGATTTTAAATTGACTTTTAGTTAAAGAATTACTTATTATTATTGTTATTATTATTATTATTATTATTATTATTATTATTATTATTATTATTATTATTATTATTATTATTATTATTATTATTATTATTATTATTATTATTATTATTATTATTATTATTATTATTGATGTATTCCATGCCTGTTTATAATTCCTGCATTTTATTATTGGCTCATAGTAAGTGTCGATGTCGACCCCTCGTCACTACTTCTTCGAGGTTAGACTGGATACTTACTGGGTACATGTTGTTTACGTACTCACACTATACTTCTGCACTAATCATGCAGGATCTGAGGCAGGTACATCTTGCTGTTATTCAGGTGCACACCCCCGTTACCCCGAAGAATAGTGGTGAGCTACTTCCTAAGTCCGTTCTGCAGCGCCCGCAGTCTCTCTTTTGCATTTACTTTCTGTCTATCTTATTTCAGAAAGTAGCGTAGATGTTTTGTATGTTCTACTAGTTGCTCATACGCTTGTGACACCGGATCTTGGGAACATTCTAGTAGATACTTTACGATTTTGGGTATTTCTTTCACCATATCATGCTCTTTCATTGGTTCACGCTTTACTTTACTATAATTTTTCACTTCTCATTTACTTAATAAATAAGAATCGACCACTTTGAAATTGTTAAAAAGAATAAATACATGGCTAGGCTTGCCTAGCGACGATGTTGGGCGCCATCACGGCCTATATTGGAAAATTGGGTCGTGATAACATGGTATCAGAGCACTAGGTTTACGTAGGTCTCACAAGTCATGGGCAGGCCTCATAGAGTCTTATGGATTAGTGCGGAGACGTCCGTACTTATCTTCGAGAGGCTATAGGATGTTAGGAAACTACTCTTTCTTCATCTCCTATCGTGCAGTTGGTGTTGTACTAAGTATCTTTCTCTTATTCTCTCACAGATGGTGAGAACGCGCGCGCTAGATGTACCCAGCCATGGAGGAGCTGCTCCCCCTGTTGCTAGAGGCCGAGGGAGGGCTCCAGCTCGTGGTAAAGAACGAGGGTGTCCTAGAGTTGCTTCAAGTTATTTATTGCGATTCGTTGGTTACATGCACATATGGTGCGGTTGTATTGGGGCCTTATAGTGGGATTTGAGCGAGAATAGTATTGGATATTGCTTGGTTGATGGCGTATTGGTCATGTTCTTTCGGGTTTTGTGTGGCATGGTGTCGTTTGCTTCTCCGTGGTTATGGTAATGCACTTTGGGTACTTGATGTCGAATTGCGCATGGTTATTGATTTTAGCAGGGTGGCTTGAGGTGTTTCAGATGGACCAGTATTTGGATAGGGTAACATATTGCAGTAGAGTTATGTGGGAATATGATCCTTTATGTAAGATTCATGTGATATGGGTCTGCGGTTAGTGATGGGTTCTTAGCATTGCGTCGGGGTGGTACCCATCGAGCTTGCAGAACGGTTCTCCTGTTTGGGTCCTTGCTACGATTGGGTACACTTAGAATATTGCTATCTGGTGCACGGATTGCACGGGTTGTGGCTTTAGATTGTATTGATGTGTCATGTCACTAGAGTGGTCGTGTGGGATGAGACGAGGTCATTGGGCCTAGAATGGATGCTATCAGATTTGATTGTGGTATAATTGGGAGGATAATATCGGAAGTCGGCTTTGAAATTGGCTATATTTCTTGTAGAGGGAACGAGAGCTCCATGACCTGTGGTCTAATGAATGGTTATGAATTTGGTATGTTTCTTTCATCATCGGCGGTGTACGAAGATTTTGAAATGAGGTTTTATCTGATATGAGGTTATTACCGGCACTGGGTTGAATTGAGTCGATACTGTGATTAGAAATCATTGCTTTGAGCATTCGAGTTATGCGGTATTTGAATTTTAAGTAATTGAGTTATGATTACGGCTTTTGGTACAAATTGTTCAGACTTATACGGTATGTAGATGCAAACTTCTCATCTTATAGGAAATTTCGGATGTTGGAAATTTGATTCGAAGGCTTATGGGCTAGGATGAATTTAGAAATTTCAGTTATGCTGTGCTATCGGACCTGTATGGGATAGGGTGACGTGGGATCGCCCCCGGGTATGTGCATATGAAAGCTACACAGCGATTTGATGGCTTTTGGAACAACTTTGGGCACGTTCGAGGACGAACATGTGTTTAAGTGGGGGAGGATATAATGACCCGACCGGTCGTTTTGAACATTTGCACTTCGCTTGATTGTTTGAGGGCATGAGTAGCTCAGTATGATGTACTTTGACTTGTGTGAATCATCGGTTTTGGGTTGCAGGTATTTCGGAATCGAATTGGAAGAAAGAATTTCATAGTTGAAGCTTTAGATTTGGGAGAGTTGACCAAAATTTGACTCTTTAGCATTTGACCTCGGATTGGAATTCTGATGGTTCCATTAGCTTCGTTAGGTGATTTTGGACTTGGGAGCGTGACCGGAATGTAATTTGGAGGTCCGATGTAGAATTAGGCTTGAATTGGCGAAATTGAAAATTTGGCGATTTCGGTAGGCAGTGGAAAATTTGATATCGGGGTCGGAATTAAATTCCGGAAGTTGGAGTAGGTTCATAGTGTCATTTGTGACGTGTGTACAAAATTTGAGGTCATTCGGACGTGGTTTGGTTGGTTTCGGCATCGGTTGCCTAATTTGGAAATTTAGAAGTTCTTAGGCTTGAATCCGAGGGTAATTTGGTGTTTGGATGTTGTTTTGAGTGATTGAAGGTTCGACTAAGTTTGTATGCTGATATATGACTTGTTAGTATTTTTGGTTGAGGTCCCGAGGGCCTCGGGGTGATTCCGGGTGGTTAACGGATTTGTTGAAGTTGGACTTTGCAGCTGGAGCTGTTGCTTCTGCTATTTCCGCACCTGCGGAAGAAAGGGTCGTAGGTGCGAGGCCGCTGGTGCGCAGGTGCGAGAAACGCTGGCCAAGGCTGGGAACGCAGGTGCGAATAATTGGCCGCATCTATGAGCCCGCAGGTGCGAGGCCTTGAGCGCAGATGCGGAGATGAGGAGTTTGGGCTGGTTTCGCAGATGCGCACCTGGAACCGCAGATGCGATTCCGCAGGTGTGAGGAAGGTGTCCGTAGGTGCGGAAGGTGGGTGATTAAGTGAGTTGCGTAGGTGCGTCTTCTTGGACCGAATGTGTGGTCTCGCGGGTGCGAGAAAATGGCCGCAGGTGCGAAAAACCTAGGCAGAAACCATAAATAGAACCCTTCGCAAATTTTGGTCATTCTTCACAATTTCAACTCGGTTTTTGGAGATTTTGGGAGAGATTTGAAGAGGGAATCAAGGGGATTTCGTTGAGGTAAGTTACTTGAGCCCTATACTTGTATACTTGTGATTTCCCATTATTTTAATCATGGTAATTAGTAAAAATGAGGGGTTAGGGCTTGAAATGTTTGGATGAATTTGGTATGGTTAGACTCGTGAGTGAATGAGCTTTCTTTCGGTTATTTTTATAGTTTTCTTTAACCGCTACCACCTTTTTCTCACTATACTTACTTTCCCACTTTCTTTGATTGCCTACTTACTTTTCAATCTTTCTCCCGTCTAGGTTTAGCATTTTTGGTTTCGAACTACTGAATTGTCTCGTTGATGACTTCCTTGTTTTTGAAGTAAATTAAGAATATTGAAAAGACTTCTTCCTTCTGGACTCCACAAGATTCCACTATGTCAAATAACAAACTTTATTTTCTAAAGGGAATATGATCCAACATAAACCGAAAAGTGCTAATTTTGTATTAATGTATTTTGGTCAACATTAATGACCCCATCATTTTGTCACGGATCCATAATTTAAAGTTATATCTTCCTTTAACTATTTTAAATTTATATACAATAACAACTGGATTCATATTTTTATAAATATTTAATAATTTTTTAATATATAAGAAGTATAAAAAAAGCTATTGGGTTCCGATGAACCCGTACATAATATATCCCCGATAAATAAGTTAACAATTCTGGATAAGCTCTTTAATATTGCTTAAGTGGAAAAGAAGTGCAATAACATAGGAATTAGCCGAAAGAAGAATGATGGAAAATTGGAATTTTGAGGCACTATCATGAAGGAACTTAACCTCCAATTTTTTTCATAATATGCAACTAAATGTTACTTTATACATATGTTTATATGATTATCTAATTAATTACCAGGCACACCTAAACAACATAAAAATAGCACAATAAGTGTCCAACAACAACATTTAATTATACAACAGTTACTACACATTAATGCCAACAATATTCCAAAGCATTAAAAAAAAGGGGAAACAATTCAAAATGTTGGTAAATGGAACAATATAAAAATACAAGATAAGAAACAATTAACTTTACATGTAAGCACATTTTCCTGCATTGAAAATTAATAATTAGAGTGCGAGGAATAAAACATAAAATACATAATGAACTTACTGAGGCCTTATCTTATATGAACCTTTATATATATATATATATATATATATATATATATATATATATATATATATATATATATATATATATATATAAATATATTTGAAAACTATGCAAAAAGTATACTTTTTAAAAGGCATATCTAATTCAAATTTTTATAGTTCGTACTATAAAACATAATAATTACTAATTTAAATTCATAGTATACTTTTTAAAAGGCATATCTAATTCTAATTCATACTTTTTATAGTACGTACTATAAAACATAATAATTACTAATTTAAATTTTTTAAAAGGCATAGGAAAGTAATAATAATAATTTATTTAGATGCATCACACAAGTTATGTTCATTGCCACATTGGCATATATCTAGCAAGGCCACATGCTTTAACATTAAAAATGGGATGAGACTTCTACTTTATTACTTTTAAGAATTAACCCCAAAATTAATGGGTTACATATCAATCACATCAAGAACTATAACTATAATAAAAAAAAAGGGAGGGAGGTGCAAGTAGTCCATTCTATATCGTACAATAATTTGGTCATTCGAAATTTCAAAATTACAAGGCTCGAGTCAATTACATCTCTGAAAAAGCTTCATGATGGATAATGGTGTGACTGCAGTCATTTTCTTTGGTTCGAATTATATATTTATATTTTAAAATTTTAAAGACAAACCTATGATAAATCATATTTATACGAATATTATGGACTCTATATTTTGTATCTGTCTCTGACCCCCGATTAAAAATTATAAAACCATACCCTAGTGATGTTTAGGGTCAGGTCCTCCGGGACTTCTCCGATTCACATAATACTTGGTTTCATGTCTCAATCTTTCCCTTAATATTTCTCGAGCAGTTTCCATCATTGTCTCCCTTCTCCTTTGTGAAAATAATGGCTCGAGCTGACGACTGTGGGAGGCAGGACACGAAAGCAAGATAAGAATGAAGAAGAACCAAAACCTAAAACTAGCCATTGTTGGAGATGGAGTTTGCAAAAATAACCTAATTGTAAAGAGCTCTAAGGTAATTGCATGAAATGTAGAGGTCTCTTGGGGATGTTTGAGTTTATATAGGCCATTATGATCCTAAATATCATGATATTTAATTAAGGAGGGGCATCAATTAACACAAGTATGTGGCAAAGATGAAGAATGCCACTTAATTAGGTTATCAACACTTCTAAGTGGGAGTAGATGGTCGAAATAATAACTCAACTCATTTTCTTTATTACTTCTATTTAGGCCATTTGATTCCCAAAAAATAAAAAATAAAAGAAAAACAAAAGGAAACAAGGTTAGCTGCCTAGGTGGATATATATATTTATGCGCCTTTTTGGTCTTATGTCAATGCTGTGTGACATACTTTAGTGCCGCCTTTTGACGGGGACAGAACTAGAGTTCTAGCTACGGCTTCGAGTGAACCCTAGTAATTTTCGTCAAAACTTTGTACTAGTGTTATATGCAGTATAAGTTATCCAAAATTCAATATAACTATTTTTCTTATAAAATTCAGATCTTATAGACTCCAAATTTTGGATCCGTCTTTGCCTATCAGGGGCGAATCCAGTGAATTAGATAAGGGTTCCCGTGAACCCAGTAACTTTTGTCTAGATCCGATATTTGCATTGAAAAATTCATTAAATATATAAGATTATTTAGCTTAGAACTCAGTCTGATAATCCAGTTATTATTGCATATTAACTTTAAGATTTGTATAGGAACCCATAAAGTTAAAATTCTGGATCCGCCTATATATATATATATATATATATATATATATATGCCTATTGAGTTGTATTTTGGAACAAAGTCATAAGTCATAATCATACGATGAACCAATGTATCTCTAGTTTTGTGATTATATTGCCAAAGGACATATACATAAAAAAATAAAAATATTAACCTACAGTACCCCTCAGTTAACCTAATAGGATATCCCCGTTGAGGTTCTGAAAGGTCAAAATTTTCTTAGCTTAGCTCCTTTACTTTTTTCTCCAATTTATTTATTTAGTAAGCGAAAGTTAAGCTTTGCTAAGCCTAGATTCCTTTAGAATTGGCGTTTCTTTTGCTTTTTTGCAATATAAATGTAAAATATCCTCCCTACCCAACAGGCTATGAAACTATGACGAGATGAAAAGAAGTATCTATCTCGCTTCCACTGAAAAAATGGTGCTCATGAGTTGGGATTGTCCAATACCATATAAGTTGACAACAAACTCATTTATTCGGTCAATATGGTACGTAATACTTCCTATCACGCTGAGAACTAGAAACTAGAGCGTGAATAACATAACATGGAGGCCCGACTATAAGAACACAACAGGGATTGATCTATGTTTGATTGTAGTACCATATGTAAAACGGACCGTCAACTTAACTTAACTCCAAAAATTAACTCATGAAGTGTGTCTGCCTTTGATTTTTTTTAACTTACCAGGCACTTTATAGTCCTCTATTATTTCTTGTAAGGCCTGCCTTGTGCTCTTGTGAATCAAAATATTAATGTCCAATACCAAGTTTACTTAGTGGAAACTCACATTCAACTTTTTGTCCTAAAGAAACCTTCCTTTGACACATTATGTTATTGATTTCATTTCGTGGACAAGGGCGGATGTAGCCCTAAACATCGGGTTCAATTGAACCCATATCTTTGACGCGGAATACAAATTTATGTGTAAACAATTACTAAAAAATCGTTATAAATTATTGGTATGAACTCTTAACTTTAAGGATATAATATAGTTCAGTACTAAGAACCTTGAAAGTTGAACCCATAAAATTTAGATCTTGAATCCGCCTTTGCTGTGGTGCCCCTTAAAAGAAAAGAGTACTTTAGAGTAGGATTAGCTTAGGGGTTTACTTCATATGGCTTGCCTGAGGGTAGACATTCAATATTTCCAAACAACATTGTAGTACTTATAAATACTAGTAATGAGAAATTTACAGATTTTTTCTTAGTAGAAGCGAATTTGCAGAAACCACAATTTATATTACTGTTCATCGGGAACCCTCACAATGGGAATGAACTTTTTTTTTCCACAGCCTACTAATGCTCAAGATGCACAGATTGAATTTCCATTATGTAAAACCCTAGCCGTTCATTTATAATGAAAAGCGTGTTGTTTTCAACACGTGTTTATACAAGTTAGCGCTATAGGGTTTTAGGAAGAGGATTAGCTAATGGATTAACATGCTAATTAGCATCCTTATGAATGGACCCGACCCAATAACAATTTTCCAACAAGCACTCTGATCATTATTATTTTGCATCTGGCTTTAATTTCTTGTAAGTATCAGTTAGATGTTTCAAAGCATTTTCTTTATCTAATGATTAATTTATTCATTAGTAAGCTAAAAATGCATTTTCTTATTGTGTATAACCCTTTCATAAGGTGGTAGATAGTTGGTAATCACTTGCAGGAGAAATTAAGATATGTAGGGAGAAAGAAAGAAATCTCATATGGATATACAGTCAGAGCTCTCTATAACAATATCGCTACATTTGAGCGTCCTAGTAGCAGTGGGGGAAAAATACACTTTGTAAGTAGATAAAATATTTGTTTATATACGCATATATACTATATGTTGACTCTTCTTGATTTTTTCGTATATTTACTTTTATATATTTTGATACCCCTTGTCTAGTTTTATAAGTTCATTTGAACCTAGTCATTTTTTACACCTACCATAAAATTCATTAAAAAATTAATAAATATTATAACCGAATCTACAATTTAACAAATATACAATAAATTCAATGTACCAAATTTAAAGATCGAATATCTCAAATTTAAATTATGAACTACAGGTTGTCTCATCTTCCTTCTGGACTCCACAAGATCCCACTTAACTGAAGATTACTCGACTCCACAAGATCGAGTAGTCCACTATATTTGATAAAAAAAACGTCGCTTTCTAAAGGGAAAATGATCCAACAAACCGAAAAGTGTAAGTAATTTGGTATTAAAATATTTTGGTCAACGTACCCCGTCTTTCGGTCATTGGTAGTGACATAGTCAGGATTTTCACTATACTATTCTTATGTTATGCGACTTTGCACTTACTCATTGGTAGTGACACAGTCAGAATTTTCACTATACTAATCTTATGATATGCGACTTTGCACGTGTACCTATGTCAATGATTATAGAACTTTTAACAAACATATAAATATTATTAATATTATGTTTGTATGAAAAGAATAAAAATAAAAATATAAGTTTCTAAATATAATAAACTTTGATCCTTTCCACCTCAATGCCCCAGACGTACGCTTGGTATGCGCCCAACGCCTTGCACATAAGCTCGTCCCAAAGTTCTTTCGCAATCGTCTGTAATTAGATTTGTATGTAGATCATCAAAATTCATTAACAATTTTTAGAGCCGTCAAAAACTTTCTTTATTAATCGCATTTCAAAATTTGATAATATAATATCGTGTCGCAAAAGTAAATTTGCTAAAACCTTTCATCCAAAGTTCTAATTTTTGTCAGGTCTTCATTATTTGATTATTTATATTTTGCTTCAAATTTTATATTTTATGTTATTTCGTTTGACAATAATTTTTTTTATTTGCGGTTTATGAAAGTTATTATTTATTAGATAGTATTAGTGAGTAAAAATTTATGAATATTCATTAATGTTCTTTTAGTAATGAATTAGCGTTGTTTGTCAAATTATTAATAGCTTATTAGAAGCACACGATGGTAAAATATGATATGTAATTGTGAATTATTCCTCTAAGAGTAAATGTTGTTTTCTAATTTACTTAATCCTTAACTTGGTTGCCTCTCAAAACATGTCAATAAAGGAGACATTAGTCTTTATTTTACTTTTTTTATTCATTTACTTCTCGTCCAAATCTATATAATGGATTAAAGTTATAGATAGTCAAAATATGGAATACTTTAATGGTAAAGTATTTTTTTAAGAAAATAATTATATAAATTTGATGTATATGAATAGTTTAAATATTTAATTTGGAAGAAAACTGTACATTAAATGGAATCTTAACATGCTTTATCAAATTTATAAATGCACGTTCCTAATTTGTAAGTCTAAAAAAATTGAAACAAATTATTATAAATGAATTGTTTGATCTATACAAGGTCAAATTTTAATTGATTTAATGTCCTAAATTTTAGACTTATATGTAACCGTTTAAATGAGGTAAACTTTAATAAGTAAAATTTTGTTTGAATTAAAACTTCTAAATATTAGGAGATAATTTAAATGACGATCCTGTCCAATATAAAATCAAAATTTAAGGGTAAAAAGGCGAACGACATTTCGCTAAAAGCCTTCGTATTTTTAATAGAGTATAGTATAGATAGATAGAGATATAGAAAATTAAAGGGGAATCTTGGAATAAAGATAAAGTTGTCTCCATAAGATCTATAAGTCAGGGGTTCGAGTCGTGAAATCAGCCACTAGTGCTTGTATTAGAGTAGGCTGTCTACATAATGCCCCCTTAGGGTGCAGCCCTACCGTATTCCGTATATATATATATATATATATATATATATATATATATATATATATATATATAAATCCAAAAAGTTGTGTAATAATTTACACTCTAAGATAAAAGTGACTCCACCATTGCCATAGACGTTTACACCAAATCAATCTGTCATAATTAATTTTGGTCACAGCCCCACAGACAATTATGTTCACCAAACCGTCATTAATCAAACTGAGAGTAAAAACACTTTCATTCTCCACTTTTATGGATTAAACGCCAACTCTTTGTTACATTTTAGCCAAAGTGGGCTAGAGTTTGACTTTATGTAATGTGGTGGATGATATTCTTAATATATAAGTAAGTTGACAATTGTGGATAAGCCCTTTATTATTGCTAAAGAGGAAAAGAAGTGCACCCCAATTTTTTTCATAATGTGCGCGCGAATAAACATGGCTAGATATTAATAATATATACGTTTAATAATGATGTGATTATCTAATTATCTCTTTGCTTGTTATTGATGGACTGATTACACTAACTCTAATGTCCATAAATTAGTATAAACAGTAAAACGCATTATCTATAGTTACATTTGTGAAGGAAAAGAGAGAAAATTTAGCACTACTGTTTCAATCATGTTTCTTGTTGACAACTAACTTGAGATAAATTAAACTATGTAATTAAGAACAGTAGTGTGTACTTAAACACAGTGGATACTTATCGAATACAATATCAGTTTCAACGGTTCCATCCAAATACATAATTACTTAGCTATTCAAACGGGCTCAATATATTTGGATCATAGTCCAAATAAGAGAAATCAAAATTGTCAACATTATACGGAAAAAAAGGGAAATAAAAAGGCAAAAGATAGCAATAAAAAGGAAAAAAGAAACATCAATTCACTTATTTTTTTGGTTTCTCATCCGATGTCCGGTACCCGCATTGGGGCCCGACTAAATCTGGATTCGCATTGGAAAGTTTCACATTGGGAGGTAAAGCGTTCCCTAACAAAGGCGACTCCACCTAGGGCTCGAACCCGAAACCTCTGGTTAAGGATGAAGGAATACTTATCACTACACCACAACCCTTATTGGTAACATCAATTCAATTGTATTACTGAATATGCAACAAGAAGGTTTAAATCTAACTTGAGACGGAAAAACAAGCTAGGATCGGGTTCACTTGAATCTAATAGCAAGAACAAGCTAATATTGGGTTCATGGATATTCAGGGGCAGATGCAACATTACAGTATCGGGTTCACTTGAATTTAATACTTTTGATATGGAACACAAATTTAAATATAAAAATTCACTCAAACTATAATAAAATATAGGTTTGAACTCATTATTTTAAAAATATAATGGATTCGATACTAATAACCTTAGAAGTTGAATCATAATAAATCTTAAATTCGACTATATCACTTGTTGGGTTCGAAAATAACAAGGCGTCATGCGAAAACTAACAAAGCAAACCTTGAACGACGGTGAATCATAAGACAAAGAGAATTATACTAAAAAGGCATAATATACTATAATATGATTTTGGTCAATTGACCAACATCAATCTACTAATATAAAAGAGAGAAAACTCTCCCTAAACAAAACTCTCATAAGGACTATATTGTGGATGCTATTGTATTGTTGTGTGATGTCCTTGTATGAAGGAAGGATCCTCAATTTATAGAGTTTTATAATATTTTTCTCCAAGAAAGAAATTTATCAAATATGAAAGAGATTTATATTTTTCTCATTAGAAAAGTAAAATCAATTATGGTAAAGTCTTTGCTCTTCCTTCAAGAAAAGGTAAAATCCAGATATGGTAAGAAAATCAGGACATGGTCCTTGTTGCACCCTATTTTGCACTAGTCAAGACAGGATTCAACTTGTGATTTTTCTGTTGTTGATGAAAGAGAGTCTCCACCTTATATTTAAAGGTATACTAGGGTACCTATTTGACTATTAAGTTATATTCATTACGAGTCTGCAAAATCGGTGAGATTATGGGTAAGGAGTTTTTTTCTTCTGAGGGGAAGGTGTTAGGCACCCCTTAAAATCTACCTAAGGTAGTTCCATAGAACTTAGACTAATTTAGGAAATAATTATTTATACTATGCTTAATTATTACTAAGGCATGGCTTACTATATGTTAAAGGAAGTATACGTAAGACTTAGAAGGGGTGTAGGATTATAAAAGAGTTATTGAAGGATAACAGAGTTTTGAAAGTAGTCTATATTTTAAGGCTTGTAATTATTTGTAATGACCTGGCTGGTCATTTTAAGAGTATTAGCCCTGAACCCTTATTTATTACTCCCTCTATTTCATTTTTAGGTTTTGTGACTTGTCGGAGGATTTATTTTTGGTTTCGAAGTGAAATGGGATACATAGTCCCTAAAATGGAAGTTTAAGTCGTAGGAATCGACCGTAGTTTGAACTGTGTGAAGACGACTCTGGAATGGAGTTTCGACGATTCCAATAGTTCCGTAGGGTGATTTTGGTCTTAGGAGCGTGTTCGGATGTTGAATTGGAGGTCCGTAGGTCATTTTAGCGTCAATTGGCAAAAGTTAAAAAATGGGATGATTTTTAGAAATTTTGACCGGGAGTGAATTTTTTTATATCGGGGTCAGATTCCGATTCCGAAAGTTGGAGTAGGTCTGTAATATCAATTATGACTTGTGTGCAAAATTTGAGATCAATCGGACTTGATTTAATAGGTTTCGGCGTCGAATGTAGAAGTTTGAAGTTTTAAAGTTCATTAGGCTTGAATCGATGCATAATTTGTGTTTTTAGCGTGTTTGATGTGATTTAAGGGCTCGACTAACTCTGTATGATGTTTCAGGACTTGTTGGTATATTTGGTTGAGGTCCCGGGTGTCTCAGGTGAGTTTCGAATGGTTAACGGATCAAATTTGGACTTAAGGAAAAGGCTAGGATTTTCTGCCTTCTGGTGCAATCGCACATGCAGAACAATCCTCGCAGGTGCGGTTGGCAAGGCGCAGAAGCGGATCTGGGTCTTGGCCTGGGGCTGCGTCACAGGTGGGTGAAGGCTTCCGCATCTGCGAGCTCGCAGGTGATAGCAAGGCTTCCGCATCTGCTAGCCCTCAGGTGATAGCAAGGCTCCGCAGATGCGGAGTGAAAGAGGGGAAGCCAGGGTCGCAAAAGCGAAGAAGCGACCGCAGAAGCGGACCCTCTTGTCCGCAGAAGTGTTATAAACCGCAGAAGCGGGGAGGACCTCACATCTTCGAGACTGCAAATGTGGTTAAGTTTCCGCAGAAGCGGATGTACTGGGCAAACTTTATTAATGTAAGGGTTCATGATTTTTGCCTCATTTCAACATTTTGAGCTCTGGTTCGGCGATTTCTTGAGAGCATTTTCAAGGGATTTCTTGAGGTAAGTCCCTTGTGCTTATTTTTTTAATCAATAATCTTGATTTTCCATTGATCTTCCCACCTAGTTAGTGTGTATATAAGGTGAAATTTGGGAGTTTGAGGCTGAGAATTTGGAGAGTTTAATTTAAGGATTTGAGTGGTGATTTGGTGTCGGATTTTGATAAAACTGGTATGGTTGGACTCGTGGTCGAATGAGTGTTCGTATTTTGTGACTTTTACCTGATTCCGAGACTTGGGCTCGGGTTGACTTTTTGGGGGCAATTTTTCGATTCTTTGCTAAAGTGATAGATTTATGATTTAAATTAGTTTCTTGTAGTTGTATATATGTTATGTAATTGGTTTTTGCTAGATTTGGGCCATTCGGAGTTGGAAAATTGAGGGAAAGGCATCCTTATTGATTGATTGAGCGAGATTTGAGGTAAGTGACTTGTCTAACCTTGTGTGGGAGAAAACCCCTTAGGATTTGGTACTGTTGTAACAATATGTGATATGTGAGTGCCGTGTACGCGAGGTGACGAGTGCGTACACGGGCTAATAGTGGAAATTTCCTGTTCTTGTCGAGTTGTCTACTTTTATATTCCTTAACTGAGTTACCTTAGCATATGTAGCGATCATGTTTAGACTAGTATCGCATGTCTACGTGCCTTAACTCTTACTTGCAATTTGTGCAACATGCCCAGCTGAATTATATGCTTCCCTTGGTTTGAATTAAATCTTTAACTGTAAGATTTCTTGCTGTAAATTCGTATTTCCTTCGATTATCTACTGCATATTTACTTCGGGACTATGAGACGGTTCCTCGGGAGATCCCCCTGTACTACATATTTACTTTGGGACTACGAGGCGTTTACTCGGGAGATCCCCCAAGTCTTGCATATTTACTTTGGAATTACGAGGCGGTACCTCGGGAGATCCCCCATGTTGTGCATATTCACATTTGGGACTACGAGGCGGTACCTTGGGAGTGCCCCCTATTGTTTACCTCTGTTTACTGTACTGATATATTCTGAAACTTCTTATTGTTTTAATTCTCAGTCATTTCAAATATAATTATATTTTCTGCCTTACTTTTCTTTTAAATCAGTAGGGGCCTGACCTGACCTCGTCACTACTCTACCGAGGTTAGGCTTGGCACTTACTAGGTACCATTGTGGTGTACTCATACTACACTTCTGCATATCTTTTTTTGCAGATCCAGGTTTTTCCCACCATACCAGGTACCAGTGAGTTGGACCGCACATGGAGACTTCAAGGTATATCTGCAAGCGATCACAGACCTCGGAGTCCCCCCTTTATCCGTACTATGTTGTTTTCCTTATTCTCTTTAGACTCTCATATATAGATACACTTAGTATTTTCTCTTAGAAGCTTGTGACCTATTCCTACCGGGTTTTGGGAGTTATAATTATTGATTTGAAGTTTTATATTATGTTATTCCGCAATTTGTTAGGCTTACCTAGTCTTAGAGACTAGGTGTCATCACGATATCCTACGGAGGGTGAATTGGGGTCATGACAAGTTGGTATCAGAGCACTACGTTCATAGGTGTTATGAGTCATAAGCAGGATTTAGTGAAGTCTCGTGGATAGGTACGGAGCCGTCTGTATTTATCTTCGGGAGGCTATGGAATTGTTAGGAAAAGCTTCACTTCTTTGATTCTCTATCGTGCGATATTTTGACCTTGGATTCTAAATTTCTGCCTTTCTATTATCTCATAGATGGTGAGAACACGCACAGCTGGATTGGATGACCAGACACCCGTGCCCCTGCTAGAGCCGCGAGAGGCCAGGGCCGGGGCCGGGGCCGGGGTAGAGGCTGAGGACATCCACCTGGTGCAACCAGAGAACCCGCACAAGCTGTTATAGATGAGCCACTAGTAGTTCCAGTTGGAGGGCAGGCACCTGAGACACCTGTCACTGCACCAGCCCTCCAGGAGACTCTAGCCCAGTTTCTGAGCATGTTCAGCACCTTGGCTAAGGCGGGATTGATACCACTTGCTCTTGACACATCTCAGGCCGGGGGAGGAGCACAGAATCTCCTTGCCGGTACCCCAGAGCAGCGGGTTCAGGTCGACCAGGATCCAGAGATCATACCGATGCAGCCGGTAGCTCCAGTTTAGCCCGAGGTTAGGGCAGCAGTTTCTGAGGTGGAGTAGCTCAGGCTCGAGAGGTATAAGAAGTACCACCCTCCTACTTTCAGTGGCTTGGAGTCAGAGGATGCCCAAGGTTTTCTTGAGGAGTGCCACCGTATCCTTCGTACTATGGGTGTTGCGGAGACTAGTGAGGTTTCTTTCACTACGTTCCAGCTTAGAGGAGAGGCCTACCAGTGGTGGCGCGCATACGAGTTAGATAGTCCGGCTGAGGCAGCTTCACTCACTTGGACTTAGTTCTCAGATATATTTTTGAGGGAGTATGTTCCCCAGAGTCTTAGAGATGCTTGGCCCACAGAGTTTGAGCATTTACGCCAGGGTGCTATGACTATGTTTGAGTATGCGGTCTGATTCAGTGATTTGGCCAGGCATGCACCAGCCTTGGTTCCAACTATTCGAGAGCGGGTTCATCGATTTATTGAGGGGCTCAACCCCAGTATCAGATTGATCATGGCCCGGGAGTTGGAGATGTATATTACATACCAGCAGGTAGTAGGGATTACTAGGAGGTTAGAGGGTATGCAGACTCAGGATAGAGATGAGAGAGAGGCCAAGAGGTCTTGAGAGTCTGGCACTTACAGTGGTACTAGTGCCCCAGCGGCAGCTTGTGAGGGCAGGAGTTATAGGGGTCGCCTTGTTCATTCAGCACTTCCGGCTACCGCCAGCGGTGCTCCGGCCACTACTAGGCCCCAGGGTCCTTATTATGCACCGTCAGTGTCTAGTATGCCTCCCGTACGGGGTGCTTCCGGTGGTTAGTTCAGTCGATCAGGCCCGAGCCAGTCGCAGTAGTCATGTTCTCCGAGAGCTTGTTTTGAGTGTGGCAATACTTGCCATTTGGTGAAGGATTGCCCGAGATGTAGGAGGGGTGAACCTCCATAGATTTCTTAGGCACCGCGTGGTCCACCAGGTCCTCAGGCTATGGTTACAGCACCATCTACCACCCCACCTACACAACCAGCTAGAGGTGGAGGTCGGACATGTAGAGGTCGCCCTAGAGGGGGAGGCAAAGCAAGATATTATGCCCTTCATGCTACAACAGAGGCAGTTGCATCAGATTCTGTTATCACAGGTATTGTTCCGGTTTGTCATAGAGATGCATCAGTCTTATTTGATCCATGCTCCACCTATTCCTATGTGTCATTTTATTTTTCCCCGTATTTGGGCATATCTCGTGCCTCTCTGAGTTCACCTGTTTATGTATCTACACCCGTGGGTGATTCCATTATTGTTGACCGTGTGTATCGGTCGTGCTTGATTTTTCTTAGTGTTTTGAGACCATAGCTAATTTATTATTGCTCAGTATGGTGGATTTTGATGTTATTTTGGGCATGGACTGGTTGTCGCCCTATCATGCTATCCTCGACTGTCATTCTAAGATGGTGACATTGGCTATGCCAGGTCTACCACGGTTTGAGTGGAGAGGTACCTTAGATCGTGTTCCTAGAAGGGTTATCTCATTTCTTAAGGCTTAGCGAATGGTTGAGAAGGGGTGTGATGCGTATCTGGTCTATGTGAGGGATGTTAGTGTTGAGCTCCTATCTCGAGTCTGTTCCGCTAGTGAGGGACTATTTATATGTATTCCCGACGGATCTTCCGGGCATGCCGCCCGATAAAGATATTAACTTTGGCATTGATTTGTTATCGGGCACTCAACCCATTTCTATTCCACCTTATCTTATGGCACCAACAAAGTTATAAGAATTAAAGGAGCAGTTGCAAGAATTGCTCGATAAGGGCTTTATTCGGCCCAGTATGTCACCTTGGGGTGCTCCTGTCTTGTTCGTAAAGAAGAATGATGGTTCCATGCAAATGTGTATTGATTATCGCCAGTTGAGCAAGGTTACCATGAAGAACAATTATCCATTGCCGCGTATTGATGACCTATTTGATTAGCTTCAGGGTGCCAGAGTGTTCTCTAATATCGACTTGCGTTCAGGCTATCATCAGTTGAAGATTCGGGAGCCAGACATCCTGAAGACGATTTTCAGGACTCGGTATGGTCATTACGAGTTCCTTGTGTCTTTTGGGCTGACCAACGCCCCAACAACATTCATGCACTTGATGAATAGTGTATTTCAATCCTATCTTGACTCTTCCGTCATTGTGTTTATTGATGACATTCTGGTGTACTCTCGGAGTCGGGAGGATCATGAGCAACATCTGAGGACTGTGCTTCAGACCTTGAGGGAGAAGAAGTTATATGCAAAATTTTTGAAGTGCGAATTCTTGCTAGATTCAGTGGAATTGTTGGGTCATATGGTATCGAGTGAGGGGATCAAGGTAGATCTGAAGAAGATTGAAGCAGTGCAGAGTTGTCCCAGACCATCCCCAGCTACGGAGATTCAAAGTTTTCTTGGCTTGGCGGGGTATTACCGTCGATTTGTAGAGGGTTTCTCATCTATTGCGGCACATATGGCCAGACTGACCCAGAAGGGTTATCCGTTCAGATGGACCGAGGATTGTGAAGAAAGCTTTCAAAAGCTCAAGACTGCTTTGACTACATCCCCAATGTTAGTTTTGCCTACTTTGTTCAGGGTCCTATACGGTATATTGTAACGCGTCGCGCGTTGGTCTCGGCGTAGTGTTAATGCAGGACGGTAGGGTGATTGCCTATGCATCCAGACAATTAAAGTTACATGAGAAGAATTATCCAGTCATGACCTTGAGTTAGCAGCTATTGTCCATGCCTTGAAGTTTTGGCGGCATTATTTGTACAGTGTCCATTGTGAGGTTTATACCGATCACATGAGTCTACAACATATGCTTAAACAAAAGGATCTTAATTTGCAGTAGCGGAGGTGGTTGGAGTTGCTTAAGGATTATGATATCACCATTCTCTATCATCCCAGAAAGGCAATGTGGTGGCCGATGCTTTGAGTCATAAGGCGGAAAGTTTGGGCAGCTTAGCATACTTACCGGTAGCAGAGAGGCCATTAGCCTTGGATGTTCAGGCCTTGTCCAACCAGTTTGTCAGATTGAATATTTTCGAGCCGAGCCGAGTTTTGCCTTGTGTGGTTTCTCAGTCTTCTCTTTATGATCGTATCAGAGAACGTCAGTATGATGACCCCCATTTGCTTGTCCTTAAGGACATGGTTCAGCACGGTGATGCCAAGGAGGTCACTGTTGGGGATGACGGAGTATTACAGATGCAGGGCAGGCTATGTGTGCCTAATGTAGATGGTTTGCATGAGTTGATTCTCCAGGAGGCTCACAGGTACTCTATTCATCCAGGTGCCGCAAAGATATATTAGGATTTGAGGCAACACTATTGGTGGAGGTGAATGAAGAAAGATATAGTTGGGTTTATAGCTCGGTGTTTAAATTGTCAGCAGGTGAAGTATGACCAACGACCAGGTGGATTACTTCAGAAGATAGAGATTCCAAAGTGGAAATGGGAGCGAATCACTATGGATTTCGTTGTTGGTCTCCCACGGACTCAGAGGAAGTTCAATGCAGTTTGGGTGATTGTGGATAGATTGACCAAGTCAACTCATTTCATTCTTGTGGTTACTACTTACTCTTCAGAGCAACTGGGTCATGTTTACATCCGTGAGATTGTCATGCTTCATGGCATACCGGTATCTATCATCTCTGACCGGGGTACACAGTTTACATCACGATTCTGGAGAGCCGTACAGCGTGAGTTGGGTACTCGTGTGGAGTTGAGTACAACATTTCACCTCAGACAGACAGACAGTCTGAGCGCACTATTCAGATATTGGAGGATATGGTTCGTGCGTGTGTGATTGATTTTGGGGGTGCTTGGGATCCGTTCTTGCCACTTGTGGAGTTTGCCTACAACAACAGTTATCAGGGGAGCATTCAGATGGCCTCGCATGAGACTTTGTATGGTAGACGGTGTCAGTCTCCAGTGGGTTGGTTCGAGCGGGGCGAGGCTAGGCTATTGGGTACAGACTTGGCCCAGGATGCTTTGGAAAAGGTTAAATTGGTTCAGGATCGACTTCGTATAACCTAGTCCAGACAAAAGTGTTATTCGGATCGGAAGGTTCACGGCATTGCATTCATGGTTGGGGAGCGGGTCTTGCTCCGGGTTTCGCCCATGAAAGGTGTTATGAGGGTCAGAAAAAAGGCAAGTTTAGCCCTAGGTATATTAGGCCTTTTGAGATTCTTGAGAGGGTTGGAGAGGTAGCTTACAGACTTGCACTACCACCTATACTCTTTGCAGTTCATCCAGTATTCCATGTTTCCATGCTCCGAAAGTATCACGGTGATCCGTCTTATGTGTTAGACTTCAGCTCAGTCCAGTTGGACAAGGGTCTATCTTATGTTGAGGTGCCAGTGGCTATTTTGGACAAGCAGGTTCGAACGTTGAGGTCAAAGAACATCGCTTTTGTGAAGGTTCAGTAGAGGGGTCAACCGGTCGAGGAGGCGACTTGGGAGACCAAGCATGATATGCGCAACAGTTATCCTCATCTTTTCACCACTTCAGGTATGTCTCTATGCTCGTTCAAGGACGAACGTTTATTTTAAGAGTATTAGCCCCGAACCCCTATTTATTGCTACCTCTATTTCATTTTGGGTTTTGTGAGTTGCTGGAAGGATTTGTTTTTGGTTTCGTAGTGAAATGGGGCACATAGTCCCTAACATGAAAGTTTAGGTCGTAGGAATCAACCGTAGTTTGCACTATGTGAAGACGATTCCGGAATGGAGTTTTGATAGTTCCAATAGCTCCGTAGGGTAATTTTGTTTTACGAGCATGTTCGGATGTTGAATTGGACGTTCGTAGGTCATTTTAGCGTCAATTGGCGAAAGTTGGAAAATAGGATGATTTTTGGAAAGTTTGACCGGGAGTGGACTTTTTGATATCGGGGTCAGATTCTGATTCCGAAAATTGGAGTAGGTCTGTAATGTCAATTATGACCTGTGTACAAAATTTGAGGTCAATCAAACTTGATTTAATAGGTTTCGACGTCGAATGTAGAAGTTTAAAGTTTTAAAGTTCAATAGGCTTGAATCATTGCGCAATTTGTGTTTTAGCGTTGTTTGATGTGATTTAAGGGTTCGACTAAGACCGTATGATATTTTAGC
The DNA here is from genome assembly GCF_000715075.1 of Nicotiana tabacum. Taxonomy (NCBI): domain Eukaryota; kingdom Viridiplantae; phylum Streptophyta; class Magnoliopsida; order Solanales; family Solanaceae; genus Nicotiana; species Nicotiana tabacum. The sequence continues at coordinate 128,086,707 of NC_134091.1, forward strand.
ACTTATTGGTACGTTTGGTTGAGGTTCCGGGGGCCTCGGGTGAGTTTCGGATGGTTAACGGGTCAAATTTGAACATAAGGAAAAAGATAGGATTTTCTGCCTTATAGTGCAATCGCACCTGCGGAACAATCCTCGCAGGTGCGCAACCGCAGGTGCGGTTGGCAAGGCGCAAAGGTGGATTTAGTGCTTGGCCCGGGGTTGTGTCGCAGGTGTGTGAAGGCTTGTGCATCTCCGAGCAAGGCTACGCAGATGCGGAGTGAATGAGGGGCAACCAGAGTCGCATAAGCGATGAAGCGACCGCAGAAGCGGACCTCTTGTCCGCAAAAGTGTTATAAGCCGCAAAAGTGGGGAGGACCTCGCATCTGCGAGACCGCAGATGCGGTTAAGTTTCGGCAGAAGCGAAAGTGCCGTACAGACTCTATTAATGTAAGGGTTTGTGATTTTAGCCTCATTTCAACATTTTGAGCTCGGGTTTGGCGATTTCTTCAGAGCATTTTCGAGGAATTTCTTGAGGTAAGTCCCTTGTGCTTTTTTTTAATCAATAATCTTGTTTTCGCATTGATTTTCCCACCTAGTTAATGTGTATTTAAGGTGGAGTTTGGGAGTTTGAGTGGCGATTTGGTGTTATATTTTGGTAAAACTGGTATGGTTGGACTCGTGGTCGAATGAGTGTTCGTATTTTGTGACTTTTACCCGATTCCGAGACGTGGGCCTGGGTTGACTTTTTGGAGGCAATTTTTCGATTCTTTGCTAAAGTTGTAGATTTATGATTTAAATTAGTTTCTTGTAGTTGTATTCATGTTATGTAATTGCTTTTGGCTAGATTTGGGCATTCGAAGTCAAAAAATCGAGGGAAAGACATCCTTATCGATTGATTGAGCGAGATTTGAGGTAAGTGACTTATCTAACCTTGTGTGGGGGAAATCCCCTCAGGATTTGGTACTGTTGTAACAATATGTGATATGTGAGTGCCATGTACGGGAGGTGACGAGTGCGTACACATGCTAATTGTGGAAATTTTTGGTTCTTGTTGAGTTGTTTACTTCCTTAACTGAGTTGCCTTAGCATATGTAGCGATCATGTTTAGCCTAGTATCGCATGTCTACATGCCTTAACTCTTACTTGCAATTGGTGCAACATGCCTAGCTGAATTACATTTTTCCATTAATTTAAATTAAATCTTTAACTGTAAGATTTCTTGCTATAAATTCGTATTTCCTTCGATTATCTCCTGCATATTTACTTTGGGACTACGAGACGGTTCCTCGGGAGATCCCCATGTACTGCATATTTACTTTAGGACTACGAGGCGTTTACTCGGGAGATCCCCCTATCTTGCATATTTACTTTGGGACTACGAGGCGGTACCTCGGGAGATCCCCCCTGTTGTGCATATTTACATTTGGGACTACGAGGCAGTACCTCGGGAGTGCCCTTGTTGTTTACCTCTATTTACTGTACTGATATTTTCTGAAACTTCTTATTGTTTAAATTCTTAGTCATTTCAAATATAATTATATCTTCTGCCTTACTTTTCTTTTAAACTAGTAGGGCCCTGACCTGACCTCGTCACTACTTTATCGAGGTTAGGCTTGGCACTTACTGGGTACCGTTGTGGTGTACGCATACTACACTTCTGCACATCTTTTTGTGCAGATCCAGGTTCTTCCCACCATACTAGATATCAGTGAGTTGGACCGCATGTGGATACTTCAAGGTATATCTGCCAGCGTTCGCAGACCTCGGAGTCCCTATCTATCCGTATTATGTTATTTTCCTTATTCTCTTTAGAATCTGATGTATAGAGACACTTAATATTTGCTCTTAGAAGCTTGTGACTTATTTCTACCAGGTTTTGGGAGTTGTAATTATTGATTTGCAGTTTTATATTTATTTTATGTGTTGAGAATTGGGCTTCAGTTTTATATTATGTTATTCCGCAATTTGTTAGGCTTACCTAGTCTTAGAGACTATGTGCCATCACGACATCCTACGGAGGGTGAATTGGGGTTGTGACATTATTAAATTAAGAAAGTGATTATCTTTGAAGAGCAAATGGTTGTACAATTTTAGAAGATGTACACAAGGAAAAGCGATTCTAAATGTACCTCGGTTTAAAATTCTGAAAAAGGCGAGTCTTTGAAAATTCGTTTGGGTGATCATTTCGTTACTGTTTTTTCATGAAAATCTAGTTTAATTTCTTGTTAGTAAAAATCAGTGATTCTTTTCTAATTTCTCTTTGAAAACGGGATGACGTTTGATTATGGGCCTAAGCTTCAAAAATATCTTTATGAAAGGTGAGTATACAAGATGAGCAAATTATAATTGACAGGGGCGAAGATTAATTATAAATTAATTTCTCTTAAGTCCTATATTAATTAAGGTTTACCTATATTTTATATGATAATTAAGTACAAAGATAAAGCACATAATTTAATATATGAGTGTTGAATACATGAATATGAAATACGATAAGACAACAAAGGCAGTAAACAGATAAATGATGAAAGCGGTAAGATAAGCTATAAAAATAATGAGCAGTAACAAAAGAAGTAAGGGAGAGAGGACTGGACCCTGATAATTGGATCTCAATAAAATAGGCCCACCAATTGAGAGGCGCGGCTTTAGCATACTGGACTCTTCAAAGATGCGGCAAAGCTGGTTTGGGCCTGCGTTCCTTAAGAACTCAGCAGGCCCAAATGTATACATGCCCAAAAAGAATAAAGAAGGTCATTAGAAGAATTCCCACATTCTCAACATATTCACATATACATGACATGTATATAAATAATTGAAACAAAGAATAATCAATACTGTGGAAAGTTATACTAATGTGATGGTTCTACTTAGCACATAATTCACATTGAAAACATTTTGTTGTCATTAAATATTAAACTCCCAAAAAACTAAATGTGTCAATGAATTATGGGATAATGAGGAAGCTCCACTCAAGGTCGATACTCCTTTTGGATCCCCCGGCACTTCAACGTTCCCAATGGACTCAAGGCTCAGGGCAATGCTTGTGCCGGGGTGGGCAGCCCAACCTAGAGTCGAACTCCACTCCCAAATACCCTTAACACTAACAACTTGCTTTCCTTACGGGTTTAAGTGCCAATGATGTCCTTTCAATGTAAGATAAATGCTATAGCATAGCCTGCCACATAATATACTTTCCTCCTAACATAAGAACATATAGTCTATACTAGATTACCAAACAAACATATATCATATGAATTCTAAAGATCTGATTCTGAAACACATACAGGTGAGCATCATAAGCATATTACAAAGGTAAAATTTAGGGTAGCGTAATATTCCAAGAAAGGCAAAGCTATACAGCAATAACTCAAAATATACAGAGGTTTCAAAGATATCTCGGACATGATCAACTTTCTCAATAGGTCCACAAATTTACAGACTAAAATATGGAATCCCTAAGGATTTCTACAAAATCATGCTCCTAATAGTATTAGCTTCAAACAAATCATCCAGTTCAGATAATATCAACAAGGATCTTTATGAGACTTAGGGATTGGATTTGGTTTAAAGATATCAAGAGAGCAAGGACTAAGGTAGTTCTCGACAAGATGTATAATCAGGAACTAAGTAAGAACATACAGTACTCGATTAACTTACTTGAACACTTCAAATGCAGTAATGATTTTATGTAGACAGGAAAAACCTTATGTCACGACCCAAAATCCACTATAGGTCGTGATGTCGCCTAACGCCGCCGTCAGGCAAGCCAACGTGATTGATCAAAATTTGTAGTTTTTAAGAGAAATGAAAGGTGATGGTAATATACAGAACCGTAAGCACCAACAAGTATATCCAAAAATCCGGTGTCACAAGAGCATGAGCATTTACTAAGGAGTACAATAATGATACAACATTTGTCTAGAATGTAAAGGATACAGGATAAGATAAATAGTACGATGGAGACTATATGAACTGTGATACGTAGTCTGGAATGCAGCTCACGTAAAGTATCCTCAACAGTTGCGCCTACGCGCCAAGATGATCACCAAATGAACCTGTCAGATCCTGCAAATTTAGTGCAGAAGTGCAGTATGAGTACGTAAATCAATGCGTACCCAGTAAGTATCTAGCCTAACCCCGAAGAAGTAGTGAAGAGAGGTCGACATAGACACTTACTAGAGGTCCAACAAAGCAATATAATAAAACAATAAGCAGATGTGAAACACACAGCCATAATAGGGTAAACTTGTAAGTTACAAAATCTTCCAAATGTTTCTTTTAAAATATGAATTTCTCGGTCTTGTATTCTACCTCATCATCTCATATGTATCAAGTACCATTAATAAACGGATAAGAAGTACCATGTAAAATGTCGGGAATCAGTGGAAAGATAATCCCATGAATTTTCGGACTACCAGCGATATAACGTACGATTATGCCGAGGTCGTTCGGCCTGATCCAGAATAATATGTACATTGTCGAGGGTCGAGCGGCAAGAACCATAGATGCATCTATTATACTGCCAAAGGCGTTTGGCCCGCTCCGCAGGAAAGGAAGAAAGTTATCGAATTAGAAGACACATGCTTACAATATAATACATGAGCACAAAGTGAATATAATCTTTAACGTTTCTCAAATAAATAGCCAACAACTCAAGGTAATAAGGCTCAACCTAGTATACATGTATTTATTTGTAAATCAATTTCAATTATAAGTTCAAGTAGTTAAGCTAGCAGAATGAGTTCAAATAATTCAAATATTACATGATAAGGTCCTAAGTCTCTCAAGACATAAACATGCTTTAGCTACCTACGGACTCTCGCCAACTCGCGTGTACGTAGCACCCACAACTAGTATCACATAGCAATTACATCACCTAGTGGGTAGTTTCCCCCTCACAAGGTTAGACAGGAGACTTACCTCGCTCCGAGATTCCATAACCGGCTCCAACGCCACTCTAACACTCAACTCCAAGCCAAACATTCTGAAACTAGTAAAACAAAGTGTAAATCAATCAAAATATATTCCAATGCTTACAATTTAATAATTTATAATAATTTTCAACTCCGTTTGATAAGTCAATAAAGTCAACTCTCAGAACCACATGCCCGAATTCCAAAATTCTATGAAGATAAACATTACCCATAGCATTACGAACTCAAATAAATGATTTATTCCAAATTCCATGTTCAATTTCGTGGTCAAAATTCCAAAATACCAAATTCTAAGTTTATTTCAAAAATTCCCCAATTTCTACTAATTTCCATGCGAAAATTCCATATGTGTTCATGAAATATAATCAAAATCGTAAGAGGTGGATGAATTAGCTCTCCAAAATTGCACCCAAAGTCGGCTCGAAGAGAGAAAAATGAGATGAAATGAGCAAATCCCGTATTGGCTAGCATATATATTCTTCCCAGTTAATTTTCCGCACCCGCAGAACTCTTTGCGCGCATGCGAGCTCGTTTTTGCTAAAATAATCTCGCTCCTTCGGAAGTCCACTGTCAGCTGCCCATCGCACCTGCAGAATTCTTCCGCTCCTACGCAATCGCAGGTGTGACACTGCCTCGCGCATTTGCTCGCACCTACGGCACTTGGCCTCGCTTCTGCGCACACGCAAGTATGCTACTCGCCTCTGCTTCTGTGACTACATGCCCAGGCTGCCCAAACCACTTATGCAAGCTTGATCTCATTTCTGCGAGGTCACTTCTTCGACCATACTTCCGCAAAAGCGATTACACCAGCAACAGAAATCCCAAAACACCATAAAGGCTCAAATCGATCTGAATCTCATCCAAAACTCACCCGAGGCCCCCGGGACCCTGTCCAATCGTACCAACCATTCCCAAAACATGATGCAAACTTGATCGAGGCCTCAAATCAAACCAAACAACATCCAAACTATGAATCGGCGATAAAAATCCTTCTTTAAACTTTCAAACTTCCAAACTTCGACGAACGCGTCCGAATCATAACAAAATATTCCGCAATGACGCCAAACTTTACGTACAAGTCAAAAATCACGATACGAACCTATTGGAACCTTCAAATCCTGATTCGTAGGTCGCTTACTCAAAAGTCAAACCCTTGTCAATTCTTCCAACTTAAAGCTTCCGAAATTAGAATGTTTCTTCCGAATCAACTCCGAACTTCCCAAAATCCAATTCCGACTACACGTACAAGTCGTAATACATGAAGTAGAGCTACTCGAGGCCTCAAACCTCCGAACAATACGCTAGAGTTCATAACGACTGGTTGGGTCATTACATTTTCCCTCACTTAAACATACGTTCATCCTCGAACGTTCTAAGAATTGCTCCGGAGTTGCCCCAAAATCACCGTTCAACACCTTGTGCACCCACCCGTGCCACTCCAACCCAGTTGATCCCATTAGTTTGAGCCAAACAGAAGATTCTCCCTTCTATTTAGTCAATAAGCCTTAGAACCAAATTTCCAACCTCCGAATTTCTCTACAAGACTTGATTCTAACATACAAACACCGTATCAATCACCCCACACTATACCAAAAACATGATCATGCTCCTCCGCTAAAATCATACCATGCACCACATAAGTCTCTTGATCATAATAACATCATCTGACAACAATAACTGCAATTCCACGAATCCGATGCCCACAATATGCTTCATAACCCATGTAAGCCATGTTTCAACTCTCGCAATACTGCCACAACGAAAGTGATGTGTAGAAACTCATAAAAGCCTAACCAAATCAATAAATTATGGAGTCTCTCCTCCTGACAAAAACTATTACCTCATTCTGAACTGAATAATAATATTTGCTCTTTAATATACCTTACATAACTCCGATCGCACTGATCCTAGGTCCAATAACCTCATCTCACCCAGTACAAGTTGCTTAGGCAATAAGCCATCTCAAGCACTGCCAAAAACCTTGTATGACGCCATCAATGTGCTAACAAGCTACAAACTCGAATGTGATACATAAGGAAAAATGAACTCTGGAAAAGAACTACCCAGCCCGCGTAACGAATAAAATGATCAAACAGATGCTATGGATTTCTCTAAGAGAATGAAAAAAAAAATACACAGAAGTAGATATAGGGAACCGTACTCAACATCTCACCATTGCAGCGTGCAACCCGATCCACACATGATATTATTGCGCATGCAACCCGATCCAAACAACACACATGAGGCGGTGTGCCACCCGATTCACACGGGGTCAGAATCTGATTTTGGAAATTTGAATAGGTCCGTTATGTTGTTTATGACTTGTGTGCAAAATTTGAGGTCAATCGGACTTGATTTGATAGGTTTCGGCATCGAATGTAGAAGTTAAATATTCTTAGTTTCATTAAGATTGAATTGGGGTATGATTCGGTGTTTTAGCATTGTTTGATGTGATTTAAGGTTTCAAATAAGTTCGTATGATATTTTAGGACTGGTTGGTGTATTTTGTTAAGGTCCCGAGGGTCTCGAGTGAGTTTCAGATGGTTAACAAATCAAATCCGGACTTAGAAGAAATATGGAAACTTTCTGTCTTCTGGTGTGATCGCACCTGCGAGGAATTGGCCGTAGATGCGGCTCGTTTCACACAGAAGCGGAGCTGGGCTGGCCTTGGCAGGGCGCAGGTGTGAGAGGATTAACCGCATCTGCGACCCCACAGGTGCGAGCGAGGCTCCGTAGATGCGGAGTTGAGGGAGAGGCACGTTCTGCAGGTGTGAGGGATGGAGCGTAGAAGCGGCTCCGCAGGTGCGGGAGATGGAGCGCAGGTGCGAAGTTTGGGAAACCAATTGGCTTCCGCAGAAGCAGAAATTTCACCGCAGAAGCGGTTCTGCAGGTGTGAAAAGCTTGGACATAATGATAAAAATAAGGTCCGCAATTTTGGGTTCATTTCCAACACGGTTTTGGGGCGATCTTCAAAGAGAATTCATGAGAAATCTTGAGATAAGTCACTTGTGATCATTGTTAGTCAATAATATTGGATTATCATTGAGTATTTCGACTAGATTACGTGTTTTTGAGGTGAAATTAGAGGATTTGGGCCTAGGCATTTGAAAAATGAGATTTGGGGATTTTAAGGTCGAGTTGTTGTTGGAATTTGGTAAATTTGATATGGTTGGACTCGTGGTTGAAGGGGAGTTCATATTTTGTAACTTTTGTCATGTTCTGAGATGTGGGTCCCACTGGCAATTTTTGAGTGTAATTTTGGATTTTTGTGGGAAAAAATAGTATTTTAATATGGAATTAATTCTTATAATTTGTGTGAATTGAATCAAATTAATTGTGACTAGATTCGATCCATTCAGAAGTTAATACGCATAGAATGAAATTTTTGGAGCATCGTTTAACTTGCTCGACATTGGATTCGGCTTATTCGAGGTAAGTAACTCTTCTAATCTTGGAGCTGAGGGTATGAACCCTGACTATACGCGTTATGTGTTTGGTGTTGAGGTGATGCACATACTAGGTGACGGGCGTGTGGGCGTGCACCATGTGAATTGTGACTTCGTTGTTTCTGTGGTACTGTGTTGTTACCTGAACTTATCTGTAATCATGAAATCTCTACGTACTAGAGTTATCGAGCTGCGATTCATGTTAGAAACCATGTCTAGACTATATGCTTATCCTGTTGGGACCCACTGAGGTCATTATTATTATAGAGTAATTGCTTATATTGCAATTTCATACTCAGTCATATCCATTCATTGCATATCATATCTCAGTCTATGTTGTTATTTATTGATATATCATATCATCATTTTGGGCTAGTTCATGTCATTGTGATCCCGAGAGACTGGAGAGGTTGATGACTGAGTGAGGCCGGGGGCCTGATTTTGAGATATTGATACTATAGCACGTGAGTTATCCGTGCGGGTCCAGATATTGATACTATAGCACGTGAGTTGCCCGTGTGGATTTTTAGCGCTTGGGCTTAAGGAGCCCCTCCGGAGTTTGCACACACCCCAGTGAGCGCGGTTGATTTATATTGAGGGATGGATCTTCCCTAGACATAGATCTTGTTCCAAGTATTTATACCTTGGGATGGATCTTCTGCACTGGCTGGATTGGCCCTACTCGGTACTGAGTGACTGATGGTCAGTTGATATATATATTCCGGGATAGATCTCTCCTAGGCCGGATTGGCCATATACAGTACTGAGTGATTGAGCATGATGAGTGAAAAGTGTGAGACAGTGAGGTTGAGTATTCTCAGAGTGTGAGTACATGAGTTCATCTCTGAGATACATTGCATTGACATGCACACATGACATACAGGCATAGAGATGTATTTTCCTCATGTTGTACGATATCACGTCATTCATGACTTCTCACACAAATTGACATATGGGCATAGAGATGTATTTTATACTTGCTATCTGGAAAGAAAAGCGTAACATCTTATCTATTGTTGAAAGGATTTTTGGGAAAAGTTATTGTTTTCAAATTTATTCATATTTTTGGCAACTTCGGCAAACGACTTGAGTTTTCACTGATATACTTGAAAGGCAGAACTATTTTCAGAAACCATGATTAAGCTGAGCATTCTATATCTGAGTTACTTCTTTCATTACTTGCTTTACGTCGTTATGGACTGTTGTAGGCTATTGGTGTTGGACCCTGACCTTTGGTACAAGCTTGTCACTACTTTCAACCTAAGGTTAGGTTTGTTACTTATTGAGTACATGGGGTTGGTTGTACTCATACTACACTTCTGCACCTTGTGTGCAGATATTGGATGTTGATGTTGTTGTGATCGACGGCAGTTGGATTTGAAGATGTACCTGTGTTCTGGTCGTAGATGCCTCTTGTTCATGGTTGCCTTAGATTTATAAAAAAAATCTATTTATGTACATTTCAAACAGATAATGTATTTATTTCATACCAGCTTTGTAAATTCTAATCTTAGAAGCTCTTGATTTGTACTACCAGTCCTTGGAGAATGTATAAGATTTAAATATTTTATTTTACTTAATTGTCTTGTTAAATTTCGTTGGAATTAGATAGTTGATAACTGGCTTACCTAGCGGGTTGGGTTAGGTGTAATCACGACTAGTTGGATTTTGGGTGGTAACAAGGTGGTATCAGAGCTCTAGGTTCATAGGTTCTACAAGTCATGAGCAAGTGTCTAGTAGAGTCTTGTAGATCGGTATGATGACGTCCATACTTATCTTCGAGAGGCTACAGGGCATTTAGGATAATTTCCCATCTTTCTTTCCTTATCGTGCAAAATTGATTCAGCTTGAAACATAACTCTTTGAATTCCTTCCACGCATTCATATGCTCACAGGAACGCTCGATATTATCTGTGCGTTGACGGCTTGCGATTCTATGGATGAAGTGCGAGATGTGATTTCTGTGTGCTGGTGATGGGCTAGTCTAGAGGACTTGAGTCCGGGATATGAATGTGGCTTGAGCACGTGGATTTCGGTTGTGTGAGCACATGCTTTTGGACTTATAAGTTCGGTAATGTCCCTACGAGTGGAATTTGTGGCTCATTGAGTGGTGGAATGTCTTTGTGATGAGTATGATGTGACTGCGGGATATGTTAAGATGATTTGAATGCGACGAGAAGTGTTTTCTTGAAATGTAAAGGAGGGGCCATTGGGTGCTTGATTTTCGTTTTGATGTGACGTACAGTCTCGAGTATGAATATTTTGAAGGATCTTTCACGTTGTTAAATTTTAGGACAAATTAAATTCTCATGTCTTGTTAATAAGTTTGGACTCAGATAGACTAAGTGATTGCATAGTAATTGTGATTATGAAAGGGTATAACAAGATACCAATTTGAGGCTAAGTAGATGGGTTATCCCCTGTGGAGTAATCTACGTAGGTGTGTTCCTTATAATGTGAATGGAGAGTTTCTTATCTACCAGCAGGGTATGTGTTGAGATTTGAATTTGAATCTGGTTGAGAAAGTTGACTTAACTATCAAGAGAATAAATGCGAGTTTAGCAGATGGTTGAGGTATCTTATGGTTGGTGTTACATGAGCTTAAGAATATTTTTTGTTGAACTGACTGCGGTATTATGGCATTAATAGAGTATGGGTATTATGGGTTATCGAACATTTTGTTCTATGGCTTTGAGAAAAGCGGGGGAGCTTGCTGCGGACGGCTTAATTTTATGGTTATATATTAAATTTTAGTTTTGGTTTGAGGTATACTTGTGGATTAGTTATGACTTGCAGAGGTTGAGATCGAGGATGACTAGAGTACTGAAATTCCTAAATACGTGTTATATTGCGCTTTATTTGTATATGAAAATCATGGGATCAGTGAGTTGTTATTTGTGAATGATGTAGTGCGCATTGAGTATGAATTTGATCGGTGGTGTTAAGGCAGGGTTACCTCTTAAGTGTTGTTGTGCTAATGGGGCACATGTCTTTCAGCCCGTTTAGGCGGTACAATTTAGATTTGAGCAAAGTGGGTGACTCTCGAGAAGGTGCTAATGTATTCAAAAATTTATAAGTGGCAATTGAAAAAAATTCGAATTCGTATATCGCTAGAATCAGTTATTTACATTGGATGGTATCAAGACTTGTGATAATTCTGTATGACTATGGATTCTATATTTCAGTATAAGAAAAAGAAGAGGAACAATATTATATTCACATAAGGTCTTTCAAAGTGGATGTCTCGGTTGTGGTATTTATGGGATGCTTAAGAAGAATACAACAGCTTATGGGCCTTAGAGGCAGTGTGGTTTTATGTTAGGGTGTCTTATAGTGAGCTTTGGGTAAGGATCAAAGTGTTCTGACAAGGAGAAGTGTCAACTTGAGGGTAATTCAGAAGAAACTCGGAGAAAATAGGACAACTGGGTAGTAGTAGGCTAGACTAGTATGGTAATGGTATGCTCGGTTCTTTTGTGTGATTATGATGTGGTGAGGCTCTACAGATATTTTGGTGGCAATATTCTTGGGTTTGGTGACATGCGTGGCTTGGTCGAGTTAGAGGAATTCAGTTCTGATAGCTTGGTTATGTGCGAATAGGTTTCAAAGTGTTCTTGATGGTTTCTACCATAGTTTGAACTGGATATTTTCTACCGGTATGGGGAACATGTTGTGTATTGTGATTTCCTCATGGAAGGAAGCAAGAGGAAGGATTCTAACTGACCAGGTATGTAATTTGCTGGTGACTCAGAGTGTTAATGAGGTTCTTGTGTTTTCATGTAATGGCCTAATAGATGCGACGAGTGGAGTGAGACTGAGATTTGCATGTGCAGGTATACGGTTCAGTTTTGAAGGGATGGTCATGAATTCTTAGACAACATGGGCGGTTCCAAATGACTAGATGGATACTATTACAACTTGGTATTGCATGAGAATGGTGCGTATGTCAGAAGGCGCATTGTGTTTTGACTTACAGATGTTTCATTAGTATTGCGGTACTCACATGGTTGATAGACTGCTGATATTCAATTATTGCTATCATACCCTGAAATAATCTGAAAACTCCAAATTTCCAAATTTATAGGACACATGAATCATCATAACTGATCCCAACAAGCACCACAACTCACATGGTTGATAGACTGCTGAGAACTCAGAAGGCGCATTCGAAAATGGGAGTTCTCATAAGCATATTGTTTCAGGGTTGCGACCTGTTTGAGCTGAGTATTTTATTAAAACTTAATGGAGGAACTAGTTGCGTTAATTATTTGTGATAGCTACGCGCTATGAGTGTGCATATAGGTGAAGTTTGAGCCCATGTGAGGGCATCAGGGCAAGTATTCATACTCAGAAGAATGCTTAGGCTATGATATGCCTAGATTTGACTGTTAATCATAAAGTTATAACGTTTCTCATATTTGTACCTTTGTGGAGAACTATCTGGGCTATACTTGAGGTTATAAAGAGGCTAATTCCCTGAAAAAACTTGGTAGTTACTATTTTTGCGTTAACTTGCCGATTTGAGTTGTGATAGCAAACTTTGCACATACCTACACTATGGCGTGTTATTTATAACAGTCCAGGAACATGAGAATCTTATTTCATTATCATATACATGTGTACTTGTTTAATTACTCTTGTATGATATGCTGGGACTGGAGGCATGTGACTATGTCACACGGTTGATGTTAATGTGATCTCTAGAAGAGCTGGTTACCATTGTTAGATTCGTGTGTCTTGGTTCTACTATATATGATGAGCTTATAGCATTGCAGTTGTGGTGGTGCTTGTTGAACTTGCAATACGGTTCTCTTCTTTAGGACATTTTCCATTTTTGGGTACACGGATTGCACAGTTGTGGCTTGAGTTATATTGGTGTGGCATGTCTGTGGGATAGTTTTGTTTAATAATACATGGTCATTGGACCTAAATGGGTACTATCAGGTTTGATTACGGTATATTTGGGAGGATGACATTGAAAGGATTATGGTTCTGGTTGGGGCGAGAGATCCTCATGACTTGTTGATCTGATAAGGGGTTATGAGATTTCGCATGTTTCCTTTATTATCAAAAGTGTACGAAAGTTTTGTAACAAGTTTTGGCTTGATATGGGGTTTAATACTAGTACCGGGTTAGTTGGAGTAGGTACTATGATCGGGAATGGTGCCGCGAGCATGTGAGTTGTGTAGTATGTTATGTGACTATATATGGGGTTATGGTTATGGCTTGATACAGCTTGTTCAGACTCGTATAGTGTGTATATGTGAGATTCGTGTCTTGAAACGAATGCTGGATGTTGGAAAATTGGGTTCTAAGTCTTACGAACTAAAGTTAAAGTAATGATTTTCAATTATGTTGTATTGGCAGGCCTATATGGAATAGGCTGGCGTAAGATCCTCCCCGAGTACGTGCGTGGTAAGATGGAATAGTGATTTTATGGCTTGGAAACAACTCTTGGCACGTTCAAGGATGAACGAATATTTAAGTGGGGAAGAATGTAACAACCCGGCCGATCATTTTGAGTATTATAGTTCGTCCCCCCGTTCATTGCTCAATTTATGCTTTACAATTGTTGTATGACTTATCGGGGTAATTGGTTCGGGTCCGGTGAGGTTTTGAAATGAATTGAGACAATTAGTCTCCAAGATGAAAACTTAAATTGAAATAATTGACCGTATGTTGACTTATGTGTAAACGACCCTGGAATAGAGTTTTGATGATTCCAATAGCTCCGTACGGTGATTTTGGACTTGGAATGGTGTCCGAAAAATTATTTGGAAGTCCGTAGTTAAATAAGGCTTGAAATGGCTAAAATAAAAATTTAAGTTTGGACGTTTTACCGGGGAGTTGACTTTTACTCCATGTTTCTCTCATGTCTATTGTTTACTGATTTTCATTCCTTACATACTCGGTACATTATTTGTATTGACGTCTCTTTTGCCCGGGGACACTGCGTTTCATGCCCGCAGGTCCCGATAGACAAGTTGAGAGTCCTCCAAGTAGGCTATTAGCTCAGCGAAATGTGTTGGTGCGCTCCATTTGCTCCGGAGTTGCTTATTTGGTCAGTATGATTAGGACATGTATTGATTGGTATGGTGGAGCTCTGTCCCAACCTTTATGATATTTATCTACTCTTAGAGGCTTGTAGATTGATGCCATATATACGGATACTTGTATGGCTTTGTCGGCCTATGTTTCGAGTATATAAAGGATCATGTTGGCCTTATAGGCCCGTACGTCATATGTATGAGTCAGTATATCAAGTTGGGTCACCCTATATTGAGTATTCCCTCATGCTTTATTCTAGTCATCTCATGACAACCTTTATGGTTCATTTACCTATGATAATATGATACGGAATATAGTTACGTTGGTACTCGGTTGAGTAAGACATTGGGTTCCTATCGCGACCCATCGGTTTGGGTCGTGATAAAAGTGGTATCAGAGCAATTCTGTAGGGAGTCTACAAGTCGTGTCTAGTAGAGTCTTATTTATGGGTGTGTTGTGCACCACACTTATAAGCAGGAGGCTACAGGGCATTTAGGACTGTCACTCTTTCTTCTTACTCTAGATCGTGTAGTAGAGCTCACTTGTAAGAATTCAAACTCCTAAATTTTATTTTATCTGTAATACAACGATACCTACATCTAGAAAGATGGTTCGTAAGAGATATGGTTCTGGAAGAGTTGAGTCAGAGGAACTAGATTTTATATCATGCTTATGATGAGTAAATGTGAGGTCTTCAGCATATCATGTGTATACTAAAATGTGTAAGCTTCTTGATAAGGAGCCTTAAGGCAGGAATATCTATCCACCCATATGGTGAAAAGCAATTAGAGATTCAGAAGGTATATACAAGTTTCAACAAGTAAAAGAAACAAGGTGAGGAAAGGTACGAAGTACCCAACTAGTGAAGATTATCATTTAATTACCATTCAGGAAGAGAGATATAAGCATTTCGAGTTACCTTCAACAGTAATAGAGGTATGTACAATTGGCCACACCCATCTCAGTTATGCCCTATGGGAGCTAACAGATATAGTTTAAGAGAAGGATGGCTTATGAGGATCCGGCTGGGGTTGTAGTAACCCAAAATGGTGGATGGATTGTTTGCGTTAGTTGACATTTCCGAAGGATATTGGAAATGTGCTAATAGAACTCATTGTGAGACACCCAGATGGTGCACTCTAAAATAGTACAACTAGATATGAGTACTACAAATATAGGCACTGGAAGCCTGGAAGGGATAAATATTATCTTAGTGTGACTCCTGTCACTAGTAGAGCGAGAATGTTAGGCAACCCGAAGAGCCAGGGGATGGAGCAAGGAGAGCTAAAAGCAAAAGAATGTCTTGTTGAAGTTTCAGAATAAAGTATATTATAGGGAAATGAGAAGAGAGCTAATGAAGCATTATGAGTAAGATGTGATACATGGATGACAACGGTAGATCCAAAAAAATAACAGTATTACAGAGTCTATAGTCAAGTGAAGGAAAAGACGAGAGGTGACAGGCTTTGAGACAACAAAAGAGTATAGGCCATAAAGTCATATCCTCATTTCGAGAAGTAAGTTCGCGACTCTAATGTGATTACCAGAAGGAAAAGTTAGACCCCAGAGTAATAGAAATCAGTATGGACTGGTGAACACGATAAACTAAACATGAATTAGGGACTGAGTGATTTGATAACAGTCAACATCATGAGAATTTCAGAGATTGCGTTCCGGCAATTATAGAATGGATGACAGAAGAATAACCTTTAAAGGTCATTCAGGAAGACGCTTCCGTAAAGCAAGAAATGGGAGCAAAGTTAAGCTTAAGGGACTATGTGTGCCAGTTATACTAGGTGTCACCCTCGTGATTAAGGAAATTTTGTTATCCTTGGTACAGAAGGATTACCGCAAGGTGAGTAAGGATCATCGATGATGTGAAAAGACGTCAAAGATGAAGAGGTAAAACATCTATAGGTAGATCATCGTAGCTCTAAATCTTAGTACTCCCCTAAAGGGGGGAATATGAAGTTATGTGACATTAAGTCAGAGTTAAGTGGTTTTAGTAACTATGGAATGGTAAAGGAAGAATGCGATAAAAATAAGAAAGGGAGGAGATTACTCTTATCCAAATCCTGCAGATATGCTACGATTCCAGAACATTATGCAAACATGACGTCAAGGAGAGGAAGTAAGGATTCCTGCGCGGGATGTTGTTGATAAATAAGGAGCCAGTTTGAGACGTAAGTTAAGACAAAGGAAATAACTCAATAAAGATTATGCGGAATATTGATATGAGAATGGGCCAACGAATAGTTAGTAGTTGATTCAGGAAGATCCTAGTCATGGCTAGACAAGAGGTTACTGACAAATCAGCAGATCGTGCAAGATAAACATAGTAGAACCCAAAATAGTGAATTCAGCCTCGCAGTTATGACATCGTGATCCTTAAAAAATATTCAGATAGGAGTTGGGGTACTAAAATGTACCGTATGAGTGTTACAGAAATAAAAGAGTGCCACTGGGATGGCAGTCAAAATATTAGTTCAGAAGCAACCTTACAAGCACAAGGGTGTGGAGGTAAGTAACAACGGATAATTATAGGCGAGGAAGAACATCAAAAATTCCGTCGACTATACAATGTAATAAGCTCATAGCTTTACAAGAGTCAGAGGGTCCTCCCTAAGTACTACAATGAAAGACTAGCTGAGGAGATAAGGAAGAAGGCTTCAGCCTGGCATAGTAGCTTGAAGAAGAAATGATCATGTAAAAACAATCTCACTACAAACTTGTGTGCACTCCAAATGAAAGTGGCACATACCGTGGCTAATAAACGGGAAGTAAAAATCAAAAGTAATATTCGAGACCATATGAGTTGCACAAAAATTCTGCCATGCGTGGGAACTAAGATAAGCTAAGTATGCACGCAACAAGGGGCAGAAAGACCAGGAAAGGTAATAGCCTACGTTTAAAGAAAGCTGAGAATGAACGAAAGGAATTATTCGATCAATAATCCAGAGTTAGTTACGTTATGAACGCGCTTAATATTTTGGAATATTATCCATGCAGCATATATGTTGACAATCATACAGTCATAGAAGACACTAATATAAGTTAAAAGAAAGAATTAAGCCCAGGTCATAGACAAAGGATTGAATTGTTAGAAGATTGTAACATGGATATTCCATAGCGCCCATGAAAGGATAAAGTAATAACTAATGCCAGGAGCCACAGATCGGAAGATAGCTTAAGCCTGCATAAAGACAGATCAGGAGGAAGAGGAAACTAAAGAGTTACATCAACCGAGTAAATCGGGAGTCTGATTGTTGGATCTAGAAAATTATAGAAATCGTGATTGGGAACATTACAGGATAACTCTTAATATCAGAGGTATAATAAACATAGTACCGTAGACATATTCTATAACGGCTCTACGATAAAGACAGTTAGAAGAGTATCAGCCTCATAAGAAGTCGGTATAAAGCTCTCATCGGATTGTGTATGCACAAGAGGTGCAAGTATTATAATAAAGTTTCAAGTTGTGGATATAAATTATACATGTGTGGAAAGGAGGTCATGAAAGAGATAGAAGATGTGATGCGAGATTCTAAGGTAAGTAAGGTAAAGGTGAACAACGTACGAGATACTCAAGTGTAGAAGGTTGTGAATAGTCCATACTTTGGATAAAAAGCTAGAAGCATCGAGATTCAGTATCCAGGAATAATAGCGGCGGCGGCAGTGGCATATCTTCCAGCATGTGGTTTCTAGGTACCGAGAGATCTAGTCAAGAGAGCAAAGAAGAGTTGGATACGATGTGATGTCTCGCTTGATGTTCCAGAATAACATAAAGAAATCTATGGTGCAAGCAAGTTGAAGGAAGGTGGAAAATAATATAAATAGATATGTGTAGGTCGCAAGCTAAAGTATGGTAAAGCGACAAGGTTTTAGGAAGATAGGAGTAAGGATAAGAAAGGGCAAGTGAGAAGGCGACGAGAATGGATAAGTCCTCGGGATTAAGCGCATGAAAACAAGAGAGTTGATGGTTTCTCTAAGTTATAGAAAGCTCGATATAGCCTGAATGAACTCAAAGGAGTCTAAGACTAATGGCATTTAGAAGAGATGGAATGCTGCCCTGGTAGTAAAATAAGGGTGTAATTGTGGTAGATAAAGGATGACATTTGGGCCTTCTATTGAGTTATGATTTGAAGAAAAAAAAGGGGGATTTCTTGAGCTGTACGGGATTAGAATAACCCCCATAAGATGTATCACGTTGGGATGCTATGAAATACGGTTATGGAAGCATGGTATCGCCTAATCATTTCAGATGTTCCCCAATGAGATGTGAGCCCTAGCGGCAGTGTTACATAAGAGGTCAAGTTATCGGTATTAAGGTGAATCAACAATGGATGGATAAAAGTTACAAAGTATGAGATGAGATTAGACCATCATTCTTGAGATGAACAGTAATGAAGAAGCATTAAAGGACTTAGATTTATGCATATAGGATAATCAACGAGAGTAACCTGGAGTTTGGTAGCAGACCTCAGAAACGATAAATCAAAGTAAGAGTTATGGCAGTAAAGTCATACGGATGGATAAACGGATCTATGAAATAAGGTATAACAATATTCGTAAGTTCAACAAAGTACCGAGCAAAAAACTTCAGTATACACATAGATGCCCAGAGGGACATCTTATCAAGCTCTGTATATGTTTACAAAGTGAGGCCTAGAGATTGGCTAAAAGCTGGAGGAAAAGGGAGAGAAGAGTCGTATAGGCGCACTTACAAGGTCAGAGTCGTACATGCTGCATGATAGAAGGTAGCAACAGTTATGAGATTGGAAGGATTCCGACTACAAGTCATGGTGTGAGAAAGATGCCTAGAGGGGGGAATGCCCTGTCCTTTAGATTTATTCACAGAACAGTTGCCTAGATGGCAAAGAGAGTATTAAAGTATTCGCAAGAGCTATGGGTTGTGAGAATGATAAGTGCATCAGTCAACATTCGAGGAAGAATGTTCCAAAGGGGGAAATGATGTTACACCCCATGTTTTTGTACGTGAAAGTATACCATAAATAAATTGATGAAAGCTCAGAAATGAAATGTTACATCCCGCATTTTCGTACGTTAAAGTTCTGTCGTAAGTTAATCGACGTAAGCTCGGGAATGAGATTATTTTGAGGTTATAAGTATTATTCTATTTCAAACAAGTGATGAATAAATTCATGAAGGTGAGAGGGTAAGCAAATCAAAGAAAATGATTTTTCGTTGAAGTTTGGCAATTTGGGGATAAAATAAGGTCCAAGCTATAATACCCCGTATTTATGGACTAGTGCCGTACAAGGTACCACATGACCATGATAGTAAGGTGTATAAAGTGTGTTAAAAGTGAGTAATATTTTAAATAATTTGAGATAATTCTTAATTATGTGGGTAACTGGTTAATTATTGGGTAATAGGATATTAAACAATTAATTAAGGAATTATTGGATAAGATTAACCCTCCCCCCCCAACGTGGCACCCACATATGATCCATTAAGTGACTATTAAATCACTTTGCAAGGTGGCAACATTTAAAAAGATGAGCACCTTTATCTGGGTTAATTGTGGATTTTGGGTGGAAGATTAACAATGTAATTAAGAAATTGGAGATAATTATTGGGTGGGAAATCCCCCCCCCCCCCCAAAACGTGGTAGCAAGATTTGGCCAAATTAGTGACTCTTAAGTTATATGGTAATGTGGCACATTTGGAGAAATTTTTGTGGCTTGGTCATCACAAGTGGGCTCCACACCCACTAATACAAAGTATTTTCTAAAATCACCAAATGAAGATGGTCATACTTACTAACAGATGAAAATGCTTCAGCAAAGATCATATTTTCTATAGCAACGTGATTTGCTTCAAGATATTCATACGAAAATATACTGCGTAATAGCAACAGGATTTACAAGTCTAAGGGAGCACTGTACAATCTTTTTCAAGAATATCATACGGATTTTTCTTACTTCGATCCTCCGTTACGTGTTTCATCGCAATTAACGTGTGTTAGAAGGATTGTCAAGAGAATCGGTTTAGGTATGTTAAGGCTATCCCTTCTTTCTTTTTGGCATGATCCATACGAGACAAACGAAACGAGTAAACGCATAATTTTCATAAATGACTCAATTCATAGAAGTACTAGGGGTGTCTATATTCTTGATTTCCCATATGAATTATTATTATATCTTTTGTTCATGGGTCTCAGAAAAATACGTATTTGATAAAGTTTATCCGAAAGGCATATTGATTTTATGGCATTCCGAGAAATCTTAATAACGTATTTCTTATGCATTTCATGCATTTATACATGTACATTGACCCATGACCAGATGGAGTTATATACGCGTATATTATATATATATATATATAAGGGATATGGGAAAAGGTTACGGCGTTATATACGCACCACCACCTGATCGGCTGGTATACATTGATGATTTGCCCACAGTGGCCGAGATGATATGATGGGATACCCTCAAAGGCTTGATGATGTTATGAATGCATATACCTATGCATGGTATGACATTTATACGCATACGCATGATATTATAAATATGAAATGATTCACAGATTTATTCAAACTTACATGTTGAGTCTTTTACTCCATGTTTCTCTCATGTCTATTATTTACTGATTTTCATTCCTTACATACTCGGTACATTATTTGTATTGACGTCCCTTTTGCCTGGGGATGCTGCGTTTCATGCCCGCAGGTACCGATAGATAGGTTGAGAGTCCTCCAAGTGGGCTACCAGCTTAGCGAAAGGTGTTGGTGCGCTCCATTTGCTCCGGAGTTGCTTATTTGGTCAGTATGATTAGGACATGTATTGATTGGTATGGCGGGGCTCTATCCCGACCTTTATGATATTTATGTACTCTTAGAGGCTTGTATACAGATATCATGTACATGGATACTTGTATGGCCTTGACAACCTATGTTTTGGGTATATAAAGGATCATGACGGCCTTATAGGCCCATACGTTGTATGTATGAGTCGGTATATCAAGTTGGGTCACACTATATTGAGTATTCCATCATGTTTTATTTTAGTCATCTCATGACAGCCTTTCTGGTTCATTTACCTATGATAATATGATATGGAAGATACATTACGTTGGTACTCAGTTGAGTCAGGCATTGGGTGCCTGTCACGGCCCATCGGTTTGGGTCGTGACAGAAGCGGTTCCGCAGGTTCGGATAGGGGGTCGCAGGTGCGAAAAGCCTCGACAGAATGTTAAAAACAAGGTCCACAATTTTGGCTTCATTTCTAACATTTCCAACACGGTTTTGGGGCGATTTTCAGAGAGAATTCACGGGAAAACTTGAGAATAAGTCACTTGTGATCATTGTTAGTCAATAATATTAGATTATCATTGAGTATTTCAACTAGATTACGTGTTTTTGAGGTAAAATTAGAGGATTTGGGCCTAGGGATTTGAAAATGAGATTTGGGGATTTTAAGGTCGAGTTGTTGTCGGAATTTGGTAAATTTGGTATGGTTAGACTAGTGGTTGAAGGGGAGTTCATATTTTATAACTTTTGTCGGGTTCCGAGATGTGGGCCCCAGTGGAAAATTTTGAGTGTAATTTCAGATTTTTGTGGGAAACAAATTAGTATTTTGATATGGAATTGATTCCTATAATTTGTGTGGACTGAATCGAATTAATTGTGACTAGATTCGAGTCGTTCAGAAGTTGATACGCGTAGAATGGAATTTCTGGAGGATTGTTTAGCTTGCTCGATATTGGATTCGGCTTGTTCGAGGTAAGTAACTCTTCTAATATTGGAGCTGAGGGTATGAACCCTGACTATATGCGTTGTGTGTTTGGTGTTGAGGTGACGCACATGCTAGGTAACGGGAGTGTGGGTGTTCACCGTGTGAACTGTGACTCTGTTATTTCTGTGGTACTGTGTAGTTACTTGAACTTATCTGTAATCATGAAATATCTACGTATTAGAGTTATCGAGCATATCATATCTCGGTCTCTGTTGTTATTTATTGATACATCATATCATCATTTTGGGCTAGTTCATGTCATTATGAGCCCGAGAGACTGAGAGGTTGTTGACTGAGTGAGGCCGAGGGCTTGATTTTGAGATATTGATACTATAGCACGTGAGTTGTCGGTGCAGCACGTGAGTTGTCCGTGCAGGTCCAGATATTGATAATATAGCACGTGAGTTGTCCGTGCGGATTTTTAGTGCTTGGGCTGAAGGAGCCCCTCCGCAGTCTGCACACACACCTAGTGAGCGCGGTGATTTATATTGAGGGATGGATCTTTCCTAGACATAGATCTTGTTCGAAGCATTTATACCTGGGGATGGATCTTCCCCACGGGCTGGATTGGCCTTACTCGGTACTGAGTGACTGATGGTCAGTTGATGTATATATTCCGGGATGGATCTTTCCTCGGCCGGATTGTCCATATACAGTACTGAGTGATTGGGCATGATGAGTGGAAAGTGTGAGACAGTGAGATTGAGTACTCAGAGAGTGTGAGTACATGAGTTCATCTCTGAGATACATTGCATTGACATGCACATATGACATACAGGCATAAAGATGTATTTTCCTCATGTTGTTCGATATCCCGTCATTCATGACTTCTCACACATGTTGACATATGGGCATAGAGATGTATTTTATACTTGCTAGCTAGAAAAAAAATGGAACATCTTATCTATTGTTTAAAGGATTTTTGGGAAAAATTAATGTTTTCAAACTTACTCATATTTTTGGCAACTTTGACAAATGACTTGGGTTTTCACTGATATACTTGAAAGGCAAAACTATTTTCAAAAACCATGATTAAGCTGAGCATTCTATCTTTGAGTTACTTCTTTTATTACTTGCTTTACGTCGTTATGGATTGTTGTTGGCTATTGGTGTTGGACCGACCTTTGTCCCAGCTCGTCACTACTTTCAACCTAAGGATAGGTTTGTTACTTATTAAGTACACGGGGTAGGTTGTACTCATACTACACTTCTACACCTTGCGTGTAGATATTGGATGTTGATATCGATATGATCAACGGGAGCTGGATTTGAAGATGTACCCGTGTTCTGGTCGTAGCTACCTCTTGTTCATGGTAGCCTTAGATTTATTTCATACCAGCTTTGTAAATTCTAATCTTAGAAGCTCATGCTTTGTACTACCAGTCTTGGGGAATGTATAAGATTTAGATATTTTCTTTTACTTTATTGTCTTGTTAAATTTCGTTGGAATTGGATAATTGATAACTGGCTTACCTAGCGGGTTGGGTTAGGTGCCATCACAACTAGTTGGATTTTGGGTCGTGACAACTACAAAACCCAAGCACGACTAAGATGCGATAAATGACCTGCATCTCGAGAGCCATCCTGCTCACATAATACTACAAGCTACACGGGATCACAACACATGTGCGAATAATCAGGCCGCCTCACAACCCACATGGCACAATAAAGTATTACATGGAATAGCTGACGACAAGAATAACATCAAACACTCGAAGACTCCTCCATAAGCAACGCTATGCTGAATAAATACATCCGACCTGATGTAGAGCACACATTCACATTAGAACCATCAACGGACCTCAAGTCGATTCTACTCATACAATACTGGGCTTATAACCTTTCAAGGATCTGCATGGCCCAATTCATGACACACACGAGTAGCCGTCCCAATTCGAAACAAACTCCCACCGTTCACAGCTGTCACGACCCAAAATACACTATAGGCCATGATGGCGCCTAACGCCGCCGTCAGGCAAGCTAGCGGTGATTTATCAATTTAATTACCCATTTTATTACTTTCGAAATCATATATTTTAATAACGAAAGAGACTTACACTTCTAAATCCACAGGAACGTACAACATTTGTAGTTTATAAAAGAAATGAAAGACGATAATAATATACGAAACTGTGAGCATCAACTAGTATAACCCCAAAACTCGGTGTCACAAGGGCATGAACATTTTCTAAGGAGTACAATACTAATACAACATCTGTCCAGAATGTCAATAACACAGGATAAAATAAATAATACGATAAAGACTCGGTGGACTGCGATGTGTAGCCTATAATGCAGATCATATGAAGTCTCATCCATAGGCGCGCCTATGCACCAAAATGATCACCAAATGAACCTGTCAGATCCTACATATTTAGTGCATAAGTGCAGCATGAGTACGTAAATCAACGCGTACCCAAAAAGTATCTAGCCTAACCCCAAAGAAGTAGTGACGGGGGGTCGACATCGACACTTGCTAGAGGTCCAATATAGCAATATAATAAACCATAAGCAGATATGAAGCACACAACAATAATGTAAGTTATGTAATCTTCCAAATATTTCTTTTAACGTATGAATTTCTCAATCTTATATTCTACCTTAACAGCTCAGAAAAATGTCAAGTGCCAATGTCAAATGAATAAGGAATACCATATAAAATGTCAGGCATCAGTGGAAAGACAATCTCGTGAGCGTTCGGACTACCAGCGATATAACGCACGATTATACCGAGGTGATTTGGCCCGATCCAGAATAATGGGTACACTACCGAGGGTCGAGCGGAATGAACCATAGATGCATCTATTATACTACCGAGGTGTTCAGCCCGTTCCACAAGAAAGGAAGGAAGTTATAGAATTACGAGGCACATGCTTACGATACAGTACATGGGCACAATAATAAATATACCCCTTTACATTTGTCAAATATCTTGGCAACAACTCAAGATGATAAAGCTTAGCCTAATATATTTACATGTTTCTAAATCAATTTCAGTTAAAATTTTCAATTCATTAGACTAGCAAAATGAGTCCAAACAATTTAAATATTATATGATAAAGTCCTAAGTCTACCCAGACATAATCATGCTTTAGCTACGTATGCACTCTCATCACCTCGTGCGTATGTAGCACCCACAACTAGTTACACATAACAATAAATATCACCTAGGGGTAGTTTCTCCCTCACAAGGTTAGACAGGAGACTTATCTCGCTCCGAAGTTCCATAACCGGCTCCAACGCCTCTCTAACTCCTCAACTCAAAGCCAAACATCCCTAAACTAGTCAAACAATGTGAAAATAAATCAAAATATACTTCAATGCTTACAATTTAACAATTTATAATGATTCCTAACTTCACTCGAAAAGTCAATAAAGTCAACCCACGTGCCCGGATTCCGAAAATGTTTGAAGATAAACTTTACTCATAATGCCACAAACTCAAATATACAATTTATTCCTAATTCCATTTACAAAATCATGGTGAAATCCAAAACTATCAATTCTAGGTCTTCCTCTTAAAATCCCAAACATTTCCATAAATTTCCATGTAAAGATCCATATATAATTCAAGTATTTCACTAAAATTGTGTGGGAATTACTTACCTTGCAATGGTTGATAAAAATCTACACTTGAAGCTCTCCAAAAATCGCCCAAATCAAGAGTGAATGAAAGAAAATGGGCCAAATCCCCGTACAAAAATCCAATTCTGCCCAGCGCTTCCTCGCACCTGGGGAACAGTAGCCGCTTCTGCAGCTTTGCACCTGCGGAAAATTCATCGCAGGTATGGCTCCAGCACAAACCAACAGCCCTCGCTTCTGCGCCCCCAGTAGCGCACCAGCACTTCCGCTTCTGTGGGCCTCAAGCGCTTTTGTGCTTGCGCACCTGCACTTCCATGTCCGCTTCTGCGGCCAAGGCCTTCTTGGCCAACCTCCACTTCTGCGCTCCAATGGTCGCATATGTGATCACGCAGGTGCGGAAATTCCTTCGCACCTGCGGCCTCTGCCCAGCTCACTTCCAGCCACTTATGTAGTTCACTCCCTTGCTTTTGCGAGGTTGCTTCTGTGATGAAGCTTCCGCAGAAGCGGTTGCACCAGCAACCAGAATTCTCTAGCTTTTCCTTAAGTCCAAAATCTGATCTGTTAACCATCCGGAATTCACCCGAGGCCCCCGGGACCTTGACCAATTCCGACCACCCGTACAAGTCACAAAACATAAAGTGAAGCTACACAAGGCCTCAAACCGCCGAACGAAGTGCTAGAGCTCAAAATGACTGGTTGGGTCATTACAACAGCCAAAGGAATTGGGCGCCTTCCAGGCATAAACTCTCACACTAATGATAGTACCAAAACTTTCCTTACTTGGTTTCAATCTTTAACAATCAAGTGAATAACGTGCCACACTTATACAGATTTCCCGTAGGATACACTCCCACGACCTTCTGCACGAGGTAGCAAGGTCTGCACCTCCATACCACCAACAGTACTAACGTTGTAAAGAAAATCAAGGATCCACAATTAGTACACAAAGCCTCCTACACAGGACACCTTTCTCAGGTGTCACCAAAGAAAATGGTAGCTTACTCCAAACATCTAAAGTTTTCCCTGCTCATCCGAGCTCGTGGCATTCCTGTCAACGCCGAACCAAAACCTTGATCCTACACTTTCAATCCCCATACCGCTCACTTATCATGTCGCTACGCGAGAGTATAAGAATTCAAGAATTCATCATAACCCCTGAACTACTAGTAGAATAAACACTTCATTAGCTAGAAACCTTTCACTTAACTCATTTTAGAAGAACTATTGCAACACGCAACTGAATTCCCATGAACGCAGAAAATACAAACCTCAAGTCGTAGTATAAAATGCCATAACTCTTCTGGGATCTATTTAAACAACAAGGCCATAGGAATCGAATACCTCCCAAATCAATCAAGTTATGGTGGTTGTCAAGCCCTCACGTACAACCGCAAACCACATGTATAACTTCACACGCTGAAGGAACTGATCATTGCCACAATCATGTTGATTCAATCATTACTAACCGACCCAACTTCTTCCAATCTACTCTCGAGCTGCCTTAGAAATAATAATAGCTCCATTCAAAAATATAACGAACTAAATCCGCACTCATCTCAAGTGACCCGCATCACGAGATCACATCGTCTCAATACTCATGAACCATATCCTACTCTCTTTATCCGTACAATAGCATCTCCAACTAGTATACCCATTCTGAAGGAACTTCCGCGAATTTGAAGCTATTTCGTCCTTTCCTCCAATACTGCGCCGCATACCCGATGATAACATAGAACACTCCAAGCCCCTTTCATAATCCACTGCAAAAATTGATTCTTAACCACACAACAGACCTGAAATCCTTAGGCACTACACTTTAATTCTTGAACCCACTAGAACTGTTGTTGAGAGTCACGCACTCTGACCTAGTGCGAATATAACCAACTCCAATGCTCTGCTAGCACATGAACACCCTTTCAAAGAAGCAACTGGCTAAATTCCTTCCCTTGCACATCACATCCACAAGAAGCATAAACTCTAAATCTTCCCAAACCTGCACATGAATCAATATGGCGAAATATAGCACACATTTATCAAGTTATTTGATGTTTTCTTTGCTTAGTCACATTTGATCCACCAATGCACCGATAAGCAAAAACCACATAAGCAGATAACCACGTGATCCAATCGTAGATGGTGGGCTTCCCCACTTAGATTTAAGCTACAATCACACAAATGTAGAGCCCACAAGATTCCCCCTTCTTAATTTACCAGATCTCGCACCGTCAACCCGCCAAATTTATCGAAATCTTTCGTTAAACCTCTCATGAACATTCCGAATTTATCAGCCATAATCATATAATCTACCTTCCGCTTGGTAGTAAGTAGAACTCTTCATAGAAACTTCATCAAAATCACACAACCGTTGACCTGTCCACATGAGATAGCCCACCTGTGTAAATTCATACCGACATCTCCCAACGACACTACACTGGGTACAACTACCACGAAATCAGTAAACCTTTCTAAGCTTGTGCTCATCCACCAGATGTACAAGTCTGTTCATTCCACATTGACATCAACTGAAATTCCGACAATACATTCCAAACTCGAAGTCATGTTGTATCCCAACGACAATCAAGTTTTCATACCCTTCTTCATTTCCAGCAACTCCTTTCTGCCATATTCGATCTTCCTCAGTGCAGTAGCCACCATTTCAAATATGGTCCGTAGACCTAGTCACTTTCCACCATGACTACCAAATCGCTCTAAACTTTCTCAAGGCATGTGGCTATCCTACCACATAATCTATATGCTACTCCGCCACTCTTAATTCGGTTAAACCATCTTCTTTAAGTAACTGCTTGACCTCTATTTTTCATACTTGACCTCTATTTTTCATACTTGACCTGCTAGTAATTCAACCACTGCGAGACACCTCCCGCCATGTCCTCCCTCATACTTCGCTACCCAAATGTTGCCTCAAATCAAATCCATACATGTAGCACCTGAACTAATAAATCGCTACCGACTCCAAACCTCCTAGAAGATTTTCATTCCCGAGCCATCAACACTAGAAACACCAATTCGATTCTGAAACCATTACACTCTGCTATCTCTGATAACCGCTTCTTAGGCGCCACCTCCCAACACCCTGCCCCTAAGGAAAATTAAAAAAGGCCATAACACCGACGAACCTTAATACGTTCAAACAAGGATGACGACACCACATCACAGATGAGAATTCCACCACACTCAAAAATATCAAGTATCGCTACTCCATCAACTAAAGCCTGAACATTCATAGACCGATTATCTTTCCTCCGCTGGATTTAAATGCCGAACCTCTAAACCATGCACTGAGAGATCCTTCTTTCGAGTCATTCACTGCCTCGACACATAAACAAGCACCCTACCATTGCACCAACATTGTGTGATAACAATGCATGAACATCATAGCAGTCCGTGGATACCCTCAAAACCATAGAAAGTACAGATACTAAGCTAAAATGACAGAATATCCTTCTGCAAAGTGATGATAATAGTCTGCCCGAATACGTAGGGAAACACATCCCGCACCACATCTGAAGTACCACTACAACTACTTGATTTCCAATTGATAACAAGCGCTTCACGTCGCATGAGATTGGGTAGGAAGGAAATAAAGGCATAAGCCTCAAAGGAATCAAATCGCACGAAGAGGAATCAAGAAGGGAAGTGCCCCTAACAGCTGCATAGCCTCTCGAAGATAAGTACAGATGTCTCTGTACAGATCCGCAAGACTCTAGTAGACTTGCTCATGACTCGTGAGATCTAAGTGAACCTAACACTCTGATACCAAGCTGTCACGACCCAAAATCCACTATAGGTCGTGATGGCGCCTAACGCCACCGCCCGGCAAGCCAACGGTGATTGATATATTTAATTACTCATTTCATTACATTCGAAATCATAGGTTTTAATAAGAAAGGAAATTTACACTTTTAAATCCACGGGAATGTACAAAATTTGTAGTTTGTAAGAGAAATGAAAGGCGCTAGTAATATACATAACCGTAAGCACCAACTAGTATATCCCAAAACTCGGTGTCACAAGTGCATGAGCATTTACTAAGGAGTACAATAATAATACAATATCTATCTAGAATGTAAATGAGACATGATAAGATAAATAGTACGATGGAGACTTTATGGACTGCGATGCGTAGTCTGGGATGCAACTCACGTAAAGTATCCTCAACATTTGCGCCTATGCACCAAGATGATCACCAAATGAACCTGTCAGATCATGCACATTTAGTGTAGAAGTGCAGCATGAGTACGTAAATCAACGCGTACCCAGTAAGTATCTAGCCTAACCTCGCAGAAGTAGTGACGAGGGGTCAACATCGACACTTACTAGAGGTCCAACAAAGCAATATAATAAAGCAATAAGTAGATATGAAGCACACAACCAAAATGGGGTAAATCTGTAAGTTACCAAATGTTTCAAATGTTTCTTTTAAAGTATGAATTTCGCGGTCTTGTATTCTACCTCATCAGCTCAGATGTATCAAGTACCAGTAATAAACGGATAAGAAGTACCATGTAAAATGCCGGGAATCAATGTAAAATACCATGTAAATTACGAGATACGTGCTTACAATACAGCCAACAACTCAAGGTGATAAGGCTCGGCCTAGTATACATATATTTATTTCTAAATCAATTTCAATTATAAGTTCAAGTAGTTAAGCTAGCAGAATGAGTTTAAATAATTCAAATATTACATGATAAGGTCCTAAGTCTATCCAGACATAAACACACTTTAGTTACGTATGGATTCTCATCACCTCGTGCGTACGTAGTACCCACAACTAGTATCACATAGCAATTACATCACCTAGGGGTAGTTTCCCCCTCACAAGGTTAGACATGAGACTTATCTCACTTCGTGGTTCCATAACCGGCTCCAACGCCACTCTAACACTCAACTCCAAGACAAACGTTTCGAAACTAGTTAAACAATGTGTAAATCAATCAAAATATACTCCAATGTTTACAATTTAATAATTTATAATGATTCCCAACTCTGCTCGAAAAGTCAATAAAGTCAACCATCGGACCCACGAACCCGGATTCTAAAAACATTTAAAGATAAAAATTACCCATAACATTACGAACTCAAATATATGATTTATTCCCAATTCCATGTCCAATTTTGTGGTCAAAAATCCAAAATACCAAATTCTAGGTTTCTTTCAAAAAAAAACCAATATCTACTAATTTCCATGCTACAATTCCATACATGGTCATGAAATATAATCAAAACTGGTTTAGAAACACTTACCCCCAAGAGATGGATGAAATAGCTCTCCAAAATCACACCCAAAGTCAGCTCCAAGAGAAAAAAATGAGATGAAATGAGCAAATCCTGTATTCGCTAGCATATATATTCTGCCCAGTCAATTTTTCGCACATACGGAACTCCTTGTGCTCCTGCGGAAGTCCATTGTCAGCAGCCCATCGTACCTACGAAAATTCTTCCGCTCCTGCGCAATCGCAGGTGCGACACTGCCTGCGCATTTTCCCGCACCTGCGGCACTGGGCCTCGCTTCTGCGCACACGCAGGTGCGTTGCTCGCCTCCGCTTCTGCGACTACACTCCCAGGCTGCCCAAGCCACTTCTGCGAGATTCATCTCGCTTCTGTGAGCTTCACCTCGCT
This sequence comes from Nicotiana tabacum, assembly GCF_000715075.1. Taxonomy (NCBI): domain Eukaryota; kingdom Viridiplantae; phylum Streptophyta; class Magnoliopsida; order Solanales; family Solanaceae; genus Nicotiana; species Nicotiana tabacum. The sequence goes on from NC_134091.1 coordinate 128,118,096, forward strand.
TTTGCGAGGTTGCTTCATCGACCAAACCTCCGCAAAAGCAATCGCACCAGCAACAAAAATTCCAGGAACACCGTCAAGGCTCAGATCGATCTGAATCCCTTCCGAAACTCACCCAAGGCCCCCCGGAACCCCTTCCAATCATACCAACCATTCCCAAAACATGATGCAAACTTGCTCGAGGCCTCAAATCACATTAAACAACATCCAAACTATGAATCGATGATAAAAATCCTTCTTTAAACTTTCAAACTTCCAAACTTCGATGAACGCGTCCGAATCATAATAAAATATTGCGGAATGATGCCAACTTTTATGTACAAGTCACAAATCATGATACAAACCTATTGAAACCTTCAAATCCCAATTCCGAGGTCATTTACTCAAAAGTCAAATCCCTTATCAATTCTTTCAACTTAAAGCTTCCGAAATTAGAACCTTTCTTCTGAATTAACTCCGAACTTCCCAAAATCCAATTCTGACCAAACGTACAAGTCGTAATATATGAAGTGGAACTACACGAGGCCTCAAACCTCTAAACAACATACTAGAGTTCAAATCAACCGGTCGGGTTATTACACCTTACACATTTATAGAATTGGATTAAGCATGACATGAGGAGAAAGGGTTATAGATAAAGGGAAGGTATTGCATTGGAATATGTTCAACTCAAACTTAAGTCTGGGTTAGTACATGAATACAAAGATGATTATGCTTCTTTTTACAAGTTATCACTTAACTAAGGCAGAGTAACTAGGTCCTTCTAAAAGATAAAATGCATGCGAGCTTTTCAAAGATGAATGATAACCTTAAAGATAAGAGATAGGAGATATGATACTAAGTAAGCATGTTTCTCAGGGTGTTGACAAATCAAGAAAATAGTTAAGTTCAGTCTAACCAATTATCAGTCTTTATAACAAAGAAAAAGAAACAGGATCATGATCACATTATAAGGAAATATAACTTAGCCTTAACAGATATGTACAACAGGATTACTGGGAGAAGAGAGGAGAGGTTTATTTCAAACAAAATTAGGCCAACGGAAACAACAAGCAAAATGAAAGACCATAGTGGCAAATTAGAAACAGTCTAACAGACATAAGTAGAGAAGATAGCATATAAACACTTAGAGTTCCTTGCTTAAGGTTTAAAGGATAGAAGATATAAACTTAACACCTTCAGATTCAATCAATCATGGTTATCACACAATAAGTTCAACTTCAAAAACTCATAAACTGTAGAGATGCAACAGGCGAGGATAAAGGTTACTGCAGGCCAATAAAAGCTATGAGGTTCATGTGAACATGAACATATAATAACTTAAACATGTATATTGTTGGAAACTCAGGAACAAAGATCAGCAGGAATCAATTAATAATTTAATCAGTCATTGATTAAAGACTCAAAGAAAGACAACTAATAACAAGCAGATATTAAGCTGACATAACATAAACATTAACATATTGAATGCCATAAAAATGGTAATACTTAGAACCTAACTAGCATGCTTGTAGCATTCAAAGAAAAATGAACAAAAAAAGAATGAGAGATGTGCTGATCTTTTTGAGAGCAACAGACCAAACGAGAGCTCTTTTCAGTTACCTAAGACCCCAGAAACCTCAAGTTTAGACTAGTGATAGTACTCAGCAAAAGAAAAGAAAACAGTAAGAAGACCTAAGGCTTGGAATCCTAAACTTCTTAATATTTCTTTGTGTGTTTCTCTTCAGTATTAGGTGGTTGATTCGTGATTTTTCGTTGTGTTTGGTGAGAATATTAAAGGCTCTATTTATAGTGCCATTTAAGGTTCTAGGGTTTCAAAGAATTCAAATCAGATAGTGAAAGGTGACGATTACCAGATGATGTGAGCATGATTGAGTGAAACTGAAAGAGAATAGAGGAAAAATAATTAAGGTTTTTACCTAAGAAGGGAGATTGAATCGTTGAAGGTAGATGACCATCGGTTAAACCCTATTGTCTAGGGGTCACTGAGTTTGACCTCTAGACATCGAATCCTCGTGATGAACTCTGGAAAAAAACTTCATGCATGCTCCTATTTGACAAAACACGAAGGAAAATCAGAGATTTGATATTGCATCTTTGGGTCTAGGGTTTCGGGATTTAGATGTTTGAATTTTCAAATTGAAAAAGGGAATTTGCAGTCGGATTCACGGATTTCATGAGGCAGGAGGTAATTTTAGACTCCGATTTGAAATATCATAACAGAACCCGGGTGATTTAAGCTTTCATCTTTGAGTCTAGGATTAATTTTGGGGGATTTAGAATTTGTGAGATGAAACGGGAATGAAATCGACAAGATTCACGGTCGGGGAAGACAAAAAGAATGAATTCATGGTTGATTTGTTGACCTTGCATGGATTTGTGCAAGGTCTTGTGATTGATGGAGGCTGAAAAGACGAGAGAAAATAGAGAGAAAAGGGAAAGAGGGCGGCAGGGCGTGGTAGAAATGATTAGGGTTTCTGGGTAGGTTAGGGTTGTCTCTAGGGATAAAATGAGTGAGGGAGATTTGGGCCGTTGGATCTTTAGATCAAAAGCCCTAATAATTCAGGCCTTAACAATTTAAAATGAAAAAAATACATGGACCGTTGGATCTCTTAGGCTTTGACGGTTGAGATGAATATGAAGATATGTTTTATAATTAAAGAGTAAATAAGAGATAAAATGTGGATCGTCGATCAAATATACGGATGGCCCAGATTGAATGTGCTTTCTTTGTGAGTGAGAGAAGCGAGTGATATGGCACGAGCCGATTGGTTCAGAGAGGTTGTCGCGAATCATCAATATGGCAAATGAGATGGGTGTTTGGACTGGGTCAGGTCCGGATTAGGCTTTGTATTTGTGCCAAAAATAATTTAACTAATAGCAACTTTGTAATTAGTCAACCACTGCTTGGGAAATTTTAAGGCACATGGTACATGTAAATGCTGAATATAAGTTGTTGTGGACAAAGGGACTACCATTTAAAATATTGTTCTTCTTATGGAGATTATGAAAAGGAAAGATACCTACTGATGACTTGTGGAGAAGGAATGGTTATATGGTAGTATCCAAATGTTGGTGTTGTGATCAACCCCAGGAGGATTCATATCAGCATCTATTTCTACTAAACCCTACAGCAAATAGAGTGTGGAAGACATTCTTACTGGCAGCAGGAATAATTGATAACCTAGTGCAGGTTCACCAAGTCATTCGAGCTTGGTAGAATTTTGATTGTTATCCAAAACTGAAGCCCTTATAACAGGCAGTCCCTTCAGTGATCACTTGGGAAATCTGGAAGAGGAGAAACAACAGGAAGTATAGAGGTACAGTCTCTTGCAACAGGGTGATTCATGAGGTTAACAAGACACTACACAATCTATATAGTATTAGGTATACTTGGATGCAAAATATACCATTACTCTAGCCAGACATGATAAGATTTTTTGAAGGATACAAACCTTATGTTATGACTAAGAGAGTAACATGGGAGACACCTTGCGAAGGATGGTTCAAATGTAACAGTGATGGTGCCTCAAAAGGCAATCCAGGACCAAGATCTTATGGATTCTGTATGAGAAACAGCAGTGGAGATTTGGTACACGCAAAGGCAGAGACAATAGGAGAGAGTACGAACAATGTGGCAGAAGCAAAAGCAATCATAGAAGGGCTAGCATACTGTGTTAATCAGCAGCTGCACCCTCTGATCATAGAGACCGATTCACTGGTAATGAAGAGAATCATAGAGGGAGATTGGGAAACTTCATGGTGTATAGGAAAGGAGGTGAAGAGGATCAACATAATGAAGAAGCAATTCAATGTGTTCTTTCAACATGTTCTACAAGAGGGAAACACACTGGCGGATTATTTTTCTAACATAGCTTTCTCTTTTGCAGGTACCATGGCATTTACCTCATTCAATGACCTGCCAAGTGTAGGAAGGAGGATACTAAACCTTGATAAGTCAAAAACTCCTAATTTAAGGATTAGGATTGCTAAGAGAAAATCTCTGGAATGTACATAGAAGCAGCTGACTGCTAATGCCACTGTGTTGTTTATTATTGCATTATTGATTCAATCCTACAAAATTGGAAATGCAGTAGCAAGTTTTGATAAGTACTCATTAACAAATCAATGGACGCAGGTTCAAGGATACAAGAACGCCCTCTATTGTTGATGACAGATAGCCAGCATGCAACACACTACTAGCAAAGACTAAACTCCAAAACATGAGCATGGACAATTGTTAAGTTAAATAAGGAATGTAACGAAGGTCGTTGAAGAATCACATGCCTACTCATTGGGAAAGCAAAACATGGCGCCTGGTGAGAGCGTTTGAAGGTGTTACTTTGAAGTTTTGCTCGCGGCTCATGGATACGCACACCACTTCGTGCTTCAAATTATTTTTGTAATAGATTTTTCTTAATATTTTTCACCGATTTAGATAGCTAGACTGTGCAATTTGTAATATTTGATTTTTATATTTTATATAAATTAGCCACTAGGTTACGAGCCAGGTGGTATATTTGCTTTAAAAAATTAGTTAAGGAATTACAATCGTAGCCTTTTAGTCTTTATCCCTTTTGAAAGTAATTTAAATAAATTTAATTATTTCAATAAAATATAGTAAAATTTATAATTGTTGAATACTACTAATTATTATAATTAATTAATTATTCATAAAAATACTTCATTAGGACATTAATTTTGAGTTACTGAAATAGTAAACTAATTAACTATTTTAAGAAGTAATTTATTGAATTAATTTTAGAACTTACGTATAGAAATTATTTTAATAATCCTAAAATAGTAAATATATTTGTAATTATATAATACTAATAACAAATGATTAATTTTGAAACTAAAGCCCGATTAGTTTAAAAAATAGATATTCATTATTGGAAAATACTTTTAAAATATTTATTGTAAATTATTAAGTATAAATAAATTAATTTAAAGGGGAGGGTCAAATATGGTTGTCAACACTCCTAACAATTCTCTCATTTGAGCTAAATTTTCTTGACAAACTTTGATCTGTTTTCTTTATATAATCTTCATCACTGCTGCTTGATATGGTTAAAAATATGTATGGGTTGAAAATGGGAGCCTTGTGTGTTAGAGGTGAACACGAGTTAAAAATATTAGAGTCCTGCATTAAAAGTGAGCAGAGTTAAAAGTGGAGCCCTACGTTAAAGTAAGCATGGTAGGATTAAAAGTGGGAGTCCATGCGTTAAAAGTAAGCATGAGCTAAAAATTGGATCACGTGCATTAAAAATAAGCATGAGTTGAAAATTGGATCCCATAAGTATGTGTTAATTTATTTATTTTTTGTGTATGCAGCAGCAGAATTTTTGAAAATATGATTGAATTTGTTTATCTCCATATGTAGTATCTCTGACTTTTTTCGTGGATAGAAATCTTCATTACCGTCAAAATTGGCTGCAACTTGATCTGAACCCGCCTTGAACCGTCTTCAACCTCGCTTTAACCATTAGCTCGGATATCACTTGTTGGGATTGAAATAACAAGACGCCATCCAAAAGCTAATAAAGCTAACCTTGGTGATGATAAATCGGACACAAAGAAAATTAAACAAAAACTAAGAACATAATATACTATAATTTGATTTGGTCACAATATCTATATCAATATACTAATGTAAAAGAAAAACTTATTGAAAAAATAAATTTTTCCCATAAACAAGAGCTTTTTAATGACTATATTATGAATGTTATTGTGCCTTTGTCTTTTAATGACTATATTATGGATGTTATCAGACCAATTATCATAAGTTAAAATATACTCACAATCTAATTTTTTTTATAGCTGACGTTCATAATAAATAAAAATAGATTTTCATTAAATAGTTTAGTGATTTTTATAATAATAATTATAAGTTGAATGATTAATTAAGAAGAAATTAACTCTATCAATTCACTGGAGGAAGTTTTTAATTATTTTTATGACTTAAAATATAGTAAGAACTACAATTTATCTCTAATTTTACTAACCAAAAGAAAATAATCACACTTAATAATGTTAAATTGCATACTAATCAATATTGTTCAAAGATGATGTCTTTTTAAAAGTAAAAATTTGCCAATTGACTGTAAATACCTAATTTTTACTTTTTCTTTTCTCCTACATTACACTCTTTTAAGGTTTATTATGTGTGTGTGTTGTTTGTAGCTTTTAGAATTAGATTTTTAAATAGTTAAATAATGGGTTAAGGGAATTGGTCTTGTCATTTTAAGGCCAAAATTGGCCCAAAAATGGACAAAAATCGGATGCCCAAAGCACCAGATCCGACAAACTCAAGGCCCTAACAGGATGCCTCAAAATGACGTCGTTTTGATTAGTTTACTAATATTCAATTTCATCCATTCAATCTCATCTAATCCGACAGCTAGTATTCAATCCCCACCCCAGGTATTTAAAGCCTTAAATTCTCAATTTTTGCCCCCATTTTTCCCTTATTTTCTTTTCTCCTCTCCCCATTTCTTCTTCCTCTCTCTTCTCTTTCTCCTCTCTGCCAGCTCCGCCTGTCGCCGCCAGTCTCCGCCTGCCAAAAATTTCCACCACCGCCCGGCCGACCGGCATCCAAACCACCCAAACTTTACATCATTAGACTCCTCTCCTCACCCTCTTTCTAGATCCACAACCCAAATCTCTCAAATCCCTACCAAAATGTGGCAAAACCAAACCCTAATCGCGTCGACACCACTGCCTCCTCCGTTCACTGCCTCTAATCCCCGCCAAAATCGTACCATCCCCTCTTTTTCTCCTCCTCTCTCCATATCTCCAACTCAAGCACTCAAAATTCCAACCAAGCTTCGGCGACCACCACCACTGTCGCACCTCTACTACATCGCTGCCGCGACCACCACTACCCCTCTGACCTTCGAGTTCTTTTAGTCATTTTCGACCTAAAACCCTCTTTTCTTTCCATCATGATGCTGAAAATATTTATTTCAGCATTTTTTGGAATGAAGTGAGCGTTCCAAGGTCGAACATCCGCTTATCTTTGTACCCGGCATCGTCTCATCGCTCGATTTGGCCTCAAGTGTCCCTCGTTATGGTATAACTCGAACCCTAATCCCATTACCCATGTCTCTGATTTTGTTTTTCCTTTTATATGTTAGATTTGTAGTTTTGTTTAGTTTAATTTTGTAGTAATCATTTACTTCATGATTAATCTAGTTTCTAATTTCATCTATTATTTAACTCAATCAGTTTCACTAGTTGTTTCGCTATCAACATGTATTTTGCATTCCTTTAGTTGTTAAGTTCTAAACTCATGTTAAGTATTTCTAATTTCGTCTCTATTTAAGGTATTTTAGTTTAGGTTCTTCAATGGTTAATACATATTTTCTTGATTGTAGTCATTAGGTTCTAGTTTCTTTTGTTAGTTGATAACTAAGTTCTAGTTACTTACTTCTTTGTTATTTGGTTTCAAACTAGGTTTGGTACTGATTTAGTTAAAAGCTGAAGTTTAGGTAATTTTATAATAAAATAGGGTACTAGTAGCATACTTTTTACTAGTAGGGTGACAAAAATGCTATTTTTTCTCCTTGCTTATGCTATAGCAGATTTTCAGATTGTCCTCTCACCTTTTGGACAACCTTTGAACAGTGTTTAGCACACAAAGTCAACCCTTTTTTGATAGACTTTTGGTGAATCAAAATCTGTCCAAAAAGTGACTTTCTTTGCCTACTTAATGGGCTGCTCTTTCCTCACTTCACACATTCTATCACATTTACATACATCTTTAGAGTTGTTTGAACACACAAAAACTTGTAAAAAATCAGCAACAGAACACATAAAGAGTAAGCTGAAAATCGTGAGATTTTGGTTAAGTCTTAGAGTGCAAAATCTTGTAGAAACATATAAGAGTCTTAGAGTTTAATTCTGAGTTCCTTCTCTTGAAGAATCAATAGTTTTAGTGAGATTTCTAGGTTGTTTTAATACGGATTTACTGTTGTTTCGTCGTTGTTTCTGCTGTCTTCGTTGCTGATTTTCTGCTCTTTCATTGCTGAATTTCATTTTATTACAAATCAGGTAACTCCTAAACCTTTGTATTGCAGATTCTTGATGACAATGAAAAAATTTGAACCCGTTTGATTGGTGGAACATGTAATATCTGATTTTGTTCCAAGATAATTATTACATCAATGTTATAGAATGTAAATATGTAGTATTTAGCTATAACTTTCACTTTTGTTTACAAAACAATACTCTGTTAGTGTGTTATTTAGTTGTTAAAAGGTCCATTTCTTTTGTTTACTTCATTTTTGTTAAGCTTAGCGAATGTTCTATCACCTATTTGTTCTTCTATCATATTATATTTTTTCTTTAAATTATGTCTTGTGGCTCATTTGATAAGTGGTGAAAGGATTGATTTTAAAGTAAAGAAAGTTTTTGTATTAAGCTAAAAGTCAAGGGTTTTAGTTTGGTATAGTGGTTAATTTTTGTCATGCGCCAATTTCATCTCCTGACTCGTTGTATTTATATTGCTAATAAGCTAAGAGTTTTATCATTGTTATTTGCTCACTGGGTTACTTTCAGGCTAACTGGATTGTAGTATTTATTTATTAGTAGTAATTAAATTAGTAGTAGGCTTTTGGAACTAATAAGCCATGATGTATAATGTAAGAGATAAAATAATTAGGCCCAATAAATTAAGTTCAGGTCTGAAGCATGCTAGATTGCCCTTTTTTAATAACTATGTGGGCCAAGAAACTCAATTTTTTCATGCCCAGTGTCAATTAAGCTAGATGGCCCATTCCTTTCTTCTTTATAAAAAATAAAGGGGAAAAAACATAATCGTGCAAGATTTTAGAAAATTTTGTAAAATCTTAGCAGTACTAGTCAATTTACAAATGTACATAGCAGTAAAAAATTTACATTCGATAATAGAATCCCAACTGGATCCAATTATACCTCAACCGAGATTCTCTCCATTAAATATATCAATCCCAAAGATTTATTATTACCATAAAGTAATATTAAATATATCATTCCTTATTTTTCACCCCAAAACTATAGTTATTCCATTATACACAATATTACAAAAACAAATATGTAATTGGTATAAACATATATATAAATAGTATAATGATGATATTTAATAGTGTATAAATAATAATGGTATTCTAGTATATTAATATTATATTTTATCCTAAATTTTCAGATTGTGTATTAATGCTAGTAATAGTGGATAATTAAATATATACATGGAATACATATATACAAAGTATTATAGTAGTTTCTAATTATGTGTGGATATATATATACACGGTATAATGATGGTATTGAATAATGCATAAATTAACAATGATATTATGTGTAAGTACACATACACGGTATATCATCGGTATACAATGTATATAACATATTAAGCGTATTATTTAAGTGAAAAGGCGGAAAATCCGATCAATTAATAGTAAATCAATCTTCACAATTTACAATTGTAAAGTATAAAAGAGAATCTCAATAAAAACAAAAAAAAATGGATCTCAGCTAAAAACATATTAAAAAGAATTGAATAAATATTGACATCACCATTGTTGGCATGTTAAAAAGTTCTTTACTTTAGGTGGAAATTTCAGACAAAGAGGTGCCCAACTTATTGGTTGATTAATGTGGCGCTTGGCGCTATAGGAAGGCGTTTTTGTGAAGGTGAATGGCTGGTGCAGAGGCAATAGACAGAGTGGGGGGGCGAGAAAGGGGGATTTAATCCTAAATTACTGGGATTTTAACTTATTAATTAATGGGATATTAGATACAAGCATTTATTGAGATACGCTATAGATGTAATTTAAACTGCTAGTTTTAAAATAATCTGAAAGATCTGTTGTTTATGCTAATAGTTAAAAAAGTCCTACCATGTAAAAATCTCAAAAATAAATAAATAGCTGGTCCATTTTCTAAGATAACCATAAGCTGGCCCAAATGATTAAAAACCAAGTTTCTTCTGATAGATCCAATAAAAATGGATGTCTCTTTTAATAAATTTTTTTCTTCTTAATAGCTTAATTATTTTTAATTAATTTAAACGTTAGGCAACTAGTAAGTGCACTTAAATTTTTCATTCACGGACTCGCTTGCGTAGCGTGATATTAACATTAAATAATTTAATTCAATAATCTCATACCATATTTTCTAGCTTTAATTAATTTCTAATTTAATTAATCCTTTGCTAGAATCGTTGATTCGCTTGCGTAGCACGATAATTGATATTTAATTAATTTCTCCGAGTGTAGTAACTTTTTCAAATATAATAACGTACTAATAATCCTTGTCATAATTGTGGATTCGCTTGCGTAGTATTGTTATGGTAAAATTAATAAATTTCATCTCGACCACGCATTCTCTTGCGTAGTGTGGCTATGACATCTCATTATTCAAATTTTTTTTAAATTTTTCTAATAATCCAGAAATAAAAGAGGATATGTAAAATATAAAAATCATATAAATTATAATTTTGTCTAAAATTAATTCAAGCCAAGTTTAAGTCAATAAAGCGACTGTGCTAGAATCACGGGACTCGGGGAATGCCTTACACCTTCTCCCCGGTCAACAGAATTCCTTACACAGACTTTATTTTCGCAGACCAATAATAATATAGTCAAACTTTCCTTTGATTAGGGATTCAAATAAAAGGTGACTTGGAACACCCAAAAATCAATGCCAAGTGGCGACTCTAAATAATAAAATAATCCATGTTTTAAATTATCACTTTAATTGGAAAAACTCTTTAACCCACAACTATCCATAACATATATATCTTTTGTGGTGGTTAAAAAAGAGGTGTGACAACTCTGGCGACTCTGCTGGGGACAACCAGAATTCGAACTTGTACATGATGACTTTTATTTGCCTTTATTAATTTTGTATTTATTGTGATTTATTTGTGCCTAATGTGTTACTTGTCCGCTTTTTACCGTTTTTGATATTGTTGGACTGTACATATAAATTGTTTTCTCATGCACCCCTCTGAGTCTTCTTGAAATTAAAATTGGACATTTTCTTGACATAGCCCGCTTTCTTTGAGATAGGCGAAGTGCTTTCCACCCGGCGAAGGATTTTTAGTCACTTATGTTTTAGGTGGGGAGCACCACCAACTAATCCGAATTTCAAAAAAACAATCGGTAATTTCAAAAATAACAAAAATGAAAAATAGATTGAGTCCTAAATTGGCATTTTATTTAAAAACAAAATCGGAATTTGCATATAGTTTAGGTAAGTCTTGACCCCTTTTTATCTTATTCTTAGGTTTACCATGAATTTTTCACAAAGAAGTAGTCAGAAAAGGGTAAGGGACGAGATACCTTCTATGTTCTTGATCAGAGATAAGACCCGAGTAGTCTCTGTAATTTGTGGGCTAGTTTTGCTACATGGGAACAAAATCAAGTATTTAAGAACCTCAAGTTCCTCACAAACATCATGGGAATTAAGCCTAACAGAGATTTAATCGAGGCCCTAGTAGGTTTTTGGGACCCTGTGAACAATGTCTTCAAGTTCAAAGATTGTGAAATTACACCTACATTGTAAGAATTATGTGGGTTTACCGGATTGGGGAGAGACCTTCATGGAAAAAAGCCTGTGGGTCCGAGAAAAGTTGGTGTGAATAAATTTTTGAATAAGTTATGCCTCCGTCGAGTTCCAATGGGTTGCTTGAACGAAGGTTGGGTTTCGTTAGAATATTTCTATGACAGATTTAGGGACGATAAAGGGTTTGAGAACTTCTAGGTCACAGAATTCTTCAACCAATTGAGTTACGACGCCTGGAGGGAGTTGAGAATCTTCGCGTTTATGATATCATTTCTAGGGATCATGGTCTTTCCAGAGCGTGATGGGCGCATCATGTAACGACCCGACCAGTCGTTTTGAGTATTACAACACAGTTCCCCCATTTATTGCTCAAATTATGCTTTACAATTGTTATGTAACTTGTTGGGGTAATTGATTCAGTCCCGGTGAGGTTTTGGAATGAATTGGAACACTTAGTTCCAAGGTTTAAAGCTTAAGTTGAAATAGTGATCGGATGTCGACTTATGTGTAAACGACCCTAGAATGGAATTTTGATGATTCCAATAGCTCCGTATGATAATTTTGGACTTAGGAGCGTGTCCGTTAAATTATTTAGAAGTTCGCAGTTAAATTAGGCTTGAAATGGCTAAAATAGAAATTTAAGTTTGGAAGTTTGACCGGGGAGTTGACTTTTTGATATCGGGGCCGGAAACCAATTCTGAAAATTTGAATAGGTTAGTTATGTCATTTATAACTTGTGTACAAAATTTGAGATCAATCGGATTTGATTTGCTAGGTTTCGGCATCGAATATAGAAGTTGGAATTTTTTAGTTTCATTAGGCTTGAATTGGGGTATGATTCATATTTTTAGCGTTGTGTGATGTGATTTGAAGTTTCGACTAAGTTCGTATGATATTTTAGGACTTGTTGGTGTATTTGGTTGAGGTCCCGGGGGCCTCGGGTGAGCTTCGGATAGTTAATATATCGAAATTTGAACTTAAGGAAAATTTTGAAAATTTTGCCTTCTAGTGCAATTGCACCTGCGGACATTTTCTCGAAGGTGGAAGCTCGCAAAAGCGAGCTGGGCAAGCGTATAAGCAGGGAAGGCTGGCAAGGCAGTGTGCGCAGATGCAGAGTTTGCGCCGCATCTGCGAAGCCGCAGAAGGGGATTTTGTGATCGCAGAAGCGGAATGCGGAGAGGTAGGCTTCACCGCAAAAGCGGATACTTCTTCGCATAAGCGAGTCTGCAGAAGCAAAATTTTGTCTGCAGAAGTGAGAAAACCGCAGAAGCGGGAGAAACACTACAGACGCGGGAGTAAAAACGCAGAAGCGGTTACACAAAAGAGGTTAAAAATACCGCAGGTGCAGAACCTCTAGGCATTGTACAAAAACACAGGGGTCCGAGATTTTCTCATTTTTAAACATTCCAAACACGGGTTGAGGCGACTTTTCAGAGTGAATTCACGGGAAAACTTGAGCTAATTCACTTGCGATCATTGTTAGTAAATAATATTGGATTATCATTGGGCATTTCGATTAGATTACGTATTTTTGAAGTGAATTTAGAGGATTTGGGCCTAGGGATTTGAAATAAGATTTGAGGATTTGAAGGTCGAGTTGTTGTTGTAGTTTGGTAAATTTTGTATGGTTGGAATCTTGGATGAATGAAAATTCATATTTTGTAAATTTTGTAAACGTGGGCCCCACTGGCGATTTTTGGATGAAATTTCAGATTTTGTTGGAAAATTAGTATTTTTCATATGGAATTAATTCCTATAATTTGTATTGACTGAATCGAATTATTTGTGGCTAGATTCGAGGCGTTTGGAGGTTGATTCTCAAGGCAAAGGCATTGGAGAATAAACAATTACACGGTTTGAGGTAAGTAGCATTTCTAAATTTGGTCCTGAGGGTATGAAACCCCGGATTATGTGTTATGTTATTGGTTTTGAGGTGACGCACATGCTAGGTGACGGGCGTGTGGGCGTGCACTGTAGGAATTGGGACTTGGTCAATTCCATGGATCTGTGTAGTTGAATAAATTGTTGTTACCCATACATTTTTCCACGTATTGGGGAAATTGAACTATAAATTATGTTTAAACCATGTGTTGACACTATTGGGACCCACAGAGGTCGTGTACATATTGAATTATCTGTTAAATTACTATTTTGTACTCAGTCAAGGTTTACTTACATATTACACCTGAGTCTCTCTTATTCATTATTGAGGCATCATATCATTGTTGTTGGGCTGCTTATCATAATTTCTGAGAGCCCGAGAGACTGGATAGGTTGATGACTGAGTGAGGCTGAGAGCCTAATTGTGAGGATATTTATGGGATCGGGTTGCACGCCACAACATGTTTTATTGATTTATGCCATGATTGGCATGTTATAGCGCTTGGGATGAAAGAGCCCCTCCGGAGTCTGTAGACACAGCCAGTGAGCGCAGGTACCTACTGAGTGTGAGTGTTGAGTGACTGTGAGGTTGGAGTGAATGGGAGGACTGAGTGACTGTTGCTCTGAGAGGATGCATTGATTTCATTATTGTTGCACTTCAATTGTCATATATCACTGTTTGGAAATTTCTGAAAGACATTATCTTCTATTTCAGTCAAATTTGATATGAAATTATTGTTTGAGTTTTAAATGTTGAACTTGAAAGCATGCCTACCTTTTTATGTTGGAAATTACTGTAATTGGACGTAGCTGTGAAGCTCGTCACTATCTTCAGTTCTTTATTTAGTATTGTTACTTGCTAAATTGGTTGTACTCATACTACACCATGCACCGCGTGTGCATATCCAGGTACTTCTGGACACAGTGGTTGCTAGGTTTTTGGAACTTTATCTGTTGGAGACTATCGACGTAGTTGATTGACGTCTACAGACCTTGACTCTCTTTCCTTTTAGTTTTTATTTTGTTCTATATTTTCAGATAGTGTTTTTATATGTCGGACTTCGTTATCATTTAGTTGCTCATGTACTTAGTGACACTGAATTTTGGGAGTGTATTTATATCTAGTAGTTGTGGGATTTTCTCTTAAACTTAATTGTTATGTTTTCAGTATTTAAAAGAAATTGTGGGTTATTGATGTTGTTGGCTTGCCTAGTATTGAGATAGGCGTCATCACGACATGTGTGATTTTTGGGTCGTGATAAGTTGGTATTAGAGCCTAGGTTACGTAGGTCTCACAAGTCATGAGCAGGTTTAGTAGAGTCTTGCGGATCGGTACGGAGACGTAAGTACTTATCTATAAGAAGTTGCCGAACCCTTAGGAAATTTTCACTTTCTTGTATTCTGTCGTGTGAATTTGTTGATTCCGGAAACTAAATTTCTGTTATTCTATTCTCTCACAGATGGTAAGGACACGTACTACCGGATCGAACGGTCATCCACCAGTGCCATCAGTTAGGGCCGCGAGAGGTCGGGGTCGTGGTAGAGTGTTAGTGCCGAGGTAGAGGATGAGGTGTAGCTCGTACAACAAATGGAGCAGTACCTGTAGCACCACCAGTTGCTCCAGCTTAGGGGCAGATTCCAGATATAGCTGAGCTGATAGGACCAGCTCAGGCACCAGATGTGCCCATTGTGATTCCTGGCCTTCAGGAGGCTTTGGCCCAAATATAGACAGTTTGCACTGGCCTTGTTTAGGTGGTTTCGGCTCAGGCCGCACCAGCTACTTCTCAGGTCGGGGGAGGTACTCATACCCCTGTTGCCCGTACTCTAGAGCAGGTAGTGCAGGGACTTCAGATATAGGGGGCACTACTAGCCCAGTTGGCTACAGCTGTTCAAACCTCGGTAGTCCCCGTTATGGTAGATGATGAGCAAAGGAGACTTGATAGATTTGGTAGGCTTATCAACCTCCATCATTTAGCGGTGCTGAGTTAGAAGATGCTCAGAGTTTTCTGGATAAGTGCCAGTGGATGTTTCAGACAACGGTATTCTGGAGATCATTAGGGTCTCGTTCACTACTTTTTAGTTTTCTGGGGCTGCATTCAGATGGTGGAAGGCTTATGAGAGGCACAAGCCGGTACATGGCAGGAGTTCTTTGTTCTCTTTTTGGAGAAGTTCGTGCCACAGTTTCGCAGGGAGGATCTGCGCAAACAGTTTGAGCAGCTTCGGTAGGATGACATATCTGTGATCCAGTACGAGATGAGGTTATCTGAGTTGGCTCATAGCGTAGTTTGGTTGGTTCCCACTGATAGGGAGAGGATTTGGAGGTTTATTGATGGCCTCACATACCAGCTGCGGTTACTTATGACTTGGGAACGGGTATCTGGTGCTACTTTTGACGAGGTGGTTGACATTGCTCGGCAGATAGAGATGGCATGTAGCCAGGAGCAAGTAGAGAGGGAGGCCAAGAGGCCTCGTGGATCGAGTAGTTTCAATGGTGTTCCTTCAGGGGGTCGGCATTACCACAGCAGGGGTCGTCCTTATAGACACGCTTAGACGGGTCGTCCAATTCACCGTGGTGCATCATCCGGCCATAGTTTATACAATTCTCATCAGGGTCAGTCATCCCTCAGTGCCCTTTCATCCCATAGTTCGTCCCGTGCTCCTTTAGTTTAGGGTTCATTTGCATCGGGTGCGTCTAGCAGTTATTCTGGTTCTCGGGGCCCGATTCAGTCCTCACCACCACCAGTACCGGGGAGTTACTTTGAGTGTGGGGAGTTTGGGCATATGTGGAGCCAGTGTCCTTGTCGGCCAGGAGGTCCAGTGCAGTAGAGGAGTCAGACTACGACTTCAGCACCATTTATTTTGCCACCGCCCTGCCAGCTCGGGTTGGGGCTCAGTCAGCTAGGGGTCGCCCTAGATGGTGAGACCGATCAGGTGGTGGTCAAGCCCGATTCTAAGCTTTTCCTTCCAGACCAGATGTCGTTGCTTTAGATGCAGTGATCACATGTATTATCTAAGTGTGCCACATGGAATCTTCTATATTATTTGATCCTGGTTCCACTTATTCGTATGTATCATTGTACTTTACTCATTATCTGAATATGACATGTGAGTTCTTGGTTTCATTTGTTCGTATATCTACGCCAGTGGACGGTACTATTATTATGGATCGTGTATATCGGTCGTGTGTGGTAACTATTGGGGGACTGGAGAGTAGAGTTGATCTCTTACTGCTCAGTATGGTTGATTTCGATGTAATCCTGGGTATGGATTGGTTGTCTCCATGTCATGCTATTCTGGACTATCACGCAAAAACCGTGACGTTGGCGATGCCGGGGTTGCCTAAGGTCGAATGGAGAGGTTCTCTAGATCATATTCCCAGCAGGTATGCCGCCAGGTTTCAGTACCGGTAGAACGAGACTTTTCGGATGTATTTCCTACAAACCTGTTAGGTATGCCGTCCGACAGGGATATTGATTTCGTTATTGACTTGGTTCTGGGCACTCAGCCCATTTATATTACTCAGTATCATATGACAACAACTGAAATGAAAGAATTAAAAGAGCAACTTCAGGAACTTCTTGATGAGGGGTTTATTAGGCCTAGTGTGCCACCTTGGGGTGCACTGGTTATGTTTGTGAAAAAGAAAGATGGTACTATGCGGATGTGCATCGATTACAGGCAATTGAACAAAGTTACAATCAAGAATAAGTATCATTTGCCGCGTATTGATGATTTATTTGACCAGCTACAAGGAGCGAAGGTATTCTCCAAAATTTATTTGAGATCCGGGTATCACCAATTAAAAAATCGGGATTTTGATATTCTAAAGACGGCATTCAGGACCCGTTATGGTCACTATGAATTTCTCATGATGTCTTTTGGGTTGACCAATGCCCCAACAACATTTATGCACTTGATGAATAACATATTCCAGTCGTATCTTGATTCATTTGTCGTGGTATTTATTAATGATATCCTGGTGTACTCACGTAGCCATGAAGAACATGCACAACACTTGGGTATTGTATTACAGAGGCTGAGAGAGGAGAGACTTTATGCTAAATTCTCTAAGTGTGAGTTCTGGCTTAGTTCAGTGTCATTCTTGGGACACATAGTGTCCAGTGAAGGGATTAAGGTGGATCTAAAGAGATAGAGGAAATTCAGAGTTGGCCCAGACATCTTCAGATACTGAGATTTAGAGTTTTCTCGTCTTGGCCAGTTATTATCGTCACTTCGTGAAGGGTTTCTCGTCTATTGCATCGCCTATAACTAAATTGACCCAGAAAGGTGCTCCGTTCAGGTGGTCGGATGAGTGTGAAGAAAGCTTTCAGAATCGCAAGACAACTTTGACTACATCCCCAGTATTGGTGTTGCCTACAGGTTCAGGGTCTTATAGTGTGTATTGTGATGCATCGCGTATTGGTCTCGGCGCAGTGCTGATGCAAGACGTTAGGGTGATTGCTTATGCGTCCAGACAGTTAAAGGTACATAAGAAGAATTATCTGGTCCACGATCTTGAGTTAGAAGCTATTGTTCATGCCCTGGAGATTTGGAGGAATTATTTATACGGTGTCCATTGTGAGGTTTATACCGGTCACAAGAGTCTACAACATATGTTTAAACAGAAGGATCTTAATTTTCGGTAGCGGAGGTGGTTGGAGTTGCTTATGGATTATGATATCACAATTCTCTATCATCACAGAAAGGCCAATGTGGTGGCTGATGCTTTGAGCCATAAGGCGAAGTGTTTGGGCAGCTTAGCATACTTACCGGTAGTAGAGAGGCCTTTAGCCTTGGATGTTCAGGCCTTGGCCAACCAGTTTGTCAGATTGGATATTTTCGAGCCGAGCCGAGTTTTGCCTTGTGTGGTTTCGCAGTCTTCTCTTTATGAATGTATCAGAGAACGTCAGTATGATGACCCTCATCTGCTTGTCCTTAAGGACACGGTTCAGCACGGTGATGCCAAGGAGTTCACTATTGGGGATGACGGTGTATTACAGATGCTGGACATACTATGTATGCCTAATGTAGATGGTTTGCGTGAGTTGATTCTCCAGGAGGCTCATAGTTCACGGTACTCCATTCATCCAGGTGCCGCGAAGATGTATTAGGATTTGAGGCAGCACTATTGGTGGAGGCAAATGAATAAAGATATAGTTGGGTTTGTAGCTCGGTGTTTAAATTGTCAACAGGTGAAGTACGAGCGTCAGTGACAGAGCGGATTACTTCAGAGACTTGCAATTCCGAAATGGAAATGGGAGTTTATTACCATGGACTTCATAGTTGGGCTCCCACGGACTTTGAGAAAGTTCGATGTTGTTTGGGTGAATGTAGATCGGTTGACCAAGTCCTCACATTTTATTCCAGTCGGTATTACTTATTCTTCGGAGTAGTTGGCTAAGATTTATATCAGTGAGACTGTTCGCCTACACGGTGTGCCCGTGTCCATCATTTCATATCAGGGCACACAGTTCACATCATAATTTTGGAGAGCAGTGCAGCGAGAATCAGGTACAAAGGTTCAGTTGAGTACAACATTTCACCCTCAGACGAACGGACAGTCCGAGCGCACTATTCAGATATTGGAGGATATGCTACGCGTTTGTGTCATTGATTTTGGGGGTTCTTGGGATCAATTTCTGCCACTGCCAGAGTTTTCTTACAATAACAGCTACCAATCGAGCATTCAGATGGCTCTGTATAAGGCTTTATATGGAAGATGGTGTCGGTCTCCGGTGGGTTGGTTTGAGTTGGGTGAGGCTAGGCTATTGGGTACTAATTTGGTTCAGGATGCTTTGGAGAAGGTTAAATTGATTTAGGAGCAACTTCACACAGCGCAGTCTAGACAGAAGAGTTATGCCAATAGGAAGATTCGTGATGTTGCATACATGTTGGGGAGAAGGTTCTGCTCAAGATTTCACCCATGAAAGGGGTGTTGAGGTTCGGAAAGAAGGGCAAGTTGAGCACTCAGTATATTGGGTCGTTTGAGATGCTTAAGAAAATTGGAGAGGTGGCTTATGAACTTGCTTTGTCGCCTCGTCTATATGGTGTACATCTAGTATTTCATGTATCTATGCTCCCGAAGTATGTCGAAGATCCATCTCATGTTTTGGATTTCAGCACAATGCAGTCGGATGGTAATTTGACTTTTGATGTGGAGCCGGTGGCCATTTTAGACCGGTAGGTTCAAAAGTTGAGATCAAAGAACATAGCTTTAGTGAAAGTGCAATGGAGAGGCTAGCCAGTCGCAGAAGCTACCTGGGAGATTGAGCGGGAGATACGAAGCAAGTATCCACGCCTATTTGAGGCTCCAGGTATGATTCTAAACCCGTTCGAGGACAAAAGTTTATTTAAGAAGGGGAGAATGTAACGACCCGACCGGTCGTTTTGAGTATTACCACCCCGTTCCCCCATTTACTACTCAAATTCTGCTTTATAATTTTTATGTGACTTGCCGGGGTAATTGGTTCGGGTCCGGTGAGGTTTTGGAATGAATTGGAATATTTAGTTCCAAGGTTTAAAGCTTAAGTTGAAATAGAGACCGGATGTCGACTTATGTGTAAACGATCCCATAATGGAATTTTGATGGTTCCAATAGCTCCGTATGATGATTATGGACTTAGGAGTGTGTCCGAAAAAATTATTTGGAAGTCCGTAGTTAAATTAAGCTTGAAATGGCTAAAATAAAAATTTAAGTCGGGGAGTTGACTTTTTGATATCGGGGCCGAAATCTGATTTTGAAAATTTGATTAGGTATGTTATCTCATTTATGACTTGTGTGCAAAATTTGAGGTCAATCTTACTTGATTTGATAGGTTTCGGCATAAAATGTAGAAGTTGGAAATTTCTTAGTTTCATTAGGCTTGAATTGGGGTATGATTCTTGTTTTTAGAGTTGTTTAATGTGATTTGAAGTTTCGACTAAGTTCGTATGATATTTTAGGACTTATTGGTGTATTTAGTTGAGATCCCGGGGGCCTCAGGTGAGTTTCAGATGGTTAACGGATCGAAATGGACTTAAGAAAAAATCTGAAAATTTTGCCTTCTGGTGCAATCGCAGCCGCAGACATTTTCTTGCAGTGCGAGCTTGCAGAAGCGAGCTGGGCAAGCACAGAAGCGGGGAGGGCTGGCAAGGCAGTGTGCGCAGGTGTGGAGTTTGTGCCGCATCTCCGAAGCCGCAGAAGCGGCTTTGTGATCGCAGAAGCGGAACACGGAGGGACAGGCTTCACCGCAGAAGCGAGAATGGCACAGAAGCAGAAGAAAAACTGCCGAAGCGATTACGTAGAAGCGGTTAAAAATGCCGCACGTGCGGAACCTCTGGGCAGTGTATAAAAGCATAGGGGTCCGAGATTTTCTCATTTTTAGACATTCCAAAAACATGTTGAGGCGATTCTTCGGAGAGAAATCACGGAAAAACTTGAGGTAAGTCACTTGTGATCATTGTTAGTCAATAATATTGGATTATCATTGAGAATTTCGACTAGATTACGTATTTTTGAGGTGAAATTAGAGGATTTGGGCCTAGAAATTTTAAAATAAGATTTAAGGATTTGAAGGTCGAGTTATTGTCGGAATTTGGTAAATTTGGTATGGTTGGACTCGTGGATGAATGGTCATTCATATTTTGTAACTTTTTTTGGGTTCCGAGATGTGGTCCCCATGGGAGATTTTTGTATTAAATTTCAGAATTTATTAGAAAATTAGTATTTTCATATGGAATTAATTCCTATAATTTGTATTGACTGAATCGAATTATTTGTGGCTAGATTCGAGGCGTTTGGAGGCCGATTCGCGAGGCAAAGGCATTGCAGAATAAAGAATTAAATGGTTTGAGGTAAGTAACAGTTCTAAATTTGGTCCTGAGGGTATGAAACCCCGGATTATGTGTTATATAACTGGTTTTGAGGTGACGCACATGCTAGGGGACGGGCGTGTCGGCGTGCACCGTAGGAATTGGGACTTGGTCAATTCCATGGATCTGTGTAGTTGAATAAATTGTTTTTACCCGTACATTTTTTCAAGTATTAGGGAAATTGAACTATAAATCATGTTTAAACCATGTGTTGACACTGATAGGACCCACATAGGTCTTGTACATATTGAATTATCTGTTAAATTACTATTTTGTACTCAGTCACGATTTTACTTGCATACTACATCTCAGTCTCTCTTGTTCATTATTCATGCATCATATCATTGTTGTTGGGCTGCTTATCGTGATTTACGAGAGCCCGAGAGACTGGAAAGGGTGATGACTGAGTGAGGCTGAGGGCCTAACTGTGAGGATATTTATGGGATCGGGCTGCACATCGCAACATGTATTATTGATTTATGCCATGATTGTCTTGTTATAGCGCTTGGGCTGAAGGAGCCCCTTCGGAGTCTTTACACACCCCTAGTGAGCGCAGGTACCTACTGAGTGCGAGTGCCGAGTACTGAGTGACTGAGAGGAATGGGTGACTGTGAGGAAAGAGTGACTGTGAGGTTGGAGTGAATGGGAGAACTGATTGACTGTTGCTCTGAGAGGATGCATTGATTTCATTATTGCTGCACTTCAGTTGTCATATATCACTGTTTGGAAATTTCTGAAAGACATTATCTGTTGTTTCAGTCCAATTTGATATGAAATTACTGTTTGAGTTTTAAATTTTGAACTTGAAAGCATGCCTACCTTATGTTGGAAATTACTGTAATTGGACTTAGCTGTGAAGCTCGTCACTATCTTCGGTTCTTTATTTAGTATTGTTACTTGCTAAGTTGCTTGTACTCATACTACACCCTACACCTCGTGTGCAGATCCAGGTACTTCTGGACACGGTGGTTGCTAGTTTGTCGGGGCTTTATCCGTTGAACACTTCGTCTGCAGACTTTGACTCATTTTTCTTTCATTTTTTATATTGTTTTATATTTTTCAGACATTATTTTTTTATCAATCGGACTTCGTTATCGTTTAGTTGCTCATGTACTCACTGACACCGGATTTTGGGAGTGTATTTATATCTAGTAGTTGTGGAATTTTCTCTTAAACGTAATTATTATATTTTTAATATTTAAAAGAAATTATGGGTTATTGATGTTGTCTGCTTGCCTAGTATTGATATAAGTGCCATCACAACAGGTGTAATTTTTTTGTCGTGACACATCATTATTGGATTGGTTGCGGTAGTCTCATTTTTGCAAAGTAGCGAAGATTATACCATTTTGCCCATGATTCTGGGAGATATTTTCCAAGCTTTGACGTGTTGCCAAGCGGGTGATGAAAATTACTTCGAGGGATGCAACATTCTGTTGTAGATGTGGTTTATAGAGCACCTTTATCATCATCCAATAGTAGTAAGTTTCAGTGATCATTGGCTGAATTACATTGGATGTCAACCAAATAGGGCCATGAGTTATAATCTTCAAAATGGGGTAAGGGCATGGCGGACACTACTTGGTTCATTGACTGTTGATAGAATCACTTGGAACTATTATTGGTTCCCTTCTACTAGGATCATGCATATGTAGACATATCGCCCGTTCTTTATACCCATGGGTTTCAGAGGTTTTCAACCCTACGCACTTATACGTGTCATGCGCCAACTAGGGAGAAAGCAAAAGAGGCCCCAGATTGAGGACATGCGTCTGTTTGTGTGGGAATTCAAGGGAAAGGAACTTCCAAGGGTGTCATATGCACAAAAGGTTTGGTTCGGTAGTCGATTTTCTGACTTGGACGAGATGGTAGCTAATCGTGAACATGGAGAGGTAAGCCTCGCATACCTTGAGTGGTTTCATAATCAGGCTATCCCGGAGCAAAGGCCAGAAAGATCCATACGGAATGCATTTGATTGGGAGGAGGAGATTGAGGCTAGAGTTAGAAAACCCTGAAGGAAAGTGGCACAAAAGTACCACTCATGTATTGACATTTTACAAGAAGATAAAGGTATTCCAGAGACAACAATGGACATACAATAGGCTGATTTTGAGAAGGAAAAGGCTCAGTAGGCACAAGAGAGGCGAGCACTCAAATCTCGAATTAGACAGAAAAATGTGATCACTACCGCTCAACAACAAGAAGAAAGAGAATCCCAGTTTAAGGTGGTCCGTGATCATGAGCGCATAGGTTTTGCTCCATTAATCCAAGATCTTAGGGATCAGATAGGGGGAGTTGAGTCAAGCAAGGAGTGCCAGATCACATAGTTTGAAATAGAAAGACATTGCTACCAAAGTATGATCTATCGGTTAGAGGGGGAGTCACTAGAAGTTCGGCGCCCGAGAGATATGGCGTTGAAGCGCGAGCATGATGCACTGGATCTAGCTGAGACTCGTGGTCAGCAAAATCAAGAGTTGCATTTGACTCAGGAGCACATTAAAGGAAAGATCCTTGAGGTAGCTACATATACCTCCCGAGCTTGCAGGAGTTGCCAGGGAATGATGCCTGATCGGTTTTGCAGAAGTATCATTGAATGTCGCTCATCACATATCTGCAAATTTAGAGAAGATATACCGCGATGTTGGGGGTCAGCCGCAGGAATAAGCGCCTTGACTACAATGATGTCGGTGGATTATACCCCAAAGATCAGAGTCTTATTTTACTTGGCAATCCATTTTGATTGTTCATTTGTTGTCATTGAGTTTGTAAGAGTCTTTTTGTCACGACCCAAATTCCCACCACAGGCGTCGTGATGGCACCTAGTCTCTAAGACTAGGTAAGCCGATTTTCATTATATTTCGAAGCCATTTTTTTTAAAACTAACATCAGAATTAATTGCAAATATAACAACCCCCAAGACTGGTAGTACTGAGTCACGAACTCTAACTGAATACATGAAATGATCTAAAGGATCAAATACTCAATACTGTTTGAATAATAAATAATAGTACAATAAAATGGAAAGACTCCAAGGAACTGCGACGACCAAGCAGCTCTACCTTGAATCCTTGCGATCCCACTCTAACTCTGTCCGAATCTGATATTTTCAATACCTGGCTCTGCACAAAAATGTGCAGAAGTGTAGTATGAGTACACTACGGTCGGTACCCAGTAAGTATCAAGACTAACCTCAGTGGAGTAGAGACGAGGTACAGTCAAGACAATCACTAGTCTAATAACATGTGCAATATAATATACAACATAATACTGAAAAAAATAACAATAATGATAACACTAATCAACCAGTAATCTGTACAGCAGGGCAACAAGAACATCATTAATGATACTAAACAAATAATAAATACGTGTACACCCAATTAATTCAAGTTTTTCAAATAAATATCTTTCACATATAATTCTTCCAAATAACTCTATTTCAAATATAATTTCTTCAAATAAATATCTTTCAAATATACTTCCTTTAAATAAATCTCTCTCAAATATAATTTCTTTAAATAAATATCTTTCGAATGTAATCCTTTACAATAAATCTTTTTGAATAAAAATCCTTCCAAATAAATATTTTGAATATAATTCTTTCAATTAAAAAGTCACCATGTGACACTTCATTTCATAATCATTCAACAATGGGTTTCAACCCATGTTCATATTTTTCACAAACACGGGTCTCAGCCCTCTTTCATATTTCCACGACAATTCATGCCTATAATTAAATCATCATATTTTTCCGGCACCTCGTGCCCTAATTTCATATCACAATTGCACTGATAATTCACGTGCCAATATCATCATTATTTATTCCACCCCAATTTCAACATAAATCAACCTATTATCAATTTACCAACAACAAGACCAATGTCACAAAATATAAAAATAAACACAAGAAAAATTACAATATCACATAACAATCACCAACTCCACAACATCACATATTACCCCCTGACAATAGCCACCATTATCCCTCTTATATCCATCATTATCCCTCCGCCCTTACAATATCAATAGCCACCCTTTATCGCTCATATAGCTACTCTTATTCCTCCGCCCAGACAATATCACAACGCGCATAACAACAGTGAAATGCCACCATTATACCCAGATAATATCAACAATGGAATGTCACCCTTATATCCTCAAAATAACAACTCACACAATACAACAATTTACACGAAAAATTATCACGGCAACATAACAAAATCAATTCACATTACAGTTTGCCCAATGGCCACAACAAATTCCAAGGATGTAACAAAATCAATTAG
The DNA here is from genome assembly GCF_000715075.1 of Nicotiana tabacum. Classification (NCBI taxonomy): domain Eukaryota; kingdom Viridiplantae; phylum Streptophyta; class Magnoliopsida; order Solanales; family Solanaceae; genus Nicotiana; species Nicotiana tabacum. The sequence continues at coordinate 128,143,655 of NC_134091.1, forward strand.
TTTCACAACAAATAGCCCAAGTCTCCACACAATGTATATATAAAACCTCAAAAAAATCAACAGAGATAGAAAAATAATCAACATAGGGCACACCTTCATTAATCCAAATTTAGATAATTATATTAACACCTCTTCTTAAGTTCATTTAATTAATTATTTGCAGAGAAAAAATCCATAATAAAATTTAAATCCCATGAATATCAAACCATCAAACTCACAGAATTCACATAAATATACAGGTAACATGCACATAAAATCGTCATATAAAAACAAATTCAATAAATGCGAATTGAAGCATGGCAAACAGATGACTAAATAAATGCCATCAATTATCCAATTTACTACACAATAAGCCTAAGACCTTAACCCAATATATTTTTCACATATAAGCCCGAGTATGTACTCGTCACATCGCGTAGACGGCTTTTCATATTTCACAAATGGCACATAAGACTCGATACCTAAGGGGTAATTTCCCCACTCGATGTTAAGCAAGACACTTACCTTATTGAAGTTATATCGATATTCCAAAATTGCCTTCTTGCTTGAATTGACCTCCGGACCGCTCAAATATATTCAAATCAGTTGTATAACTTCATTAAAATTCATCAAAAATAATTTCGGATAATAAAATGTCGACTTAAAAATTTATTCCAAAAAGTCAACAAAAGTCAACGCGGGACCCACCACTCGAAACCCGACAAAATTTTTACGAAATCCGAACACCCATTCATGTATGAGTTCAACCATACCAATTTTACTCAAATCCGACATCAACTCGACCCTTAAATTTCTAAATTAAACCAAGAGGGTTTTCACAATTTTTTCCAACTTCATTTACCAATTAAATGTTAAAAACAACTATGGATTCGGGTAATTTGACCAATATTGAGTTAAGAACACTTACCCCTTTGTTTTCCTTGAAGAACTCCCAAAAATCGCCTCTTCCCGAGCTCCAATCTGTAGAAAATAGAAGTCTCATTTTCAGAACTTAATGTTTCTACCCAGGCATCAAAGCATCGCGATCGCGGAAGAACGAATGTGATCACGTAGAAGGAAAATGGCTACTGCCCAAAACGTGTTACGCGATCGCGGACAGATTTGTGCGATCGCAAAAAAGAAAAATATGGTGCCCACGAACTGAGCTATGCGAACGCGTGAAGAAGCAGGCGAATGCGAAAGAGGGAAAGGCATACTTACGCGTTCGCAAACAGAAGAATGCGAACGCGTAGAGGAAATGACCACCACTCCCGAGCTCATAATTTCTTCTACGCGAACGCGAATGTGGAGCTGCGAATGCGAAGAAGGGAAAGGCAGACCTTCGCGATCGTGGATGAAGGCTCGCGAATGCATAAAACAAATAATTCCTCCTCCATAATAACTCATCGCGAACGCGAAAGAGATGATGTGAACGCGATTAAGGAAACCAGATGACATATTCAGCAGTTCAAAAATAGAAGAAAATGACCCGTAGCCTATCCGAAACACACCCGAGGCCCCCGGGACCTAGTCTAAAATTATCAACAAGTACCATTACCTAACACGGACTCGCTCCAGGACTCAAATCACATCAAACAACATCAAAATAACGAATCGCACTTCAAATCAAAATCTATGAACTTTAAACTTTCAAATTCTATATTTTGTGCCGAAACACATCAAATCAATCTAGAATGACTTCAAATTTTGCACACAGGTCATAATTGACATAACTAAGCTATTCAAATCTCCAGAATTGTATTCCGGCCCTGATATCAAAAAGTCAATCCCCGATCAAACTTCTCAAAAATTCATCTTTTGTCATTTCAAGCCAAATTCCTCTATAGACCTCCAAATAATTTTTCGGACATGCTCCTAAGTCCAAAATCACCATACAGAGCTATTGACATCATCAAAATTCTATTTTGGAATCGTTTACTCAAAAGTCGACTCTCCGGTCAATTCTTTCCATTTAAGCTTCTAAATAAGGATTGTTCTTTTAATTTATATCCGAAACTTCAGTAAATCAAACTCGACCACACCCGCGGGACATAATACATATTGCGAAGCTGCTCGAGACCTTAAGTCACTGAACGGGGTGTTAATTCTTAAAACGACAAGTCGGGTCATTACACTTTTTGTGTGTTGAGTCTTGTTGTTTTGCTTTTTATCTTTAAACGTCTGATTGAGTCGAGTATGGTCATGTTCAGATGTTTGTCTTTATGTAATTTTTATTTTTGGGTCTTGTATAAAAATAAAAAATAAAAAGAAAAATCAATTAAAAAAATTTATTTTAGTAAAATTCGAAAACGAACCAAAAAGATTTTTCTTTTTGTAAGTATTTAAAAAATAGTCATAACCCTGAACTACGTATTGATCTGATTCATGCGAGACATGATACTTAGGCAACCTCCAAAAGGTTCGATCGAAATATTTTTGAACGACTCTAAAATGAGGGATCAAAATGAAGTGAGCGAAAAGAAAAGCGAAAAACAAAAGAGGAAAAAAATAAGAGCGTCAATAAGCAATAGCCTTATAAGCCGTAATAAAACATGAAAACTTCCAAAAGCATGTTAGAAATGGTGATAATATTAGGAGTATGGCATATTACGTGTGATTCATATCTGTAAAATGTTTAACCCTAAAATGTTTGTTGTCTCTTAATCAGTAAACTTAAGGTGGTTGGTTTGTGGTGAAACTAGCAACACATCATTACTTCACCATATCTAAGGGAAAAGTAATAATGACTAACAATGATGAAAGCGAGTTGGTTAGTGACGAGCCCCATGGTCAGTTAGTTAAACAAGAGTTAGAGGAACTAAGAAGATTGAAACAATAACTGTTTGATGTGTATCAAGCTTGGGTCTCCGGTCAGTCTCCGCCTAGGGTCCCTCAGAGGGAACTTCCACCATACCCCTGGATGCTCAACCACTGCTCCATGCAACGAGCAATCACATTCTACCACCAGGGTATGTGCTGAATTACAGCTTTCCCGCTACCCCTGGTACCTCTAATGTGCGACCTACAGCCGCACTCGTCAGGAATACCCCCCTCGTCGTGTCAGGCACGCCAGTATATATACACCCGCCACCACCTCCTATGAAGAGGCCAAATAATGAGCCATTATCTCATGCTTATGATTGTCAATAATACTCTCCAAATATGGCTTCAGGGTCTCGGCACCATACAATCATACTCCTCAATACGAGTCACCAGTGGAAACTGAAAAGGCTTCCAAGACGGGTGAGCTATATGAGATGGCTAGAAAAAGGAAAAGTCTCGAGCAGAACATAAAGAACATACAAGTACTAGGTGGTCACAAAAGTGTTTCATTCAATGATCTATGCATATTCCCTCATATCCATTTGCCACCAGGGTTCAAGACCCCAAAATTTGAGAAATATGATGGATACGGTGACCCTATCACCCACTTGAAAAGGTACTGCAACCAACTAAGGGATGTAGGAGGAAATAAAGATTTGATGATAGCTTATTTTGGCGAGAGTCTGGTGGGGTAACCTCTGAATGGTTAATTGACCAAGATATCTCCCACTGCATGTTTGGGATGACATGGCACAAGCCTTCGTCAAATAATTTCATTACAACATTGATACTGCGCCGGATGGTAATTCTCTATCCAATATGAAGAAAAAGCCGACTGAAAGATTTAGGGAGTATTCCATCAAGTGGAGGGAGCAAGCGGCTAGAGTTAAGCCACCCATGGATAACCACGAGTTGATCACTATATTTTTGGAGGCTCAAGAGCCTGATTACTTTCAGAACATGATGCCCGCGATGGGTAGACCTTTTGTAAAACAATCAAAATAGGGGAGATGGTCGAAAAAGGCCTCAAGACTGGCAAAATTGTAAGTCAATCTGCTCTCAAAGCCACCACCCAATCAATCCAAAATGGGTCGGGAAGTTTGGCTCGGCCTCCCAATTATGCTCGTCCCAGCCAGTGTTTTCAAGCTTATGTTCTGTGTTGTCAAACAGTGTTTTCAAGCTGCTCTCAAAGCCAGTATTTTCAAGAAGCTTGGCTGAGAGCATCAACTTGCTGAGCCCAAGGGAGTTATGCTCGACCTCCCAATTAACAGGTACGGGCACTAGCTACAAGGATCCCTCGACCTCAGCAGCAAAATTTTTGGGCACCCTAAAATGCTTGTCCCAGCCAGGATTATGGTCGAGAGCAGAGGCCGGTGGAAATATTCACTCCATTGGCTGAATCATTCTCTAGTTTGTTCCAGAAGTTGAAGCAGATGGGTGTGATTGGACTCATCGCTCCCCACCATATGCATCCCGATTCACATAGATTTCAAGCAAATGCTAGATATGAATATCATTCAGGTGCCCCGAGGAATAACATTGATGACTGTTGGACACTGAAAAGAGCCATAGAAAGACTCATCGCTGAAAAGTTAATTGAGGTAACGAATGGCGAGGACCCTCCTAATATGACAAACAACTCGTTGCCAGCACACAATGATGTTCATTTTGTGGGAATGATTGGTTGAGATCAAGAATACAAGTCGGTTGGTCGAGCAGAAATAACAGTGGGAACGATTCAAGAAGGAGTAGGACTGGAAGTAAGTCCAAGCCGAGATGTGCCATTGATTGTGAAAGGCTTCCAGTTCTTAGAGAAGGCACTTTATTTGTTCCAAAAATCTCGAGGTCAGAAGTTCTCTCCAATGTTCCAAGCCCAATGTTGTATGTCCTTGAAGGCCACCCCAACACAAGGCAGAATCAGAGCGCTACAAAGGGTATAATGGACCCGATCATAATCAAGTCCACCATACAACCCTGTGTGACAAACACAAAAACCACTCCTTGGAACTACAACAAACCTGTGATGACCTACAAAGGCAAGGAAATCATAGAAGAAGTGGGGAAAACTGGAGGTTTGACTCGATCGGGGAGGTGTTACTCTCCAGAAGATTTGAGGAAGGCCAAGAAAATTGAGAAGGCCAAATGTAAATAAAGAAACCAGTTATTGAAGAAGAGGCGGAAGAGTTTTAAAAAAAAATAAAAGTTCAGGATTACTCAATCATTGATCACTTGAGAAAGACTCCCGCTCAAATCTCTCTGTTATCTCTGTTCATACATTCAGAAGAGCATGTCCGTGTACTAATCAAGATCCTGAACCAGGCACATATCTCAGAGAAGACCACAGTGAATCAGTTAGAGAAGATGGCCAACAAATATTTTTAGGTAAACAGAATCTCCTTTAGTGATGTTGAACTCCCCGAGGAGGGAGCCGAGCACAATAAGGCTTTGCACCTGACTGTCAAATGTAAAGGTCACTAAGTAAAGCGAGTCATGGTTGATGGAGGCTCGAGTGTAGATGTATGCCCTCTCTCTACATTGCAAAGCATGAAAATTAATATAGATAGAATCCAACCCAGCAATGTCTGCATCCGGGCGTTTGTTGGCTCAGTGAGAGATACCATTGGGGATATCCACCTCACCATGACAATTGGGCCAGTTGATTTTGAAATTGTCTTCCAAGTAGTGGACATGGAAACTTCTTATAACTTTATTATTGGAAGGCCATGGATCCATATGGCTTGAGCTGTGCCATCCATCTTGCATTAGATGCTCAAGTTTGAACATGACAGGCAAGAAATTATTATTCACGGAGAAGACGAGTCGTCCATTTATAAAGACCCATTAATCCCGTGTATTGAGGCCAAGGAAGGGTGTGAGTCCATAGTCCATCAGCCTTTCGAAGTGGTTGATGTGGACCATGTTGAGGAAGGAAAGCCCATTCTGCATCCCTATATTTCTGCAACATCTGTAATGGTGGCTGCATTTATGCTGAGACAAGGTTATGATCCAGGAAAAGGCTTGGGGGCATCATTGCAAGGAATTTTGAAATCCATTTCACTGTTCAGTAATAAGGGTACTTTTGACTTAGGTTTCTGGCCAAGAAAAGCAGATGAATACAAAGCCAAGCACCGCAAAAATCATGGGTGGGTCTTGCAACAACCGATCCCTTACGTTTTCTACACTTTTGTCAAGCCACGACTCCAAGGGGGTCAAAATTGCTCGGCGCAGGAAAATATTGATGAAATTTTCCATGGCCTCAGCAAGATATTTTCTGAAGTGAATATGATCTAGGTTGGGGAAAGCACTAGTCGTGCTGCTATGCAACTAATTGGCCCAGACACCATGCTCAACAACTGGGAAATAACTCGTCTTCCCACAAGAAAGGAGTCTTGGTAGTTTTATTTTGCAATTTCGTTTTTGTATTTAGGTTACTTTCAGGGTTATAATCCAAACATCTCAGTATGATTGTTTTGTTTTGATGTTAACCCTTCTATCCTTTCTAATCCAATGAAATGCAGTTCAGTTTTGTATTAAGTTTTGTATCTTTTCCTTTTCCTAATTCTTATCATTTTGTTTCCATTTCAGTTTTGTTAAAGTCGACTTAATATGACATGCATGCAGAATTCACGCCCAGATCTTAAAAAGCTGTCTAATTTCGAAGTAATGCATCAAAAGGTTGAATATGATAAATATGAGGTTGTTTAGGAAATAAAAAGAGAATTGGAACAATTTGAAAATAAGCCAAAGCCCAACCTCAATGAAACTGAGCCGATTAATATCAGAAGTCATGAAGAAGTTAGAGAAACAAAGATAAGCATTCACACTGAACAAAAAAACAGAGATGCCTTGATTCAACTTTTATTTGAATACATGGATGTGTTTTCTTGATCTTATAACGATATTCCGAGTTTAAGTGATGATCTAGTCATTCATAAACTTTCCACGTATCCTGATTTTCCACCAATCCAACAAAAGCAACGAAAAATTTAAACGGACATGAGTGATAAAATCAAAGAGGAAATAATGAAGCAACTGAGCGTCAATGTAGTCAGAGCCGTACGATACACCACTTGGGTGGCAAATTTTGTGCTTGTGCCAAATAAGGACAGAAAAACCAGAGTCTGTGTTGACTACAAAAACCTACACAAATCAAGTCCAAAGGATACTTTTCCTTTACCAAACATCCACATTCTTGTAGATAATTGTGCAAAGCATAAGATACAATCATTCGTGGATTGCTATGTTGGGTACCACCAGATTCTAATGGATGAGGATGATGCAAAAAAGACCGCTTTCACCACCCCATGAGGTACCTATTGTTACCGGGTCATGTCGTTCGGTTTGAAGAATGCAGGGGCAACTTGCATAAGGTCCATGACCATCAATTTTCACGGCATGATACACAAAGAGATTAAAGTATATGTCGATGATGTCATTATAAAGTCAAAGACACATGCTGATCATGCACGCGAGTTGAAAAAGTTATTCGAACAGCTGCGAAGGTATGACATTAAGCTCAATCCAACCAAGTGTTCATTTGGGGTTCCGTTTGGGAAGCTCCTCGATTTTATAGTCAGCCGGAGAGGCATCGAATTGGATCCATCTAAGATAAAATCCATTCAAGATCTGCCACCCCCGAAGAAAAAAACTGAAGTTGCTCGAGATATTTAACTACATCAGTAGGTTCATTGCTCAGCTCCAACCACGTGTGAGCCCATCTTTAAGTTGCTGAAAAAGGATCCTGCTATCAAGTGGACGGACGAATGCCAAAAAGCTTTTGACATGATCAAATATTATCTATCAAAACCTTATGTACTGGTCCCACCTGAACATGGTAGGCCTTTATTTTTATATCTATCTGTGATGGATAATTCCTTTGGATCCGCTCTGGGGCAACATGATGCGACATGCAAAAAGGAACAGGTAATCTATTATTTGAGCAAGAAGTTCACCAATTATGAGGTTAAGTATACCCTTTTAGAAAGGGCATGTTGTGCCTTCACTTGGGTCGCTCTGAAGCCGAGGCATTATCTTTTGGTCTACACTACTTACCTCATATCCAGAATGGATCCTTTGAAGTATAGGCTTTGGCAGACCATTTGGCGGAGAATCCAGTTGATGATGATTACAAGCCACTGAGTACATACTTCCCAGACAAAGAGGTCAACTCAATAGAGGAAGTAGTTCCGGACGACAACCATGTATGGAAAATGTATTTTTGATTGGGCTGTCAATATCAAAGGGGTTGGGATAGGGGAAATCCTCATATCACCTATTGGACAACATTATCCTACAATGGCCCGACTTCGGTTCTTCTATACCAATAATACGGTAGAATACGAGGCTTGTATTATGGGTCTAAAAATGGCCCTCGATCTGGATGTGCATGAGCTTTTGGTTATGAGAGATTCCGACTTGCTTATTCGGAAGGCCCAAGGCAAATGGGAAACTCGAGACATCAAGCATATTCCATACTGACAATGTGTACAAGACCTGAGCAAAAGATTTAAATCCATCGAGTTCAGGTACATTCCCAGGTTTCACAACAAGCTAGCTGACGCCATAGCTACCTTAGCCTCGATGCTCCCTTATCCAAGCAACACTCATATTGATCCATTGGAAATCTAAGTTCGGAATCAACACGGTTACTACAATACAATTGAGGCAGAACTAGATGGTGAACCATGGTATCATGACATAAAAAGATTCCTGAAAATAAGGGAATACTCGGAGCATGCCAAGGAGGATCAAAAAAGAACTATAAGGCGACTTGCCGGTGGTTTTTTCCTGAATGGGGAAATTTTGTACAAAAAGACCCCAGACTTGAACCTGTTGAGATGCATAGATTCCACAGAAGCTGAGCAGATCATGAATGAAGTGCATTCGGGGGTATGTGGGCCTCACATGAATGAATATGTTTTGGTGAAGAAGATTCGGCGAGCGAGGTATTATTGGCTTACTATGGAGCGAGATTGCTTCAATTTTGTTTACAAGTGTCACCAATGCCAGATTCATGGCGACCTGATTCACTCGCCTCTGTCGGAATTGCACTACAAGTCCTCTCCTTGGCCTTTCGTTGCATTGGGAATGGATGTTGTTGGGCCGATCGAGTCAAATGCTTCAAAGGGGCATAGATTTATTTGGTTGCAATTGATTACTTTACCAAGTGGGTGGAGGTTTTCACTTTCAAAGCAATCATCAAGAAAGCAGTGGTAGACTTTGTTCATTCTAACATCATCTGTCATTTTGGTATCCCAAAGACCATTATCACTGACAATGCAACCAATCTAAATAGTCATCTGATGAAGGAGGTATATGAGCAATTTAAAATTGTGCATCGCCATTCTACCCATTACCGACCAAAAGCCAATTGAGCCGTTGAAGCGGCAAACAAGAACATCAAGAAGATTCTTAGGAAGATGATACACGGGTCCAAGCAATGGCATGAAAAGTTTCTCTTTGCTCTTTTGTGATACCGCACGACTACTCGCACGTTTGTTGGTGCAACTCCTTATCTGCTGGTATATGGAACAGAATCTGTAATACCTGCTGAAGTCGATATTCCCTCTCTCCGAATCATTGTGGAATCGGAGATTGAAGACACCAAGTAGGTCAAGACCTGATTAGAACAACTAATGCTGATTGATGAAAAATGGCTAGCAGTAGTGTGTTTTGGCCAGTTATACCAGCAAAGAATGAAATGCGCTTACAACAAGAGAGTGCATCCAAGGCACTTCGAGGTAGGCCAACTCGTTCTGAAACGCATTCTTCCACACCAAGTAGAAGCTAAAGACAAGTTCGCCCCAAACTGGCAAGGACCCTACATCATCAAGAAAGTGTTACCAAAATGGGCTTTGCACTTGGTAGATAAAGAAGGATGGGTACCCGACATGACTATTAACGCAGATGCAGTCAAAAGATATTATGTTTGATATATACCCATTGCGGAACTTTCACGCATGATTTTCACAAATTGAGAAGACGAATGCTATCATTGCTCACTATCCCAAATAAGTGTCTCCCTTTTTTGTTAACCTTTTTTAGCCTTATTTGTCTTATTTAATTTCCCTCCTTTTGGAACCTGTGTACTTGTAAAAGCAAAAATGAAAGAAAAAAAAAAGAGAAAAAAATTCAATCAAACAACAAATCTTCTGAGTTAATGAACTACGTTTGACCTGCTTCCAAAAGGATACGTAGACGGCTACCCTAGGTTCATTCCCATCACAAGAAAAAATCCATATCTCCAATACTCCAAAACTAGGACAGAATTTTGTTTATTTTTATGGTAATTCTATAAAAATGTTCTAAAAGTTGTAATTCGGTTCAAGGTTTTTTTTCACCTTATCCCGTTAAAATCTTCTAATCGATCTTTAAGAATGTTGAAGTCACTATGCCAAGGGTGTTGGACAACCTGTTGCATGCAATATCTTAGTCAAGGGCGGGGAAAAACCAAAAAAAGAAAAAAAAGAAATGAGAGAGTCTTATCGGTGAAAACCCATATGGGCACCGTAAAGCGATAGTGAGCAGCGAAATGAGAGACTTATTGGTGAAAACCCATATGGTCACCATAAGGTGACGATGAGTAGAGAAATGAGAGAGGCTAGTTAGCGAAAACCCGCAAATGCGCTACTAGCCGAATGAGGGTCTTCGATACTTCGGCATGAGCACAACCAAGACAACTTCAAGATGAACATTTGCGACGGATTTTGAGAATTAGACAGCTCAGAAGGATCAGGTGTCCAGTCCAAAATATATGTCATGGTTCATTGAAGTCGGCACATACCTCCATATAAGTCTCCTTATTCCTCTCCCCGAAAGGGACACCTTTTATTTAGACACAATTCTTTTTTCGCTTTCAATTTCTCTTCTGTTTTTCCTATAATTTTTCTTTGAGTCCCTTTCGGTCTAATCTTGCATCAAAAGCGAAGCAAATAAATGGTTGCAAAGCTAGCTACAGTTTACCCGTAATACCGAGCACAATTTTGGGCATATACGGCATTGACAAAGGCACGAATCCATCTGTGATCTCTTTTGATAAGTGTCTCAAAAAAACTGAAAAGGTCGCCTAAGCAAAACTTGCTTCATGGGAAAAGTTGATAAGCACTACGGACACAAACTTGTACTGGGTGCAAGACAACTAAGTTTGATTTTAAAGGAAAATTGCCTTGCCTTAGGGACAAGGCTTAGCGGTACCATGAACATCTTGGTATGAAACAGTCTGAGGCAACATCGGAAAGCCAAGGTCTTCAGGAAGTGATACAGAGTATTCGAGCATCTCGGTACCACACTAACAGAATTGATTCTTCAACAGCAGTGGCCGTGAATTCAAACTACTCAGGGCATCAAGGCCACAAACCGACCACCACTTTAAAAACTCATAAAATTTTCTTTTGTTTGAAGAAGGAATATCTATTATTGTTCATACCTCCCATTTTCGTAGCTTAACTCAGGTAGAACCTATTCGCCTAGAGAGATCCAGCTCATATTTTCAGGTAGAAGTACTCTTCGCTCAGGCTGTTTTACGTAGCTTAACTCGGGTAGAACCTTTTCGCCTAAGGGGATCCAGATCATATTTCGGGGTAGAAGTACTCTTCGCTCAGGCTGTTTTATGTAGCTTAACTTAGGTAGAACCTTTTCGCCTATGGGGATCCAGCTCATATTCCGGGTAGAAGTATTCTTCGCTCAGGTTATTTTACACAGCTTAAGTCAGGTAGAAGTACTCTTCGCTCAGGTTGTTTTACGTAGCTTGACCCAGGTTGAACCTTTTTCCCTAGAGGTATTTCGTAGTTTATCAGTAATACAGGGTATCAACCCCTGGTTACATTCCTTCCTAGTGATACAAGGCTTACCCCTGGTTACATTCTCTTTTAGTGACACAGGACGCCAACCCCTGTTTATATTCTCTTTTAGTGATACATGGTACCAATACTCTTCCTTTTAATAATACAGGGTACCAACCCCTGGTTACATTTCCTTGCAGTAATACAGGGTACCAACCCCTGGTTATACTTCCTTTTAGTAACACAAGGTGCTAACCCCTAGTTACGTTTCCTTTCAGTAATATAGGTTACCAACCCCTGGTTACATTCCTTTTCAGTAATACAGGGTGCCAACCCCTGGTTACATTCCCTTTCAGTGATATAGGGCGTCAACCCATGTTTATATTTCCTCCATGTGATACAGTGCCACATCCCCTGGTTACGTTTTCCTTCAGTAATACAAGGTACCATCCCCTAGTCACGTTTCCTTCAGTAATACAAGGTACCATCCCCTAGTCACGTTTCATTTCAGTAATATAAGGTACCATTCTCTAATTCCATTTCCTTTTGGTAACACATGGTACTACCCTCCTTGTTGCATATCCTCATGTAGGTAGTTTATACTACTGTCTTTGTCTTCCTTTCAACTAATTAGATAGTTTATAGATTACTCTAATAACTCACAAAATATTTCTAGTGCCAAATTGGGGCAGAAAAATTTTGTTCGCTTTGATGGTTTTGCAAGACCCTGCAGTAAAGCACAGATTGTGGCGATTAAAGCTTGAAATTTTAGTTCTCATCAGAAGAAAGAAGATTGTTGATCATAAAATAGTCGGAGTTAGTTTCGATGATATGTCAGCAACTTCGTGTCTCAAGATTCATCTTCTCAATTTCCGATCAGGAAAGCAAGGAACTGATATTGAGTCATAATCTTTTCTTCAAAGAGCATCAAGATACAATCTAAGGTCAATATAGACGAGCAGGTCAAAAATCAAGATTTGACTCCGGAAGACACATAGTTAGGAATTTTGTAGCTCTTAGCTTGTAGATATATGTAGTTCTCTTCTCTTTTTTTTTATGTAAGCATCAAGTAACAGTAATAGCAACAAAAGCAGCAACAACGGCCTTAACTCCGGAGTCCGATAGTCCCATCTACCAAAATATTCCCAGAACTATACTGACTTGATTCCTTTATAGCCAAGGATATATAGACAACCTCGAAAGCAAGGTTTGGTCACATTTTTCAAAAGCGCTTTCATTGGAATGATACACGAACAAAATTAGCTATGCCATTCACTTTCTTTGCACGAAAATTCTTCATGTTCTAGAGCAAATAGGGGCAACTATAAATACCTAATTCTTGCTTTTGTTTTCTCCTACATTACACTCTTTTAAGTTTTATTATGTGTGTGTGTGTTTTGTAGATTTTAGAATTAAATTTCTAAGTAGTTAAATAATAGGGTTAAGGGAATTGGTCTTGTCATTTTAAGGCCAAAATTGACCCAAAAATGGACCAAAATCAGCGTCCCAAAGCACCAGACCCGCCCAGCTCAAGGCCTCAATAGGATGCCTCAAAATGAGGTCGTTCTGATTAGTTTACTAAGATTCAATCTCATCCATTCAATCTCATCTAATCTGACGGCTAGTATTCAATCCCCACCTCAGGTATTTAAAGCCTTAAACCCCTAATTCCCCCCCCCCTATTTTCCCCTTATTTTCTTTTCTCCTCTCCCTCTTTCGTCTTCCTCTCTCTTCTCTTTCTCCTCTCTGCCAGCTCCGCCCGCTGCCACCCATCTCCTCCTACCAGAAATCGCCACCACCAGCCGACCAGCATCCAAACCACCCAACCCTTACATCATTAGACTCCTCACCTCACCCTTTTTCTAGATCCACATCCCAAATCTCCCAAATCCCTACCAAAAAGTAGCAAAACCAAACCCTAATAGTGTCGCCACCGTTCACCGCCTCTAATCCCCGTTAAAATCCCACCATCTCCTCATTTTCTCCTCTTTTCTCCATATCTCTAACTCAAGTCCTCAAAATTCCAACCAAACTCCGGCCACCACCACCACTGACATGCTTTTACCCCACTGCTGCTGCGACCACAACTACCCCTCCGATCCTCGAGTTCTTTTAGCCGTTTTCGACCTAAAAACCTCTTTTATTTCCATCATGATGCTGAAAATATTTATTTCAGCATCTGTTGGAATGAAGTGAGCATTCCAAGGTCGAAAAATTTGCTCTTTATACCCGACATTGTCTCGTCGCTCGATGACCTCGAGTGTCCCTCGTTATGGTATAACTCGAACCCTAATCCCTTTACCCATGTCTCTGATTTTGTGTTTCCTTTTATGTGTTAGATTTGTAGTTATTTTTAGTTAAATTTTGTAGTAATCATTTACTTCATGATTAATCTAGTTTCTGATTTCGTCTATTATTTAACTAAATCAGTTTCACTAGTTGTTTCACTATCAACATGTATTTTGCATTCATTTAGTCGTTAAGTTCTAAATTCATGTTAAGTATTTCTAGTTTCGTCTCTATTTAAGCTTTTTTAGTTTAGGTTCTTCAATGGTTAATACATGTTTTCTTGATTGTAGTCATTAGGTTCTGGTTTCTTTTGTTAGTTGATAACTAAATTATTGTAGTTACTTCTTTGTAATTTGGTTTCAAACTAGGTTTAGTACTGATTTAGTTAAAAGCTGAAGTTTAGGTAATTTTATCATAAAATAGGGTACTAGTAGCCTATTGTTTACTAGTAGGGTAGCTAAAATGACATTTTTGTCTCCTTGCTTCTGCTATAGCAAATTTTCAGGTTTTCCTTTCACCTTATGGACAACCTTTAAATAGTATTTGGCACACAAAGTCAGTCCTTTTGGGACAGACTTTTGGTGAATTAAAATATGTCCAAAAAGTAACTTTCTTTACCTACTTAAAGGGTTGCTCTTTCCTCACTTCACACACACTCAATCACACTTACATACATCTTTAGAGTTGCTTGAACACACAAAAACTTGGAAAAAATCAGCAGCTGAACGAACACATAAGGAGTAAACTGAAAATCGTGAGTTTTTGGTTGCGTCTTAGAGTACAAAATCTTTCAGAAATATATAAGCTAGATGGCCCATTTCTTTCATCTTTATAAAAAATAAATAAATAGCTGGCCCATTTTCTAAGATAACCATAAGCTAGCCCAAATGATTAAAAACCAAGTTTCTTCTAATAGATCCAATAAAAGTGGATGTCTCTTTTAATATTTTTTTTATTCTTCTTAATAGCTTAATTATTTTTAACTAATTTAAACGCTCTAAAACTTGTAGGTGCGCTTTAACTTTTTCATTCACGGACTCGCTTGCGTAGCGTGATATTAACATTCAATAATTTAATTCAATAATCTCATACCATATCTACTAGCTTTAATTAATTTCTAATTTAATTAATCCTTTGCTAAAATTGCGGATTCACTTGCGTAGCGCGATAGTTGATATTTAATTAATTTCTTCGAGTGTACTAACTTTTTCAAAAGTAATAACGTACTAATAACCCTTGTCATAACTGTGGATTCGCTTGCGTAGCGCTGTTATGATAAAATTAATAATTTTTTTCTCGATCACGCATTCGCTTGCGTAGTGTGGTTATGACATCTCATTATTCAAAAATTTCATTAATTTTTCTAATAATCTAGAAATAAAAGCGGATAGGTAAAATATAAAAATTATATTGTAACGACCCGACCGATCATTTTGATTATTAGTTCTCAGTTCAGTGGCTTAAGATCTCGAGCAACTACGTATTATGTGTTATGATGTGTGTGCGTAGTTGAGTTCGAGCTTCAGATGATTCGGGATTGATGTGGAAGAAGGATTCGTGTTTTAGAAGCTTAAGCGGTAAGAGTTGACCGGAATTTGACTTCTATCTAGACAACTACGTATTATGTGTTAGGCGTGCGTCCGTATTTGGATTTGGAAGTCCGTAGGGTAATTTGAAGCATTTTGGCGAAAATTGGAAAGTTAAAATTTTTGGAAGGTTGAGGGGTTTACCGAGAGTTGAATTTGGTGATATAAGGTTCGGAATGCGATTCCGAGAGCTGGATCAGCTCCGTTATGTTATTTTGATCTTGCATGCAAAAATTAACGTCATTCCGGGTTGATTTGATGTGTTTCGGCATGGGTTTTAGAAGTTGGAATATTCAAAATTTCATAAGTTCGATTCATGGTGTGATTCGTAGTTCCGACATTGTTTGATGTGATTTGAGACCTCGAGCGGGTCCGTGTTATGTTATGGAACTCGTTGGTATATTCAGATGGGGCCCCGGGTGTGATTCAGATTGAAACTGGAAGAAATTGAGACTTATGTCATTGCCGATGCTGGGCTGGTTCTGGTGCATCGCACCTGCGCATTTGGGAGCGCATGTGCGGAGCCACTTCTGCGAAGGTGTATTCACTTCTGCGATGTTGGGCATGGGTTGGAGTTCCGCTCCTGCGGATTTAAGAATGCATGTGCGTGACCGCATCTGTAGAGGGCTTAGCGCATGTGCGAGTTTAGGGCTCCAGAGGAAGTTCGCTTCTACAGACCATGTGGCACTTCTGCGGTATCACAGATGCAATGGGAATCTCGCAGGTGCGAGATTTTTACTCGCAAAAATGAGATCGCAAGTGCGAGTTATTTGTCCGCAAATGCGGAAAGTGCTAGGCAGAGAGGTTAATTTCGAGGGTTTGCCATTTTCTTCATATTTTGAAATATAGAGCTCGGATTAAGGCGATATTTTGAGGTATTTTCAGATAAATTATTAGGGTAAGAGTTCCTAACTCGTTTTTGATTAAATTTCACTAATTTATCTTTGATTTCTTCATTTAATTAAAGATTTGGGTTGAAAATTGGGGAAATTTGTAAAATCTTTCAAAATGTAAAATGATGATTTGAAGGACGAAATGAGATCGGATTTGAATAATTCTTGTATAGTTGAACTCGATATCGAATGGGTGTTCGGTTTTTTATAATTTTGGTCGGGTTCCGAGACGTGGCTCGGGGTGACTGTTGAATCAATTTTTCAATTCTTAGCTAAGATCATTACTTTATTATTTAAATTAGTTTCCTATAGTTATAATTATAGTATAAATTATTTTGGCTAGATTCAAGTCGTTTGAAGTTGGAAATTAAGGAAAAAGGCCTACTAATTGATTGATTGAGCGTGGTTTGAGATAAGTATCTTGTCTAACTTTGTGGGGGGGGGGGGAACTACCCCTTAGGTATTGAGTCTTTGGTGCTAATTATGTCATGTGAAGTCCGTGTACACGAGGTGACGAGTACGTGCTCGCGCTTATTTATGGAAAGTTGACAATTTAGGTCCCTTAGGTTCTTTTGTGCATTAGATATGAAGTTGTCCCTTAGGTTCACCTTTACGTGTCTTAATTGGAATTAATTGCTTCATGTTCAACCCTTATTGCATATTTGACTCTTGTGTGACTTAGTTGAAGTTGTTTTCTCTTCGATTGCCATGCTATCCTTTCCTAATTGCTTATCCTTAATTGAAATTATTATTACTTTTCTGTAATTGTCTATCCTCGTGAAGTTTAGTTATCATTTATCGTAGTTGCCTTATCCTTATTTGGAATCATTTGTTACATATTATTTCTCCCTTGTTGAGCCATTCTTTTTGAGACTAATATTCCCTATTGTGTTTATTCTTTGTGAGGTCGTTCTACTTCTTCTTTGTGATCCAAAGCTCTTAAGTTGATTTACTTGTCGTATCCTCGCGTTATTGTTGTTATCGTTGCTGTTGTACTCAGTTTGTTGAGCCGAATGCTATGCACGGTTATGGTATTGACACTGTTTAGATGAAATGTTGTGGAATATGGACACATGTTGTGGAAATCATTATATTGTGATGTTGTGTTTTTGGCACGTGATATTATTGGGAGGTTTTGTTCGGGTGTTTGCACGAAGTTTCTGTCGTGCTATTATTACTATTGATATTGGCACATGCGGCGTGACAAGGCGGGCAATATATGTGTGTTTGCGCATGTGGCGAGATAAGGTGAAAATATTAATATGCGCGTGCAGCAAGACAAGGCGGTCATTTACTTTATTATTGTGCACATGGCGAGACAAGGTGGATTATGTCGAGAATTGATTTGTGTTGTCTTGTGATGCTCTGGGGCATTGTTGTTGTTGATATTTGTGTAGTGGCGTGCCTAATCTGTATGAGTTTTTACTTGGTGCAAATTGTGGGGATCGTTACTTATGTGCCGTTCATTTTCTCTACTCTTATTTGTTGGCCCGAACTGTGATAGAACACTTGCACGAGCATACACGTACTTTACCACCCTATCGCTATAAGAAGATGAACATTGATGCTATCGATAATTTGTACGTACTCCGTCTACTTGTCTTATATGTGAGGTTTGTTCTATTAGCACGTGGGTCGTCCGTGCATTTGTCAGTTGCAATGAGGGCACAAGATGCCAAGTGATTAGGGTTCATGAATTGGGACCCGTGAATTGTGTGAGTTTTTGAGGTTTGGTACCTCATGTGGATTATTGAATAAACCTTGTGCGAAAGCGATTATTCTTATCAAGTTGCTACTTGTCTTTCCTTTATTTATTTTTCACCGGATTTAAATTGTGTCCATCTTACTCTATTGTGCTATTACTTGTGGTATCCTACTGCAAATTGTTGCTTCTATTTCCTATTGCAAGCATCGTATTATTGTTGTCATTATGCGTAGTTATGTAGAGATATCATACTCTGTTAGTCCTATACCTACACTTGTTTAGGTTATCTAGTCCAATAGGTATCTTGGATGTCCCTCGTCACTACTCCACTAAGGTTAGTCTTGACTCTTGATACTTACTGGGTACCGTTGTGGTGTACTCATACTACACTTCTGCACATTTTTGTGCAGATCCAGGTAATTCGGAGTCAATCGATCACTAGCTAGTTGTACGGATCTTGCTGTGAAGACTCAAGGCAAATCTACTGCTGCGTTCATAGGCCTCAGAGTCACCTTATATTATTGTACTTGCGTTGTTTATCTCTATTTCGAAACAATTGTATTTAGAGATTTTTGTAGCAAACTGAGTAGAGCTTATGACTTGTACTGCATGTTTTGGGAATTTAAATTGTGTATAAGATTTTTATCTCATATTCTTCGTTTAAAATTGTACTACAGGTTTTGAGAATTTAAAATTATGTATAAGATTTTAATCTCATATTCTTCGTTTAGAATTGTACTACAAGTTTTGAGAATAAAGAATTACACGGTTTGAGATAAGTAATAATTCTAAATTTGGTCCTGAGGGTATGAAACCCCAGATTATGTGTTATATGATTGGTTTTGAGGTGACGCACATGCTAGGTGACGGGCGTGTGGGCGTGCACCGTAGAAATTATGACTTGGTCAATTTCATGAATTTGTGTAGTTGAATAAATTATTGTTACCCGTACATTTTTCCACGTATTAGAGAAATCGAACTATAAATCATGTTTAAACCATGTGTTGACATTGTTGGGACCCACAAAGGTCGTATACATGTTGAATTATCTGTTAAATTACTATTTTGTACTCAGTCACGATTTTACATGTATATTACATCTCAGTCTCTCTCTTGTTCATTATTGATGCATCATATCATTGTAGCTGGGCTGCTTATCATGATTTCTGAGAGCCCGAGAGACTGGAGAGGTTGATGACTGAGTGAGGTCGAGGGCCTAATTGTGAGGATATTTATGGGATCGGGTTGCACCCCGCAACCCTCTGGAGTCTGTACACACCACTAGTGAGCGCAGGTACCTACTGAGTGATTGAGAGGAAGGAGTGATTGTGAGGAAGGAGTGATTGTGAGGTTGGAGTGAATGGGAGGACTGAGTGACTGTTGCTCTGAGAGGATGCATTGATTTCATTATTGCTACATTTCAGCTGTCATATATCACTATTTTGGAAATATCTGAAAGACATTATTTATGTTTCAGTCGAAATTGATATGAAATTACTGTGGAGTTTTAAATGTTGAACTTGAAAGCATGCCTACCTTTTTATGTTAGAAAGTACTGTATTTGGACTTAGCTGTGAAGCTTGTCACTATCTTCAGTTCCTTATTTAGTATTGTTACTTACTGAGTTGGTTGTACTCATACTACACTCTGCACTTTATGTGCAGATCCAGGTGATCCCGGACACAGTGGGTGTTGATTCCTTCGCACAGTTGGTTTTTCGGAGATTCCAAGGTAGCTGTCGTGCTTCGCAGACCTTGTCTCTCCTTCCCTATCTTCTTGTTTACCGTATTTGATCTTAGACTATTATACACCATATTTTCCAGACTTGTGATATACAGATGATCATGTACTCAGTGACACCGGTTTTTGGGAGTGTATTCATTTTCAGTATTTGTGGGATTTTCTCTTAAAATTAATTATTATGTTTTTACTATTTAAAAGAAATCGTGGGGTATTGGTATTGTCGGCTTGCCTAGTATTAAGATAGGCGACATCACGACATGCGTGATTTTTGGATCGTGATAGTTAGGCTTACCTAGTCTTAGAGACTAGGTGTCATCATGACATCTTACGGAGGGAAATTAGGGGCGTGGCACATATAAATAACAGTTTTGTCCAAAATTAATAACAGTTAAGTCAATAAAGTGATTGTGCTAGAATCACGGGACTCGGGGAATGCCTTACACCTTCTTCTCGGTCAACAGAATTTTTTATCCGGACTTTATTTTCGCAAATCAATAATAATAGAATCAAACTTTTTTTGACTAGGGATTCAAATAAAAGGTAATTTGGAACATCCAAAAATCAATTCCAAGTGGCAACTCTGAACAATAAAATAATTCCTATTTCAAATTATCACTTTAATTGAAAAAACTCTTTAACCCACAACTATCCATAACGTATATATCTTGGGGGGAGGGGGGGGGGGGGAATAGAAAAAGAGTGTGACATTGACAAAATCGCATTGCAAACTACTACTTTCCTTTTAATATAAATAAAGATTTTTATTAAATAAAAAAAATTAATTGAAAAGGATCTAAATAAGAGCATTAGCTTTGCAAAATCAAACAAGTTATAAGGTAGTTTACTTTTTATTACCAAAAATATGGTGAGATGAATGAAGGAAAAACTACCTAAACTGTCAAACCATAAATGATTTTAACCAAAACTAGCTAAAAATAAAATATCTATCCAAAAAGATCCAAATGTCATTTTAATCCAAAAAGTTTTCAATTAATCTCAGTTTTTCTTCACTCTTCTTTCTTTACCTCTAGTATACTCTTTACTTGTAGATTACGACTTGTAGGTTATTTCAATTTGCTCGTGCATTAAGAGAGCTTTAATTCAAATATGGCTAATAGCATTTCATTCTGCAAGCTAATGGCAGAAATTCAAATACAAAAAAGTTTGAAAAGAGATAAATGAAAGTCATAAATGCAAGTATGTTGATACACTAACTTAGTAAAATAATTTGAAAAGTGAAAAAGATAAGCTAAAACTCTATTGAAAGTCATTGAAGGTCGTTTAAGCGGTTAAGCCCGAGTCTGAAAATTCGCGTTTTTGAAATGGAATTATATTATAAGTGAGTGTTGTTGGAATAGATTGAGTACATCTCAAAAAGTTTGAAATTCAAATTTGGGACGAATTGGTGGAGATTTGAGGTGATTTGAGTTCAAATTCGAGTCAATTCGAAGTAAAAAACGAACATAGAAGAAGATGAGATGTGTATCACATCACCTCCAATTTTTCTCAAATTTTATATATTGCCTCATTGTTCTCAACGAATTTCAACCATACACATTGGGAAAAAGAAATCCTTTTGCGCCTAGTTTTTTTTAAATACGATATATCGTTGATAACAAATTTTGACTCCAAACTACTCTAGTTTGCGATACATATAGAGAGTATTTTTCTTTAAAATGAATTTATGCGAAGCAATTTTAAATTTATTAGGCCAATGAGTTCCGAATGGTTATACGCGAAATAAAAGGTAAAGGCTCAATTTGTATATTAAGCGTATTTTTCTTATTAAAAAAAGAGAAAAGTAATAATTTCCTGCCCAAGAAATCTCTATATATTGTCAATACTATTAAAAATCAGAAAGAAAAAAAAAAAGAATCAGGCGAGTACATTTCGGATCCCAAAACTTACTCTCAATCGCGCTCTCTTATCTTTCGATCTCTTCGCTAAATCTTCCAATTTCCAAACCCTAATTTTCCCCCAGATTCCCCCCTCTTATCTTTATTTACCCAATAGATCCTTCAACTTTTCCTAATTTTCCCTTTTTTTCTCTTTCATTATTTCCAAAAAACCCTAGATCCGTACGACATTCGATTTCCCTGAAATTGGGAATTTTGGTTCTCAATCGGTCTAGGTTTTCTAATTTTCACTCTCAAATCAATTTCTCTTTTCGGAAACCCTAGCTCCCAATTTGTATGTATGACTTCAGATGCTAAAGGTTTGAATTTTAGAGAGAGGCTTCGTTGGGGCGACGGTACCAAAGTTTATACCCGAAAAAAACGTAGGATCCAAAAGAAGGATAATAGTAACAACGACGTTTCTCCGGCGACCACCGCCGCCGCCGCTGTAGAAGCAGCCACAGCCGTAACCGTAGCCGTATCGGACACCAATGTATTCCATGAAAAGAGCAACCTTTACGAAAATAATATTGTTTCGCAGCCAATTTCACAAACCCTAGAGGCAGATGGGCACGGTAGCTGTGGAGGAGCGGCAGTTTCAGATGGAGGAGACGGTGGCGCTACGATGGAGGTTAACCGGGAGGTAGCCCCGGAAGGCAGTTGTGGTGGTCTGCCTAATCATGAAGAAGGATCACGACATAGAGAGGATCTTGAGGTGGCTAATAGGTTGGTTAAACCGGTAATTTCTAGACTTGAAGATAGGGTTAGGATTAGTTTAACTGGGGCAAGGTCGGAAATTGAGATTAGAGATCTTAGAAGGACGCTAGAGAGGGAGCTCGATCATGTTAGGAGTTTTGCGAAGAAACTTGAAGCTAAGGAGTTTCAGCTGACTTCGCGTAACAGTGGTAACAATGGTAGTGTTGTTGCTGTTCCTGGTGATGCCGTTGTCTCCCATAGTTATCCCCAATATATGGGTAGTGACAATTTGATCAACGGTAGGTCTTTAGTGCGAGTGCATTCAGAGGTGGGTTCGGTGGGGCATATTCAACCAAGACCATTCCGTCCACCTCGTCTTGCAGTTGTTGTAAACAACCACGCTGTTGGTGAATTTGTGGAGAAGGAGAAGAGGACCCCGAAGGCTAATCCGTATTACAAGAATTCCGAGTTCCTTCTCGGAAAGGACAGACTACCTTCCGAAAGCAATAAAAAATTGAAGACCAACGGGAGTGGGAGTGTATCAAAGTACGGATTTGCATTTGGGTTTGGAACCTTTGATAAGCATAGAAAACAATTGTTTCGAAGTTGTAGTGACCTGCTTCAGAGGTTAATGAAACATAAGCATGGTTGGGTGTTCAATGAGCCGGTAAATGTAGAGGCTCTTGGGCTTCATGATTATCATGATATAATTAAGCATCCTATGGATTTAGGCACTATTAAGAATAGGCTATCCCAGAATTGGTACAAGTCTCCAAAGGAATTCGCAGAGGATATAAGACTTGTCTTTAGCAATGCCATGACTTATAACCCTAAAGGGCAGGATGTTCATGTAATGGCTGAACAGTTGTCACAGATTTTTGAAGAGAGGTGGGCTGCTATAGAGGCCAAGTATAATCCAGGGTGGAGGTATCAAATGTATCATGATGCAGGCTTGCCCACTCCCACTTCAAGGAGGGCCCATCTTCCTCATCCTTTTGTCCATGAACCTGTGCCTTATCATACACTTACACATTCTCCTCGAGCAAGGACTTTAGAAAGGTCTGGGTCAATTACTGGGGCAGCTGATGCGAATAAGAAGCCCTTCATTTTCTCTCATGTTGGTAGGACACCAGTTCCCAAGAAACCTAAAGCAAAGGATCCCAATAAGAGGGACATGACGTATGAAGAAAAGCAGAAACTTAGTACAAATCTTGAGAATTTACCTTCAGAAAAGCTTGATGCAATTGTTCAGATCATTAAGAAGAGGAGCACAGCACTTAATCAGAATAATGATGAGATTGAAGTAGACATAGACAGTGTTGATGCAGAAACTCTATGGGAGCTGGATAGGTTTGTGACAAATTACAAAAAGAGTCTGAGCAAGAATAAGAGGAAAGCTGAACTTGCTCTTCAAGCCAGAGCAAGAGCTGCTCAAAGTGCTCCCGCTGCAGTGAGTTTTGAGTCACATATCTCTCTCTCTCTTCTTGTCTCTCTGTCTGCTTTAAATACACGGTTATTTTGTGTGATTTAGGGTTTCTTAGTTTGTCACATTTTTTCGTTGTAGAGTTCCGGCCCAATGGTTGCTGATGCACTAAAAGAAAGCAGACCTGGTAAGTTATTTTCTATGAGAATTATTGTTTGAGATTGACATACATGGAAAATATATATCATACCTCTTGTCTCTTTGCTTATGAGTAGGTGAAATGCATACTAGTGCTCCTTCTACCAATGCAGAAGGTGGGAGACCAGTGGATAATGCAAGCAGTTCCAGCAGCTCAAGCAGTTCTAGCAGTGATTCAGGATCATCCTCCAGTGGTAATAGCTGTTTACTCAACTGATGAAAAGGAATTATGATTCATTCTGTTGCAAGTCCATCTACGCATGAACCATGATCTTTGATATTTGACGTATTGATTTTGCAGCCAGTATGAAGCCTGTTTGTGATTTCATTTGTCTATGTTTGCAGATTCAGATAGCGATAGTTCATCTACATATGGATCGGATGCAGGGCATTGACATAGGATGTGAAGGGATGTTGGAAGTAAGTAAAGACTCATTAGCTAATACATTTGATTTTTTCTTTTGGGTGACAATCATCTTTTCCCTGCGAACTTGCTCCTTTCTTAAAGTTTGGAATGAAATATGCTTTTGAGTATGTTCATTGTGTTCTGGGATTGCTCCATTTCTTCCTGTGGTTGTTGAATCTGTGATTTGGCTTGGTCGGGGAGAATGCACTTAGGCGTTGATATTTTTTACATCTGATTCCAGTTTTTAACTATTTTCAGAAAGATGGTTGAGGATTAAGAAATAGCTGCTAAGACTCTTACTATTAAATGTTGCTATGCATATCATTTTCAAATTACATTCCTTTGATATTTAGACATGTCAAAAGAATGTGATAGAGGAGGAAACAACACTGAAATGTTTCATCAACATTTTTCCCAGTATAACCTTTAATATTAAATGGATATGCTGTAGTTGGGTGAACTTTGGATTTTATATAAATGTTCAATATTTTTGATGGTTCGTACCGTGGAATGCAGAAATGTAGGGTAAGGTTGACCCTTGTGGTCCGGCCCTTCCCCGGACCCCGCGCATAGCGGGAGCATAGTGCACCAAGTTCAATATTTTTGATGTGCTAGTTTGTCATATAAATAGGCTGTTCAATCTAGTGATTTTCTAGAATTTAGAATGGTTTAGGAAGGTTTAACCAAAAATGTGCAGTCAAGTTCTATGTGTTTCTTGTCGGTGAGCATACACAGTTGCTTGAGAACAGAGATGATAGGATTTCCTGCTGCGCACATATTCTGTGGTATGTCCCCACATGAATCTGCAGATGAATGAAGAATATCTTAGAATGTGTAGGCGAAGTATGATGAGCTTCTCCATATTTTGCAACAGAGCAAATGCCCAAAATGGTCCCTTATATATGGGAGTAATCTTAACATGTGGAGCACATTCGATATATTCTGATAAAACCGTGTTAGCCTAATAAAAGTGTAGTCACGTCTATAATCTAGACTTGATCACTATTGTGTCCTTCCCCAAATGAAATGACAGACAGAAATTACAAGTGAATGTTGCCGAGTATATAACTCCTAGTTTCTGGTGTAGGGAGGGGAGTGATATTTTTTCCTTGATGCTAATAGTCAAGAAGCAAAAGGAATGGAGCTAAAGAATGGTAGAACCATCTTTTTGCAGTCTCATTGCACTTACGGACTGAAAGCATAAAACATAGTTATGGGATATCAACTTGACTTATTCTTGTATGCTCTATTTGTGTTAATCTTCTAAAAGTTGATACTGATCCATTTCTTCATCTTATAACTTCTCTATTTTACTAGACACTTCCTTAGTGTGTCGTGGTTGTAACTCTGGTATTTTTAATTCTAATATATAAGAATTGCCGAGGACTTGGACCATTTGCAGAAACGTTTTGGTTATAATTTGCTCTCTCAAACCCCCCCTCCCTCTCTTGCATATCATTCAAGGAAGTGTTCTTTTCTAGTTTTGCAGGAGATCTTCAGGACTGCGTTGGGACAGACATCTTGGTAATCCCTTGTCTGAAGGGTGTTGTATTTCTGCTTCGCCGATGGTTCTTCCAAGAACTTCAAGTTTGAGTCATGAAGTGCTGGTCCTTGATGATACTGGAAAGGCATAAAGGGATCATTCATTTTTACCATCGTTTAACTTGTAGATCTGTATCTATACAAGGTGGTATCTGTTTCGAAACTGAATTCTAAATCAGATTGGTTACGGTGATGATGGGAGAAATGCAGCACCTGTAAATAGCCAAGATTGCTTGACCAGTTTGAGTGGAAAAATCTTGTGTTGGGATTTTATTCATTTGATTACACTGCTGCTAGAGCTACTAGGCATGATTGTGTGAGTTCCTGCAACTGCCTGGGTGTACAAAAAACATGTGCAGTTAATGGTAGGATAATATGTATTATCATATTGTATGGTATAAACATAAGTTGCTCGGACTCGTGTGTGGGTGTCCGATATGGGTGCGGATCTAGAGGTGTCAGGGATACGGATACAGATGCGGGGATTCGGCTGAAACAATTCAAATATTTAAAAATAGAGTTATAGAAATGTCTAAATTATGAGACATTATGTGGAAAATTTATTAGGTATTCAAAAATATTAAACAAGAGGAGAATCCTAGAAGGAGATAGAAAGGAAAAGGACTGAGAAATTTCTATATACAAGGTATTTCATTTTCTTCAATGTCTCGAATTTTGCTGTCAATTTTGATCAAAGTATCCAAAATCGGTTGACCAGATCCGGTATGGATCCCTTATTCACACCCACATTCACGTCGTGTCGACATAGGTGCGGCATTTAAAGTAAAGAGTCCGAGCAATTTAGACTATAAACTGTAAAGTGAAATTACCTTTTGACTGTATATATGTAGCCATTTTTTGTTGTTATGCATCATTTGTTAGATAGTTTGTATGTCACGTTTACTTCTTTCAGCAGGTATATATCAGGACTGATGAGATTTTATAAAAATCCAGGTGTTATTTTGATCTCAAAAGTCCAGCCCCGTTGCTTGTTATACAATGTCCTTGTGGAGTTGTCTTCAACTCATAGCTACCTGATAAGTTTATATATTGCATTTTTACTTGCATAGTTCGCTGATTTTGCATATTATCTCTCGCATGATGAAATATATAATTGCTGTAGCGACATTATTTTTTAAAAATTGTCGCATATAGGTTACGTGTTCGAGCCGTGGAATCAACCACTAGTGATTGTATCAGGATAAGTTGCCTACATCACACCCCTTTGAGATGCGGCCCTTCCCCGAACCCTGCGTGAACACGCGATGCTTTGTACACCGGGCTGTCCCAAAGCAATAAAGAACAAATAGAAATTGCTACAAAAGCCGGATAACAAGGATATTCCTGCGTATGATAACATAGTAATGGAGAAGGTAATAGCCAAAATAGGAGTCGTTTTGGCTAGAACGCCCAAATCAGCTATATATTTGACATGGGTATGCCTTAATGCTAAAACTTCTCGTACAGGTATCTTTGAGTATGGAGTGTTGATATTATGAGTTCAAATAGAGCATTTGGGACATGGAGATTTCATGTAGTTGACCCCAAGTAGCTTGGGATTGAGGCATAGTCGCGTCTCATCTCTCATATGAGTCCCTCACTCATCCTATATAAGTATATAACCAATCCAACTAATTTGCAGTTGGAAGTGACAATACTAGTTGACATGTAGCAGACCATTATTTTGGGATGTAAAGGCAAATGCAAGTTCTGCCGATCATTATTCTCCAGAGATGTTGCGTATATCTAAAGTCCATCTCGCTCAGAAAGAGCTAAATATGCTCCGGCAGCAAGAAACTCGCATAAGATACAACAAAACTGCCTAAAAGAATCCCAAAATTGTAACTCTGGAAAAAACTAGATGGTAATATTTCTTTTAATTTGAGTTGGCAAACTTGATTCCTTTCTCAATGGAGGATTTCAGCTCAGGTAGAAGAGCTTCGAGGCCTTTCTTCTCGTAGTCTGAAAGTGGGCCCAACCCTAGGACTTCCTCCACGCCGTTCTTCCCAAGTCTCACCTGAAATAGGCAGAACCGATTACCAACTCAGAATCGTAAAACCCAGCAATAGACCAGTTCATGAGCAAGAAGATATAGTTGTATAGCATGACAAGATCATAAGTAAAGATTAATAAGAAAATGCTGAGCGAAAGCCAAAGTTCATAGCTTCTTTGGAGATTGTATTACTGGACAAAGACCAAAGAAACTTCTATAATGAAAACTCCATTTGTTAATTTCATAAGAGCGGAATATTAACTTTTGCAACCCCTATTTGATAACAGCAGCCCAGCTCAACAGGTATCTATATTTTGTACGAGCATAACTAAGATCCACTGCTCCCTCAACAAATGACAGACTAATTCAATAAAACGTTTTGGATTGAGAACTCTGTTTGAAAGGTTTAGGTGTGAAGTGTGATAAAACCCACGGATCAAATAGACAGATCTACACCTACACCATGCCCAAGAACAGAAAGTTGAACTTAATTTGCTCTTAAAAAATCCACACTATGAGAAAGGGATCACCAAATTATTCAGATACTTCAAATAGTGGCATCTGACATAAAAGGGAAAATTTTCTTAGAGACAGGAACAGAAGAGTTATGGCAAGACTCAGCACAACAACAACAACAACAACATACCCATCCCACAAGTGGGGTCCGGAGAAGATAGTGTGTACGCAGACCTTACCCCTACATTTAAGAAGGCAAAGAGGCCGTTTCTGGTAGACCCTCCGCGTAGGAAAGATAAATGGAAGGGGCAATAACAAGCAAACCAATCCGAAAACCGAAGCGAAAATACAAAACTAACACTAGGTGCAAGACTCAGCACAGGTCTACCACAAACATGCACAAACATCTTTGAAGGATCAGTAGAGGATTATTACCTTGGATGCAAAGAAAGGTAGCTCTGTGACATTTGACTGCACAAACGAACACTCAACAACATCTGGAACCCCATTCAGGCCCTTTAAGCAAGCATCAGCAAAAATAGCCCCAGCATAGCTGCAAAAGCAATACTAATTGTTCAGATGAAGTTATCAAAGACGTAAGCTACACAGATAAACAACAACTACGCTTCAGTCCCAAATAAGTTGATTTAGAGGTAACAAAATGAAAAATGTTTCTGGTTGTTTCTTTTGCATCACCAACTCTTCTAACGGTTTTGTAGGTGAAGCAAGTTCTCAGTAACATTATATGCACCAAAATTTCATATTCAAGCTAAAACCTACTCAAGAGTGTTGATGCTGGCCACCATGCATAATGTTACATTTGTAGACATATGAGGAAACATGCAAAAGCAGGTTTGTACTTTCAAGTTATCGTCATGACACATACTACAATTGCGAGAACATGTAGAAGCATAGCCTAATTCAGGAGCATCTGTAGTGCAATGTCCGACGATTTAATTCCAGCCAGTAGCAGGCACTATAGCAAGTATTCTTTACCAAAATCTCAGGGGGAAAAATCTTTCCATTGCCCAACTCCAAGAAGTTCAGAAAACACTCAAAAAGTAAGATAATTAAAAGAGGACGAATAGAAACATACGCCATTGAGAGTGTGGCTGAACCCTTTCCAGCTTTGGCCTCAACAACTTCTGTGCCACCGTCCTGGGTTCGCTTGGTGAGCGCAACAATTTCTTCATCTGACAAATTTGCCTTTGGAGTAGCCTATTTCATAAATTTCGAGATAAAAGGAAAAACTCAGTTAAGTTACAAAGTGGAAGTCACTTATAATAGCTCGAAGAAACATGAGAAAACTTCATCAGAAAAAAGAAACATGAGAAATGAAAAATTACTTGGGACAACAGCGGGAGGATGGTTATGCCAGCATGACCGCCAACCACGGGGACAATGACATCTGGAATAAAGTACCAAAACACAAGTCGGGATGATTATATTATGTGAAAAAATCTAACAAGGTGAAATAGAAGCAATTTCAAAGCATGAAGTATAGTAGGAGACGCACCGGAGACATTGACTTTAGCTTTTCCAGCATAGAAAGTCTTTGCCCTAACCACATCAAGCGTGGTGACTCCAAAGAGCCTCTTTTCATCATAGGTCCCGGCCTTCTTGAACACCTCAGCCGCAATTGGCACAGTGGAGTTCACAGGGTTGCTGATCATATTGACAAGGGCCTTTTATGGATTGAGGAGAGGCAGCAGAGGAAAGAGGAGAATCAGTAGCTGCTACTCCAATGACTTAACTCATATTTTAAGCCAATAACAAGAGGTCGTGCACAAGGATACTTACATTAGGACAATACTTTGCGATAGCTGTGCATAGTGATTTAACAATGCCAGCGTTAATGTTGAACAGATCATCACGGGTCATACCCGGTTTGCGGGGCACACCAGCAGGAATGATGACCACGTCAGATCCTTCCAGAGCCTGCCCTAGCTGGTCTTCTCCTGCAAACCCAGCAACCTGCAAAGTCCAGTAAAAATGTCTAGGGTCAAGGAACCGAAGAGAAGAGGACCATAAGCTGGGAGGACAACCAAACCTAAAGTGAAAAATAACAATAACAGATAATTAACAAAAGTGATAAAATGCATAGAAATTTTTCAAAAAGGCAAATGAGATCCAAGTCCTCAAAAAATAAGTGTTGAATTGCATGATCATATCATCTATAAGAACATTCAATATGATATCAAAATAGATAGACGGCAGCCTTCCAGCAACAGTGAAGCTCTGAGCTTTTACAGGTGACCAAGGTTCAAATTTTGAAACCGGCATATTCGCCTTCCCTGAGTCGGCCCGGCCAGGAACCTTCTGGCACTGCGGTCCTCAATGTCTATATGTGCTCAACTCTCATCATCATCCATTAACAAGATGTTTTCATAAAAAATAAAAATAAAAAAAAGAACTAGACAAAAAGCACAATCTATACGGTATCATCGTAGACAAGAGACCTAGCACCCATCAACAAATTAATTCATGAATAAAAGAACAATAATGTGCATGTGAAGGCGTGTTGCAGACCTAAAGCAAATAATAGGCGTGTCCGAAACAGGTCAATACAATTCAACAACTAATAAGAGTTACTGCTGCATCAGAGCGCTTGAAATTCTAGAGCTTGAGATAGTCCTAGGCCGCACATACACACACACGCATACAAAAAAAAAAAAAAAAAAATTCAGCAAGTTAAGTAAGGAGTACTATCAGATCAATATACAATACACAAAACAGAGTCACACTGAATGGCATCAAACCATCTGAAACTCCATATACGTCAATCAATCAATTACATCTCAATCCTAAACAAGTTAGAAATTGACTGACTATATGAATCTTCTACATCCATTCCACTCCACTCAATCTCATTTCGTTCACATATATTCATACCGCCTCCGTTCTTATTTATGTGATGGTGATTGACTAGGGTATGGAATTGAAGAAATAAGAAAAAACTTTTGAAACTTGTGGTCTAAAATTAACCATAGACATTTGTGTAGCTACAACTCATTATTATAGGTAAATTGAGAATTGTAATAGTTAAATTATTACTGTGTCACATAAATTTGGGACAAAGGGAGTATTAAAAATGACAATTACGAAATAGAAACGGGAAAGGATAAAAATAGAAAGTATACCTGAGATCTGGTATTGATGTGGCTAACATCAGCGGCAACACCAGGAGTGCCGGCTATATCGTATAGTGAAAGGCTGGATACTAAAGGGTTAAGCTTCATCAGAAGTGAAAGAGGCTGCCCGATTCCTCCTGCTGCTCCCAAAATTGCGACTTTCCTCTCCGGTGCGGATTCCGATGCGAATTGGCGGCGCGTGAGGCGAGACGCGCCTGAAGTTGAGGTCCTCCGGACGACAGATCTCAACATGGATAAAGTCATTTGGAATAGTTTATGAATTGAAATGGAGAAAGTGTGAGGGGTCACAGCGTCGAGCAGCGAAAGAAGTGAAGCTGACAGTATATTTATATTGGGGATGTGAAAAAGGCAGGAAATGTGGGGGGGGGGGGGGAGGGGGGAAAGGAAATATATTATAAAAAAGAATGATATTTTCTATTTAAATATATTTAGTTTTAAAATGTTTATTTTATTGTTAACAAAATTATTTATTAACATACAAATATATATGATTTATTTTAGTACATAAAATTAATATATTTTTAAATTACGTGCTCATTGAAATGCCACGATATAATTGGAACATATGGAGTATGTACTTAATCTTCAACTTGAAGTTTTAGTGCTCTCTCCGGACCAAAATAAGTTTTGTTGTTGATAGAATTTCTCTTTTTTCACTCATGCTCTCAAAACTTTTAAATTATACTAGTTTTAGGGTACAATTTGTTTCGGTGAGTACAAACTTTTAAAAATATAAATCAAAAATCTAAATAGATGCAGAATTATACCTGCAAATCACAATTCTCTTTTGGTACCAATAAACGAAACAAAACTGCAAAATAGATTGGAATCACGTAAATTTAACTTGCAAGTCCTTATCTTGATCTTAGGTGCGTGAATTCTACTTTAGTATTGCGAAGCAACTGAAAGACCTGTCGATTACATCCACAAGCAAGTAAAATACGTAGATCAATTGGAAAAAACAAATTCATAAGTTGGATAACAAAAATCTATATCAAATACTTAAAAGTATTAATTAATGAATGAATGAGTTGTGCAGAAACATATTTTCTTTATATAACTTGTTTCTACTTTGTTAGACGATTATTAGGAGTAGGAGATTTGACTTGCGTAACAATCAATCAACTTCCTTGTATAAAACTTAGAAGTATTAATTAATTAATGAATATAAGGAAATGATAATAAATCTTTTTATAAAATAAATTAGGACTCGTACATAGTTAAAATAGGAAAATGTTTAGTAGCCTATATTTTAGTTAATTTTAAACTTTTAACTATTAGAAAAATAATTAAATTACTATTTTGCTTTCAAAGGGTAAAAAAGGTGAATGCATGTCGCTAATGGATTTCGTGCTTTTAATATAACTAGTCTTAGGGTACGCGCGTTACACGTGTAGCCCGTATCAATAAGAACAAACTTTTTGAAAATAATATCAATAAATACTCAAAATATGTGGTTGAATTATAAAATTAAATAACAAAAAATGAAATTCCTAAACTAATAAATGTTGGTCATGTTTAGAACTTTTAATTTACTCCAATTGCCCATTTCATTTATCATTTAGCTGAGAGTCTACCGGAAACAATCTTTCTGCCCTTTTAAAGGTAGGGTTAAAGTCTGCATACATTCTACCCTTCTCAGACCTCACTTGTAGGACTATACTTAGTATGTTGTTGTTGTCGGTTCCTTGCCTAGTTTGCTCCTATTATTTACTTTCATCAAATAAGCTCCTATCATTCGGCCTTTAGCTCTATTCTTTTATCTTTTAAGTTCTTGTCAATCCAAATAAAATTTATATAAGGATTCACGGTGTTTAAATTCAAACAGAAAATTTCTTGCTGATAGTATTGGTTTCCTGGCTTATTGGGTCAATTACACAACTGAATAATCAGAACGACGCAAGTTGAAAAAAAAAATCCTAAAAAATCAAAAGAAATTAACAACAATTAACAAATGTAAATATTGAAAGTCACATGGGCAACCCCACCAGGTAGAATAGTTGTGATATCCCCATCAAGATCTAACTCTAAGAAGATACTATTCATTTCTTCTTTACACTGCTGCTCGCTTTGGAGACTAAACAATGAAAATAATATGTAACAGTCAGCCAAGTAACGATAATAAGAAAGACTAGGGTATAGCTGTTTAAATCATCCAACATAAAATTGTATAAGACCTTAGTGATTAACCCAGCGTGTGGAATCCCTACTTCCGTAATAGAACAATTAATTCCATTTTGGTCATAAACTGGTCGCATTTGACAATGTGTTAATGATTGAAAAACTTATTTTGAGTGGAAGAGATAATGTCAAAATGATGAAATAAAATTAAAAGAAGAGACAAAATCTCAAAACAATGAAATGATATTCAATAATGAGAAGAAGAACTGTCAAGAATTATAAATAACAAAATTCTTATCTTGAAAAGACATCTAACTTAGGTAAGATGACTCTCCTAAAATTCTACAAATACTTTTTTATATACACAAATAGCTATTGAGAGAAAGCAAATAAGGTCTTTCAAATTACTTAATATATAAAACATGATGGGGAGTCATTTGTTGAAAGATAGAATACTTAAGAATCCCCTAAACTTGCTACTTTTATTCAGTGTAGACATAAATTTTATGTTGTCTTAGTTACCCCTAGGCTTGACTATTTGTTATATTATTTAATTACCCCTGTGATATTAACATGACAAAGAGTATGGATACATTCACTATTAGGCACGTGAGAAAAAGAAAAAGACGAAAAATAACTTTTAAATAAAGTATTTTTCAACTTTTGATTATTACATAGTCATATACAATGGTTTATTTATTACAATTATGTATTTCTTGTTGCTTCATTATTTACAATGCACATTTTACTCCAACTTATATTCAGTGAATATATATATTTTTTTCATTTTATTGTATTCATTTTTTACTTTTTCAAAATATATTTATACACAATTTATGTACTTGAGCTCGTATTCCTACGTAGGCAGCATAGAATGCACTTCAATAGGAATACACATTGTAATTAGATTTGTAATTAATGTCTTGTGACTATTGCAAAATATTTTCTACTATTTGTATAAATAGGTTGTTGGTATTATTAATCTTGTTAATGCAAAGCCAAAGATTTCTTTGTGATCCCTTTTCTTTCTTTACTTCTTTATCTTTTATGAAAGACAAAATATCCCTCATTGGTGGTGGAAAATCTTTTCCTCTCTTTATATTGAATTGCTCTTTGTTGGGCTTGTAAAAAGCTAATAAAAGGGAGTGGTCTTGCGCACATGATAAATTGGTTCTGAAGGCAAAACGGGTTGATTTCCTCCCTTCGCGTGAGATATAGGTGATAAAATATGTTTTATACACATTTTAAAAATTTAGTTGATTTTAAAGTCCTAAATAAATATTAAAAAAGTAATTAAATTACAAATTTGTCCAATACAAAATCTATTTTAAAGGGTAAAAAAGACGAACGATATTTCGCTAATGGCCTTCGTGCTTTTAATATAATATAGATAATACTCCGTTCATTCCTCAATACTTATCATGTTTTGGCTAATAACCAAAATTTAGTTGATTTTAAAGTACTAACTATTAGGAAAGTAATTAAATTATAAATTTGTCCAATACAAAATCTATTTTAAAGGGTAAAAAGGCGAAATATATTTCGCTAATGGCCTTCGTGTTTTTAATATAACTAGTCTCTATGTCCGTACCTCGCACGAAATATTTTATGTCATATTACAAAACGCGTAACAAAATTATAAACTTTCACTTACCTAAAAATTCTAGTTAACCTAGGTACTTGTTACTGAATATGTATAAAGTTTAATACTTAGTTCCTCAAAAAAAAAATGTTTTATAATTCGAACAACTCATTAATAAAATTTTGACAACAATATTAGGACAAAATGGAGCTAAACATTATGAAAGTTATGCTAAAAGTAGTAAAATCACTTTAAAATCCAACTTATAAAGATCTTATTTTGCTTCAATTTTGTAACTACTCCTAATAAATTTAACTTCAGTATTTTTGAAAATATCTGACTATATAAAATTGAATTAACTTCCACTGAATTGGAATGTATGTACTCTACGTTTACCTAGAGGAAAGTTTAGTATATTTAATCTTAGATTTCTAATTTCACTTAAGTAATTAAAAGATAATCTTTAGTTGAATTTAAAGTCGTAAATATTGGATAAACTTTTAATAAGACAATCTTATCCAACATGGAATTGTCTTTAGAGGGAACTAAGCTTTGAAAACACATAAAAATCGATCCGCGTGATATATGTTTTTACGAATTTTTTAATTTAATTTATATTACTATAGTTTCAACATTAAATAAATATCTATTGAACGATAAAAGCATAAAGCATAGGAGTAATTATAAGCTCTTTGATCATTCAAATTTATAACTTATTTGGCCAAATTTTTGGAAAGCCAATTTTCTTTAAAAAGTGCTTATTTAAGAGAATTGAGTTATTTGACCAAGCTTTGGGGGGTGGGGGGGGATCATCTTTAAAACTTAGCCAAACACAATTTGATGCTCTAATATTGGAAAAAATACTTTTCATACCAAGCTAAACATAAATTATTTTTATTCAAAAATACTTTACCAAAAAGTTCTTTTAATAAAATAAAAAAAACACTGTCCAAAATAAGTAAATTTTGAAAGCTTGAATAAAAAAACTATATTGTTTAATTTGTTTCCCAACAATATAGGCCAGGAAGCAGACCAAACACAATAACTAAGAAACATACAAAATTATTCATTAACGTCAAATTCGTTGACCCTAAACCAAATCAATATCAAAAAAGGAAAACAAAAAGCAAACGAGAACTAAAAATAACTTCAAGAACTTTGCCGTGTTTTGTCTGAAACTCCCTAAAAAGATTGGTGATGAATAGTGTGGAATAATATTTGTTTTTAAAAAGTACTTGGCTTATCCTTTTTCTACATGAATTGATGTAATATATTTAATTTTCATACAAATTGGAGAACCAAAAATCAAGCGTACAACATGCATATTGCTATCCATAAAGAATAATGATACTATCCTTTGAACCATATGCATATTGGCGGTAAGTACAATAGCAGTCCAAAACCAATTAGAATTTTACATCCATGTGTAGTTTAAATCGAATAAGAAGTTTCCGTGTAAATTTCAAATATAATATTTTGAAATTTATAATTACATCCATTTTTAACTTGGTTCATTAACAAATATTTTAATTTTTTAAGGGCATAAGAGTCTATCAATATTACGGGGTAATTTTTTTTTTTTACATATAAACTTTATCACTTCACTTACAAATCATAATGTGTATTATATACACTTTTATGGCTATATGATATAAATAGTTTCGACCACGGGCTAAAAGTGATCTTTGCCTGTAAAAATACGCTAACAATTAATTAATAGCCCATTAAAATGGGGGGATTTGCATTTATACCCGATTTTTGGGTCACTTTTTAACCTATACCCGTTTTGTCGCTCAATATTTAACCTATACCCGTTTTGTCGCTCAATATTTAACGTAAATTATTCGTGCTTTTATAATAATATAGATATAGATATAGATAATATAGATAATACTCCTTTCATCCCTCAATACTTCTCATGTTTTGCTTTGCGAGAGTCGCGAAAAATGAACTTTGACAAACATTTTAATATCTTTCGTATAATTAGTATAGTATCTTTCGTATAATTAGTAGTCACGATAAATGAACTTTGACAAACATTTTAAATAGTAGTATCTTTCGTATAATTTTTGAATATCTAAATTTAAATTTTAAAAGAATGAATTAATCTGATCCAATTAGCTTAAAAATTAGTCAAATTGACCCCAGAGAAGCGAAATATGACAAGTATTTTGGGACGTATGGAGTATATGGTATTGATAATAGGTGATTTCTTTTAATATTACTAAGTCTTTTTGTGTAGAGTTACTCGATATTTGTGTTGGTGGGAGAATTTTTGTGTAGGAAATAACATAGACGCTTTCAAGTTGACTTGAACATTCTTCTTTGAAAAAACAAGAGAAAAAAAAGACCATATCCGCACCTATCTTTGGTCATCCCCTGAATCATGCTTTTTTTTCACACAAGTGGATGAGAATTTGGCGTAGAGGGTTAGACTGGCAATTAGTTATGCGACTGGGACAAAGAAAATGCTACAGTCAACTACATGACCCCCTAAAGTTCAGTGAACATATAGAATTGAATACTTCTAACACTGGATTATCTTTTGAAATTCAACTTGATTCCCAGAACAGAGCATATCCAATTGAAATCCAGGCACTTTCTCCGTCATGCACCGTTACAGAGGAGAAAGATAACAGCTACTTCAAACTCTTAGCCGGGTATCTTTCTGCACGCAACAGATCAAGTTTCTAAATGTGAGCATATATGGGACATTTTGACAACACTGGGTGAAACTTGAAAGAGGAATCCCTTTGGATGCAGTTTGACATCCACACATGACACACCAATGAATTGCCTTCAAGTATACGATCTCTGCATTTCTAGCACTGTTGTATATTATGCTCGAAGTAGTTGAATATCATGCATAATCTGTTCAGGCTTAATGGATACAAGGATAAGCATGAGTACACAAGGCTTTCTAGCAAAATAGATCTGCATTGTCTTTTTGAAAACATCTGTGAACAGTACCTGCAATGAGGCCCTGAAATTTCAAGCATTCAACATGGTAAAGCATAACATATTCTTGGTCAGGCTAGTAAACTCATCAGGAGAATTGACAGAGAGCATGTCAACATAGAGGATGCAATAGGATGAGAACACCTTGACATTGCATACTCACAAAGCATATAAGTTTTGCACATTCAACTATTACACGCAGCAACATCCTATCAAGCACACCATAGCTATGTTCTCATTTCGTGAAACAGAACTCTGGAAATACAAAGTTCATACTTATCTATATCAGCCTATTGATAATTTCGAGGGGGCATATCTCTTCCAGGCATGTTTTGATTCTGATAAGGGTTTCCACCAGCCGTATTCGGAGCATAGTTCTGATTTGGAGGGGGCATATCTCTTCCAGGCATGTTTGGATTCTGATAAGGGTTTCCACCAGATGTATTTGAAGCATAATTCTGGTTTGGTCCTGGACCTGTTTGGTAAGGCATGCCTCCGTTGCTTTGTCCACTATTGTATTGAAAATTATTTGGATTGTTTGGCGCTCCACCATAGTTATTGGGAGGCGCTCCACCGTAGTTATGAGGTGCACCTCCCATGTTGGGCTGCTGTGGTCCTCCCATGCTAGGCTGATGCCTCCCACCCATGTTAGGCTGCTGCATCCCACCCATGTTTGGGGTTGGCGCATTCGTCATATTGGGAGGTCCACCACCCATGTTGGATCCAGTGTTCTGCATCTCTCTTCTTCTCTCAAAATTTCTGGACCTATCAAAGTTACGAGGTCGGTCATTGCGCCTGTTCCTCTCATTAGCTCGGGCATTGTTTCTTACCCACTCCTCGTGGTACTTTGGGTCGTATGGTACAGCCTGCCCATTGATAAAAGGTTCCCCTGGCAACATGTACCACAATGGTCATACAATACTGGTGTACAAGAAAGAACCTTTTTATATCCACAAGGGGCAAGATAGACATGTATGGCAGCTCTTCATGCAATCAACAATGTGCAGACACAGAAAACATAAAAAAGCCTGAATGCAACATAAGCTGTAGCAACGAAAAGAGCTATTGATAAGTCATATCGTCATAAACTGATTTTGTGCAATTACATAAAAACAATTATCCTAAAGCTTTTTGCTTCTCATTCCTGAGACAATACTGCAGACTCATCCAAGGTTAATGGTCGAAATTAATTGACCACTGTATTAAATCATAAATGAGTTTATTGTTCAGAATCAAGCACTTCATATTTCAATCGCATTTTTTCTAATACTCCCCCTTGTCTCATTCAAAATGACATTTTCTATCTTGGTACATTCCTGACATACTTCAACCATAATACTACCTTATGTAACTTACACAAATTTCAGGGATTCAACTTCATTTTGACAATTAATAATACATTTTCCCTATCAAACCTTTGCTTCAGTTTTAGTATTTCCTTTAGCTAGTACTTTAACTCTTCACTAAGATCATGTCATATACAAGTCAAATTGACATTTTAAAATCTCCATACCAATCAAAATATGTTAAACAAAATGGGATCACCCAAAGATCACATATGTAAAGGGACTGGATAGCAAAGCAAATCCACAGCAGACTGGAAGCTAATTAAGGCAGAGAACATAATAGAAGAGAGACATCACTCCGAAGTCTATACGCCAGGAGCAAATGCCTAGCATATTACTCACTTAAAAGAAAAAATAACCATATTATGATTTCACCAGAAGTGTGACAATAAAAAACCACTCACTACCTACCTCCGTAATCTTTATTCTTAACATCCAGGAAGGAATCAGGAAGCACCCAGCTAACCCTGGGCAGTTCTGCACATGGATGAAGAAATGAAGGTTTAGTTTCACCTCTTTAATTTTAAGAAATACGTTTATAAGATCAAGAAAAAACCAAAAAAGATTAAAGAAAAGAGAACTATAAAAATATGTCACCTTTTAGCTTGTAATGAAGTTCTTCGGATACAAGAGCTCCAAATGCATAGTAATGTCTTGTCGAGACAGAGTATATCTTCATTCTTGCTTCTTCCTCGCTGCAAGGTAAATTAATCACATAAGTCATCCACAACAATTAACTATACTTCTTTGGAAGCTTTTTGCATGCCCAAGCCAGGGGCAGAGCTAGGTATTAAAGCGCTTCAATTGAGTCCCCTACGTCGAAAACTGCACTGTGCAAATAAGGAAAAAGATAAACTGTTGAATCCCCTTCATATAAGGAAAAATTTCTAGTGTAGCAGCAAAGGGTTAAAAAGTTGATTTAGATCACAGGTTCACATCCTAAGTGTGACATTATATTTTTTTTTGAATACCCTTGTATAAATTCCCGACTCTGCCGCTAGCCCAAGCAGTTCAACAGTTAGAGTGTATCCCATCAAAAAGTACCACTTTTATTATTCAGGCAAACTATTAAGAGCAAACAACAGCAACAGTAACAACTATCCCTCAATCTCAGCTAGTAGGGATTAGCTATATGATCCCTCAACATCCATTTTCCTCCATTTGCAACAGTATTGTCAAAGGCTCATTTAAGGCACGCTTAGGTCCTTAAGCTCAGAAAAGCCGGTAGAGGTCGCTTTGCCTCACTTAAGCTGAGTTTCAGTCGTAAGCAACGCACTAAGGCGTTCACACTCATTCTATCTTGAATGTAGAGGTACTAAACAACAAATGTAATCGGCAAATAAGAAGTTCAGTTTAAGGAAAACATTATGAATGAATTTATTTCTTTTTTTTCTTAAATTGCATAACTTGTCTTCTAAAACTAATTAGAGATTCTCAAATTCTCTACATTTTCCAGACATACAAATTCTTTTCCTTCTCTTATCACTTCCATTTCTGACCAAAATATAAAGGTTATTATTTTTAAGATTAAATTGATGTAAAGAAGAAAATATTAATAAAAAAAGTAGAGCATTTCAATTCGAACCTTCCAACAACTTTAGCCAGAGTTTTGATGTAGCTATCGATGATTTCATCTCTGGTAGGATCACCCTCAGGTTTCTCCATCACAACAAGCCAGTGCTCAAAATCACATCCATCAAGTAGGATCGTCTCCTTCGGGGGACGGTTGGACCAGTTCGGGTTCGGGTCATTTAAAGACGACGACGTTTGCCGAGTCGCAAACCCTCGAAAGGAGGTTGCTACCGCCGGAGAGACGCTGCGGAGGTTGACAGCTGTGACGGCAATAAGCGGTCGAAGACGGAGGAGAGAAAAAGAAGAGAGAGAGGGAGGAGGTGTAGAGAGAGAAAGAGAAGTGTATGAGCGAGAGAGAGCAGTGAATAAGGAACGAGTCAGATAACGAGTCGCCATTTCTGCAAAACCCTAAGGTGAGAGAGACGAGAGATGAGGGGGAGGGTTTATGTAGAGTGAGGCAGTGAGCAATAGGTTCAAAAGCTATAAATTTAATTCTTTGTTGTATAAATTCAGATTTGTTATAAATATATTATATTATGGATGTTCATTTAGTACTCCGTTGAATATAAGTTTCCTGAAAAAGTTTATCCATATGATACTCCGTCGTAAATATGTTTATCTATTTAGTACTCTATTTATCATTTTGATAATCCGTTATGGATAAACATTACCCCGATAGAAGATTATTTATATCTGGTACAGTAGCAGCTTACAAGTAGCTTACACAACAACTTCCTTTCTTCTATAAATAGAGGAATTTTCAGTTCATTATGTACAGAAGTTTGAAGTTTGAAGTTTGAATAATATATCAGTTTCTCTCTATACTTGTCTTTACTTTACAGTCTTTATTTTATAACACGTTATTAGCACGAGACTCTGCCATCTCGAGCAAATACTTTGAAAGTATCAGAGGTACGAACTTTTTTTTTCTAAGTAATGTCAAATCTTTCTGAACTTGAATTTGTAGCCCTGGATATATCGGGCAAAAGCTATATGTTTTGGGTGCTTGATGCTGAAATTCATCTTGATGCGATGGGTCTGACAGACACCATCATGGACAAAAATCAAGCATCAAACTAAGACCGTGCCAAAGCAATGATATTCCTTCGCCATCACCTTAACGAAGGCTCGAAAATGGAATATCTCACTATTAAAGATCCAGTCATACTGTGGAATAATTTGAAAGATAGATATGACCACCTGAAGATGGTCGTTCTTCCACAGGCACATTATGATTTGACTCATCTAAGGCTACAAGATTTTAAATCTATCAGTGAGTATAATTCTGCTATGTTCAGAATTATTTCCTAATTGAAATTATGTGGTGATATTATTACTCATCATGATATGTTGGAGAAAACTTTCACCACTTATCATGCCTCGAATATGCTCCTGCAGCAGCAATATCGAGAGATAGGATTCAAAAAGTATTCTGAACTTATCTCACATCTTCTTGTAGCCGAGTAACATAATGGGCTATTAATAAAAAATCATGAAAGCCGACCTACTGGTTCTTGTCCATTCCCTGAAGTGAATGAGACAAACTTCCACCAAGCTAAGCGTGGAAAAGGACGTGGCTCCAGCCGTGGTCGGGGAAGAAACTCTAGTCATGGTAATAATAATGCACCAAAGAACCCTCCTACCACGGGCAGTGGAAAAGGAAGGAACAAAAGCATGCAGCGGTGCAAGCAGCAAAGCCAGAAAATGCATGCTATAGATGTGGAGGAAAAGGGCACTTGTCACGTACCTGTCGTACGCCAAAGCACCTGGTTGAGCTTTATCAAGCCTCCCTGAAGAAGACAGAGAAAAATGTTGAAGCAAATTTTATTTTTGAA
This sequence comes from Nicotiana tabacum, assembly GCF_000715075.1. Lineage (NCBI taxonomy): Eukaryota > Viridiplantae > Streptophyta > Magnoliopsida > Solanales > Solanaceae > Nicotiana > Nicotiana tabacum. The sequence continues at coordinate 128,186,628 of NC_134091.1, forward strand.
GATAATTTAGACTTCATGCTTTTGGATGTAGCTGATTACTTTGCACTTCCGGAAGGAGAAACACGTCATGTGATCGGTGATATAAATATTTTAATTTTTGTTGTTTATAGTAAATAGTATGGTTATGTAATTGTTGTACATAAATAAAAGTTATGCTTTGATAATGATGTTTACTATCATATTTATTTTGTTTATGTCATTTTGAAGAATATGGATAATCCTCAAATTATGTTTGGATCAAACACCAATCATGAAGATATTTGTGTAATTGATAGTGGAACAACTCATGCCATATTCAAAGATTAGAAATACTTTTCTTATTTGCATAAGGAAAAAGTAAATGTTTCAACAATTTGTGGTAATATAAGTTTAATTGAAGGCTCCGGAAGAGCCACTATATTTCTGTCTATGGGGACGAAACTTATAATAGACAATGCATTATTCTCCTCCAAGTCCCGAAGAAACTTGTTGAGTTTTATAGATATCTGCCGAAATGGGTATCATGTTGAGACGATAGATGAAATGAATATGGAATATCTTTGTATTACAAAGAATATTTCTGGCCAGAAGTGCATTGTAGAAAAGTTACCAACTCTATCTGCTGGCTTATACTATTCAAATATTAGTACAGTTGAAGCACACTCTATTGTAAACCAGAAGTTTACTGATTCAAATAGTTTGTGCTTTGGCATGGCCGTTTGGGCTATCCTGGATCAATAATGATGAGACGAATTACTAAAAAACTGAGTGGGCATCCATTAAAGAACCTGAAGATTCTTACAAATAATGAATTTTCTTGTGATGCTTGTTATCAAGGCAAAATGATCACTAGACCATCTGTAACGACATGACCGGTCGTTTTGAATATTATAATCCCGTTCCCAACATTTACTGCTCAAATTATGTCTTGCAATTGATTTATGACTTATCGGGTTAGTTGGTTCGGGTCCGGAAGAAATTCGGAATGAAATAAGACACTTAGTCTCATAATTAAAAATTTAAGTTAGAAAAAATGGACCGGATATGGACCTATGTGTAAAGGACCTCGGATTTGAATTTTGATAATTCCAATAGCTTCGTATGGTGATTTTGTGCTTAGGAGCATGTTCGAAATATTATTTGGAGGTCCATAGTAGAATTAGGTTTGAAATACCGAAAGTTAAATTTTTGGGAGGTTTGACCGGGGGGTTGACTTTTTGATATCGGGGTCGAAATCTGATTCTGAAAATTTGAATACTTCCGTTATGTCATTTATGACTTGTGTGCAAATTTTGAGGTCAATCGGACGTGATTTGATAGGTTCCGAAGTCGTTGTAGAAATTAAAATTTTCAAAGTTCATTAGGCTTGAATCTATGTGTGATTCGTGTTTTAGTGTTGTTGGATGTGATTTGAAGGCTCGACTAAGTTCGTATGATGTTTTAGGACTTGTTGGTACATTTGGTTGAGGTTCCGGGGGCATCGGGTGAGTCTCGGATGGTTAACGGATCAAATTCAGACTTGGAGGAAATAGCTGAAGTTTCTGCCCTCTGCTGCAATCGCACCTGCGGAAATTCCATCGCAGGTGCAAGCTCGTAGAAACGAGCCTGGCAAGCGCAGATGCGCAAATGGACTGCGGGGCAGTGGTTGCAGGTGCGAGGGAAATTCCGAACCTGCGTGAGCGCAGATGCGGAGGGACGTGCGCAGAAGCGGCTTGCGCAAGAGCGCAAATAGGCACGCAGATGCGGGCAAAGGCGCAGATGCGGGAGTTTTTCTGCACATGCGGTTGGCGTAGAAGCGGCCAAGTTGCCGCAGGTGTGAAAACCTCTGGGCAATACAAAAATAGAGGGGTTCCGAGTTTTTGCCATTTTTGGGCATTTCAAGCTCGGGTTGGGCGATTTTGAGCAAGGTTTTCACGGAAAAACTTGAGGTAAGTCCCCTGTGATCATTTCTACTTCATAATATTGAATTATCATCAAATAATCCGACTAGATTACATGTTTTTGAGGTATAAATCAGGGGTTTTGAGCTTAGGGATTTGAAATAAGATTTGATGAATTAGAGGTCGAGTTGATGTCGGATTTTGGTAAAATTAGTATGGTTAGACTCGTGGTATAATGAGCTTTCGGATTTTGTAACTTTTGTTGGGTTCCGAGACGTGGGCCCCACAGGCAATTTTTGAGCTAATTTGCCGATTTTTATGAAAATTATTATTTTCTTATGGAATTAATTCCAATAAATTTTATTGACTGAAACGAATTATTTATGACCACATTCGAGGCGTTTGGAGACCAATTCACGAGGAAAGGACATTGCAAAATAAGAATTCCATGGCTTGATGTAAGTAACAAATTTAAATCTGATCCTGAGTGTATTAAACCCCGAATTTTGGTATCATGTGATTATTTTGGAGGTGACGTACATGCTAGGTGATGGTCGTGTGGGCGTGCGCCGAGGGGATTGTGACTTGGTCCATCCTGGGAAACCGTAAAGTTGAATAATTTGTTGTTAGCTATATGCTCTCTATGTGTTGATAAAATTTGACTGTAAATCATGTTAGAAATCATGCTTAGGCTATATGATAGTACTGTTGGGACCCACAGAGGTCGTGTACTTGTTGAATTGCCTGCTAAATGCTATATTTGCTCAGTCTCAGTTTTTACTTGTACATTTTATCTCAGTCTCTATTATTATTATTATTATTATTATTGATATATCATATCATTATTGTTTGGGCTGATTTCATGATTATTGAGAGCCCGAGAGACTAGAGAGATTAATGACTGAGTGAGGCCGAGGGCCTGATTGTGAGATATTGATACTATGGCACGTGAGTTGTCCGTGCAACACGTGAGTTGGCTGTGCGGATCCTTATATTATACTATAGCACGTGAGTTGGCCGTGCGGATCCTTATATTATACTATAGCACGTGAGTTGGCCGTGCAGCAAGTGAGTTGGCCGTGCATCACGTGAGTTGGTCGTGCAAATCCAGATATTTATATTATGGCACGTGAGTTGTCCGTGCAGATTATAGCGCTTGGGTTGTAGGAGCCCCTCCGGAGTCTGTATACCCCCAGTGAGCGCGGGTACCCATTGAGAGTGAGTGATGAGGGCTGGGAGCCCAGGAAGTGACGAGGGCTAGGAGCCCAGTAAGTGATTGTTGTCCTAAAAGGTTATACTTGATTTCCATTTGTTGTTGCACTTAGTTACTATCTGTCATTGTTATGAAATCTCTGAAAGATTGTTGATATACGGATTACATGAACATGAACTGTATAAAAATTGATTTGACATTAAACTGCCAGATTTGATAGCATGTCTATTCTTTTGCTGGAATTACTGGAAATGAACCATAACTGTGTAGCTCGTTACTATCTTCAGTTCCTTATTTATTATTGTTACTTGCTGAGTTGGTTGTACTCATACTACACCCTGCACTTCGTGTGCAAATCCAGGTATTCCCAGACATAGCGGGTGTTGATCCTTTCGCGCAGTTGATTTTCAAGAGATTTTGAGGTAGCTGTCGTGTTTCGCATACCTTGTCTCTCCTTCTCTATCTCTTTGTTCACTGTATTTGGTCTCAGACTATTATAGACTATATTTTCTAGACTTGTATTCATATTAGATGCTCATGTACTTAGTGACACCAGGTTTTGGGGAGTGTTTGTATTGTATTTAAATATTATATTTTTAATCTTGAGAGAAATTATGGTTTATTGAGATTTTCGGCTTGCCTAGTATTGAGATATGCGCCATCACGACGGGTGAGATTTTGGGTCGTGACAAGTTGGTATCAGAGCCTAGGTTACATAGGTCTCACGAGTCATGAGCAGGTTTAGTAGAGTCTTGCAGATCGGTACAGAGACGTCTGTACTTATCTTCGAGAGGCTGCAGAACCCTTAGGAAACTCCACATTCTTGAATTCTTGTTGTGCGAATCTGTTGATTCTAGTAACTAAATATCTGTTGTTTCATTCTCTCACAGATGGTGAGGACTCGTACTACCGGGCAGGATGGACAGCCACCAGTGCCACTAGTTAGGGCCGCGAGAGGCCGGGGCCAAGATAGAGGTCGACGTGTAGCTCGTACCACAGTTGGAACAGCACCTGTAGTACCACCAGTTATTCCAGCACAGGAGCAGATTCCAGATATAGTTGAGCCGACAGGGTCAGCTCAGGCACCAACTGTGCTAATTGAGATTGCAGGCATTCAGGAGACTTTGGCCCAGATATTGGCAGCCTGCACTGGTCTTGCTCGGGTGGTTTCGGCTCAGGCCGCACCTTCCACTTCTCAGGCTGGGGGAAGTACTCACACCCCTGTTGCCCGTACTCCAGACCAGGTGGTACAGGGACTTCAGATATCGGGAGCGCTACCAGCCCAGCCAGCTGTAGTTGCTCAGGCCCCGGTAGTTCCTGTTATGGCAGATGATGAGCAGAGGAGGCTTGAGAGATTTGAGAAGCTTCAACCTCCACCATTTAGCGGTACTGAGTCAGAGGATGCTCAGGATTTTCTGGATAGGTGTCAACGGATGCTTCAGACAGCAGGTATTCTGGAGACCAGTGGGGTCTTATTCACTACTTTTTAGTTTTCTGGGTCTACGCTTAGATGGTGGGAGACTTACAAGAGACGTAGGCCTGTTGGCGCAACACCCATTACTTGGCATCAGTTCTCTGTGGTCTTTTTGGAGAAGTTCGTACCTCAGTCCCGCAGAGAAGAGTTGCGCAGACAGTTTGAGCAGCTTCGCCAGGGTGATATGTCCGTGACGCGATATGAGATGAGATTTTCTGAGTTGGCTCATCACGCATTTTGGTTGGTTCCCATTGATAGGGAGAGGATTAGGAGGTTCATTGATGGCCTCACATATCAACTGCGATTACTTATGACTAGGGAGAGAGTATCTGGTGCTAATTTTGATAAGGTAGTGGACATTGCTCGGCAGATAGAGATGGTTCGTAGCTAGGAACGTGGAGAGAGAGAGAGGCTAAGAGGCCTCGTGGTCCGGGTGATTACAGCGGTGTTCCTTCAGGGGGTCAGTTTTACCGTGGTAGGGGTCGTTCTTATAGACACGCTCAGACAGGTCATCCAGCTCATCGTGGTGCATTAGCTAGCCATGGTTCTTACAATGCTCACTCAGGCCAGTCTTCATTCAGTGCACTACCAGCACAGAGTTCTCATCATGCCACGTCCGCACAGGCTTCTGCAGGTCATTCCTCGGGTTATCAGGAGCAGCAGTTCCGTCAGAGGAGGGGTTGCTTCGAGTGCGGAGAATTTGGTCATTTCAAGAGAGAGTGTCCTAGGTTGTTGAGTGGGGTTTCACAACAGAGTTCTCGACCAACGGCACCAGCACCAGCAGTTACACCACCCACACTACCATCTCGAGGTGGGGGTCAGGCAGCTAGGGGTCGCCCAAGAGGGGGAGGCCGATCAGGTGGCGGGCAGGCTCGATTCTATGCTTTTCCTTCCAGGCCAGATGTTGTTGCCTCTGACGCAGTGATCACGGGTATTGTTTCAGTGTGCCACAATGAGGCTTCTATATTATTTGACCCTGGTTCCACTTATTCATATGTATCATCGTATTTTGCTCATTATCTGGATATGCCCTGTGAGTTCTTAGTTTCATCTGTTTGTGTATCTACACTGTGGGCGATATTATTACTGTGGATCGTGTGTATCGGCCGTGTATGGTAACTATTGGGGAACTGGAGACTAGAGTTGATCTCTTATTACTCGGTATGGTTGATTTCGATGTAATCTTGGGTATGGATTGGTTGTCTCCATGTCATGTTATTCTGGACTGTCACGCAAAAATCGTGACTTTGACGATGTCGGGGTTGCCAAAGGTTGAATGGAGGGGTTCTCTAGACCTTGTTCCTAGAAGGGTAATTTCTTATCTGAAGTCCCAACGTATGGTTGGAACGGGATGCTTGTCATATTTGGCCTTTGTGAGAGATGTTGATGCAGATACTCCTATTATTGATTCAGTACCGGTCGTGCGAGACTTTCCGGATGTATTTCCTGTAGACCTGCCGAGTATGCCACCCGACAGGGATATTAATTTCGGTATTGACTTGGTACAGGGCACTCAGCCCATTTCTATTCCTCCGTATCGTATGGCACCAGTTGAGTTAAAATAATTGAAAGAGCAACTTCAAGAACTCCTTGAAAAGGGGTTTATTAGGCCTAGTGTGTCACCTTGGGGTGCACCGGTTCTATTTGTGAAATAGAAAGATGGTACTATGCGGATGTGCATTGATTATAGGCAGTTGAACAAGGTTACAATCAAGAATAAATATCCATTGCCGCGTATTGATGATTTATTTGACCAGCTTCAGGGAGCGAGGGTGTTCTCCAAAATTGATTTGAGGTCTGGGTATCACCTATTGAAAATTTGGGATTCAGATATTCTAAAGACGGCATTCAGGACTCGTTATGGCCACTATGAATTTCTTGTGATGTCTTTTGGGCTAACCAATGCCCCAACAGCATTTATGCATTTGATGAATAGTGTATTTCAGCCATATCTTGATTTATTTGTCGTGTTATTCATTGATGATATTCTGGTGTACTCATGTAGCCAGGAGGAGCATGCACAACACTTGGATATTGTATTACAGAGATTGAGAGAGGAGAAACTTTATGCCAAATTCTCTAAGTGTGAGTTCTGGCTTAGTTCGGTGGCATTCTTGGGACATATAGTGTCTAGTGAAGGAATTAAGGTGGATCCGAAGAAAATAGAGGCAGTTCAGAATTGGCCCAGACCATCCTCAATTACTGAGATTCGGAGTTTTCTCGGCTTGGCCGGTTATTATCGTCATTTCGTGGGGGGTTTCTCGTCTTTTGCATCGCCTATGACTAAATTGACCCAGAAAGGTGCTCCGTCCTGGTGGTCGGATGAGTGTGAAGAGAGCTTTTAGATGCTCAAGACAGCTTTGACTACAGCTTCAGTATTGGTGTTGCCTACATGTTCAGAGTCTTATACTGTGTATTGTGATGCGCCGCGGATTAGTCTCGGCGCAGCACTTATGCAAGATGGTAGGGTGATTACCTATGCGTCCAGACAGTTAAAGGTACATGAGAAGAATTATCCAGTCCACGATCTTGAGTTAGCAGCTATTGTTCATGCCTTGAAAATTTGGCGGCATTACTTGTACGGTGTCCAGTGTGAGGTATATACCGATCATCGGAGTCTACAATATTTGTTTAAATAGAAGGATCTTAACTTGCGGCAGCGAAGGTGGTTGGAGTTGCTTAAGGATTATGATATCACCATTCTCTATCATCCCGGAAAGGCCAATGTGGTGGCCGATGCCTTGAGTCGTAAGGCAGAGAGTTTGGGCAGCTTAGCATACTTACCGGTAGCAGAGAGGCCTTTAGCCTTGGAGGTTCAGGCCTTGGCTAATCAGCTTGTTAGATTGGATGTTTCCGAGCCGAATCGAGTTTTGGCCTATGTGGTTTCTCGGTCTTCTTTATATGATCGCATTAGAGAGCGCCAGTATGATGATCCACATCTGCTTGTCCTTAAGGACATAGTTCAACACGGTAATGCCAAGGAAGTCACTATTGGAGATGACGGTGTATTACGGATGCAGGGCAGGCTATGTGTACATAATGTAGATGGTTTGCGTGAGCTGATTCTCCAGGAAGCTCACAGTTTGCGGTACTCTATTCATCCAGGCGCCGCGAAGATGTATAAGGATTTAAGACAGCACTATTGGTGGAGGCGGATGAAGAAAGATATAGTTAGGTTTGTATCTCGGTGTTTAAATTGTCAACAGGTAAAGTACGAGTACCAGAGACCGGGCGGATTGCTACAGAGACTTGAAATTTCGGAGTGGAAGTGGGAGCGTATTACCATGGACTTCGTAGTTGGACTCCCACAGACTTTGAGAAAGTTTGATGTTGTTTGGGTGATAGTAGATCGGTTGACCAAGTCCGCGCATTTTATTCCAGTCGGTACTAATTATTCTTCGGAGCGGTTGGCTGGGATTTATATTCGCTAGATTGTTCGCCTACACGGTGTGCCGGTGTCCATTATTTCAGATCGGGGTACGCAGTTTACCTCACAATTTTGGAGGTCAGTGCAATGAGAATTGGGCACACAGGTTCAGTTGAGTACAACATTTCACCCTCAAACGGACGGACAGTCCGAGCACACTATTTAGATATTGGAGGATATGCTACGCGTTTGTGTCATTGATTTTGGGGGTTTATGGGATCAATTTCTGCCACTCGCAGAGTTTGCTTACAATCATAGTTACCAGTCAAACATTCAGATGGCTCCGTATGGAGCTTTATATGGGAGATGGTGTCGGTCTCCGGTGGGTTGGTTTGAGCCGGGTGAGGTTAGACTATTGGGTACTGACTTGGTTCAGGATACTTTAGAGAAGGTCAAAGTGATTCAGGAACGGCTTCGCACGGCACAGTCTAGACAGAAAAGTTATGTCGACAGGAAGGTTCGTGATGTTGTTCACATGGTTGGGGAGAAGGTTATGCTCAAGATTTCACCCATGAAGGGTGTGTTGAGGTTCGGAAAAAAGGGGAAGTTGAGCCCTTGGTATATTGGGCCTTTTGAGATACTTAATAAAATTTGGGAGGTGGCTTATGAACTTGCTTTGCCACCTAGTCTATCAGGTGTTCATCCAGTATTCTATATATCCATGCTCCGAAAGTATGGCGGGGATCCGTCTCACATTCTGGATTTCAGTACAGTACAACTGGACAGTAATTTGACTTATGATGTGGAGCTGGTGGCTATTTTAGACCGGCAGGTTCGAAAGCTGAGGTCAAAGAACATAGCATCAGTGAAGGTGCAGTAGAGAGGCCAGCCAATCGGAGACGATACTTGGGAGACTGAGCAGGAGATGTGAAACAAATATATACACTTATTTGAGACTCCAGGTATTATTCTAAACCCGTTCGAGGACGAACGTTTGTTTAAGAGGGGGAGAATGTAACGACCCGGCCGATCGTTTTGAATATTATAACCCCGTTCCCCCATTTACTGCTCAAATTATGTCTTGCAATAGATTTATGACTTATCGGGTTAGTTGGTTCGGGTCCAGAAGGAATTCAGAATGAAATAAGACGCTTAGTCTTATAATTGAAAATTTAAGTTAGAAAAAATAGACCGGATATGGACCTATGTGTAAGCGACCTCAGATTTGAATTTTGATAATTCCAATAGCTCCGTATGGTGATTTTGGGCTTAGGAACATGTCCGAAATATTATTTAGAGGTCCATAGTGGAATTAGGCTTGAAATGCCGAAAGTTAAATTTTTGGGAAGTTTGACCGAGAGGTTGACTTTTTGATATCGGGGTCGAAATCCGATTCTGAAAATTTGAATACTTCAGTTATGTCATTTATGACTTGTTTGCAAAATTTGAGGTCAATCGGACGTGATTTGATAGGTTCCGAAGTCGTTGTAGAAATTAGAAATTTCAAAGTTCATTAGGCTTGAATCTATGTGTGATTTATGTTTTAGTGTTGTTGGATGTGATTTGAAGGCTCGACTAAGTTCGTATGATGTTTTAGGACTTGTTTGTACATTTGGTTGAGGTCCCGGGGGCCTCGGGTGAGTCTCGAATGGTTAACGGATCAAATTCGGACTTAGAAGAAATAGCTGAAGTTTCTGCCCTCTGCTGCAATCGCACCTGCGAAAATTCCATCGCAGGTGCGAGTTCGTAGAAGCGAGCCTAGCAAGCGCAGATGTGCAAATGGACTGTGGGGCAGTGGTCACAGGTGCAAGGGAAATTCCGCACCTGCGTGAGCGCAGATGCGGAGGGACGCGAGCAGAAGCGGCTTGCGCAAGAGCGCAAATAGGTGCGCAGATGCGGGCAAAGGTGCAGATACGGGAGTTTTTCCGCACATGCGGTTGGCCAGAAGCGACCAAGTTGCCGCAAGTGCGAAAACCTCTGGGCAGTACAAAAGCAGAGGGGTTCCGAGCTTTTGCCATTTTTGGGCATTTCAAGCTTGGGTTGGGCGATTTTGAGCAAGGTTTTCACGGGAAAACTTGAGGTAAGTCCCTTGTGATCATTTCTACTCCATAATATTGAATTATCATTGAATAATCTGACTAGATTACATGTTTTTGAGGTATAAATCGGAAGTTTTGAACTTAGGGATTTGAAATAAGATTTGATGAATTGGAGGTCGAGTTGATGTCGGATTTTGGTAAAATTAGTATGGTTAGACTCGTAGTGGAATGAGCTTTTGGATTTTGTAACTTTTGTCAGGTTCCGAGACGTGGGGCGATTTTTGAGCTAATTTTCGGATTTTTATGGAAAATTATTATTTTCTTATGGAATTAATTCCAATAAATTTTATTTACTGAAACGAATTATTTATGACCAGATTCGAGGCGTTTGGAGACCAATTCACGAGGAAAGGACATTGCAAAATAAGAATTTCACGGCTTGATGTAAGTAATAGTTTTAAATCTGGTCCTGAGGGTATTAAACCCCGGATTTTGGTATCATATGATTATTTTGGATGTGACGCACATGCTAGGTGACGGGCGTGTGGGCGTGCGCCGAGGGGATTGTGACTTGGTCCGTCCCGGGAAATCGTAAAGTTGAATAATTTATTGTTAGCTATATGCTCTTTATGTGTTGATAAAATTTGACTGTAAATCATGATAGAAATCATGCTTAGGCTATGTGATAGTACTGTTGGGACCCACATAGGTCGTGTACTTGTTGAATTGCCTGCTAAATGCTATATTTGCTCAGTCTCAGTTTTTACTTGTACATTTTATCTCAGTCTCTGTTATTATTATTGATATATCATATCATTATTGTTTGGGCTAATTTCATGATTATTGAGAGCCCGAGAGACTGGAGAGATTTATGACTGAGTGAGGCCGAGGGCTTGATTGTGTGATATTGATACTATGGCACATGAGTTGTCCGTGCAGCACATGAGTTGGCCGTGCGGATCCTTATATTATACTATAGCACGTGAGTTGGCCGTGCAGACCCTTATATTATACTATAGCACATGAGTTGGCCGTGCAGCACGTGAGTTGGCCGTGCGGATCCAGATATTTATATTATGGCACATGAGTTGTCCGTGCAGCACGTGAGTTGTCCGTGCAGATTATAGCGCTTGGGCTGTAGGAGCCCCTCCGGAGTCTGTATGCCCCCAGTGAGCGCGGGTACCCATTGAGAGTGAGTGATGAGGGTTGGGAGCCCAGGAAGTGACGAGGGCTGGGAGCCCAGTGAGTGATTGTTGTCCTAAAAGGTTGTACTTGATTTCCATTTGTTGTTGCACTTAGTTACTATCTGTCATTATTATGAAATCTCCGAAAGATTGTTGATATACGGATTACATGAACAGGAACTGTATAAAAATTGATTTGACATTAAACTGCCAGATTTGATAGTATGTCTATTCTTTTGCTGGAATTACTAGATATGAACCATAACTGTGTAGCTCGTTACTATCTTCAGTTCCTTATTTATTATTGTTACTTGCTGAGTTGGTTGTACTCATACTAAACCTTGCACTTCGTGTGCAGATCCAGGTGTTCCCGGACATAGCGGGTGTTGATCCTTTCGCGCGGTTGATTTTCAGGAGATTTTGAGGTAGCTGCCGTATTCCGCAGACCTTGTCTCTCCTTATCTATCTCTTTGTTCACTGTATTTGGTCTCAGACTATTATAGACTATATTTTCCAAACTTGTATTCATATTAGATGCTCATGTACTCAGTGACACCAGGTTTTGGGGAGTGTTTGTATTGTATTTAATTATTATATTTTCAATCTTGAGAGAAATTGTGGTTTATTGAAATTTTCTGCTTGCCTAGTATTGAGATAGGCGCCATCACGACGGGTGAGATTTTGGGTCGTGATACCATCACCAATGAAGGTTGGCATAGAATCCCGTGCCTTTTTAGAACTTATGCATGAGGATATATGTGGACCTATTCACCCACCAAGTGGGTTGTTTAGATATTTTATGGTCCTAATAGATGCATCTTCAAGATGGTCTCATGTGTGCCTACTATCATCTCGCAACCTGGCATTTGCAAAGCTATTAGCCCAAATAATTCGATTAAGGGCACAATTCCCAGATTATCCTATAAAGGCTATTCGCCTTGATAATGCTGGAGAATTCTCATCTCAAGCTTTTGATGATTATTGTCTATCCGTTGGGATAAAAGTTGAACATCCTGCAGCTTATGTTCATACTCAAAATGGCCTTGCAGAGTCATTTATTAAACTCTTGCAATTGAAATCAAGACAACTACTTATGAAAACAAAATTGCCCACTACTGTTTGGGGCCATGCTATCTTGCATGCAACATCACTTATCCGTCTCAGACCGACACATTATAATAAATATTCTCCGTCACAATTAGTTTTTGGTCATGAACCAGATATTTCCCATCTACGAATTTTTGGATGTGCTGTATATGTACCAGTAGCACCACCACATCGCAGTAAGATGGGCCCACAGAGAAGGTTAGGAATATATGTTGGGTTTGAATCACCCTCTATTATTTGCTATCTTGAACCATTGACGGGAGATTTCTCTACTGCTCGATTTGCAGATTGTCGGTTTAATGAAATAAATTTCCAACAATTAGGGGGAGAGAAAAAGGAAATCAAAAGAGAAATTGTGTGGAAAGTTTCATCGTTATCTTATTTTGATCCACGTACCCCTATATGTAATCAGGAGGTCCAGAAGATCATCCATTTACAAAATATAGCAAATCAAATGCCAGACGTATTTAATGATTTGAATAGGATAACTAAGTCACATATCCCTGCAAAGAATATGCCTATCCGAATTGATGTCCCAGCAGGACCATCTACTAGCATCAGAGCTAGCGAACCTAAAGCACGCCTGAAGCGTGGTAGGCCTTTGTGTTCTAAGGATCGAAATCCTCGAAAAAGAAAATCGACAAATGATAATGATACTATGAAGGGATCTCCTGAAGAGACCCAAGATCTGATTAGTTCTGAGATTCCTGAAAAAATCAATGAACCCAAGACTCAAGTGAGCGAGAAACTTTTAATAAGTTCTACTGGTGATGGGATTAATTTAAATCGATCTAAAATAGTGGTGAATAATATTTTTGCATATAATGCTGCACTTAACATTATGAAAGATAATGAGGATTTTGAACCCCGATTTGTTGAAGAATGTCGACAAAGATCTGATTGGCCAAAATGGCAAGGGGCAATTCAATCAGAATTGAACGCACTTGCTAAAAGAGAGGTTTTTGGACCAGTAGTCCAAACACATGCTGGTATAAAACCAGTTGGTCATAAATGGGTTTTTGTGCGAAAAAGGAATGACAAAAATGAAGTTGAAAGATACAAGGCTCGACTTATCGTACAAGGATTCTCACAACGACCTGGAGTCGATTATGAAGAAACATATTCACCCGTTATGGATGCCATGACATTTCGATATCTCATCAGTTTAGCCTTACGTGAAAGGCTTGAAATATATCTAATAGATGTGGTTACAGCTTATCTGTACGGGTCACTTGATAGTGAAATTTACATGAAAATCCCTGAAGGATTTAAAATGCATGAAGCATATTCAAAATCTCGGGAAATGTACTCAATCAGATTAAAAAGATCTTTGTACGGTTTAAAGCAATCTGGGCGCATGTGATATAATCGCCTCAGTGAATATTTGCTGAAAGAGGGTTACATAAATGATGTTATTTGTCCATGTATTTTATTAAAGAAAATGGCATTTGAATTTGTTATACTTGTTGTTTATGTTGATGACATAAATCTTGTTGGAACTCCAGAAGAGCTCCAAAAGGCAATTGAATATCTTAAGAAAGAATTTGAGATGAAAGATCTTGGAAAGACAAAACCTTGTCTTGGTCTCCAAATTGAACATTTAGCAGACATGATCTTTATCCATCAATCTGCCTACACAGAAAGGGTCTTAAAACACTTTTACATGGACAAAGCGCACCTATTGAGTACACCAATGGTTGTTCGATCACTTAATGTGAATAAGGACTTGTTCCGACCTCCAGAAGAGGAAGAGGAACTCCTTGGTCCTGAAACACCATATCTCAGTGCAATTGGTGCACTTATGTATCTTGCTAATGCTACAAGGCCTGACATAGCATTTTTTGTTAATTTACTAGCAAGATATAGCTCTTCTCCTACAAAGAAACATTGGAATGAGATTAAGCATATTTTGCGATATTTAAAGGGAACTCTTGATATGGGTTTGTTTTATGCTAACAAAGGTAGTGCAGAATCAAATCTAATTGGTTATGCAGATGCAAGTTATTTATCTGATCCCCATAAAGCTCGATCTCAAATCGGGTACGTGTTTATATGTGGAGGTACTGTCATATTATGGCGCTCCACAAAGCAATCTATTGTTGCTACTTATTCAAATCATGTTGAGATAATAACTATTCATGAAGCAAGTAGGGAATGCGTAGGGTTGAGATCAATGATTCATTTTATTCAAGAAAAATGTGGTTTGGAATGTGATAAAAGATCCACAATTTTATACGAAGACAATGTTGCATGCATAGCCCATTTGAAGGGAGGATTTATAAAAGGAGATAGAACAAAGCACTTTTCACCAAAATTATTCTACACACACGATCTTCAGAAAAATGGCAACATTGATGTGTAACAAATCCGTTCAAGTGACAATCCGACAGATTTATTCACTAAATCTTTAACAACTTCAACTTTTGAGAAGATGGTATACAAGATTGGAATGCGTAGACTCAAATATTTGAAACAAGGTTTTCATTAGGGAGAGTAAAATACGCGATGTACTCTCTTTCTCCTTACTAAGGTTTTTTACCACATGGTTTTCCTTATAAGGTTTTTAATGAGGCAACTAGCAATGCGTATTACTAAATATATGTACTCTTTTTCCTTCACTAGGATTTTTTTCCCACGGGGTTTTTTCTAGTAAGGTTTTAATGAGGCACATTATCTTTTAATGAACATCCAAGGGGGAGTGTTATAAATATATTACATTATGGATGTTCATTTAGTACTCCGTTTAAATAAGCTTCCTGAAGAAGTTTATCCATATGAGACTTCGCCGTAAATATGTTTATCTATTTAGTACTCTATTGGAAATAAGCCTCCTGAAGAAGCTTATCATTTTGGTACTCCGTTATGGATAAATATTACCCCCGGTAGAAGATTATCTATATTTGGTACAGTAGCAGCTTACAAGCAACTTACAAGCAGCTTACAAGCAACTTACAAGCAACTTACACAGCAGCTTGCAGTAGCAGCTTACAAGCAGCTTGCAATAGCAGCTCAGCTTACAAGCAACTTACACAACAACTTGCAGTAGCAGCTTACACGCAACTTACACAGCAGCTTACAAGCAGCTTACACAACAACTTCTTTTCTTCTATAAATAGAGGAGTTTTCAGTTCATTATGTACAGAAGTTTGAAGTTTGAATAATATATCAGTTTCTCTCTATACTTGTCTTTACTTTACAGTCTTTATTTTATAACAAGATTAAAATTCTTGCACAACTTATATAATATTTGGTTGGTATTTTGATCTCCTTATAAAATATTGCACAGCTTGTATGTGTACGAGTCAAAAATTATCTCTAATATGATTAAGTCTCATTAGCGAGTCATTCACATGCCGCCATGTGTCATCAATGCAAATCTAATGGAGAACTGTCAGTGTCAAAGTGGCTCTAGAAACAATGAAAGTTGTTAATGAAAAATTGGCAAGGATTAAGGTCGAAGAGTCATCAAAGATCAACGTCGAGGTCGAACATCCTTGACAGAGTTATAACGGCTAGTTTCAAGATAGGACACTAAAGATGATATTCTAGTGAATATTCTCTGTACTTGTACTATTAGGGTTTCTAGGAATATATTCCCTATAAATAAAAAGAAACACAAAGATAGGGGACATGAGATATTCATATGTAAAAAAACACATTGACTTTATAGAGAGAATCTGGTCCTATTGCAAACATACAAAAACAACATTTTTACTAAGATTCTTGTCTATCATTTCTACCGGATCCAAGAACAACTTAAGTGTTCAAAGGCTTATCAATCATTCATCATTGTCAGAAATAATATCCATTGATCTCATCCCTTTTCGGGTGACTCACACGTTTTATTTGCTTAAATGTCATTTATTGCCATTTATTACTATTTAATGTCATATTCCATCTTTTTGCATCATTGAATACTGTTATTATTGCTTATATTCATTGCCATCCAGACAAATACACTAGTTATTTGTCACAACACCGATAGCTTTATCTTTAGGATATTATTTTTAACTAAGATTATTTATATAAAATCAAACTGGTTGAACGGAGATCTATATTTTTGGTCAAATAGTTTGGCGTAATTTGTGGGGATTTCTTAGTTAATTTTGTAGCTTCCTTTAGATCTACAGCTAACGTGAGTCATTAACCTCAGAAACCCTAAGATCGTTCTCTTTCTTTGCACGTACAAAAACCTACATGACAGGTAACCAAGGAGAGAGGACAGAAGTAACAAGCGATTTCTCTAGGTACCTCATGAACGCTATCAACAAGAGCTATGAAATATTAGGCGAGGACGTGACGCCCACTGCCTTCCCCAGGCACGGGAGGTTGCATCCCTTTCATTGTAGCATAACAAAATCAAATGAAAAAGGGGCCTCCACGTCCATGGAATAAGGGACGCCACCGACCGTGAAAAAGCCCCTCAAAGCATGGTTGGCTGATACGCTAGTAAGTTTGCTCAGCAAGCCCACTCCATGAATGACTACAAATACTGCAAGAACCTACACAGTACAACGAGCAGACGAACACAGCGACTTACCAGACCTTCTAACACGAGGTATAACTCATAATGTTACTAACAATGCAGGTGACATCGCCCTCGCCATTGTTCTAAAGAGGATGGAAGAAATAGAGAATGAAAATAAATCACTAAGAGATCAAATGAAAGAGAACCAAGAACGAATCGATAAGATATCAGGCGCCCCTAAGCTATTGCCAAAGAGGAACGCCGGCAGGTTTGTAGAGCAGTCGTACAATGAAGAAGCAGCCCCACATCCATACCAAAGACCTTCAAAATGCCATTGTATCTCAGAATATACGACAGAATGACTGATCCCGAAGACCACGTGACTCATTATGTCACCACCGTAAAAGGCAATGACCTCACCAAGGAACAAGTGTCTTCGAAGAAATTTGGCGAAACTCTTACGGGAGGGGTATTAACATGGTACTCACAGCTACCATCCCACTCCATAAAAACCTTCGAGGAAATGGCCGAAGTTCGTAACGGCGCATGTCGGTGCCAGGAAAGCCGAGATAAGAGTAAATGATATATTCACCATCAAGCTGTCCTTAGGAGAGGGACTGAGGGAATTTCTTACCCGATTCAACTAGGTAAGGATGCCCCTACCAAACGTGTCCAAGGGGATGGCGGTCGTGGCTTTTCAAAATGGGTTGAGTAGAATGGTTCAAGAGTGACTAGGAAATTGTTGAACCGATTGATGAAATATCCTCCAACCACTTGGGACGAGATCCATAGCACTTACTGTGCCGAAGTCCGGGCAGATGGGGAGGACCTCAACAGACCAACTCATCGGCTCATCTCGGTACAAGCCGAGTCCAGGAAAGAACGAAGAGACAACATCAGGAGATATCGCCCGGTCTCATGACCCAACAGGGAATGACACCATCCATACATTAGAGCCCCCGCCCCACCTTCTCTGCCATGAGGAAGGCCCATCCAGGCCGAGAACGGGGACTCACCGGAATGAGAGAAGTATGCCCCCTTATTGTCTGCTCACAATTTTTGTGTATCACCTACATAAATAGTTTATGCCCTGGAGAAACTCGAAACGAAAGTGAAGTGGCCGCCAAAGATGAGGTCCGATCCGAGCACCAGAAAATTGGTCGCCTTATGCGAGTTCCACCAAAAGCGTGGACACAAAACAAAAGATTGCATCGCCCTCAGGCAAAAATTTGTAAACATGTTGCGGCAGGGACACCTCAAAGAGTTGTTGAGCGACAAGGGGAGAAATAACTTCGCCAGAGGACGTGAACACCAAGGCCTGTTGAAGCCGCCATCACTAACTCGTACTGTCAACATGATCATCAGCGGTAGCGACGATGCCTCCATCAACAACGTTAAATTCACCACTACTCACAAACTCAAACAAACTATCACCCGCGAACGGTATGACGGACTCAAAGAAAGTATATCTTCGATGAGTCAGATGCCGACGGTTTGACTTTCCCTCATAATGATGCTCTAGTCATTACTTTGCGCATTTTAGATTCTAATGTCAAACATATCATAGTAGACAGTGGAAGTGGAACGTGTATTATCCATCACCGAGTCCTTGCCCAGATGAGACTCGAGGACAACATAGTGTCACACTGCATCACACTAATCGATTTTAATAATGTAATTGAATGGACATCGGTAGAAATTACACTTCTCGTCTTGGTCGGTGGCGTAACGCTAGAGACGACATTCCACATCTTGAACCAAGCCACCGTCTACAATGTTATAATAGGACGACCATGGATACATCCAATGAGAGACATCCCCTCTAGCCTATACCAAGTAATCGAATTTCCAACACCTTGGGGGATATTTATCATACGTTGAGAACAACGCATGTCCCGGGAGTGCTACCGCATCGCCTTAGACATCAAGACAACCCAACAGAAAAAAGACAAGGAAAAAGAGGCATAACAATCAACAGGGGCAATGTTGATACAAGAAGGAGCCATGGACGTCATTATGGATCCTGAAATGGCCGAAGCCGCAGACTCGACTGTAGAGGACCTCGACCCCATTTAATTAGACCCCAGCGATTATAGAAAAAAGGCCTACATCGGCTGCAAACTTCGAGAACCAGGTAAATGTAGTCAATTCTTAATAACTATTGCAGATTTATTTGCCTTCTGCCATGCAGATATGGCGGGTATCCCAAAGGAGGTCGCCACACACAAGTTAAACGTCGACCCGTTCTACCCCCCGGTAAGGCAGGTCAGACGTAAGTTCAATCCAGCTATCAACGATGTCGTCCACAAGGAGGTGGAGAAACTATTAGAAAATGGCTCTATCAGGGAGTCGAAGTACCCCAAATAGATCGCCAACGTAGTTATGGTAAAAAAGAAAAATGGGAAATGGCGGATATGCGTAGATTTCACGGACTTGAACAAAGCTTGCCCGAAGAATTCGTTCCCGTTACCACATATCGACCAACTCATCGACGCAACGGCCGGGCACGAGTTGTTGAGTTTTTTAGATGCGTACTCAGGCTATAACCAGATACTTATGGAAGAAGAGGACCAAGATAAAACCACATTTATCACTTACCGAGGAACATATTGCTATAGGGTCATGCCATTTGGGCTGAAGAATGCAGGGGCTACATATCAAAGATTGGTCACGAAAATGTTTAAAGATCATCTCAGAAAGACCATGGAAGTATATATCGACGACATGCTGGTCAAATCCGTAAAGGCAGAGGACTATATCAACCATTTAAAGGAAGCTTTCGACATACTAAAACTGTGCGAAATGAAACTAAACCCGGAAAAATGCATGTTTGGCGCAACCTATGGGAAATTATTGGGCTTCTTAGTATCACAACGGGGAATTGAGGTCAAACCAGACCAAATCAAAGCCATCGAAGGGATACCGGAGCTCTTAACTACCAAGAGGCAAGTCCAAAGGTTCACTGGTCGAATCATCGCCCTATCGAGGTTCATCTCGTGGTCGTGTGACAGATGCCACAAATTTTTCGGCGTACTCAAAAAGGACAATGACCTCGAGTGGACACCCGAGTGCGTACAAGCTCTATGAGAACTGAAGGCGTATCTTTCAGCACCACCTCTGCTCTCAAAGTCCAAACCCGGGGAACATCTCCTCGTCTACCTGGCCGTCTCCGAAGCAGCAGTAAGTGCAGTCCTGATTCGAGAAACTAAAGGTACGCAATCTCCCATTTATTACATTAGCAAAACCCTCGTCGATGCCGATATGAGGTACCCGCACCTCGAGAATCTAGCCCTGGCACTAGTCATAGATTCACGAAAGCTTAGACCCTATTTCCAGTGCCACCCTATCTCGAACGTTACCACCTTTTTACCTAAGAGGTATCTTACATAAACCCTAGCTATCAGGAAGGCTGGCCAAGTGGGCCATCGAGCTAAGCGAGCACAATATCACGTATCAGTCGCGAATGGCGATAAAGTCACAAGTGCTCACCGACTTCGTCGTAGACTTCAGTGCAAAAATAATGCCTGAAGTCGAGAAGGAAGCCGTCCAAGATTCCCTAAAAATATAAGACCTCTGGGTCTTATACACCGACGAAGCATCCAACGCCTCCAGATCCGGACTGGGACTCATACTTATAGGAGGCCGAGTATGAGGCCGCAATTATAGGATTGAGGTTAGCACTCAAGCATGGGGAAAAGAGGTTGAAACTCCATTGGGATTCACACTCGTAGTCAACCAAGTCACATGGACTTTCCAAATAAAAAAACAAATGTTACAAAAACATCAAACCGAGATCTGTAAGCTGCTGCCCGAGTTCGACAAATGCCAGCTTGACCAGATCCCGCTTGCACAGAATGCTGAAGCAAATGGCCTCGCCAAATTGGTCGCAGCTACCAAAAACGTCACGACCGGGGATAAAAGTGTGGTCTATCTCCTCAACTCATCGCTAGACCAAATCGAGGTAAGATCTGTAAGTTTAAATTAGGATTGGAGCAATCGCATTATCGCCTTTTTGCAGGTCGGTGCACTCCCAAACGACAAATAGGAAGCCAAAATGATTAAGAATGCAAGATGCCAGATACAATCTCCTCCATAGCGACCTGTACAAGAGGACATATGGCAGCCCTTTGGCGAAATGCTTGGGCCCAAATCAAACCTCACGCATCCTAGAAGAAGTCCATGAAGGCCATTGCGACGCTCACTCCGGCATTCGAGCACTCGTTAGGTGTCTTATACGGGCAGGATACTATTTGGCCCACCATGAAAAAGGACACCTTAGAGTTCATGAAGAAATGTGAACAATATCAGAAATACGCCCCAATAATTCACCAAAAAGGCAAACATTTCCATTCACTCACCTCCCAATAGCCGTTCATCAAGTGGGGAATGAACATTGTGGGCCCCCTCCTAGTAGGGCGAGGTAATATAAGATTTCTTTCGATTTTAACTGACTATTTGTCTAAATGGGTAGAATCATGAGCGTTCGCCCACATACACAAACAAAAGGTAATCACCTTTATATGGAGAAACATCATCTGCCGTTTCGGCCTACCCAAGGAGATCAGCTACGATAATGGACCCCAGTTCATGGGAAAGAAAACCGGTGAATTCTTCAAGAAATGTCATATTAAGAGGATACTTTCAACCCCGTATCACCAGGCGGGTAACAGACAGGCAGAATCCTCCAACAAGTCCATATTATACATCATGAAAATAAAACTCGAAGATGCCAAGGGATTGTGGCCAGAGATACTCCCAGAAGTATTATGGGCGTATAGAACTACCCCGAAGACAAGCACATGAGAGACACCCTACTCTTTGGTCTATGGGACCGAGGCAGTTATACCAGTCGAAGTCAGAGAACCCAGCCTAAGGTACTCCCATGAAAGCAGTACTAGTAATGATGAGGGTAGGAGGCAAGAACTCTATGATATCGACGAACGAACGAAGAGATAAAACGTACATAAGGATGGTCGCCCAAAAGCAGCAAGCGGAATATTATTATAACAAGAAAGCAAAGGCCGACCGCTCAAAGTCAGGAAATCCAAAACTCGAGCGAGCAAAGACTTATGGGAAGACAAGCTGGGAACAAACTGGAACGACCCATACAAAATTAAAGCCAAAGCAAACAAGGGTCCGTTCCAATTAGAGACAATGGAAGGAAAGCAATTACCGAACAATTGGAACATCAACCACCTCAAGTACTTCAACTTCTAAAAGGAAGAAGTGTCCCCAAGTCGTACTCTTTTTCCCTCACTTAAGTTTTGTCCCATTTGGGTTTTATCAAGGAGGTTTTTAACAAGGCGACAAAGGGCACACTCTGAGTCAAAGTATGCGACATAGGGACTGTGTTTGTCTTTTATTTCCCGACTCCTACTCTCCAAGTCAAGCAATGAAGGGACTAGATAGACTGGGACTGGGACTGAAACGTCAACCAATGCCCAAAATTTATAATTTTCTCCAATCATATAATCAGAGCAATAACGTCAAAGTAATAAGAAGCTTACATTTATCAGAAATACCTATCGACCCTTGGCCACGATTAACAAAGGGTTATGTTCGACCACGATCGTATAACACCTATCGGCCCTCGGTCGCGATTAACAAAAAGTTATGTTTGACCACGATCGAACAATACCTATCGGCCCTCGACCGCGATTAACAAAAGGTTATGTTCGACCACGATCGAACAACACCTATCAACACTCGGTCGTGACTATCAAAAGTTTAAGTTTGGCCCCGCTCGAACAATACCTATCGGCCCTCGGCCGTAACTAAATAAGGTTAAGTTCGACCTAACTCGACCAAGTTATCGGCCCTCGGCCACACCCTAACGATAGGTTAAAATTGGTCAAGTTCGAACAACACCTATCGACCCTCGACTGCGATTTAAAGTGGTTTAAATTCGACCAAGTTCGAATAACACCTATCGATCCTCAACCATACCCTAAGGATAGGTTAAAATACGACCAAGTTCGAATAACACTTATCGTCCCTCGCAATTTAAAGAGGTTATAATTCGACCAAGTTCGAATGACACCTATCGGCCCTCGGCCACACCCTAATGATAGGTTAAAATTTGACCAAGTTCGAATAACAACTACCGGCCCTCGCTCGCGATTTAAAGATTTTAAAATTCAACCAAATTCGAATAACACCTATCGGCCCTTGGCCACACCCTAACTATAGGTTAAATTTGACCAAGTTCGAATAACACTTACAGTCCCTCAACCGCAATTTAAAGAGGTTAAAATTTGACCAAGTTCAAAGAACACCTATCGGCCCTCGACCACGTTTTAATAGAAGGTTAAACATAACCAAACAAGAAACAAAGTCCGACCAAGTTCAAACCTAACCGATCGGTCCGTATACAAACTCAACCTATGCTGGCAAAGGGATAATTCGGCTCACAACTATTCAACCCGAAGACTTTGATATTTACAAGAACGACAACAAAAGTATGAAGGAGGAAAACACGCAAAGTACATAAACAAATCGTAGCAAATAAGAAAGGTGCAAATGAAAGCAAAAACCAACTTTGATATTTAAAAATAAAGGTTTCTTACAAAGGCTCTTGAAAATGCCAACAAAAATATACAAAAATAATAGGAAAAAATAAAAAGCTTCTGCTGGCTACCGCCATCACGACCTATGATATCATCACCGGCCTGACCTTTAATGCTCTCTCCCTCCTCGCCCGGAGGGTATATAGAATCATACCAGGCCTTATCTTCAAGGCAATCTATAGCATCCTCACTGTCCTTATCTTCTGTACCAGGACGAGCCGCAGTCGGGTCGTAACCACAAGTAACTCGAGCCTCCCGAGCCTTGACCCGAGCATCATCAAAGTTCGCGGCACGAACAGAACCCGCCACATGCAACTCACGAAGCATATCCAATCGGGCGTTGGTATAAATCCTCTCTTTATACAGCTCACAAGGAATATTAGGGAAGCAAGAAGTTGTAGATGAAGAAAGTTGTGCAAGTAGTTTGTCCTTCTAGGCCTTCAGAGCGGCAACTTGATCATAAATGTCACGACCCAAACCGATGGGCCGCGATGGGCACCCGGTGCCTTACTCAACTGAGTACCAATGTAACATATCTTTCTTATCATACTATCATTGGCAAATGGGCCAAACGAGCCGTCATGGGCTAACCAGAATAAACATAAGGGAATACTCAATATAGGATGACCCAAGCTGATATAAAACTTATACATGTGACATACGGGCCTATAAGGCCAAAATGAACACTCGTACACTGAACATAGGCCGACAAGGCCATACTATATTTCATATACATGACATATGTCTACAAGCCTATAAGAGCAGATCAATACCATAAAGGCCAGGACAGGGCCCCGCCATACTAATTAATACACGTCCTAATCATACTGACCAAATAAGCAACTGCGGAGCGAATGGAGCGCACCAACATCTTCCGCTGAGATGATAGCCAACTTGGAGGACTCTCGACCTATCTATCGGGACCTGCGGGCATAAAATGCAGCATCCCCAGGCAAAAGGGACGTCAGTACAAATAATGTACCGAGTATGTAAGGAATGAAAAACTCGGCATGAGAGAAACATGGAGTAAAAGACTCGGCATGTGAGTCTGAATAGCTCTGCGAATAATTTAATACTTATAATGTCATGCATATGTGTATAAATGCCATACCATACGTTCATAACATCATCAAGCCTTTGAGGGCATCCCATCATATCATCTCGGCCACTGTGGGCAAAATTATCAACGTATACCAGTTGATCAGGTGGTGGTGCGTATATAACGCCGTAACCTTTTGCCATATCCCATATACATATATATACATATATATATGCATATATAACGTCGTCTGGTCATGGGTCAATGTGCATGTATAAATGAATAAAATGCATAAGAAATACGTTAATAAGATTTCTCGGAATATCATAAGATCAATATGCCTTTCGGATAAACTTTATCAAATACGTATTTTCCTGAGACCCATGAACAAAAGATATAATAATAATTCACATGGGGAATCAAGAATATAGACACCCTTAGTACTTCTATGAATAGAGTCATTTATGAAAATTGTGCGTTTACTCGTTTCGTTTGTGTCGTATGGATCATGCCAAAAGGAAAGAAGGGATAGTCTTAACATACCTGAGCCGATTATCTTGACAATCCCTCTAACACATGTTAATTGCGACAAAACACGTGACGTCAAGATCAGATTAGGAAAAAATCCGTATGATGTTCTTGAGAAAGATTGCACTGTACTCCCTTATAATTGCAAGATCTCACGTTGCTTAAGATGCTATGAAATTTCGTATGAATCTCTTGCTGAAGCTATTCACGTTGCTATGAAGATAGATACATCTCTCTTTTGTGAATTGATCATATTCTTGTATGAACTTTGTAGCAAATTACGTTGCTAACACTTTGAATGAGTTTGCTGAAGCATTCTTTGACATGTAGAGATTCACAAATGAATTAGAGAGGTTCTCTTAACCTTTGGGAGTGGGACCAAATTTGTGGCTTAGTTGGCCAAAGACTTCTCCAAATTTTGCCACCTTTTATGTGATTTTAAGTGTCACATTTACTAAGGCTCTTGGCTGCCACGTGAGGTTCTTTAACTTTATCTAAAGTTTATCATTAATTATTCACTAATCTCTTGATTAACTTATTAATCTCCCACTGACCAATAATTATCCAATTATTCACATAATTAAGAATTATCTCAAATTACTTATAATACTACTCACTTTTAACACACTTTATACATCTTGCTATCATGGTCATGTGGTACCTTGTATGACACTAGTCCATAAATACGGGGTATTGTAGCTTGGACCGTATTTTATCTCAATATGACAACCTTCAACAGAACTCATTTTCTTTGATATGTTTAACTCTCACCTTCACGAATTTACTTATCCCTTGTTTGAAATAGCATAAATGCTTATAACCTCAAAAATAATCTCATTCCCGAGTCTACGTCGATTAACTTACGACGAAACTTTAACGTACGAAAATACGGGATGTAACAATAAATATCGAAGGTCTCTTTCTCCAAATCCCCAATCCATTCATAAAGTTTTTCTTCTTTAAGCCTCGCCGCCGACAAGTCATTTTCTCACTCAGAATGAAGGGTTCAGTTCGCCACTTCAAGGAACTCCACCCTCAACTGAGCCTCCGACCGAGCAATACCACTTGGGCTTAGAGATCACTCCATTGGGCCTCTATGACCCTGATAAGCTCAAGCTCCTCCTCTTTGCTCCTCAACGTCCCTTCATGGACGCAACATTTCTCCACGACCCGCATCAACTTCTCGTCACTCTTCTTCAAGCCCTCCCTCAAGACCCGTACGTTGCTTTCCTCGCGAAGCCGACACTGGAGCTCCCAGTACTTCTCAAGTTGAGCGACTGTGCTAAAATCATGAAACTCAGGAGTGCCTCACACCTTCTCCCGGATTAACAGAATTCCTTACCCGGTTTTCTGTGTTCGCAGACCATAAATAAGAGTCAATTTCCTCGATTTGGGATTTAAAATAAACCGGTGACTTGGGACACCATAAATTATTCCAAGTGGCGACTCTCAAATAAATAAATAATCCCATTTCGATTAATGTCACTTTAATTAAAAAAACTCCTCAATCGCCCCCTCGGAAAAAAGGAGGTGTGACAGCTCTGGCGACTCTGCTGGGGATCGAAGCCAGAATCTCTGGTTCAGGGTTCAGAATTCGAGCTTAGATGACTGTTATACTTGGCTTTTACTTATTATCCTGATTTTTTACGTGTTTGAGCCTAATGTGTTAAATGCCTATTTTTACTGCTTTGATATTGTTTGGACTGTATATAAACTGTCACGAAACCATTCTCCTCTCTGAGTCTTCTAAATCTTCTGGGAAGTGCACGCTGGCGTGACTTCTTTTCTGTTAGTGTCATATCCTAATTTAGAATGAGGATCGAATCAGTTACAAAGCCGGATGGCCTTTTGGTTACCGGTACGTTGCCCCCCTCGGCTCGAGTTGTCCGCTCGGGTAAGCCAGGTCTAGAACAATACACCCAGGATTTAAACTTAGAATAACATAGCCTCATGCCGGATCCCTAGTAGGTACGTTTGCTTGCATCACGTGCATTTGACTTAGGGGACTCAACACAGGGGTTGGGTCCGTCTAGGACAGGTGTACTCAAAATTAAAGGACCATCCTGATGCATTCTTTACGTGCTACTTGCGCATTAATTTGCTTGGCTTGTATGTTGACCGGCTTCGTGACTAAAAAAAAAAAAATCCAAAAAAAAGAAGAAGAGAAAAACCAAGAGTGAGGTAAGATAGAAAAACACCTGGTTTTGATAATTTCGGTATTCAAAAATCCCGTTACTCTGTCGAAATTTCAAAAACAAAGAGAGAATCATTCCAAAACAAATCATATTTTTCTGTGCATCAAAATGACTGAACTACGCGGGTCTGATTCTCACCGGATGTGAGATACGTAGGCAAACCTCATCGGTTCCGGCCCCCAATTTTCAAAAATCTAAAATATTTTCCTTTATTTTCTTGTTTAGAAAGTCTTTCTTTGAGACCCCATTTTTAAAAAAATCCAAAAGTATTTCCTTTAATTCCTTCTTATAGGAGTTTTTTTTTTTTATAGAAAATCCCAAACAAATAAGAGATTAAAAAATAATTTTAAACCAAAACAAATATATATTTTATTTGTAGGAGTCTTTCATTAGAAAAAGAAAACAAATGAAATTAAAATCCAAAAATATTTTCATTCTTCTTTCGAAAATTGAAAAGAAAATTCAAGATTCTTTAGAAGTCTTTCTTTCATAAATTCAAAATAAAAGTCCATAAATCCAAAAATATTTCCCTTTTCCTGTTTTTAGAAGTTTTTCTTTCGAAATTCCGGAAAAAAATATAAAATCAAAATTCAAAAAAAATATATATTCTTTTTTCTTTAGAAGTCTTGCTTTTTCAAAAATTAAAAAAAAAACAGAATAATCAAATTCCAAAAATATTTTCTTTCTTTTTACAAGTCTTTATTTTTTTAAAAAAAAATTGACCACTTCGCAAACACAGCCCTAAAATCTTCTCCTCCGAAGTGATGAAAGGTCGTATTTGCAAAAGTGGCCGTGATTTGTTTTCGGTTATATTTTTCAAAAAATTATAATGATAGTAATCTTTTCATGGTCAGTTTTGTACAAAATTTTAATCTAGTCACCCTAATTTAAAATATGCAGAATGAGCACCGTTCAGAACTTACCTGTGAAGGTTATGGATCAGATTCCACTGGCACTCCACATGTGGTGGGAGGATTTGGGAAAACAAGGACGAGACATGGTCAACCAATACCTAGGGGCGCTCACTGGACTATTGAAAATTCAACCTAGAAGGGACCTGATAGAGGCATTAGTGGCATTCTGGGACCCCGCTCATAATGTTTTACACTTCTCAGATTTTGAGCTTACGCCCACTTTGGAAGAAATGGCGGGTTATACTGGGAGCACGGAAGGACTGAGACACAAGTACCTGGTATCTCCAAGGACTGTTACTCCCCACAAGTTTCTGGACTTACTAAAGATAAGCAGACAAATCAAGACGGGAAGTCTAGCACGGGGAATTTCCACTTTTCATTTTCTATATCAGCGATACGGGCATCTAGGGGGATTCGAAGACCCTGAAAATGGACTCTGCAGTAAAGGAAACCGATCAAAATGGGAGACCCATAGATGTTTTGCCTTCATGGTGGCATTTTTAGGATGGTGTTTCCAAGGGAGGACGGGCACATTGATTTGTGGACAGCCGGGGTTGTCCACGTTCTGACTACTCAGGCCAAGAGTACTCTCGCACCCATGATCGTATCAGATATATTCCGATCCCTCACATTCTGTAAGGCCGGAGCCAGTTTTTTCGAGGGATGCAACCTGTTGTTGCAAATATGGATGATCGAACATCTCTGTCATCGTCCTCGATACATGAACTATGGGTCTACGGGAAAAAACTGCATTGAAGAGTTTAGTGCACGAGTAACAGGATTCGAGATGCCGAAAGGGGTCAAAGATTGGATTACCCGCCTTCAATCTACGACCGCAGATCAGGTAGAATGGACATTGGGTTGGCTTCCCGTTGATGAGATTGTTTATATGCCCGCCACTGGTCCCTACTTCTTGCTAATGGGTCTCCGAAGCATCCAACCCTATGCTCCGTACCGGGTTTTGAGACAGCTTGGAAGATGCCAGACAGTTCCTAGAGATGAAGATCTTAGCACTTATGTGGTCGAAATCCGTCCTGATGCCCAATTTCTCGAAGAAGCGGTTCGCCAAATTTGGAGCGAATGCCAGTATTTGGGGGCAAACACCCGAGTACGTGATTTGTCTAAAGGTGAGGTCTTACCTAGTTATGTTGCCTGGTATGGAAAGAGAGTCGCGACGAGTGGTGAACCCGAACGACCAACTAAAAGACCTCATATCCAAGAATTTGTTGACGCATCGCAGGAGCAGTGGGCTTGGTTAGCCAAAGAAAGGGAGTACCGGACCACCATAAGCAAGCTAGAAGAACAAATCAAAAAAATCAAATTTGATAGTAGTTTGCAGACAGCTGAAGATGAAGGGGAAAAGAAGAGGTTGACCAAGGAAAATGAAGCCCTTCGGGCCCAAATTCAGAGAATGAAAATAGCCGCCGAGACACCAGCAAGAAGTGAGAGAGATGAGAAAATTATAACCAACCTGAGGCGGAAAGTGCATGATTACGATTTTGACTTGATAAAGGTCGAAAGGGACTTGTTCAACGCTCAAGCGAAGCTGGCCAAAGGTGCGGAAGAACACGCTAGATTAGCCTACCAGTTGAAGCAGAAATATGACAAAGAAGTAGCGATTTTACAGAAGAAGTTGGTTGCCCTGAAAAATGAAATGATCAAGCAAACAAAGGATTTCAAGACAGAAAGAGAGCATTGCTATGCACTGATTTACCAACTACAAGAAAGCCTGAAGCAGTTGCAAGACCAAAGCAACACAGATACACAAGTACTAGAGGCTCGGGCCCAGCAGATTGGACGTTTGCTTCAAGAAAAGGGTGTCATCAGAATGAGGATTGAAGAGATAGCTGATTATGTTGTAATGAAATGTCATGAATGTGAAGACATGACCAAGTCTATGTTTTTTGCTTCTGTAATGACATTTGTCCGACAAGTGATGGTTGACCTAGACCGCCTTCAAGAAGATATTGCCCGCAGGCCTGTACGGAGACCGGCTGATGTCCCGCAAGCCTCCGGAGTACCAGTAGAGGCTCTTATGTATTTTTGATTTCCTTTAGTAGTCTGTGTTTTACTTTCTCCGAGTCTTGTTTGCCTTTGTCAAAGTTGTCTATTACTTTATGCCGAGTCTGTAGATTTTCCTTTTTTGCAGTCATCTCTACTTTAGTCCTTGTAATAGAAAATCCAAAAAGATTGTCTTTTATTAATGAAATAAATTATTTTGCATCTATTGCTCTGAACTACGTAATAATCTGATTCATGCGGCGTCATGATACGTAGGCAATCCCCATAAGATGCGATCATATTCTTAAAAGAAGAGAGGGAAAAAGAAGAGAGAGGAAGAAAGAAAAGAGGGGCCAAACTAAAAAAAAGAGGAAAGAATAAGAATTAAAAGAGCGAAACACAGCAGGAGGTGAGAGGGAAAAGTCAGGATTTGGAGAATTTGGAAAAGCCGGGATGAATCATACGAGCCGTCGCAAAGCATCTAGGAACGTTAAACTGCTCAGGTGCATTGCATACCCAATGTGCGATTAACTATCTGTAAATTGCTTTTAAAACTGACCAAGTTTTTGTGTGCGCATAGACAGGTTTTGTTTTAGGTGGTTAGTTTGTTGGCATCCTGGCAAGTCACCCTTATAACACCAGATCAAAGTGCAAGGCAGTCATGACTAGCAAAGAATTGGACACGGGTGTTGTCGACCCGCCAAGGGAGATTGTAGAATCGGAGTCTGAATTGAAAGAGGAGGTCTACAGGTTGAAGCATCAAATGGCAGAAATGTATCAAGCCTGGGTCAGGGGGCATCCTCCACCTTCATTCCCCGCTAACTACCCAGAAAATCCCGCTTTCATCCCACCACTGTCACAAGCCCAAGATCCCATTACCATTGATCTTTCCCCTCAGCACGCACCAGGCTTTACCCCTTATCGCCACTACCCTGGCACCTCGTCCCAAACCTTTCATGCTCCACCAGCCAAAACAACTGCATATCCTGCTCCGACATCCGCTCCTATTTTCGTAGCCCCTCCGCGAGCTACCCTTCACAGATCTTCTAGTGAACCCGCATTCCAAGCTCCAGATACCTAATATTATGTTCCAGAACCAACTTTCAAAGTCGCGGATCCTTATTCCCATGCCCCTCGCTTTGAACCTCTTGTCGAAACTGAGAAACCATCCCGGAATGTGGAGCAGGACGAGATGTTCAGGAAAGTGAAGAGCCTAGAGCAATCTTTGAAGAACATACAAGGGATAAGAAGCCAAGTAAGTGTGGCTTACAAGGATTTATGCCTATTTCTGGATGTTCAACTGCCCGCTGGGTTCAAGATGCCCAAGTTTGACCCGTACGATGGACATGGAGATCCCGTGGCCCATTTGAGAGGCTTCTGCAGCAATATGAGAGGCGCCAGTGGGAAAGATGAATTATTAATAGCATATTTCAGTCAGAGTCTGAGTGGGGCAGCTTTAGAATGGTACACCCGCCAAGACACTAGCAGGTGGTACACATGGGATGACTTGGCTCAGGCTTTTGCTCGGCACTTTCAGTACAATATAGACATTATCCCGGATCGCCTATCTTTGACCAAGGTAGAGAAGAGGCCCAATGAAAGCTTTAGGGAATATGGTTTCAGATGGAGAGAACAAGCTGCACGAGTCTACCCTCCAATGGAGGAAGATGAGATGGTCGAGTACTTTCTTCAAGCCCTAGAGCCCACTTACTTTGGCCATTTGATCTCAGCCATAGGTAAGTCCTTCAACGATGTGGTAAAGATGGGAGGAATGGTGGAAGAGGGACTCAAGTCAAGCAAGATCATGAGCTACTCTGCCATAAAAGCGACCACACAGGCAATTCAAAGTGGCACCGGAAGCCTGTTAGGCAAAAAGAAGAAAGAAGATGTCGCTATGTTTGTCTCTGGATCATGGCGTGGCCCAAGGGGTCCGCCTCACCAGTACACCCAAACTCGACCCCAACCTCAAGCCTACACCCAAGCTCTATATAATCCATCTCAGCACTATCTCCCGCCACAAGACCCTCGATATTCTGTCGAGCTACCCCAATACCATGTTCACCACGCACAGTCATATGCTCAACCCCCTCCTTACCCGCAATGGCATGCTCCAACTCCACAAAATCTTTATACACCCCCACAACCATACCAAAACCCTATTGGTCCAAGTTTTCGACCGAAGCCAGATTACAGAAAAGAGAGGCAACAACGAAAAGAAACCTTCACCCCTCTTGGAGAGTCCTATACCAGTTTGTTTCAGAGGTTGAGGCAGTTGGACGTTTTGAGGCCGATTGAGCCCAAGATACCAAATCCGCCTCCAAGGAACCTTGACTATTCCCTCAGATGCGCATATTGTTCTGATGCCCCGGGGCACGACACAGAGAAGTGCTGGCATTTGAAGAGGGCGATCCAAGAGCTCATTGATACAAATCAAATTGTGGTCCAGAGCCCGGAGGCGCCAAACATCAACCAAAATCCTTTGCCGGCCCATGCAGAGACACACATGATCGAGATAGTTCATAAGGATGGGGAGCCCAAAAACTCTTCCAAGTCTGTCATGATGATCCGGGCTAGCGAGAGTAATCCAATCAAAGCTCTAGATCCTGCAAAAGCAATATCCTTGACGATTAAAGGGGTGTCAGAGAAGCCAAGCACGCTCAATGTGAAGCCTTCTATATTGGTTGTGAAAGGGCCTCCGGTTGATGTTGAAGCGAACCAGGAAAGGCAAAAAGTGATCGTGCCAGGGGTCCCGGGCAAGCCGGTCATAATCGTGGAAGGGGTTCGTGTTACCCCCGTTATCATTAAGCCAGTAACCCAGTTACCGATGGTTGACACAAAGGCCGTCCCATGGAATTACAAACAGGTGGTAATAACATACAAAGGGAAAGAAGTAGAAGAAGAAATCAATGAAACCGGAGGACTAACTCGTTCTGGGAGATGTTTTGCCCCAGAAGAACTGAGGAAAACCAAGCCATTCAAGGACGGCCACATCCCAGTAAAAAAGCCGGTCACCGAGGAAGAGGCCGAGGAATTCCTGAAAAAGATGAAAATGCAAGACTATTCCATTGTAGAACAGTTGAGGAAGACACCAGCTCAGATCTCTCTTTTGTCTTTGCTGATACATTCAGATGAACACCGCAAAGCCTTGATGAAGATTTTGAATGAGGCCCATGTTCCTGACAAGATCACGGTGAACCACTTGGAAAAGATTGCTAACAAGATTTTTGAGGCAAACAGGATCACTTTCTCAGATGATGAACTTCCTATAGAGGGTACAGAACACAATCGAGCTCTTTATCTCACAGTAAAGTGCGAGGATTTTGTTGTCTCAAGGGTACTGGTGGATAACGGTTCCAGTGCAAATATCTGTCCTCTGTCCACTTTGCAAAAGTTGAAAATTGGCACTGAAATGATCCACACTAATAATGTATGCGTTCGAGGTTTCGATGGAGGAGGGAAAGATTCTGTCAGTGATATAATGCTCAAATTGTCAATAGGGCTAGTTGAGTTCACTATGGAGTTCCAAGTGCTAGATGTGACTGTCTCCTACAACTTGCTGTTGGGCAGGCCCTGGATACATGCAGCCAAGGCAATCCCGTCTTCTCTGCATCAAATGGTAAAGTTCGAATGGGACAGGCAGGAAATAGTTGTCCACGGTGATGAGAACTTATCTGCTTACAACGACACAATCGTTCCATTTATTGAAGTTGAAGATGACAAAGGGCCTTGGGTTTACCAAATGTTCGAAACAGTGTCTGTCGAGAAAATTCTCGAAGGGGAATGCACTCCAGGTCCGAAGATACCATCCGCGTCCGTCATGGTAGCAAATGAAATGTTGAAGAATGGTTTTCTGCCGGGCAAAGGTCTGGGTTCATCTCTGCAAGGTATCGTGCACCCGTTGTGCCCACGTGAAAGTTTTGGTACATTTGGTTTGGGATTCACACTCACAGGGAAAGACGTGAAAAGGGCTAAAAGTTTGAAAGGAAAGGCATGGTCACTCCCTAAACCTGTTCCGCATATCTCCAAGTCTTTCGTCAAGTCAGGGGTCGCCAAACGCCCAATGTCAGTGGTCCCAAAACTTGTGGTCGACTTTGATGAAGATTTGATCAAGAGGTTCCAGAGTCTGTTTGATGAGGTCAATATGGTCGAAATTGGGGAAGGTTCCAGTAATGCCGATGTGCAGTTTGTCGGGCCAAACGTGAAGCTTAGCAATTGGAAAGCTACTCCTCTCCCCATCCGGAAGGAGTTTTGGTAGTTTGCTTTGTTTTCCTTTCTGTCATCTGGGTTATTCCAGGGTTGTAACCCAGATTTTTCTTAGTTTTTGCTTGTTTCAATGTACAAACCCTTCTATCCTTTTATTTTCAATGAAATACAATTTCCAGTTTTTCCATTAATCCTGATAGCGTTTCATTTTTGTTTTTGCTTTTCTTTCTGTACAGTTCCTTTTATGCTGGTTTCAATGACATGACATGCATGAGGAATTTTCAGCCAAATCTTAAAAGCCAATCTAATTCTGAAATAACGATCCAAGAAGTAGAGGGTGATGATGAAACAGAATACGATGAAGAGGCGGCATTTGAGGAAGTCAGTAGAGAACTAAAACACTTCGAAGAAAAACCCAAGCCTAATTTGAATGAAACCGAAGCAATCAATTTAGGGGATCAAAATAATGTCAGAGAAACCAAGATAAGTGTGTATCTGGAACCGCAAATCAAGGAAGAAATAATCAAAACACTATTTGCATACAAAGATGTCTTTGCATGGTCGTATGACGACATGCCGGGCTTGAGTACTGATTTGGTAGCTCATAAATTGTCAACCGACCCTACATTCCCTCCTGTCAAGCAAAAGTTAAGAAAGTTCAATACTGATATGAGTGTGAAGATTAAAGAAGAAATCACAAAGCAACTGGAGGCAAAGGTCATTCGGGTCACTCAGTATCCCACTTGGTTAGCTAATGTGGTACCAGTACCAAAGAAGGATGGTAAGACGAGGGTGTGTGTTGATTATCGTGATCTCAACAAGGCAAGTCCAAAGGATAACTTTCCATTGCCGAATATCCACATTCTGATTGATAATTGTGCCAAGCACGAGATCGGGTCTTTCGTGGATTGTTATGCGGGATATCATCAGATCCTGATGGACGAGGAAGACACAGAAAAGACAGCATTCATCACGCCATGGGGGACGTATTGCTACCGGGTAATGCCATTCGATTTAAAGAATGCTAGGGCAACTTACATGAGGGCAATAACTACTATATTTCATGACATGATACACAAGGAAATTGAGGTTTATGTAGATGATGTGATCATAAAGTCAAAGAAGCAGTCCGACCATGTTGGGGATTTGAGAAAGTTTTTCCAAAGGCTCCGCAGGTACAACCTCAAGCTCAATCCGGCGAAATGTGCATTTGGTGTCCCGTCGGGGAAACTGTTGGGATTCATAGTCAGTCGACGCGGCATCGAGTTGGATCCATCAAAGATTAAGGCCATCCAAGAACTACCACCACCAAAGAATAAAACTGAGGTGATGAGCCTGCTCGGGAGGTTAAACTACATCAGCATGTTTATTGCTCAACTCACGACGACTTGTGAGCCCATATTTAAGTTACTAAAGAAGAATGTTGCGGTTAAGTGGACCGATGAGTGTCAGGAAGCATTTGATAAGATCAAGAATTACCTGCTGAACCCCCTGTGTTGGTCCCGCCAGAACCTGGGAGACCTTTAATCCTCTATTTGACAGTCACGGATAATTCTTTTGGTTGTGTGTTGGGTCAACACGACATCACGGGCAAGAAAGAGCAAGCCATTTATAACCTCAGCAAGAAGTTCACTCCTTATGAGGTTAAGTATATTCTTCTTGAAAGGACGTGTTGCGCCCTGACTTGGGTGGCGCAAAAGTTGAAGCATTATCTGTCATCCTACACTACTTACCTCATTTCTCGCATGGATCCTCTAAGGTATATCTTTCAGAAGCCTATGCCCACAGGGAGGTTGGCAAAGTGGCAGATTTTACTCACAAAATTTGACATCATCTATGTGACTCAAACCGCGATGAAAGCCCAAGCCCTAGCCGATCACTTGGCCGAGAATCCAGTGGATGAAGTATATGAGCCACTGAACACTTATTTTCCTGATGAAGAAGTGATGTATGTTGACGGGGTTGATCATGATGAAAAGCCAGGTTGGAAACTCTTCTTTGATGGAGCTGCTAACATGAAAGGTGACGGAATAGGGGCTGTACTCATTTCTGAAACAAGGCATCACTACCCTGTAATAGCTCGACTTCGATTTTATTGCACTAACAACATGGCTGAATATGAGGCATGCATTCTGGGTTTGAGGCTAGCTATAGATATGGGAGTTCAAGAAATATTGGTTTTGGGAGACTCAGATTTGCTGGTTCACCAGATTCAGGGAGAATGGGAGACCCGTGATTTGAAGCTCATACCGTATCGACAATGTCTGCATGATCTTTGTGAACGATTCAGGTCGGTAGAATTCAGGCATATTCCCAGGATTCATAATGAGATTGTCGACGCCTTAGCTACTCTGGCATCAATGTTACACCATCCAGATGAGATTTATGTCGACCCTCTGCAAATCCAAATCCGTGATCAGCATGCCTATTGCAATGTAGTTGAGGAGGAACTTGATGGTGAGCCTTGGTTCCATGATGTCAAGGAATACATCAAATCAGGGGTATATCCGGCACATGCCACAGGCGATCAAAAGAGAACCATTCGACGTCTGGCTAGTGGATTTTTCTTAAGTGGGGGAATATTGTACAAGAGAACTCCAGATCTAGGATTACTAAGGTGTATAGATGCTAAACAAGCCTCGACTATCATGGCCGAAGTGCATTCCGGGGTTTGCGGGCCACATATGAGTGGGTATGTCTTGGCGAAGAAGATTCTTCGAGCAGGTTATTATTGGCTCACCATGGAACGTGATTGCATCAGCTTTGTTCGCAAATGTCATCAATGCCAGGTGCACGGTGATTTGATTCATTCCCCGCCATCTGAGCTGCACACAATGTCGGCACCTTGGCCCTTTGTTGCTTGGGGCATGGATGTCATTGGACCGATTGAGCCGGCAGCGTCAAACGGGCATAGGTTTATTCTGGTGGCCATTGATTACTTTACCAAGTGGGTCGAAGCTGTAACTTTCAAGTCCGTGACCAAGAAGGCAGTGGTAGATTTTGTTCATTCAAACATCATTTGCCGGTTCGGAATTCCCAAGGTAATCATCACAGATAATGCTGCTAACCTCAACAGTCATTTGATGAAAGAGGTATGCCAACAGTTCAAGATTACGCATCGAAACTCCACTCCATATCGTCCTAAGGCAAACGGAGCTGTTGAGGCTGCTAACAAGAACATAAAGAAGATACTTCGTAAAATGGTGCAAGGTTCGAGGCAATGGCATGAAAAGTTACCGTTTGCTTTGCTAGGTTATCGCACTACTGTCCACACTTCAATAGGTGCAACCCCCTATTTGCTGGTATATGGAACCGAGGTAGTGATACTTGCGGAAGTTGAGATTCCATCCCTGCGGTTCGTTGTTGAAACTGAAATTGATAATGATGAGTGGGTCAAAACCCGGCTAGAGCAATTGAGTTTGATTGATGAAAAAAGATTGGCAGCAGTATGTCATGGTCAATTGTATCAAAAAAGAATGGCAAGAGCATACAACAAGAAGGTTAGGCCCCGAAAATTTGAAGTGGGTCAGCTGGTATTGAAACGCATCCTTCCACATCAGGCTGAAGCTAAAGGCAAGTTCGCCCCAAACTGGAAGGGGCCTTTCATTGTGACAAAGGTGTTGCCCAATGACGCTTTGTATTTAACAGACATAGAAGGTAAATGTGTGGATATGGCTATCAATTCTGATGCAGTCAAGAGATATTATGTATGATTTCTTTGCTCATCTTCAATCGCATTTTGTACTAGACACGTTCAAAGTTGGAATGACGAAGGTATTTTATTCTGCTATCCCAAACACTTTTATCATTTGTTACACCTTTTTGAGCCTTATTTATTTTCTTTCATACCCCTCTTTTGGAATCAGAAGAAGTGCTAGAAATATAAAAGAATAAAAAAGAGGAAAAAAAAAAGAAGAAGAAGAAGAAAAAAAGAAGGAAAAGAGAAAAGCAAAGAAAGAAAAAGAAAAGAAAGGAGAAAAAGAAAAGCAAAGTAACAAAAATAAAACTCTTATGTTTGAACTACGTTCGACCTGATTCCTTTTAAGGATACGTAGGCATCCTTACACGGTTCGGTCCCATCAAAATAAAAATCCAAAATTCCCCAGATTCGAAGAAACTGGGGCAGAAGTTTTAGTTTTGTAAAAAGATCTGATTCCAAAAGTTGTAATTTTGAACCCCTTCATCTTGAATTATTTTGAGCCCGCATGCTACCCTTTCTTTCTAACCCTGTCCAAACCCTACACTACAGTCCAAAGAAAGACCTTCTGATCAACTTTGAGGATGCCAAGCCAAATGAGATAGAGGTGCGATTTACATCACGGGTAACACCTTGGTTCATGGGCACAAGGAAAAATGAATAAATGAGAGAGTCTTATTGGTGAAAACCCTCACGGGCACCATAGGGCGATGGTGAGTCAAGAGAAAATTCAAATGAGAGAGTCTTATTGGTGAAAACCCTCACAAGCACCATAGGGCGATGACGAGTTGAGAGAAAATTCAAATGAGAGAGTCTTATTGGTAAAAATCCTTACGGGCACTGTAAGGCGACAATGAGTTGAGAGAGGAGCAAATGAGAGAGGTTTGCTGGTGAAAACCCCTCGGGGCATTACAAGCTGAATCAGGTTCATGACTTTACAAAGAAATTGAATTATGGAAAACCCGGTTTTGAAGTATGAAGACATGGCATGAACTGAAATGTGATTAGTTGGATGGATTAGGCTGATCAGTCCGAAATGCATGTCATGATCATTGGAGCTAGTTGCTTCATTCAGATAAGTCTCTTTTCCATTTTTCTTCAAATAGTCATCTCTATTTTTTTCTTTTATTTTATTCCTAATTCTCGAAGTCACTTCGCTTCGTTTCTTTTGGGTCTATTTTTCTAAGTCTCAGTCAAATTAGTCTGTTGTTAAGCAAGCAAGAAAGGACTTCAAAGCCCATTACCAGCTTTTTATTTGCACTAAGAGAAATTCGGCCAGGCACATCCCAAGTGATATGATGTAGAATTAGCAGTGCGGTGGTAACTGAAGTTCAGGTGGTCAAGTGATTCGTGAATTTGTAGGAAATGCAAAGGTTCGACAGTTGTCAGAATGAAAGTACCATACGGCGAGTTGAGTGTAAGGGATTCAAGTCATTCAGAGATTTTGTGTTCGAGGTCCGATTGAAAGGTCAAACAATTCTTTGTAGCCCGAAGCAGCTAATCAGAATGAAGCGGGATAGTGACAGAAGTAGACACCTTCAGCAAGGATGCCACAAACTAACTGCCACAGTTTCAAACTGACAAAATTTTCTTTGTTTCAAGCAGGGGCAAGAAATCTTGTTTGCTTTGCCAAGAGTCCTCCATGAGAAAGCATGTTCAAGATAAGTTCAGTTTTAAGTTTCCGGGACCCTCCTGGATAATGGGAGTTAATTTTAACTTTTCAGGACCCTCCTGGATAATGGGATTTAATTTCAAATTTTCAGGACCCTCCTGGATAATGGGATCTAGTTTTAAGTTTTCAGGACCCTCCTGGATAATGGGATGCAACTAACAATCAATGAATGTTCCTGGTACAAACTGGGGCAAAAACTTTTCTCTATTTTGTCTGTGTTGTCATGATTGCAGGCGCCCACCTGGAGAACGAGGGAATTCATTTCAGTTTTAAGTCAGCAGGCACCCACCTGGAAAATGAGGGAATTTATTTCAAGTCTTAAGTCAGCATCAGGTGCCCACCTGGAGAACGAGGGAATTCATTTCAGTTTTAAGTCAGCAGGCACCCACCTGAAAAATGAGGGAATTTATTTCAAGTTTTAAGTCAGCATCAGGCGCCCACCTGGAGAATGAGGGAATTCATTTTAGCTTTAAGTCAACATCAGGCGCCCACCTGGAGAATGAGGGAATTTATTTCGAGTTTTTAAGTCATCAGGCGCCCACCTGGAGAATGAGGGAATTTATTTCAAGTTTCTAAGTCATCAGGCGCCCACCTGGAGAATGAGGGAATATATTTCAAGTTTTTAGGTCATCAGGCGCCCACCTGGAGAATGAGGGAATTTATTTTAAGTTTTTAAGTCATCAGGCGCCCACCTAGAGAATGAGGAATATATTTCAAGTTTTTAGGTCATCAGGCGCCCACCTGGAGAATGAGGAAATTTATTTTAAGTTTTTAAGTCATCAGGCGCCCACCTGGAGAATGAGGGAATTTATCTCAAGTTTTTAAGTCATCAGGCGCCCACCTGGAGAATGAGGGAATTTATTTCAAGTTTTTAAGTCATCAGGCGCCCACCTGGAGAATGAGGGAATATATTTCAAGTTTTTAGGTCATCAGGCGCCCATCTGGAGAATGAGGGAATTTATTTCAAAGTTTTTAAGTCATCAGGCGCCCACCTGGAGAATGAGGGAATATATTTCAAGTTTTTAGGTCATCAGGCGCCCACCTGGAGAACGAGGGAATTCATTTCAGTTTAAAGTCATCAGGCGCCCACCTGGAGAACGAGGGAAGTCACTTAAGAATTCAATTCAAGTTAGAAGTAGCAAAAGTTCGCCTCAAGAATGCGAGCTGACAGTCCGAGATAACCAAAGGAAGAAGTCTCAATCCAGAATAAAAGAAAAAGGGTGAATCCAAAATGCAGAAGCCGATGAAAGATGTGAACTGCTCAAGACATGGCTGAAGTCACAAGCTTTGCATGTCCCGTCTTGATCCGAAAAGCTGAAGAAGAGAGAACTAGCACCTGCAGCTAGCAAACATCAAGGTTCAAGTCAAAAGTCCGCATGAATAACCATTCAAGATTCAAGATCAAGCTTCAGAAGACTCATAGATAGGAATCTTGTAACTCGTAGCTGATAGGCTTACTTAGTTTCTTTTTCATTTTGACTTTGGTGTAATAAGGAGCTCAGCAAGAAAGAGCAGCAGCAGCAGCAACAGTGAAACACAGCTTCTCGGTAATTCCAGCTACCAAAATTTCCAGAACTACACTGACCTGATTCCTCCATAGCCGAGGATATGTAGGCAACCTCGGAAGCAAGGTTCGGTCAAACGCTTTCAAAATGCTTCTATGGAGTATGCAAGCGGTCAAAAATCGCTCGTGTTTGCTCAATGTATCTTTGCCCGAAAACTCTTCGTGTTTCCAAGAAAAGAGGGGCAGCTGTGAGCACATGATTTTTGCCCGACTAAAATATTCCTACAAAAATTCACAAATAGAGAGTTTCTTAATTGTTTTAGGTTTTACACAATTTGTAGGGATTTTTGGTTAATTGTTGCTTGCATTTATTTGCATATTTAACATTTTTAAATCATGAGAAAATACCAAAAAGTCTAAAGTATTTCATGCATAACATTTTAGGTCTTAATTGCACTTAGGATTTAATTACATAAGTTAATTGCATTATTAAACAGAAAATCACAAAATATGGGTCATTTTTGAATTTTTAGCTTTTAATTGCAAATTAAGTAATTTTTCCTTCATTAGTCTAAATTAATTAATTATGGTAAAATAGCTAACTAGGATTATTTCTACAAATTAGATTAATTTAAGACTTAATTTAGGTTTTAATTAATCAATTAGAATTCAAAATCAAGAAAAAGAAAAGAGAAGGAAATTCGGTTTGGGTTTAAATCTTGGCCAAAACAATTTGGCCCAAACAACCACCTGAATTCCGCCAGGCCCAACCCCTCACCCGGTCCAGTCTCACAACTAAGTGCGAACGACGTCGTTTTGGACGGATCGATCTCGACCATTCAATCCCTCTCCATCCAACGGGTGCAGTCCACTCTCACCCCCCATATAAAAGGGCCATTATAATGCCTCCCCCCCAGAACCCTAAACCTAAATTCAGAGCTAAGCGGCGCCCACCTCTTTTTCTCTTCCTCCGTCGACCGAACTCGCTTGAACTCAAGCGAGTTCACTCTCCCTCCAACTCACGCACGTGGTTCCTTCACCCTCCCTCCTCCACGTCACCCGTCCCGTAACGACCTCTGACAGAAAAGATTCTTCTCTCCCTTAGGCTTCACGCGCTTTTTGTATTGAGAACAATCTCGGATGAATGGTGGTCGTAGGATCTGAGAGATTCAAGATCCTAGACCTCCATTTGTCCGATTTGGTTCACAAGAAAGAGAATCGGATTCTCGCGGATTTTTCAGACGGAAAGAGGAATTTTAGGGCACAACTTGAAGAAAATAGGTATGAAAATTTCTGGTTTGGGTATATATAGGGAGGTTAAGGGATTTCTTAGGGGTCTCTTTTTTTGGGAACAAAAATTTTTCAAAGAGAAAAATCGGAAAGAAAAGCTAGGGTTTTAAAAACGTTCTTTTCCTTCTTAGCGGTGGATCTTCTTTTTGATTATTTTGTTTAGTTTCAGAACAAAAAAAAATACAAAAAAAAACATGTTCAGTCTTCTTCTTTTCCATTTTATTTCAATTACTGTCTAAAAATTCGAAAAAAAATTCCGTCCCTTCTTTTCCAATCTGGATTTTGAGTTGAAAACTGGAGTTCGATTGGGAAGTTGTTGAGTTCGCTGCTGCTCAAGAAGGTTTTTGCTGAAGTCCTTGTTCGGACGTCATTTTCTTCATTGTAGTTCTGCTTATCATTTAAGAGGTCACATTTCGAATTCTATCCTTCTTTTCTGCAGATTCTGTGTCATGAATGTTGGCGTTATTTGCTTATTTTCTCTTATTTCTATATCTTGGCGTATATAATGATGTCTTGAATATTTTTGAACTTTAAATGAATGGGGTTATTTTCAACAGTCATGCCGTAGATTTGGATTTCTCTTATCGACATGTTTCTATTGTTCATTCTGAACTAGCATATTATAATGGGTTATTACTGTAAAATGACTTGATTCTTTATATGAATGTTCATCCCTCTTCCTGTTATGTTTCTTCACCAAAGTTTGCGTCATTTTTGTTTTGATTCTATTTGCTTGGATATGATTGAGTCCAGTCTCTGAGTTATCTCGGATCTTGAGCAATACCACGTTGAATATGTTTCATGTTTAGCTCATTATTTTTCGGCTGTCGTATGGTGAGTCGTATGATTATCTCTCTTGAGTGGCTAAATTTCTCTATAGAGAACAGACCCCCCCTCCACATTCATATACCCAGATTTTTCTGATTTGGATCCTGGATATGTCATTTGGCCTATTGATTTCTGAGTTTACTTAACTTGTTTTGTTAAAATTACATGAGTTTATGTTGAATTCAGTTTGTGATTCTGTCATCTTTCCTTGTATATGCTTGTAATGCGAAGTTAGCCCCAAGTAGTGAGAAAACTGTGATTCTAACACTTTGGACAGCAAACTAATTTGGCAAGTGTCTTAGATTAGCTACTGCTGTAATTCATGTAATCTAAGGCCATAATACAATAGATGTAATCTCTTTGGCTATGTGTTTTGACAGAATTGAAATATTATGCATTGGGTTTAGCTTTTGTTTGTATTGACTTTCATGCATTTCGTGATTTTCCTTCTCCATGTGTGGCTTAATTGACCTTTGGTTTGAAAGGAAATAGACATGAGAGAGCCATTCCTAGGCCCCGGATGGATTTTGGCCATTTCTAAAAGGCTATCACGTCTTAGGCTGCATTTCTAAACCCAATTTTGTTTGTGTTTGAAAATGTTGGAGGCCGATTGATCTTAATCCACGGTAATGTTATCTTGAGAAGAATTCTCATTGAAATAGATAAGAAAGCAACCCACTCATTAGGTTAATTCAATCGAAGAAAGATTCTTAAGTCTTCAATATTCTGACAGCCCACGTATG
Organism: Nicotiana tabacum; assembly: GCF_000715075.1. Taxonomy (NCBI): domain Eukaryota; kingdom Viridiplantae; phylum Streptophyta; class Magnoliopsida; order Solanales; family Solanaceae; genus Nicotiana; species Nicotiana tabacum. The sequence continues at coordinate 128,230,519 of NC_134091.1, forward strand.
TCAGCTTCCAAATTTACCCTGGTTGGTGTACTTTATCTCCAAATAACCCTATAGTTATATACTTTCACATGAAAATCGCAAATTTTAGGAAAAGTTGAATAACTCACGAACACGCGCTAGTTGCTTTAGGCGCGATTAATAAATCATCGTGACTATGGGTACGGTTCCCATGACATAGTCATGATACACAATTCCCCAATTCGAGTGTGCGTTTCACGTGACTCGACCATAACTTCAAATAATAATAAAAATAAACATGTTGTAAGTCGCGGGTGCGTTTCATATGACGTGATTCACAATGTGTGCCAAAATGACAAGTGTACGACATCGTGACTTGTTCCAGAAATAATTTCATAAATAATTAAAAGCGGTTAAAAAGTAAAAATGCACAATAGGCTTTAAATATGTAATAAATCAGATAATTAGGCCAATTATTAATAGTTGAGCGACCGTGCTAAAACCACGGAACTCAGGAGTGCCTCACACCTTCTCCCGGGTTAACAAAATTCCTTACCCGGTTTTCTGTGTTCGCAGACCATAAATAAGAGTCAATTTCCTCGATTTGGGATTTAAAATAAACCGGTGACTTGGGACACCATAAATTATTCCAAGTGGCGACTCTGAAATAAATAAATAATCTCATTTCGATTAATGTCACTTTAATTGGAAAAACTCCTCAATCTCCCCCTCGGGAAAAAGGAGGTGTGACACACACTGTCATCCATACTCTACTTATGAGATTACACTAGGTTTGTTGTTGTTGTAATAAATCGAAAGTCAACCAAAGTACTCTACTAGTTAGAGCTGTATATAGAAATAACAAGGAAACTCACAAAACGACCAATAACTGTATGATATCTCAGTGTTCATGAAAACCAAAATGCCAAGAGTGTGTAAATATTTAAAAATAGCAATCACTCTTTCCTCCATTTTCTGTGTAGCAGGTAACAACTACTTGCTAAAAAGAAACTATGGAAATATTCAAAGTGATCGAGAAATGGACTTTAATTCATAAGATGATAATTGGAAGATCCCGCTGTTAAGAGTTGTTAATAATTTTTAGTCTTTGATTATCAATCAGACCAATTGAATTGGTCCTTTAAACAGCTCTTTACAAGCAATTACTTCCCTAGGAACGTTACTATAAATACATTGGCCACTGAATCCCTCTAAGGCATCAGCTTTCAACACTACTTCCTTTCTTCTTCTACCCCTTCAAAGTTTTTCGAGATTTCACTAGCCATATTTGGGAGGCTAGTGCAGAAACTTTCCGGCAAAATGAGTCGGTTTCACGGTGGCGGCCCCGCCAAGGGTCGTCGATATTTGCCACAAATCTTAGTGGCATTGGCCATATTGGCGGTTGCTAATGTAGTGTCAGCAGATCCTTATATATATTCTTCTCCACCACCTCCAGCATACGAGTACAAGTCACCACCACCTCCGTCTCCTTCTCCGCCACCACCTTATGTATACAAATCTACACCTCCTCCATCACCTTCTCCCCCGCCACCATATGTGTATAAATCACCACCTCCTCCTTCGCCATCTCCCCCGCCACCATATGTGTATAAGTCTCCTCCACCTCCATCACCTTCACCCCCACTGCCTTATGTGTATAAATCACCACCTCCTCCTTCGCCATCTCCCCCGCCCCCGTATGTGTACAAATCTCCTCCTCCACCATCACCTTCACCACCACCTCTATATTATTATAAGTCGCCACCTCCACCTTCACCATCACCTCCACCACCATATTATTATAAATCTCCGCCACCACCCTTGCCATCACCACCTCCACCTTACTATTATAAGTCTCCACCACCACCTTCTCCTTCACCTCCTCCACCATACTACTATAAATCTCCACCAACTCCTTCACCTTCACCTTCACCTCCGCCACCTTACTATTACAAGTCTCCGCCTCCTCCATCACCACCACCACCATCACCATACTACTATAAGTCTCCACCACCACCTGCTAAGTCACCTCCTCCCCCATACTATTACAGTTCTCCACCACCACCAGTAAAGTCTCCTCCTCCACCATATTATTATTCCTCACCGCCACCACCAAAGAAATCACCCCCGCCACCATATCACTATACTTCCCCACCACCACCAGTTAAGTCTCCTCCTCCACCATATTACTATTCCTCACCACCACCACCCAAGAAATCACCTCCTCCCCCATATCACTATAGTTCCCCACCGCCACCAGTTAAGTCTCCTCCTCCACCATATTACTATTTCTCACCACCACCACCCAAGAAATCACCTCCTCCACCATATTACTACTCTTCTCCACCACCACCAAATAAATCACCACCGCCACCATACCACTACTCTTCCCCACCACCACCAGTAAAGTCACCTCCAACTCCATACTACTACACCTCCCCACCACCACCAAAGAAGTCTTCTCCCCCATCATACTATTACACTTTACCGCCACCACCTACTCATTACTATCCTCCACATCATCATTTGGTGGTCAAGGTTGTCGGAAAGGTCTATTGTTTTAGATGCTATGATTTAAAATACCCAGAAAAGTCTCATAACAAGAAACACCTAAAAGGTACCATTTTTATACCATGCCCACTCTCTTTATTTACTTTTAACTTATAATCAAAAAATTATTTAACTATATATTTTCCTTTTTGTTGCTTTATTAATAAAAAGGAATAAGAATAATTAAGTAAAGTTAGAAAAAAATAGTTTTTAACATGTGATCGAAGAGTTAGTTTTATATTATGAAAAATAAATTTTGGTTCTAAGGTCGGGAAATATATGTTAGATGCTTAATTATTTTATTGTTTATTAATATATTATTCTTTTTTTACATGAATTAGGTGCCGTTGTTAAGGTAACTTGTAAGGCTGGTGACAAGAATATTGTGAGTTATGGTACCACAAAGATCAACGGCAAATTCAACATTACTGTTAAAGGATTTGAATATGCCAAATACGGAGCAAAGGCTTGCAAGGCTAAACTACACAATGCTCCAAAGGATTCAAATTGTGACATTCCTACAAATCTTCATTGGGGAGTAAAAGGTGCTAACCTTAAAGTGAAGTCAAAGAACCATTATGAAGTTGTACTTTATGCAAAACCATTTGCTTATGGCTCTAAGACACCTTATGCAAAATGCACAAAACCTATGCCTACGCCTACTCCATACTACTACAAATCTCCTCCACCTCCATCGCCGACTTATATTTACAAGTCACCACCTCCTCCATCACCAACATATGTTTACAAGTCACCACCTCCCCCAACCCCGACATACGTTTACAAATCTTCGCCACCACCAACTAAGTCTCCACCATCTCCTTATTACTACTACAAGTCTCCACCTCCACCATCACCAAAACCTGCCCCTGTATACTATTATAAATCACCACCGCCTCCACCTCCTTACTATTATAAATCCCCTCCACCACCATCATCTTCTCCTCCTCCTCCATATTACTACAAGTCGCCACCACCCCTGTCACTATCACCTCCACCACCATACTACTATAAGTCACCACCACCGCCATCCCCATCACCACCCCCACCTTATTATTACAAGTCTCCACCTCCACCATCACCAAAACCTGCACATGTATACTATTATAAATCACCACCACCCCCATCGCCATCACCTCCACCTCCTTACTATTACAAATCTCCTCCACCGCCATCACATTCTCCTCCTCCTCCTCCATTACTACAAGTCGCCACCATCCCCATCACCATCACCCCCACTACCGTACTACTATAAGTCACCACCACCATCTTCCCCATCACCACCCCCACCTTATTACTATAAGTCTCCTCCTCCACCATCTCCATCACCACCCCCGACCTATTACTACAAGTCTCCTCCACCACCATCACCATCTCCTCCACCACCCTATTACTATAAATCACCACCACCTCCATCGCCATCACCGCCACCACCCTATTATTACAAGTCTCCACCACCACCATCTCCATCACCGCCACCACCCTATTACTACAAGTCCCCTCCTCCACCGTCGTCTTCTCCTCCACCTCCATACTATTACCACTCTTCACCTCCACCAGTAAAGTCTCCTCCTCCTCCCTATTACTACAGCTCACCTCTTCCACCCGTGAAATCACCACCTCCGCCAGTATACATTTATGCTTCTCCGCCACCTCCAATGCACTACTAAATATTTCTAGGAGCTCAGCCATTCTCCATAATCAATCAAGTGAGTAGCCGTTTAAATTGAGTATTTCTTTTCCATATGAAATCAACTTTTTCTTTTCCTTTTCTTTGAATTAAGTTCTAATCTTATATTTCATTGTTTGTTTTCAGATTTTAATTTGAAGGACAAAATAAATGCTGGCTTCTTGAGCAAAAGATTCAAACATCAATGGCACAAAGCAATTAATTTATGGAATAAGATATTCAATTTTTCAGTTGAAGGATTGATTCTTATTGCACATTGTTCTCTAGTGCATCCACGTGGAAAAGGCTACAATAACTTTGATTCTTCATAGATAGAGTTTGTTTTTTCGTAATTTATTGTTGTATTGAGGATGTCCTCGTTTTATTCATTTCCTATTAGTTATTGCAAGTTTTTTTCTTGTAATACCTTGGTGTACTTTGTGCACAAATCAATAAGAAGATCAATTTCGTTATATTCACTGTTTTTTCTTTTTGCTTTTTCCACTCGGTAAACAAATAAATAAGTCTTATCCTTATATAAAAAAATTTGAAAATGAAAATACCAATAATTATTTTAAGACCTTTAATAGTTTTAAGGTAAAAGAAGTTCAAGACATATATAAGTAATACACGTACCTCTCGTGTACTTTTTATATTCGGGAAGGGTCAAAAATGCTAGTGAAACTATTGAAAAAGGTCAAAAAATACCTCCCCCATCCACTTATTGGGCTAAAAATATCTTCCATCCACCTTTTTTGTTCACTTATACCCTTTAACCGTTAGGTCAATGCTGAATTTAAAAATAATTATTTAAATTTCATGTGGCAACTTCTTATTCGTCGAAATTAAAACATCTAACCTATTAGAAAGACCCACCCATATCTACCCGTTTTTCGGACTTATCCACCCCAAACATTAATCTGACCCGAATAAAAAGTTTAAATAAAAAAATGACGCCCCACTTCCATCTAAACCATGGATTTACATGTGTTCATTTTCTTGATTAATCTCATGTATAACATTATCATTAAATAAAGGTTCATGAAAAAATTAAACAAACAAGAAAAGCCTAGCATGAATGAGCCAATGAATTTTTTGACAATAATGTGGGACGGAAAACTAGGGGTAGTCCAACGGTTTATGATATCTTCCAAACAATCACTTTGAGATCATTCTGTTATGTGAAAATGATTAAATTAAACTCATCTTGAATATAATGTAATTTGTGTCTATCATGCAAATTGAACTGGATGCCATAAATAGAAAAAAAAAAACCACATAGTAAGTTTGCGTCTATATATTTGCTGCAACTTCCATGGAGCTTTTGTTCTACGGAGTTTAATAGAAGTGGGGCCTCTTTTTTTTAGTTGAACTTTTTGTTCGAATCGGGTTAGTGTTTAAAGTGGGTTAGTACAAAAAATGTTAGATATGGATGGGCCTTTCTTATGGGTTAGATATTTTAATTTTGGTCAATAAGAAGTTACCACGTGAAATTTAAATAATAATTATTTTTAATTCAGTATTGACCTAACGGTCAAAGGGTATACGTGAACCCCACTTGTGAGAAAATAATATCCACATAATACTTAATAGGAGTATTGGTTTCACTTTTCTACCAGTAACTTTCCATAATTATCCACGGTTGTGATGGGGTGGAAAATAAAGTGCCTTCTATTCTTAAGTAAAATATCCTCTCTCTTTAATTATAGGTCTTGAATTCGAGCTCGGAAAATAAACTCACATGTAGAGAGTGTTTTACCCAAAATTTGGGACTTTACAATTTAAATCCGGATTAGTCGAGCTCACCGGAACATCGAGTCATGAGATACCAAACAAAAACAAAAGAAAAAAACCCTCTCCATACAAGGTAGATTTATAGTCTTGAAAATAAAACAAGTTATTGCTACAATGCGCAAATATACTATGTCAATATAAAATTTTATTAAACACTGTATATTCATATAAGTTAAACTCATTATGAAATCACGTTAGTTACCTCAAAATAGGACTTTAAAAACTCATCTAGTTTCTCACAAACAATCATTCTCTTATTTAAGATAGGAATTTTGGCCAAAAAAAACTAAAAACTAACATATGAATCTACAAATTAGAAGGTTCTTCTGACACGGTATTAACTGCTGAAACATATCAATATTAAATAAAATGTTCATTTCCAGTTGGCAACAAGTAATTTCTTTAGCCATCACCGGTGACCCTAAAACAAAAATTCCATGCAAAAGAAAAGTACTTAGTAGTATTTTACTTTGCTTGATGAAAATGAAGGGGAAAAAATTCTTAATATTACAAGAAAACATGCATTGTTTAATTTTCCTTCTTCACATCCAAATTGATAGGAAGGTGTGGAGGTCGAAAACTAAGATAGAAGGCTAGGTAGTCGAGTGTTTTCCTTATTCGTACCAGTAGTAGCAGTGTTTGTCTTGTATTTTGTTATAAATAGATTTCTATAACTATTTGATGTTTCTTTCGCTTCGATTTTTTTGTTGGATTGCTGGTGTTACTACTTGTTGTTTACGATTTCTTTTTTTTATCTTTCATTGAGCCGAAGGTCTATTGAAAATAGTCTCTCTACTTTCCCAAGGTAGGGTAAGGTCTCGGTACATACTGTCCTCCATACCTTACTTATTAGATTACACTAGTTAGAGCTGTATATAGAAATAACAAGGAAACTCACAAAACGACCAATAATTGTATGATATCTCAGTGTTCATGAAAACCAAAATGCCAAGAGGGTGGAAATATTTAAAAATAGCAATCACTTGGCTTTCCTCCATTTTCTGTGTAGCAGGTACTACTTGCTAAAAAGAAACTATGGAAATATTCAAAGTGATCCAGAAATGGACTTTAATTAATAAGATGATAATTGGTAGATCCAGCTGTTAAGAGTTGTTAATAATTTTTAGTCTTTGGTTATCAATCAGACCAATTGAATTGGTCCTTTAAACAGCTCTTTACAAGCAATTACTTCCCTAGGGACGTTACTATAAATACATTGGCCACTGAATCCCTTTAAGGCATCAGCTTTCAACACTACTTCCTTTCTTCTTCTACCCCTTCAAAGTTTTTCGAGATTTCACTAGCCATATTTGGGAGGCTAGTGCAGCAATTTTCCGGCAAAATGAGTCAGTTTCACGGTGGCGGCCCCGCCAAGGGTCGTCGATATTTGCCACAAATCTTAGTGGCATTGGCCATATTGGCGGTTGCTAATGTAGTGTCAGCAGATCCTTATATATATATTCTTCTCCACCACCTCCAGTATACGAGTACAAGTCACCACCACCTCCATCTTCTTCTCTGCCACCACCTTATGTGTACAAATCTCCACCTCCTCCATCACCTTCTCCCCCGCCACCATATGTGTATAAATCACCACCTCCTCCTTCGCCATCTCCCCCGCCACCATATGTGTATAAGTCTCCTCCACCTCCATCACCTTCACCCCCACTGCCTTATGTGTATAAATCACCACCTCCTCCTTCGCCATCTCCCCCGCCCCCGTATGTGTACAAATCTCCTCCTCCACCATCACCTTCGTCACCACCTCTATATTATTATAAGTCGCCACCTCCACCTTCACCATCACCTTCACCACCATATTATTATAAATCTCCGCCACCACCCTTGCCATCACCACCTCCACCTTACTATTATAAGTCTCCACCACCACCTTCTCCTTTACCTCCTCCACCATACTACTATAAATCTCCACCAACTCCTTCACCTTCACCTCCGCCACCTTACTATTACAAGTCTCCGCCTCCTCCATCACCACCACCACCATCACCATACTACTATAAGTCTCCACCACCACCTGCTAAGTCACCTCCTCCCCCATACTATTACAGTTCTCCACCACCACCAGTAAAGTCTCCTCTTCCACCATATTATTATTCCTCACCGCCACCACCAAAGAAATCACCCCCGCCACCATATCACTATACTTCCCCACCACCACCAGTTAAGTCTCCTCCTCCACCATATTACTATTCCTCACCACCACCACCCAAGAAATCACCTCCTCCCCCATATCACTATAGTTCCCCACCGCCACCAGTTAAGTCTCCTCCTCCACCATATTACTATTCCTCACCACCACCACCCAAGAAATCACCTCCTCCACCATATTACTACTCTTCTCCACCACCACCAAAGAAATCACCACCGCCACCATACCACTACTCTTCCTCACCACCACCAGTAAAGTCACCTCCAACTCCATACTACTACACCTCCCCACCACCACCAAAGAAGTCTTCTCCCCCATCATACTATTACACTTCACCGCCACCACCTACTCATTACTATCCTCCACATCATCATTTGGTGGTCAAGGTTGTCGGAAAGGTCTACTGTTTTAGATGCTATAATTTAAAATACCCAGAAAAGTCTCATGACAAGAAACACCTAACAGGTACCGTTTTTATACCATGCCCACTCTCTTTATTTACTTTTAACTTATCATCAAAAATTTATTTAACTATATATTTTCCTTTTTGTTGCTTTATTAATAAAAAGGAATAAGAATAATTAAGTAAAGTTAGAAAAAATTAGTTTTTATCATGTGATCGAAGAGTTAGTTTTATATTATGAAAAATAAATTTTGGTTCTAAGGTCGGGAAATATATGTTAGATGCTTAATTATTTTAGTGTTTATTAATATATTATTCTTTTTTTTTTACATGAATTAGGTGCCATTGTTAAGGTAACTTGTAAGACTGGTGACAAGAAAATTGTGAGTTATGGTACCACAAAGATCAACGGCAAATTCAGTATTACTGTTAAAGGATTTGAATATGCCAAATATGGAGCAAAGGCTTGCAAGGCTAAACTACACAGTGCTCCAAAGGATTCAAATTGTGACATTCCTACAAATCTTCATTGGGGAGTAAAGGGTGCTAACCTTAAAGTGAAGTCAAAGAACCATTATGAAGTTGTACTTTATGCAAAACCATTTGCTTATGGCTCTAAGACACCTTATGCCAAATGCACAAAACCTATGCCTACGCCTATTCCATACTACTACAAATCTCCTCCACCTCCATCGCCGACTTATATTTACAAGTCACCACCTCCTCCATCACCAACATATGTTTACAAGTCACCACCTCCCCCAACTCCGACATACGTTTACAAATCTTCGCCGCCACCAACTAAGTCTCCACCATCTCCTTATTACTACAAGTCTCCACCTCCACCATCACCAAAACATGTCCCTGTATACTATTATAAATCACCACCACCTCCATCTTCATCGCCTTCACCTCCTTACTATTATAAATCCCCTCCACCACCATCACCTTCTCCTCCTCCTCCATATTACTACAAGTCGCCACCACCCCCATCACCATCACCTCCACCACCATACTACTATAAGTCACCACCACCGCCATCCCCATCACCACCCCCACCTTATTATTACAAGTCTCCACCTCCACCATCACCAAAACCTGCACATGTATACTATTATAAATCACCACCACCCCCATCGCCATCACCTCCACCTCCTTACTATTATAAATCTCCTCCACCGCCATCACATTCTCCTCCTCCTCCATATTACTACAAGTCGCCACCACCCCCATCACCATCACCCCCACCACCGTACTACTATAAGTCACCACCACCACCTTCCCCATCACCACCCCCACCTTATTACTATAAGTCTCCTCCTCCACCATCTCCATCACCACCCCCGACCTATTACTACAAGTCTCCTCCACCACCATCACCATCTCCTCCACCACCCTATTACTATAAATCACTACCACCTCCATCGCCATCACCGCCATCACCCTATTATTACAAGTCTCCACCACCGCCATCTCCATCACCGCCACCACCCTATTACTACAAGTCCCTTCCTCCACCGTCGTCTTCTCCTCCACCTCCATACTATTACCACTCTCCACCTCCACCAGTAAAGTCTCCTCCTCCTCCCTATTACTACAGCTCACCTCCTCCACCCGTGAAATCACCACCTCCGCCAGTATACATTTATGCTTCTCCGCCACCTCCAATCCACTACTAAATATTTCTAGGAGCTCAGCCATTCTCCATAATCAATCAAGTGAGTAGCCGTTTAAATTGAATATTTCTTTTCCATATGAAATCAACTTTTGATTTTTCTTTTCTTTGAATTAAGTTCTAATCTTATATTTCATTGTTTGTTTTCAGATTTTAATTTGAAGGACAAAATAAATGCTGGCTTCTTGAGCAAAAGATTCAAACATCAATGGCACAAAGCAATTAATTTATGGAATAAGATATTCAATTTTTCAGTTGAAGGATTGATTCTTATTGCACATTGTTCTCTAGTGCATTCACGTGGACAAGGCTACAATAACTTTGATTCTTCATAGATAGAGTTTGTTTTTTCGTAATTTATTGTTGTATTGAGGATGTCCTCGTTTTATTCATTTCCTATTAGTTATTGCAAGTTGTTTTCTTGTAATACCTCGGTGTACTTTGTGCACAAATCAATAAGAAGATCAATTTCGTTATTTTCTCTGTTTTTTCTTTTTGCTTTTTCCACTCGGTAAACAAATAAATAAATCTTATAAAAAAATTTGAAAATGAAAATACCAATAATTATTTTAAGACCTTTAATAGTTTTAAGGTAAAAGAAGTTCAAGACATATATAAGTAATACACGTACCTCTCGTGTACTTTTTATATTTAAGATTTTTTAAATAAAGCAAAATCCATTATATTATTCCTATGAGATTCTGTAGTATTGAATTGTCTCATTGTTGTTTGAAAGTATGTAAACTTTATGTTTACAAGTTGACCAATAATTGTCCGATGACTATACCATAATCTGTTCAAAGTTGACATTTGATTAACATTAATATACTAAAATTATATTTTTCGTGTCATAAGATCATTTTGCCTTTGATTAATAGACAAAGTACGTAGTTTAATATTCCTTGAAATTGAGCAGACTTGACCTAATTAGTTTACATACACTAATTAAGGGGGCGTTTGGTTTGGAGATGAGTTACGCAGGGATTATGTAGAGGAGTATTAGTTATGTAGGAACATGTGTGAAGCTAGCTTATTCAATGCGGGTTCTGTCGAATCGAATGATTTTTATGCGTGTATTATGTATAAGGAGGAGCAAAATCAAACCAAATGCTATACTGTTTGACCAAAATTATAGATCTCGGTTCAACCAATTAGATTTATATAAAGATGAGTTAATCTTGGTTAAAAATAATATCCTAAAGATAATCTATTGGTGTTGTGACAAATAACTAGTGCATTTGTCTGGATGGCAACGAATATAAGCAATAATAACAGTATTCAATAATCCAAAAAAATAGAATATGATATTAAATAGTAATAAAAAATAATAAATGACATTTAATTAAATAAAACGTGTGAGTCACCCGAAAAGAGATGAGATCAAATGATATTCTTTCTGACAATGATGAATGATTGATAAGCCTTTGAACACTTAAGTTGTTCTTTCATCCGATGGAAATGTTTGTCACGACCCAAAATCCCACCACAGGCATCGTGATGGCACCTAGTCTCTAAGACTAGGTAAGCCGATTTCAATTATATTTTGAAGCCATTTTAAAAAAAAAAAATTAAATAAGTAATCAAAACTAACAGCGGAACAAATATGAATATACAACCTCTCAAGACTGGTAGTACTGAGTCACGAACTCTAACTGAATACATGGAATGATCACGAGGTCCGAATATACAATACTGTTTGATTAAAAATTAACAGTACAATGAAATGAAAAGACTCCAAGGGACTGCGACGACCAAGCAGCTCTACCTTGAATCCTTACAATCCCGCTTTAACTCTGCTCAAGTCCAATATCTCCAATACCTGGCTCTGCACAAAAAATGTGCAGAAGTGTAGTATGAGTACACCACGATCGGTACCTAGTAAGTATCAAGACTAACTTCAGTGGAGTAGAGACGAGGTACAGTCAAGACACTCACTAGTCTAAAAGCCTGTGCAACATAATATACAAAATATAAGGAAACAAATAACAATAATGGCAACATAAAACAATCAGTGATATGTACAGCAGACAATAAGAACACCATTAATATCGCTCAACAATTAATAATTACAATTACACACAATTAAATCAAATCCTTCAAATAAATATCTTTCACATTTAATTCTTCCAAATAACTCTCTTTCAAATATAATTTCTTCAAATAAACATTTTTCAAATATACTTCCTTTAAATAAATTTCTCTCAAATATAATTTCTTTAAATAAATATCTTTCGAATGTAATTCTTTCCAATTAAATATTTTGAATATAATTCTTTAAATTAAAAAGTCACCATGTGACACTTCATTTCATAATCATTCAACCATGGGTCTTAGCCCATTTTCATATTTTTCATAAACACGGTTCTCAGCCCATTTTTCATATTTTTCGTAAATACGGTTCTCAGCCCATTTTTCATATTTCCACGGCACCTCGTGCCCATAATTAAATCATCATATTTTTCCGGCACCTCGTGCCCTCATTTCATATCACAACTGAATGGACAATTCACGTGCCAAATATCATTATCATTTAATCACAGCACCACGTGCCACATTTCATATCACAACTGCACGGACAATTCACGTGCCAATATCCTTATTATTTACTCACGGCACCTCGTGCCCACATTTTATTTTATAATCCGCATGGCAATAGCCACAGGCTCTCAATTTCAACATAAATCAGATTGTTATCAATTTACCAACAACAAGACAAACTGCACAAGGTATAAAAATAAACACAAGGAAATCATAACATCATATAAAATCACCAATGCAACCACTCCACATCATCACATATCATCCCTGACAATAGCTACCCTTATCTCTCCGATAGCCACCCTAATCACTCTTATAATAGCCACCTTTATCCCTCCGCCCTGACAATATCAATAGCCACCCTTATCGCTCATATTGCCACCCTTATCTCTCCGATAACCACCCTTATCACTCTGCCCAAACAATATTTCAATAAATACAACAATAGTGAAATGCCACCCTTATACCCACATAATATCAACAGTGGAATGCCACCCTTATATCCTCAAAGTAACAACTCACACAACACAATAATTTATACGGGAAATTATCACGACAACATAACAAAATTAATTTATATCACAATTGCCCAATGGCCACAACCAAATTTCAAAGATACAACCAAATCAATTAATTTCACAACAAATAGCCGAAGGCTCCACGCAATGTATATAATACCACAAAAATAATCAACATAGATAGAAATTATTTAGCATAAAACAAAGCCTTCATTAAATCCAAATTTAGATAATTATATTAGCACATCTTCTTAGGCTTGCTTAATTACTTATTTTAATAGAAATAATTCATCATGAAATTAAATTCCAAGAATATCAAACCATCAAACTCACAGAATTCAAAAAGATATACACGTAACATTCACATCAAATCGTCATATAAAAACAAGTTGAATAAATGCGAATTGAGGCATGGCAACAGATGATTCAATAAATGTCAACAAATATCCAATTTAATACACAATATGCCTAAGACTTTAACTCAATAAATTTTGCACATATAAGCCCGTATACATACTCGTCACCTCGCGTACACGGTTTTTCACATTTCACAAATGACACATAAGACTCGATGCCTAAGGGGTAATTCCCCCACTCGAGGTTAAGCAAAACACTTACCTCGACTTGCTCCAATTTAATCAAGTAGTATGCCTTTTTCTCGATTATTTTTCAACTCCGATCGACTTGAATCTAGTTATAATTAATTCGATACAGTCAACAAACAAAAAAAAAATTTAGAATCAATTCCATAAGAAAATACTATATTTTTCAATAAAAACCGAAATTAACTCAAAATTTTGTCCGCGGGACCCACGTCTCGGAATCCGGCAAAGGTTACGAAATACGAACACGCATTCACTCACGAGTTCAACCATACTAAAATCATCAAAATCCGATACCATTTCGTCCCTCAAATCGTGATTTTTCATTTTTAAAATTTTCTTTAAAAATCACCATTTTCTTCAACTCAAAACACAAATTAAATGATAAAATGAAGATAAAATCATGGAATATATTAAATACTAGGTGAAGAACACTTACCCAATCGAATTGCTTGAAAAATCCACAAAGGATCGCTCAAAACCGAGCTCTACAAGTCAAAATATGGTGAAAATGGCCTAACCCTCGATTTGGAAAACTTATATTCTGCCGAGATGACTATGCATCGAGATCGCGGAGATTGAGTCGTGATCGAGATCGCGGAGAAGAAAATTGAGGCTGCCAAGAAAGACCCTTCGCGATTGCGAGTGGAGGGACGCGAACGCGATGAACAGTGGGCAGGAGCTTACGCGAACGCGGGGCAAATGATGCGAACGCGAAGAAGAAATAGCCAACAACGCGGACGTGAGGGAACTGATGTGAACGCGAAGTAGAAGAAAGCAGACCTTCACGATCGCATGAGGTACTATGCGAACGCGATGAAGAAAAATGGGGCAGATCAACAGAACACTACGCGATCGTGAAAGAGAGCACTAGACACCAGAAACCAGCAATCTAAAATTAGAAGAAATTGGCACGAGTCCCATCCGAAACACACCCGAGGCCCTCGGGACCCCATCTAAACATACAAACAAGTTCCATAACCTAACATGGACTTGCTCTAGGTCTCAAATCACATCGAACAACGCCGAAAATAAGAATCGCACTATGAATCGAACTTAAGAACTTTCAAATTTTCCAACTTCGAAAACTCGTGCCGGAACCTATCAAACCAACCCGGAATGATGTCAAATTTTGCAGGCAAGTCCCAAATAACATAACGAAGCTGTTCCAACTCTCGGAATAGCATTCCGACCCCGATATCAAAAAAGTCCACTTCCGGTCCAAATCTCCAAAAATATTAACTTTTGCCATTTCAAGCCTAAATCAGCTACAAACCTCCAATTCACAGTCCGGGCACGCTTCTAAGTTCAAAATCACCCAACGGAGCTAACAGAACTGACAGAATTCCATTCCGGAGTCGTCTTCACATAATTCCGACTACGGTCAAAATCCTAAGACTTAAGCTTTCATTTTAGGGACTAAGTGTCCCAAATCACTCTGAATCATTCGGTAACTGAATTCAACCACGCACGCAAGTTAATACACATAATACGAAGCTGCTCAGGGCCTTATGCCCCCAAACGGGACTTAAATTCTTGAAATGACAAGTCGAGTCGTTACAATACTAGATAAGAATCATAGTAAAAAGGTTATTTTTGTATGCTTGCAATAGGACCAGATTCTCTCTATAAAGTCAATGTATTTTTTACAAATGAATATCTCATGCCCCTATCTTTGTGTCTCTTTCTATTTTTAGGGAATATATTTCTACAAACTCTAATAGTACAAGTGTAGAGAATATCCACTAAAATATTAACTTTAGTGTCCTATCTTGAAACTAGCTGTTATAACTCTGTCAAGGATGTTCGACAACGACCTTGATCTTTGATGACTCCTCGACCTTAATCCTTACTAACTCTTTGACCGCAACCTTCATTGTTTCTAGAGCCACTTTGACCCTGGGCAGTTGTCTATTAGAGTCGCATTGATGACACTTGGTGGCCTGTGAATGCCTCATTAATGCTAACATGACTTAATCATATTAGAGATAATTTTTAACTTATGCAGTTAGTCACTCCGCTTATTGAGGTCGTCCTAGCAGGTGAACTTAATGAGCGGAAAATTATCGTTTTGGTTGAACTTATCGAGTTAGCTACAAGAGTCGTAATCGTTATTCCGATGGGGACACATGGCTCTCTGTGGGCCGCAAAATTCAAATATCTCTTGTTTCCCGGGCGATTTGTTGGAGTTATCATGTCCAAGGAACATAAAGACGCCATGGCATCAAACGTCATTATGACACATATTTCTTATATATTGCCTCGATTCACGCGTGACCCTTGATTGGATCTGCCGTTTCGATTCTGGTGCCAATGGTGACGAGCCGTTTTTGGGTTTGGTGCCATGATCTATATAAATTGAGGTTTTTGTACTTGGGTTTGAAGTTTGCTTCTCTCAACTTTCCAGAGCTTTATCCTTCTTGCCATTTTCTTCTTTAGACTTCCCTCTTCACTTTGCTGTCTTATTCCATTTCTATTCTTTCCCGCTCGTTATTCTTCTCTACTATTTTGCACCATGTCTGATTTGCCATCAAATGTTGGTAAAGGGAATTGTATTCCTCCTTTAGCAGTTGTGTTTCCCCCTCATGGGGAGGGTGTTTCCGCCATTGTTGATGACGAAGCATTCCCGTCAGTGGAGGAGATAATCCCCTACAATCCTGACTCCAGGTTCGACCTCACCAAATTACCTGACGCCGTGCCTGGAGTCTTTCAATCGATGATGATTCTTAAGGAGTTGGTGGAACTTAAGGCCAAATTCGGCCTTCCAAACCATGTCAAACTGATCCCGACTGGTGGGAATGTGGTACAGGTTCATCGCCCCGAATACTATACTTTATACGCTTATCCTTTCCTCATCGGTTATTCGTTCCCCCTCCTTCTATTGGTGGAGGAATTGTGTCGTCACTACGGCGTCTGTCCTGCTCAGTTTGCGCCGTATGTCTACAAAATTATAAGAATGCTGACCAAATTTGCCGAGCTGCCTGAGGTTGAGCTGACGTTGCAGTATTTGGTTCATCTCTTCGTTCATAGCTTTTACAGGGAACGATGTTGAATCTTCGCCATCCTGGAAGTAAGTGTTTGGTGGTGAAGACGGACGATAAGACCAGTCGTTATTCTGGCTCAATATTTTCTTCGTTAAGACCGAGGACGTGGTGGCTAATGTTGATGGCTTTCCAGAGGCTTGGAATTACACACGTAAGTGCTATTTTCTTTTCTCTTTTTCTTTTCTTCTTGTTTTTGTGCGCATTCTTTTACTTACTTGGAGTTAATTGAAGGATTTTTTCTTTCTTTGTAGTCAACACTTAGCCTCCCCTTCTAGTCACGCGCATCTCTGACTGGGTCAAGCAAATCCTCCCCCACATCATAGGGATCCGTGACTAGCCAAGCTTCATCAAGAAGTTCAAACCGGCTCTTACTTTGACATGTAACTTTTCTTATTGGCCGTGGTCGTTTCATTTTTCATTGTACGCCGACTCGTTTTGCTGACTTCGACGTATACTTATTTCTCAGGCAGGGGGTCTTCTAGAAGGAGCCGGGAACCGGTGCCATCCTTTTGGAGGAAGGCTAATGCCCCTTTGGTTTCTACCCCTATTTGTGATTACTTCCGCTTTTGTGCCGACTCCTTCTTCGGCCGCTGCAGTCCAAGAACACGTTCCGTCCTCTATTTATACTCATCAACGCCTTTCACTGATTGATGAGGACGATGATATCTCTTGTGATGACGGTAGTCTAATGCCTCGTAAGAGGAGAGTTTTGGGTGGGAGGAGAAAAGCCAATAGCCATCGACTTGGAAGAATATGACTTTGTTCTTTGATAGATGGCCACAGTTCATGTTAGAGAGAGCCTCTAGGAAGGTTCAGAGGTCCCGCACTTAGAGGAGATGAAAATGAGTGCATCAATGCGTCCCGTGGGGGAGATGGTCAAGGACGCGATGCAGAATGACGGCCTCGCACTTTCGAGGCAATAGGAGGCCTCGTCTTCTAGGGTCGCAATAGATGTCCCCTCTGCGGCTAATGACAGAGAGAAGGCCGTTACTGAGGAGGACATTGGATCCGACTCTGATATGGACATGGACGAGTTGAGGATGATCGATGAGGGGCTCACTCAACTCGAAGTGAGGTTGGAAGGAGGCTTCAGGATTATTGCGATTTCAATGGATCATAATCTTCTTGTAGATACTGAGGAAATAGTCCCTGCCCTCGGTCCTCTTTGTTCTAAGATCGAGGGTATGGCCCTCGAGATGATAAATGATAGTACTCTATCGAATAACATTGCTAGTTTTGCTCTCCGGGTAAGTCCGACTATTGTATGTTCCTTTCCTTATGCTTTGATTTCTTTCGTAAGCTCTAATTCTTTTTCTTTATTTTGTAGACGATTATTCTAGAGATTGAGAGTGCTCACCGGGAGAAGAGGCATAACACATTTACGTGAAGCTGAAGGGCAAACAGCATGTCTCTTAGAAGACATATCCAGGATCCAAATCAGAAAAATCTGGGTATATGAATGGAGGGGGGGTCTGTTCTCTATAGAGAAATTTAGCCACTTAAGAGAGATAATCATACGACTCACCATACGACAGCCAAAAAATAATGAGCTAAACATGAAACATATTCAACGTGGTATTGCTCAAGATCCGAGATAACTCAGAGACTGGACTCAATCATATCCAAGCAAATAAAATCAAAACAAAAATGACGCAAACTTTGGTGAGGAAACATAACAGGAAGAGGGATGAACATTCATATAAAGAATCAAGTCATTTTACAGTAATAACCCATTATAATATGTTAGTTCAGAATGAACAACAGAAACATGTCGATAAGAGAAATCCAAATCTACGGCATGACTGTTGAAAATAACCCCATTCATTTAAAGTTCAAAAACATTCAAGACATCATTATATACGCCAAGATATAGAAATAAGAGAAAATAAGCAAATAACGCCAACATTCATGACACAGAATCTGCAGAAAAGAAGGATAGAATTCGAAATGTGACCTCTTAAATGATAAGTAGAACTACAATGAAGAAAATGACGTCCGAACAAGGACTTCAGCAAAAACCTTCTTGAGCAGCAGCGAACTCAACAACTTCCCAATCGAACTCCAGTTTTCAACTCAAAATCCAGATTGGAAAAGAAGGGACGGAATTTTTTTTCGAATTTTTAGACAGTAATTGAAATAAAATGGAAAAGAAGAAGACTGAACATGTTTTTTTTTGTATTTTTTTTTGTTCTGAAACTAAACAAAATAATCAAAAAGAAGATCCACCACTAAGAAGGAAAAGAACGTTTTTAAAACCCTAGCTTTTCTTTCCGATTTTTCTCTCTGAAAAATTTTTGTTCCCAAAAAAAGAGACCCCTGAGAAATCCCTTAACCTCCCTATATATACCCAAACCAGAAATTTTCATACCTATTTTCTTCAAGTTGTGCCCTAAAATTCCTCTTTCCGTCCGAAAAATCTGCGAGAATCCGATTCTCTTTCTTGTGAACCAAATCGGACAAATGGAGGTCTAGGATCTTGAATCTCTCAGATCCTACGACCACCATTCATCCGAGATTGTTCTCAATACAAAAAGTGCGTGAAGCCTAAGGGAGAGAAGAATCTTTTCTGTCAGAGGTCGTTACGGGATAGGTGACGTGGAGGAGGGAGGGTGAAGGAACCACGTGCGTGAGTTGGAGGGAGGGTGAACTCACTTGAGTTCAAGCGAGTTCGGTCGACGGAGAAAGAGAAAAAGAGGTGGGCGCCGCTTAGCTCTGCATTTAGGTTTAGTGTTCTGGGGGGGAGGAGTTATAATGGCCCTTTTATATGGGGGTGAGAGTGGACTGCACCCGTTGGATGGAGAGGGATTGAATGGTCGAGATCGATCCGTCCAAAACGACGTCGTTCGCACTTAGTTGTGAGACTGGACCGGGTGAGGGGTTGGGCCTGGCGGAATTCAGGTGGTTGTTTGGGCCAAATTATTTTGGCCCGGATTTAAACCCAAACCGAATTTCCTTCTCTTTTCTTTTTCTTGATTTTGAATTCTAATTGAATAATTAAAACCTAAATTAAGTCTTAAATTAATCTAATTTGTAGAAATAAACCTAGTTAGCTATTTTAACATAATTAATTAATTTAGACTAATGAAGGAAAAATTACTTAATTTGCAATTAAAAGCTAAAAATTCAAAAATGACCCATATTTTGTGATTTTCTGTTTAATAATACAATTAACTTATGTAATTAAATCCTAAGTGCAATTAAGACCTAAAATGTTATGCATGAAATACTTTAGACATTTTGGTATTTTCTCATGATTTAAAAATATTAAATATGCAAATAAATGCAAGCAACAATTAACCAAAAATCCCTACAAATTCTGTAAAACCTAAAACAATTAAGAAACTCTCTATTTGTGAATTTTTGTAGGAATATTTTAGTCGGGCAAAAATCATGTGCTCACAGTATGTACCGAGACCTTACCCCTACCTTGGAAAAGTAGAAAGACTATTTTCAATAAACTTTCAGCTCAAGGAAAGATGAAAAAAGAAACCGTAAAAACAAGTAGTAACACCAGCAATCCAACAAAAAAACCGAAGCGAAAGAAACAACAAATAGTTATAGAAATATACGAATAACAAAATACAAGACTAACACTGCAACTACTGGTACGAATAAGGAAAACACTCGACTACCTAGACTTCTATCCTAGTTCTCGACCTCCACGCCTTCCTATCAATTTGGATGTGAAGAAGGAAAATTAAACAATGCATGTTTTCTTGTAATATTAAGAATTTTTTCCCCTTCATTTTCATCAAGCAAAGTAAAATACTACTAAGTACTTTTCTTTTGCATGGAATTTTTGTTTTAGGGTCACCGGTGATGGCTAAAGAAATTACTTGTTGCCAACTGGAAATGAACATTTTATTTAATATTGATAGGTTTCAGCAGTTAATACCGTGTCAGAAGAACCTTCTAATTTGTAGATTCATATGTTAGTTTTTAGTTTTTTTTGGCCAAAATTCCTATCTTAAATAAGAGAATGATTGTTTGTGAGAAACTAGATGAGTTTTTAAAGTCCTATTTTGAGGTAACTAACGTGATTTCATAATGAGTTTAACTTATATGAATATACAGTGTTTAATAAAATTTTATATTGACATAGTATATTTGCGCATTGTAGCAATAACTTGTTTTATTTTCAAGACTATAAATCTACCTTGTATGGAGAGGGTTTTTTTCTTTTGTTTTTGTTTGGTATCTCATGACTCGATGTTCCGGTGAGCTCGACTAATCCGGATTTAAATTGTAAAGTCCCAATTTTTGGGCAAAACACTTTTGTAAGTTTATTTTTCGAGCTCGAATTCAAGACCTATAATTAAAGAGAAAAAATACTTTACTTAAGAATAGAAGGCACTTTATTTTCCACCCATCACAACCGTGGATAATTATGGAGAGATACTGGTAGAAAAGTGAAACCAATACTCGTATTAATAATGTTAAGTTTTATGTGGATATTATTTTCTCCATTATATTAATGTAGAGAACCAATCAAACATCACCTAAGTAGAAGCAGTAACTTTCTACGTGGACATGCTGGTGTGGCATTTGTCTTTCAACCCAACTTTTACAAATTTAAAAAATGTAAAGTATTTTGCTTTATTTTAAAAAATCTTAAATATAAAAAGGAAAGGGGTTAAAAATGCCCTAAACTATTAGATAAAGTTTAAAAATACCCTTCATCCACCTTTATGGTTCACGTTTGCCCTTTGACCATTAGGTCAATACTGAATTAAAAATAATTATTATTTAAATTTCTCGTGACAACTTCTTATTGGCCAAAATTAAAACATTTAACCCATAAGGAAGACCCATCCATATCTAACAGTTTTTCATACTAACCCACTTTAAATACTAACCCGACTCGAACAAAAAGTTCAACTAAAAAAAAGAGGCCCTACTTCTATCAAACTCCGTAGAACAAAAGCTCCATGGAAGTTGCACCAAATATATAGATGCAAATTTACTACGTGATTTTCTTTTTCTTGTTATGTCATCCAGTTCAATTTGCATGATAGACACAAATTGTATTATATTCAAGATGAGTTTAATTTAATCATTTTCACATAATGGAAAGATCTCAAAGTGATTGTTTGGAAGATATCATAAACCGTTGGACTACCCCTAGTTTTTCGTCTCACATTATTGTCAAGAAAATCGTTGGCTCATTCATGCTAGGCTTTTCTTATTTGTTTAATTTGTTCATGAACTTTTATTCGATGATAGTGCTATACATAAGATTAATCAAGAAAATAAACATATGTAAATCCATAGGTTAGATGGAAGTGGAGTATCATTTTTTTATTTGAACTTTTTATTCGGGTTAGATTAGTGTTTGGGGTGGGTGTTTCCGAAAATACGGGTAGATATGGCGTGTGTCTTTCTAATAGGTTAGATATTTTAATTTCGGCGAATAAGAAGTTGCCACATGGAATTTAAATAATTATTTAAATTCAGCATTGACCTAACGGTCAAAGGGTATAAGTGAACAAAAAAAGTGGACGGAGGGTATTTTTAGTCCAATAGGTGGATGAGATATTTTTAGACCTTTTTCAATAGTTTAGTAGCATTTTTGACCCTTCCCGAATATAAAAAGTACACGAGAGGTACGTGTATCACTTATATATGTCTTGAACTTCTTTTACCTTTAAACTATTTTAAAGATCTTAAAAAAATTATTGGTATTTTCATTTTTTATATATAAGGATAAGACTTATTTATTTGTTTACCGAGTGGAAAAAGCAAAAAGAAAAAACAGAGAATATAACGAAATTGATCTTCTTATTGATTTGTGCACAAAGTACACCAAGGTATTACAAGAAAACAACTTGCAATAACTAATAGGAAATGAATAAAACGAGGACATCCTCAATACAACAATAAATTACGAAAAAACAAACTCTATATATGAAGAATCAAAGTTATTGTAGCCTTGTCCCCGTGAATGCACTAGAGAACAATGTGCAATAAGAATCAATCCTTCAACTGAAAAATTGAATATCTTATTCCATAAATTAATTGCTTTGTGCCATTGATGTTTGAATCTTTTGCTCAAGAAGCCAGCATTTATTTTGTCCTTCAAATTAAAATCTGAAAACAAACAATGAAATATAAGATTAGAACTTAATTCAAAGAAAAGAAAAATCAAAAGTTGATTTCATATGGAAAAGAAATATTCAATTTAAACGGCTACTCACTTGATTGATTATGGAGAATGGCTGAGCTCCTAGAAATATTTAGTAGTGGATTGGAGGTGGCGGAGAAGCATAAATGTATACTGGCGGAGGTGGTGATTTTACGGGTGGAGGAGGTGAGCTGTAGTAATAGGGAGGAGGAGGAGACTTTACTGGTGGAGGTGGAGAGTGGTAATAGTATGGAGGTGGAGGAGAAGACGACGGTGGAGGAAGGGACTTGTAGTAATAGGGTGGTGGCGGTGATGGAGATGGCGGTGGTGGAGACTTGTAATAATAGGGTGGTGGCGGTGATGGAGATGGCGGTGGTGGAGACTTGTAATAATAGGGTGGTGGCGGTGATGGCGATGGAGGTGGTGGTGATTTATAGTAATAGGGTGGTGGAGGAGATGGTGATGGTGGTGGAGGAGACTTATAGTAATAAGGTGGGGGTGGTGATGGGGAAGGTGGTGGTAGTGACTTATAGTAGTACGGTGGTGGGGGTGATGGTGATGGGGGTGGTGGTGACTTGTAGTAATATGGAGGAGGAGGAGGAGAATGTGATGGCGGTGGAGGAGATTTGTAATAGTAAGGAGGTGGAGGTGATGGCGATGGGGGTGGTGGTGATTTATAATAGTATACATGTGCAGGTTTTGGTGATGGTGGAGGTGGAGACTTGTAATAATAAGGTGGGGGTGGTGATGGGGATGGCGGTGGTGGTGACTTATAGTAGTATGGTGGTGGAGGTGATGGTGATGGGAGTGGTGGCGACTTGTAGTAATATGGAGGAGGAGGAGAAGGTGATGGTGGTGGAGGGGATTTATAATAGTAAGAAGGTGGAGGCGATGAAGATGGAGGCGGTGGTGATTTATAATAGTATACATGGGCATGTTTTGGTGATGGTGGAGGTGGAGACTTGTAGTAATAAGGAGATGGTGGAGACTTAGTTGGTGGCGGCGAAGATTTGTAAACGTATGTCGGGGTTGGTGGCGGCGAAGATTTGTAAACGTATGTCGGGGTTGGGGGAGGTGGTGACTTGTAAATATAAGTCGGCGATGGAGGTGGAGGAGATTTGTAGTAGTATGGAGTAGGCGTAGGCATAGGTTTTGTGCATTTTGCATAAGGTGTCTTAGAGCCATAAGCAAATGATTTTGCATAAAGTACAACTTCATAATGGTTCTTTGATTTCACTTTAAGGTTAGCACCCTTTACTCCCCAATGAAGATTTGTAGGAATGTCACAATTTGAATCCTTTGGAGCATTGTGTAGTTTAGCCTTGCAAGCCTTTGCTCCATATTTGGCATATTCAAATCCTTTAACAGTAATGCTAAATTTGCCATTGATCTTTGTGATACCATAACTCACAATTTTCTTGTCACCAGCCTTACAAGTTACCTTAACAACGGCACCTAATTCATGTAAAAAAGAATAATATATTAATAAACACTAAAATAATTAAGCATCTAACATATATTTCACGACCTTAGAACCAAAATTTATTTTTCATAATATAAAACTAACTCTTCGATCACATGATAAAAATTAATTTTTTCTAACTTTACTTAACTATTCTTATTCCTTTTTATTAATAAAGCAACAAAAAGGAAAATATATAGTTAAATAATTTTTTGATGATAAGTTAAAAGTAAATAAAGAGAGTGGGCATGGTATAAAAACGGTACCTTTCAGGTGTTTCTTGCCATGAGACTTTTCTGGGTATTTTAAATCATAGCATCTAAAACAGTAGACCTTTCCGACAACCTTGACCACCAAATGATGATGTGGAGGATAGTAATGAGTAGGTGGTGGCGGTGAAGTGTAATAGTATGATGGGGGAGAAGACTTCTTTGGTGGTGGTGGGGAGGTGTAGTAGTATGGAGTTGGAGGTGACTTTACTGGTAGTGGTGGGGAAGAGTAGTGGTATGGTGGCGGTGGTGATTTCTTTGGTGGTGGTGAAGAAGAGTAGTAATATGGTGGAGGAGGTGATTTCTTAGGTGGTGGTGGTGAGGAATAGTAATATGGTGGAGGAGGAGACTTAACTGGTGGCGGTGGGGAACTATAGTGATATGGGGGAGGAGGTGATTTCTTGGGTGGTGGTGGTGAGGAATAGTAATATGGTGGAGGAGGAGACTTAACTGGTGGTGGTGGGGAAGTATAGTGATATGGTGGCGGGGGTGATTTCTTTGGTGGTGGCGGTGAGGAATAATAATATGGTGGAGGAGGAGACTTTACTGGTGGTGGTGGATAACTATAATAGTATGGGGGAGGAGGTGACTTAGCAGGTGGTGGTGGGGACTTATAATAGTATGATGGTGATGGTGATGGTGATGGAGGAGGCGGAGACTTGTAATAATAAGATGGCGGAGGTGAAGGAGAAGGAGGTGGTGGAGATTTATAGTAGTATGGTGGAGGAGGTGAAGGAGAAGGTGGTGGTGGAGACTTATAATAGTAAGGTGGAGGTGGTGATAGCGAGGGTGGTGGCGGAGATTTATAATAATATGGTGGTGGAGGTGATGGTGAAGGTGGAGGTGGCGACTTATAATAATATGGAGGTGGTGGCGAAGGTGATGGTGGAGGAGGAGATTTGTACACATACGGAGGCGGGGGAGATGGCGAAGGAGGAGGTGGTGATTTATACACATAAGGCGGTGGGGGTAAAGGTGATGGAGGTGGAGGAGACTTATACACATATGGAGGCAGGGGAGATGGCGAAGGAGGAGGTGGTGATTTATACACATAAGGCGGTGGGGGTAAAGGTGATGGAGGTGGAGGAGACTTATACACATATGGAGGCGGGGGAGATGGCGAAGGAGGAGGTGGTGATTTATACACATATGGTGGCGGGGGAGAAGGTGATGGAGGAGGTGGAGATTTGTACACATAAGGTGGTGGCGGAGAAGGAGACGGAGGTGGTGGTGACTTGTACTCGTATGCTGGAGGTGGTGGAGAAGAATATATATAAGGATCTGCTGACACTACATTAGCAACTGCCAATATGGCCAATGCCACTAAGATTTGTGGCAAATATCGACGACCCTTGGCGGGGCCGCCACCGTGAAACCGACTCATTTTGCCGGAAAATTGCTGCACTAGCCTCCCAAATATGGCTAGTGAAATCTCGAAAAACTTTGAAGGGGTGGAAGAAGAAAGGAAGTAGTGTTGAAAGGTGATGCCTTAGAGGGATTCAGTGGCCAATGTATTTATAGTAACGTTCCTAGGGAAGTAATTGCTTGTAAAGAGCTGTTTAAAGGACCAATTCAATTGGTCTGATTGATAATCAAAGACTAAAAATTATTAACAACTCTTAACAGCTGGATCTACCAATTATCATCTTATTAATTAAAGTTCATTTCTGGATCACTTTGAATATTTCCATAGTTTCTTTTTAGCAAGTAGTTGTTACCTGCTACACAGAAAATGGAGTAAAGCAAAGTGATTGTTATTTTTAAATATTTCCACTCTCTTACCATATGTATTAGTTTTCATGAACATTGAGATATCATACAATTATTGGTCGTTTTGTTTGTTTCCTCGTTATTTCTATTTACACCCCTAACTAGTAGAGTATTGTGGTTGACTTTCGATTTACGACAACAACAACAACAAACTCAGTGTAATCCCACAAGTGAGATCTATGGTCGATGTGTATAGAGACCTTACTCCTACCTTGGAAAGGTAGAGAGGTTGTTTCTGATAGACCATCGGCTCAAGAAAAGATGAAAAAAGAAACCGTAGCAATCCAGCATAAAAACCAAAGCGAAAGAAATAACAAATAGTTATAAAAATCTACGAATAAGAAAATACAAGACTAACACTGCTACTACTGGTACGGACAAGGAAAATACTCGACTACCTAGCCTTCTATCCTAATTCTCGACATTCACGCCTTACTATCAATTTGGATGCGAAGAAGGAAAATTAAACAATGCAAGTTTTCTTGTAGTAATATTAAGAACTTTTTTTCTCCCTTCATTTTCATCAAGCCAAGTAAAATACTACTAAGTACTTTTCTTTTGCAAACTACATGGAATTTTTGTTTTAGGGTCACTGGTGATGGTTAAAGAAATTACTTGTTGCCAAATGGAAATGAACATTTTATTTAATATTGATATGTTTCAGCAGTTCATACCGTGTCAGAAGCACCTTCTAATTAGTAGATTCATATGTTAGTTTTTTAATTTTTTTGGCCAAAATTCCTATCTTAAATAAGAGAATGATTGTTTGTGAGAAACTAGATGCTAAATAATGTGATCGAGATGCTAAATAATGAGGAAAATACCTCATTACCATGTGATTTTGTAATGAGTTTAACTTATATAAATATACAGTGTTTAAGGAATTTTTATATTATCATAGTATATTTACGCATTGTAGTAATAACTTGTCTAATTTTTAAGATTATAAATCTACCTTGTATGGAGAGGGATTTTTTCTTTTGTTTTTGTTTGGTATCTCATGACTCGATAATCTGGAGAGCTCGACTAATCCGGATTTATATTGGAAAGTCTCATTTTTTGGGTAAAACACTCTCTACATGTGAGTTTATTCTCCGAGCTCGAATTCAAGACCTATAATTAAAGAGAGAGGATACTTTACTTAATAATGTTATGGTTATGGAGAGTTACTGGTAGAAAAGTGAAACCAATACTCGTATTAATAATGTTAAGTTTTATGTGGAGATTATTTTCTCCATTATATTAATGCCTAGCACCAATCAAACATCACCTAAGTAGAAGCAGTAACTTTCTACGTGGACATGCTGATGTGGCATTTGTCTTTTCAACCCAACTTTAAAAAATTAAAAGAAAAAAATTGTGGACGGTGGATAAAATATTTTTAACACTTTCTTCAAATTGAGTCGATGATGATTGGTGACTATATATCAAGGGAGGAGCTATAAGTATGGCTATGAATTCGGCAAAACCTAATAGTTTCGTCTCAGATTTTATTTTTATATTAAAAAATTACTTAAATGTGTTGATAATTTATTCTGAACTCAGAGGCGGATCCAGGATTTGATGACGACGGGTGCTATTATTTTTAATATAAACCTACCACTAGCGAAAGAGATTGAATTAGGGTGTACATTCTGCCGGTTCAACCCATTTTGAATTAGTTCGGTTCGGTTCGATCCGATCCATTATGAAATAATTCAATCAGTTTACTAGATTTTTAGTACATAAATAAATATGTGATCACCAAAATAATTGTCCAATTCGATCTAATTCTCTCAATACAAATTCTATTTATTATGATTAAAAAACATAAATAAAATTTAAGTTAGCAAATATATCTATCAACCAATATATAGCTAGATAGTATTGCGTTTATTGATGCCATCACTTTTTAAAAAATCAAGAAAAATATAACATTAGATGATTAAAAAAATAATTAAAATCACATTCAAATAAAATTTAAAGATCTAGAATGAGAAAAAGGAAGCAAATATATAATTCAAAATAAATAATAATAATAATAATAATAATAATGAGGTTGTACTAAGAGAGAAGAAATACAAAAATGAAGAAAATAGAAGGAATTAAAAAAGAGGAGCAATTGGGACGACGAGGAGAAATAAACACCAGCTTGGGACTGAGATCCGATCTTGAGTTTGGCATGTGGAAATTTGGTAACTCAACCGTGGGGTTTGGTGGAGATGGAGAATAGGGCGGGGAAGGTTGAGGAGGGGTTTTAGAAAATGTTTTCCCTTCTCTTGATAGGAAAAATATTTTATTCCAATTAGAGCAAAATGAGTTCATGAGGAAAATATTTTCCAAAACATTTAAGCCACCAAAAATAAAAAAGTTGAAAAACTTTTTTCGAAAATATTTTTCTTTCGTACCAAACACACCCTAGGTGTTCCTCTATTTTCCAACACGATCAGCAGATAAAGCTCCAAAAGAATTATAATTATTGCCTCCACATGCAGTTGATCTCATAATTGAGAATTCACATGAATTTTCAAGAAATATTATTACAATGACAAGTCTTCCTTAGTAGAGGAACAGTGGATCACAAAAGAAAGAAAAAAAAGGGGGGTGTCTTTACCCAAATAACCGGACAGGTTCATTGTTTATTTTTTCTAGTCGGTATATATAAATTATGTATTGATTAAAGACAGTTATACATATATTATATATGAATTATACTTATATTATATATATGCAGGCTATTTTTAATATAAGGTTGGGTTGACGACTATTTAGGTTAATTCTTAAAAAAAACGAAAGAAAAGGGAAAGAGCGATTATGGTCAATAAGTTAACTGCATTTTTCTTCAAAAAACAAGTGAGTCAACTCTCCTCCAAAATAAATCACAAAAAAAAAAAAAAAAACTCCTACCAAGTACACGTTCAAACCTAGTTAAGATGAGCCATTAAAAAATGATTACATCTACTGATCACTTGTTTAAGAATTTTTTTCTTAGTTTTGATACAGAAGAAGTTCAAGAAATAAGTAAAACACGCTTGTATATTCTAAAGAGATTGTGACTTTACGAATTTAAGAAAATAATATTAATTAGACAATAATTTTCAATAGTTGTCTTGTAGTTTCTTTAAGTGTAAATATTATGTCTAAAAAGTTAATCAGTCCACGTCTAATATTCCTCGGTGTTTTGATCGGAATTGACAATTGATTAAGGAAATACATATAAAAGATTAAGACGTGGAAAAGCAGTAACAAAAATTGAAATGAAGAACAATAAAAGAAATTATTTCGAAGTACTTCGTACGGCATTATAAAACATTAAAAGCTTTTTGAAAAAAGAGACGTAACATTATTGGAACAATGTCAAATGAATAAACAAATGAACTTATGTTCTGCTCATAGTTACTCCTAACTATAATACCTTTTGTCACATTTGAGTGTTTCATACATAATTAAAAAAAAGTTTAATTATTCGTGTCTCGTCTTCTTTAACTAAGAATCCAAGGATCGTAACGTTTGATGTATAATGGGCTTACCTTTCTATTTTTTTCTATTTAAATATGATATTTTTGTGTAGGGGAGAGTTCGATTTCGTAGTGTGCGCTTAACCCATACATCACGTGTTACGCTCTCACTACAAAATCATAGTTATGCTCTCACCACTTTTGTGTCTCATTATTTTATGGTTCTTGTGAAAGAAGTTTAAGTGCCTTTTAATATATTTTGGCTTTAGGCCTCCACGTACGTCGAGCTGCCGTTGTTTTAAAAGTCTTCTTCATTTGTTTTTTTTAAACTCCGTAGTGAGCAAACTACTACCACATAATACTCTCTCCGTTCACTTTTAGTTGTCCACTTTTGACTTTGTACTCCCTTTAAGAAAAAAAATAGAGTATATATTTTACGGTATTACCCATAATAATGAATACATTTCAAAAAATCTTGGGAAATGATTTGAGGAATAAGTAGTTAATGGTAAGGGTAAAAAAAAAAGATTGTCTTTCTCTTGATTTATTAAAATGGATAAGTAAAAATAAAAATATATTTTTAATATAGTGGACAAATAAAAATGAACGGATGGAATATAAATTAAAACGGATGGGGTACTTGTTTGAGTTAACGACGTTACTTATTTTTCAAAGTTGAACATTCTGGCTTTGGTACAAAGCAACAGACAGACAAAGGAGAGGATGATAAATGAATGAACAAAAAGCAATGCAATTGGAACGCCTTTTTTGGGGCTAATAAGCTAAATTTGATGTAATTATTTGTAAATGTAAACACCCGCATAATTCAATATTACACAATGCTTAGCACTATTATTTCTTCTTGAAATTAAATTATCAGCCTTTTATTGTACTATAACGTGATAAACTTATCATCCTACAAAATAGAATAAAGAATCAAAGGGCAACACAACGAAAAAAAATGGCAAAAGAGTGGAATTATTAAAAAATAGCACTCCCTTTCTTTTACACCATGTAATGATACGTTTTTTTGTTTACCATTTGGTATTTGTAAAGCAGCTCCCAATCATATTTTTCTGTTTCTAGGTTCGAATCGAAACTTTAGTTAAAGAGTGATAAATTCTATTCATCTTACTAACTCTTATGTTGTTCTCATTAGCGAAGCTAATAATATTTCACTACGAGAATTTACGCGATTTCCGACGTCATCATCGTATTATTTTAAAAGAAAACAAAAATATAAGAGAAAAGGTCAAATTCAAAGTTACACACAGTTCAATATTTTATCCTAACTAGTTAATCAGAGTTGTTCTAGGTAATCATAAGAAAGTTAACGGGGTATTAACATTTTTAGTCTGCGCCAAAAACTATTTACATTTTATTGCCGAAAAAAGTATATAAAATTTGTATAATTTTTTATATATAACATATAGAATGCAGGGGCGGCTCTAAAACTTTGGGCAGTGAGGTTGTTTCCTTAGGCCCCCAAAATTTGAAGGCCCCAAATTTATTTTAAATTATTATTATTATTATTATTATTATTATTATTATTATTATTATTATTATTATTACTATATACTATATAATTTATATAAATAATTAGTATAAAGAAAAGAGCTATAATATATTTTTTGTTACTTGATTGAGGCCATTTTATACAATAAATTATAAATTATGATAATTTTCTTCCCTCGTTAATTAGTATAATCGCTTCACTTTTCAATTTTAATTTTATCTTTTTTATATAGGAATAAAGTTATATATATCGACAACATAATGAATTTATTTTACAATATTCTCTAAAACTGCATGAACACAAAAGCATTCATGCACTAGTTTTCTTTTAGTGTCATTAGACATATTATATTAGGTTATTTACAATTAGATATTTACCAATATATAAGTGTTACTTAATAGAATAAACTATAATCATCGTTTAAATTAATCAGAAGGAGTAAATATTTTTGATACCGTCAATGCTCAAAACTTAAGCTATTTTGTTATGTACGTTTATTTCTTTTTCTTGTTTGTGATGATAGCCAAATCAAAATTTTCCCTTTGAGTTCTAGACCTCAACATCCGATAGTCCACCACTTTATTTTTTATGTTCTTCCTACTTCTTTTTTTTTAAATTCGCTTTTTTTTGTCTTAAATGACTAATTTGTTATTTAAAAAGTAAATTTTGTTGTTAGTGTAAATATTTTATAAAATAAATTTAAGGCCCTCTCAATATGGTTTCGCCTTAAGCCACGAGATCTGTCGAGCCGCCCTGATAGAATTTGTGTGTGTGTATATATATATATATAAATTATTTTTTTTGTTATAGCGGTTATACAGTGTAATTTTCCCAAAGCTATTATTGTACGAACGTTAATGGACTAATGAAGTAGCCATACTAGATCGATCGTTGGTAGCCTAAGCCTCGCTACTGAGTTCATACCAAGAACAAGAAGAACTAAGGGCCTAGCATTAGATATAGGTAATAAATCTTCTTTATTCTTGATATTCAGATAGCACAATCAATAAGCTTCCAAATATTTTCAGTTTTTCTAGTATGTATTCTCATTTGAAACAACAGAAATTGTACAGTACCGTAGATCATGACAATATATGTCAAGAACCAAAGGTCAAGTAATTTTCACATTCTTTTTAACAAATAAAACTGTCATGAAAAGGCCGTCCACGGTTATCAAATGATATTTCCTTCTTGGTACTTTGGAAACTGATGATATCCTCCACAAGCTGATTGTTTTTAGCAATTGGTTGTTGAGTAGTTACAGTTGGTCAAACATCGGTGCTATAGCGCAAGGGAAAACGACGATGTAACATCCTTTGCAGCCATCTCCTACGCGGGTCTGGGTTTAAACAAATGAAACACTCTCTTTCTTCTGGATCCCTTACGATATCCAATGCATCTAAATACATTGCACTTGATTGTGGGATATCCTCCATCTCATTCAAGCACTTCACAACAGAAGCTATAGATAAATCGGGTGTACTAACAGTCACACAAGTCTTATCCACGCTAGGCTTTGACACTCGTTCATTTGTGAGTTCAACGAGTTTACCTACACAAGTCCTCAACTCACTCATCCATGATGCTGCAATAGGCTGAGACTTCACGGCAGGTTGCTGAGGAAGTTTATAAGATACATGCACTGACGTTTGGCCACCATAGTTACCTTCTGATGTAGTGCATGTTTGACGTTCAATATCATCTAATCCCACCGACAACAAATCATCATGTGCATCAATTGACTGTTCCATGGATGCTTGACCCAGTTCTTGATCAAACTTCCAAGGGTTAATACCAATTTTTCGGTCTATGCTACCACTCATATAGCTGAAAACTGTTGGCGAGTTTTCCTTTTTGACTTTCTTAAATACAGGACATATTCCTTCACTTATATGACGAAGCAAATGAGTAGTTCCACTTCGGGTTGAAGAAGTAAAAAGTTTATGGCAATGATTACACTTGCATTTCTCACAAGTTCCATCCTCCTTTATTAGCTTCGTGAAGTGTTGCCAAACTATAGATCTTAATCTTCCTTCTCTTTTTCGTTTCTCACCTGTGTTTGCTTCAGTCAGACTGGTTATATCCACTATGCCCTCAGGACTTGCATCTACCATCTAAATAAAAGCAACCACATTACAAATATGAATCAACAAGGGAAATCCAAAGCAGCTGCTGCACGTTAAGCATTTAACACGCAAGCACACAAGATGGTTAATTACAAAAGTAAGTGTATCTCCCAACTTTGAGCTCTTTACATGTCTCAATAACTTTCACTGCATGTTGAAAACATGTATAACTTCATTTAACAAAATATCAGTTACAACAGGTCACTATTTTTGGCTAAATTATTATGAAAATGAGCCTCAAAGAAGATTCTATAATTCAACCTCATATACAAAAAATGGAAGCTGCACACATATTTTAAAGAGGATAATATATGCTATCACAAACCATGTGGCCAACCATCGCCTATTTGAGAATCCATCATACCTTGTGAGGCACTAAATTGACTATTACAGTGTACTTTAAAGAGTTGGGCTTGAAGTTTTATCTAAGCAAGGATCAAGCTTGACATGTCACTAGTTGCACATTGCTTTCTTTAGTACTTCTCAGACATAAGCATTTCTTTTTAACTTACTTCGTCAGTCTTCATCAGCGATCTGATTTATGGACTGCTTGATGATGTCTAACTTGTGCTAATATTCATAAATGTTTCACTTCATATAATTCCCACGGTTCAGCAAGATGGAAATCATAAACAAAAATATCGTATCAAACGTGTATTATAGTAGTTTCCTGGAAGAAAATTTTGCAAAAGTTTTCCACGCTCCATTTCTAAACTTATTTTGTTATTCGTTCCCTTTTTCAGGGGGAATGGAGAACTTCTTCGTACAACGCACTTTACCCCCATAGTGGCCTATACGGCGCGAATATGGATAAGTCGGACCCGTGTGTGTTTCAGATACTGGATGGTTAAATAAAAAAGTTAAACAAAAAAAAAAATTCATTTCCATTTATCATTTCACCGGCTACGACAAACTGACCATTCAAAGTTACTTATTTTTAAAGTCCATGACTTTTTTTCTTTGCAATCAAAGTCCGAATAGGCTCAAAATATGATCCCAAATCCATTACTGTAATCTCCAAAACCAGCTGAATTTAAATTTAAGCTAACTTTCATGAATCATCAGTGTCCTAATTAGCTAATTCATAGTTTGAATTCTAAAGATTGCACAGAGATAAATCAAACGAACTGAAGCTACACTAAGCATAAACACAGCAACTTTTTTTTTCCAACATCGACTCGTTCAATAAATAGAGAACTTCTCTTCAAAATGCTCACAAAAATCGATGTGCAATAGCGAGGAAGAGAGAGGTAAATCAACCGGAACAAATTGCAGGCGGCGCTGGTCAACGGCGGCGGTTTGCGAGCTGTTAGGGTTTGGTGGGGACGCCATAGGAAGACAACTAGAAGCGAAAGGAATTGAAAATCGGGCGTTGGAGACCTTAGTAGAATGGAGGATCGAAGAAGTGCGAACTGGAAACGGGCCCAAATGGGCTCGGAGAGAGCTAAACGAATCCATAATTGGGCCTTAAATTCGGGCCTGGTCGTGCTGGCCCGGCTCGCCCATTCTTAGTTGAGGGCCTCAGAACGATAAAATGTTGCACAACATTCTTCAAAATCAATTGGTAAGGAGAAAATCTTTTAAACCTCGAAGGAGAGTTTGGAGCCACGATAAAATATCTTCGACTGATTTATAGGTTACGGGTTTGAGTCGTGAAAACAGTAATTAATGATTGTATTAGAGTATACTGTCAACATGATGCTTTGTGTATCGAACAGACCTTTTTTAGTCTTTAAATCTTATAGTTGTAAAAAATAGAAGAATTTGAATGCACGTAAAATTGAGTTAGCAAATTTATTTCCACGTACTTAAAAAAAAAAAGGTTAAGTAGGCATTTGGACGAATATTGAATTGAAGTTTGAAAAAAGTTTGTGAAAGTAAAGTTGTATTTGACTATGAAATTCACTTGAAAATAAAATTAGTGAAGTTGAAAATTTGTGAACAGAAATAGTATTTCAATATTTCATTTTTCCTATCTACCATGTTATATTCATTTTAATAAGTGTTAGAACAATGGATCTTATTAAGAAAGTAGCGCACATTCGCGTTGTTAGAGAGCTCAAAGAAGATTTGGAGGAGAGGTAAGTAAGGGTGAAGTTAAGATTACATTAATTAAGTTACGAATGTAACTCCCAAAAGCTCGTACACTATTCTAAATATAATAAGGTTAATCAGTGAAGTACACACTGCGAATGTAACATTCTGGTCGCGTTCTTTTTCAATACTAAACAAAATTAAATCGAATCAATAAACAGATAACTAAAATTATTAATTTGATATGATTTGTCGATTTTCTTTGCACACGTCTGTTTCTCACCATGTAACTTTCTCATTATTAACACAATATAAGACCAATGTACCCTTTGGTTGGTCAACTGAAAGTCCTCCTTGATCTTTGGAGAACAAAGAACAGAAAACTATAATACAATGGAAAAGGGCAGCTCGTCACATAAAGTATCATGCATTTAGGTAGGGGTCCAAAGGACTATCATAACTAGGGGTATATGATACATATATAAAAGGTTTTGACCAATATTGTCTTTTATCTTTTAGGGTAGGTCTATTTTGGTCCCTCAAATATAATCGTGAGCATATTTAGTCCCTTAAGTATGCTAAAGTGGAGCATCTTTAGTCTCACTGACAAATGTTTTGACCAATATTGTCTCTTATCTTTGAATGTATGTCTATTTTAGTCCCTCAAATATAGCTCTGAGCATATTTAGTTCCTTAAGTATGCTAAAATGGAGCACCTTTAGTCTTACTGACACAATGTGTTAAAAAACTAACGGTGTTACCCAACTCTGATTCATGAAGCAAATTTTCTGCTCTGAACCAAAATGCTTCCTCTCCTTTTATTGGATAACGCAAATTATCACTTTAATTTCTCATTTTTAGATAATGTCTTCTAAAATTTTGACCTTGAAAATATCTCTTTTTGTGCCAGTTTTCAATGAGAAAATGACACTGTATAGCCGCTATAAAAATAATAGCCGAAAAAATATATAAAATTTGTAAATTGTTTTGTGTAATTTATATATATATATATATATATATATATTTCTTTTTAATTTTTTTTTGTATGTTAATATACAAAAAATATACCAACTTTATATATTTATTCCGCTACCAGATGTAAATAATTTTTGGCACGAGCTAAAAATGATAATACAACCTGGTTATTCGTTTGCTTCAATAATATGCCTAGAAGTGATCTTGTCAGCTCTATTTTTTTCAAATTTTAACTTTTCTTTTTGGAAAAATCAACCGAAAATTTTAAATGTATATATATATATATATATACAAAATAATTTATAAATTTTATATATTTTTCGGCTATTATTTTAACAGCGGCTATAAAGTGTCATTTTCTCATTGAAAACTGACACAGAATGAGATATTTTCAAGATCAAAATTTTAGAAGACATTATCTAAAAATGAGGAATTAAAGTAATAATTTGCGTTATCCAATAAAATGAGAGGAAATATTTTGCTTTAGAGCAGAAGATTTACTTCATGAATCAGAGTTGGGTAACACCGTTAGTTTTTGAATATATTGTGTTAGTGAGACTAAAGGTGCTCCAATTTAGCATACTTAAGGGACTAAATATGCTTAGGGTTATATTTGAGGGACCAAAATAGACCTACCCTAAAAAATAAGGGACAATATTGGCCAAAACCTCATATATATATATATATATATATATATATATATATATATATATATATATATATATATATATATATATATGTATATATATATATATATATAATAAAAGCAATTTAGTAAAACATAAAGACATGTTATGAAATAAAAGCAATTTAGCAAAACATGAACAAGAAATAGAGATAGAGAGAAGGAAGAGATTTTCTTCTTCAATTGTGTGTATTTTTCTATCTATTACAAGACCTTTATATAGGCATAAAAAGTGAATAAAAATATGTCACTGAATATGTCATTAAGCATAAAAATATGTCATTGAATATGTCATTAAGCATTTGAGAAGATCATGGAGGAAGAGTAGACATCTACCATAATTTGATTTTTCTTATAACACTCCCCCTTGGATGTCCATAGATAATGTGCCTCGTTAAAACCTTATTAGGAAAAAACCCTATGGAAAAAAAATCCTAGTGAAGGAAAAAGAGTACACATGTTTAGAAATACGCCTTTTGGTTGCCTCGTTAAAAACCTTGCAAGGAAAACCCAGTGGGACAAAACCTTGTAAGAAAAAAAGAGTACAACGCGTATTAACTCCCCCTGATGAGAGCATCAATTCACATCCTTGAGTCGTCGCATCCCAATCTTGTACACTAGTTTCTTGAAGGTTGACGTCGGTAGAGATTTGGTGAACAAATCAACCATATTATCACTTGAACGGATCTGTGGCACATTGATATCACCATTCTTTTGAAGATCATGTGTGAAAAATAATTTTGGTGAAATGTGCTTTGTCCTTTCCCCTTTTATGAATCCTCCCTTCAACTGGGCTATGCATGCTGCATTGTCTTCATACAAAATTGTCGGTAGTTTGTTACACTTCAAACCACATTTGTATTGAATAAGGTGTATTATAGACCTCAACCATACACATTCTCGACTTGCTTCATGAATAGCAATTATCTCAGCATGATTAGATGAAGTAGCCACGATTGATTGCTTAGTCGATCGCCAAGATATAGCAGTGCCTCCATATGTAAACACATAGCCTGTTTGAGATCTTTTGTGGGTCATATAAATACCCAGTATCGACATAACCAACAAGATCAGGACTGCAATCATTGCCATAAAATAATCCCATACCGGTAGTCCCTTTTAGATACCGCAATATGTGTTTGATTCCATTCCAATGTCTCCTTGTAGGAGCAGAGCTATATCTTGTTAAGACATTAACTGAAAAAGTTATGTCAGACCTTATAATGCTAGA
The DNA here is from genome assembly GCF_000715075.1 of Nicotiana tabacum. Lineage (NCBI taxonomy): Eukaryota > Viridiplantae > Streptophyta > Magnoliopsida > Solanales > Solanaceae > Nicotiana > Nicotiana tabacum. The sequence continues at coordinate 128,269,066 of NC_134091.1, forward strand.
AAGATACATTAGTGCATCAATTGCACTAAGATATGGTACGTCGGGATCAAGAAGCTCTTCATTATTTTCATGAGGTCGGAATGGATGTACTTTATCCATATAAAATCGCTTTAAAATCATTTTAGTGTATGTTGATTGATGGACAAAAAAATCATCTTTCATATACTCAATTCGTAGACCAAGATAAAATTTTGTCTTTCCAAGATCTTTCATTTTAAATTCTTTCTTTAAATAGTCTACTACTTTAGGAAGCTCTACTGCTTTAGGAAGCTCCCTATGAGTTCCAATGATATTTAAATCACACGGTGATTATAATAAATTTAGATCCAGATCTTTTTATAAATATACAAGGACAAATTGAATCATTCTTATACCCTTCTTTCAACAGGTACTCACTCAGACGATTATACCACATGCACCCTGATTGTTTCAATCCGTATAAGGATTTTTGAAGATTTGTTTAATAAATTTCTTGGAAACCTTAATATACTTCAGAACAATTTAAATCCTTCAATGATTTCCATTATACGCATATCATGTTTCTCTTGTATTGCCAGATTAAAACCTAAAATGGCGACATCCACCACAGGAGAACATGTCTCTATATAATCAATGCCAGGATATTTATAAATCTTCTTGTGACACAAGTCGTCTTTATGTCTATCGACTTGACCCTTTTTTTTTCGCACAAGAACACATTTATACCTCCACTGACTTTATACTTTCAGGTGTTGGGACTATCCGTCCAACTTCATATTTTTCATGTGAAATCAATTTTCATTGCGTATTTTTTATTTGGCTAATCATTTATCTGTCCAAATTTCATGACAGATTTGAGCTCAAGATCCTTGTCAATATAAATAATATTGAGCGCTACATTATATTAACAATATCGTCGACAATCATTTTATATCGGTTCTACTATTACCCAATAAAGACATAACTTATTGAGATCTCGTTATCTTATTATTTTCAGGTACCCGAGCCTCTCCCATGAGGTCTTATGAAGTATTATGTCGTGGTGCTCTTCTAGAGCACTTGCCTCCTTATTATGACCATCTTGAACATTTGCTCTTCTCATTTTTCAAAGAGTTTTATCTTTGGAACCGATTAGTCTATTATGCTTTATGCATACCATAGACTCTATTCATTATGAACTTTATTTTATTTGGAGCATTAGCAACTGAATATGACATTTAGCTTTGGGTCAGCAAATACGCCTAGCAATATTTTGCAAATGAATTATCACTTGAACTTCAAGTTCACATTTTCTCGTACGAGGATCTCGATATACTCATAATAATTCATTACATGCATTACTTTTTCAGCTGCCCATTTTATCCCCCTATTGTTGGGATCACCAACACATATCCCTAGCCTTATTTTGGGATCCATCTTTGTGCATTGTGGTGGAACAATTAAATCATATAGCACATTCATATTTCTAGATAGAAATTATTTGGTTCCTGACCCTGAACCGATTGTGATAGGGAGAACTTATCATAACTTGGCTAGATGCGTACAAGTGTTGTTGTATATTAAATAATACATCACATACCAAATTTTATTTTGGTAATTTTGTTCTCATAACCAATGGTTTAGATATAATTGGAGGTATACAATTTCTGCTAAACCAACTTGGATTTAAACCAGTATTATCAAGATAAATCATCATAATTTATATTCTGGAACTGTGCTCTAATAATTTGAGCAATCAATCTTGCAAAAGCCAAACTACAAGTTGATAACAAATGCATATGTGACCATAGAATAAATGCATCTATTAAAATTATATAATAGTAAACGGTCCACATGGAAGGTGACTGGGCCCATATATTTATCACCTTTTATTCGTTTCATAAATCAAGGGATTCAATCTCAACCTTAATTGGTATATCATGAGAATAAGCAGCACAAGAGAATTCTTGAAGAATCTTATATTTCTTCAATATATGCCAATGTAATTCTCAATTAATTTTTTCGCATCATAATTGAACCTAGATGGTCAACCGGTCATGCCAACTAATATTTATTTCAGTAAACCTCTAGTTTACTTGTGGCTTATGATTGCATCATCATGCTTATACTTGTGTAGTACAAATAGAAGAAAAGTCAGGTAACCTTTCATATTTACCCGGTATGATTATAGTAATATAAAGATATTCAATCTTCTTTTCATTTATAGTCTCAATATGCCAACCACTTTGGCTAATATATTTGTAAATCAAAATATTTCTTTTGAGATTTACTACAATATTAATGTCATGAACAATTTCATTCATCCGGGTAATAACAAATTAGTTCTTTCAGAGTTCTTAACTGCTTTTGTACTACAAGATCTTTTGTCACACTATCCATATAATGAATGTCTCCTTCACAAAAAGAATCATATCATAATAATTGTCATGTTCAAAATCATCACAAGCAAAATAATTTCTTGCTTTAATTTTGCTTTTAATAACTTTCATAAGGCATGACAAAATATTTTTGGCGTATCATATGCATGCGACCAATGATATATTCATGTAACTACACAATAATGTTCATTATCTTTCTTTTTCTCAAACCTCCCTTAGAGGCGAGTTGTAGTATTTATCCAACTATGCACAAGTACATTATTATGCATAATCTTTATCATATATATATTTTCACATTCACTTTCAGGAATGAGTATGCAATCTCAATGTTTATCACAAGTCACATTCTCTTCAAAGAATTTCTCCCTTTTTATAATTACCATAGTGATAACTATTATTATTTTGGCCTTTCGCACGCCCACATTCATTGGTCAACCACTTGTCTTTATTTAGACTTATCATGCACTGCTATCACATTCACTTCAAGAATGGAGCAAATCAAGTGGGACAAGCTTCATGCTTTTTCATGAAAATTACATTATTTTTTCTTTAGTTATTATTATTATCAATATGGTGCATTAGGACTCAAACCCAATGCCTTACCCATATAAAGGCATGCTAGGCCATAATACGTTGGAACTTGAATCCAACGTCTTTTCATCAATATAGTGCGTTGGGACTTGAACCCATTGTCTTACCCTCAATCTTTGGCATAATGGGCCAAAATTCACTAGGACTCGCACTCGAGCCTTTAAAATATTATTACTTCATAATTATAGGCATAAGTAAATTAACTTTCAAGAAGACATATATAACTATTTCAATCTTGAAACAGTTCCTCTGCAACAAAAATGCTAGTTAGGATATATGCCATTTTTTTTTCAAATGATACAATCACTTTTACATTTTAATAAATTAATTAGGGGAAATGTGCAGATAACCTATAACCACTTATATTTCAAAGATTATAAGAACTTCACCAAAAAAATCCAATACGGAGGAATGAGCCTTATGTTTCTAGCAAAAATATTTAAGGCTTAATGCATAACTGTGACTATTATAAATTATAATTTATATTGATTGTATATTCGAATGCTAAATTTGCAAGGTACTGTAAAATCGCCTACATATTTGATAATTTTGCTTTCAATGAAATACATCGTGTGATGGTAAAAATATTATTATTAAATTACCTTAATAATTATCTATCATAGTATGTAAAAGGTTAGAACATATATATACGTTGGAATATTATATTTGCCCTATAAGAGATGTAGCAAATAAAGACATATCTTTCCAGTTCTTTATTTCAGTGGATACAATTGAAAAAAATATTTTAACTAAATACTGCACATAAAGTTAATGCAAAGATATGAAAGTATGAATGAGTTTAGATGGATGTAAAACTTATCTTTGTATTATCATCCAAGATATTTTTTATTGTACTTGATCTCATTGTCTGCTTATAATTTACATAGTCTTGACGTAGAAGATCATGAAATGAGCAATTCGTGCTGATAACGTGTTATAAAATAAAAGCAATTTAGTAAAACATGAAGACATGTTATGAAATAAAAGCAATTTAGTAAAATATGAACAAGAAATAGAGATAGAGAGAAGGAAGAGATTTTTTTCTTCAATTGTGTGTATTTTCCTATCTATTACAAGACCTTTATATAGGCATAAAAAGTGAAGAAAAATATGTCACTGAATATGTCATTAAGCATAAAAATATGTCATTGAATATGCCATTAAGCATTTGAGAAGATCATGGAGGAAGAGTAGACATCCACCATAATTTGATTTTTCTTATAACATACATGTAATAATATAGACAAATAACTATAGAATGCAAGTATTAGTAACTACTTTTATGGACTAAATAACTTTATACTTAATCCATGGCTTCATTCAAAGTGTAATATAAAAGAGAGAGAAAAGAAAAGGACATATCAACAAACTAACTGACAAAAGGAAGAGCTCAGAGCTAACTTCAATTTGAAGCCAATATTATTATGCAACATCTGCTTCAAGATTTTGACTCTCCACGTAATAGTGTTTAAAACCAAATATCAGATAACCATTTTATTTTTACATTAACTTCTAAATTTCATTTCTCAAAAAAAATCCTTTACCTCAAAATGCCGTCATATCCAAAAAACTTTAATGCCCGAACATCCTCCTCGTACTACTTCCACAACTCCCGTAGATCAACAATCTTAATCCTATGTTTTCTTCTCATTTTTACTGGCTTTTTTTCTGTGTTTATTGTAATTTTGAGGCGGGGTTTAGGATACAACTGTAAATATGCTAAGCCCAGATCTGTTTCTGTTCTTTGGGATGGAACTGTGAGTAAAGGAAATGGGCTTTCTGATGGAGAATATAAGAGGCAAAAAGTTATGGGCTTTGTTGGTATTCAGACCGGGTTTGGATCGGTTGCTCGCCGGCGTTCGTTAAGGCAGACTTGGTTTCCCTCCGATCATCAAGGGCTTCAAAAGTATTGCCTTTTTCTATATCCAAATGTTAATATTTTTTAATGGACTAAGTTGTATAGGTTAATGGTGTAAAGATTTTAACATCTTAACTTGCTCTGTAGGTTGATAGTGTAAAGATTTTAACATCTCGTTAGGTTATTACTATTGTTTGTTGCTTTGTTTTCTCTGTTACTTGAGCCGAATCTATCGGAAATAGCGTCTCTAACTTTATATAAGGTAGGGGTAATTATGCGTGCACAATATACTTCCTAGACCCCCTTATAGGATTACACAGGGTTTTTTGTTGGTAGGTTATGGTGTTAGATTTTGGTTTCACATGTTAACTTGCTCTTTGGACGCGAATGGAGCAGAATTGATTCATTAACCGACCCCAACTAGTTTGGATTGAGGCATAGTTGTTTGATTAATAGATTTTAACTCTCTCTACTCCAATTTCAGTTTATCTATTTACTTTTGAAAGCCTTGGGGTAGCTACATTTTCTTTTTGAAAACAAAAAAGGCAGGTTCTTTGCGTTTATGTAGCTTTAGGGACAAAGATGCAGTAGGTATACTTACAGTATACCTTAAATAATTTTTGAATATCAGCAAGATATGGTGGTACTACTTACTACAAAGTTTGTTTTCTTTCTAACCAAAATGAAAATCTATTTCAAACAATTTCATGTTCTTTGAATCATTTGTCATGTGCTGGCTATTTTATCTGACTGTGTCCTGAAACTTGACCGACAAGAACTTATGTGAAGTTTACCAATATGTTGTAGATTATTAGCTTAAATAAAGCATGCGAAAATGGGATGGAATGAGACATAACACTTATAGTAGAGTCACTAAGCTCAAGAACAAAAGAGAGGGAAGGAGCTTACTGGCTGGAAGAACTTGAGAGAATAAATTCATCAGGCACTTCTTTGAAAGTTATTTTATTTTTTCACTAAGAACTTCAACAGACACTTGAAGCATGGTTGATTGAAATCCTGATAAATTTCCAAAGATTTCTATAGTAAATTCTCCTATTCAGCTCTTCCTCTTGAATTTTTGAAACATTCACTCTAGCCTTTTCCAATAACCTTGCCTATGTGTATATGCATTGACCTGTCAACTACTTGTATATGTAGTTGTTACTACCCCGTATTCGTGAAATCTGCTTGACTGTATTTTGCTGAATCGGCTGAATGATTCAGGTTAGAAGAAGCCACTGGCTTGGCTTTTAGATTTGTTATTGGTAGAACAAGTGATAAATCGAAGATGTCAGCGCTCAGGAGAGAGGTAGCAGAATATGATGATTTTATACTATTAGATATTGAAGAAGAGTACAGTAAGCTCCCATACAAAACGTTAGTTCTAACATTTATTTTTCACTACTTCCTTCCGTTCGTGATTTACACTTACGCATGATGCTTTTACAGCTTAGCTTTCTTCAAAGCAGCCTATGCACTTTACGATTCCGAGTTCTATGTCAAAGCTGATGATGACATATATTTACGGCCAGGTAGCTAGAATTATGATGCTTTGTTATTCTTCTTGTTCTTTACTTGAGGTCTGAATGAAATGATTAACATAATGTTGTTTTGATATTCTATGAACAGATCGGCTTTCACTGCTCTTGGCCAAAGAGCGGTCTCACTCACAGACGTACCTTGGTTGCATGAAAAAAGGTCCAGTTTTCACTGACCCCAAGCTCAAATGGTTAGTCTGATACGAGTTTCCTATATGCTGAGACAATCGGCAAGATACTGTTTTCATGTTTATTTGCTCTAAACGCGCGAAGGGCATTCCAAGAAGTGGGAATTTTGTTGTATTTTGATGGCTGAAGATTTTTACTGCTAGTGAGTTTTGTACACACATGACACAACAGATCTCAGAGGAAAGAGTACTTGTGTTTTGGGAGTTTACCAATGTTGAAGTAGCTAGAGAGCTACTAAACAAACTCCACTTATCCTAAACTACAACTCGATTCCTAAACAGACTAGGATGCATTATTGGCCTTCTGAAAGTAAAATGAAGAAAGCTGGTGAATAGGATATTAAATGCACTAATTAAGACTGCACTAAACGAAGATAAATTCCAGGCAGCAAATAAATTAAACCATCTTCGAAATTTCAGAACTCCTTTAATGTTTTATGCTACTCGATTATTTAATGGACTGCATGAAATCCAGTGGATCATTTTTGTGTTCTTTATTAGTGTGATGTCAATTTCAAGTCTTGTTCTCGCTTCGTATATTAACATCAACTTCCATGTCAGTATCAGTACACTGACTGATACTGAGAGAAGCATTCTTTGGGAAAGATCAACACTAGTTTCCTGGCAAAAGTTCTGAGTACATGTCAAAGATATTTCTCTGGCTGAACCGCAACTTAGAACCGATTGAAGCAATAAAATACAGTTAGACAAACAGGAAAGAAGCTTAATTATCTTCTTTTAGACTGAGAGATGAAAACGTTAATATACGCAAAAAGGTTTCCTGTCTAAATTTTGAGTAAAGGACGAAGATATTTCTCTTGCTCAGGGAAATATCAGAACGAACTGAGGTAACAAAATAGAGTGAGAGAAATAGGAAAGAAGCTTTTCTTCCTTTTTCTATTTTGGTTTTTCTATTTTTATTGATGTGTGGGTATTTTCTTTGTTCAGAATGAATTATCTTCTTCTCACTTTTCCTTTTCCACTTCTTTTTTTTCTTTTTCCTTTGAGGGCTAAAGTCAACAGTGACAATCAAGACACGAAAGCTTAAGCTTGTTGGACTTAGATGTGATTCTCGCCTCCCAATTCGGCATACAAACTGCGTAAATATTATTAACAAATGTGATGTCCTAAAACAAGATGCCCAAGCTCATTCCCAAAATTGTATTTCTGAAGTTATGATTCTCGTTTTAGGTATTCTCCCCCTCTTATTTACTTATTCATTTATTTTTGATCATTAGCAACCAACCCAAAATATGATCATTAGCAGTTTATGCCTGTTAATAGATGCTGTGGAGCTTGTGACAATGATGAGAAAAAGAAGATGTAGATAAATACTTACCAATGACTAAATGTGAATGAAAAATGTGTTGTTGTGTTGTCTATTATCAGGATTATTGTTGTTCTTATCCTCAGTATTGTCTGATTTGTCTCAATGAATCTGTACAACTATTACAGGTATGAACCACTTTCATCTATTCTGGGGAAGGAGTATTTTCTGCATGCTTATGGTCCTATTTATGCTCTCTCTGCTGATGTTGTTGCAAGTTTGGTTGCCCTGAGGAACAACAGGCAAGTGTGATTTATTCAAATATTTCTGTCACTCATCTGTTCTGAAGTGATTTTTGTCATCAGAAAAATTTTTTCTGTCTATAGCAGTAGGAGGAAGCTTTTCCTGTGTATGATGTAAGACTTAATTCAAGAGCATCTGCTAACTATTCACAAATTGATGCTTCTCTTTTTCTCCAACTTGAGTAATGGTAACATGAAATTTTAAAAGATGTAACTAATGAAGTAGCTTGTTTCATCTGAGCTAAGGTTATTGATCGGAAGTCGAGCATTGTTAAAATATAGGGAAGAAAGAGGATCTGCTGGCAATTTTTTGACATGATTAGATGATTTTGCTGTAAAACTAGAATTATCAAAAACAGACATTTTTTCAGTACATTTTAGCAACGAGAAGTTGCAGTTATAACTCTTAAGTTGAGAATATATATGGACATTTGGAAGATCACAAAACTAGATTTAACACGAGTTCTTTATTTGTAAAAATCTGGGTATATCCTTTTAAATACACTTTTTTGCCTATCATCTCAATCACACTGTTTTTGGGATACATTTCTTTATTTTATTGAGCCTTCTGCCTCTGCTTGTTTCTAGTCAAAGGGAGTGATAACTAATCAGTTATTCCTTTTTTCTATGAATTCTCAGTTTCCGAATGTTTAGCAATGAGGACGTTACCATTGGAGCCTGGATGCTTGCAATGAACGTCAATCATGAGAATAATAAGCAATTATGTGAACCAGAGTGTACGCCGTCGTCCATTGCTGTGTGGGATATCCCAAAGTGTTCAGGTTTGTCCTCTAATCTTTCATTAAGAGAACCATTCCAATAAGCTCTCGCAGTCATCAATTGTGTTGGAACACATAGCAAATATGTTTTTGCTTTGGTACATCCTGGATGATGAAATTCGAACGTTTAGCAATGCAGATGAAAAACTGTTTGATTTTGTCTACTTCCTATACACGGTACACATATTGCTACAAAGAATATCCAACATGTACTATTAGCTAATAAACTATATTAGTGATGGTGGAAATAACAATCTTATAATGTACAAATATATTGACTATTTTGACACTTGGTTTCTTTATCATTGATCTCTGTGTTCTGTTTGCACATTGTCTCGTCTCGAAATTCTATGAAACACTAAATGATGTTTCTATAAGATGCCCGAAATTCGTTTAGTATGGTTAACCAACAAGGTAGCATAACTCCTTTTCCATAAGCACTACTTTCCCTGGTATCTGGTGCGATTAGCGCACCTCTGAACCAGCTAGATGACTTAGCAAGTAATTTGATAAGATTTCAGATATTGACTATATTTCTTCCTGTTCTTTCCAACTATCTGATAGCATTCTTTCATTGATTGTATCCTTTAGGTCTGTGTAATCCCGAGAAGAAAATGTTGGAACTTCATGCAAACGACATCTGCTCAAAGAGTCCCACTCTACCATCAGATGATGAGTAGATCTATCCTGTTCTCTCGGACTAATGAGCGTAGTCAATGTTACTGCTGGATTTTTGTCTCCACTGAAAGTCACATATTCATTTTGTAAGCTACATATGAGGTAGATATAAGAAATATATTTTTCCACTGATGTGCACAAAACTTAAAGGGAGTGTTATGAACAGTGATCAATGATTCATATAGCATTATAGCTGACCTCAACTTGCTTGGGATTGAGGTGTAGTTGTTGTTGTACTTATGTTGCACAGAGCGAACAGAATTTTAATACTAGTAAAGAAGATTTTCTATTGCAACTGTTTGTGCTTGGTTTAGGAGTAAGAGATTCTCTACCTTGATTCTCTGTCGTGTTAATCAACTATTAACTGCAATTATGTGAGTTCAAAACCACATTAGTCATGCCAAAGAGTTTCAGTGTATCTTACATTAAGTGACTAAGATGTTTGTATGATAACTTAGTATAACATTTCATAGCATTGACCAACAAAATCAGGTTGTTGGGCTATTATATGTTACAATGAGAGTCATGACCGATATGTAACATTCTAGGAAAATTCGACAAAACAAGAGGAAGATGCTAGGTATATAAGAAAACAAGTCTTAGACCATGATGATGATGCATTTTAACGTCGTTCTTATGTATGTATAATCTAATGTGGAATGTGCTTAGTCTCATGTCTTGACATGTTGGTGATGATTTACCCATAGGCATGCATTTTGTCAAGAAGTTTGTAGACTTAGAGGTCAATGAGAAATGAAATTATAATGTAAAAAGTTTACTTGATATTTATATGTATTATTAGCCAAGATTGAACAAAAAAAATCTGCAAATAGAAGTGTGAATACTAGAACAACCATGCTATAAAGCTATAAAACTGACAGTGTATATATAACTTAACCTCTTTCTTTAATGAGAAATTGATCAGCCACCTTTATATTCCATTCCAGACACTCTAACCAAGTTGCCTAAAGATCCAAGAGGAAATTACACCCAGAAACATTGAAAATGGATGGTCTTGAATTTTTGACCCCCCGCTTGCCCCATGGGTAAACCTTTAGGGGTCGTTTGGTTGGAAAGAAGTTATCCCAGGATTAGTTATCCCGGGATTAGTTATCCCGAGATTAATTATTCCACCTTTCCATGGGGATAAAAAAATACTACAATATCGGGATAACTAATACCGGGATTAATTATATTACAATTTTCTTCCAACCAAACATGGGATAAACTCTTCTTAAATTTAGTCCCGGGATTAATTATTCTTTATCCCTCATACCAAACGAGCCCTTAAGGTCAAAAGTCAAACGTGTTATCCATGGAGAAAGCGAGGGGCAATAGTAGTTAAACTTGAAGTTCTGCCTATGGGACAAGCGGATCGAAAAATCAATAGTTGTACCGAAATGTCCTATTTGTGCAAATCACCCAAGATCCAAAAGAAGAATTAACCCAAATAGCCGCGCACCTAATCTTTTAAACTAAAAATGACCCGTAGATATATAAGATATGTATAATTCATATATAATATGTGTATAATTATGTATAATCTATGTATACCGGTTAGACAACGTAAACAGTGAATCTGACCGACTATTTGTGTAACAATCCCGATCCAAAATGTGCCAAGCCCACGGAAACTTCCAAGATTGGGCTTCTTATGAAGTGGACCTTTCATCCTCTAGTGAATTATTGGGCTCTAAATTTGGTTATTGGGCTAAGCAAACTGAATATTGGGCTGGCCAAACAGGTACTTAGTTTCTTGGAGAAGGATTACACATAGCTTTATGTTACTGTAATTTGTTTTAATTATTATCAAAATTAATACACAAACAACTCAATTACTTGAATACCTGTTTTAAAAATTTTAAAACTTGCGGTATTAAAACATGCTATAACATTTGTATGGCTATAAACACTTGCTTTTAAGGGTAAAATAAGAAATTTAAGTTAAATTATTTTTAAATTTAGAAAAAAAGTTATTCTTTTTTAAACAAAATAATTAAAAAAATATGTTCACGTAAATTGAAACGTAAGTATGAGTACATGACTTGTATACAGGTTTATGTTACTCGAACTCTCTGAAAATATTATCGTGCGCTTGTCAAATCCTTCAAAAGTAGTACATTTTTTAAGGATCCAATATAGGTGCGGCAACATTTTAGAAAGTTCGCGCAACATAAATACAGGTCCAAGATCAAGGGTGGATCTAATGCAAGGTTTACGGATTTTCGTGAACTCGGTAACTTTTGCGTAGATCCTGTATTTATACTAAAAACTTCATTCAAAGTATAAGAATATTTAGCTTGGAACCCATTTCATTAATCCAATTATTATGTATATTAACTTGAGATCGTTGTAGGAACTCATAAACTTAAAATTCTGAATTCAATAATAGCACTATTTGACATACCCTTTTGTGTCCTTTGATCTACATGACATTATTCTAGGTACATATGTCAAACACAAAATTTTATATGACTATCATTATAGGTGACGACTGAACAGAAAATTATATAAACAAATCTAACCTAAGGTTGTGCCAAAGTTTCTTTTCTGACTATCAAAGGATGTGGTGCAGTGGATGTGGTTGGTCCTCCCTTGACCAGATGTCTCGAGTTTGAGTCTTGGGTATGAAAAAATTCTTGGTAGGGAGCGCTACCCTCCGAATGGGACCCTACCCGACACGAATCTAAATATAATCGAGCTCCAATGCAGGTACCGGACACCGGGTGAGAAACCCAAAAAAAAGTTTCTTTTCTGAACAACAAAGATTCAGATGCATATGAATTGAAAACTAAGAAAAATATCAATGTAACAGAAATGGCCAGTGAAGAACTTAACGACAAAATATTCACTGGCCAAGACATGAGGAAAACTCTCTTTCTTGAGTAACTTTTAATTACTCTGATTTCTGAATATGCCCATACCCTTTTCTCTTTCTTTTTCTTTTATTTTTTCAGATTTTCCTAAATACAAGGAATCCAATGAACCCCATGAGCTGACAACTAAGATTAATACCATATATATACCATCAAAGAATCGGGATCGATGGATAAGATCTCTTCACTCGTAATAAAAGGTATCGGGTTCGAGCTTGAAGAATAAAAACAATATAATATAAAAAACTTTTGCCTTTAATAGACCTATATGGTTCAAATTCAGATTAGTCGGAGTCCCATTACGAATACCGAGTACTCGGTGGAAAAGAGAAAAAAAAATAATATTATTAGCTTATATTTTATATTTGGTCATGTGGTTTTTCCAATAGATAATAATATCTCATGGAGGATAAAGGACAGAGTTCTTATTGCTAGCCTGGTTAAGCTACCAATTAGAGATTTTCAAGACTTGGATATTTGGAATGGAATCTATTGCTTATATTTTCCAATATCAATAGTATAATGAACATTGAAAATAATATTTTATTTTATTCTGTACAGCAAGTAACTTATCTTAGTTTTTAGAAAACTAATTCTATCTTTTTAGCAGCTACATGTAATTATCTTTTAAGATCAAATAAAGTAAAAAAGGCATTGTCTAATGCAATCACAAACCTAGCAGGTATCTCAATTCCACCACATCACAGGATATATATATATATATATACACACACACACACTATTTCGGTTTCACTTTACATGATTTTCTAAAGGTTTGATTTCCGTTAACTACCAGATGCCATGTTTTAAATTAAATATTGCAAAAGCAATTTTTTTGCCTAACTCTCACTCTACATGACAGTCATTGAGAATATTTGTAAAATATATAAATTGCATGGACATGTGAAAAGAAACGTAGGATAAATCAATAAAGGTTAAAACAATAATAATACGATAAAAATGCATGAGTTGTGGTAAGTTGGATAGAATCTTTCCATTTTGAGCTTTCAAGTTAAAATTATCAGAGGTTGTTTTTCTTAATAAACTTATGCGACGCAGATATGGATTAATTAGGGTATTGGACACAGTGGCAGATTCAGAATTTTTATTAAGGGTGTTAAAATATAAAAAAGTAAATATACCAAAAAATTAAGGGGAGTCAATATATAACATATATACATATAAAAAAAAATTTACCTACCTATCTATACAATATATTTTTTCCGCAAAGGGATATCATTTGACTCCCCTTCCTGTAAGCTGGCTCCACCACTGATCGGACATAGGTGAAAGATAAAAATAAAATAAAGATATATAAAAAAATATATTATGAGTTTCATGTATTCCAAATTTGCAAGGGAATCTGTGAAGGAAGGGAGCCAATCAAGTAGTTTTTTCAGAGGAAAATCTGACAAATGATGATCTTTGTGTTTGGAGTTTTCTCTTAGTATAACTTTGTGAGACCGTACCTCTTATCCCTCACCATTCTATTTCTTGCTTTTTGTCTTTAAATACAACCCTAAATTAGAGCACCCTTCTGTCTTTCATGTGCCATTGCAGTTTCTTGAAAGCATAAAAAAAAATTATTAGAGAGAAAAATAAAGAGTAAGATGAATGTAAATTAAATGATGGTACATAACGTATCTCGAAAGTACAGAAAACAGCCGCAGCCTAAAGGTCAAGTGATATGACATAGACAACCTACTCTAATGCTAATATTGTCGGCTGCTTTCACGGTTCGAACCCGTGACCCAAAGGCGTATCCAAGTTGAGGGATATGGGTTCACGTGAACGCGTACTCCTCTCATAAACCATGTATAACAATGTTATATTTTTTTAAAATTACTTAAATATATGTGCGTGGATGCATGCTCAAAGACTATTATGGTGCAATTATTATTGGGTGCATCTCTACAAGTGAAATTGACAGTTTAAATCCCACTGTGAACGATCTTGTTTTCGGCACGGAGTATATGTGTGCGTGAAAATTACTAAAATTTCAAAAAAAATATAATTATAAACCTATAATTTTAAAGTGTAGTGGGTCATGGTAAAGTTAAACCATCCAAATATAAATTCTAGATCTTCCTCTTCATAGTAGTGCACTCATCCTCTTAAAATTTTGTATCCATCTCTGTCACGACCTATAGATCACACAAATACAATTTTATCATTGTTCTAAGGCGCTCTTTGAAAGAGTAAGAGGAATGTTACTTTTAATCGGAGTTCAAAAGACTATTCAATTGCATGCCATTAATTACCAGATTGTAGTAATGGAGTATGGTCAAATTATGGTGCATTCCATTTTATTTTATACATAAATAGTTTTGAGCCCAAAATAATATATTCAAAACTCACTCTAAATCCACCGCTAAGGAAAGAAATTAAAAGGTATAATTGAGGTTTTACTTTATTTGACATACTTTTTTATTTATTTTTATTTTAAAAAGAATGATATTATTCTAAATTTAAAACTTTAGAACCTTAAATTTTTTATTTTGCACTTGATGTTATTATTTTATAACCACATAATATGTGATCATGATCATGGGCAAAGCCTAGGGGCGGAAGGGGTTCATTGCACCCCTTCGCCAAAAATTTACACTATATATACGAGGTTAAAAATATATATAATATACACATATGTTAGATATTAAATTCTCTTGACTTTTTCATATGCTTAATTCATTATATTTTGAATCCCTTTACTGAAATTTCTGATACTCTACCATTGATCATGACATATTTAATTAAGACCACAAGTTCTAATATCTACCTTTCTCAAATTTTGTATTCGGTCCGGTACCGTTGTATAAAATGAAACGAATATAACACATTTGAAGAAAAGAGATATAAAGAACACCATCAAAGGTTATAATAGACTACTAAGTCTTTTTCAATTCTTAATCAGATGTTTCGGATTTGAGCCTTTAGTATGAAGTCGCGCCGATTAGGAGGGCACGCTATTTTCCCAAAATGGGACTTTTCAGCGCAAATCCAACTTAGTCCGACATCAAAATAAGTACCGAACAACGGATTTAAAAAAAACAAAAAAGACATATAAAGGATAAATGAAAGAAAGGGAAACGTCAGGTTAGCCATAGGCTACACAGAAAGAAGCTTTATATGAAGGATTCCATTCTCTGCAAAATGGAAATGAGTTCCATATCTCAGCTCCAGTAATCTCCACAGTCACAGATTTCAAAAACAAATCATGGGATTTTTTTTGCTCTTCTTCATTGGCCATGTGTTTATCACGTGCCCTTTCAGAACCATCCACATCCTCGATCTATCTGATGTTCTTATCCACAAACAGATAGTGATGTTAAACGGCATCTCTGATCATATCCAACATCTCTAATCTTCTTTCTTGATTTCTGTCTTGTTATTGGAATAGGTATTTAGATCATTTTGAGGAAGAAAATTTCAAACGTAAAACTCGTATATTGCATAGTAAATTATACTCCAACTTATAGTAATGAGTTTCAATAGTTTATAAAATAAAATAAAATCGTTCAGTGCACAAAATATTTTTCGTTCACGCAAAGTCCGATAAAGGACCACATTCAGCAGGCTCCCCTTCCGTTTCAGTAGTTTAGGTACAAGGAGTGATAAGACAATGCACATGCATGCAAAAGCTAATTCGCGATCTAAAATGAATGAATTAAAAAATGAGTATGATTTTATTATATATAAATATTTTAAACTTTTTGTATACGTATACGTAATTCCAACCTAAAGCAATGAATTTAATAGAATTTATAACTATCCTAGATCCACATTGTTCAATTAAAATCAATGAGTTTAGTTAAATTTATGCAACTTGTCCTGGATCCACTTATGCCGTTAGATAAGTATACTTTACAAATATTTATAAATTTTTAAATAAATATAGGATCTAAGAAAAACTATAAATTTATCTAAACTCGTACCTAATACACTAGCTCGGCTAGGCTCACTTCCAATTCTTATTGGCTCTGCAATAAAAAGAGACAGATTTTTCTTAGTATTAAAATTAAAATAGTGAAATAGTTGTACTCTTTCCCATAGGTTTGCTCAACTCGAGACATTCTTAAGTTTATTTCTCAGTTCCCCTTACCTTTTGCTTCATGTCAATCACATGGCAAACTCAGACCTTAGCTTTGAAAGTTTCAAATATCAAAACCTTTTCCACTATGATGCTGCTGCCGCTATTTTCTTGACCTTTCTTTTTTTATTTTGTTTTTTAAACCCCTTTTAATTTATTCTTCTGCCTAATCAGTAGATTATAATCTGTGGGCTAATGATGATTAAGGCTTCAAAACAGCGACCGCAGAATGGTATATTCATGTGGTATAGTATTATAATTAGAGGCGGATTCAGTAGTTAGATTTTAGAGTTGGAAATTTTAAAACAACGATCGCAGCAAGTAGGGGTGTTCATAAAAATCCGAAAATCCGAACCAAACCGACTAAAAAAATCGATACTTTTTAGGTTTGATTTGGTTTTGGTTTTAAATTTTAAAAATCGATCAAATTTGGTTTGGTTTTAGTTTTAATAAAAAAATAATCGAAAAAACCGAACAAAACCGACTATAAAAGTAGCTATTTAAATTTTTTAATCGATTATCAATTAATACTTATCATGAAAATTTAATTATCATATATTTGTCTTACAAAAACTCAATAAATATGTATAAATTATTAATTTTGAATTCTGTAATTTAAAAGAACTAAAAATCGAATTCATAAACTTTAAATTCAGATAACAGGTAAGAAATGTCCGATGTCTAATGCCATTAATTAATAATCTCCTGAAGTTACCAATCATAAGAAAGTATACTGCATATATATCATATTCTAAGTACAAACTACAAGAAAGTGTTTTTTTTTTAATTAACGATTTCCCTTTTCAGGTATTTATATTAATTCCTTCTTAGTACGGTAATAATATCCAATGGCTTTAATTTTATATATTCTATGAAATTTATTTTCACAGTATTAGGGCATATAAAAGCTAACTACCGTTATTGTTTATAGTATTTAGTTGCTATCTCTTAAAAATATGAGATAGTAAATAAAGTAAGTAAATTATATCATCAGTTAAAGTGTTAAACTATATCGAAAACATAGAAAAAAAATTACACTATCTATATATATGGCTTAACTCTATATAATCACGATATTTAACTAAAAGTCCATACAAACTTGAGGAGGAAAACTTATGAGGTATACCTTGGAATCTAATATTTATTGAAACAATCTAACATTTAAACATCCCAATACCTAAACAATCTACCTTGTAAATCGATTTAAACTAATTAAAATCAACATCCCAATACCTAAACTTTGAATCCTGAACTCTAAACTATGAACCTTTAATCTCGACCCCTAAACCTTAAACCTGAATTCTGAACCTTGAAAGTTTTATAGTATGATTCAAGTCCAAATTAAAAGGGAATCACAACCTTTGGTCTCTTTCCTATGTTTGTTACACCGACGATCCTCGTGAGTGTTTTAAACAAGACCTAAGTCCTAACTTAAGAAAACAAGACCTTGTCTGTTTGTTTTTCGAGCCGTTACATTAGTCTTTAACTATAAGAACGTTCCAAACATTTTTCCTCTAAATTTCAACTCTTTTTCGTCCTATGAATTTGTCCCTTTGCATCACGGCCTTTCTATTAGGGAACAAGTTTCAATTATTGTTTGAAAAAACTTCCAAAAGCCATAATTAAGTTAGCAAAGAGTCAAAATACATCAGTTAGAAACATATTAGTTACTTGTAATCTAAGCAACAATTTTGACTTCTAATGCATACTTTGAATGGAAGGGAATCTTGGACGTTAAGGTTGTCTTCGTGTGACGTATATTTCATATGTTCGAGCCATATAGAATATTCATTGTTGAGGTTTTTGTTTTTTAAGATGAAATATTCTTAAAATGAGGGTGAATGGGAAATGGAGGGAAAATAAAATTTTGAGTAAAATTTTAAGTTTCCCCCTCTTGACAATGAGACATTGTCCCATATTGGAAGAGGAAGACATTTTTGGTGGGTATATATATAATTGCTCTTCTTGTAGCTCTTAAAGAGTTAAGAAGAAAGCAAGCCTCGCGCCGTCGTCGTCGCTCGCTCGGCTTGGGCTTCGGCTTGGGCTTCAAATGATTGATTGATTAATTTTTTGGACCAAATTTATTTGTTAATAGTAAATATTTAACGTAAGATTATCCGCATTTATAACGGATATTTTCCAATCCGCGGCTTCGGCTTCGGCTTCGGATTGGGATTGGTCAAATGATCGATTGATTGATTAATTTTTTGGACCAAATTTATTTGTTAGTAGTAAATATTAACGTAAGATTATCCGCATTTGTAACGGATATTTTTCAATCCGTGTATTGACCATTTGGCAGCCGCCTAATGCTCTTCCCACCATGAAGTGCTTGCTCCACAAACATGAAGTGCTTGCTCCACAAACATGTAATGCTTGCTCCACCATGGAGGGTGGACGTTTGGTCTTCTTCAACATTTTTTCTGCTATATATATGTGCAGCAGATGTTGAAGAAAGACACTCAACACACAACATAAAATTCGCTCAACAAATTAGCTATACATTGCACTCCTTCCTCTCAGCATTTCCATACGATTTTCTGAGTATATACTCCTTCGTTCTGCATTGTTTTTAACTTCAAACAAAGCAACTGTAAGTGTGGTTTGCTACCGAACTTTGTGTTCGCTGAAACACTGGGGTTTGAAGTACCGCTACACCAGTATGTTATTCGTTCTATCCTGGGAGGAAATAATCCATTACCTTGGGTACTAGGAGGAGATTAAATTCCTTAAGGAAACACTGTGAATTCAGTGGGCTCGAATTTATTATTGTTTCATAACGTTAACTTATATTTTGCAGAATTATTATTTATAAATACAGCAATTTTGGCGGGAATAACATTCATTAATGCTTCCATTAATTATGGTAGTTTGTCTACATCACACCTCTTAGGGTGCAGTCTTTCCGCGAACGGTCCGGGCCGGACCCAATGTAAATATGAGATATTTTGTGTGATGAGCTACCGTTTTTAATGCCTACGTTAAATTAGTCCAAGAATTCATATTAGCTAATTTATGCTGCGTTAGTCTTTTTAGGTTGTTGTAGCCTATATATATTTAGGTCATTAAAAGGTCTCTCCAACCAACATATTTTGTACATGTGAATGTCCTTAGTTCTTTATATAGCTGTATAAACTAGGTAGAATGGCCCTACTAATAGTTGGTAAGTTTTCATTTATGTTACGCGATTAAATACAATTAAGGGATAACTCCATCTGATAAACTATTTTTATTGATTTCAAATCCACCTAACTCCTTTATTTCTCTCGAAAAAGAAAAAAAGATATTGTGATATTATTGATTCAATTTAATGGAAAATCAAATTCCTTTTTATTTGTAAAAGTGACACGTAAGTCAATAACAGAATCCTTTTCTCCCTCTTAACTCATATATAACAATATTAATTTGCTTAACGTATCCATTACCGTCTTATCAAACGCTAGACTCGACGGTTTCATGGCGAAGAATATATAATTTGAAGGCAAATTCAGTGTCACGAGTTTAAATCTTAATTATTTATTTGATGATGGACTTCTACCGAAAACAATATTTATGCCTTTTTAAAGGTAGGGGTAAAGTCTGCGTACAGTACAATACCCTCCTCATACTCCACTTGTGGGAATATATTGCAGGGGCGTATTTGGGGGGGAGGGTGGGGGGGGGTCATGGGGCACGCGAACTCATGCTCTCCGCCCTAAATCATGTATAGTAATGTTATATTTTTACAAAAAATATTTAAATATATGTGTGTGCACCCATGCTCAAAGTATTATATGATGTGATGATTATTGAGTGTACCTCTCTAGGTGAGGTTGTGAGTTCAAATCTTATGTCAATCTTGTTTTTTTTCCTTTTTTTCTTTCTAGAAGTAGATGTCCATGGGAGATGGACGTGTCTGGTGTTATTTTTTGCGTATTAATTAAGTACTTTTTATTTTTATTTCTTTTTTTTGTTCGGTTAATTCTTTCAAACTCTTCACACATTGAAATTCCTATTCTTCTTTTGTCGCGGTAAAATCTTATATGATTAAACAAAATGTGTATATGAAAACTAGTAGCAATATATGATGTAGCATATAGTCAATGGGTTCAACTGATCTCAATATTTTCAACATGGAAAATAGATATAGATGTATGAAAATTACTATGTAATAAAACAAAAAAATGAACTTATAATTCCAAAAGTGTAATGGGTACGCAATCGTAAAAACTAAAGGTTAAACCCGTAGAATTTATATTTTGAATCCACATCTTCTTAATAGTGCACACATCCTGCCAAAATCCTGGATCCACCTCTGATATACTAGTTTGTTGTTATTGTTGTTGTTGTAACAACTGATTTACAGTTTAATCTTTATAAATATTTAATAAATTTCATAATATATATACAAGGTGGGAGGAAAACTATTGGATTCCAGCGAACCATACGTAATGCTTTGGAGCCGTCCCGGGCTTTAATGTTCTAATAATATGGGCTAATCACTTTTCAGCTCTGTAATTAAAAAGTTGTTATTGTCATGAAATTTCAAGTTCTATTAGTAAAATCTCATAAAAATATCTTGTAGTTTCACCTTAAATCCTTCTCCAGCTTTAATGGCATAATATATTTTCTTTGAGAAAGATTGAAAATACAACAAGTGAAGTCTATGTAGATGCCACCTATTGACCATGTGGCACAAAAGCAAAATGGTGAACTGTGAACACATGGCTGCCATCTTGTAGCCAAATCACCAGTCATAATCATCTACTTGTAAAGTTTGTGGTCATGTGGATGTTTTTCATTCTCAAGCAACGTTTCATGCAATCACATAATGTACCCACCACTGTGAATTATAACCACATATTCGATAAAGGTATCACTAGCTATGCAAAAATAGTCCAAATCTATTTTTCATCAATTACAAGTTATATATTTTATTTTATTCACAGTATAATTTTTCGATAAAGAGTGTTCCGTTGACAATTCTTGCCGTAATTTCGCTCCTGCATATAGCTGTAACCTATATCCATGGTGCTTCAACTCCAACTTAACTACCACCGTACATTGGGTTATGCTGGAATAAATAGGATTCAATGCTTTAACAAGATTTGAATACATGACGAGAATTTTAATTAGTCAATGCCACAAAATAAATTTCAAGACACCAAGTAAGGGAAGGGAAAGAAAAAAAAACTCCAACCTAAGCTTCTTCGTTTTTTCCTTAACCAACTTATAAAGGGAGATTTGTGGGTTTAACCAACATGTGGGTCCTTACTTAGGACAAGTTAGGTTATTGATGTCTTCAAACACCTTTCCTCAAATAGGTTAGATTTTTCTACCTTTCTTGAAATAGGTTAAACTTTTCTACAAATTCGTGTTAGAACTTGTGCGATGCACGAATAATTTGACAGAATATTAATTTTATAAAATTATAATCTAATATATCATATTATTTTAATAAATATTAGTTATTATTTTATTATTTATTAGTTGTTATTTTATTATTTAATACTATAATATACAGAAATGTAACAAAATCTATACAAAATAAAAGGATACACTTCGTATAGTAATTAAATTAATTATTTGTTCCTTATTTATTCTTTATTAAATTAGCAAGTACTTAATACTACACATTTACTAATATAATTTTTGATTAACTTGTCAATTGGCTTAATATTTCTATTTCTCTTTCAATATAACATAAGTATATATTTTCTTATTCTGAAAATATTTTTTTAAAACTTATGTATTCAAAATTATTAAATTGTCTAAATTTATCAATAATTTTCCTGAGTATTATGTATTTATATTTTAATTATTAATTAATTCAAAATATAAATATCATAATATTATCTTTATCCTCCTCTTTTCGTACATCCTTTTCTAATTTAATATTTGATTAGTTTTCTCAGTTTGTATTTTACTGAAAATTATTAATAATGTAATATTTTTCACTAAATTATAATTTTTAATTCATCAAAAGTATAAAGATATAAGCCATTTATTATTTTTATAAAAAAACCTATCAATATTTTTAATAATTATTAATTTATGTTATTAATATATTGATATTAATTATAATATCCTAATAGTATCTTTATAATTTAGTGTTTTTATTATGAAATTATGAGTTCAATTTATTAACTAAAACTTACAACATGATTAATTTAGTTCTATTTATTCTCTCTATCTATATATATATGTGGAGTATATTTTTACGTTATCTCTTGAAATTATTTTTTTAAGTATTCTTCCTTTATGATTATTTATTTATTATGATTTTAGTTATGAGTATATGCACGATTTTCTCACCATACTTCTAATTATAAGTCTTATATTTTTATATTTTTTCATAATTTTTTTTGTTCTTTGCTTATCTAATTGACAAGAATGCGTTGCTCTAGTGGTAAGCACCCCACTTCCAACCAAGAGGTTGTGAGTTCGAGTCACCCCAAGAGCAAGGTGAGAGTTATTGGAGGGAGGGAGCCGAGGGTCTATCGGAAACATCCTCTCTATCCTAGGGTATGGGTAAGGTCTACGTACACACTACTCTCCCAAGACCCCACTAGTGGGATTATACTGAGTTGTTGTTGTTGTTTGCTTATCTAATTGTATTATCCATTACTTAATATTATTAAATTAATATATGATTTTTTAATAAATTGTCAATTTAATATAATACAATGAATATTATTTTGTGTTAGTCTTAAAATTTAACTTGACTTTATCCTGAATGACTTTCCCATGATTATTTTGATATTTAAATTTATCAACAATATTATTGAGTATTATTTATTTATTTAATTTTATCAAATAAATTTAAAGTGTTGGTAGAGTTACATTGTATCTATTCTTCTCTTTATACATTAATTTTTGTACTATAATATTTTAATTATTTTTATTTAGTATTTATCTATAATTTAAATATTATTATATTATTTTTCTGAATGGGTTGTGTTGAATTAGTTCAAAGGTTAAAGAGAGAAGTTCTTTTGTTATATGGCATAAATCTAGAAGCAAAGAGTAGTATTAGATACTGATCTATAAGCAAAGAGTACCATTTTCTCTCTCTCTCTCTTTCTTTTTTCTTTTTTAATTATGTAAGATGCAATATCGCTCTCTCTCCGTTTAAAGGAGTGATGCTATAATTTTAGTAGAAGAAAAGGATCTTAAGAAAATTTCTGTATTTTATTACTGTTCTATTGTATTATATAGTATAGTTTATCGATTTCATTTGAAAAGTGTTGTTTAACTAAAACAATATTTGTAATATAATAAAATTCAAGATTAAAGAGGAACAAGTACAACACCTTTATGACTGTTATCATATGGTTAGTATTAGAGAGATTTCAAGTTTATAGGTTTGTTATTATAATCATTTTAAGTTAATGAGTTCGAAATAAATAATTTATAGTACATATTTAATGGATTTTTAATGACAAATATACAAGGTTCGAATCAAAGTTACCGGGTTCGATCAAACTCGTTCCCAGCACTCTAGTTCCACCCCTGGTTAATATTTAAAGACTTTATTGTATATGTGTAATCTTATATTCATATTGAATATAAATATAAGAGCTAGCTATAAAATAAATAAAAAATCTAAAACTAACACCACTTTAGAGTTTACATGATACTCTAAAATGGTATTACATTGAGAAATGCTAAACAAATTATCAAAACTAAACACTGGTAGTAAGAAGGTTAACTAATGTGCCTATGCAAGTAATTTACATCATTTATTTTAAAACTTTTTTGCCTCTCATAATAAACTAATGATTCTTCAATTATAAGTATAGATTTCGTTTTCAACTAATCTTTTAGACGTCTAAAACACGCCAAAACGGATCTCATCATTTGTCTATACAATGTGTTTCTTTAATTTGGGTGCCATTTTAAATGTGATTACTTTTACATTTAACTTTATATAATTTTTCAAATCTTTTTGGCCTTAACTGAATTAATTATAATACCGTCCGGAGGATCTTACATGACGAGTTTAAATTGTATACATCATCTGTATAAGAGATTTTTATACCATTAGATCAAATTTACATGGGAAATTAATATTGCATATTAGCATAAGTTTTGAAATGTAACATGTACTCTTAGAAATACAATGAAATGGTCAAATTATTAAGTACAATTGATATCCAATTAATACGTAATAATTGGAGGAGCCAGCCACTATATACCTAACATATTAATTCTAATTAATTTTCTACACTAAATGAAAAAGACATATAAAAGAAGCATGCCAAAATCTTTATTTAAGTTCCCTCTTCTCTTCTAAACACGCCACTAATTAATGGTTAGAGAGTTAGAACATGCCATTAGTATTCAATTTTGATACTTAACTGAATAATTACAAATTCTCCGTTAAAGAGGGCGTACACACGTTATATATTATTACTAATTAAAAAAAAAACAAATTTGGTTTAATTTGTCTAATAGAAAACAAACGGCATATATATAGCATATACTTTTAACTACCACATATTATATAGTCATGATAATTAATAATTAGCATAAGATTTCCACCACTTAAAGTGTTAAATTGACCGACTATAATTATCAAATATTTAGTTTATCTGATTACCTTAGATTTGCTTGCAGATCATAAGACCAATATACATTTATATAATTTTGTGTTATAATCTCCTACTTTACGAACAAAAGTATTTTTATGAACTAGTAATTTGTTGCATTCCAATTTCCAAATTTGTGGAATTGCAAGATGTCAAACTTTACAAATCTTTTACGTCTAAAGATAAAAAAACACAAGTTTTACAAATGACTCACGTATTACCTAAAAAAGAATAAAGAGAAGAGAAAGAACATAATGGAAAGGGAGAATTATTGGATATATGAAAGGGTCCTTAAAAAATCCAGCTGTAAGTTTTTTAAAAAGTAGTATACACATGACGTGGAGAATACAAATCACCATTTTGTGTTAATTTTTTTTTTAAAAATGTTCGGAAAAAGCATATTTGATTGAGCTGAAATTTAGAATCTGTAACGAATTATATGTTCAATATTTTGATTCTAGTAAACTCTTTTTATCTGAAAAAGAAAATTTGAATGACGACTTGCTCGTGATATCGCCTATCAAATTGGGATTTATATATTTATATATTATGCCATTTGATGTCAGAGTATTATATGTTCAATTTTTTGACACTAATAAACTCTTTTATATTTCCTGACAAGAAAAAAAATTGAAATAATTAGAGAAGTGCTGCTTCATCTTCCAAAAGTAATAGCACTACTCTCAAATAATTTATAGGGACAAATAAAAGAAAGATTAAAATACAGGGAAGCAACTATTTGTGGGAAACGTAAAGGATGAAGCCAACTAAAACTTAATCAAACTTAATCTCAAATAAGTTAAAATCAGGTTAGATGAATCTTCATCATCAAAACTATTCTAGAGTTGTTTTTGGGATTTAAAAATTTTGTTTTTAGAATCTGTCAAAAAATAGTTTAAATCTATAAACAAACAAATATTTGACAATAATTTTTTTTTTTTTTAAAAACTCTCAAATTCTATGGCTAAACGGGAACTTTGTCACGTAACATCATCTTAAACTGTAAAGTGTCCTTAGGTGAACATATTCCAATAATATTTAGTTGGTTGTCATTCTATGCAACCTTCCTTTTTAATTCAGGTTTGAAATCGATAATACGAGCAGGTTTATATATAAGGAGTTAAAACTCAATCAAACTATTATTCTATAAGGTATTCTTCCGTCTCATATTATCTGTCGTGATTTTTAAATATAATTGTCTCGAATTATTTGTTATTTTAGAAGTTCAAGATAAAATTAATTATAGTTTTTCCATTTTATATTTGATAGTAATTATTCTTGAAAATGGAGATATAACATAAATAGAGTAAATATTCAATGGAGAGAATTATATCTTAAGACATAAACAAGGGTAAAATAGTCCAATACTCCTTCTAATTAATGTTTTATAAAGGGCGTGTAAAAGAGTAACACGACAGATAATTTGAGAAAGAGGAAGTATATAAGAATAGTACTCCCTCCGGTGCATAATAAGTGACCTTTTTGCCGTTTTATTTTGGTTCTTATCCTTTTTACATAATCAAGAATGAATTAACTATAGTTTTTTAAATTTGCCCTTATATACATATCCCAATGTGTCAAGTTAACAATATGCAAATTTTAATTAAGAGTAATTTAGTCAAAATACTTATTTATTTTCTAGAAGTTAGTATTTTATTAAGGGACGTGACAAAGACAAAAAAAAATACTTATTGTGGACCGGATGTAGTATTGAATTAGGTATATTGGAATTACTTCTAATCGGCTGTCTGGTTTGGTATATTAAAGGTTTTGAAAGGGGAGTTCTGTCTTTATACATACTTATTCATGTATAAAAACCATGATATTGCTGATATCATGGTTTGCTATGTATAAGAATAACACTGAATAAGATTAATTATACATAAGTTGAAAAACATAATCAAAGAAGAAATTAATAATACCAAAGTAAAACTTGTATTATTTTACCTAATATATCCTAACAAACGATCCTTTAATTAATTATAGTTAGATAATGAGTTAAGATAAAAATATATTTTAAATTCAGAAATTCAGGTACATATATGACTGTCTCGTGAAGCATGAAAATTATTCAAAGTACAGTATAAGGAGAAAAAAAGAGTTCCGTTCATTTTCTTTCCTTCTTCTTCTTCTTCTTCTCTCCTCTCTCTGTAAACCCCAACCCCTTTCTCTCTCTCTCTACGCAACTCACATTAATTCTTTGCTTTTACCTTTAAATTCACGAGATCCCCCATTTCCCTTTTTTTCTTTCTTTGTTACTCTTAACATTGTAAAAATTTCTTAGTCAATCCACCATTACAGTTGCAAATAAGAGGAAAACCCAAACCCAGTTCAAGATTTGAGACTTTAAGATATACACATTGCTAAATTTATATTTAAAAAAAATGTCGCATTCTGGAAAGCCCATATCGGAAATGGGTTTTGACTCGTTAGCTGATCGGTTGAGAAACTCATTACTGAGTAGTTGTAATATTAACGAAGAGGAGGAGAAGAACGATAACAAGCCCGATTTTCGAGAACTGGATCTGGGTTCACCCGTTTCACCATTAATAACCCGAACGAGTCGACTCAGTACCTCCACCACCACCACCACTACTACTACTACTACAAGTAGCAGATCTAGCTCATCATCTGGATCCGGGTCGGGTCGAAATGTGTCATATTCGGGTCCTAAAAGGTCTGATTCGAGCCATTCCGGCGAACTTTCGGGTTCGGGTTCAGCCGAGAGCTCGCCTACAGTACGTGGGCTCAAACCGGGTCATGGGCGGTCCGATTCGGGAAATACACATCCGTTAATTTACTCCGGCGGATGCTCCGTCACTTCCCCTGTCGGTAATGCGCTTCCGGCTGGCAATATTTGCCCGTCCGGCAAGATTTTGAAAACCGGCATGGCTTGTAAATCCACAAAGACTGATGTTTTAGGGACCGGAACGGCTAATTACGGCCATGGCAGCATAATGCGCGGCGGTGCGGGTCCAAAATCCGCCGTCGATGGCGGTTCTGGCCATACTATGAATTCAAGAGGATTTACTGTTGGTGAGACAGTAAAAAGAGGGAGTTTTACTAATGATTCAGATGAGTTGAAAAGAATAGGGAATGAGAATTACAAGAAGGGTAATTTTATTGAAGCTTTGAATATTTATGATAAAGCCATTGCTATTTCTCCGGGCAATGCTGCATTACATTGTAATCGAGCTGCTGCCTTAATGGCTTTGAACCGGCTAGGGGAGGCAGTGAAGGAATGTGAGGAAGCCATTAGGCTGGATCCATCGTATGTTAGAGCACACCAACGATTAGGATCTTTGTTACTTAGGTAAGTGATTTATAAAAAGTTTGAATCTTTAGAATCTATCCATAACCAGTATGCGTGTACTGGTAATGTGGTGAAGTTTGTGTATGGTGTATGGATATAGAAAAGATCAAATTCTTAGAATCTATATGCGTGTTGTTCGCATATTGGTAATATGGTGAAGTTTGTGAACGGTGTATGTGATATAAAAAGGATCAAAATTTTAGAATCTATATGCGTGTTTGTATTTTGGTAATGTGCTGAAGTTTGTGTACGGTGTATGTGATATAAAAAAGATCAAATTTTCAGAACCTATATGTGTGTTTGCGTATTGGTTATCAAAATCTTGGTAATGTGGTGAAATTTCTGTATTCGAGAGCAAGTGTCAAATGTGTTATTTTGATTAATGTTGGTGGCTAAGTTATTTGCTAATATATAACTTTCTTGATTGATGCTTGCTGTGTATGGTCGTATTGGTTATCAACAAATCTTGGAAGTGTGGCTGTTAAATTCGTTATTTTGATTGTCTTTTCTGGCCTAGTTATTTGCTAATGCAAAACTTTCTTGATTGATGCTTGATAGTGTGTGTATTTTACCCAACAAATGTCAAATGGGATGCAGGAAATGTGTTGATTGGTGGGTGGATGCACTTTTTGATTAACCAGATCTGATTGTTTTGAATGAACAAAAGTTAATGGTTTTGTCTGTTTGGATTTTTGTGGTCATTGTTTCTGCTACTTGTTCCTATGTTTGTCCCTTTCTTATAGGGCTATAGTTTCATGCATTTTATTGTTGTTCCCCTTTCACTTTTTAGTTTCTTCGCGGATTGTAATTACACTTGCGACAGCATTCTCAGAATTCCTTATCTGAATTAGATTATTGGAGTTTGCTTGCTTATTTTGCCTAGAACTGTAAGCAATCTCATTTCCTGTAAAACTTACAGTTTAGGACAGGTTGAAAATGCAAGGAGTCACTTTTTTTCCCTAGGTCATAAGCCAGATCAAGCGGAGTTGCAGAAGTTGCAAGCGGTGGAGAAACATATCAGCAAATGCACTGATGCCCGGAGAGTTAGAGATTGGAAAAGTACATTAAGAGAAGCTGAGGCAGCAACCGCTTCTGGAGCTGATGCATCTCCTCAGGTAAAGCATTTCTAATGGTTCAGTTCCGTGACAAATTGGTTAATGAAAATTTCAAGTGCTGGTACTGAATTGCTGATATTGAAATCGCAGCTATTTGCATGTAGAGCGGAAGCTTATTTGAAGTTACACAAATTGGAGGATGCTGAATTGTGCCTATCAAAAATTAACAAGTTCGAACCATCTGTTGTAGCTTGCCAATCAAAATTTTTTGGGATGCTCTCTGAAGCATACGTATTCTTTGTTCAGGCTCAGATTGAGATGGCTCGGGGAAGGTGAGTATATGAGTATAACATATGCTGTAATAGAAATAAGAGGTTCAGCAGGAGTTGAGAGAATGGATCATGAATATCTGCAGGTTTGAAAATGCACTTACTTCCATTGAGAGAGCTGCACAAGTTGACCCTCGAAGTATTGATGTTTCTGTTTTACTCAACAATGTGAGGCTGGTGGGGCAAGCTCGTGGTCGCGGCAACAATCTATTTAAATCTGAAAGATATACAGAAGCTTGTGCTGCTTATGGGGAAGGGCTCATGCGCGATTCTTCAAATTCGGTTCTCTACTGCAATAGAGCAGCTTGCTGGTATAAACTCGGGCAGTGGGAAAAATCTCTGGATGATTGCAACCAAGCTCTCATTATCCAGCCAAATTATACTAAAGCTCTACTTCGACGAGCTGCCTCAAATGCTAAGGTGACATGCCACCTTCAAATCTTAGTTAGTACTACTCTATGTTCTTTTTTTGATAACCGTGGTGTCCGGGCCAGCTTGCGCGCCACAGGATGCTTGTTATTACCTCCCAATAGGAATCGGGTAATTCTGTCCACCAAGGCATGGACAGATGGGAAGAAACCTAGTGTATTTTGTCTCCGCTGAGATTTGAACCTGAGGCATCATTATGGTTCTCAACCCACTTTATCGACCAATAGGCCACACCTTTGGGTCCACTACTCTGTTTTCCTAGAATATGCTGTTTGAGAAAAAAAAAATCATAAATTTGACCTAATACAATTAATTATAGCTGGAAAGATGGGCGGAAGCTGTGAGAGATTACGAGGTTTTGAGGAGGGAACTTCCAAATGACAATGAGGTTGCGGAATCATTGTTCCATGCCCAAGTTGCATTAAAGAAGTCACATGGAGAAGATGTTTACAATATGAAATTTGGTGGGGAGGTGGAGCTGGTGTCGGGTCTCCAGCAGTTCCGGGCTGCGATTTCATCATCTGGTAAGTTTTCCTGCATCTATTATCTTAACCTTCCTTCTATCATTTACTATATAACTCAACAACTGCAGTTGGAAACTGTAGGTGCATCTGTGGTCCATTTTAAAGCGGCATCCAACCTACAATGCAAGCAGATATCCTCTTTCTTGGACACCTTAAGCACCAAATTCCCTTCAATAAGTTTTCTCAAGGTAAACAGTCATAGGCCCGAATTCAGAACTTTTACATGTACAACAGAGGAACGAAGAGAACTCATATTAACTTACATTTGTCTTCTGTTTTCTACTTAAGGTGGATGTGGAAGAGAGCCCAACAATCGCTACAGCAGAGAATATTAGAATAGTACCTACATTTAAGATTTACAAAAATGGTAGCCGCGTGAAGGAGATGGTTTGCCCAAGTCCAGAGGTGTTGGAGTCATCGGTGAGGCATTACAGCATTTAAGAGTGCGATTGCCATTTTTCATTGTGCTTTTTTGCCTATTGCCTTGCATTCTCTTGCAATTCCAATTGCCTGATCACTCTGAAAACCGTCTCCACTCCGACATAGAAGGATTCCATATATACATGTGACATAATCAGAGCTACCACAAAATGCTTTTATGAGCCAATTCAGCTGTGCCTATTGCCTGCAGAGGGAAAATTTAGTCTCCTTATTTTTACCCTTGTTTATTCATTCATTCATTCCTCATTTCTGTTTAACTTCTTTTCCCGTCTCCGGCATTCTCTTCCATTTGTATTTTTAAAATTTTTAGCCTTGCCTCCCCTAGGATAATCCATGTAGAATTGATTTTTAGAGAGAATAGAAGCCGCTGGCTGGATGGTGTTAGATGAGGATCACAATGTGTACATATACGATCATACACAAACCGTTGGAGGCCGAGGAAGGGATATTCGATGTCTAGTGGGTAGTTATTGGTTTAGTGAAAAAAAGATGAATATGATTATGTTTCTTAGCTCTAGCATTCTATCAATAAAATTCCATTTCTTTTCCCTCTTTCTGTCTTGGTAACATTTAACTCATTCATGATCTATAAGTTGCATTTCTAGTTTGAATGCCTTCTGAATGGTAGGCTGTGTACTGTTGATTTGAGTAGGGATAATCTTGCCATTTCAATCTCAATTATAAGGGATATGTATTTTTTTCCGATAGAGAAATCTCTGAGTGTATTGTCTAGCCAAGGGTCTATGGGAAATAGCCTCTCTATCCTCCCAGGGTAGGGGTAAGGTCTGCGTACACATTAACGTCCCCATACCCCACTTGTGGAACTCACTAGTTTTTTTTTTGTGTTGTTGAGAAATCTCTGAGTGTGAATTGACGCACTGTTCGAAACTCAGGCAAATAATTGGTCGCCCCCTCAAGTTTATAATTGATGGCTGGTTATGTGGACCGCTTGATATTTGGGTTTTGTACTTTGGTAAATTTCATAAGTATATGATTGTAGCTGTCCCTTTCTTAACTTGTCACTCCTCTCCAAACTTTTTCTCATTAATTTACCAATATTATGGACCATTTGGTGATATGGTACCTGTGCACATTCATTGTGTGTGTATATGCTATGGTCCCTCAAACCTAATATATCTTGAATGTGGCAAAATGAGTAACATGATTGCTCTTAACTTTAAAGAGGGAGAAGGTCAGTTGTTTTGGGGTGAGTTTCTCATTTCTATCTTAGTTTTACAGCAAACTGGTATATCTCTTAGGCAGCTATTGTTGCAAGCAGGCACTGCGGGTTCTATACTCTTTGGTGGGGTGGAGGGCTTTCGTCTTAAGTTCGGTAGAAGAAATACCGGAATGGTTGTTTTGTTTCAAGACGGGTCGAATAGTGAGTCTACATGCTATACCATAAAGAGTATAGCAAATAAAAGAGAAGGTTGGTCCCGTCCCACGGGTTAGTGAAGGTGGAAGTCCAAAGCTTAATAAGGTGGAAGGCGAAGCCGGGGCAAGAGCAAGGGTTGAAAGACAAGAGAGAAGTATTCAATCTCCCCTATTTGTTCCATTTTCAATGGTTAGTCGGTTGGCCAGGATGCTTTTGGTTTATCGGATCGATCGCAGTGGTCAAGTGCGCTGGACGACACGACATTCTCGTTTAAATAGTACCATCGATTGGAGACCGGATTGCTACCAGAGAGGAATGACTATAGGCACGTAACTTACTTTTGACCCTTTCTTTAATACCATTAAGAACATATGTTGCAGAATGAATTAAAGGAGCGGAATATTATTTATGAAGAATAGCTCTTTATATAGAGCTATAAGTTACAACAGAAAAGATACACCAAAGATACAGAAAGATAAGATGAAATATTAACCTAACAAACTTTTAAAATAATGACTAATAAATAATACTCCATTCGTTTCAAAATAATTGATTATCTTTATGTATCTTTTTATACTCCCTCTGTTTTTTCAAAAAAGAGCCCTATTGTGCCTGGTCTTTTCATTGGAAACATCATTTCTTTGATTGTGGCAAACAATGCGGCCTATAGCCTGTTTTGCCAAGTTTTCAAGAGAGAGAAAGTGTTTTTCATCTCATAAGCATTTTTTTTTTCTCACTTGAGGTATTTGGCCAAGCTTTTTGAAAAAAAAAATACTTTTGGGAAGAAGCAGAATCATTTTCTGATAAGCAAAAAAAAATCACTTCTTCCCAAAAGCATAAGGTTTTGACTTTTCTTCTTAACAAAAATACTTTTACCAAAATATAGTATATACCAAGATAATCGTTAAACCTAATACTTAGGATATTAATGTATAAATATTTCTTATTATTTTTAGGATAACTTTCTAGTATATAATGACTTTAGGGGTGAATACTTTTATATTTGTTGAATAATTTTTAATATATTTAACTTATATTAAAAGAATTAAGTACTTTTAAATTTTATTTTCATAATTTACTTAAATAAAATAAAAAGATTTAATTATTGCCTGTAATAACAAATTTTTAAGATTATTTATTTACTTATAATATTAACTATTAAGCAAATCTATTCATGTCCTTATTCGTAATTTGATACTTAAAAGCACTTTCTTAAAAGTTTGGCCAAATACAAATTATTGTTCAAAAGTGCTTTTCAGAGTGATTAGCCAAACACAAACTGCTTTTCTGCAAAAGTATTTTTTTCAAAAGTACTTTTAAAAAAAACATTTCTCAAAATAAGTTATTTTCTCCGGTCTGGCCAAACAGGCTACTAATTCTAAGATTTGAATAACTTTCACTTGAAATATACACCTTCAACTAATTACTTAAATTCAAATTTCAAATCTAAGGGTGTGTTTGGTACAAAGAAAAATATATTTTGAAAAATATTTTTTAATTTTTTCATGTTTGATTAGCTTAAATATTTTGGAAAACTTTTTCCTTATGAACTCATTTTACTCCAATTGGCGGAAAGTGACTTCCTTACCAAAAGGAGAATATTTTCCAAAACTCTTTCTCAACCTTTCCCACCCTATTCTCCACTCCACCCACCACACTCCCCAACCACCCCAACCTCCCATTCCTCTCCCCTCGCCCCCGCTAACCCTCGGCCACCCCCACCCCGAACAGTGTCTTCGTCATCTCGGCCCCTAAACCCCGGCCTACCACCTTCCCTTCCTCTTATTCATTTCGTCTGTCTGCATAAATTGTACTATATATTTTTAAAAGATATTTACTGATATCTAACCAAACACAAAAAAAAAATAAGTAAGAAAATTAAGAAAATATTTTTCAAGTGACAAACAAACCCTAAAACTTTATGGACAAACTTCAAACTCTAAAGAAACAAACCCCACTTAAGTAAAATTGGAGTCGAAATGAGTGAGAATGAAGAAGACGACAATGTATGGAAAAGGACTAAACGCTAGAAAGTCCAAAATACACAGGCAGCGAAATTAAAGGAATCTAATAAAGTTAGAAGAAAAAATTGGGTTTTGGATATAAAAGAATAAAGATACGTTGCTAAATGACACTTCAAGTCATTGTTACCACTCACAACTCATAGCGTAGCAGTGTTTGCCGTACGAATTACGTTACAGAGAATAGGGGGAAAAGATTTTCGAGATTGATGTGTAATGAACACTTCAAAAGGAAATATATGATCAGTCAATGGAATCAGATCATCATTCAATATTGTAGCCGTTATAGATCTATCTATCTATCTATTGCACTAAAAATTGTGGCTTTGTGATCAATGAATTAGGTTCAGAATCATGAGATTTCGGATTTAAATAATAATAATATATTTAGTGTATTTTCATAATGTAGGATCTGAGAAGGTAATGTGTATGCAGACCTTATCCTTATGTTGTGAAGGTAGATGAGCTGTTTTCAGTCAACTCTATGCATAAGAAAAGCAATTCATATTAGATTTGAAAAAGAAAAACAGTAATGAAGAAGTCATGCTGAAAATAATAATGGCAAGAACAGTAACAATAACAAAATAATAACGCAATAAGAAAGGTGAAACAAGGAAACCAACATATAAAGTACATTACATAATCCAGAGATTGACGGTTTATCCATTCAGTGACTTTAGCACTGGGCATTTCATAATAGAGACTATTAGATAAATTCAATATAATAGACGTCTATTAGCATTCCAGTCTTTTTTCTCCTTTCGGGGCCTATTCGAAAGAGAATCCACTGCTTCTTGGTTGTGAATATCTGAACTTGTTTTGTGTTGTTCAAAATTTTTTATTTAGGCAGTTCATACCTTCCATACATAATGTTTTGATCTAAAAATTTTAATTCTCTACTTTTCAGTAGTAACATATTCTCTCCATCTAGTAATTTAGTACTAATAGAGATCGAAGACTAAGATAATACAATGATAATAATAATAATATTGATTTGAAAAACACAACGAAGACAAACAATTGGGTTCAAAATTACAGCGAAGACAAAAATATTATATCTCTTTTTATACGTTCAAATTTTAGTAGATCGGGTTATTCAATATCTATATTGCAAGCTAGCTCGGATATTACGATTATAAAAAAAAGACAAAGATCCATATATTTATCAATCGTCTTGTCCTGAATTTCGTATACACTTTTTCCAATAGTCATGTCAATTGTGACTAGTGCTACAAATCCCAATGCCTTATTCTTTTTAACTCTTTGGTCATTTCTATTTCCTCCTATTGCGAGCAATGGCAATTTTCAAGGTCACATTGGCCACTGTAATTCTTGACGTGGCATGACTTGCATATATCACTAAGATTTTGACTGTCTAGCTTTTATATTTTGACTGGTGCATTGCATTGTATTCTTTCGATTTAATTAATTATACAATATTTGAAATTTAATGACTTAATTAATTAAAATTCATGACAAATAAAACATTATCTATCGAAAAGCTCATTTCCTAAACTCGGACTCAGAACATCTAGTTAAAGATAGAGTTGCGGCTAGAATGATTTCAATCATCCAACACATTTTTGATGGCATATCAACCATCCATTTTCATTAACGAAAAAAGTATTGAAAATACAATTTAACTTTGGTATAACATCCCTATATAATAACACTTCTTTATAAAAGTCAAACTTTTTCGGAACCAATTTTTATGTTATGTTATTGTAAATTTTTTTTATGTTTTGGTGGCCCAATAAGTTTAAGGCCCATAATTAATATTTAATTAATAAGCAAATCTCATCCGTCCGATCGGTTACTTGATGGACGTACTAGATTAAATGAGAACCTCTATAAATTGGTCATCTCCCCACCCATTAGGGTTACCGTATTTTATTTTCTCTCTTCCATCACTAAAGTCGTCGATAACGAAAGCTAGGGCAAGGGGCGAGAAACCAATTTAAATTAACGCTTCCGCTTCACGATGATGGCTTATGATTCAGGTATGCTTTCTGTACGATTTTGTGTAAATTATCATGTTCAAGATCCTGATATGCAATTAAAGTTTATGCTAACATGTGGTATTATGAGTCTGGAACTAGAACTGATAATCTTCTTCTATGAAAATATTTATTGCCTCTTCCGCTTCAGAAAATTGAGCCTTAAGTTTTCTGAAAACCAACATAATTAGATTTTAATTTCTAGCAGATCTAGAAAATTGAGATTCAATCTCGAAAGCAAGCCTTCTGGTTATTATGTTTGGTATGAATAAGTTATAATGGGCAAAATACAATCAATTGGGATGACAACATGAATCATCTGCCATTTTAGTTAAGTCCAAAGACATTATTAAAGTCGGGAACAGAAAGATTGTGAGGGTCTTACTAAATTAGGTTGGTGTTCGACCCCATTAGCTCTATGCATCAGTTAAAATTAACAATTTTACTGGTTTCATTATGTTTAACTTGAGACTAGAATTATTCAATTATGTTTGCCTTATAATCATTTTTTAGGCTAGCAGTCTCTATTATTTAATATTATTATTTATTCTAATAATAGTAAAGGCCAAACCATGATTATTTGTAACAGTTTATTGATTTAACTTATTTAAGTACTGATTTCTGTGTAAGAATATGACAAAAGTATTTCTCTGTACTTGAATAGATTTTTGTATTATATAAATTGTGATATTAGAAGTTACAGTTATAATGATGTGCAAGAATTTGATGATTCAGGAGTAACGTTAATGATGCCTTAATGTCATAAGTTGATTTGAAACTAGTTATTTATTTTTTGGGCCGTATAGTAATCTGTTATGTACTATTAGGTTGGTGAAACTATTTATTGTTTATTTTATGTATGTGATTAATGTGTATATAGTTTGTTAGTCACCAAAGTGATCAAACTATATTGTTTAAAGTATTCACATGCATAAAATCTTACGATCTCTATTTTGTGTGTGCACTTATGCTATATAGTTTGTTAGTCACCAAAGTAGCTAAACTAGTTTGTTTATGAAAATATGCATACATAAAATTATAATTTATTCATGAAATTAACGAAATGCCTATAATTAAAAATTAGTGGATAAATTAATTTTCACTATTGCTAGAACTTGAGGATTTACCCAAAGGTGAATCAATTATTCTATGAATAGTGAATATGATGAGGTAAATTAATATTCTTAGTCAAATATATATTGTCTGTCCAAAGATGATATATATATTTGGTTAAAAATATTTAACTACCTATTAAAGACTAAATGGTATTTAAATTATGATAGTGTATCGTAGTATTTACCCAAAGGAGAATTGTGATATGCTTTAACTGTTTTGTTGAATCCATATTGATTTGTGAGCATGTATTATCTATTTTGCATCTATTCCTTTTCATTCGCTTATTCGTCTGTTACTGTGTTCAACAGATTGAACTTCTCTGAATGGCGTAAACAAGTCTAGTTCCATTTAGGTATGATGGATCTTGTCTTGGCTCTGCTGAATGATAAGCCCACTGCCATTACTGATTCGAGCAGTGCGGATGAGAAGTCTTTCCATAAAGCATGGGAACGCTCTAACAGACTAAGCCTTATGTTTATGCGAATGAATATTGCCAACAACATTAAGAGTACTATTCCACAAACAGAAAGTGCCAGGGAATACATAAAGTTTGTGGAAGAATATTTTCGTTCTGCAGATAAGTCTCTCGCTGGTACACTAATGGCTGAACTCACGACCATGAAGTTTGATGGGTCGCGTAGTATGCAAAACCATATCATCGAGATGACTAACATTGTAGCAAGACTTCAGACCTCGGGGATGAAAGTGGATTATTCCTTCTTGGTTCAGTTTATTCTGAACTCGTTGCTTCATGAGTATGGACCTTTTCAAATTAACTATAACACTATTAAGTATAAGTGGAATGCTAGTGAATTGTCCGGTATGCTTACTCAGGAGGAGTCAAGACTTAAGAAACAAGGAAGTCATTCAATTAACTTCATGGGTCAAGGAGCTGGTAAAGGACTTAAAGCTCCACAGGATGCTAAGAAGGAATATAAGGCAGATACGTGTCATTTCTGTAACAAG
This sequence comes from Nicotiana tabacum, assembly GCF_000715075.1. Lineage (NCBI taxonomy): Eukaryota > Viridiplantae > Streptophyta > Magnoliopsida > Solanales > Solanaceae > Nicotiana > Nicotiana tabacum. The sequence goes on from NC_134091.1 coordinate 128,307,723, forward strand.
AAAGGACACTATCAGAAAGATTGCCTGAAACGTAAAGCTTGGTTCGAAAAGAAAGGTACAATTAGTGCTTTTGTATGTTTCAAATCAAATTTAATAGAAGTTCCTAATAATACTTGGTGGCTTGATTCTGGTACAACTGCTCATGTATCTACTACTTTGTAGGGATTCTTTACGATCCAAACTATAAATTCAAATAATGATTTCTTGTTCATGGAAAATTGCATGAAGGATCCAATTGAAGGCATAGGGACTTATTGTTTGATCATGGAGACTGGACGTGACCTTGATCTATTACAAACTCTTTATGTACCTTCAGTTTCTAGGAATTTGATTTTTTTTTCAAGACTTGATGTTTCTGGATTTGATTTAAAGTTTGGAAATGGATGTTTTAATTTATATAAGAATGCTATTTTTTATGGTTATGGTTTTCTTAGTGATGGTTTATATAAATTGAAACTCGATATTGGTTTTTCTGAATCCATTCTTAATGTTCAACATAATGTTGGAATTAAATGTAGTTCACTAGATGAAAGTTCTGCTTACTTGTGGCATATACATTTGGGGTCATATATCCAAAGAAAGGTTAGAAAGATTAGTAAAGAATGAGATTTTTCCGAATCTAAATTTTACTTATTTTACTATATGTTTGGATTGCATTAAGGGAAAACAAACCAAGCATAGTAAGAAAGGTGCCACAAGAAGCACCCAACTTCTTGAAATTATACACACAGATATTTGTGGACCCTTTGATGTTCCATCTTTTGGTGAAGAAAAATATTTTATCACTTTTATCGATGATTTTTCACGTTATGGATACATCTATTTGCTAAAAGAAAAATCTCAAGCAACAGATGCTCTCAAGGTGTTTGTTAATGAGGTTGAAAAGTAATTAGATAAAAAGGTGAAAATTATTAGGCAAGATAGAGGTGGTGAATGTTATGAAAAATATAATAAATCGGGACAATGTCCAGGTCCATTTGCAAAGTTCCTCGGGGAACACGGCATATGTGCACAATATACTATGCTAGGAACACCTCAACAAAATGGTATTGCAGAAAGGCGTAATCGAATACTTATGGATATGGTTAGGAGTATGATGAGTAATTTCTCATTATCCAAATTATTGTGGATGTATGCTCTTAAAATCACTGTATATTTATTAAACAGAGTTCCTAGTAAGGCAGTTCCAAAGACCCCTTTTTTAACTATGGACAAGAAGGAAACCTAGTTTAAGACACTTGCATGTTTGGGGTTGCCCAGCGGAAGCTAGAGTTTATAATCCACAATAAAAGAAATTAGATTCTCGAATAGTAAGTGGTTACTTTATTGGTTACCCAGAGAAATCTAAAGGGTATGTGTTTTACTGTCCAAATCATAGTTCGAGAATTGTTGAAACCGGTAATGCAAGATTCATTGAGAATGATGAAGTTAGTGGGAGTGTTGAAAAGCAAAGTGTGGAAATAAAATAGGTGAGGGCCAATATTCTATTACCCACGAATGTGCCTACTTCCACACAAATACCAAATATTGTTCCAGTTGTTGAAGAACACTTTGATAACACTGAGCAATATTTGAATGAAACACTTCTTGAAGAAACTGACTCACAAATATCTGACACAAATGAATCACAAGAAATTCCATTAAGAAAATCTCTAAGAGTTAAAAAATTGGCTATTTCGGATGATTACATGGTTTATTTGCAAGAGTCAGATTTTGACATTGGTCTTAATAAGGATCCGGTTTTATTTTTACAAGCCATAGAAAGTAATGAGTCTGGCAAATGGATTGATTCCATGAAGGAAGAGCTAAAATCCATGGAATACAATAAAGTCTGGGATCTCGTTGAATTGCCAGAAAGTTCTAAGAGAATCGGGTGCAGATGGGTCTTTGAGACCAAACGTGATTGAAATGGCAATATTGAACGATACAAAGCCAGACTTGTAGCCAAGGGTTATACTCAAAAAGGAGGCATTGATTATAAAGAGATCTTTTGACCGGTCTCAAAGAAAGACTCCTTAAGAATTATTATGGTTTTGGTGGCTCATTATGATTTAGAGTTACACCAAATGGATGTAAAAACTATTTTTCTTAATGGAGACCTCGAGGAGGAAGTTTATATGGACCAACCAGAGGGTTTCGAAACTAAAGAAAAAGGTCAAATGGTGTGTAAACTGAAGAAGTCAATATATGGACTTAAACAAGCCTCACGAAAATGGTATATAAAGTTTAATAATACCATAACATCTTTTGAATTTGTGAAAAATACCGTTGATCAGTGTATGTACCAAAAGATCAGTGGGAGTAAGTTTATATTTTTAGTCCTATATGTTGATGATATTCTACTTGCTGCTAATGATTTAGGCATATTTCTTAAGACTAAAGATTTTCTCTCTAAGAATTTTGAAATGAAAGATATAGGTGAGGCATCCTATATGATAGGAATAGAAATATTCCGTGATAGATCACAAGGATTATTGGGATTGTCTCAGAAAGGCTATATCGAAAGAATTCTAGAGAGATTTAATATGAACAATTGTTCAGCAGGAATTATTCCAATTTAAATAGGGGACAAATTTAGTCTCATGCAATGCCCTAAGAATGATGTAGAACGAAAGGAAATAGAATCAATTCCTTACTCTTCAATTGTTGGTAGTCTGATGTATGCTCATACTTGCACAAGATCGGATATTAGTTTTGCGGTCAAAATGCTAGGAAGATATCATAGTAACTCAGGAATTGATTACTGGAAAGCTGCAAAGAAAGTTTTGAGGTACCTGAAAGGAACAAAGGATTACATGCTCATGTATAGGAGATCCAAGCATTTGGAAGTTGTTGGATACTCGGATTCAGATTTCGCTGGATATATTGACACTAAAAAATCCACATTTTGTTATTTGTTCCAATTAGCTGAAGGAGCAATATCGTGGAAGAGTGCCAAATAGTCTGTCATTGCTACATCCACGATGGAAGCAGAATTTGTGGCATGTTTTGAAGCCACAATTCATGCATTATGGTTGCGAAACTTTATTTCAGGACTTGGGGTTGTCGACACCATTACCAAGCCGCTAAAAATTTACTGTGATAATTTTGTAGTAGTATTCTTCTCCAAGAATGATAAGTACTCCTAAAGTGCCAAGCATATGGAATTAAAGTACTTTACCGTCAAGGAGGAAGTTCAGAAACAAAGAGTGTCACTTGAGCATATTAGAACTAATCTCATGATTGCAGATCCGTTAACGAAAGGTTTACAGCCAAATACATTTAAGGAATATGTACATAGAATGGGTCTTGGATGTATTTATGATTTTTGACACTCTAAGCTCATTTACGTGTTTCTGATATACATTAATGATTTCATGTTTCTCATAATGGTGTACACATTATTGTTTTGAGATGTTACAGGATAAGTCTCAATGGGACATTATTGTGGACCTTAATATTTTATAGCTTATGAACCTGATACGATAAATTACTAATGTTGTAGTATATGGAAGGGAGTATGTAGACAAATTATATATAACCGCCATAACTCACATTTACTAGTTTATCGTATTGTGGTATTTATGGTGGACATTATAGAAGAGATTTGTTTATGCGCAACTAATGTTCCTATATTAAATATTAATATTATGTGATTATTGGGGCAAGTGGGAGAATGTAAGATTTTCTTATGTTTTGGTAGCCCAATAAGTTTAAGGTCCATAATTAATATTTAATTAATGAGCAAATCTCATCTGTCCGATCGATTACTTGATGGACGTACCGGATTAAATGAGAACCTCTATAAATTGGTCCTCTCCCCACCCAATAGGGTTACCATATTTTATTTTCTCTCTTCCATCACTAAAGTCGGCGGTAACGAAAGCTAGGGCAATGGGCGAGAAACCGATTTAAATTAACGCTTCCGCTTCACGAAGATGACTTACGATTTAGGTATATTTTCTGTACGATTTTGTGTAAGATTATCATGTTCAAGATCCTGGTATGCAATTAAAATTTATGCTAACAGTTATAATATATATTCTCTATAACAGCACTTCGCTATAACATCCAAAAATATTCGGAACAAACGATACTATTATAGAAAGGTTTGACTGTAGTTAGATTAGGCAGGACATGACATATCTTCATAAACCTTAATAGGAGGGTGTGAAAGTAGAGAATTAGGGTAAAAAAAATTAGTAAGTAGTCGAGAGTATTTCTTTTCCAAATAGTATTACTGTATTAGTATCATGCCTTTTCTTTTTTAGATTTCTATTACTACATGTTATTTTTATTACTTCGCTTAACTTATTATCTTGCTATTGTCACTGCTTTTTTTCTCATGGCATCTCTAATACTGTATTTCTTTTCCAAAACTGCTGTGATTATGATTTTCTTGAGTTAAGGGTCTATCGAAAACAGTCTCTCTACCTTTAGAAGGTAGGTCTGCGCACACACTACCCTTCCCAGACTGCCGTACGTAGGATTTTACATAACGGTATCATAATTTGAAAAGATGGACAAATGAAAAAATCACTGTAATAACAAGTGTCATTTTCTATATATATCCCCAATATTTTTATTTTTTCTATAAATATCTACTGAAACATTTCAACCAAGTGGTGTCCCGTGACACCGCATAGTATAAGGTGCATACACCCCTACCTCCCAAGATCGTACTCGTGAGATTGTACTGGGTATGCTGTTGAAAATGAACCTAAACTTGATGTATGACCTAGGGGAAAGATCATGAGTCACAAAGGGAATACAACTAGTCATTTCGTTGTACAGTCAGACCTCTATATAATATCCCTATATAACAACATTTCTCTATAAAAACTAAATTTTTTCGGAATTAATTTTTATGTTATGTTATAATATATGTTCTATATAACAATATTTCGCTATAACATTCAAAAATATTCGGAACAAACAACAGACCGTAAGACTTTCTTAATATGGTAAATTACTTGAAGCTTAGAATAATTATGTAGTGGCTTATCATCAAAAGAATTAAGAAGCACAATGAGTTGAGGAAGACAAGTAAGAGGAGTAACTGCACTAGGAATTAGATGTGCATTATTGGTTTAGGCCTATAGGACAAAGATGTTTGACCAAATCAGTGAAGTTAAAGCATAAAAGCGATTCTAAAATTTTTCGTACCATAGTATACTTCGGATACTGATACTGCTTAAATGGGCCTCAGAAACCTTATCAGCCCACATAAAGAAAAAGAAAAATGTCAAAATTGTCATTCTACTATTTGAAATTGAATAATTTTGATAATCGTTAAACTTTTGATCTAATATTACCCATTAAAAAAGTCTCGTTTTTATCTTTGATCGCAAATTTAAACTAAAATAAAAAATTGAGTAGATGTGTCCTTTTATCTTGAATTATTTTTATGCGTGAAGAACACTCATCTTATGCTGAAATTCCATTAACAGTAAGGATACTTACAAGATGATTCAGTAACGACAAAGGCATAAATAGACAAAAAAAAATGTAAGAAAGGGTAAAGTGGAGCAATTTAAGTTAGGACAAGGTTTAATTCGGCCACTTTCAAAGAAAAAGAAAATAGTCTATACGTTTCAATTTACAATTTAGATAGATAGTTTCCTTATTAATCAATTCAAAAAAAAATTACGCATTTTTATATTGAAAGATGATGAACTTTAAATATTTTATTTTAATTATTTTACCCTTATAGTTATAAATATCATGCCCCACAAAACTTACCCACAAAGATTTTACTCAAACTTTTAGGATAACACGTTTCAAAAGTTTTTTTTTTTTATTAAACTCTGTGCCGGATCAAAAGACCTTATCTAAATTGAAACAGAGTGAGTGAATATACGATAAAAGGCTAAACAAACAGTTGAAACACAATCCCAAAATGGAATCATTGCATAAGAAAGGTATAAGGTGGGAATCAGAACATGATTAACCTTCAACCAAGCAAATAAAAATGTTTGTTACAGCACTAATCCTTCGGTTTCCGGATTGGAACAAGGAATTAACTAGTCTTACATATGATAGTTCTTTTACTTCATAGTAAAGAGACTTTCTTCAACTTGAAAAAAAAAAGGTGCAAGATTTGATTATACAATTTCAAGGGTAGGAAAAATATTATAGATGTAATTTGGAGCATTCAGCTTTCGGTTCTCCCATTTCCCATTCTGATTAGGCAGTGCATAAAATATATTCCACATCTTTTTTCTTTTTCTTTTCAACATCATTTAACGTGCACTTTCACGCACCGCTCGCATACAGACGTGTCCATTCTTTAGCTGCAGGATTGAAAAATAAAAAGAAACTGAATCAACAGACAATGTACTTCGACTTTTTACTGCTACATAATAGAAAGATCGGGAAGGCAAATTACCCGTTTCAACAGCTTCAGCCTCATTCGACTTCCAGTGCTTCGCAATATTCTCAGAGAGTGGATCATCTGGATTTGGTGCACTCAGAAGAGCTTGAATGCTGAAAAAGGAACCAAATTATTAACAATCTAGCGGCTTAAAGCCAAAATTTGGTGCTCATGTTCAAGAAGTTCATTAGATCCTCAGGAAGAGCGTGTACAACAGTACATGAAAAGATAATATCCAAGAATACTCAGTACTTAATACCTCAAAAGAACGGTACGAATCTGAAGAGCAGGACTCCACTTGTCCTTAAGAATATCAAGGCATATCCTACCAAGCTTCATAACAACGGCCCATGTGAGCGAGGTAGCTTGTGGCTTAAATCTATGTATAACATAATCGAGTAACAGAACAAACCTTATCAATGTTGGGATGATATATTTTGGTGAGAAATCGAACCTGTTCCAGTATGCAAACTTGATCAATGACAGAATTAACAGTGGCAAACAAAATAGCCAAACTTAATTCATGTTTTAATCCATACTGCAAGCATGCACACAAGCATATTATCTCTACAGCCATTATGTCCAACACTACATGTTACATAGAGGTAAAAGCCCATGAATTATCCCGAAAGGGACAAGCCTCATGCAAAGACCATGAAAGGCTAGGTCGAGGAAGCTTCACATTCATAAACTCAACCATGTAAAACACTTCGGAAAGTATGCGGTATTTATGCAGATTTACGGTCTCCATATCGTACCTATATAAAATCCTGTACCCCCTTCATTCCACTTTGTTTGGCATAATTTGACCCAGCAGAAAATAAAAGGAAGGAAGACATTTGAAACTTGGTCTTGATATGCCATAACACATTGGGAGAAGCTTGTGGTATTAAACATGTCATAACATTTGTGTGGCTATAAAAGCTTCTCATTGAAGAAATACAGAAATGTTGCATTCTTTTGGAATGATAATAAGGAAAAAGTGCCAAACAAAGTCAAACAGAGGGAGTATCATTTTTTTGGTGCTGACCCAAGCATTCGAGGGCAAGTGACATAGGACATCTTAGCATCTCAAGGCCTGAGGCATCTTTGTCCTCCATGGTAGAAGCAAGGTTGAATAAAGTTCTTTACCTTGATTTTCCAACTGCTCCAGTTTAAATATAGAATAAGTGCGATTACCAGCCTATAGCTAGGTATCAACAAGCCCCATACCCATCACTTCCCTACATTGATGCATATTATCTAACACCTAAATGACCAACTTACACCCATCTTATCCTCACACTATTCTTAAGTTTCTTCCTCTCAAGTTTCTTCCCACATATCTCAATTTTAATATCTACGCTAGGACATATATCTGATTCCTATTTAGCTTTCACAACTGTACCAAAACTGCATCCTTTTTGCAACTCAGTTCCCAAAAGGAAATTCAAGAGATGCTTATGGCAATATGAGCCAAACCAAATAAAGTATCTGCGAAGTTTATGAAAGACTATCATCTTTAACTTTAAGTACAACCAACAATCACTGACACAATAAAACTTTGCTCCAGGAAGACAGCCTGATTTAACATTTTCATCATGAACAGGATATTAGTCATGAGAAACAGACAAAAGGAAAGTTCCAAGTAAGAGAAACACTACAACTGTCCCAAGCACCATTGTGACCAGTAAAATCTCAGTCAACAGTTACAGAGCAAATGATCTGTACTAGAAGAGCAGCCTTAACTTATAGTACTAAATTAGTGTGACATAGTCCCAACGGATACAATCATGTTAATATATTTATTGTCGTGAGCTATGTAATCCATGCGATACACATTGATATTGAAAGTTTATTAGCAAATAATATGATCGAGTTACAAAATCTAAACCTGCACACATACTTAAATTGAACATTTAGTAGTACACAATGATGAAAATTATTAAGATGGTGAAACTATAAAAGCAGCAAGTTTGAAAGTTCAGATTCAAATGTAGAAAGGCGCATCAGGAGATTTTAAATGTTAACACAGACATTAAGGAGGTTGCAGTTGATGCTTCCTGACCAATCAGTCAAATCAAGTACTTCATGATCTTTCTGAACTTTGTAGCACAATATCCAAGAAAAAACTCCATACAAACGCAAGCAATATAATTACTGAATATGCAATTAGAGAAGCCTATCTCAGACTCCGATAATCCGCTGAAACTTGCCAAACATTCATTAATGTGTTCAAATACCTTCGGAGCAGCCATTGGGTACTCTTCAGGCAAAAAGAGTTCCAGTTTGAAAACACCTCCTACACAAATGCAGCAAGCAGCGAAATCAAGCAAAGAAGATTTCAGCAAAAAAATATAAATGCACACGGTCAGAAGAAAATATTATTCAAAGTATAACACAGTGTTGTGAAAAGCGAGCACTTCCTCGCTTAAAGCGAGAAGCGAAGCGAGGCGAGCCATCGAACGCTTCTGTTAGCTGAAGCGTAGCAGGTTTAAAAAAGCGCTCGCTTCCCATTAAAAAGCAAGAAGCGTCGATGCAAAGCGATGCGGAAGAAGCGAGCGCTTCTCTGTATTACAGGGCTGCCAACCTATTTAATTAAAAAAAATGTTCTTTTTTTAAAACATCATCGACCAGCAGCAACAGAAAGAGGCGACGACCTAGGGTTCAAGTTTTTTACACTTTTCAACTTCAAGATCATCAAGTTTGGTCCAAGTATGTGATTTCTTCTTCCTCCTCCTTATTCTTCTTTTTCTTTCACTGTTTCAGCGTCCAAATAGCAGCGAAATGCTGGCAATTTTTTTTTTTCCCTTCAGTTCTTCTTTCTCATTCTTCTCCTCTTCTTCTTCATTTTCTTGCACTGTTTTTTTGTTTGAAATGCTGATGAAGAAGAAGAAGAAGTTGAAGAAGATGACGAGCAATATAATAATGATAGTGGAATATAAGAATTTGACAATCTTGTAGAAGAATAGGATGCTCATTTTGTGCTTTAATTGATGCTACTCTTTAGTTTTTATATTGAAGTATTGAACATTTGCTTACAGTTACATATGTGTTGTCAATGCAGTATTTATTTTAATATTTTTTTTAAAATTCCGCTTCACTTCAAAAAAGCGAGCGCTTCGCTTCTCGCTTTAAGAGAAAAGGGGCTTGTCACTTTTCCTCGCTTCACGCTCTTCACAACACTGGTATAACAAGAACATATCACCTATGGTCCAACAATAAGGATAAACCAGTTAAACTAAAATAAAAGAATGTAACATACATGCATATCAAAGCAAAATTAGAAGGCATGGAAGTCTTGCATCTGAATGCCATTTTACTAGAACCATATTCAAAGAATTGTACAAAGACAGCTAGCTTTCCATTACGCAGTAGTCAGAAATATGTCTAGACATACACAGCTAACATGGGCAGAATGACAGTGGAATAATGGGGGTTGGGACGTCTTTAGCAACTTAAATATATTAAATTGACAAATGCAGCCCCACATCCCACTGTTATTGCAGTCAACTCGTAAATTTAACTTCAACATCTGCAGGATTAATTAGTTAAACACCAGGTGATTTCATGTTTTATGTGAATCATTTCTAATAATAAATCAAAAACATCCACAAAAAGAACTGCAATATGTATAATAATTAATCATTTTTATACAATGTGAGGCACAATAGCAACATGGACTTTCATTTCCGGATCCATAATTTTGAGTTTACGGGTTTTAGATTCTAGAAAGGGAAGCTTACCGGAAACAACCTCTCTATCCTCACAAGATAGGGGTAAGGTACACACTACCATCCCCAGACCCCACGGTGTGGGATAATACTGGGTATGTTGTTGGTGTAAAGGGCAGTTTATTGGGTTATGAACAAATTATTTATACATATTAAGTGGATTTCTTCAAATACAAAGTCTTGTCCGCTACTGGGTTCTGTTGAACCCGTGACTAGAACTCTAGCTCCGTTTGTACTTAGCATAATTGTCATAATTGATTGAGTAAATTACCTTCATAAGGAGATTGTGTTGGACCAAGAATCATGACATTGAAGTATCGCATATTTTCTTCCGAAGGAGATGCACTTATTCCCGGCGCTGCAGTTAAATTTAAACCACTACAACTTTTTAAATTTCTTAGCAATACAGGTAATAGGCAAACTTGCAACAAACTTCAAAAGGAAATAACACTTGCTTGTACCAAAATTAATAAACGAAATCACACCAACTATATGCGGAAATTCGAGAAAAGAAAAGCACAAAATTGCATTTTGGACTAAAGAAAGAAGTAAAAAAGGTTCATGTAGTTAAAAAGATAACTTTAATGCTTCAAAGCGTATTCAAAAATTCAGGGCAAAAACTGAAAATTGCATCTCGGATGGAAGCAGAGGAGAGAAAAGGTTTGTGTAGTTAAACTGTTAAAGATATGACTTCAATGCTTCAAATTGATATCTTCATTTTAGTATTTTCTAAGCACAGTTTAATGGGAGACGAAGTCAACAATTGATCGGCAAGAACTATTAAACAACAAGAACAACTATGCCTAAATCCCAAACTTGTTGAGTTCAGCTATTAGAATACTCTATATCCATTTCGCTCTATTTGGGTGGGATTCCAGTACTCAATAAATTCTTTTTCAGGAACGAAATACACCCTCCATCTCAATTTACGTGACACTCTTTTCTTATAGTCAGTCCAAAAAATAAAGTCGCCTTTCCTTATTGACAAACAATTTATCTTTAGAATTCCTACTTCACTCTTAATGAATTGATTTCCAGCCACATAAATATGTATAATTTATTTTAGACCACAAGTTTCAAAAGTATTACTCCCTCCGTTTCAATTTAAATGACACATTTTTCTTATTAGTCCGTTCCTAAAAGAATGACACATTTTTATAAGTGAAAATAATTTAACTTAAAACTTTTTATTTTAACCGCTTTATCCTTAATGAGAAGCTTTTAGAGCCATAAAAATATCATGGCCCCACAAAGCTTTGCCCCTTAAGCTTGAACCACATGTTACAAAAGTCTTTTTCTTTTTCTTAAATTTGTGACAAGTCAAACTACATTATCTAAATTGAAACGGAGGGAGTACTTTCTTTCTTAAACTCTGTGCCGAGTCAAATACCGGAGTAAATGCTAATATGTGGCTTCCGCAGAGATAAACTTATATCCCCTTTGTCTCATTTTATGTGACACTCTTTTCTTTATAGTTTGTCTAAAAAAGATGACACATTTACATATTTAAAAAAAAATTAACTTTAAACTTTTAATTTTACTCAATAATAATTATTAGTCACACGTATATCTATCACTTATTTTATTTAGATCATAAGTTTTAAAAGTTTTTTTCTTTCTTAAACTCTGCATCCAATCAAACAACATCACATAAATTGAAATTTAAGGGGCGAGTTACCGGGCTCGCTGAGAAGACGTTGAGTTTCCTGTAAAATCACATAAAACCAAAATTCAGCAAAATTTAAACTGAATCGAACTCTGAACAGCAAAAAATAGATCAAAAACCCTAACTAAAGGAGTAATCAAACAAAGAACATAAAAGATCAAAAGCTAAAACAGGAAATTAACCTTAATAATTCTTCGAGGAAGATTGCTGTTGGCCATTGAATTGAATCGAAGTTTTTTTTTTTTTGGTCGCAGAAAGTTTACGCTAAGTGGCTCGTTTTTTCTAGAGAGAGAAAGTAGAAATGGTAAGAGAGTTTCACACTCTTTCTCTCACTAAAAACCTGTGCTTAATAGGGTTCCATTGAAATTCTTCTTTTTTTGCCTTTTTATCGCCTTTGTATTATTGTTGCGAAAAAGTAAAGATTCTGTCCCAAAAAAGAGGGTTTTCCCACTGAAATTATTTTATTAAATTAAACAAATTGATAGTTGATCGTAAAAACTAAAAAATAAGTATATTTCAGTAAAAAAAATGTTTACATTAACAAGATTAACTTTGTTGATTTATCTTATAATTTTTAAAATATCATGTCATTTCTATAAGACCATTAAAAATAAAATGAGAAAATTAAGCTTTAGAATTTTTCAAACATAGAAAGGTGTTACTAACATTTATTGGACAGGACAAAACAAGGAAATAATATTATGTAAAGTGAAAAGGAGGTATATGTTGTGCGTTTTATACTTTTTGCATTAATTAAATTATGTGTTATAAGTCTTCAAATACATTTTGATGACAAATCAATTAGTGGCGAATAATAAATTTAAGATTAAAATAGCACCTAATTTTTCGATTGCCCTATGTTTATTTTATTTTCTTACTCTTTTCTTATAGTCGAAATTTGGTAAATAACTAGAGATCTCGGATTTGAGCATCGGATATGATTCTTGATTGGAAGCGCTTCACTTCTTATTAACCCTAAATGACGGACTCTCTTGATCAGACTCGTTAGTTTTGGAGTTCAAAAAGAAAGTTCCATAATTCAATTAAAGATAGATAGAAAAGATAATATCGTTTTAGAAAAAGATAAAATAGTTTTAGACCCCCTAATTGACCTCTAAGTATATTTTGTCAACGTTGCAGGTTCGTTATGTCTATTTAAGTATATTTTGACCACTTTCATTGGTTGACTACAAGCTAATAAGGACAATTTGTTAGTACAAAGTCAGATGTTACTCCATTTTGTGACATTATGCCGTGTATATATATACTAGATGAGGTTTTACCCGTGCTTTGCACGGCCTAACAATTTCAATTTTGATATAATCGGTTTGTGCATTTCCTAATCGCTAAGGGTCATCTCATACAAGGGATACGAATAATAATTTCGGATAGAGTTTGTGATTGTATGAACTCATATTTAGTTATAAGTATTAGCTAATTCTGGGATAAATTTTACACTAAAATAGTGAGTTTAACTATCACATGTAGAAAGTGGGATAGCTAATCCCATGAGATGAGATATACTTGTTTATTCCACCATTATACCAAACAACTCCTATGATAATACATTTTGCTATTGTCTTTGTCTAGAAGAGTTGATTTATTTCTTCCAATTTCGAGCAAAAGTTTACTGTTAATGCACTTAGTAGGAACTTAAACTTCAGTAGCTTTGTTCTAGATCAGTAAGAACAATCGTGGCATCCTTTTTCTCCCAGTTGTTCCTCTCTTATTTAATTTAGTTTTTGTTGTTTACCAACCTCCTCCTCCTTTTCTACTTTTGTTTTTTGTTGAGGTTTTATTTTAAGATGTAATATTCTTAAAATGAGGGTGAATGGGAAATGGAGAAAAAATGAAAATTTGAGTAAAATTTTAAGTTTCCCCCTCTTAACAATGAGACATTGTCCCATATTAGAAGTGGAAGACATTTTTGGTGGGTATATATATAATTGCTCTTCTTGTAGCTCTTAAAGAGTTAAGAAGAAAGCAAGCCTCGCGCCGTCGTCGTCGCTCGCTCGCTCGGCTCGGCTTCGGCTACGGCTTCGGCTTCGGCTTCGGCTTCGGTCAAATGATTGATTGATTAATTTTTTGGACCAAATTTATTTGTTAATAGTAAATATTAACGTAAGATTATCCGTATTTGTAACGGATATTTTCTAATCCGTGTATTGATAATTTGGCAGCCGGATAATGGTCTTCCCACCATGAAGTGCTTGCTCCACAAATATGAAGTGCTTGCTCCACAAATATGTAATGCTTGATCCACCATGAAGGGTGGACGTTTGGTCTTGCACTCCTTCTTGGCTGCTATATATATGAGCAGCAAATGTTAAAGAAATACCAAAAAACTCAACATACAATTCGCTCAACAAATTGGCTATACATTGCATTCCTTCCTCTCAGAACTTCCATACGTTTTTCTGAGTATATACTCCTTCGTTCTGCATTGTTTTTAACTTCAAACAAAGCAACTGTAAGTGTGATTTGCTACCGAACTTTGTGTTCGCCGAAACACTGGGGTTTGAAGTACCGCTACACCAGTGTGTTATTCGTTCTATCCTGGGAGGAAATAATCCATTACCTTGGGTACTAGGAGGGGATTAAATTCCTTAAGGAAACACTGTGAATTCAGTGGGCTCGAATTTATTATTATTGTTTCATTACATTAACTTATATTTTGCAGAATTAATATTTACAAATACAGCAATATTGACGGGAATAACATTTTTCTCCTTTCTTTTCAACTTCGCCCTTTTTTTTCCCAAGGACCCTTCCATTTAACAACTTAACATAAACATAAAGGGAAGTGTTTTTTTCACTTTACGATTTCATATTCTTTGAAGAATGGAAGCTACGAAATTGCATCTTTGCTTAGTTTAATTGAAACTTTTCTAACTAAATATACATTGTGACAAATTTCAAGACCCAAATAGAGCTTAACGATTATATATTGAACAACCAAATATATGAAGAAAGTTTCTTTTTGTCTTTTATTTAAGTTTTGAAATGTTATTCGAAAATTTCTTCAAATCCAAACTAAAATCTAAATTGATTCAACTATCCTTCCTAGACTAATCAAATCTTGCTTAAACCTTTCTTCGCCAAAAATATTCGACATTTAAGAAACTTCAAAAGTGTAATAAGCTACAATTTGCTTTGGATAAATAAATTAATAAGTAACGAACTCAACTAAATGTAAACATAACCTCGACAATTCAAAAATCAGATTCTAATAACGAAATGCTTGTAAACTTTCTTTCAAAATAAGATCATATAAAAGATATTGAAAAGTTTAACAAACATATTTATTATTAAATATAAGAATAAATTTATGAGTTGATCTTAACGAAAGGAATGATGATTTATATCGTCGACTCCAACTTGTTTGGAACTGAGACATAGTTGTTGTTGATGTTGTTGTAAATTATTTTTATTCTTTAAAGTGTATGTTAGGAAATTATTTTTATTCTTGAACAACCATACATGGGAATTGGTTGATCTTCCTCCTGGAAATAAACCTTTGGGTTCTAAATGGATTTTTAAGAGAAAAATCAAAGATGATGGCACTATTGATAAATTCAAGGCAAGGCTCGTAGTCAAAGGGTATAGACAACGAGAAGGTCTAGACTACTTTGATACATACTCTCCAGTTACAAGAATTACGTCCATACGGATGTTAGTAACATTAGCTGCAGTGTATGGTCTTGAAATTCATCAAATGGATGTTAAGACGGCCTTCTTAAATGGAGAGTTGGAGGAAGAAATTTACATGGAACAACCTGAAGAGTTTGTGGTTCTAGGTAAAGAAAAGAAGGTATGTAGACTTGTTAAGTCTCTTTACGGACTAAAACAAGCACCCAAACAATGGCATGCGAAATTTGACCAAACAATGTTGTCAAATAGTTTTAAGATAAATGAATGTGATAAATGCGTGTACATTAAAAATGTTCCAAATCACATAGTCATTGTTTGCCTATATGTGGATGATATGTTGATAATGAGTAATGACATTGCCAACATAAATGCTACTAAGCGTATGCTCAATAGCAAGTTTGATATGAAAGACTTGGGAGTTGCTGATTTAATTCTGGGAATTAAGATCAATAAGACTCCTCAAGATCTGGCATTGTCACAATCTCATTATATTAAGACAGTACTTGAAAAATTCAAGCACTTGGGCTTTAAAGTTGCAAAGACTCCAATTGACGTGAATCTTGCATTAGCAAAGAACAAAGGCCAAAGCATATCACAATTGGATTATGCTCGTGTATTGGGATGCTTAATGTATATCATGAATTGTACACGACCAGACATAGCTTGTGCTATAAGTAAACTGAGTCGATATACGAGCAATCCAGGCCAATCTCATTGGATGGCAATGAAACGAGTTTTGGGATATTTAGAACATACCCAGAACTTTGAATTGCACTACAGTAATTTCCCTGCGGTGATTGAGGGATACTGTGATGCAAATTGGATCACCGGTTCAACTGATTCTAAGTCCACGAGTGGATATGTATTCACTATTGGTGGAGGAGCGGTATCTTGGAAGTCGTCCAAACAAACATGTATTGCCCGCTCTACAATGGAGGCTGAATTCATAGCCTTAGATAAAGCCGGTGAAGAAGCTGAATGGCTCCGGAATTTCTTGGAAGACATTCCATTTTGGCCCAAATCGTTGGCACCAATATGCATACATTGTGATAGTCAAGCGGCAATTGGAAGGGCTGGGAGCATCATGTATAACGGTAAATCTCGTCATATACGACGAAGACATAAAACCGTTAGGCAATTACTCTCTAGAGGAATTATCACAATTGACTATGTAAAGTCAAGTGATAATGTGTCGGATCCACTTACAAAAGGCCTAACTAGAGAGGTAGTTGAGAAATCATCAAGGGGAATGGGGCTATGGCCGAGAACAAGTCATTGTGGCGGTAACTCTACCTAGAAGATTGGAGATCCCAAGATCTAGGTTCAAAGAGATCAAACAAAGTCATTAATGACGGTTCAACATTGTCAAATAAAATTTTAGTCCATTCTCGTGATGAGACAATGTTCAGTACCAAGGATAAAGCATTAAGGCTTTTTAATGATTTCTAAATTTGATACGGGGTATATCAAATAGTGTATCTACAGGATGACACGTTTAGGAATCACCTATTTAAGTGTGAAGTGTGAGCCGCTTCAAGGAGAACTTTGTAAGGCCAGTTCTCTACGCACTTATGAAACCAGGCGGTGTTCATGGCTGAAACGAACACAACAATGAGAACCAAAGACGGTTAAGGGTTGATTGTGTGACTTATGGTTGTCTAGGTATACACCAAAGATCGATGGTTCAAAGATATCAAATCTACCGATTGACCGAGTATATCCGACATAAGTTTACTACGGAAAGTTCAAAGGGAAACCTACTTATCCAGATGCAATTAATCCTTGCTTGTAAATCACACAGTTTTTTCATGCATACTTCCGTGATATAGCCATTCCCCATTCATGTGGGGGATTGTTGAGGTTTTATTTTAAGATGTAATATTCTTAAAATGAGGGTGAATGGGAAATGGAGGGAAAATAAAATTTTGAGTAAAATTTTAAGTTTCCCCTCTTAACAATGAGACATTGTCCCATATTGGAAGTGGAAGACATTTTTGGTGGGTATATATATAATTGCTCTTCTTGTAGCTCTTAAAGAGTTAAGAAGAAAGCAAGCCTCGCGCCGTCGTCGTCGCTCGCTCGCTCGGCTCGGCTTCGGCTACGGCTACGGCTACGGCTTCGGCTTCGGCTTCGGCTTCGGCTTCGGCTTCGGCTTCGGATTTGGATTTGGATTTGGATTTGGTCAAATGATCGATTGATTGATTAATTTTTTGGACCAAATTTATTTGTTAATACCAAAAAACTCAACATACAATTCGCTCAACAAATTGGCTATACATTGCATTCCTTCCTCTCAGAACTTCCATACGTTTTTCTGAGTATATACTCCTTCGTTCTGCATTGTTTTTAACTTCAAACAAAGCAACTGTAAGTGTGATTTGCTACCGAACTTTGTGTTCGCCGAAACACTGGGGTTTGAAGTACCGCTACACCAGTGTGTTATTCGTTCTATCCTGGGAGGAAATAATCCATTACCTTGGGTACTAGGAGGGGATTAAATTCCTTAAGGAAACACTGTGAATTCAGTGGGCTCGAATTTATTATTATTGTTTCATTACATTAACTTATATTTTGCAGAATTAATATTTACAAATACAGCAATATTGACGGGAATAACATTTTTCTCCTTTCTTTTCAACTTCTCCCTTTTTTTTTCCAAGGACCCTTCCATTTAACAACTTAACATAAACATAAAGGGAAGTGTTTTTTTCACTTTACGATTTCATATTCTTTGAAGAATGGAAGCTACGAAATTGCATCTTTGCTTAGTTTAATTGAAACTTTTCTAACTAAATATACATTGTGACAAATTTCAAGACCCAAATAGAGCTTAACGATTATATATTGAACAACCAAATATATGAAGAAAGTTTCTTTTTGTCTTTTATTTAAGTTTTGAAATGTTATTCGAAAATTTCTTCAAATCCAAACTAAAATCTAAATTGATTCAACTATCCTTCCTAGACTAATCAAATCTTGCTTAAACCTTTCTTCGCCAAAAATATTCGACATTTAAGAAACTTCAAAAGTGTAATAAGCTACAATTTGCTTTGGATAAATAAATTAATAAGTAACGAACTCAACTAAATGTAAACATAACCTCGACAATTCAAAAATCAGATTCTAATAACGAAATGCTTGTAAACTTTCTTTCAAAATAAGATCATATAAAAGATATTGAAAAGTTTAACAAACATATTTATTATTAAATATAAGAATAAATTTATGAGTTGATCTTAACGAAAGGAATGATGATTTATATCGTCGACTCCAACTTGTTTGGAACTGAGACATAGTTGTTGTTGATGTTGTTGTAAATTATTTTTATTCTTTAAAGTGTATGTTATGAAATGACAATTTTCTCCTTCTTTTACTTTTACTGGAATAGTTTTAATCAAATCTATGTTATGGTAAGAAGTTTAAATAAAAATGGATCTTTAGTTATTAGTGATTACTAACCAAGTTTTTTTGCTAAATTAAGTAAAACATTGCATGATTAGTTATGTTCATTTTTATAATGATACTAACTTTAAGTTAACTCATGAATAAGCATACTAATTAAATAAAATGTTGAAACTCTAATATAATAACAAAGTAACATTTGAATAATAAAATTAGTTTTGTTAACGCATGAAACCATACACCTTCTTATAAACCAACATAGTCTATCAATAACAATTTAAAGTCTATCAACTTGTAAACCAACATAGTCTATCACTAAAAATTCAACGTGTCAGCGTGGGACCCATAAAGGGACATTTTAGTGAGGACACTCAAAATATCATGTAGTAGCTACAGTAAACCAACTATACAAATGCCCTTGAACCGCATGAAATGACCATGATACCCTCTTATAACTCCCTCTTATAAGATATTAGAATATATGAGTGGATTTAGTTCCATTCATTCATCTCATCTCATTCTTAGGTTGCTAGTATTCGGGTGCGTACTTGGTAACTTGTTCACTTTGCAGTAGCTCGCAAACCAGATAGGAGATGTAAATCGTCCTAGGCAAACCCAATATTATGAGTTTTGATTGAGACTGCTGGTAAGAGGAATCGATCTCAAGTCTCTTATGTAAAAATCACTCACTCAACCAACTCAGTCAACCTTGCGGGTACGTTTGCACTTATTATTACAGAAAAATATCGTATGCATAAAGTATTCTACGACGTTCGACAGAAAATCTTGGATATGAACATTCTTAGATCCCAACATTTCTCTGTCCTGCACACCCGGAGAACAAATGCTCCAATTTTTGAATTATTATTTTAACAATGCCAAACTATGGAGATATGTTCATTATATTTTTAGTCGGTGGGCGTTAAGTTATTTATCGTGAGTATGCATATTATTCTCTATTTTTAATCAGAGGTTTCTATTTCAAACTCTAGAAATAAAATTATCTTTAATGAAGAATACCTTAATTTACCCTTGAATAAGATTTCTCGATGCAAAAT
This sequence comes from Nicotiana tabacum, assembly GCF_000715075.1. Classification (NCBI taxonomy): domain Eukaryota; kingdom Viridiplantae; phylum Streptophyta; class Magnoliopsida; order Solanales; family Solanaceae; genus Nicotiana; species Nicotiana tabacum. The sequence goes on from NC_134091.1 coordinate 128,327,565, forward strand.
TAGATTAATCGGTCTCCAAAACAAATGTTATACGTCAAGTGGAAAACCAAAAGAAAAACTTGCATGGATACTCACGATCTTCAACTTGAAGATATAGTTAAACCGATTCAAAGGTGACCATCAACCATGGATTGGGCACCGATCGATGTCGGTAGTGATAAATGTAGACTTTAGAGCAGTGAGTTATGTTTTTTTTATACGTGTATCAACAGAGGCGGATCCAAGATTTAAATCATATGGATTCAGTTTTTAAAGTTTTTAGTATTGAACCCATTATATTTGTAAAGTTATGGGTTCATATCTACTATTTTGCAAGTTTAATAAATTTATACATGTAAATTTTTACTCTGTGTCAAAAGTTATAGGTTCAATTGAACTCGTCGATAATACGCTAGGTCCACCCCTGTGTACCAATTTCTTCACACCACATGTTATACGGTTCAAGTTAGAGATAATAAGTGGGCGCTTAGACACAACAACAACAACCCAGTATAATCCCACTAGTGGGGTCTGGGGAAGGTAGTGTGTACGCAGACCTTACCTTTGCCTTGGGATAGAGAGGCTGTTTCCAATAGACCCTCAGCATCCCTCCCTCCAAGAACTCCCCATATCCAGCACCACCACCTCCTCGGGGTGTTCCAGTGTGACCTTATTTCAGTGCTACGCCAGAGAGCTCTTATCGGCCCCCAGCTATTCAGGGTCCTTCCAATAGGTATTCAGGCTCCCTGGGTCAGACTCTTAGTCAGCATCCCATCGCACTGAAGAGTTGTTACGAGTGCGGGGATCCCAGTCATATGCGGAGATTCTGCCCTAGGCTTTGGGGTAGATCAGTGCAGCAGGGTCAACAACCTATGATTACCGCACCAGTTGCTCAACCAGTCGTTCGACCACCAAGATATGGAGGACATGTGGGTAGGGGTCGTCTTAGAGGTGGAGGTCATCCAGGTGGAGGCCAGCCAATTGGCGCTACAGCTCGGTTCTATGCTTTTCTAGCCATACCAGATGCAGAGGCCTCAGATGCCGTGATTACAGGTATTATTTTTGTTTGCGGCAAAGATGCCTCTGTATTATTTGATCCAGGATCTACATATTCATATGTGTCCTCTCTATTTGCTCAATTTCTAGGTGTTTCTCATGAGTCCTTGAGTACTCCTATTTATGTGTTCACTCCTGTGGGTGATTCTGTTGTTGTGAATAAGATCTACCGGTCCTGTATTATTACATTATGTGGTTATGAAACTAGAGCAAACTTTCTATTGCTTGAGATGGCCGATTTTGGAATTATCCTGTGCATGGACTGGTTATCTCCATATCATGTCATCCTAGAATGCCATGCCAAGCCTGTTACCTTGGATATTCTAGAATTACCTAGGTTGGAGTGGAAGGGTTCGTTTGTTAGTGCATCTAATCAAGTTATTTATTTTATGAAGGCTCAACACATGGTTGAGAAGGGTTATTTAGCTTATCTAACCTATGTTCAGGATACTACTGCAGAGACTCCAACTATTGATTCAGTGCCTGTAGTTCGGGAGTTCTTCGATGTATTTCCTTCAGATCTTCCAGGCATGCCACCTGATCGTGATATTGATTTCTGTATTGATTTGGCTCTAGATACCCGGCCTATATCAATCCCACCGTATCGCATGGCTTCAAAAGAATTGAAGGAGTTGAAAGATCAGCTTGAGGAGTTACTAGCCAAAGGGTTCGTCAGACCGAGTGTATCGCATTGGGGTATACCAATATTATTTGTGAAGAAGAAGGATGGAACGATGCGAATGTGTACTGATTATCGTCAATTGAATAAAGTCACTGTAACGACCCAACCAGTCGTTTTGACTGTTAGAACCCCGTTCCCCTAAATAAGACTCCTCGTATGTGCTTTTATTAATTTATGACTTGCGGGGATGGTTGGTTTGGAATTTGGAACTGACCGGGTTGAAATCGGAACAATTGGTTCCTTAGTTTGGCTTTAAAAGGCCAAGTTTGACTTCAGTCAACATTTTGAGTAAACAACTCCGGAATCGGGATTTGACGGTTCCAATAGGTTCGTATGATAATTTTGGACATGGGCATATATTCGAATCGAGTTTTTGACAACCCGGGAGCATTTTGGTGATTAATAGTAAAAATTAACTATTTGAAGGTTTAATGTTCTTTAAATTTGGTTTGTAGTAGGTTTTGGAGTAATCAAGGTCCGTTTGAAATTTTGAGCCTGGAAATAGCTCCGTATTGTGATTCTGGTCTTAGGAGTGCGTTCGGATATTAATTTGGAGGTCCGTAGGTCATTTCAGAGTCATTTGGCGAAAGTTAGAAATTTGAAGGTTTTTAAGGAGTTTGACAGGTAGTGGACTTTTTGATATAGGGTCCGGAATTCGATTCCGGAAGTTGGAGTAGGTCCGTATGGTGATTTAAGACTTACACGCAAAATTTGGTGTTATTCCGAGTAGTATAAGTATATTTCGGCGCGTTCTGAGTAAGTTTGAAGAATTTGAAAATTTTAAGTTGAATTAATTTGGTTTAGGGGTATGATTCTTAGTTTTGATGTTGTTTGACACGTTCCTAGGGTTCGAGCGAGTCCGTTTTATGATTTCATATTTGTTGATATGTTCAGGCAGGGCCCCGGAGGCCTTCGGTGTTAACCAGATGAGGCTCGGACCAAGGTTGGATTTTTGAAGAGCAGCTGTTGCATCAGGCTTCTGCTGCAACCACACCTGCGCATAGGCAGCCGCAGGTGCGAGCTCACAGAAGCGAGCCCCAAGCCGCAAATCCGAAAGAGAGGGAGGCAGGCATTGGTGCAGAAGCGGACTCCTGGGCACACCTGTGGATGCGCAGAAATGACTCCCTTGTCCGCAGGTGCGGAGCCTGGCCAAAAAGAGAAATCCCGCAGGGTTTTCCGCAGGTGCGGAGCCTCAAGTGCGGCTAGCCCTCCGCAGGTGCGAAAAAGCTGTTCGGGCAGAATGTTAAAAAGGGGCGAGACTGGGCCATTTTTGTCCGTGTTTCCTCCATTTTTGGGCGATTTTGGAGCTTTTCGAGGGGGGATTGCTACTAGCAACTTGAAGGTAGGTTAATTCTACACACCTTGAGTTAAATATATAGATTATGGGTAGATTATAACTGGTAAATCTTAGAAATCAAGGGTTTAGATGAAAAACCTAGATTTTTATAAAAATGAGATTTTAACCACGACATTGGTTATGGAATTGGATAGAAATTTTATATTTGAGTTCTTGAATTTATAGGTAACGTTTTCCTCAGAAAATTTCTAGAATCCAGGCCCGTGGGCCCGTGGTGAATTTTAGGAATTTTATCATTTTGGATAGGGTAATTTATTTAATAAATAAATTTTGAATTATTGATCACGTATTAATTATTTTATATAATTTTTAGATAGTTTCAGATTTTTCGGCATCGAATTGAGGTTTTACGCGGCATTTGATCGGAAAAGTGGACTTTAAGACAAGGTAAGTTAAATGCGGGGGCTACGTACGCACGAGGTGACGAGAGTACGTACGTAGCTTCTATTTATGTTAAAGTCCGGGTAGTTTAGAACTCAAATCATGAATTACATGTGTAAATTACATTCTTTATTTAATTAAGCTATTAGAAATATATTGTGCATTTTTAGGGAAAGATATTAAAATATGAAAATCTCATATACTTAATTTTCTGTTTAAATTAATTAATTATTAAAAGAAATTGTGCATCCTCTCGTATTAATCTATCAATAAATAAACTCTCATTCCGGAGGTACATAAGAAAATATCATCGTTTCTTGTAGAGCGGGCCGAACGCCTCGGTAGTATAGATGCATCTATGGATCGTGCCGCATGCCCCTCGGTAGTGTACACGATACTCTAGATCGGGCCTTACGACCTAGACAAAAATCGTGCCTAATAATAATAATAATTACTCGATATTTTGCTATTTTAATTGCAGCTTAGGAATTTAATTAATAGATTGGGAATTGTTGCATATGAAGGAATTTAATTATTTTTGTTGGTTAAATAAAATTTATCGTTAACTCAGTGACTCAAGTTGCTTTAAATATATTTATTTTTATGTTATTTAATATTATTGACCCATAATGAGTGGCCAAGTCGACCATCTCATCTCTACCTCTTCGAGATTAGGCTTGATACTTAGTGGGTACATGTTATTTACGTACTCATACTGCACTTGCTGCACATTTTATTGTGCAGGTACATATATGTCTAGCGGCCTTGTTGGCGTAGAGGTGTGGTTAAAAGGTGGGGACTTAGGTGAGTTGCATTCTGTATTACGACGTGCAGCCAACATAGTCTCCTTCAGAGTCATTATATTTTTCTTGTCTAATTTGTATTCCGGATAGATGGTGTATTCTATTTTAACTCCCTAAAAAATGCTCATGCACTTGTGACACCGAGTTTTGGGGGCAATTATGGGTTGTTTAGTAATTTAGTTGTTAAATTATTATTACTTATTCTATGAGTTCTATCTTTACTATTTAATTGAGGAAATTTTGATTTCAAAATTACTAGAATGGGTAATTAAGTTAATCAATTATAGTTGGCTTACCTGACAGTGGTGTTGGGCACCATCACGACCTTTAATGGATTTTAGGTCATGACAACATGGTATCAGAGCACTAAGTTCACTTAGGTCTCACGAGTCATGAGCAAGTCTAGTAGATTCTTGCGGATCGGTACAGAGACGTATGTACTTATCTTCGAGAGGCTACAGGGCTGTTAGGAGCACTTCCCTTCTTGATTCCTCATCGTGCGATTTAATTCCTTTGAGGCTTATGCCTTTGTTTCTTTCCTATTCAATCTTGTACGACGTGGAACGCTTGTTATAGATCGAGAATTGAGGAATTGTAATAATACTACAGATGTGGTGCAGGATGTTTCTCCCTACGTAATTGATTGGGCTATTGTCGTCGCCTTGCAGAACGGTGTTCTGTCATTTCAGCTCAGTAGCTATATCTCGGATGGTTTTGAGGCTATGCACTGGTTGCTACGATTTCATGAGTTATTATCTCGTGGAATTGAAGTAATGGCGGGGTGCTCGTTTATGTGTTGACGCAGTGAACGACTTGAAAGAAGGTTATTCTCAGTACATGATGTAGAGGTTCAACATTTAATTCCAGCAAAGGAAAGGTAATCGTACTATGAATGCTCAGGTATGGTGTTGATGGAGTAATGAGGCTTGATATTTTCGAGCGTAGTAGAGTTTTCAATTGTGATGTGGTGTCACCTCCTTGTTAAATGCATTAAGGTTTGCCGGTGTTATGCTTTTCTTTAACTCGCCTTCACGGCTGGGTGTTAGGAATTGGTATCGGGGAAGCAGTTGTCAGAAATCACAGTGTGCAGTGGTTCAAGATTGAATCGGTGTTCCTAGTGTTGATGGCTCGAGAAGGATGATCTTCGGAGAGGTTTAAAGCTGGTAACGACCTATTGGTTCAAGTGCTACAGAGACAGATTTTGAGTTAAGGCAACAATTGGGTAGTAAAGGATAAGGAAGGACATGTGGGAGGTGTCTTGTGGTGGTTAAGTTCCTAGAAGGCCAAGTGTGAGATACAGAAGTCGAGTAGTTGCTTAAAGGAGAGGGTTTGACCAAAGTGGGAGAGTGGCAAGGTAGCACATGGGTTACGGGGTAGGATAACTACACGTTTTGAGGAATGTTTGGAGTTATTTGGGATTCATGGTGTACAGTGACTAGGTCTACAGACTTAATTTGGAATGTTGGCTGTTATACTGGGGGAAGATTGGATGCGACAGAAATGAGTTTGCCTGATATGAAGAGGAATGCAACATGACTTCGGGTTGGGATATATCGTTGCATCTTTAGTCGATGTCAACGGGGAGGGAACAAACTTGTACAGCCGGTGAACGAGCACAGGCTCAGGATGGTTTATTGGTTTCATGGAAATAGAATTCGGTGCAACGTTGTGGGAGGATGTCAGTATGGAATTTCCACAGGTGGGATATCTCCTATGAGAAGGTTAGCGGTTGCGTGGTGTTGATGGAGCTTCTACGAAGAATTTTACTGACTGTCCAGTAAGAGGTCAAGTTTGTGAATGTGGTTAGTGATTCAGAATGTTCATGAAATGTTTAACATAAGGATTCCGAGGAATGTGGTGAGTCGATTATGCGAGATTGTGTCAATGGGGGATAAAGAGTCTTGGTGGGTTCCAGAGTTATGTAGTTGTAGCTTCAAGCTAAGTGGGAGAGCCCAATCGTCTACAATTGGAATGCATGGTTATCTATTTGTGAGGTTTCTGGTTATCGGTGTATTGGTGGGTCCTTTCAACTAAGGAAAGAAAACATCAGTGGTAATTTGAGCAAAGGATTTGGGGAAAGTGTGCCATATTTGGCCTTATCGATTCATATTCAGGTTTTGGGAAGACTCACAGTCTATGCTCCGTGTTGATGTAATGTACAAGGAAGGTGAGGCAGTCGGGTGCTTCTTTGAGAAAGTGTTCAACTACTAGAAAAGCCTTGGAGTTGATTATATTCGGGACCAGGTCGGAATGGGTGACTCTCAACAATGGTCCTAGTGGATTCAAAGTATCAAGCTTTTGCAGCAGATTTTGAAAAGGGTTTGGGTTATTCTATATTATCTTCGGTCTGCGGTGTAGCATTGGGGGAATGGGAGAAAATGACTTCGGATTCATAAAGGAAATATCAGAATGGGCGTATCAGTTGAATATGCAAATGCGCGCACAAGGAGGGTATGAGATGGTTTGTGGGTTTTAAGACAATGTGATCCCGTGAAATGGGGTCACTCAGGACGAGTGCGGATTAGGTTCATTACGTTGGAATGGAGCTATTGTTACTATTTCTAAGGTAAGTAGAGAATAAATTGGAAGAAGCGGGATGAGTTAGCAATGGTTGAATTGGCATGATAGTGACGATGATCAGTTCCTTCAGCGTGTTAAGTTATACAGGTGGTTGTAGCGGTACGTGCGAGGCTTGACGACCGCCGAAATTTGATTTATTTGGAGGTAGTTGATTCTAATGGCTTTGTTGTGTAAATGGAGTCCGGAAGAGTTATGACAATTGAGATCACGGTTTGAGGTTGTGTCTTTTTCTACTATTTGGGGAAATTCAGTTGCGTGTTGCATTGGCCCTTATGAAATGATGCTAAGTGGAAGGTTTCTAGCCAGTGAAGTGTTTAATTCTACTAGTAGTTCAAGGGGTATGGTGAATACGTGTATTATCGCGTAGCGTCATGATAGGTGCAGTGAACGACATGAAATTTGAAAGTTGAGGATCAAGGTTGCAGTTCGCTATTGATAGGGATGCCACGAGCTCAGACGAGCAGGGAAGGATTAAGATGTTTAGAGCAAATTGGTATTGTCTTCAACGTCACATGATATCAGTGTTATGTGTAAGAGGCTTTGTGTATTGATTTGCGGATCCTTGATTCTTCTTGCAACATTAATATGGCCGGTGGTATGGATGTGTAGATTTGTTATATGTTGTGGAAGGCCGTGAGAGCGTATTCCATGGGAAGATTGTATAAGTGTGACCAGTAGTCACTTGATTGATTAAATATTTAACAACCAAATATAAAGATTTTTGTACTATCGCTAATGTGAGAATTTATGCCTGAAGGGCGCTCTATTCAATTGGTTGAGAATTGTTAAAGTTTGTTTCGAATTCGATGGTTGTTCTTGCGTGTCATGGAAAAAGGGTCGTTGTGGATCCTTGAGAGATCATTTACCCAAGCATGGTATGATCAGAATCGGTTTGAGGTTGGTTGATGGGTCCAAATGTGGATGTGTACTCTACACCAAACTGGGTATGTTCATTCAGCATAGCATTCCTTATGGAAGAATATTCGGGAGTGGGATGTTAATTTTGTCGCCAGCTATTTCATGCGATACTTTATTGTGCCATGTGGACTGTGAGACGACCTGATTATTTGTACAATGGGTTGAGGTCCTGCACAACGGTGGTGTTATGCGAGCAGGATGGCTCTCGAGATACAGATCATATATCGCACCTTAGCTGTGCTTGAGTTTCATGGCGTATGACGCTACCCGTCTCTCCAGGATTTACATTATGCACTTGGCATGATATTCAGGCATTCCTTAGTATAAGAGTTACAGTTCAATGTATATTTTCCTTAGATTATTGCATGTGGATTAGGTGGCACACCGCCACGGGTAACATGGTTGGATCGGGTGGCATGCTGCCACGGGTATTATATGTGTATTGGGTTGCACGCTGAAATAGCGTGATGTTGGGCACACTTCCCTATATCTATTCTTGTGTGTTTTGTTCGCATTTTTCTGAGAAAGATTCATGACATCTTTTCAGTTATTAAATTAGTTAAGCGGTTTGAGTAGCTCTTTTCAGAGTTCGTTTTCTTTATGTATCACATTCGAGTTTGTAGTTGTTGGGCACTGTCACGACCCAAACCGATGGGCCGCGACGGGCACCCGGTGCCTTACTCAACCGATTACTAATGTAACATATCTTTCTTATTACATCATCATATACACATGACATACGAGCCTAATAGGCCAACATGATCATTAATAAACTCAAAACATAGGCCGACAAGCCCCGCCATAAAGGTCAATCTTTCATATACATGACATCTAAATCATACTGACCAAACAAGCAACTCCAGAGCAAATAGAGTGCATCGACATCTTCCGCTGAGCTGATCGCATACTTGGAGGACTTTCGACCTGTCTATTGAGACCTATGGGCATGAAACGCAATGTCCCCAAGAAAAAAGGATGTCTGTACAAATAATGTACCGAGTATGTAAGGAATGAAAACCAGTAAATAATAGGCATGAGAGAAACATGGAGTAAAAGACTCGACATGTATGTTTGCATAGCTCTGTGAGTCATTTCATTTTTTTATAATGTGATGCATATGCTTATAAATGTCATACCATGCATAGGTATATGCGTTCATAACATCATCAAGTCTCTGAGGGCATCCCATCATATCATTTCGGCCACTGTGGGCAAATTATCAACGTATACCAGCTGATCAGGTGGTGGTGCGTATATAACATCGTAACCTTTTTCCATATCCCATATACATATAATATACGTGTATATAATGCCATCTGGTCATGGGTCAATGTATATGTATAAAAGCATGAAATGCATAAGAAATACGTTAATAAGATTTCTCGGAATGTCATAGAAATAATATGCCTGTCAGATAAACTTTATCAAATACGTATTTTTCTGAGACCCATGAATAGAAGATATAATAATAATTCACACGGGAAATCAAGAATATAGACACCCCTAGTATTCATATGAATAGAGTCATTTATGAAAGTTGTGTATTTTGCTCGTTTCATTTGTATAATTTGGACCATGCCAAAAGAAAGAAGGGATAGCCTTAACATACCTGGAGTAGGAAAAAATCTGTATGATATTCTTGGAAAAGGTTGCACCATACTCCTTTAGAATCGCAAAATCTCACGTTGCTACGGTGCTAAGAAATCTCGTTGAAATTGTTTTGTTTCGAGAGTAATGTCCGTTGGAGCCAACATAATTATGGGAATTGTTCCTGCTGTATTTGAGATTAACTTGGAATTTTGGAAGAAAGCTATATGTTCCCTTTGATTATCTCAAGTCCAAACTTTAAATATGCTTACGGAAGTGTCATGTGTATGACACTTAAATGTCCACCTTTCATGCCAAGTTATGAGTCACTTAATGTATTTCAAAGGGGCTGCCACGTTTTTGCTTTAGTCTTTATCCAAATTAATTATTAATTAACTAGGTAATGTCCCATTACCTAATAATTAACCAATTACCTACAATTAAGAATTATTTCTACTTACTTAAAATACTACTCACTTTTCACATACCTTATATACCTTACTATTATGGTCCTGTAGTACCTTGTATAGCATTAGTCCATAAATACCGAGTATTTTAGCTCGGGCCGAATTTTACTTTAAAATGTCAAACTTGACGAAACTCATTTTCTTCCACTCGATGACCCTCTCACCTTCACGGATTTACTCATCACTTGTTTGAAATAACATAATGCTTATAATCTCAAAATAATCCCATTCCCGAACTTACGTCGATTAACTTACGATGAAACTTTAACGTACAAAAATGTGGGATATAACATCTCATTTCCGAGCTTATATCAATTTACTTATGGCGTACTTCCATGTACGAAAACATGGGGTGTAACATCATTCCCCCTTTAGAACATTCGTCTTCGAATGTTGACTGATGCACTTATCATTCTCATAACCCATAGATCTTGCGAATACTTTAATACTCATCTTGCCATTTAGGCAACTGTTCTTTGAATAAATCCAAAGGCCAGGGCATTCCCCCCTTTAGGCCTCTTTCTTGCACAACAGTCTATGGTCGAAATTTTTCTAATCTCGTAACTCTTGCTACCTTCTGTCATGCAGCATGTACGACCTTTTCCTTGTATGTGTGCCTATGTGACTCTTCTCTCCTCTTTCCTCCAGCTTTTAGCCAATCTTTAGGCCTTACTTTGCAAATATATATATAAAGAACTTGATAAAATGTCCCTCTGGGCATCTGTAGGTATACTGAAGTTCTTCGCTCGGTACTTTGTCGAACTTACAAATATTGTTATGCCTTATTTCATAGATCCGCTTATCCATTCGTATGACTTTACTGCATTTAGGTAGGTCTTATTATACCATAACTCTTACTTTGATTTATCGTTACTGAGGTCTGCTACTGAACTCCAGGTTACTTTCATTACTTATCCTATAAGTATAAATCTCAGTCCTTTAATGCTTCTTCATTACTGTTAATCTTAAGAATGATGGTCTAATCTCACCTTACATGGGTATTTTAATCCTGTATAATTCATGAAATCCTCTTCAAGTCATTACTCAATTGAAGGCCAAACGTCATCCTTTATCTATCACAATCACACCCTCATTCCACTATAGATGCTATTAGTCTTTAGATTCGTTTGAGTTCATTCAAACTATGCTGAACTTTGTATAACTTAGAGAAACCATCAGCTCTCTTGTTTTCACGGGCTTAATCCTGAGGACTTATCCATTCTCATAACCTTCTCACTCGCCCTTTCTTATCCTTACTCTTGTCTTCCTAAAACCTTGTCGCTTTACCATACTTTAGCTTGCGACCTATACATATCTATTTATACTACTCGCAACCTTTCTTCAACTTGCTTGCACCACAGATTTCTTTGTGTTATTTTAGAATATCAAGCAAGACATCACATCATCTCTAACTCTTATTTACTCTCTTAACTAGATCTCTCTCGGTACCTAGAAACCATAGGCTGGAAGACATACCGCTTGCGATGCCGCTATCATTCCTGGATACTGAATCCCAGCACTTTTAGCCTTCTTTCCAAAGTATGGACTATCCACAACCTTCTGCATTTGAGTATCTCGTACGTTGTTTACCTTTACCTTACTTACCTTAAAAATCTCACATCACATTTTCTATATCTTTCATGACCTCCCTTTTACATAGGTATAATTCACGTCCGCAACTTGAAACTCTATTATAATACTTGCACCTCTGATGCATACACAATCCAGTGGGAGCTTCATACTTCTTATGAGGCTGGTACTTCTTCTAACTAGCTTTATCGTAGAGCCAATATAGAATATGGCTACTATACTATCTCTCTTATACCTCTGATATCTAAGAGTAATCCTGCAATGTTCTCAATCACGAGGTATATGATTTTCTGGGTCTAATAATCAGATTCCTGATTTACTTCATTGATGTAACTCTTTAGTTTCCTCCTTCTTCTGATCAGCCTTTATGTAGGCTTTAGCTATCTCTTGATTTTCGGCTCATAGAATTACTTATTACTTTAGCCTTTCATGGGCGCTATGGAATATTCATGATATAATCTTCTGATAATTCAATCCTTTGTCTATGCCCTAGGCTCAATTATTTCTTTTAATTTATACCGGAGTCTTCTACGGCTGTATGATTGTCAACATATATGTTGCATGTATAAAAACTCTGAACTCTTAAGTGCGTTCATAACATAACTAACTCTGAATTATCAATTGAATGATTTTTTTCGTTCCTTCTCGACTCTCTTTAAATGTAAGCAATTACTTTTCCTGGTCTTCCTGCCCCTTGTTGCATGCATACTTAGCTTATCTTAGTTCCCACGCATTCCGGGGTTGTTTGTGCAACCATATGGTCTCGAATATTACTTTTGATTTTTTTTCTCGTTTATTAGCCACGTAGGTGCCACTTTATTTTGGAGTGCACACGATTTTGTAGTGAGGTTGTTTTTACATGACCATTTCTCCTTTAAGTTACTATGTTTAGGTTGAAGTCGTCTCCCTTATTTCCTCAGCTAGTATTTTGTTGTAGTAATTAGGAAGACCCTCTGGCTCTTGTAAAGCTACGAGCTTATTACATCGTATACTCGATGGACCTTTTGATGTCCTTCATTGCCTATAATTATCCGTAGTTATTTACCTCCACGTCCTTATGCTTGTAGGGCTGCTTTTGAACTGAAGTTTTGATTGTCTTCCCAGTGAGACTATCTTTTATTTCCATAACATTCATACGGTACCTTTAACTACCCCGACTCCTATCTGAATATTTCTCAAGTATTACAATGTCATATCTGCGAGACTGAATTCCCCATGTTGGGGTTCACTATGTTTATCTTGCACGATCTGTTGATTTTTCTGTATCCTCTTGTCTAGCCATAACTTGGCTCTTCTGAATCAACTACTAACTACTCATTGGCTCATTCTCATATCAATACTCTGCGTAATCTTTCGTGGGTCATTTCCTTGATCTTAACTTACGTCCCGCACTGGCTCCTTATTAATCAATAACATCTCGGGCATGAAGCCTTACTTCCTCTCGTTGACGTCGTGTTTGCATAATGCTCTGGTATCGTAGCATATCTGTAGGCTTTGAATAAGTGCAATCTCATCCCTTTTTCATTTTATCGCATTCTTCCTTTACCATTCCATAATTACTAGAACTACTTAATTCCGACTTAATGCCACATCACTCCATATTCCCACTCTTTAGGGAAGTACTAATATTTAGCGCTATGACGATTTACCTATAGATGCTTTACCTCTTCATCATTGGCGTCTTCTCATACTATCGATGACCCTTACTCGCCTTGCGGTAATCCTTCTGTACCAAGGATAAGGAAATTCCTTACTCGCGCGGGTGGCACTTAGTGTAACTGGCACACATAGTCCCTTAAGCTTAACTTTGTTTACATTGCTTGCTTTAGGGAAGCGTCTTCCTGAATAACCATTCTCTGAATTTCTCATGAATCTTCTTCTGTTGTCCATTCTATTATCGCCGGATCAAAATCTAAAACTCTCATGATGCCGACTATTATCCAATCACTCAGTCCCTAATTCATGTTTAGTTTGTCTTGTTTACCAGCCCGTACTGACTTCTATTATTCTGGGGTCTAACTTTTCCTTCCGGTAGTTGCGTTGGATTCACGAACTTATTTCTTGAAGTGAGGATATGACTTTATGGCCTATACTCTTTTGTTGTCTCAAGGCCTGTCACTTCTCGTCTTTTCCTTCTTTTGACCTACCGTTTTCATCCATGTATCACATCTTACTCTTAATGCTTCATTAGCTCTCTTCTTATTTCCTGCTAACATTTTTGTCTATCACTTTATCTGAAAACTTCAACAAGATATTCTTTTGCTCCATCCACTGGCTCTTTGGGTTGTCTAGTATTATCTCTCTACTAAGGACGGGAGCCATACTAAGATAATATTTATCCCTTCCAGGCTTCCAGCACACATCTTTGTGGTACTCATATCAAGCTGTACTATTTTAGAGTGCACCATCTGGGTGTCTCACAAGGAGATCTATTAGCACATTTGTAATATCCTTCAGAAAGGTAAACTAATGAAAACAATTCATCCCCCCTTTTGGGTCACTCTAACCCCAGCCGATCCTGATATCCCGTCCTTCTCTTGAACCGTATATGTTATATCCCATAGGGAATAACTAAGATCGACGTAGCCAATTGTACATACCTCTGTTACTGTTGAATGTAACTCAAAAAGCTTATATTCCTCTTCTTGAGTTGTAAGTACTGTTAACCTTTATTAACTGGGCGCCTCGTACCCTTCTTCATCTTGCTTCTTTTGCTTGTTGAAACTTGTATTTATCTTCTGAATCTCCCATTGTCTTTCACCATAAAGGTGGATAGGTATTCTTGCCTCAAGACTCTTTACCAAGAGGCTTACACATCTTAGTACACACATGATCTACTGAAGACCTTATATTTACTTATCATAAGCATCATGAAAAATCGAGTACCTCTAACTCAACTCTTCCATAGTCACATTCAATCTCTTACCAACTGTCTTTCTGGATGTAGGTATCATCTTATTATGAATAAAATAGAAGTTAGGAATTTGAATTCTTACAACTGAGCTCTACCACACGATCTAGAGTAAGAAGAAAGAGTGACAGTCCTAAATGCCCCGTAGCCTCCTGCTTATAAGTGTGGCGCACGACACACCCATAAACAAGACTCTACTAGACACAACTTGTAGACTCCCTAGGACAGAACTGCTCTGATACCACTTTTGTCACAACCCAAACTGATGGGCCGCGACGGGCACCCGGTGCCTTACACAACCGAGTACCAACATAACGTATCTTTCTTATTACATCATCATATACACGTGATATACGGGCCTAATAGGCCAACATGATCATTAATAAACTCAAAACATAGGCCGACAAGGCCGTACAATATTTCATATACATGACATATGTCTACAAGCCTCTAAGAATATATAATTGTCATAAAGGTCGGGACAGAGCCCCGCCATACCAAACAATACACATCTAAATCATACTGACCAAACAAGTAACTCTAGAGCAAATGGAGTGCACCGACATCTTTCGCTGAGCTGATCGCCTACTTGGAGGACTCTCGACCTATCTATCGAGAACTGCGGGCATGAAACGCAGTGTCCCCAGGCAAAAGGGACATCAGTACAAATAATGTACCGAGTATGTAAGGAATGAAAACCAGTAAATAATAGGCATGAGAGAAACATGGAGTAAAAGACTCGACATGTACTTCTGCATAGCTCTGTGAATCATTTCATTTTTTTATAATGTGATGCATATGCTTATAAATGTCATACCATGCATAGGTATATGCGTTCATAACATCATCAAGTCTCTGAGGGCATCCCATCATATCATTTTGGCCACTGTGGGCAAATTATCAACGTATACCACCTGATCAGGTGGTGGTGCGTATATAACGTCGTAACCTTTTCCCATATCCCATATACATATAATATACGTGTATATAATGCCATCTGGTCATGGGTCAATGTATATGTATAAAAGCATGAAATGCATAAGAAATACGTTAATAAGATTTCTCGGAATGTCATAGAAATAATATGCCTGTCAGATAAACTTTATCAAATGCGTATTTTTCTAAGACCCATGAATAGAAGATATAATAATAATTCACATGGGGAATCAAGAATATAGACACCCCTAGTATTCATATGAATAGAGTCATTTATGAAAGTTGTGTATTTTGCTCATTTCATTTGTATCATTTGGACCATGCCAAAAGAAAGAAGGGATAGCCTTAACATACCTGGAGTAGGAAAAAATTCATATGATATTCTTGGAAAAAGTTGCACCGTACTCCTTTAGAATCGAAAAATCTCACATTTCTACGGTGCTAAGAAATCTCGTTGAAATTGTTTTGTTTCGAGAGTAATGTCCGTTGAAGCCAACATAATTATGGGAATTGTTCTTGCTGGATTTGAGATTAACTTGGAGTTTTGGAAGAAAGCTATATGATCCCTTTGGTTATCTCAAGGCCAAACTTTAAATATGCTTACGGAAGTGTCATATGTATGACACTTAAATGGCCACCTTTCATGCCAAGTTATGAGTCACTTAATGTATTTCAAAGGGGCTTCCACGTTTTTGCTTTAGTCTTTATCCAAAGACTTCAATTAATCCACCACTAATTATTAATTAACTAGGTAATATCCCATTATCCAATAATTAATCAATTACCCACAATTAAAAATTATTTCTACTTACTTAAAATACTACTAACTTTTCACATACCTTATACACTTTACTATCATGGTCATGTGGTACCTTGTATGGCATTATTCCATAAATACCGAGTATTTTAGCTCGGGCCAAATTTTACTTTAAAATGTCAAACTTGACAAAACTCATTTTCTTCCACTCGATCACCCTCTCACCTTCACGGATTTACTCATCACTTATTTGAAATATCATAATGCTTATAATCTCAAAATAATCCAATTCCCGAACTTACGACGATTAACTTACGATGAAATTTTAACGTACAAAAATGCGGGATATAATATCTCATTTTCGAGCTTATATCAATTTACTTATGGCGTACTTCCATGTACAATAACATGGGGTGTAACAGGCACATTGTGGCATCATAGGAGGTTTTTGGCAGTATCTGAGGTGGCTTATTGCCTGAGTAGCTTATGCTGAGGGAGATGCGATTATTGGAAATGGAATCAGTGCGAGCAGATTTATGTGAAACATATTAAAGAGCAAAAATTGTTATTTGGTTCATAATGAGGCAATGGTTCTTGTCAGAAGGAGAAACTCAATAATATGTTGACTCGGCAGTTGGTTATGAATTTCTACACATTTCTTCCATCGTGGAAGCATTTCAAGAGTTGGAACATGACTTATATGTATCATGAGGTGTGTTGTGAACATCAGATTCGTAGAGTTTTGACTATTGTTATCGGAGGATGTCATTATGGTCATGTGAATGGTGCAGTGCATGGTCTAAATTCAACAAAGGTATGCAATCCAGTATTGGGGCATCGTGTAGTGATTGATACGGTGTTCGTAGGTTGGAAACAAACATAGTGGAGAATTCTGGATGTTATAATTGGGATCTAAGGCTTAATTACCTAAATAAAGGGAAGAATCTTCAGATTTGCTCGAGCTAATGTGCTCAATTGGGTGTGGTAGCACGGGTAGGTGATCGAAGTGTTAAACCGTGATTTTGGACAACTCCGGAACAACCCTTAGCACGTTCTAGGAACGTATATTTAAGTGGGAGAGAATGTAACGACCCAACCGGTTGTTTTGACTGTTAGAACCTCGTTCCTCTAAATAAGACTCCCCTTATGTGCTTTTATTAATTTATGACTTTCGGGGATGGTTAGTTTAGAATTTGGAACTGATCGGGTTGAAATCAGAACAATTGGTTCCTTAGTTTGGCTTTAAAAGGCCAAGTTTGACTTCGGTCAACATTTTGAGTAAACTACATCGAAATAGGGATTTGATGATTCCAATAGGTTCGTATGATGATTTTGGACTTGAGCGTATGTTCGAATCAAGTTTTTGACAACCCGGGAGCGTTTTGGCGATTAATAATAAAAATCAACTATTTGAAGGTTTAATGTTCTTTAAATTTGGTTTGGAGTAGGTTTTGGAGTAATCGAGGTCCATTTGAAATTTTGAGCCTGGGAATAGCTCCGTATTGTGATTCTGGTCTTAGGAGCACGTCCGGATGTTAATTTGGAGGTCCGTCGGTCATTTCGGAGTCATTTGGCGAAAGTTAGAAATTTAAAGGTTTTAAGAAGTTTGACCGATAGTGGACTTTTTTATATTGGGTTCGGAATCGGATTCCGGAAGTTGGAGTAGGTCCGTATGGTCATTTAAGACATGCACGCAAAATTTGGTGTCATTCTGAGTAGTATAAATATATTTCAGCATGTTCGGAGTAAGTTTGAAGAATTTGAAATTTCCAAGTTGAATCAATTTGGTTTGGGGTATGATTCTTAGTTTTGGTGTTGTTTTACATGTTCCGAGGGTTCGAGCGAGTCCGTTTTATGATTTTACACTTGTTGATATGTTCAAGCTGGGCCCTTGGGGCCTCGAGTGTTAACCGGATAAGGCTCGGATCAAGGTTGAATTTTTGAAGAGTAGTTGTTGCATCAGGCTTCTGCTGCAACCTCACCTGCGCATAGGCAGCCACAGGTGAGAGCTCGCAGAAGCGAGCCCCAAGTCGTAGATGCGAAAGAGAGGGAGGCAGGCATTGGCACATAAGCAGACTCCTGAGCGCAGAAGCGACCCCCTTGTCCGCAGGTGCGGAGCCGCAAGTGTGGCTAGCCCTCCGCAGGTGCAAAAAAGCTATTCGGGCATAATGTTAAAAAGGGGCGAGGCTGAGCTATTTTTGTTCGTGTTTCCTCCATTTTTGGGAATGTTTGGAGCTTTTAGAGAGGGGATTTCTACTAGCAAATTGAAGGTAGATTAATTCTACACACCTTGAGTTAAATACATAGGTTATGGGTAAATTATAACCGGTAAATCTTAGAAATCAAGAGTTTAGATGAAAAACATATATTTTTATAAAAATGCGATTTTAACCACGACATTGGTTATGGAATTGGATAGAAATTATATATTTGAGTTCTTGAGATTATGGGTAACGTTTTCCTCCGAATATTTTTGTAATCCGGGCACGTGGGGTCGAGATGAATTTTAGGAATTTTACCATTTTGGATAGGGTAATTTATTTAATAGATAAATTTCGAATTATTAATCACGTATTAATTATTTTATATAACTTTTGGATAGTTTGAGATTTTTCGGCATCGAATTGAGGTTTTACGCGACATTTGATCTGAAGAGTGGACTATGAGACAAGGTAAGTCTCTTGTCTAATCTTGTGAGGAAGAATATACCCCATAGGAGATTTAACTTAATAATTGTTGCTAAATGTGGGGGCTACGTACGCACGAGGTGACGAGAGTCCGTACGTAGCTACTATTTATGTTAAAGTCCGGGTAGTTTAGGACTCAAAACATGAATTACGTATGTAAATTGTATTCTTTATTTAATTAAGCTATTAGAAATATATTGTGCATTTTTAGAAAAATATATTAAAAGATGGAAATCTCATATACTTAATTTTCTGTTTAAATTAATTAATTATAAAAAGAAATTGTGCATCCTCTCGTATTAATCTATCAATAAATAAACTCTCATTCCGGAGGTACATAAGAAAATGTGCTCCTTTCTTATGGAGCGGGCCGAATGCCTCGGCAGTATAGATGTATCTATGGATCGCGCCGCATGCCCCTCGGCAGTGTACACGACACTCTGGATCGGGCCGTACGACCTCGGCAGAAATAGTGCCCAGTAATAATAATAATTACTCGATATTTTTCTATTTTAATTACAGCTTGTGAATTTAATTAATAGATTGGGAATTATTGCATATGAAGGAATTTAATTATTTATGTTGGTTAAATAAAATTATTGTTAACACTGTGAATCATGTTGATTTAAATATTTCTATTTTTATGTTATTTAATATTATTGACCCATAATGAGTGTCAAAGTCGACCATCTCGTCTCTACCTCTTCGAGATTAGGATTGATACTTACTGGGTACACGTTGTTTATGTACTCATGCTGCACTTGCTGCACATTTTATTGTGCAGGTACATATATGTCTAGCAGCTTTGTGGGCGCAGAGGTGTGGTTAAAATGTGGGGACTTAGGTGAGCTGCATTCTGTATTACGATCCACAGCCAACAGAGTCTCCTTCAGAGTCATTATATTTTTCCTATCTAGTTTGTATTCCGGACATATACTGTATTTTATTTTAACTCCCTAGAAAATGCTCATGCACTTATGACACCGGATTTTGGGTGCAATTATGAGTTGTTTAGTAATTTAGTTGTTACATTATTATCACTTACTCTACAAGTTCTATCTTTACTATTTAATTGAGAAAATTTTGATTTCAAAAATACTAAAATGGGTAATTAAGTTAATCAATTATGGTTGGTTTACCTGACAGTGGTGTTGGGCGCCATCGCGACTTTTAATAGATTTTGGGTCGTGACAGTCACTATTAAGAACAAGTACCCATTGCCGCATATTGATGATATATGTGACCAGTTGCAGGGTGCTAGGGTGTTTTCTAAGATCGACTTGAGTTTGGGGTACCATCAGTTGAAGATTCGGGATTCGGATATTCCGAAGAGTGCTTTTCGGACTAGATATGGTCATTATGAGTTTCTGGTGATGTCCTTCGGTTTAACTAACGCCCTGACAATGTTTATGGATTTGATGAACATGGTATTCATACCATATATTGATTCGTTTGTCATTGTCTTCATTGATGATATTTTGATTTACTCGCGCAACAAGGAAGAGCACGAGCAACATATGAGAGTGGTGCTTCAGACGTTGCGGGAACAAATGCTATATGCTAATTTCTCCAAATGTGAGTTCTGACTAGAGTCTGTAGCATTTTTGGGGCATATTGTATCGGGGGAGGGCACTAAGGTTGATCCCAAAAAGATGAGGCAGTTCAAAATTGGCATCGTCCCACTTCAGGGACTGAGATCAGGAGTTTCCTAGGTTTAGCAGGTTATTATCGTCGGTTCGTGGAGGGTTTTTCATCTATTGCAACACCTTTGACCAAATTAACCCAGAAGGGTACTCCGTTCCGATGGTCCCATGATTGTGAGGTGAGCTTTCAGAAGCTCAAGACAGCATTGACTACAGCACCAGTGTTAGTGTTGCCTTTCGGTTCGGGGATGTATACAGTGTATTGTGACGCTTCACGCACTGGCTTGGGTTGTGTATTGATGCAGGAAGGGCGAGTTATTGCATACGCTTCACGTCAGCTGAAGCCTCACGAGAAGAATTATCCAGTGCATGATTTGGAGTTAGCTGTGATTGTTCACGCTCTTAAGATTTGGAGGCATTATCTTTATGGGGTGTCTTGTGAAGTTTACACTGATCATCGCAGTTTGCAGCATTTGTTCAAGCAGATGGACCTAAATTTGAGACAGCGCAGGTGGCTTGAGTTACTAAAATATTATTATATTACTATCCTGTATCATCCGAGCAAATCAAATATGGTTACAGACGCCTTGAGTAGAAAGGCGGAGAGTATGGGTAGTTTGGCTTTCATTTCAGCAGAGGAGAGGCCATTAACTTTGGATATTTAGTCCTTGGCTAACAAACCTGTGAGGCTAGATATTTCAGAGTCCAGCCGAGTTCTTGCATGTATTGTGGCCCAGTCTTCACTATTTGAGAAGATCAAGTCTTGCCAATATGATGATCCACACTTAATGGTTTTTTGAGAAACGGTACTATGGGGTTGTTCCAAGGAAGTTACTATTGGCGCGGATGGTGTTCTGCGACTCCAGGATCATCTATGTGTTCCTAATATGGATGGACTAAGGAAAAAGATCCTAGATGATGCACACAGTTCTCGGTATTTTATTCATCCAGGCGCTACAAAGATGTATCGTGACCTGAGGCAGCATTATTGGTGGCGACGAATGAAAAATGACATAGTTGAGTATGTAGCTAGGTGTCTAAATTGCCAGCAAGTTAAATATGAGCACCAGAGGCCAGGTGGCCTACTTCAGCAGATGACTATACCATAGTGGAAATGGGAATGCATCACTATGGACTTTGTAGTTGGGTTGCCGCGGACCTTGCGGAAGTTTGATGCAGTTTGGGTCATTGTCGACAGGTTGACCAAGTTGGCACACTTTATTCCTATTGTGACTACGTATACTTTCGAGAGGTTGGACCAGATATATATTTAGGAGATAGTTCGGTTGCACAGTGTGCCAATTTCTATCATATCAGATAGAGGCCCTCAGTTTACTTCATATTTATGGAGAGTAGTACAGAGTGAATTGGGGACCCATGTGGAGCTCAACACAACCTTTCATCTGCAGACCGATGGGCAGTCATAGTGGACAATTCAGATTTTGGAGGATATGCTCAGGGCATGTGTGATTGACTTTGGAGGCCAGTGGGATCGTTTCTTGCCTTTGGCCGAGTTTGCTTATAATAACAGTTACGAGCATCGAGATGGCTCCATTTGAGGCTTTATATGGTCGGCGATGTCGTTCGACCATCGGATGGTTTGAGCCCGGTGAGTCTAAGTAATATGGTACCGATTTGGTGAAAGATGCCTTGGTAAAGGTTAAAGTTGATTCAAGAGTGACTTCGTACAACACAGTCTAGACATAAGAGTTACACGGATCAGATAGCGCGTGATTTATCATTTATGGTGGGTAAAAAAGTTCTCTTGAAAGTTTCGCCAATGAAGGGAATAATGAGATTTGGGAAAAAGGGCAAGTTGAGCCCAAGGTTTATAGGCCCATTTGAGGTGTTGAGACGAGTTGGGGAGGTTGCTTACGAGCTTGCTTTGCCTCCCAGTATATCAGGAGTTCATCCGGTTTTCCATGTATCTATGCTCCGGAAGTATCATGCCGACCTATCACATGTGTTAGACGTCAACACAGTTCAGCTAGATAATAGCTTGGGTTATGAAAAAGAGCCAGTTGCCATTGCTGATAAACATGTTTGCCAGTTGAGGTCCAAGAGGATTTCTGTAGTAAAAGTCCAGTGGAGGGGCCAACCAGTCGAGGAAGCGACTTGGGAGTCCGAGGAAAACATGCGGAGCAGATATCCACACTTATTCAGCACTCCACGTACAATTCTAAACCCGTTCTAGGACGAACGTTTGTTTAAGAGGTGGAGAATGTAATGACCCAACCAGTTATTTTGACTTTTAAAACCCCGTTCCCATAAATAAAACTCCCTGTATGTACTTTTATTAATTTATGACTTGCGGAAATGGTTGGTTCATAATTTGGAAGTGATCGGGTTGAAATTGGAACAATTGGTTCCTTAGTTTGGCTTTAAAAGGCCAAGTTTGACTTCGGTCAATATTTTGAGAAAACAACCCCGGAATCGGGATTTGATGGTTCCAATAGGTTTGTATAATGATTTCGGATTTGGGCGTATGTTCGAATCGGGATTTGGATAACCCGGGAGAATTTTAGCGCTTAATAGTGAAAATCAACTATTTGAAGGATTAAAATTCTTTAAATTTGGTTTGGTGTAGGCTTTGGAGTAATCGAGGTTCGTTTGAAATTCTGAGTTTGGTAATAGTTCCGTATGGTGATTTAAGACTTGCACGCAAAATTTGGTGTCATTCCGAGTAATATAAGTATGTTTCGGAGCTTTCAGAGTAAGTTTGAAGAATTTGAAATTTCTAAGTTGAATCAATTTGGTTTGAGGTATGATTCTTAGTTTTGATGTTGTTTTACACGTTTCGAGTGTTCGAGCAAGTCCATTTTATGATTTCAAACTTGTTGGTAAGTTCGGGCGGGGGCCCCGGGCCCCCAAGTGTTAATTGGACGAGGCTCAGACCTATTTTGGAATTTTGGAGGAAGAACTAAGCTTTCTGTTTCTGGTACGATCACACCTGCGTTTGGACAATCGCAGGTGCGACCCTCGCAGATGCGAGTTTTGTTCGTAAAAGCGGAAAATGGAAGGGGAGGCCATCGCCGCAGATGCGGAATTTTGGCGCACCTGCAAACGCGCAGGTGCGAAGCAGCGTGCGCAGATGCAACCTTGGTCCAAGCGAGTGAAACTCGCACCTGCGAGGAATTTCCGCTGGTGTGAAGCCGTAGGTGCGGTCAATCCCTTCGCAGGTGCGAAAAACCTGCTTTGACAGAACCTTAAAAACTGACGAGGCTCAGTTTATTTTTAGTCCATTTTTCTTCCATGTTTGGGCAATTTCAGAGCTTTTTGAGAGGGGATTTCAACTAGCATCTTGAAGGTAAGTTAATTATACACACTTTGAGTTAAATACATAGATTATGGGTAGATTAAAACCTATAAATCTTGGAAATCAAGGGTTTAGATGAAAAACCTAGATTTTTATAAAAATGAGATTTTAACCACGAAAATGGTTATGGAATTGGATAGAAATTATATATTTGAGTTCTTGAGATTATGGGTAACGTTTTCCTCCGAATATTTTTGGAATACAGACACGTGGGCCCGGGGTGAATTTTAGAAATTTTACCATTTTGGATAGGGTAATTTATTTAATAGATGAATTTCGAATTATTGAATATGTATTAATTATTTTATATAACTTTTGGATAGTTTCGGATTTTCCGGCATTGAATTGAGGTTTTACACGACATTTTGATCGGAAAGTGGAACTTTGAGATAAGGTAAGTCTCTTGTCTAATCTTGTGAGAGGGAATTTACCCCATAGGTGATTAAATTAAATAATTGTTGCTAATTGCGGGGGGCTACGTACTCACGAGGTGACGAGAGTCCGTGGGTAGCTACTATTTATGCTAAAGTTCGGGTAGTTTAGGACTCAAATCACGAATTACTTGTGTAAATTGTATTCTTTATTTAATTAAATTATTTGAAATATATTGTGAATTGTTAGAGAAAGATAGTAAAAGATGGAAATCTAATATACGTAATTTTGCTGTATAAATTATTTAATTGTTAATAGAAATTATGCATCCTCTCGTATTAATCTATCAATAAATAAACTCTCATTCCGGAGGTACATAAGAAAATGTCCTCCTTTATTGTGGAGTGGTACGAACGCCTCGGCAATATAGATGCATATATGGATCGCGCCGCACTTCCCTCGGCAGTGTACACGACACTCTGGATCAGGCCGTACGACCTCGGCATAAATCGTTCCTAATAATAATGATAATTACACAATACCATGATATTTTAATTGCAGCTTGTGAATTTTATTAATAGATTAGAAATTATTACATTTGAAGGAATTTAATTATTTCTGTTGGTTAAATAAAATTATTGTTAACTCTGTGAATCATGTTGATTTAAATATTTCTATTTTTATTTTATTTATTATTATTGACCCTTAGTGAGTGTCAAAGTCGACCATCTCGTCTCTACCTCTTCGAGATTAGGCTTGATACTTACTGGGTACACGTTGTTTATGTACTCATGCTACACTCGCTGCACTTTTGTGCATGATCTGAGTCAGGTGCTGTAGTTGGACCTATCGGCGTGCACCCACGATATTCAGAGGTTTAGTGGTGAGCTGCCCTTCTGAGCCATTCTGCAGCAACCAGTGCTTCTTCCTGAAATTTTTATTCTATCTATTTTATTCCAGACAATATTTGGAATTTTTGTATAATCTACTATATGCTCATACACTTGTGACACCGGGTCTTGGCACACACACCAGTAGAATGTTTGAATTTAATTCTATTTTTGATTATTTTAATTTACTAAATTTTTTCATATTGTCTAAATTCCTGCAAGTAAGGAGAGTTTAATTACTCGGTTAATTTTAAAAGGATTGAATATGAGTTTAAATTACTGGTTGGCTTGCCTAGCTGTAGTGTTGGGCGCCATCACGACCTATAGGTGAAATTGGATCGTGACAAAATGTATAAGAGAAAGAACAGAAAATTATTTTCATCTTGCAAAAGTAAAATTTTACAACAATACTGGAGGAGATACGATGTCATAAATAATATGTAATTATGGCCAATATTTTGGCTAATGAAGTCCATCTCATATAAGCATAAGCATCTTTGTAAAGTGTAAACTTTGTTGGCAATATTATTTGGGACCCAAAAATATTGCATTATGTGGTGGACATCATTTGCACAAGTTGTATCTCTTCTTTTACACCTAAGAGGCCAAGACTTTTTTGCCTATAAAAGGGAAGGCAATTAGTTCATTTTAGATACATCAATAAGACTTGTCTTCAATTCTTGTTTCTTCCTTTATTCCTTTATTAAGAGTGCTTTATATGAGAGTTAGTGTTGGGAAGCACTTGTGTGAACCCTTTCTTTGGAGTGATCTTGTGAGGTTATTCTCTTAGGGTATTTAGGATTAATTAGAGTGTTTACTCTAGATTTGTACTCTCTTTTGTACTCTTATTTTTATAGTAAATTGCTCATCTCCACTTGTGGACGTAGGTCACTTTGACCGAACCACATTAAATTTGTGTCTTCTTTATCTACTTTAATTGTCGTTGTTATCAACTTCCATTGTCTTTGTTATTTCCATTATACCGTTGTTTGGTTATATTCCGTACTACCCGGGTTCCCGATCCTAACAAATTGGTATCAGAGCCGGATCTAATCGGGTTTGTTTCAGTAGCCAATATGACTCTAACAAAGTCTTATGTTGAGAAATTTGATCGAAGTGCAAACTTTGAAATGTGACAATTAAAGATGGAAGCTATCCTAATTCAGGATGGCTTAGACTTGGCGTTGCAAGAAAAGGAGAAGAAGCCGGATAAAATGACGGATGAGGAGTTTGCCGTCATAGACAAAAGGGCAAAAATATGTATCATTTTAAATCTCTCAAATGAGGTTTTACGTGAAGTTTCTGTAGAAACCACAGCCAAAGGCATGTGAGAAAAATTGAAAACCTTATATATGAAGAGGACGGTAGAAAATAGACTTTACCTGAAGTAGAAGCTTTATACAATTCGTATGGGTGAAGGTACATCTATTCTCTCTCATCTTGACACCTTTGATTCCATTCTTATGGATTTGAGTAATATAGATGCTGAAATTAAAGATGAGGATCAAGCCGTGTTACTGCTTTGTTCTCTACCCCCATCTTTTAAGCATATAAGAGATACTATGCTTTATGCAAAGGATAATATCTCTTATAAGGATATTAAATCTATCTTAAAATTAATAGAACAGTTAGATAGTGGTATTACTGGGGAAGCTAGTGGAACTCAAGCGAAAGTTGGCTTGTTTGTTAGGGGCAAATCCGACTTCATATCCAGATACAATAATTTACAGTGTCGCTATTATCATAAGAAAGGTCACATTATCTCCAAATGCTATAAGCTGAAAATAAAGAAAAGCATAAAGAAAGAAAAAATGAGCACAAAAATACTGACACCGCCGAAGCTAGTGTAGCAACTGATGAGATTGAGGGAATTATATTTTTAGCAACTGAAACTAGTTTCAGATTAGACAATGAGTGGATTTTAGATTCCAGTTGTTCATATCATATGTGTCCTAGCAGGGACTTATTTTCTACATATGATTCAGTTGCAGGTGGAGTTATCCAATTGGGTAACAATGTTACTTGTAACGTTATTGACAAAGGTACAATTTGGGTCAGAATGCACGATGATGTGGTGAGAACTCTCACCGATGTTAGATATGTTCTTGAGTTGAAGAAAATCTCATATTTTTGGGCACTTTAGAATCCCTTGGGTGCAAATTCACTAGTGAAGGTGGAGTTCTGAAATTTTTTTAAGGTGCTCGTGTGATTATGAAAGCACACAGATCTGGTTCGTTGTATACTTTATTGGGCTCCACTGTTATAGGCCCTACTACTGTTTCGGTACCAGACAACTTGTCTGATTTTGATGGCATTAAATTTTGACATATGCCCATTGGGGCTTTTGCGGAGAAAGTGGAGCAAATTTACTATATCAGCCAAAATTAGGCCAAGGTGGAGATTTATAATTATGGCCAATATTTTGGCTAATGGAGTCCATCTCAAGCATAAGCATCTTTACAAAGTGTAAATTTTGTTGGCAATATTCTTTGGGACCCAAAAATATTGCATTATGTGATGGACATCATTTGCACAAGTTGTATCTCTTCTTTTACACCTAAGAAGCCAAGACTTTTTTGCCTATAAAAGGGAAGACAATTAGTTCATTTTAGATACACCAACAAGACTTGTCTTCAATTCTTGTTTCTTCCTTTCTTCCTTTATTAAGAGTGCTTTATATGAGAGTTAGTGTTGGGAAGCACTTGTGTGAATCCTTTCTTTGGAGTGATCTTGTGAGGTTATTCTCTTAGGGTATTTGGGATTAATTAGAGTGTTTACTCTAGATTTGTACTCTCTTTTGTACTCTTATTGTTATAGTAAATTGCTCATCTCCGCTTGTGGACGTAGGTCACTTTGACCGAACCACATTAAATTTGTGTCTTCTTTATCTACTTTAATTGTCGTTGTTATCAACTTCCATTGTCTTTGTTATTACCATTATACCGTTGTTTGGCTATATTTCGCACTACCCGGATTCCCGATCCTAACACAATAATTAGGGAATATGAGAATGTGGTGGTGGAGCACAAAAGTTTCAAACAATATTCTTTTACAAATATTAATGTAATGAAATATAATTAAAAGGATTTCATCCCAAAATAGCCGATGAAATATTATCTTGTCTTGTAGCTAAAAGTAAAAATGAATACACATTTTATTAAGCCGACAATCGTCGATTTGCAAGCGAAATATTAAGTAAGCGTTTGGACAAAAGAATTGTAAAATTTTGAAAAAAGTGATTTTTAAAAAAAAATATTATTTAAAAAGTAGAGTTGTGTTTGGACATGAATATAATTTTGGATTGTTTTTGAATTGTTGTGAGGGATCTGAGTGAAGATTTTAAAAAATAGTTTTTTAGAGTTTTTTAAATTTTTCGAAAAATTCCAAAATTTATTTTCAAATGAAAATTGAAAATTTTATGGCCAAACAATGATTTCGAAAAAAGTGAAATATTTTCGAAAAAAAGTGAAAAACTTTTCATGGCCGTTGGGCTCAATTTGCCTTTCATTAGCAGTAGTCTACGTCATTTTTTGTTCCTATTTTGATCGAAAACAATCATAATTAGAAATCACGAGAGAGAAATTTATCAATATTTTCATTAAATAAAACAATAGCTCATTTAGCGTTAAGAAAAAATAAATCTTAATTCCAAATTCTACAATGAAAAAAGAATATAATAAAACAAGAATTTTCAACTGATATTGCTTTATTATATCATATATTTTTCTTTTATTTCGTAAATTGGGTCGGGGCAAAATATTAATTCATGATTGCTTAATATTGTGGAAAAAAAAATTAAATTATCGTAATCTAAAAAATGGGGTATAAGGAAAGTAATGAGTATGCAGTATTACCCTTACTTTATACCGGTAGATATACTGTTTTCGGTGGACATCAACTCCAAAAAAGCATGCAAAAATCACAACAATTCAGAGAAGAAACCGATCGGAAACCCATGTTTCTTAAAATATAATCAAGATCTTCTCATTCAAACGATACACATGGAACTTTTCATTCCATATGAGAGTACATATACATGAGAAAATCCATCTTTCCTCATTCTTTATTTATTACATTAACCATCAAACAAAATGGGCAAAAGCTATTATTATTTTCACTTTTTTTAAAACTTAAATTTTAACAACTTTAGAATTCAAGTGGGAATAAACCCAACTCATCAAGAACTTCCTTGCAACCAGAAACAGCCTCAGTTTTCATGAAGAAAAGTGGATTGGCATATCTAACAGCATTGTGAATTCCAACATTGTCACTGCACTCAATTCTGGCCTTTTCATAACCAGTGACAGATTCTTTGCAATCTTCCCTTGGGCTTTTTACGACCGTCACCTCGCATATATCGTCCTGGTGGTCACCTTCCACTGTCAATTTGTACTTGCCATCTTTGTCTGTCACGCCTTCGACTGAGAATGTCTCGGTTTCTGTGCTGATGTTCCTGCATTGCAAGCGCACGGTGGCACCTGTCCCAATAACATAAGGTCAGTATCTTTACGGCCGTCTCTATTGTGATAAGAAAAAAAAAGCTCTTCATTATGTTCAGTACAAGAATCTTCAAAACTTAATTTCCTACCATAATATTTTTCTCTTATGAAATAGATTAATTTATTTAAATATATAAATACAAAAATATTTAATTATATATAGTTTAAGCTGAAAGCAACAACTAAAATGCGTCTGCACCCTAGCTAGTGCTATATTGCTCGAATTTTCAAAAAATAAAATATCGTTGCGCCCATATTGGATCCTCCTAGAATATATTACTTTTGAAGGATAACAATTTTGGAAAACCCGAGCAATATTTCGTACCTTCAACGTTCTCGCTGAGTTTTGTCTCGAATTGGACACGGCAGGTGTCACAGTAGACCTTGCCTTCAACATCAAAGACTTGAGGGCGGCAATGGGCGAAGTTGGCAAGGGCTACAATGCAGAGAGCAGAGAGGAGCACAATAGCCTTTGCCATTTTAATTATCTTTTTTGTGTGTTTTATTTATTGTCTCTCTTTTTCTTCTTCTTTTATTTATTGCTCCTTCTCTTTTTTGTGTGTCCTGTTTGAGTAGAATGAAATGCCCTTTTTATAGTGGGAAAACGTTAAGAAAGATATGGTGGAGCGATTATTTCTCATAATATTGGTCTAATAATGAAGTGAAGATAGCAATTGACTCGTTCTTCCTTTTACTTTTTGTGGTTGCAAAAATAGTACTAAAAATTTTTAGCCACAAACTCGGAATGGTTTAGAATTTGCATTATTATTTGAAGGGTCACGAAATATTACAAGACTACAATATGATTAGGCATTTAACTCCGGTGGTATTTCATGCTGTGCTAAGAGATATATGTTTTTATATATATATTAGTGGTGTCCAAGTTAAGTTGCACGCACCTGAACTAAATTTTTTTAATATAACTATGATTTTTTTTAACCAAAGTCATATAACTATATTTTCTAACAGAAATATCACAAAATTTTCACCACCTAACATAAAAAGTCACAACTGTCGACAAATTTAACTTTCCGATGCAATAATTTCTTACTCCATCTTTTTTTTTTTAACTAATAAATATTGACCCGATTAAGAGGGTATTGACCCGACGTAAAACCCATATACTTATGCAACTGGAAAGAATTTATCACAGGATCTTTCGATGCACTGATAACTAGTATTTTCTTTGTCCAAATTTATGTGGCGATGTTTGAATTTCGAGAGCCAAATATGTTTTTCTTTGATTATAATTTTTATATATATTTTAAATATTTATAATTATCAATTATTGTACTTGTAGAAGGTGGAATTACAAATCTCCATGGTACTTTTACATGTGCTAGTTTTTTTATATGGTATTGTACATATTTTAAACAATGTTATTGAACAAGATATTATCAGAAGATCTATACATGATTTTGAAATTGTGCAAGGTGCTACTGAAATATTAAAAAGGGGCTAACATATTTACGAAGCATGTGAAAAGGTCGTGGTTAGAAAAACTCGATTGGGACAAGGAGATTACTAATTATCACTGAATCAGAAGTAATATCTTGTGATAAATTCTTCCCAATTCATTGACCTTTTTAGTTGTTTGATTGATTGATATATGCATATGGATTTTTTGTGGGATCAGATCGGTGCTCTTTTGATTGGGTCAATATTTATTAGACTAACATAAAAAAATAAAAATGAATTTCGATTGACCTGAAATTTTAAAGGCCCATACGAAACGACCTAATCACAAATACTGATTATTTCTTCGTGACTTTCGTGAAGATGTCATGGACATTAGCACACGAAAAATTGATATCACGCTTAATTTCGGTTTTATGGTCCTAAAACGCCAAAAACGGAGAACGGTCATGGATAATAATAGGCTATTGTTCATTAGGTCATTTCTGATGAGCCCAAAAAATTTTAGACGATTCGAAGCTGGTCGCCCGAATTCTTAAAGATGATGTAGACAAATGCATACAAAAAATCGGAAATCGTGCTGAATTCCTGTTTTATGGCCCTAAACAACAAAAAAGGAATGATCATGGAGAATCAATGACTATTGTTCATTAGGTCATTTCTGACGGGCCTACAAAATTTTAGGCGATCCAGGACGGTCGTCCGAATTCATGAAGATGACATAGATATTAGCATACGAAAAATCGAAAATCGTGGTGAATTCTTGTTTTATGGCCATAAAACGCCATAAATCGAGGAACAGTCATAGAGAAGCAGTTATTATCGTTTATTAGGTTGTTTCTGATGTGTCCATAAAATATTTGGTGATTCGGGGCCGGTCGCCTGAATTCACGAAGATGTTACGGATATTAACACAGGAAAAATCAAAAATCGTGTTGAATTGCTATTTTATGGCCCTAAAATGCTAAAACAAAAACGAGGAACATACATGAAGAAGCAATTTTTATTGTTGAGTATGTCATTTCTGATGGGAACACAAAATTTAGATGATTTTGGGTCGGTCGCCTGAATTTATGAAGATGGTGTGAACATTAAAATACGAAAAATTGAAAAATCGTGCTCAAATCCTATTTTATTGCCCTAAAATGGCAAAAAATGAGGAACAATCATGAAGAAACAATGACTATTATTCATTAGGTCATTTCTGACGGGCAACAAAATTTTAGGCGATTTGGGGTCGGTCGCCCTAATTCATGAATATGGCGTGAAATATTAGCACACGTAAAATTAGAAATTGTGTTGAATTCCTGTTTTATGGCCCTTAACCCCCAAAAATGAGGAATGATCGAGGAGAAGCAGCAAGTATTGTTTATTAGATAGTTTCGGATTGGCCCATAAAATTTTAGGCGATTCTGGGCCAATCACCTATATTCATGAAGATGGCATGTGCTTACGAAAAATCGAAAATCGTGCTAAATTCCTCTTTTATGGCCCTAAAACGTCAAAAAGGAGGAACGTCCATGTAGAAGCAATGACTATTTTTTATTAGGTCGTTTTTGACGGGCTATAAAATTTTAGGTGATCTGGGCCGGTCCCCCGAATTCCTGAAGATGTCATGGACATTAGCACACGAATAATCAAAAATCGTGCTAAATTTCGGTTTTATTATCCTAAAATACGGAAAACAAATGATAAATGGTCATGGAGAAGAAATAACTATTGTTCATTAGGTGGTTTATGATGGGCACACTAAATTTTAGGCGATTATGGGTTGGTCGCCCAAATTCATAAAGATGACTTGAACATTAGCACACGAAAAATCAAAAATTGTGCTGAATTTCTGTTTTATGGTCCTAAAACGCAAAAAAGAGGAACGGTCATAGAAATGCAATGGCTATATTTTATTGTTTATGATGGACCCACAAAATTTTAGGAGATTTGGAGGCAGCCTCCCGAATTTACGAAGATTGCGTAGACATTAGCACACAAAAAATCAAAAATTGTGTTGAATTCAATCTTTTATGTCACTAAAATACCAAAAAGGGAATGGTCATGGAGAAGTAATGGTTATTGTTCATTAGGTCATTTCTAATGGACCAACAAAATTTTAAGTAATTTAGTGATGGTCTCCCGAATTTATGAAGATGGTGTGGATATTAGCACATGAAAAATCAGAAATCATACTGAATTCTTATTTTATGGTCCTAAAATGCAAAAACAATAAGCAAATGCCGTGGAGAAGCAAAGACTATATTCATTAGGTCATTTTTATGGGCTCACAAAATTTTGGGCAATTCGATGCTAGCCACCCGAATTCATGAAGATGGCGTGGACATTAGCACACAAAAAATCAAAAATCGTGCTGAATTCCTGTTTTATGGTCCTAAAACGCCAAAAATGAGAAATTGGCATGGAAAAGCAATGGCTATTTCATTAGGTCATTTCTGATGGGCCCACAAAGTTTTTGACGATTCGAGGCCGGTCGCCCGAATTCATATGATAGCGTGAACATTAGAACACAAAAAATTAGAAATCATGCTAAATTCTAGTATTATTTCTCTAAAACACCAAAAAACGGGGAACGACCATGGAGAAGAAAAGACCTTGTCCATTAGGTCATTTCATTTATTTAAAGATTAATATGAGAGGATGCACAATTTCTTTTAACAATTAATTAATTTATACAGAAATTCAAGTATATGAGATTTCAATCTTTTACTATTTTCTCTAACAAATTCACAATATAGTTCCATTACTTAATTAAATAAAGGATACTATTATCACACGTAATTCATGATTTGAGTCCTCAACTACTCGGACTTTAGCCTAAATAGTAGCTACGCATGGACTCTCATCACCTCGTGCGTACATAGCACCCGCAATTAGTTACAATTATTAATTTAAATCACGTATGGGGAAAATTCCTCCTTGCAATGTTAGACAAGAGATTTACCTCAATTTTCTCCAATTTAATCCACTAGTAAACCTTTTCCTCGATTATCCAACTCTGAATGGCTTGAATCTAGCCAAAATAATTCGATACAATCATCAAAGAAATTTATAGGAATCAATTTCATAAGAAAATACTACATTTATTTAGATAAAAATCCGAAATTAACTAAAAAATCATCCATGGAGCCCACGTCTCAGAATCCGACGAAAGTTGCGAAATATGAACGTCCATTCAACCACGAGTCTATCCATACCAAAATTACTACATTCCGATAACAATTCGACCCTCAAATCCTCAAATTTATCCAAGAGGTTTTTCAAACTTTTCCAACTTAATTCACCAATTAACTGATAAAAAATTGATGGATTCAGTTAATTTAACCAATATTGAGTTAAGAACACCTACCCCATTATTGTTTTTGAAAATCACCCAAACATCGCTTCAATCCGAAATCTAAATCGGTAAAAATGGAAAATGGGACGAAATCCCATTTTTAGAACATAAACTCTCTGCCCAGTCATTTGCTCTACGCGATCGCGGAGCACAATTTTTTCACTACCCAAATTAACTCTACGCGATCGCAAAGCACATAGTCCCCAGCCCTACGTGATCGCAACCCTCTTCACGCGATCGCATAGAGCAAACGCGTGACATCCACTTCTGCTCCGCTTATTTTACGCGAACGCGACCTCCTTCACGCGTTCGCAAATAACAAACTCCCACAACTATGCGATCGCGTCCCTCTTCACGCGATCGCGAAGAACAAAAATCATCACTGCCTTAAACAAGCCTACGCGATTGCAAACCATCTCACGCGATCGCGTAGAACAAAGTTACCTCTGCCCCAATTAGCTTACGCGATCGCGAATGAACTTATGCGATCGCGTATAAGGAAACCAGAAGAAAAATACCAGCAGCTATCATCTATCTCCCAAAGACCAAAAATGATCCGTTAGCCGTTCGAAACTTAAAATTTCCAACTTCTACATTCGATGTCGAAACCTATCAAATCAAGTCCAATTGACCTCAAATTTTGCACACAAGTCATAAATGATATAATGGAGTTATGAAAAAATTCGGAACTAGATTCCAACTCCGATATCAAAAAGTCAACTCCCGGTCAAACTTCCAAACTTAAATTCCTGTTTTAACCATTTCAAGCCTAATTTAACTACGAACTTCCGAATAAAATTTTCGAACATGCTCCTAAGTCCAAAATCACAATACGGAGATGTTGGAATCATCAAAATTCTATTCTGGGGTCGTTTTCTAAAAATGTTGACCAACGTCAAACTTAGCATTTTAAGGCCAACTTAAGGAACCAAGTGTTCCGATTTCAACTCGAACACTTTCAAATCCCGAACCAACCATCCCCGCAAGTCATAAATTAATAAAAGCACATACATGGCATTTTATTTAGGAGAACGGGGTTCTAGAAGTCAAAATGACCGGTTGGGTCATTACATTCTCCACCTCTTAAACAAACGTTCGTCCTCGAACGTGTTTAGAATTGTACCTGAAGTGCTGAATAAGTATGGATATCTGCTCCGCATGTGTTCCTCGGCCTCCCAAGTCGTTTCCCCGACTGGTTGGTCCCTCCACTGGACTTTTACTGCAGAAATCTTCTTGGACCTCAACTGGTGAACTTATTTATCAACAATGGCAACTGGTTCTTCATCGTAACCCAAACTATTATCTAGCTGAACTGTACTGAAGTCTAACACATGTGACAGGTCGGCATGATACTTCCGGAGCATAGATACATGGAAAACCGGATGAACTTCTTATAGATTGGGAGGCAAAGCAAGCTCGTAAGCAACCTTCCCAACTCGTCTCAACACCTCAAATGGGCCTATATACCTTGGGCTCAACTTGCCCTTCTTCCTGAATCTCATGATTCCCTTCATCGGCGAAACCTTCAAGAGAACTTTCTCACCCACCATAAATGATAAATCACGCGCTTTCTGATCTGCATAACTCTTCTGTCGGGACTGTGCTGTATGAAGTCGCTCCTGAATTAACTTTACCTTTTCCAAGGCATCTTTCACCAAATTAATACCATATAACATACTGGGCTCAAACCATCCAATGGGTGAACGACACCACTGACCATATAAAGACTCAAATGGATCCATCTCGATGTTGGATTGGTAACTGTTATTATAAGCAAACTCAGCTAAAGGCAAGAAACGATCCCACTGACCTCCAAAGTCAATCACACATGCCCTGAGCATATCCTCCAAAATATGAATTGTCCACTCTGACTGCCCGTCGGTCAGCGGATGAAAGGTTGTGCTGAGCTCTACACGGGTTCCCAATTCACTATGTACTGCTCTCCAGAAATGTGACGTAAACTGAGGGCCTCTATGTGATATGATGGAAATTGGCACATCGTGCAACCGAACTAACTCCTGAATATAAATCTGGTCCAACCTCTCTAACATATACGTAGTCACAACCGGAATAAAGTGTGCCGACTTGGTCAATCTGTCGACAATGACCCAAACTGCATCAAACTACCGCAAGGTCCGCGACAACCCAACTACAAAGTCCATAGTAATGCGTTCCCATTTCCACTTCGGTATAGTCATCTGCTAAAGTAGGCTACCTGGCCTCTGGTGCTCATATTTAACTTGCTGGCAATTTAGACACCTAGCTACATACTCAACTATGTCCTTTTTCATTCGTCGCCACTAATAATGCTGCCTCAAGTCACGATACATCTTCGTAGCACCTATATGAATAGAATACCGAGAACTGTGTGCCTCTTCTAGGATCTTTTTCCTCAGTCCATCCACATTAGGAACACATAGACGATCCTGGAGTCGCAGAACACCATCTGCGCCGATAGTAACTTCCTTGGCACCACCCCATAGTGCCATTTCTTGAAGAACCATTAAGTGTGGATCATCTTACTAGCGAGCCTTGATATGCTCAAATAGTGAAGACTTAGCTACAACACATGCAAGAACTCGACTGGGCTCTGAAATGTCCAATCTCACAAGTCGGTTTGCCAAGGATTGACTATCCAAAGCTAATGGCCTCTCCTCTGCTGCAATAAAAGCCAAACTACCCATACTCTCCGCCTTTATACTTAAGGTGTCTGCTGCTTTACCCGGATGATACATGATAGTGATATCATAATCTTTCAGTAACTCCAGCCATCTGCGCTGCCTCAAATTTAGGTCCCTCTACTTGAACAAATGCTGCAAGCTGCGATGATCAGTGTAAACCTCACAAGACACCCTATAAAGATAATGCCTCCAAATTTTAAGAGCGTGAACAATTGCAGATAACTCCAAATCATGCACTGGATAATTCTTCTCGTGGGGTTTCAGCTGACGTGAGGCATATGCAATAACTCGCCCTTCCTGCATCAATACACAACCTAAGCCAATGCGTGAAACGTCACAATACACTGTATACATTCCCGAACCGGAAGGCAATACTAACACTGGTGCTGTGGTCAATGCTGTCTTGAGCTTCTAAAAGCTCACCTCACAATCATCGGACCATCGGAACGGAGCACCCTTTTGGGTTAATTTGGTCAAAGGTGCTGCAATAGATGAAAAATCCTCCACGAACCGACGATAATAACCCGCTAAACCTAGAAAACTCTTGATCTCAGTCGCCGAAGTGGGACGATGCCAATTCTGAGCTGCCTTAATCTTTTTGGGATCAACCTTAATACCCTCGCCCGATACAATATACCCCAAAAATGCTACAAAATTTAGCCAAAACTCACATTTGGAGAAGTTAGCATATAACTTTTGTTCCCGCAAGGTCTGAAGCACCACTCTCATGTGCTGCTCGTGCTCCTCCTTACTGTGCGAGTAGATCAAAATATCACCAATGAAAACAATGACAAACAAATCAATATATGGCTTGAATACCCTGTTCATCAGATCGATAAACGCTGTCGGGGTGTTAGTCAAACCGAAGGACATCACCAAAAACTCATAATGACCATATCTAGTTCGGAAAGCTATCTCCGGAACATCCGAATTTCGAATCTTCAACTGGTGGTACCCCTATATCAAGTCGATCTTAACACCCTAGCACCTTGCAACTGGTAAAATATATCATCAATACGCGATAACAGGTACTTGTTCTTAATAGTGACTTTGTTCAATTGACGATAATCAATACACATTCGCATCATTCCATCCTTGCTCTTCATAAATAACACCGGTGCACCCCAAGGCGATACACTTGGTCTGACGAACCTTAGGCTAGTAACCCCTTAAGCTGTTTTTTCAATTCTTTTGGAGCCATGCAATACGGTGGGATAGATGTAGGCTGGGTATCTGGAGCCAAGTCAATACAAAAATCAATATCACGATCTGGTGGCATGCCTGGAAGATCTGAAGGAAATACGTCGGAGAACTCCCGAACTACAGGCACTGAATCAATAGTCAGAGTCTCTACAGTAGTATCCCGAACATAGGCTAGATAAGCCAAACAACCCTTCTCAACCATGTGTCGAGCCTTCATAAGAGAAATAAATCGATTAAATGCCCTAACAGACGAACCCTTCCACTCCAGCCTAGGCAATGCTGGAATAACCAAGGTAACAGTCTTGGCATGACAATCTAGGATGGCATGATATGGAGATAACCAATCCATGATCAGGATGATTTCAAAGTCGGTCATCTCAAGCAATAGAAGATCTGCTCTAGTTTCATAACCACAGAATGTAATAATGAAGGACCGGTAGATCCGATCCACAACAACAGAATCACCCACAGGAGTGGACACATAAATAGGAGTACCCAAGGACTCACAAGAAACACCCAGGAAATGAGCAAATAAAGATGACACATATGAATACGTAGATCCTGGATCAAATAATACGAAGGCATCTTTGCAGCAAACAGAAATAATACCTACAATCACGACATCTGAGGCCTCTGCATCTGGTCTAGCCGGAAAAGCATAGAACCGAGCTGGAGTGCTAACTGGCTGACCTCCACCTAGCTGACCTCCACCTCTAGGACGACCCCTACCCACTTGTCCTCCACCTCTTGGTGGTCGGACGACTGGTGGAGCAACTGGTGCGGTAATCATAGGCTGCTGATTGTGCTGCACTAGTCTACCCCAAAGCCTTGGGCAGAACCTCTGCATGTGACTGGGATCCCCGCACTCGTAACAACTCTTCGGTGCGATGGGCTGCTGACTAAGAGTCTGGCCTTGGTGACCTGAATACCCACTGGAAGAACCCTGAATAGCTGGTGGGCGATAAGAAATCTCTGGCATAACACTGAAATAAGGTCGCACTGGAGCACCCCGAGGAAACAGTGGTGCTGGATATTGGGGCCTGCTGGACTGCCCTCTCATGAATTGACCTCTACCCCCAGACGGAGCACCTCTGAACTCTCCAGAATATCTGAACCTCTTATCTCCCATAACCTGCTCTCAGCTCCGCTAACGCACACCCTCAATCCTCCGAGCTATCTCCACGACTAGCTCATAAGAAGTACCCATTTCAACTTCCCGGGCCATAGTAGGCTGAATGCCAGTATGTAAAACCGCAACAAACCTCCGCACTCTCTCCGCCTCAGTAGGGAGTATCATAAGTGCATGGCGAGATAACTTAGAGAACCTCGCCTCGTAATCGGTCACTGACATCTAACCCTGCTGGAGCTTCTCAAACTGAAACCGCAACTCTTCCCTCTAGGAGGGTGGAATATACTTGTCCAGGAAAATACGGGTGAACCTGTCCCAAGTCATGGGAGGAGAATCTGCTGGTCTTCCAAGAAGATAAGACTTCACCATCTACGGGCTTTGCCCTCTAGCTGAAAAGTAGCAACGTTTACCCCATGAGACTTCAATATCCTCATATTGTGCAGTCTGTCCCTGCATCGATCAATGAAGTCCCGAGGATCCTCACGTCGCTCACCCCCAAAAATAGGAGGATGTAGTCTAGTCCATCTGTCCAATAGCTTTTGCGGCTCGGCGGTCGCAGCTGGTCTGGGCTCAAGTGTAGTTGCTGCTACTGGCTAGGCTCCACCCACAGGCAGTGCACCCTGGGTATGATATACAACAACTGCTTGCCCACGAGCCTATGCGGTAGGGATCTGTGCTCCACTGCCCGCCTGAGATATGGTTGGGTCTACCGGATATAAACCGGCATGAGTCATAGTATCCATGAACCGCAGCATAAGGTCTATGACCTCTTGGAATCCCGGTGTAGACGTGAAATACACCGGAGCTGGTTCTGCCACGGGCACCTCGCCCTGTTCCTCAATAATGAGATCCTCTGCTGGACCCACTCGTGGCATAACTGGAACAATCCTAGGACGTCCTTGTCCCCTACCAAGGGCTGGAGCCCTCCCTCGGCCTCTAACAGCAGCGGGAGTAGCTCTTCCCTGGTCTGGGACCTCATTAAAGCGCGTTCTCACCATCTGTGAAAGAATAAGAGAAAGATATTTAATTCTACATCAATTGCAAGATGAAAGATGAAGAAAGGTAGTTTCCTAACACCCTATAGCCTCTCGAAGATAAGTACAGATGTCTCCGTACCGATATGCAAGACTCTATTATGCCTGCTTATAACTTGTGAGACCTACTTGAACCTAGTGCTCTGATACCATGTTGTCACGACCCAATTTCACCTATAGGTCGTGATGGCGCCCAACACTACAGCTAGGCAAGCCAACTATTGATTTAAGCACATATTCAACTCTTTAAAAATTAACTGAGTAATTAAACGCTTCTTACTTCCTAGGATTAAGACAATATGAAAAGATCTAGTAAATTAAAATCCAAGAACAAGATTAAATCCAAAAATAAATTCTACTAGTGTGTGTGCCAAGATCTGGTGTCACAAGTGTATGAGCATCTAGTAGATTATACAAAAATTCTAAATACTGTCTGAAATAAAATAGACAGAATAAAATTTCAAGAAGAGGCACTAGTTGCTGCAGAACGGCTCAGAAAGGCAGCTCACCACTAAGCCTCTGGATAACGTGGGTGCGCGCTGGTAGGCTCTACTGTCATGCCCCAAACCTGAAGGTGTGTGGACGGCACCCGGTACCATACTCGACCCGAGCGTACCACTCTGTAACTGTGAACTCTAGAGGGGTAACCCTCAACCTAGGCCGATGAGGCCATATTCTGAATTATCTGAAAATATCGTCTCCCTCATCTGAGGGGTAAACATACCCAAAAACTCATATATATTTAAATATATATATATATATCTATATATAAATGTGCAGGCTGACGAGGCTGCCATGAACATCTACTGATATACAAACTATACATGACTTGTCTACAAGCCTCTAGAGATAGTTGAACTGTATCATGGTCGGGACACGGCCTCGACCTACCCATCAAACCTATATATATATATAACATTCTCCAAGGTCTAGACCCGGTAACTCCGGGGAAGTGAAGCTTACCAACCAAGCTGATATTTGGCTCTGTCTACTGGGAAGGTCTATCCAACTGTCTATTAGGACCTGCAGGCATGAAATGCAGCATCCCCAGCAAAGGGACGTCAGTACAAATAATGTACTGAGTATGTAAGGCAACAGAATAACTAAAAGCTGAAACTGAACCAATGATATAATAACTGAATGTAACTGGGAGTCAAAAATAATCTGAAGATATGCTTACCTGTTGATACTGACTCAACTCTCTCCATATAGTATGTAAAATAGTTGTCCGGCCCTATAAGGCTCGGTATGTGTAACTGCCCTGCCGTAGTAGACTCGTTCATAGGCGCTCAGCCATACTAGGCTCTGTATCTCGGCCATTTTGGGCTTGCTCATAGGCGCTCGGCCACAGTAGGCTCGGTATATAACTTACCATCTGATCAGAGGTTGCCCAATAAGGGCATGCCCATCGATTATAGCTCGATGGTGGTAAAAATACTGTAATACTGTATATATATATATATACTCTCTGCTCTATTGGCTGAAAGAAGACAATACTAAACTGAATATGAAGTCCCGATAAGGGAGAATACTGTAACTTTCGAGACTAGGATATGTGAATAAATTGAGGAATACGAACTTCTCTTTATGCCTTATTATCAAACTCATGTAGTTATGGGATCATGCCAAAATGAAGAAAGGTTTAGCTTTAACATACCTTATCACAATCTTTCCAATTACCAACTTGAACTCGCCTCTTCTCACCTTAATCTACAACAACGATAATAATACTATCATTAAGTTACGAAAGGTACAACTAACGCACAACGAACGACAAGCTTATTTTGTATTAAAACAGACAGCATCTCCCTTATAATCCTTACTTCCTCCAAATTCAAGATAATACCAACAACACCAAAAACAACAATAACAACATATATACATTATTTTCCAACCTTATGTACACCACACAATACTACAAAACACCCCAACACACCCCAATCTCTTCATACACAAAACGACCACCATAGTAGTGTCAACAACCCGAAAATGTTACGACGAATGACCACCCAACATCCTGCATTTATGTGGTGTTTCTACACACCCTTCCTCATCCAAAACTCCACAAAAAGTAGTAAAACATGCAGCCCAATAGCACCACAAAACTGTCCACAAAACTGTCCGCTACAAGTGAATAACTCAAACTCACGGCTTCCGATCACCGTCCCGTGAGTTCTTACAAATATAGAACGACTTACTATGCATCTTCAGCAGAAAAAAATGGATGAAAGAGAGCAGTAAACGTACCTTATTTGTTAGATAACTCGGCTCCTATCATGGTTCTTCAAACTCTAGGCTTTACCTCCAATTAAAACTTGAAAGGGGGAGAAAATCAATTGGGGTTTGTAGGAAATATTTGGGAGGATTTTTGTAGAGATTAAGTCTGGTTATTTTGCCCTATTATCAGCCTAATATATGAAGTGGATAGGCCTTTAAAAAGGCCTCTTTGAACGACCCGAACATGCCCATTTTTGGATGACCCGAACAGGCCCAGTTTTGGATTCTCATTTAAGCAAGTAGGTGACAGTCTGCGCAGTCTCGGAAAAACGCCCATATCTCTCTACTCTGATATCGTATTAACAAATGATTTAATGCGTTGGAAAATAGACTCATAGATATTTAATTTTATGGGTGGAACATCCTATAACTCTACGTATATTGGGAGAAAATGGTAGTTAAATTTGACCAAAAGTTTCAGTAAAACTTATGAACGTAACTTGTGATGACTTTCATCGACTTTTGTTCCACCACTCGCTTGACTTCAAAACATAACACACGAATATGATACGACTAACATAACTCATAACATAACCTCCTTATAAATTTAAACACCCTAGTCTCACTCCAAAAGTATATGTTATAACATTCCCAATTTGTTGACTTTCGACGAAACATTATATTTTTTTCAATTCCTTTAGCTTCTGAACCTTCCAACCATCTTTGTACTTGTTGTTCATGATCTTAAATATTTGTAACCTCCGAGGTATTATGATTAACTTACTTTGTAAATTTTTCAAATATGATTTCATTTCTGAGCTTACATCAATTGACTTACGACGTACTCGTACGTACGAAAACATGGGTCGTAACACCTACTATAGCACCTACCTCAAGTCCTACACAAAAAGTGAAACAAGTGTAGCATGAGTACGTAAACAACGTGTACCCAGTAAGTATCAAGCCTAATCTTGAAGAGGCAGTGACGAGAGGTCGACTTTGACACTCACTAAGGGTCAATAATAATAAATAAAGTAAAAATAGAATTATTTAAATCAACATGATGTATAGGATTAACACTAATTTTCTCTAACCAGCAGAAATAATTAAATTCCCTCAAACGCAATAATTTCTAATTTGTTAATTAACTTCACAAGCTGCAATAATTAGCAAAGTATCATGTAATTATTATTATTAGGTACGATATCTGTCGAGGTTTTACGACTCGATCCAGAGTGTCGTGTACACTGCCGAGGCGTTCGGCCCGCTCCACAAGAAAGGAGGACATTTTTTTATGTACCTCCGGAATGAGAGTATATTTATTTAAAGATTAATATGAGAGGATGCACAATTTCTTTTAACAATTAATTAATTAATACAAAAATTCAAGTATATGAGATTTCAATCTTTTACTATTTTCTCTAACAAATTCAAAATATAATTCCATTACTTAATTAAATAAAGGATACAATTATCACACGTAATTCATGATTTGAGTTCTAAACTACCTAGACTTTAGCATAAATAGTAGCTATGCACAGACTCTAGTCACCTCGTGTGTACGTATCCCCCACAATTAGCAACAATTATTAATTTAAATCACGTATGGGTAAAATTCCTCCGTACAAGGTTAGACAAGAGACTTACCTCGACTTGCTCCAATTTAAT
Source organism: Nicotiana tabacum (assembly GCF_000715075.1). Taxonomy (NCBI): domain Eukaryota; kingdom Viridiplantae; phylum Streptophyta; class Magnoliopsida; order Solanales; family Solanaceae; genus Nicotiana; species Nicotiana tabacum. The sequence continues at coordinate 128,371,670 of NC_134091.1, forward strand.
CCACTAGTAGACCTTTTCCTCGATTATCCAACTCTGAATAGCTCGAATCTAACCAAAATAATTCGATAGAGTTATCAAAAAAATTTATAGGAATCAATTTCATAAGAAAATACTACATTTGTTTCGATAAAAATTCGAAATTAACTCAAAAATCATCTGTGGGGCCAACGTCTCAGAATCTCACGAAAGTTACGAAATATGAACGCCCATTCAACCACGAGTCTACCCATACAAAAATTCTTACATTCCGATAACAATTCGGCCCTCAAATTTATCCAAGAGAGTTTTCAAACTTTTCCAACTTAATTCACCAATTAACTGATAAAAACAGTGATGGATTAGGGTAATTTAACCAATATTGAGCTAAGAACACTTACCCCATTATTTTTTCTGAAAATCTCCCAAATTCCGCTTCAATCCGAGCTCCAAATCGGTAAAAATGGAATATGGGACTTAAACTCTCTACCCAGTCATTTGCTCTACGCGATCGCGAACATTCTCACGCAATCGCGAAGCACAATTTTCCACTGCCCAAATTAACTCTATGCGATCGCGGACCCTTTCACACGATCGCAAAACACAGAGTCCCCAGCTCTACGCGATCGCAACCCTCTTCACGCGATTGCATAGAGCAAACGTGTGACCTCCACTTCTGCTCCGCTTACTCTACGCGAACACAACCTTCTTCACGCGTTCGCGAATAACAAACTCCCACAGTTACGCGATCGCGTCCCTATTCACGCGATCGCATGTAAAAAAGTCACCTCTGCTCCAATTAGCTTAGGCGATCGTGAATGAACTTATGCGATCGCGTATAAGGAAACAAGAAGAAAAATACCAGCAGCTATCAGCTATCTCCCAAAGGCCAAAAATGATCCGTTAGCCGTCCGAAACTCACCCGAGTCCCTCGGGACCCCAACCAAATACACCAACAAGTCCTATAATATCATACGAATTTAGTCGAAACCTCAAATCACATCAAGCAACGCTAAAATCATGAATCGTACTCCAATTCAAGCTTAATGAAACTTAAATTTTCCAACTTCTACATTCGTTGCCGAAACCTATCAAATCGAGGCCGATTGACCTCTAATTTTGCACACAAGTCATAAATAACATAACCGAGCTATTAAATATTTCGGAACTGGATTCCGACCCCGATATCAAAAAGTCAACTCCTCGATCAAACATCCAAACATAAATTCCTGTTTTAGCCATTTCAAGCCTAATTTAAGTACGAACTTCCAAATAAAATTCCGAACACGCTCCTAAGTCCTAAATCACCATACAGAGCTATTGGAATCATCAAAATTCTATTTTGGGGTCATTTTCTAAAAATGTTGACCAAAGTCAAATTTAGCATTTTAAGGCCAACTTAAGGAACCAAGTGTTTCGATTTCAACCCAAATACTTCCAAATCCTGAACCAACTATCCCCGCAAGTCATAAATTAATAAAAGCACATACATGGAGTTTTATTTAGGAAAACATGATTCTAAAAGTCAAAATGATCAGTTGGGTGATTACAGCGCTTGTCGCCTAAGTTCATGAAGATGGCGTGGATATTAGTACACAAAAAATGGAAATCATGCTGAATTCCTGTTTTATGGTCTTAAAACGCCAAAAAAGGAACTACCATGGAGAAGAAATGATTATTGTTCATTATCATTTTAGATGGTCCTAAAAAGTTTTAGGAGATTCGGGGTCGGTCGCCCGAATTCATAAAGATGACTTAGACATTACCACACGAAAAATCGGAAAATAATGTTGCATTCTTGTTTAATGGCCCTAAAACTGCTAAAAATAAGGAACGGTCATGGAGAAGCATTTACTATTATTCATTAGATCGTTTATGATGGGCCCACAATAGTTTAGGCTATTCGAGGCAGGTCGCACGAATTCATGAAGATGGTGTAGACATTGGCACACTAAAATTTTTAAATCATTTTGAATTCCTATTTTATGATTCTTAAACGCTAAAAAATGATGGATGGTCATATAGCAATGACTATTATTGATTAGGTCATTTTTGATGGCGCACAAAATTTTAGGTGATTCAGTACCAGTTACTCGAATTCATAAAGATTCTGTAGACATTAGAACGTGAAAAATCAAAAAATATGCTGAATTCCTATTTTATCTAACGGTCATATAGAAGCAATGACTATTTTTCATTACGTCATTTCTGATGGGCATACAAAAGTTTAGGCTATTCGGGGCCGGTCACCCAAATTCATGAAGATGACGTAGACATTAACACAAAAAATCAAAAATTGTGCTGAATTCCAGTTTTATAACCCTATAAGGCTAAAAATGAGGAAAGGTTATGCAGAAGAAATGACTATTGTTTATTAGGTTGTTTTTGATAGGCCGACAATTTTTATGTGATTCAGGGTTGGTCACCTAAATTAATTAAGGTGGCATGGACATTAGCACTTAAAAAATCGGAAATCATGCCGAATTTAAGTTTTATGGCACTAAAATGCCAAAAACGTGGAGAGATCATGGATATACAATGACTATTATTCATTAGGTCATTTTCGAAGGGCCTACAAATAATAAGCGACTGAAGATCGGTCGCCCGAATTTATGAAAATAGTATGGACGTTAGCACTCGAAAAATTATAAAATCGTGCTGAATTCCTGTTTTATGGCCTAAATCGCTAAAAGAATGATGAATAACCATGAAGAAGCAATGACTATAGTTCATTATATTGTTTCTGATGAGCCCATAAAACTTTAGGCGATTCGAGGCTAGTCGCCCGAATTCATAAAAAATCGAAAATCGTGTTGGCGAAGTATGACTATTGTTTCTTAGGCCGTTTTTATGACATTCTTATTTTATGGCCCTAAAATGCCCAAAAGGAGGAACGATCATGGATAAGTAATGACTATTGTTCATTAGGTTTTTTCAGAAGGGACCACAAAATATTTGGCGACTCGTGGTCAGTCGCCCGAATTTATGAAGATGGCGGAATTCCTTTTTATGGCCCTAAAATGCAAAAATGAATAACTATCACGACCCAAATTCCATAATAAGCAGTGAGGGCGCCCAACATCTACGCTAGGCAAGCCAACAATCAACTAGCCACGTGATTTATCTTTTTAATAAATTTCAAAGTAATTAATTTTTTCCCTTAAATAAAATGAAAGCCATTGAGTGCAATCATAACCATGAAATAAACCAAGACCACAAGTCTACTAGTGTGTACCAAGTCCTGGTGTCACAAGAGTATGGGCTACTAGTAGAATATACAAAAGATTACTACTCTACTGTCTGAAATGAAATAGACAGAACAATAACAAAAGAAAGACTCTGGCTACAGCAGAACGACTCGGAATGGCAGCTCACCGTGTAGTCTTGTACCATGGGTTAAGCATGCCCGTCAGATTGATACCCAGATGCACCTGCCTCAGATCCTGCACATTTTGAGTGCAGAAGTGTAGCGTGAGTACAAAAATAACATGTACCCAATAAGTATCCAGTCTAACCTCGAAGAAGCAGTGACGAGGGGTCAATTTTCACACTTACTATGGGATAAAAATAATATGTCAGAATTATAACTAAGCATGGATTACATGAATGATACTGAAAACTCAATAACAGGAAATAGTAAATAATCCTTTCACAAAAACTTAGTAGCTACGTACAGACTTTTGTCACCTCGTGCATACGTAGCCCCCTCCCCCCCACTAATAGGAGCACATATTAATTAATTCACCTATGTGGTTACTTCTCTCTTACAAGGTTAGAAAAGAGACTTATCTCCTCTCAAAGCCTACTTTCTGGTCCACGATTATGCTCAAAATCCCAAATTTCGGTGCCAAACGACTCGAAACTAGTCAAATATTATATAAAACAATCAATACATGTTCAAAAGTTCACATTCCAACTATTGAAGGAACTACCCAAACCCCAAATATAGGATTTCTAAAATTCACCCTCAGGCCCACGTGCCCGGATTTCGGAAATTTTTGAAGAAAGTTGTTACCCATAATCTCACGAACTCAAATATGTGATTTTTACTAAATTCCATAACAAATTTCATGGTTAAATCTCATTTTGTCAAAAACTTAGGTTTTCACCTAAAACCCATGATTTTCACTAATTTACATGTTATAATCTACCCATAAACTAAGTATTTAACTCACATTTGATAGGAATTACTTACCTCAATTAGTTGATGAAAATCCCTCTCTAACCAGCTCAGAAATCGCCCCCAAGAATCGTAAGAAATGAGCAAAAATGGCCAAATCCCGGATTAAATGAAGTGGTCTGCCTCGACGATTTTCGCACCTGCGGTGCCTTGGCCGCATTTGCAGCATCGCTTCTGCGGACCAAGGTCCTCTTTTACGGAGGGGCCTTAGCTGACTAGGTTCGCTTCTGCGAGCGGAAGACCGCTTCTGTGGCACGCTTGTCGCACAAGCGACCCCTTTACGCTTCTGCAATCCCCCTCTTCGCACCTGTACTTCTGCAGGTGTGGTCACCTTGCCGCTTCTCCGAACACTAGGCAGGCTGGGCTACGTCGCCTCTGCGATCCATGGCTTGCTTCTGCGAGCTTGCACCTACGGCTAGCCCTCCGCAGGTGCGAGTACACCAGAAACCTGGTGCTTCAGTTGTCCTTCCAAGTCCAATCTTGGTACGTGCCAAGTCCGATTGACACCCAGGCCCCGGGGTCCCGCCCAAACATACCAACAAGTCTATTAACATAATAGGGACTTGTGCAATCTCTCGAAGTGCATAAAACAACAATAAAACCAAGAATCACACCCCAAAACCAAATCGAATCAATATATGAACTTCAAGTTCTTCAATTTACTCCCAACGAGCCGAAATGTACTTAAACTACTCAGAATGACACCAAATTTTGCGTTCAAGTCTTAATTGACATTACGGAAATATTCCCAATCTCTGAATTGCATTTTGACCTCGATATAAAAAAAACTTACTTCAAACCAAGTTTAAAGAACTTCAAAAACCTTCAAAGAACCAACTTTCACTGTTAAGCGCCGAAACGCTCCCGGGTCATCCAAAATCCGATCCGAACATACGCCCAAGTACAAAATTATCATACGAAATTATTGGAACCGTAAAATCCCGATTTCAAGGTCGTTTACTCAAAACATTGAGCGAAGTCAAACATAGACTTTTAAGGCCAACTTAAGGAATCGAGTATTCTGATTTCAGCCCGAACCCTTCCACATCCCGAACTAACCATCCCCGCAAGTCATAAAATAGTAAAAGCACGTATGAGAAGTCTTGTTTAGGGGAATGAGTTTCTAGAAATCAAAACGATCGGTCGGGTCGTTACATTCTCCACCTCTTAAACAAATGTTCGTCCTCAAGCAGGTTTAGAATCATACCTGGGGCGCTGAATAAGTGTGGATATCTGCTCTGCATGTCCTCTTCGGACTCCCAAGTAGCCTTCTCGACTGGTTGGCCTCTCCACTAGACTTTTACTGCAGAAATCTTCTTGGACCTCAACTGGCGAACTTGTTTATCAACAATGGAAACTGGTTATCTAGCTGAACTGTATTGAAGTCTAACACATGTGACAAGTCGGCATGATACCTCCAGAGCATAGATACATGAAAAACCGAATGAACTCCTGATAGACTAGGTGGCAAAGCAAGCTCGTAAGAAACCTCCCCAGCTCGTCTCAACACCTCAAATGGGCCTATAAACCTTGGGTTCAACTTGCCTTTCTTCCCAAACCTTATGATTCCCCTCATCGGTGAAACCTTAAAGAGAACTTTTTCACCCACCATGAATGATAAATCACGCGCCTTCTAATCCGCGTAACTCTTCTGCCTGGACTATGCTATGTGAAGTCGCTTCTGAATCAACTTTACCTTATCCCAGGTATCCTTCACCAAATCAGTACCATATAACTTAGCCTCACTGGCCTCAAACCACCCGATGGGAGAACGACATCGCTGACCATATAAAGCCTAAAATGGAGCCATCTCGATGCTGGACTGATAACTGTTGTTATAGGCAAACTCGGCTAAGGGCATGAATCGATCCCACTTACCACCAAAGTCAATCACACATGCTCTGAGTATGTCCTCCAAGATATGAACTGTCCGCTCCGTCTGCCCGTCGGTCTGTTGATGAAATGTTGTGTTGAGCTCTACACGGGTCCCCTACTCACTCTGTTCTGCTCTCCAAAAATACGAAGTAAACTGAGGGCCTCTATCTGATATGATGTAAACAGGCACACCATGCAACCGAACTGTCTCCTGAATATAAATCTGGGCCAACCTCTCTAAAGTATACATAGTCACAACTGGGATGAAGTGTGCCAACTTTGTCAATCTGTCAACAATGACCCAAACTGCATCGAACTTCCGCAAGGTGCGTGGTAACCCAACTATGAAATCCACAGTAATGCGCTCCCACTTCTACTCAGGTATAGTCATCTGCTGGAGTAGGCCACCTGGACTCTAGTACTCATACTTAACATGCTGGCAATTTAGGCACTTAGCTACATACTCAACTATGTCTTTCTTCATCCGCCACCACCAAAAATGCTACCTCAGGTCGCGATACATCTTTGTAGCACCTGGGTGAATAAAATATCTAGAACTATGCGCCTTCTCTAGAATCCTCTCCCTCAAGCCACCGACATTAGGAACACATAGACAACCCTGGAATCGCAAACCACCATCCTCGCCAATAGAAATCTCCTTGGCACTACCATGTAGTACCGTATCTCTGAGAACCATCAAGTGCAGATCGTCAAACTGTCGGGCCTTAATCTGCTCCAATAGTGAATACTGAGTGACGACACATGAAAGAACTCGGATGGGCTCTAAAATATCCAGCCTCACAATTCTGTTAGCCAAGGACTGAATGTCCAAAGCTAATGGTCTCTCCTCTACTGAAATAAATGCCAAGCTACCCATACTCTTTGCCTTTTTGCTCAAGGCATCCGCGACCACATTCGCCTTGCCCGGATGATAAAGAATGGTGATGTCATAATCCTTTAGTAACTCAAGCCATCTGCGCTGTCTGAAATTAAGATCCCTTTGCTTGGACAAACGCTGCAAGCTGCGATGAGCAGTGTAAAACCTCGCAACACACCCCATAAAGATAATGCCTCCAGATCTTAAGAGCATGAACAATAGCAGCCAACTCCAAATCGTGCACAGGATAATTCTTCTCATGGGGTTCAGCTGACGTGAAGCATATGCAATAACTTGCCCCTCTTGCATCAATACACAACTCATTCCAACGCGTGAAGCGTCGCAATACACCGTATACATCCCCGAGCTGGAAGGTAACATTTGAACTGTTGCTGAAGTCAAAGCTGTCTTGAGCTTCTGGAATCTCGCCTCACAATCATCGGACCAACAGAACGGAGCACCCTTCTGGGTCAATCTAGTCAAAGGTGCTGCAATAGATGAGAAGCTCTCCACAAACCGACGATAATAGCATGCTAACCCCAAGAAGCTCCTGATCTCAGTCGCCATAGTAGGAGGAGGCCAAATCTGAACTGCCTCAATTTTCTTGGGATCTACCTTAATACCCTCGCATGATACAACATGCCCCAAGAATGCTACAGAATCTAGCCAAAACTCACACTTGGAGAACTTAGCATATAGTTTCTGTCCCCACAAGGTTTAAAGCACCACTCTCAAATGTCGCTCATGCTCATCCATGATACATGAGTAGATCAAAATATCATCAATGAAGACAATGACAAACGAATCAATATAGGGCCTGAACACCATGTTCATCAAATCCATAAACACCACTGGGGCGTTAGTCAAATCGAATGACATCACTAGAAACTCATAATGGCCATATCTAGTACAGAAAGTTGTCTTCGGAACATCCGAGTCCCGAATCTTCAACTAATGGTACCCCGATCTCAAGTAGATCTTAGAGAACACCCTATCACCCTGTAACTGGTCAAACAGATCATCAATACGCAACCACATGTATTTGTTCTTAATGGTGACTTTGTTCAACTGGCTGTAATCAATGCACATCCGCATAGTTCTATTTTTCTTCTTCACAAATAACACTGGTGTACCCCAAGGTGATATACTCGGCCTGACGAACACCTTTGCTAGCAACTCCTCAAGCTGTTCCTTCAACTCCTTCAACTCTTTCGGAGCCATACGGTACGGTGGGATAGATATAGGCTAGGGTACCTGGAGCCAAATCAATACAGAAATTGATATCACGATCCGGTGGCATGACTGGAAGATCAGAAGTAAACACATCGGAGAACTCCCTGACTACTGGTACTGAATCAATCACCGGAGGCTCTACGGTAGTATCCCGAACATAGGCTAGATAAGCCAAATAACCCTTCTCGACCATGTGTCGAGCATTCATAAAAGAGATGATCCGACTAGGTGTGCTAACGGACGAACCCTTCCATTCCAGTCTAGGAAACTATGACATCGCCAAGGTGACAGTCTTGGCATGGAAATCAAGGATGGTGTGATACGAATATAACTAGTCCATGCCCAGTATAACCTCAAAGTCGGTCATATCGAGCAACAGAAGGTCTGATCTTGTCTCATAATCACAGAATGTGACCACACAGGACCAATAGATCCGATCCCCCACAACAGAATCACCCACATGAGTGGACACATAAACAGGAGTGCCCAAGGACTCACAAGAAATATCCAGGAAATGAGCAAACAGAGATGACACATATGAATAGGTAGACCATGGATCAAATAATACTGAAGCATCCCTACCGCAGACAAAAATAATACATGTGATCATGGAATCTGAGGCCACTGCATCTGGTGTGGCCGGAAAAGCATAGAACCTAGATGGAGCACTGGCTGGCTAGCCTCTGCCTGACTAAATAGTAGTTGGCTGACCTCCCTAGCCTCCACCTCTAGGACGAACTCTACCTGCCTGCCCTCCGCCTTTGGGCGGTCGGACAAATGATGCTATAATCATGGGCCGAGGGCCCTGCTGTACTGCCTTGCCCCGAAGCTTGGGGCAGAACCTCCGCACATGATTGGGATCCCCGCACTTGAAACAACCTCTCGGTGCGGTGATCTTCTCCCCTGAAGTATGGCCCTGATGGCCTGAATACCATCTCCGGAACCTCACCTCTTAATCGGTCACTGACATCTAACCCTGCTGGAGATTCTCAAACTGAAACCGCAACTCTTCCCTCTGAGAGGGTGGAATATACCTGTCCAAAAATAGGTGTGTAAACTAGTCCCAAGTCATGGGAGGAGAACCTGCTGGCCTACCGAGAAGATAAGACTGCCACCACCTACGGGCCCTGCCCTCCAGCTGGAAAGTAGTGAAATCTACCCCATGGGACTCCAATATCCTCATATTGTGCTGTCTGCCCTTACACCGATCAATGAAATCCTGGGGATCCTCATGTCGCTCACCTCCGAAGACAGGATGGTACAACCTAGTCTATCTATCCAATAACTTTTGCGGCTCGCCGACCGCAACTGGTCTAGGCTCAGGTACAACTACTGCAACTGGCTGGGCTCCGCCTATTGGTAGTACACTCGGGGTCTGATATATGGAAGTTGCATGTCCCGGAGCCTGGACAGTAGAGGTTCATGCTCCCCTCCTGCCTGAGATGTGGCTGGGTCCATGAACTGCAGCATACGGCCAATGACCTCCTGAAAGCTCGGTGCTAACATGAAATCTACCGGGACAGGCTCTGCTGCGGGCACCTAGCCCTGCTCCTCAACAATGGGATCTTCTACTGGATCAGCTTGTGGTACAACTAGGGCAACTCTAGGACATCCTCGTTCCCTACCTCGGGATGGTTCCCTCCCCCGGCCTCTATTCGACCTCTAGCAACATGGGGAATAGCTCCTCCCGGGTCTAGAACATCCACCGTGCGAGTTCTCACCATCTGTGAGAGAATAAGAGATAGAAACTTAGTACACCATCGACTGCACGATAGGAGATAAAGAAGAGTAGTTTTCTAACACCCTATAGCCTCTCGAAGATAAGTACGAATATCTCCGCATAGCTTCGCAAGACTCTAATAGGACCGCCCATAACTTGTGAGACCTACATGAACCTAGTGCTCTGATACCATGTTGCCACGACCCAAATTCCATAATAGGCCGTGAGGGCGCCCGACGTCGACGCTAGCCAAGCCAAAAATGAACTAGCCACGTGATTTCTCTTTAATTTCCAAGTAATTAACTTTTTCCCCTTAATTTTAAAAAATTTAAAAAACACAGATTTAAAATAAATAAAATGAAAACAAATGAGTGCAATCATAAGCATGAAATAAACCAAGACGACAAGTCTACTAGTGTGTGCCAAGACCTGGTGTCACAAGAGTATGGGCTACAAGTAGAATATACAAAAGATTACTACTCTACTTTCTGAAATGAAATAGACAGAACAATAGCAAAAGAAAGACTCGGGCTGCTGCAGAACGGCTCAGAATGACAACTCACCGTGTAGTCTAGTACCATGGGTTAAGTGTGCGTGCCGGATTGATACCCAGATGCACCATCCTCAGATCCTGCACATTTGAGTGCAGAAGTATAGCGTGAGTACATAAATAACATGTACCCAGTAAGTATCCAGTCTAACATCGAAGAAGCAGTGACGAGGGGTCGACTTTGACACTTACTATAGGATAACAATAATATGTCAGAATTATAACTAAGCATGGATTACATAAATGATACTGAAAACTCAATAACAGGAAATAGTAAATAATCCTTTCACAAAATATTAAGTCCCGAATTTATTTTCATCATTTAACAATTTATATCTCAAGACATTAAAGCAATATCAATTATAAACAGTTCCAAAGATTTATCATGCGCAAATTATGTAGAGGTCGTACGACCCGATCCAACATAAGAATATTTAAATTGTGCACTGCCGAGGGTCGAACGGCACGAATCATAGATGCATCTATCTGCTACAGAGGCATTCGGCCCGCTCCACAAAAGAAAATACTTTAAAGAAACACAAAATTCTCAATAACAGTCAAGTGTCCCCCTTCACAACTTCAAGTGAGTGAAATTTAACCATTTAAAGTTCTTTTATACACTTTCAAAAGGACTCAAGCAATTTAGTTAACAAGTAGAGTGCAAACATTTAAAGTATAGCATGCTATGGATCCTAGACTAGCCGGATAATAGCATAATTAGTAGCTACGTACGGACTCTCATCATCTCGTTTGTACGTAGCCCCCCACAAATAGGAGCACTTATTAATTAATTCACCTATGGGGTTAATTCCCTCTTACAAGGCTCTTACAAGGTTAGAAAAGAGACTTACCTTATCTCAAAGCGTACTTTCCGGTCCAAGATTGTGCTCAAACCGCCAAATTCGGTGTCAAACGATTCGAAACTAGTCAACTATTATATAAAATAATCAATATATGTTCAAAAGTTCATATTCCAACTATTGAAGGAATTACCCAACCCCAAATACAGGATTCCTAAAATTCACCCTTGGGCCCACGTGCCCAGATTCCGGAAATTTTATAAGAAAGTTGTTACCCATAATCTCACGAACTCAAATATATAATTTTTACTAAATTCCATAAAAACTTTCGTGGTTTAATCTCATTTTGTCAAAAACCTAGGTTTTCACCTAAACCCCAAGATATTCACTAATTTACATTTATAATCTACCCATAAACTATGTATTTAACTCATATTTGAATGGAATTACTTACCTCAATTAGTTGACGATAATCCCTCTCTAACTAGCTCCAAAATCGCCCCCAAGAAGTGTAATAAATGAGCAAAAATGGCCAAGTCCTGTATTAAATAAAGTGGTGTGCCTCAACAATTTTCGCACTTGCGGTGCCTTGGCCGCATTTAAGGCATCGCATCTGCGGACCAAGGTCCGCTTCTGCGGAGGGGCCTGAGCTGATTAGGTTCGCTTCTGCGAGTGCGAGACCTCTTCTGCGGTCCCGCTTCTGCAACACGCTTGTCGCACCTGCGACCCCTTTACGCTTCTACGATCGCCCTATTCGCACCTGCTCTTCCGTAGGTGCGGTCACCTTGCCGCTTCTGCGAACACTGGGCATCCTAGGTTGCGTCACTTCTACGAACCATGGCTTGCATCTGCGAGCTCGCACCTGCGGCTAGCCCTCCGCATGTGCGATTACACCAGAAACCTGGTGCTTCAGCTGTCCTTCCAAGTCCAAACTTGGTCCGTGCCAAGTCCGATTGACACCAGAAGTCGCGCCCAAACATAACAACAAGTCTATAAACATAATACGGACTTGCTCGAACTCCCGAAACACATATAACAACAACAAAACCAAGAATCACACCCCAAAATCAAATCGAATCAAAATATGAACTTTAAGTTCTTCAATTTTCCCCCAACGCACTGAAATGTACTTAAATTACTCATAATGACACCAAATTTTGCGTGCAAGTATTAAATGAAATTATAGAACTATTCCTGGACCTGAAATTCCATTTGGAACTCGATATCACCAAAAACTATTTCAAACCAAGTTTAAAGAACTTCAAAAACCTTTAAATAACCAACTTTCACTATTAGGCGTTGAAACGCTCTCGAATCATCTAGAACCGGATCCGAACATACGCCCAAGTCCGAAATCATCATACGAACTTATTGAAATCGTAAAATCCCAATTTCGAGGTCGTTTGCTCAAAACGTTGATCGTAGTCCAACTTCGCCTTTTAAAGCCAACGTAAGGAACCAAGTGTTCCGATTTCAACTTGAACCCTTCCAAATCCCGAACTAACCATCCCCGCAAGTTATAAAATAGTAAAAGCACATACTGAAAGTCTTATTTAGGGGAACGGGGTTCTAGAAAGCAAAACGACCAGTCGGGTCGTTAAAGTAACGGCCATGGAGAGGCGGTGACTATTGTTTCTTAGGTCAGATTTTATGATACGAAAAATTTTAGGCGGTTCAGGTCTGGTCATGCGGGCCAATGCAGAAGATGTAGGCTATATCACATGAAGATCTAAGAATCGAGCGCAATTCAAGTTTTATGGTACTAAAATGCCAAAAATGAGTAACAATCATTGATAGGTGTTGACTATTATTTTTAGGTGTTAACAATCATTGATAGGTGTTAACAATCATCGCCCGGGTCGAAGGCATGGACTATAACACACGAAAATATGAGAATTGAGCAAAATTCCAGTTTTATCGTCCTAAAATGCCAAAATATGAGTAATTGTCATGGCACGGTGGTGATTATACTTTCTTAGGTCATTTTTGATAGGCCAACCAAATTTTAGGCAGTCAAGGTCAGGTCGCCCGGGCCCAGGCAGAAGGCGTGGGCTTATAGCACATGGAAATCTAAGAATTGGATGAAATACTAGTTTTATGGCCCTAAAACAACATAAAATAAATAACAGTCATGGCGACGCGGTGACTATTTTTTCTTAGGTTATTTTTTATGGGACGGTAAAATTTTAGGTGGTCCGGGTCCAGTCGCTCGGGCCCATGCAGAAGGACTGGGCTATAGTACACAAAAATTTGAGAATTAGGACGGAATTCTAGTTTTATGGATTTAAAACATCAAACAATGACTAACGGTTATGGATGACAATGACTATTGTTCCTTAGGATGTTTTTGATCGGCCGGAAAAAAGCTAGGCGGACTGGGTCTGGTCACCCTTGCCCATGCAGAAGGCGTGATCTATAACACATGGAAATCTGAGAATATGACGGAATTCCAGTTTATGGTCCTAAAATGCCAAAAAATGAGTAACGACCATGGACAGTCGGTGACTATTTCTCCTTAGGTCCTTTTTGATGGGCCGACAACCTTTTAGGCGGTCTGTGTCCGGTCGCCTGGGCCTAAAATCCCAAAAATGAGTAACGGTCATAGAGAGGCGGTGACATTATTTCTTAGGTCATTTTTTACAGGCGGTAAAATTTTAGGCGGTTCGGGTCCGGTTTCTTGGACCCATGCAAAAGGAGTGGGGTATAGCACACGAATATCTAGCAATCAGGTGAAATTCCAGTATTATGACCCTAAAACACAGAAAAACGAGTAACGGTCATGGCAACGCTGTGACTATTTTTCCTTAGAATATTTTTAATGGGACGACAAAATTTTAGGCGTTCCGGCTTCGGTCGCTCTGACCTATGCAGACGGAAACAACCGGCAATGGCAAGCTCAACTATAACTCCGGCGTCAGAGGACAACAAACATTCACTCCATTAACGTTTGGTCACTTTCTTCCAACTCGATTTCAACCAATTCAAGAGGAAATTGAAAGCAATTCTGAAAAGGAATGTAACAGTGAAAATGAATGGAACAATGCAGATCTAATTGCGGAGAAGGAGGTTCAGAAGGACAAAAGTTAACTGCCAACAATACCTAGAAGATTATAGTTCTCAGAGGCAGGATTATCTGTGCAACCTTACCCAACCCTAGATCAACAAGCACCAACAGCTCAAGGAGAAAACATGCTGAATCAACATGCAAAAGATCTAATGCAACAAAATCGCAATTCTCAGATGGGCATGCGACTGGACTATGTGCCTCCCAGTCATCGAGATGGTAAGATTGTAGTTCAAATTGTTAAGGAATATGTTCAAAAGCTAAATGACTACTAGGCTAATGCTTTAATTGGCTATGTACTAGGTGATACTCCATACGAGAAATCTATGGAGGCTTTTATTACATCTGTTTGGGATTTTGTTTCGAACCCACAAATACTGTATCACAGTGATGGATACTATGTGTTTAGATTCTCAACAATTGAGGACAACGATCTAGTGATGCAAGCAGGTCCATACTCATACCACAATAAGCCGCTTATTTTACAAAACTGGGAAAGAGATTTTCATTTCGATCCTAAATGCATCACCACCATTCCTTTGTGGGTAAATTTCCCAAGCTTGCTTGTTGGGTACTGGACTGCAAATGCTCTTAGCAAAGTGGCTAGTGCTATTGGATCCCCTATGTACACTGATAGATATACAACTGATCTCAATAAAATCTCATATGCGAGAGTCTTAGTAAAGGTTTATATCACAAAATCAATGCTGGAGAGTATATAAATTGATACTCCGTCACAAAACCAAAGTTCTGCAGTGACTGTAATCATTTTGGACATGACAACTTTGAGTGCTGGAGGAACAAACAACAGAACAATGATGAGGCAGAATTTAAAGCACCAAAAAGAAGGAACAGAGCAAGAAAGAAAAAGATAGTGCAGGAATGGAAGCCAAAGGAACAGATAGAGAAAGGTGATGTAGAAGATGCAAAAAGGAAGGGATATCAGCAGGAAGGAGTTGGAAATGACAAATAAAAAAACATTTGATGTAGACTCTCCAACACAATTGCTCAGAAGGAATGGTGAATATAGAATTCAACATAGATAGAGTGTTGAAATAGAACATCAGTCTCGAAATAAAGATGGCACCAATACAAATAGATTCATGATTCTGGCAGAGTGTGTGCCAAGCACTTCTAAAGCAGCAGAGACTGGGATTGATCCTGCACTCAAACCCCCATGATTGTGTGTACTTGGAACATTAGAGGGTTGAACAAGCCCTACAAACAGAAGGTGCTGAGACTCTTTCTGCACAAGAATAAAATAGACATCTTTGGATGTTTAGAAACTAGAGGAAAAGAAAGAAAGGAAAAAAATATATTGAACAGGGTTGCTAGGGACTGTGGCTATTGCTGTAATTATACCCATGTTGTAAATAGTAGGATCTGGCTAATATGGAGATCACACCTAATAGTCAAAATACTCAAAATCCATGAGCAATTCATCCACTGCTCTATGGAGGATACAACAACAAACTTTCAGATTCTGTTGACAACAGTCTATTCTAGGAATAAACTTCAGGAAAGGAAAATTCTATGGCATGATTTGCAGCTATTAGAAAGTCAGATACAAACACCATGGCTCATTAGTGGGGACTTCAACAATGTGTTGAACACTGATGATAGAATAGGACAACCAGTTACATCTGGAGAGGTGTAGAACTTCAAGCAATGTATTGACAGCATGAAACTGACTCCACTTAGGACAAAGGGATGCTTTTTCACCTGGTGTAACAAGCAAGTAGTAGTGTACAATAAAATTGATTGGGCATTTGGAAACTTCAACTGGACTCAGATTTATGGGCACTTAGAAGCAGATTTTTTAAACCCTGGAGTATCTGATCACTCTCTAGCTGTGATTCAATTATTGAAGAGGGGAGTTACTTATCCCAAGACATTCAAGCTCTACATGGTGATAATGGACCACCAAGACTTCTCACCTTTGGTGAATAGAGTATGGCAACAACAGGAAAGAGGGGATCCTATGTCACTCATATGGCAGAAGCTCAAAAGAATAAAATATGAAGCTAAGGGACTGAACAAATCAACGGCAGGCTATAAAAAAGGTTGAATCAAGCAAGGCACAATTTAGAATATGTACAAGCAGCACTTGTCATTAATCACTTTGATCAAATGCTGATTGAGCAGGAGAAACAAAGTATTAGTGAATTGGAAAAATGGAGCATAATAAGAGCCAGATTGATTATTGAGACTCATATTCAAAATACTTCTATGCACAAATGAAAATAAGGGACAACAAAAATGCCATCACATCAGTATATAATGAAATGGGAGTGAAGTTAAAAGATCCAAAAGTTGTGGAAAAAGAATTTCTTACCTTCTTTGCAAAGCTAATGGGGAAGGAAAATGGATTGATGCCTTGCCCAAACACAAGTGTCATAAAAGCAAGAAACTGCCTCACCTTAAAGCACCAACAAGAATTGATAATAGACATAACACATGAGGAGATTGATTCAGCTATTAGGGACATGCCAAATGATAAAGCTCCTGGAGTGAATGGATTCCCTATAGAATTTTTCACTAAGCAATGGGAGACTGTGAAACAGGACATCTATGGGGCAGTGCAATATTTCTTTCATACAGGGAAAATGATGCCAGTATGGAACTGTACTGCTATTACATTGATCCCTAAAATCCCAGCTCCAACTCAGGTGAAAGATTATAGGCCAATAGCACGCTGCACTGCACTGTATAATATTGTTGCCAAGATACTGACCAACAAAATCAAGAAAGTGATAGAGGTAGTTATTGGGAAATCACATTCAGCATTCATTGAAGGAGGGAGCATTATTGACAACATCCTATTTAGCCATGAACGTTTCAAGGGTTATAATAGGAAAGGTATATCCCCCAGATATGTGTTGAAAGTGGATATTAGGAAGGCATATGATTCCTTGGACTGGTAATTCCTCAGGTGCATGCTAGAAGACCTTGGATTACCTCAAAAATTTATCCACTAGGTTATGGAATGTGTGACTACATTGTCATACTCATTGGTGCTCAATGGAGGCCTTACCAAACCATTTCAGACTAAGAGATGAATCACACAGGGAGACCCCACGTCTCCCTACCTCTTTGTAATTGTAATGGAATACTTACAAAGGGAGATGAATTAGCTACCATTGATAAAGGAGTTCAAGTATCACCCACGATGAAAAAAGCTAGGAGTGACTCACATTTGTTTTGCTGATGACTTACTCATGTTTTGCAGCGCATATATTAATTCATTGACCATAATGTAGGAAACCTTTCAAAGGTTCTCTGATACATCTGGCCTTCAGGCAAATGCAGAAAAAAAATCTATATACATTGTTGGTGTACACCAGGATCTTAAAGACTCATTGAAAAGTTTGACAGGGTATACAGAGGGATCCACACCTTTCAAATACTTGGGAGTTCCCTTGTCTGCCAAGAAATTAAACATTCAACAATGTCTATTATTGGTGGAGAAGATCACAAAAAGAGTCAACTGTTGGTCAGCAAAAATGCTATTATATTCAGGGAGAGTACAACTTATTAAGTCTGTAATCTTTGGTATGCAGACTTATTGGGCTCAAATCTTCATATTTTCCAAGAAAATCATGAGACTGATTGAGACTATTTGTAGAACATACCTATGGACTGATATTAGTGCTACATCTAGGAAAGCACTAATAGCATGGGACAAGGTATGCCAACCAAAAGCTGCAGGGGGATTAAACACCATCAATATGGGATTAGGGAACAAAGCAACAATCCTAAAGCAATTATAGGCATTGGCAAAGAAAAACGATACACTTTGGATCAAATGGGCACATTGCTACTACATAAAACAAAGAGATATTGACACTATGGCCACACCTAAGATAGTTGTTTGGGTGGTCAGGAAGATTGTAGATGCAAAACAAGTATTGTTGCAGATGAACACAATGCACACCAACCTTAATGCAAAGCTGATAACTATGGAGATCCAGGGCAAATTTCAAATAAAGAAGGCATATATTCAATTGTTACCTCAACTCCCAAAGGTTGGCTGGAAGAGTATACATATGCATTCATAGATCTATCCAAGATTCAAGTTCCACTTATGGCTGGCAATCCATCAGAGACTAGCTATTGTGGATAGATTGCAGAAGTTTGTAATCCAAGTACCATTAGATTATGCTTTCTGTGCAAGGAGCATTGAAACATTTAGTCACATATTTTTGTATTGCTCCTGTACTAGCATAGTATGGAAAAGAATAATAAACTGGTTGGTCTATAACAGGAGAATATGCAGCTGGCAAACTGAGACAGAATGGGTGAGCACTCTAGCTAAGAGGAAAGTTGGTATGGCAGTAATTACCACTTTAGCTTTTGCCATGGTAGTATATTGTATCTGACGTGAAAGAAACTCCATCAGATTTAACAAAGGAAGATTTGAGGCTGATGTGATTTGTAGAGAAATTGCAACACACATGCACATACAAGGAGGATCAAAGAGCAAATGGTAGTCAACATTGCAAAGCTTGAATCATTACCCGTAAGCCAAAATGCTGAGTCAAAATTTGTTTAGAAGTGTAATTAGAATAATCTAATTTTGTAATTGTAATTAGGAGGCTGATGGTCAGCATCAACCTGGCTTTGTAAAGATAATTTTTTTGATGAAATGGAAAGTCTGTTTAATCAAAAAAACAAATGCCAAAAAGCGAGAACGGTCATGGAAAGGCGGTGACTATTGTTCCTTAGGTCGTTTTTGATAGGCTGACAAAGGTTTAGGCAGTCCAGGTCAGGTCCTCCGGGCCCATGCAGAAGAGGTGCGATATACCACACGAAAATCTGAGAATTGGACAAAATACCAGTTTTATGACCCTAAAATGTCATAAAATGAATAACAGTCATGGCAACGCTCTAACTATTTTTCTTAGGTCGTTTTTGATTAGATGACAACATTTTAGGCGGCCTGGGTTCGGTCACTCGTGCCCATGCAGAAGGAGTGGGCTATAGTATACGAAAATTTAGGAATTATGATGAAATTCTAATTTATGGCCCTAAAATGACAAAAAATGACTAACGGTCATGGCGAGTCGGTGACTATTGTTCCTTAGGTTATTCTTGGTGGGCCTGCAAAATTTTAGGCGGTCCAGATCTGACGCCCGAGCTCATGCAGAAGGTGAGAGCTATAGCACATGAAAATCTAGGAATCATACGGAATTCCAGTTTTATGGCCCAAATATGCCAAAAGAATAATTAGCAGTCATGACAAGGCATTGTCTATTGTTCCTTAGGTCATTTTTAATGGTCGAAAATTTTTTAGGTGGTTCGGATCCGGTCGTCCCGCGCCATGGAGAATGTGTGGACTATACCACATGAAAATTAGGGAATATGACGGAATACTAGTTTCATGGCCCTAAAACGCAAAACAAATGAGTAACAATCGTGGCGACACAGTGACTATTATTCCTAAGGTCATTTTTAATGGGATGGCAAAAAATTTGGCAGTCCGGGTCTGGTCGTCCGGGCCCATGCAGAAGGCATGGGCTATAGCACACGAAAATCCGAGAATCGGGCGGTATTCCAGTTTATGACCTTTAAACACCAAAAAATGAGTAACAGCCATGGAGAGGCAGTGACTATTGTTTCTTAGGTTCTTTTTTATAGGCAACGTTTTTTCTAGGACGACAAAAATGGTCATTAGCGGCAGTAAAATTATCCTTTATGAGCAAAATCAATTGCCGCTAAAATTTTTACTGGCAATTGATTATTTGCCATTGTATCCAGCATCGCTAAAAGTTTTAGCGGCAATTTCACCCAAATCTTGTAAAGACACTATTAATTGCCGCTAATAGCTGTTATATTTAGCGGCATTTGTGAATTGGCAATTCCTATGACCGCTAAAAATTACGCTAGATATATGCTAACTCATAGATTTAGCAGCCTTTGCTATTGCCGGTAAAGACCTATTATTAATGGTCAATATAACATACGTCTTTTAGTGGCAATATTAATGGCAGCTAAAACTACTTTAAATTTGCCGTTATTTATCTTCATTACCTTTTGTTATAGCTTAAAAAGTTCCACTTTATTGCCAATAAAAGATTAATTGTTTTTGCCACTTAAAGAATTACACTTATTTTTCAACTTGATTGAAGCATACTAATACTCGGCCCAAAATTTTTAAATGAAATAAAAGTTTGTAAGAAACCACGCCAATATCCATTCACAAAATATCTATTTCTTAAATTTACAACAAACAAAAACTTCTAATCCATGGTTTCAAAGTGCCGACAACATAAGAAAAAGACTAAACCATTTGACCCCAATATCATTTTTAGTCTAACAAATATCTCTTCATAATCATATTGACATTCTTCCACATGAGTCCGGCTAGAAGAAGTCATCAGTGTTGGGATGTCATTGCTTTGAATCTGCACCATTTTCTTATTTTTGTATTTCTTATTTCAAGCCAAAGCTAGTTGGTCTAAAATAAAATTGCTAAAACTGGTCTTTCTGAAGCATCAGGCTTCACCTCTCTTGTTACATATGACTTAATGTGTAGCTGTAATAACAAAACATCATAGTTGAAAAGGGAAGGAGAAGGTCTAGCATGCCGAGATGTCACTGCCTCCACTCACCGTTACTAGAATCTGATGTCTGTAACCAATTTTCTACAAATCAATCAAGGTAAAGAATGTTGACGCAACACAAGGATAAAGTCATTAACTTAAAGTTTTAGTTAAAAGGAATTGTTGCTTCTCTACAAGACTGATATCTCAGGAATTGGGTTGAAGATGGTCTCCTGTTGTATCTGATGAGAGCTTTGCAAATAACTTCAAAGACTATGAGACATATAAAGAAGTTGATATGATCCATACAATAATTTCACAAAAAATACCTAAGAAGAAAGAAGTTTTTTTTTAAAACTAATTTAACTATAATAACTAATGGCATTCATAAACTAATTGATCATTGACAATTACTGTACACGATGCAAAAATAGAGACAATAGTTTGAGGAGTTATACTGTAAGGTGACTAGTTACTATAATCTACTGTTATACATAGATTTATCACTTAATGAAGAAGGCAAAAATAGTTAAATAGATTAACTGCATAACATTCACCCCTTTTATCATCTACGACAAATTATATTTGTCATTAGTCAATTGACATAGTCGTCCTCATTAATTAAATTCACATCCCTACTTCAAACATTAATAAATCTAAACTATATCTGTATGACTAAGCCAAGATGTGAACACATCGCTAAGTAAGTATGCATATCTCGTGCTTGACTGACCCCGTCATGTACATATACTAGTATTCAGAGCCATTGCGAGAAGCACTTCACCGAAAATCATCAACTTTACTATTAGATTTGTAGTTAAAAGTTACAAAACTCTCCAACATGTCAACTCAGGATTTAGGAAAAAGCTGTATAATTTGGTCAAAGGTGCTGCAATAGATGAAAAATCCTCCACGAACCGACGATAATAACCTGCTAAACCTAGAAAACTCCTGATCTCAGTCGCCGAAGTGGGACGATATCAATTCTGAACTGCCTCGATCTTTTTGTGATCAACTTTAATACCCTCGCACGATACAATATGCCCCAAAAATACTACAGAATCTAGCCAAAACTCACATTTAGAGAATTTAGCATATAGCTTTTGTTCCCGCAACGTTTGAAGCACCACTCTCGTATACTGCCCATGCTTTTCCTTACTGCGCGAGTAAATCAAAATATCATCAATGAAGATAATGTTGTCATTCTGTGTTAATTGACGCATGAGAGTAGTGTACTGTTCATGTCGTAACTCACTATGATTTGCACTCTACAATTCCCTATTTCCTAAGACTAGTTCTGCACCATGTAACATCTTTACATGTTAATTTTGAACTTCAATATTGTGGTTGTATGTTGTTTCTGCCTATTGTATTTAGATAATACCCTAACTTTTACTTGAATGAACTTTTACTAAGTCTTGTGTATGTTGGAGTGCTTTTTGTAATACTGCCCAAAAAATCTGTTTTAAACTTGTGTCTTGCTATCCTGATTTTCTAAAGGCAAACATTTCATTTCAACTGACTAAGACCTTGCTCCTGGGTTAACATGCTTTTTCAGTATGCCTTGGTTCACTTGCTATTTTTTCCTTTCTGTGATAATCAATATATGCATACCTCTGTTATGTCCAAGTATTGATATGGCCTTAGGTTACACTTGACTTAATTTAGGCCCTTAAATGCCAACTAGTGCAATCTAGGTATGTTTGCAAACTTGTTTTCCTTTTCCTATGATGTTTGTCTATGTGATGCTTTGCTACTGAACTCTGCTAAATTTTGCTGGTCTACCAGACCAGTTATGTTGTATGATCACTCTGGGAATTTCTGTCCATTCTCTTTACTTGTTGCTTTGGTATTCTGAATTCATATTCTTAGCCGGCTAAAAGCCAAGGTTACCTAGGTTCTCTGTTGGCCTCCCTAGTGCGAGCACTGCTCATGGTCCAATTGAGGCCCTTGTGAACTCTGACGCACTAGGGGTTAGGCCCTAGTCACTCCTCTTAACCTCCAAACTATCCCTAATGCTCTATTTTCCTATCATGTATTGTACTTTATGTTGGTTGCTCCAAGTGATGCAATATTTGGTGTTATAGCTCATCGAAAGGGGTCTGAACTCTCCTATGGACCTGTGATCGTGTGGTTCTTTGTTGAAGGCCTAAGTCTGTTATGCTAGATGTTTTGAAGGCCCAGTAAGGCTGGGCATTTAGTTATTCTATTTGGGCCTGCTATAGGCCTGTCTATTGCCATGTCATATTACTACTTTATTATTAATTTGGGTATGTAATAATAATCTTTGTATAAACGATTGGGTGTTAGTAAAAAGGAATGGGGTAGATTCTAATACTAACATGCAAAATGGGTAGATAATATGCCTATAGGACTTGACAATGCGTTTGCTATATGTGTTGTTCGATTACATGAGCACTGTAGAAATCATGATATTAGGAGAAGCACACACACACTAATTTTTTACTATTAAATATGAGTTCAAATGCTATGTCTTCTGTTACATGTTTATAGACAACATGCCTATAGAAAGTGAGAACTCTTTCAATTTGCATGATTGTCTGTCTTCAACCGCGTTAGAAACCTGCCTATAGGAACAAATGAATTTTCCTTCAATTCACTTCAGTTATTCACTAGAAATCATGCCTATAGGATTTGACCACTTCATTTTCTATTGTACCATATTGATCATTAGAAATCTTGTTTATAGGACTAAATGTAAATAAAACAATCTTTGAAGTACTATGCATTAGAGATCCCGCCTATAGGAAATAATTGCTTGTTATAATTGGTTAATGCTAGACCATTCAAACACTGCTTCATGCACGTCGTATGAATAATTCTGGGACTCTTTCCCTAGTAGATTCTGTTGTACCCAACTGCGTAGATCACTTAGGCATCACACATATAGGATTGGTAACTTAAAACTCTCAACAATTAGCTTATGATACCCGCATGATTCTGTCTATAAGCTATATTCTGCATCTGAAATTACTTGCATACTTTGATCGCCTAGAAAGCATGTCTATAGAATTCTGCAGATTCCTGATTGGCATATGTGTTTGCGTGCATTTACTGCTTAAGTGTGGAGGCAAACTTGAGCCCCCTTTATTGCCATATTTGAAGTCCAATGTGTTTTGTATGTCACCTAGTTTTATCATTTTGAGCAGCCTAAGTTTAAGTCTAGAACCACCCTAAATAGAGGTCCAATGCCCTCCTGGACTATAGGTACGGGACGGGTAGAGCACGCATAAGGTACGACTTATAATTGAATTAGTGTGCTTTAGGTAGCAACTTTAACATAGTAATCGGGTAGCAGGAGATGATAGTCTGTGCCCGCTGAATAATATGAGTAACACCCCATCTTGAGGGAGTTACGAAGTATTATTTATGTCGCACGGGGTGATCCTTTAGGCTAAAAAAACTTAGGACCCCCCCCCCCCTTCCTCTTTATATGTTGTTATTAGATCTAAATAGTTGTATCTTTATATTCGCACTAAGATTTGTATTAATCATGTTGTAATAAAGTTCTGTAACTTCTGAACTCCCTTTGTTTATTTGATCACCTAGCTCAATCATAATCCACATAATGTTAAGCTCAGTCGGGACCCACAATTGTGGACCTCGAGGAGTGCCTAACACCTTCTCTTTGAGGTAACTTGAGCCCTTACTCGATCTTTGGTGGCGTTTACTAGTTAAAACAGAGTCATATGCATAATAGGTGCCCTAACGCACCTTAAAAAATCGTTAGGTGGCGAATTTTCTCCTTTAGCATTCTATTTCCCATCCTAAAAAGGAGTTGTCACAACGTCGAATCCTGCTTGCTTCCGCGAGAAAAATGGGGCGCGACAGCATTCGTGAGGGAGATCATGCGTTCGCGTTCGTGAGACCCCTGTCGCATTTGCGAAGGTTAATTTTGAGGCTGCGGAATTTTGCCTTCGTGAACGAGAGGCACCGACAGCGTTCGCGAAGAAGGGGTTCACTATACCGGACATAATGTCTTAAACAATTTTGGGATTTCACCATTTTTAACCACATTTCTTCCATGCTTGGGCGATTTGGAGCTTTTTGAGATGGGATTTCAACTAGCAACTTGAAGGTAAGTTAATTCTACACACTTTGAGTTAAATACATAGATTATGGGTAGATTATAACGTGTAAATGGTGAAAATCAAGGGTTAGAGGAAAAACCTAGATTTTTATAAAAATGAGATATTTACCACGAAAATGGTTATGGAATTGGATGAAAATTGTATATTTGAGATCTTGAGAGTATGTGTAACGATTTTCCTCCGAAAATTTTCAGAATCCGGGCACGTGGGCCCGGGGTAAATTTTAAGAATTTTACCATTTTGAGTAGGGTAATTTATTTAATAGTCTAATTTTAAATTATTAAGCATGTATTAATTATTTTATATAACATTTGGATAGTTTCAGAATTTTCGGCACCGAATTGGGATTTTTACACGACATCGTGATCGGAAGTGGGCTTTGAGACAAGGTACGTCTCTTGTCTAAACTTGTAAGAGGGAATTTACCCCATAGGTGATTTAAAATAATAATTGTTGCTAATTATGGGGGCTACGTACGCACGAGATGACGAGAGTTCGTGCGTAGCTACTAACTATGCGATGTTCGGGTAGTTTAGGACTCAAATCATAAATTACTTGCGATAATTGCTCCTTTTATTTAATTAAATTTCTGAAATTATATTGTAAATTGTTAGAGAAAATAGTAAAATATCGAAACTTCATATACTTGAATTTTGTGTAAATTATTGAATTGTTAATAGAGATTGAACATCCTACATGTTAATATTATAATAACTTCTCATTCCGGAGGTTCATAAGAAAATGTCCTCCTTTCTCGTGGAGCGGGCCGAACGCCTCGGCAGTATAGATGCATCTATGGATCGCGTCGCACGTCCTTCGGTAGTGTACACGACACTCTGGATCGGGTCGTATGACCTCGGCAGAAATGGTGCCTAATAATAATAAATACACGATACCTTGATATTTTAATTGCTACTTGTGAAGTTGATTGATAAATTGGAAATTATTGAAATGTAAGGAATTAATTATTTCTACTTGTTAAGACAATTATTGTTGTTCACCTAAAAATCATGTTTAATTAAATATTTCTATTGTAATGTTATTGACCCATAGTGAGTGTCAAAGTCGACCTCTCGTCACTACTTCTTCGAGATTAGGCTTGATACTTACTGGGTACACGTAATTTACGTACTCATGCTATATTTGTTGTACTTTTTGTGAAGGACCTGAGACCGATGCTATAGTTGGACATACCGGAGCGCATCCACGTTACTGTCGTCCTGAGTCGTTCTGCAGCAACTAGTGCATCATCTTGTATTTGTATTCTGTCTATTTTATTTCAGACAATATTTAGAATTTTGTATAATCTACTAGATGCTCATACACTTGTGACACCAGGTCTTGGTATACACTAGTAAAAATTCTGGATTTAATTATTTTCTTGGTTATTTAAATTTACCAGATCTTTTCATATTATCTTAATTCTTGCATGTTGCAAGTAAGAAAAGTTTAATTACTCGCTTGATTTTTAAAGAATTGAATATGTGTTTAAATCACTAGCTGGCTTGCTTAGCTGTGGTGTTGGGCGTCATCACGACCTATAAGTGAAATTGGGTCGTGACAGTCTAGTGACCAATAGTTATTGTTTCTGCATGACTTTCGATTCATTTCATAGCGTTTTAGGGTCATACAATATGAATTTTTGATTATATCCAGTTTTTCGAGTGTGTTAGTACATGCTGATTCTGTAAATTTTTTTTTGACATACTCCGATTGGCCTAAAATTTTGTAGGTCCATAGAAACGGCCTAGTGTAAATACGTATTGCTTCGCTATGACTTTCGATTTATTTTATGACTTTTCGGGGCCATAGAATATGCATGTGATTATATCTATTTTTCGTTTGTATTAATATGTCACGACCCAAAATTCCACCACAGGCGTCGTGATGGCACTTAGTCTCTAAGACTAGGTAAGCCGACTATAATACCAATTCAAGCCATTTTTTAACATATAATTTAATACAAGTATCAAAACCAATAGTGGAAATAATTACAAACAACCTCCAAAAACTTGTGATACTGAGTCACGAACTCTAACTTAATATATGAAATGATCTCAAGGATCGAATACTCAATATTGTTTGATTAATAATTAATAGTACAATAAAAATAGAAAGACTCCAAGGGACTGCGACGACCAAGCAGTTCTACCTTGAATCCTTGCGATCACACTCTAACTGTATTCGAGTCTGATAGCTCCAATGCCTGGCTCTGCACGAAAATGTGCATAAGTGTAATATGAGTACACCACAGTCGGTACCCAGTAAGTATCAAGACTAACGTCAGTGGAGTAGTGACGAGGTACAGTCAAGACACTCACTATTCTAATAACCTGTGCAATATAGTATACAAAAAAAATAGGAAAACAAATAACAATAATGGCAACACTAATCAACCAGTGATATACACAGCAAGGCAACAAGAACACCACTAATATTGCTCAACAAATAATAAGTACAAGTACACCCAATTAATCAAGTCCTTCAGATATAAATCTTTCACCCATATGCTTCTCAAATAATAATCTTCAGGATATAATGCTTTCCAGTAAATATATTTCGGATATACTCATTTTAAATAAATATCTTTCAAATATAATTATTTCAAATAAATCTCTTTCAAATATAATTCTTTCAAATAAATATCTTTCAAATATAATTCTTTCAAATAAATTCAAATATAATTCCTTCAAATAAATATCTTTCGAATAAAAGTCACCATGTGATACTTCATTTCAAAATCATAAAATATGAGTCTCAGTCCACTTTCATATTTCCACGACACCTCGTGCCAATTTCTCTATCACAACCGCACGGACAACTCACGTGTCAATATCATCATCATTTAACCACGACACCTCGTGCCCACATTTCATATCACAACTGCACGGACAATTCACGTGTCAATATCATCATTATTTACTCACGACACCTAATGCACACATTTTATTTCATAATCCACCTGGCAATAGCCACAGGCTTCCAATTTCAACATAGATCAAACTATTATCAAGTTTACCGAAATAACAAGAAAAATTATACAAGATATAAAAATAAGCATGAGGAAACTCACAACATCACATAAATATTACCAACACAATAACTCCACATCATCACATATCATCCCTGACAATAGCCACTTTTATCTCTCCTATAGCCACTCTTATCACTCCTATAATAGCCTTCCTTATCCCTCCGCCCTGACAATATCAATAGCCACCCTTTTCGCTCTTATAGCCACCCTTATCGCTCCGTATAATAGCCACCCTTATCGCTCCACCCAGACAAGATATCCCAACACATATAACCACAGTGAAATGCCACCCTTATACCCACATAATATCAACAGTGAAATGCCACCATTATATCCTCATAATAATAACTCAAATCACACAATAATTTACACGGAATATTATCACGACAACACAACACAATCAATTCCTATCACTATTTGCCCAACAACCATAACCACTTCCAATGATATAGTAAAATCAATAAATTTCTCAAAAATAGCCCAAGACTCCACACAACGCATATAAAACCTCAAAAATAATCAACAGAGATAGAAAATACTCAGTATAGGGCAACACCTTCATTAATCTAAATTCTTGATAATTATATTAACGCCTCAGTTTAAACTTTGTTCATTAATTATTTGCAGATGAAAAATCCATAATATAATTATTTCCAGGAAATATCAAATCAACAAACTCACAGAATTTACATAAATATTCAATTAACAGTCACATCAAATTGTCATATAAAAAAATTCAACAAAAAAGGATTTAGGCATAGCAAATATATGATTTAATAAATGCCAACAATTATCCAATTTACTACACAATAATGCCTAAGACTTTAACTCAATAAAATTTGCACATATAAGCCCGAGTACGTACTCGTCACCTCACGTACACGGCTTTTCATATTTTACAAATGGCACATAAGACTCGATGCCTAAGGAGTAATTTTCCCCACATAAGAAATTTCGCACATTGCTGTAAAAACAACCAGCAGTTAAATATGATCTAAAACCACTTTGAAACTCACCTGAGGCCCTCGAGACATCAACCCAATACACCAACAAGTCCTAAAACATCATACGAACTTAGTTGAAACCTCAAATCACATAAAACAATGCTAAATATCAATTCCGATTGACCTCAAATTTTGCACACAAGACATAAATGTCATAACGGATCTATGAAAATTTTCAGAACTGAATTCCGACTCCGATATCAAAAAGTCAACTCCCGCTCAAACTTTCCAAAAATTCAACTTTCGCCATTTAAAGCAAAATTTCACTACGGACTTCCAAAAAAATTTGGGAAACGCTCCTAAGTCCAAAATCACCATACGGGGCTATTGGAATTATAAAAACTCCATTTTTGGGTTGTTTATACATAATTTACCATCCGGTCAATTATTTCAACTTAAGCTTCCAAAACAAGAATTGTTCTTTCAATTAAATCTTGAATCATCCGAAAACCAAACTTGACCACCCTCGCTGTCACGACCCAAACCGATGGGCTGCGATAGGTACCCGGTACCTTACCCAACCGAGTACCAACATGACATATCTTTTTGTATCATACTATCATAGATAATTGAGCCGGAGAGGCTGTCGTGAGATAAGTAGAATACAGCGTGAAATACTAACTTATACATATGACGTACTGGCCTATAAGGCCGTACCAATATTCGTATACATGACATCAGTCTACAAGCCTCTAAAAGTACATAAATATCAAAAAGGTCGGCACAGAGCCCCTCCATACCAAACAATATATATTCAAATCATACTGACCAAACAGGCAACTCTAGAGCAAGTGGAGTGCACAAACACGTTCTGCTGAGCTGATAGCCTACTAAGAGAACTCTCAACCTGTCTATCGGGACCTGCGGGCATTAAACGCAGCGTCCCCAGGCAAAAGGGACGTTAGTACAAATAAAGTACCGAGTATGTAAGGCATGATAATAGTATATAAAAGACATGAAAGAAACATGGAGTAAAGAACTCAAACTGAAATTCTGAATAGCTCTGTGAATCATGAAAATTTATAATGTCATGCATGTGCGTATAAATGCCATATCATTCATAGGTATATGCGTACATAACATCATCAAGCCTATGAGGGCATTCTATCATATCATCTCAGCCACTGTGGGCAAAATCATCAACATATACCTGCTGATCAGGTGGTGGTGCGTATATAACGCCGTAACCTTTTCCCATATCTCATATACATATAATATACGCATATATAACGCCTTCTATTCATGGGTCAATGTACATGTATACATGCATCAAATGCATAAGAAATACGTTAATAAGATTTCTAGAATATCATAAAATCAATATGCCTTTCGGACAAACTTTATCAAATACGTATTTTTCTGAGACCCATGAATAGAGGATATAATAATAATTCACATGGGGAATCAAGAATATAGGCACCCCTAGTATTTCTATGAATAGAGTCATTTATGAAAGTTGCGTATTTTGCTCGTGTCGTTTGTATTATTTGGATCATGCCAAAAAGAAAGAAGGGATAGCCTTAACATACCTTAACTCCGTTGAGTCCTTAATACTTTCCAAGAAATTCTTCAAACAACTCAATTCAATCTACCACATCATAAGGAGATTCAAATTCAGTGCTGAGTAAAGGCTAAGTCCTCAACTTAAACTAGTAGCTCGTTTACGTAAATTTGGGCAGCATCTCCCCTGTAACTAGGTCCTCCTCCAATACCATATACCAACAAAAACAAGAACACAGCAATAACAACATGTAAGCATCATTTCCCAACCTTATCTCCATCACAATATACCACTAAACAGCCCACACACCCTAATCACTTCATACATAAAACGACAACCAAAGTAGTGTCAAACAGCTTAAAAGGATGTAATGACGAACGACCAGCCCACCATTCCGTAATTATATGGTGTTTCTCCACATAATTTTTCGTCCAAAACTCCATTAAAAAGTAGAAAAATATACAGCCCAAAGGCAACATGAAACATCCCACAAAACAGTCCACTACAAGTCAAATAACTCGAACTCACGGCCTCCGATCACCGTCCCGTGAGTTCTAACGATTAGGAAATAAATTTATCAAAATTCCTTGATATTTAAACACTTAAATACAGAAAGTACATGTTTTCTTAACTATGAAGTACCTTCCAAAATTCAAACTACAAAGGAAATGTGAGGCGATATAGCGATGCTTACGTCGTAGGGATCGTTTTAATGTTATCGCTTCTTGATTCTGTGCCCGCGATGATAATGCTGTTTGAAACACTATTAGAGAGCTCAAGGATACGTTTTATGGTGTTATATGGTCAGTTTCTATGTAGAAATGAAGAGAGACGAGTTAAGACATATATATCAACTTTTGAAAAGTCAAAAGGTGCTAGCTTGGCACCCTCTCATTCGCCCATTTTCCGATGCTTATATCTTTTTATCCGAGTGTCGTATGAATGAACGGTTAAGTGCGTTGGAAACTAAATTCCAAGAACTTAAATTTTGTATATAAGATGCCCCAAAAGACCTCATATAGCACACAAAATATATTTCTCAAAAAGCTTTGTTACATGGCAAATCCTTAGTCGGTATTTCCGCAACTTTAATCCGATTTTTCCCAAACTTCATATTTTCTATCCAAACATCATATATAGCCATATTATGACTTTAAAATTATTTAAATCATGATTAACATGTCTCATATTCATTACGTCACCTTGGGACGCACAGGGTGTAACAATCTTCCCCCTCTTAGAAACATTTGTCCTCGAATGTTAAACTCCTATAAATCTATAGAAATTTTGGTAGATTTCCTCTGTAATAGTACTACTACCAACTTGTCACACAACAAGCCCAACAATACAAATCCACACAGGGCCACAATCATCAATAACACTAATGGCCTCACACGACCAATAACAGTAACTAACATAAGAATCAAGTACCATATACGTACCTAAAGTCTGTGATGTATCAGTCTGATCCTTCTTCGGAAGTGGAAACAAGTGAGGATACTCAGTCTTCCATTTCTTCTTCAGCTTCCCAAGTCATCTCCTCCACATTATTGTTAATCCAAAGTACTTTAATCGAAGCTACATCCTTAGTTCTTAATCTCTGAACTTGTCTATCTAGTATAGCAATGGGAGCTTCCTCATATGATAACTGCTTTGTAACTTGAACATCGTCAACTGGAATGATTTTAGAGGGATCTCTAATACACCTACGGAGCATAGACACATGAAATACTGGATGTACAGACTCCAACTTGGAAGGCAAGTCTAACTCATATGCTACTTGGCCTAGTCTGCGTATAATCTTATAAGGTCCAATGTACCAAGGGCTAAGCTTTCCTTTCTTACTGAATCTCATAACGCCTTTCATCGGTGATACCTTTAGGAATACCCAGTCATCTACCTGAAACACAACCCAAATCCAAAAATCACAATATAGTAAAGGCAAGTAGTAACTAAGCAGCTGCAATAGTTTTCACATCAGGTCTCAGCCAACAAACCCCAATAAATTAGTCAAATCCTTCAAGTGTAAACTTTCACCCGTAAATTTTTAAATTGAGGTCTTTAGAATATAATCCTTTCCAATAAGAAATTATTTTTGAAATATACTTCCTTCAAATAAATATCTTTCAAATATAGTTCTTTCAAGATAAAAACCTTTCAAATATAAACTTTTCAAATATTAGCCTTCAAACATAGTTCTTTCAAGATAAATACTTTTCAAGTATAACCCTTTCAAATATATATCCTTCAAACATAGTTCCTTCAAGATAAATACTTTTCAAATATAAACTTTTCAAGTAATATCCTTCGAGTATAAGTCACCCCGTGACACCTAAGCATGAAATATTAGCAGCTCCGAACACAGATATAACAAGAGGGAAAATCTACCGGGATACCATCCCGTAGTCCCGAATTAGTTATGCAGTACGGGGAGGGATCTCCCGAAATACGTCCGTAGTACGTCCGTAGTACCAAAATAAATATGCAGTGCTGGGGGATCTCCAGGAATACGTCCGTAGTCCCAAAGTAAATATGCAAGACAGGGGGATCTTCCGGAATACATCCGTAGTCCCAATTTAAATAGGCAGTGCTGGGGGATCTCCCGGAATACGTCCGTAGTCCCGAACTAAATATGCAAGACAGGGGGATCTCTCGGAATACGTCCGTAGTCCCAATTTAAATATACAGCGCAAACAACAGAGATAACAACTATAACATGACAGAAACCTCGTACATCACCACAACAAGTACAAAAGCAACAATGACAGAAATGCAAAGTACAGCGAGCAAATCAACTCAAGAATTTAAATCACAAGAATGGTAGAACTCATTCATAAGGAATAACCACAGTAAAGAATGCTAGGCACAAGTAGAACAGATTAACAAGGGAAAATAAAACAAAATGTAGCAACGATTCCACAATATTCAAGTCAACAATAAGAAGCCAACACGAGTCAAATAGTTCTAAATAATGGCAAGTCAACTAAGATATAGGTTATATAAACTCCTTTTGAGGTTGAGCAATTACGAGAAATATTCAACAATTCAAGTAAGGATAAGCAACGGAAGATAATCATAACTCCAATTAAGACTAACAATTATAGGATGAGAAAATAATGATTTCAATTAAAGATAAGCAGTTATGAAAAATATAACGCGATGATAGAAGAGGTAAAATCTTTGGTTAAGTCGAATAAGGGTCAAATAGACAGTAAGAGTGAATCCTAAAGCAATTATCTCTAATCAAAGCATGTAGAGGTGAAACTAGCAAATAGGAATTCAAGCGTATCAAGAACAACATCATACACGGTGAATATAAGGACATAAGAACCCTAAAAGGCCAACTTTTTATAAGTAAGTCCGAGCACGCACTTGTCACCTCGCGTACACACACTACAATCAACATAGATGACTCAAATCCTAAGGGGTAGTCCCCCCTACCCCCCCCCCCCCCACACACACACAAAGTTAGGCAAGATACTTACCTCGAATCGCTTGACTCAATCCGAAACCACGCTCTTGCCACGAGTATCCAACTCCGAATGACCCAAATCTAATCAAATCAATTGCATAATGTAAATAATACTACAAGTAACTACTTTAGCTAATAAATTCGAAGCTAAGGCAAGAAAATAGGAAAA
The DNA here is from genome assembly GCF_000715075.1 of Nicotiana tabacum. Taxonomy (NCBI): domain Eukaryota; kingdom Viridiplantae; phylum Streptophyta; class Magnoliopsida; order Solanales; family Solanaceae; genus Nicotiana; species Nicotiana tabacum. The sequence continues at coordinate 128,405,779 of NC_134091.1, forward strand.
ACGTCCAAAACGTCTCCCCGGGCCCATGACTCGGAATCGGGTAAAAGTTACCAATTTAGAACATCCATTCAATCACGAGACCATCTCGTACAAAATTCATATAAATTTGATGCCTATAACTCGATCAAAACTCAGAATTTTGATTGGGGAACGTTTCCCCCCATTTCTTACATTCCTCACCCAATTACCTTGATTAAATGAGGAAAACTACAATAGGTTAATGCAATAAAACCAAAATCGAGTAAGAAATCGTTAGCCACAAAATTCCTCTGAAAATCCCTCAAAGAATCGCCTTCTCCCGAGCTCAAAATCAAAATGGAGTGTAAATGAACTAACCCTCGATTCCAACCCCTTTTCTGCCCAGTGATCCTCGCACCTGCGACCATTTCTCGCACCTGCTCCTACCATACCTGCGGTCTAACCAGTCGCACATGCGGAAGTCACTAACTCCCACAGTCTTCGCACCTGCGAGCCTTTTGCGCATCTGCGGTCATCGCAGATGCAGAACCTCCTCGCACCTACGACCCCAGGCCAACTCTCAATTCTCGCATCTACACTTCCATCTCCACACGTGCGAGTCCGCACCTGTGGTTCCCACTCCGTAGGTGCGATACACCGGACACCAGAAAAACTACAACAATGGCCTAAGTCCAAAAAGTCATCCGTTAAGCATCCGAAACACACTCGAGGCCCCCGAGACCTCAACCAAACATACCAACCAATCCTATAACACCATACGATCTTAGTCGATCCTTCAAACCACATTGAACGATATCAAAAACATGAATGGAGCACGGATTCAAGCCTAAGGAACTTTGAATTTTCCAAATTCTACAAATGACGCTGAAACATATCAAACCTAGTCCGAATGACTTCAAATTTCACACACAGGTCACAAATGACACTACAAAACTACAGCCACTTCTGGAATTCCAATCTGGGCTCGATATCAAAATTTTCACTGCCGACCAAAATCGCCAAAAATCCAACTTTCGCCAATTCAAGCCTAAATCTACTACGGACCTCCAAAACGCATTCTGGACGCGCTCCTAAGCCCAAAATCGCCATACAAAGCTGCTGACATCATCCATAACTCATTCCGGAGCCGTTACACAAAAAGTCAAATTCCGGTCAAATTCTCACCGCTTAAGCTTCCAAAACTAAAATCCTTCTTCCAATTCGACTCTGAATCATTCGGCAACTGAATCCAACCATGCACGCAGGTTGATATACAAAATGTGAAGCTGCTCAAGGCCTTATACCGCTGAGCATAGCTTAAATTATCAAAATGACCGGTCGGGTCGTTACATGAGTCTAGTAATCGAACTCCAAGACTAGCTAGCTGATGAATATCATAGGATATCCCACACTTATCTGGCTATAAATATGACAGGCTACCCATATATCTATAGCTGAGGGCGTTGGATACTACATTCGCCTTTCCCGGATGGTAAAATAATATCAACGCCATAGTCTTTCAGTGGCTCAAACCATCTCTTTTAGCGTAAATTTAATTCCTTTTGATTGAAGATATATTGAAGGCTCTTATGATCCATATAGATATCAACATGAATGCCATACAAATAGTGCCTCCACATCTTTAGTGCATGAGTCACCGCGGCTAACTCTAAATTGTGGGTCGGGTAATTCTTCTCGTGCTTTCTTAGTTGCCTTTAAACATAAGCGATTAATTTTCATGGTCGTTCTGCCACTTGTTGCATGAATACACGGCTTATCTAATTGCCCACAATTGCTGGAATTTCCTGTAACTCATATGATCTTAAATATCATCTTTTGATTTTTTTTTTTCCGTTCATTAGCCATGATAGGTGCCACTTTCTTAAGGAGTGCATACAATGTTGTTGTGAGACTGTTGTTACAAGACCATTTCTTCCTTATGTCACTATGCTTAAGTTGAAGCCTTCTTCCTTATTCCCTCAGCTAGTCTTTCTTTGTAGTACTTAAGAGAGGCCCTTTGACTCCTGTAAAGCTGCGAACTTATTACATCGTATACCCGAAAGAATTTTTTGACGTTCTTACTCGCCTATAATTATCCTTAATTACTTACCTCCGTGCCCTTGTGCTCATAGGGTTGATTTTGAACTGAAATTTTTGATTGTCTTCTCAGTGGCACTGCTTTTTTTCTTCTTTTTTTTTCGTAACACTTATACGGTACCTTTATAAGAGGGGTTGCTCTGATGGTAAGCAACCTTCACTTCCAACCAAGAGGTTGTGAGTTCGAGTCACCCCAAGAGCATGGTGGGGAGTTCTTGGAGGCAAGGATGCCGAGGGTCTATTGGAAACAGCCTCTCTACCTCTTGGTAGGGGTAAGGTCTGTGTATACACTACCCTCCCCAGACCCCACTAGTGGGATCATACTGGGTTGTTGTTGTTGTTGTTGTTATACGGTACCTTTAACAACCCCAACTCCTATCTGAATATTTCTCATGGATTACGATGTCATCATATTTGCGAGACTTAATTCCCTACGTTGGGTTTCGCTATGTTTATCATATCTATATTCTGCGTAATCTCTCGTGGGTTATATCCTTTGTCTTAACTTACCCCGCACATTGGCTCCTTATGTATCCAGTGTTCATTTGCACTTATTTATCAATAATATCTAGTTATGGAACCCTTTCTTCCTCTCCCCGTTGTCATGCTTACATAATGTTCTGGAGTCATATCATATCCGTAGGATCTGAATAAATGCAATATTATTCCTTTCTCCTTTGTACCACATTCTTCCTTTATTATTCCATAGTTACCTTAACCACATAACTCCGACTTAATACTATATCACACCATCTTCCCCCCCTTTAGGGGAGTACTAACATTTATTGCTATGAAGATTTACCTATAAATGTTTCACCTCTTCATATTTGGCATCTTTTCACATCTTCACGGACTCTTACTTGCCTTGCATTACTTCTTCTGTACCAGGGATAATTTAATTTCTTACACACAAAGGTGACACCTAGTGTAACTCGGTACACTTAGTCTCTTAAGCTTAACTCTGCTCACAACGCTTGTTTTAGGGAAACGTCTTCCTGAATAACCTTTAAAAGTTATTCTTCTATTGTCCATTCAATTATCGCCCGGAACGCGATCTCTGAAATTCTCATGATGTCAACTACTGTCAAATCTTTCGGTCCCGAATTCATGTTCAGTTTATCTTATTCACTAGCCCATACTAATTTCTATTACTCTGGGGGTGTAACTTTTCCTTCTGGTAATCTTGTATGAGTCACCAACTCATTTCTCAAAATGGGGACATAACTTTATGGCTTATACTCTTTTATTGTCTCAAGGCTTGTAACTTCTTGTCATTTCCATCACTTGACTATAGAATCTGTAGTCTTGTCATATTTTGATTTACCATTATCACCCATATATCACATCTTACTCATAATGCTTTATTTACTCTCTTCTTATTCTCCGGATAATATTTTTGTCTATCATTTTATTCTGAAAACTTCAACAAAACATTCATTCACTTTTAGATCCCCTTGCTTCATCTCACTGGCTCTTCGGAATGCCTAAGATTCTTTTTTTACTAGGGACGAGAGCCATACAAAGGTAAATATTTATCCCTTCTAGGATTCCAATGCCAATCTTCTGAAATTTCTGAACATTCTAGTATTCATATCTGATTGTACTATTCTAGAGTGCATCATCTAGGTGTCTCACAAGGAGAACCATTACCACGTTTGCAATATCCCTCGGAAAGGTGAGATAATGATAACAATCCATCCATAATTTTGGGTTACTCTAACCCCAGCTGGATGTTGATAGCCCATCCTTTTCTTAAATTATATCTGTTAGCTCCCATAGGACATAACTGAAATGGGTGTTGTCAAGTGAATATATCTTTGTTATTGTTGAAAGTAACTCAGAATGCTTATATTTCTCTGCCTGAATTGTAAATACATATAATCTTCACTAACATGGTACCTCGTATCCTTCTTCACCTAGCTTCTTTTACTTGTTGAAACTTGTATCTACCTTCTGATTCTCTCGTTGCTTTTTACCAAAGGGGTAGATAAATATTCATGCCTTAGGGATCCTTATCAAGAGGCTCGCACGTCGTAGTACACGCATATCTACTGAAGGCCTTACATTTACTCATCATAATCATGACACAAAATCGAGTTCCTCTGACTCAACTCTTCCACAGCCACATTCAATCTCTTACCAACTGTCTTTCTGGATGTAGATGTCATTGTATAACAACTAAAATAGAATTTAGGAATTTTAATTTCTTACAACTGAGCTCTACCACACGATCTAGATTAAGAAGAAAGAGGATAACATCCTATATGTCCTGTAGCCTCCTGTTTATAAGTGTGGTGCACAACACACCCATAAACAAAACTCTACTAGACACGGCTTATAGACTCCCTAGTACAGAACTGCTCTGATACCACTTTTGTCACGACCCAAACCGATAGGCTGCGCGGGCACCCGGTACCTTACTCAAGCGAGTACCAACATGACGTATCTTTTCGTATCATACTATCAAAGATAACTGAGCCGGAGAGGCTGCCGTGAGATAAGTAGAATACAGCGTGAAATACTAACTTATACATATGACGTACTGGCCTATAAGGCCGTACCAATATCATAAAGGTCAGGACAGAGCCCCGCCATATCAAACAATATATATTCAAATCATATTGACCAAATAGGCAACTCCGGAGCAAGTGGAGTGCACAAACACCTTCTGCTGAGCTGATAGCCTACTAGGAGAACTCTCAACCTGTCTATCGGGACCTGCGGGCATGAAACGTAGCGTCCCCAGGCAAAAGGGACGTCAGTACAAATAAAGTACCGAGTATGTAAGGCATGACAGTAGTATATAAAAGACATGAAAGAAACATGGAGTAAAGAACTCAACCTGAAATTCTGAATAGCTCTGTGAATCATGAAAATTTATAATGTCATGCATGTGCATATAAATGCCATACCATGCATAGGTATATGCTTACATAACATCATCAAGCCTCTGAGGGCATCCGATCATATCATCTCAGCCACTGTGGGCAAAATCATCAACGTATACCAGCTGATTAAGTGGTGGTGCGTATATAACGCTGTAACCTTTTCCCATATTCCATATACATATAATATACGCGTATATAACGCCTTCTGGTCATGGATCAATATACATGTATAAATGCATAAAATGCATAAGGAATACGTTAATAAGATTTCTCGAATATCATAAAATCAATATGCCTTTCGGACAAACTTTATCAAATACGTATTTTTCTGAGACCCATGAATAGAGGATATAATAATAATTCACATAGGGAATCAATAATATAGACACCCCTAGTATTTCTATGAATATAGTCATTTATGAAAGTTGCGTATTTTGCTCGTTTCGTTTGTATCATTTGGATCATACCAAAAAAAAAGAAGGGATAGCCTTAACATACCTTAACTCCGTTGAGTCCTTAATACCTTTCAAGAAATTCTTCAAATAACTCAATTCAATCTACCACATCATAAGGAGATTCAAATTCAGTGCTGAGTAAAGGCTAAGTCCTCAACTTAAACTAGTAGCTCGTTTACGTAAATTTGGGCAGCATCTCCCCTGTAACTAGGTCCTCCTCCAATACCATATACCAACAACAACAAGAGCACAAAAATAACAACATATAAGCATCATTTTCCAACCTTATCTCTATCACAATATACCACAAAATAGCCCACACACCCTAATCACTTCATACATAAAACGACAACCAAAGTAGTGTCAAACAACTTAAAAGGATGTAATGACGAATGACCAGCCCACCATTCCGTAATTATATGGTGTTTCTCCACACAATATTTCCTCCAAAACTCCATTAAAAAGTATAAAAATATACAGCCCAAAGGCAACACGAAACATCCCACAAAACAGTCTACTACAAGTTAAATAACTAGAACTCACGGCCGCCGATCACCGTCCCGTGAGTTCTAACTATTAGGAAATAAATTTATCAAAATTCCTTGATATTTAAACACTTAAATACAGAAAGTACACGTTTTCTTAACTGTGAAGTACCTTCCAAAATTCAAACTACAAAGAAAAAGAGAGGCGATATAGCGATACTTACGTCGTAGGGATCGTTTTAATGTTATCGCTTCTTGATTCTGTGCTCGGGATGATAATCTTGTTTGAAATACTATTAGAGAGATCAAGGATAAGTTTTATGGTGTTCTATGGTCAGGTTCTATGTAGAAATGAAGAGAGAGACGAGTTAAGACATATATCAACTTTTGAAAAGTCAAAAGGTGCTAGCTTGGCACCCTCTCATTCGCCCATTTTCCGACGTTTATATCTTTTTATCCGGGAGTCGTATGAATGAACGGTTAAGTGCGTTGGAAACTACATTCCAAAACCTTAAATTTGGTATATAATATGCCCCAAAAGACCTCATATAGCACACGAAATATATTTCTCAAAAATCTCGGTTACATGGCAAATCTTTAGTCGGTGTTTCCGCAACTTTAATCCGATTTTTTCCAAACTTCATATTTTCTATCCAAACATCATAGACATATTATGACTTTAAAATCATTTAAATAATAATTAAAAAGTTTCATATTCATTACGTCACCTTGGGACGCACATGGTGTAATACTCGCAAATCATAATACACATTTCAAAGCTGCTCGAGGCTTTAATCTACCGAACAGAACGTAAATTTTTAAAACAACAAGTCCGGTCGTTACATAATACATGCTAATTTTGTAGAATTTGTTTGGTGGACTCCAATTGTTATGAAATTTTGTATGTCCATAGAAAATGGCCTAGTGGCCAATACTTATTGTTTTTGTCGTGACTTTTTGTTCATTTTATGGCATTTTGGGGGTAATGAACAAGAATTTGTGATTATATCCACTTTTTACGGGTATTAGTACATGTTGATTTTATGAAAAAAATTACGGAATTCGATCGGCCTCAAATTTTGTAGGTCTATGAGAAGCGGCATACTTACCAATAATATTGCTTTCCCATGACTTTCGGGTTCATTTTATGGCGTTTTGGGGGTCATACAATACACATTTATGATTATATCCACTTTTCGTGTGTATTAGTACATGTTGCGTTCCATAAAAAATCTCCTAGTCACTAGTTCTCATTTCTTTGCCATGACTAACGTTGCTTTTTGGCATTTCGGATTTATTTTATAGCGTTTCGTGGTCATGCAACACGAATATATCCACTTTTTCATGTATTAATACATGCTAATTCTGTAAAAAAAAATTGATGGACTCCATTTATCTGAAATTTTATAGGTCCATAGGAAACGGTCTAGTGACTAATACTTATGGCTTTGCCATGACTTTGGGTTCATTTTATTGCGTTTTGGGATCATGCAATATGAATTTATGATTATATTCACTTTTTGTGTTTATTAGTACATGTTAATTTTATATAATTACTTTGACGAACTCTGATTGGCTTGAAATTTTATAGAACCAAAGAAAACAGTCTAGTGACCAATACTTATTGATTCTCCATATTTTCGGTTCCTTTTATGGTATTCGGGATCATGCAATATGAATTTATGAGTATATCTAGTTTTTTGTGTGTGTTAGTACATGCCGATTCTATAGAAATTTTTTGACAGACTCCAATTGGCCTAAAATTTTGTAGGTCCATAGAAAACGGCCTGGTGACCAATATTTATTGCTTTTTCATGACTTTTGAGTTCATTTTATGGAGATTCAGGGTCATGCAACACGAATTTATGATTGTATCCACTTTTCTGTTGTATTAGTACTTTGATTCAGTAGAATTTTTCTGAAAAAAATGTTGCATTGAAAAGTTAGATTTTTCAGTAGTTGTAATTTTTTTGTTAGATGGTAAAAGTATTGTGATTTTTTTGTAAGAGAATATAATTATGCGACTTTGGTGGGAAAAAAATCATAACTATATGATCATTTGTGAAATTTACCCAATGTATTGATAACTCTATCTCCCAAAAATTAATACTTTTTTTTTTTTCAAAACTCACATTTTTTTATATCCAAACTCCTACTAAGGATTTGAGTTACATACACTGATAATATAATAATTTCTTATATTATTAATGTGGTGTAATTTATTATAGTAGATTAGTTATCATTTTATCACGTCATCTCAACTGATGCTTTGTCATCGAGATTTATTTATAATTGCCTTATTATAGGTGGCTGGTTATATGAATATTTTATACCATTACTGCAAGGACTTCATTTCTATGAATAATTAACTTGTGAATTATCTATCCTCTTGATACTAACAATACCATATGGTAATTGTATTGGCGCCGGTTTCATTCGAATTAGTTGTTTCTAATTGCTCAAACAAATGATTAGTATACCACTGATGTGAGTCTATTTCGAGTAGAGTGTCAAACGAATTAATTTTTAGTGAAAATTTTGAAATAAAATTTTACTTTTAAAAAAAATAATCTTTACATATTTAGCAGGGGCAGCTCAACAGATCTCGGGCCTAAGGAGAAACCATATTCGGAGGCCCTTAATCCCAGTATAATTCCACTAGTGGGGTTTTAGGAGGGTAGTTTGTACGCAGACCTTACCCATACCCTGGAGTAGAGAGATTGTTTCCGATAGACCCTCGGCTCCCTCCCTCCAAGAACTCCCCAACTTGCTCTTGGGGTGACTCGAACTCACAACCTCTTGGTTGGAAGTGGAGGGTGCTCGCCACTAAAGCAACCCACTCTTGTCAAATATACTAATTAATGAGCCCTTATTTTTGCCTATTCCAGGACCTCTCAAGTGGGAGGATAAAGGGGATTGGTAAAGAGAAAGATGGATTGTACCTCTTCTTACCTGCAGATGAACGAGAAAAAATGAGTAAAGGATTAAGTGCACAGGAGAAAGGGCTTGATGTTTCTCTATGGCATAGAAGGCTAGCACATGCTTCTGGAGGAGCCATGAAAGAGATTCTTGGATTGCCTATTAAAAATTGTAGAAATGTAATAGATAAGTGTGATATTTGTCCTTTAGCTAAATATACACGATTGCCTTTTCATTCTAGTGATAGTAAGAGTACTGAAAATTTTGAACTGAATCTGGATGTTTGGGGGCCTTATAACACTTCTACTATTGATGGCAATAAGTATTTTCTAACAATAGTTGATGACTATTCTCGTGTAACCTGGATTTTTCTGCTGAAATTCAAAAATGATGTATTCATTGTATTAAGAGATTTTTTTAAAATGGTACACACTCAATTCAGTACTATGATAAAGACAGTGAGATCAGATAATGTAGGTGAGTTTGTGAATCATAACTTCACTACTCTATTAAGAGAGTTGGGAATAGTACATCAAAGAACATGTGTCTATACTTCTCAGCAGAATGGAGTAGCTGAGAGGAAGCATATACGCATTCTTGAAGTGGCAAGGGCTATTAGATTTCAGGGGCATATTCCTGTGAGATTTTGGGGACATTGTGTTTTGGCAGCTGTGTATATTATCAATAGACTACCTTCAGTTGTGTTACAAGGTAGATCACCTTATGAACTGTTTCATGGGAAAAGACCAATCCTGCTTCATCTGAGAACTTTGGGATGTTTGTGCTATGCTAGTGTCTTACCTAGACATGATAAGTTCAGTGCTAGGGCAGTGTTAATAGGGTATTCTAATGTTACTAAAGGATACCTTTTGTACAACTTGGAGAAAAGGGAGTTCTTTATCAACAGGGATATCACTTTCAAAGAAAGAGTCTTTCCTTTCAAAGATATTGAAGGGCCTGTTTTGCCAACTTCCTGCCAGGAAGGTGTTTTTCCTAACCATCCTTCTTATTTTGCAGATATTGATTCTAACATTCCTACTTCTATAGAATAAGCATTGCAGCCCCAGGCTTCTGTAGAGGATGATATATAAGGAACAAATATACAGTCTCATATTATGCCCACTGATGTCAATCTTCCTAGTGCCTTATCTGTTGACTATCAAGAGCAACATGATGCTTCACCTAGTTCCTCCCACACTAATATAGAGTCTAATGCTCCTCAAGACAGTATTGTACCTCATACACAAGCAAATGAGGATGAGATCATTGAATAACCTGCTATTTACTCATCAGATACTTCAACACCTTTGAGGAGATCTGGACGAGTGACTAAACAACCATTATGGTTGACAGATTATGTAGTGCCTTTGCCAGCTAAGAAGCCTCTGGCTAACTATCTTTCATATGATCAACTAACTTCCTCTCACAAATCTTACTTGGGGGTTTTTTCAGTAATATCTGAACCTACATCTTTTTATGAAGCATGTAAGGATGCTAGGTGGATAAAAGCAATGTAGACAGAAATAGCAATATTACAAGCTAATAAAATCTGGGAGTTAGTATGTTTGCCTCCAGGGAAGACTCCCATTAGGTGTCGATGGGTGTACAAGATCAAGCTTAAAGCTGATGGAGAAATAGGAAGATTTAAAGCTAGACTAGTAGCCAAAGGCTATAGTCAAAAGGAAGGACTGGATTATAATGAAACATTCTCCCCTGTCGTTAAAGTTGCTACTGTTAGGACAATACTTTCATTAGCAGCTATGCAGAACTGGCATATCCAACAGATGGATATATACAATGCCTTTTTGCAAGGAGATCTAGATTATGAGGTTTATATGGAGCTACCACAGGGATTTTCAAGTCAGAGGGAGACAATTGGCAAATCTAAGCTAGTTTGTAGACTTGTAAAATCCCTGTATGGGTTGAAGCAGGCTAGCAGACAATGGAATTTAAAATTGACTGAAGCTCTAGTGCTGTCAGCTTTCAAGCAAAGTAGTCTTGATCATTTATTGTTCATTAAACAACATCAAAGTGATATAGTGGTTATTCTTGTTTATGTTGATGATATGCTAAGTGCTGGAAATAATCAGCAACCGATACATGTAATAAACGATTCTTTGCACAAAGCATTCAAGATCAAAGACTTAGGAGAGCTAAAGTTTTTTCTTACAATGGAATTCAGCAGGTCGAGTAGAGGTATTATGGTAAATCAAAGAAAATATGCCTTGGAGATTATATCTAAGTTGGGGCTGGGAGATGCCTAACCAGCTTGGACACTTCTTGAAATTAATGTGAAGCTGACTATACTAGAGTATGACAAGCTGACAGGCAATGAAAATGATAGTGTGCTCGAAGATAAGGGGCAATATCAAAGATTAATAGGAAAGCTGTTGTACTTGACTCTAACAAGACCTGACATAGCATATACAATCCAAACACTTAGTCAGTTCCTTCAACAACCTAAAATATCTCATTGGGATGCAGCTATGGGGGTTGCTAGGTACATAAAGAGGGAACCAGGACTAGGAGTGTTGTTCAGCAATGAGAAGTCAGACAAAATCTCTGTGTCCTGTGATGCAGACTGGGCATCATGTCCTACAACAAGAAGATCAGTATCAGGTTTTTTGGTCAAGTATGGTAAATCATTGGTCTCATGGAAATCCAAGAAGCAAAACACAGTATCAGAAAGCTCAACAGAAGCTGAATACAGGACTATGGCCAGTGCCGTCTCTGAGGCTGTTTGGTTGGTTGGACTGTTAAAAGAATTAGGAGCAACTGTAACACTGCAAGTTGATTTGTATTGTGACAACAAAGCAGCTTTGCAAATAGCTGCTAACCCAGTATATCATGAAATAACTAAACATATTGAAATAGACTGCCATTTTATCAGGGAGAAGATACAAATGGGACCGATCAAAACAGAACATGTTGCTTCAAAAGATCAATTAGCAGACATATTGACAAAGGGATTACCAGAATACAACATGAGTCATTGACCGGCAAGCTGGGAGTACTTAATATTTTTGTACCTGCCAGCTTGAGGGGGAGTGTGAAAATAGGAGTTATGTAAATAAAGATGGCATTATTGTAAATAGTTAGTTAGTTAGTTAGTTAAGCTTGTCATTAGCTCATCTTATATATAGTGGTAGTTACTAAAACAATATAATTGGAACATTTCTTTCTTTCTCTGATAATAACAGAGTTCCTCTCTTCTTCTTCTACATTCCTTCTATCTTTCTCACATCAGTCTAGGGTTGATTCCCAAATCAACCATAGATTTACAGGTAAAAGTATGATGCATAATAAAAACTAGTAATAACCAGCTAGCTCAGCCAGCACTTTGAGTTGTGGATAATATTTCTCTCCATTTTTGAAACTCGATCGTCCACTTCACTTTATTATTTGTAAACTCGTGCACTTCACTTATTTCATTATTACAGGGTACGAAAGAAAAAGATACAACAAATTAAAAGGCGATACGTACCAAGCCTATATATAGTGGTTGAACATAGTCTATATACACATGGGATAATATGGCGAGTTTTGTGCGCAAACACAACAAATCCAACAATCACTACAATCAGCGCTGGTAGTACAAGCTCTAGTACAAGTTTTAAGACTATTAGTTTGTGGAAGTAGTCTTCTTTCGACTGTAGCGAGATCATGATCGACATTTGGTGTAGCCATCACCGATGTCCTTTCGAGCCACGAAATATTCGCTGAAATATTAACCATGATAATTATCAACGTCAAATCAAATTGATATTGAAAACAAATCACACATCAAATGTCATGTATCAAAGTATGCATTTGAAATATGAGACAATCACATACAAAGTGAATATAATTAGATAGAATTATAATATAGAGATAAAGATATATGGATACCAGCTGCTGATATGAGAAGAATAGTTAGGATGAAGCCAAGCTTATGCAACATCATGTTAGCCATTAGTTTTTCACGCTTTTAGAATTTTTTTGTGTGCATCTCATTGCTTTTCGAAAATCGTAATTTATAGACCTCCTTGAAGCGAATAAGCTCTCTAATATTTTTTCTTATTTTATAATTTTTTTAGAATGCTTTTATTTTTAGGTCATGTGCGCAGACTTCCTTTTTTTAAAAGTAAAGTAATCTGCAACTTGAACTCCATTACTCCGTCACGATATTCCAAAAGTTAATAATGATCTAATTTAAGAAGTTTGATAGTTGCATTAAATTGTGCTTTCCATCACCCTATTAAAATAATGATCTTATTTGATTTTAGATCCAATATTTTCGCAAAATGCATATTAGTATTGATGATTACACGTTCCACTACATTTTCTAATATCAACTTGGCTAATTGACTATACTTCTAAACTATGCATAGTTCACTTCATTAAAAAAATATTCGTATTTTTTTTAGCTGTACACATTCTCGATGTAGGATCTTAATTGATTAATAGATGAGTTTTTCAAGTAGCTCTAATTAGTTGTGAACAAATTAAATAAAACTCTGCCAATTGCTCGTTTTTTGTTTTGTTTTTGTGGCGAGTACGTTATCTTAATTCAAATATATTTGAAATGCAAGAACCTATGGCATTGCTTCCTCAAAATTGATTAGTCGCTAGAATTAAGCAGATACGACGGAAGTCATTTTTCACGAAAAAAATATTTTCTATTAAAAATATATTTTCTTAGAAAATATTTTTTTAATATGTGATTGGTTAGTGAAAATATTTATTGAAAAGCTAAATATTAAATATTAATAAAAGTATTAGCAAATGGAAGAGTTTAATGATGAATTTTTTCGCACAAAATTATGTGACACATCAAAAATTTACATTGTATTTACTATATGTAGCTATACTTTCAGCAAACTTACCATTCATAGCTATATTTGAATTTTATAGCAAATTCATGAAACAAGAGATTAATTATTTTGAACTGACGTAGATTAGTTGGTTAGAACGCTCGCTTAGTTAGCAGAGGTCTTAAGTTCGACTCTCAACAAGAGCATTTTATTTTTCTGTATTTCTGTATTTCACCTTAGTCGTATTCATTGCGTGAACAAATACAGTCGACACATGTTCTATCATTTGTATAAACCTATGTATACAGTCGATATAAGTTATACGCCCTTGTATTTTAGTCTTGGTTACAATTGATACATGTTGTATTCATTGCGCGAATGAATACAATTGCGTGAACGAATACAGTCAGGGGCGAAGCTATATAGTTCTAAGTGTGGTCAATTGACCATCCTTCGCCGAAAAATTACACAGTATATATAAGCGAAATATTAGATTTTAGAGGTATATAACATATATTAAATACCCTTTATCGGGAAATTTTATTTTAGTTCTTTCAAGTTTGAACACCCTTGGTGAAATTTCTAGCTTCGCCACTGAATACAGTTGATACAGGTTGTATTCGTTAAACGAACAAATACAATTAACACTTATTGTATTGATTACGTGTTTAAATACAAGTGATACAAGTCAGTAATAATCCCCGTCAAAGAAACATGAGAAAATGACTTCTTGAAATATAACTTTCTCGGCACCAAAGTATAAAGTATGATATTCCATGACATGAGAAACCACCTATAATATGCTACTTTCTCCCCATCTCCACAAGGACAGAGCAAAAGGTAAGATCACCCAATGTTGTTTATGTTAACCGAGTTAAATGAAATAGAAATGCCCTATAATAATTCACAAATATAATTGTAAACAAAATTTTATATATTTTTTTAATAAAATACAAATTTAAGTTATACATTATATATCCTATTTTAAATATAATAAACAAATTTCGATAAAAAATAATCTCTGCGTTACAATTATTACATTACGAATCTCAATATTATATTTTCCGCATAACTTGTTTCCAAGACAAACAAACCCTAAAAGTTACTACGAATTCGTGCAAGAGTTTAGTCAAATTATTAATTACTGTATTATACTTTATGGTTACATTTTAGCTCATCATAAATTAATTTATGTTTATCAAAAATAACTTATTTAATCAATTTTTTATTAACTTTTTTAATCATAATTAGCAGTTCCAGCTCTATATAAAGGCCAGGATTGGTACAATTCAGTCAATACTCATTGAAGAAATATAAAATTGCAAATCATTTGTAAGTGAATTCTGAGAAAATATATATGGCTAAGTCTAATTGGGATATAAAACAGAACCATCTTAGTAGAATATAGCACAACTCCTAAGAAACTGATGAAACTAACTAAACACTTCCACCAAACGGGCCGAATTATTTATATTCGTCAGCCACAAAAATTTATAAAATTTGTATATTTTTGTATATTGTTGTAGGCACCTTGCTTGAAACGGTGTCATGTGATACCACTTCGTCGAATTATTTCGTATGTATAAATAATAATTAAATTAAAATATTGGGTATAAATATAAAAAATGACACTGCTTGTTATAATAATTTATTCATTTGTTCCTTTTTCAAATATTGACATCGCTTAAGAAAATTCATGTGTATGCCACTATATATATATATATATATATATTTTTCTGCTATTAATTTGAGAGTGTCATTTTCCCAACCTTTTAATTATAGTAAAACAGGTAAAAGTTTGCATTAATAGGTCGCCTGTTATTTCGGCGACCTACCTTTTTAAATTTTTTACTATTAACTTGCTCTTTAGGCTTCATATCTACCATATTTCACGTTCAGGTATTATGTGTTTTATGTTTTTTTTTGTTTAATAGGAAAACACTTAATACTGTTTATACCTACGCTGAAGACCTATTTGATTTAGATTATTTCACATGTTTAATCAAATATTTGTTTACATTAATTAATTTTATTAATCAAACTTAGATATTTTGGTTACCCAAAACTTAATCGTAAGAGTAATGTACTATTCCAGAAAAGAAATATGTAAGAAGAGTAATGTGCTAGTATTCCCTTTGTTTCAATTTATATGAACCTATTATTTATTATTTGGGTAGTCAAACAAGATTTTCTTTGAACATATTTTTGTGCAAATACTTTTTAAATATTTTGAATTATTAACACTTGTGCATTATAATATTTTTATGTAGTTTCTAAATAGCAGGGGCGGCTCTAAGGCTTTGGGCAGTGAGACCATTGCCTTAGGCCCCCAAATTTTGAAGGCCCCAAATTTATTTTAAATTCTTATTATTATTGTTACTATTATATATTATATAATTTATATAAATAATTAGAATAAAAAAAGTGTTACAGTATATTTTTTGTTACTTGATTGAGGTTATTTTATACAATAAATTTATAAATTATGATAATTTTCTTCCCTCATTAATTAGTATGAAGATCTCTAGTTACTTTAGAGACTGATATGGCACAAATAGCACACTCTTCACTACTTGTCCCTTAGAAATTATGCAATCACCTATATGTGATACCAAATTCACTTGACCATTAGGCATATACACCTTCCTACAGCTTCGGGATTCAAGTCTTTTAATATTTTGTAACATGCTTAAGTCTGATATCATATGGTTAGTTACCCCAGTGTCTATGATCCATTCTTTTCTAGCTGTATTGGCCTTAAATGATTGCATCATAACTGCCATGTTAGCCATTGTGTTCTGTGGAACATCTTTGTTCAACATCATCATGATCTGATTGTATTGATCAGCTGTGAACTGTGGTGGCCTAGGAAGCTCACTCATATGTCCCTTGTGTGTTGCTTCAATCCTTCATGCATTAGACCCTACAATATTATGGTTGTAATTCTCAGCATTCATATTGTAAGCAGTATTAGCATTGGCTCCTAGTCCTCTTTTCTTGTACTTGAAATCAGTAGGATACCCTATTACTTTATAACATGTCTCCTTAGTATGTCCCTTCATCTTGCAGAAATCACGATGAAAATTTCAATTTTTCTTTGGTCTATGATTTTGCCAACTAAGAGTGCTTTCTTATCATAGTAGATACGGCCGTAAAGAAAAAAAATCACTACTAGAAAACTATGAAAAATCGTTCAGGAATACTGACTGAAATCGGTCGGAAAACTGAAAAAATCGACTGATTTTCAATCGACTTTAATCCGTCAAAATAAGGCTAGTCGGTAATAAATAGCGACCAAAGTCGATCGTAATTTCCAACCGATCTCAGTAGGTTAATTAAATTTCACAAACGACCAAAACAGAAAAATATGCCGAAAAAACCAACCAAATTCGGTCAGTATTTTAATTATGTAATTAAAAAATACACCGTCTGAGAATCGAATCGGGGTCTGTACCGTGGCAGGATGCTATTCTACTACTAGACCATTGGTACATTTGGGTTTAAGACTTTATTTTATTTTATTTGTACTCTTTAGTTGCATTTTTTAAATCAGTTGCTTTTTTTAAATTGACCGATCGATTTCGGTCGATTTTTTGAATATTAATTTTAATTTATTTTACATGAAAAATCGACCAAAGTTGGTTAGTTTTCTTAAAAAATAAATTTCGCGGGATGCCAAAATAGTTTCCTGCATTTTTTTTTGCCAAAAATAAAACAGACCGAAGTTGGTCGGTTTCGTAAAAAAAAAAATAAAAAAAAAATATTTTGAAAAAAAACTGGCCAACCGACCGAGACGCGGACGATTTTTGCCGAATTTCTAATAGTAATTTTTTTTTTCTAGGCCCTTCAAACTCCTCATCGAAAGATTTATTCGAACTCAAGATCCTGTCGGAGCTTTGGCCCCCGACTCACAATATAGCCTTGGAGTCATCAATGATAAATGGGATATTGGCAATGAAAAATACCAATAGGGGTGTCTATTGGGCAAAAGTAAAGCATTACCCCTGATACATCTTGCATGCATATAAAATGAAAATCAATATATCCAATTTGAATCGAACTCAATGGATCCGTCGTTACTGCCGAGAGGAGAAGAATAGGTAGGATTATATTAATCCCCTTTTATTTTGATTCTCTATATACAGATGAAAGAATGTAAAAATCAGTGGTATCTTAGAAAAGCATAATAAGGGGCAAAAATATGTTAGTTTTCTAAACCTATTGACACCTTTAAACGGTGAAGGAGGAAATATTTAATCATTAGCTGGTAGTTCACAATTCTAGCTATTTTCTTTTACTTAATTAATGTTAATTTTGAAAGACAACTTCTTCAATGTGATCTCAACTATATCAAACGTTACTTACTTTTTGATACAACACTGCCTTCTCATTATATCAATCATGCTCAAGTACACCTTAGATATTAAAGAAAGCGATCACCATAAATATAATCCATCGCCGTAAAGTTTTTCGTACCTAACTTAGGTTAGTAACGAGCTTATACTGGGGCACTGAAATAGGACTAAGCCTTTAAGTATGCAGATGAATATTTGTTGTTAGCCTCAATCCTTCGATTTCCGGATTGGAATAAGGAGTTTCATGTTCATACCGACATATTACTCTACGCCATTAGACGTATGTTGTCGCAATAAGGGTCACTTGATCACTCCATCTACTTAAAAGTATACTACTTTCCTCTTGGAAATTATAAAAACATCGAACTTAACTGACCTCGAAGTACGTGTGGATCCACACGAGGATCATGTTCGTTGGAATACTTGAATAGATTTGTAATTACATTTGGGAAGTATCTGGGATGTTAAAACACAAGGGAAGTTGAAAAGGGGACAAATGAGGAGCAATTTGAGCAAGAACAACTCCCAGGTTAATTTTTACACTAACAGCTTGTTTGGATTGTTGTTACATGTCGTTTCATAATGTATCCATATCGTATTGTATTGTACTGTATTGTATTGTTTGATAAATACAATGTTTGGATAGATTGTATCGTTTGTCGTCGTTTCATGATGTCATGCACCAACAATATGAAGAATAAACTTGCAACATTACTAAGAAAAATAGGATAAATAGTAAAATACATATATAAAAAAGTAAGGTAAAGAATAAAATATGATTATTTAATAATAAGGAAGGGCAGGATGAAAGAAAAAGGTAAGGAAACGACGCCACCACTCCAAAATTTGAGAAGATCTAGAGTAGATTTTGGTAGTGAAATTAGGTTCTGTTGGGGACAATCAGTTTTGTTGGATTGATGAGTCCAGAGGGTATTTTGGATTAAGACGAAATTTTCAAACTATAATTCTCAAATCATCAAAATCCAAAATAACTTGTTTTCAATGTCAATTCAAATGATTCTGAGAACAAGTGGTCAAATCAATTATGATTTGCTTTTGTATTTTATATCTGAATATGTTTGAATGAATAGATTTCATATTTGTTAGCTCTAGCATTTGACTAGAGTTTTTTCAAAATTTTCAGGGATTATATGTTAGTGTTTAAATTAATTATCCCTAGTTTTAGAGAACTTATTTGTCTGAAAAAAACACAAATTTTGGAGTATTTGGAACTCATATACCCAGCCTCAACTGGATTGAGATTGAGGTGTAGTTATCGTAATCGCCTTCAGAAAGTTACCATTAGTCATGTCAATTTTTGTTGACCGGCAATTTTTGTGCCAAGATTATTTGAAGTTTATGGATTTTGAAATTGTCGACGGAACCCATAACTCGTCTTAGTTACATATTTATATATATTTAATAAATTTTTTAATACAAATACAGTGTTTAAACAAAAATGACTGGCCGAACCCGCACCTAATAGGCTAGCTCCGCCTCTGCGCTGTGAGATGAAACATGCCTCCATCTTTATCTAGAGATTAACAACGTGAGTGAGATCCTCAGAAGAGTCAAGTGTAGATTCAGAATTTGTTGTATCCTTTGGTTCTTCCTCTGGTTTCTCATTCTGCAATGTCAAATCCATCTCAGCTTTCATCTTATTTTCTGCAATTTTGTTTTGAAGAAATTCAATAAGACTTTGAAGAGATATATTTGGATTCGTGCTTTTTAACAGTTCTCCTGCAACTTCTGCAGGAGTAACCTCCACTGCTTCTAAGAGTTGTCCAATCTTATCAAACAATTTATGTTCCTGAATCCTCAAGTAATTGAAAACCAGTTGCTTGAAAGAGGATAACTTGCAATATGACATGTAAATGTGCATATCCATTCTACCCGGCCGGAGCAATGCTGCATCTAGTTTATCTATGTGATTGGTAGTGACAACGATTATCCGTTCCTCTCCACAACACGACCAAATCCCGTCAAGAAAATTAAGTATTCCCGACAGTGTCACCTGGCGAAAACAGAAGCAACATATGTATAAAGAGTATGAGTTTGAGGTAAGAAAATATGTAATATGAGCTGCAAAATGAACTATAGTCAAACCTCTTTATAATAGTCTCATTTGTTTTGAATAATTTTTTGGCTGTTATAGCAAAGTGCTGTTATAGAGAACATAAAACGAAAAATTGGTTCCAAAGAAAATTTGGCTGCTATAGTAAAGTATTGTTATAAAGGATGACTATTATACAGAAGTTTGACTATAGTATCGATTTATTTATAATCAAACCTCTCTATAATAGTCTCGTTTGGCTGTTATAGCAAAGTGTTGTTATAGAAAACATAGTATTGATTTAGGTACTCACCCTATTGTGCTTATTTTCCTTTTCTTCCTCCTTTTCTCTGTTTTCTAGCTTGATACTGCAGTCAATGTCCTCGATCACAAGTATGGAACGACCAGACATGCCAAGTAACAACGACCTTAGATTTGAATTGCTACGAACTTCTGTAAGATCCAAATCGTAGATATCATAGTTCAAATGATTCGCCATAGCAGCAATCAAACTCGATTTACCAGTTCCAGGAGGACCATATAACAAATAGCCTCGTTTCCAAGCTTTCCCAATCCGGTTGTAGTACTCTTTCCCCTTAACAAAACTGGCCAAGTCATCAATTAGCACGTTCTTGATCTCTTCCTCCATAGCCAGAGTGTCAAATGTCATAGGATGTTCAAGATTCATACCATCAGAACCCCAGTTTCTGAAATTTGAATACAATTTTATAGCCCTGGATTCTTCTTTCGTTGCCTTTGATCTTTCCATAATGTAAGGCAAATACGATTTCATTACCATTTCCTTGTGTTTCTTGTGAAAACTCAGCTCATAACATCTAAGTTCAGAACTTAATGCAGCAATCATATCTTTTATCTCGTCGTTCTGGCTACCTGACTCGATACGTCTACACTCCATTCTCCATGTTACCTTAATATTCTCAAAAACATCGATTATCTCTTCGTCTTTGTCCATTGTAATGACAAGATTCTTGTCATTCTCAGTCTTCCCTAATCGAATACTTTTAGCTGAAGAGTTCGCTATGGTTCCTAAATAAACTTCTACTGCCTCGAACACCAGGTTCGGGGATGGTCCTTGAAATTCATGGATAAGAACGGTGAATTGAGAAGAGAAACGACGAAAGATATCGGGGAAGCTGTCAAAAATGTAGCTTCGGAATTCTTTTGGAATGAAATCATTTGCTATGCTACGAACTAGCATTGCTGTAGCAGCAACAGAGGCAACAGTAGAGACAACAGCTTTAACATTAGCCATATCTAATTCAGGAGCCATTTTGTTTTTAGATTGAAGCAAATCTTTAGCTAAGGTAATATGAGAAATGAAAAGGGTTTCTTTACTTGAATAGCTTGTCCAAGAGTTGAAATATATATATAGTGGATGTCTACTTCATAGCTTGTGGAATTTTCAATAAAGTTAGAATAAATAATACATTAAAACAAGACTTGACGAAGACTAGGTAGTTTCTCGGAAGCAATCTTCCACCACCGACTTGGAAATTTAACATTTTAATATTAGCAAATTAAAATGACAAAGTCGGAATCCAAGGGGTATGATGTAGACAGTCTACTTTAATACAAACATTAATGGTTGTTTTCACGGTTCGAACTTGAAGTAGACTAGGTAGTTTCTGGGAAGCAATCATCCACCACCGACATGGAAACTTACCATTTTAATATTAGCGAGATTAAAGCATCTTGTATTCACTCAGGGTCCGGGGAAGAGCCACATCTCAAGCGGTGTAATGTAGACTGTCTGCCCTAATGCAAGCGTTAGTAACTGCTTCTACGACTTGATCTCGTGATTTATAGGTCATACGGAGACAACTGAAATTGTTTAATAGAAATAACCTAATCAGCATCAACATCAGCATCATAAGTCATCATTTTCATCATTATATTATATTAGTAAATTAGCAGGTTTTTGAACTTGATTTGCAAGTAACCTTCAATGTGGACTGTACATATTACATGTCAAGTTTGGTCAGATTCTCTTAGTCAGCAAATCGGGCTAAGTTGTAAAAGTAGTCAAATTTGACTGCCAAGAAAGAGCGTGTGTCCTTGTGTAATACGATTATATTTTTAACTCCCCAGTAATAACAGAAGAAGACATAATTGAACAGCAAAAATGTTGGAATTTTCCACGCTATTATTGGCTAAGGTATCTTTGGATCTATTTCACTCAGACACGGAGCATTGTTAAGAATGTGACGGTGAAATTTCTACATAGGCAATCTGTCAGGATTTTTGAAGAATTTGTACCAAAGACATATTGTGACCAATTACTTCTAAAATTATGACACAATTTGTACTAAAGTTTTGACAATCCGCAAGGATTTGTGGCATGACAAGTTAGCCCATTCATCAAACTTTGTGAGATTTGTTGCGAATATATATACATTTTGTACTAGTGTGCACATGAATTGTAGTATAGTAAAATATTTGAAAGATTCTAGCTTTATTGAATCAAAATTGTATATTTTTTGTATAAATTATATTATATGTTGTATATTTTTTGTATAGTGAGATATGTAGTTGTATATTGTTTTTTGCATAGTGATCGTATATAGTTTGGATATAATTTAATCACTTTAATTTCGGAAAAGCGGAGAAATAGTAATTATACAAGTGCTCCCAATTGTAGTGTTTTGTAAAATTTTAATTATTCATTAATCACTTACAGCACGTGCACATCTTGGACTCCTATAGGAAAAGGCACAAATCAATTTCTTGGCATTTTCTCTTTCAAAGTTTGAATTTAAATGATATATCAATGTGTATAAAAAGAATGTTATGTCCCAAATATGTATAATTATTGTGTGCACGACACTTGTCTCTTTTGTCCCTTCCTTGAGTTGACAAAAATAAATATTTATAACAAAATTTTTATTTTTTTTATCTCTCGTAAATATGTATAAAATATCAATATCTAAATAGCATAAAAGCCAAAAAAGAATCAAATGATGAATGATTCCTTCTGAAGAAATTAAAAGCCAAACTCAATAGTTTACCTTTTAATTCTACTGCCTTCATCTCCCGCTATTTTTTCATGTCAGTTAATTTATGGCCAACGGATGATATTAGTTTCTAGCGAATGGCTAGTAATGAATTTTGCTCAACGAGTTTTGACTAAATTTCTAGGTAGAAATGACATCAGGTAGCAGCTGTTATTTAAGAATTAGCCAGTGCGTCTTGATTTTTCATTTTTTTAATTCAATTTTTCAGGACAAAAACATCCTGAAGTTAAAATTTTTAGTTTAAAATTTCAAGACAAAATAAGTATTGGCTAAATTTTAAATAGCATCCCGAAAATGACTATCCGTACACTTGCCCCAATTTCAAGGGATGGGAATAGGCCCATCAAGTGAGTCTTTGATGAGATTGAACGTTGCATGTAAAATGTATTGTCAATTAAAACAAAAGATTAGATTTTTTTCGAATTTTGATGAACAATACTCAAAAATACACCAAATTTAACTTCCAAAAACAGGTTCATAAAAATGGATGTAAGAAACAACTTGATATTCCATTGAGCCAGCAATGAGATTACAGTTCATTTTGGTGCAAGTAAACCTCACTCAAATGGAGTCTTATTAGCTTTATCAAACATGAAATATAGGGTGGAACAACATACTTTCACCACCATAAAAAAACACAACAGAAATGAAAAACATCACCTATCATAAACCAGAATGATGCTTTTCGAGTATATAAAAATTAGAAAACACGAACTTCAGAATGAGTTTAACCGGTGTTCTGCAGTCCAGCAGCAATACCCTTCATTGTCAAGATGAGTGTGTCCTCCAAGCCGGGGGCATATTCACTTGTCGGGTTCAGCTGCACAAGTTCAGCAGCTGACTTCGATTCCATGTAATCCTTCGAAATATGAGGCCTTAGCGTGACATGATAGTTAGGATCACGTATACGCTTGAGAGTGTAGGCTTGCAACAAGTTTAAGGTTGTGATGTAGGAATCACGCAGCCTGAGTCGTTGTTTCAAGTAGGGGTCTCCCTCCAGAAGATCCTTGTGTCCAGCAATCTATTAAGAAACAACAGTTGGAGCAATCAGATAAAATAAGTGAAATAGATCAACAACAACAAACCCAGTGTAATCCCACAAGTGGGTTTGGGGAAGGTAGTGTGTATCCCCTACCCTGTGCAGGTAGAGAGGCTGTTTCCGATAGACCCTTGGCTCATGCCAACATAGTCATAGCATTAAATAAGTGAAATAGATCTTTTTTTTAAAAGGAAATAGTTACATTTTTCGGCCGCCCAAAAGAATAATAGCCGGCAAATGTATATTAAGTAAATATACATATAATATACATATATATACGTATCATATACATAATCGGTGTATATGTTTTGTATATTCGGGGTACCGCCTGTAAATAATTTGGGCCGCTGGCTAAAAATGAAAAGAGCCCTTTAAAAAATGTGTGATAAATACATTAAGTATAGATCCAGTTTCCTATTAACCAACTCATTCATGAAGAGTTACCTGGAGTAGGAGGCTCCTTGTCTCCTCGTAGTTGGACCTCAAAAGCTCGCCGAAAGGCAACAAATCTTCTGAAACGAGAAGCTTGTCATACAAAGCTGCAATACCGGGGTTTCCCTTGGCGAACACCATCTCAACCAAGTCAATAGTGACTCTAAAGAATGGCCATTCATTGTACATTTCGTGAAACATGCGAAGGTTTTTTATATCCTTGTCAATGGCATACTTAAATGCCGCCCCAAAGCCAAGCCAGACGGGGAGATGAAACCTAGTTTGCGTCCAGGCAAAGATCCATGGAATAGCTCTGAGTGATTCTATTCCTCCACTAGGTTTACGCTTTGATGGACGGCTTCCAATGTTCATTCGACCATACTCTAACTCAGGTGTGGCCAAGCGGAAGTACTCAACAAATCGAGGTTCTTTGAAAACTATTGACCTATACTTCTCTGTAGCAATAACCGCGATTTCATCCATAAGTGCACGCCATTCTGGTTTGGGAGAGACGGGTGGATGCATCCCATGTTCAAGGGTAGCAGCAGTGAAACGTTGGAGAGTCCTAAAACACAAGTGTTCCTCCCCAAACGATTGCTCGATAACTTCACCCTGAACTGTGACACGGAGAGATCCCTGAATTGTATCTGGTGGCTGAGACAATATAGCAAGATGGGTGGGCCCACCTCCTCTTCCTACTGTACCACCTCTACCGTGGAACATAGTTAGCTTCACACCATGTTCTTTGGCAACTTTTATAAGCTCCTCTTGAGCCTTATATAGCTGCCACGCTGCTGAGAAACGACCAGCATCCTTGCCAGAGTCTGAATACCCGACCATGACCTCTTGTTTACCGTTAATCCGGTTTCTGTACCACTCAATCGAAAAGAGACGTGCAACAGCCGCAGGAGCAGACTCCAGATCATCCAACTTTTCGAAAAGTGGAACCACTCGTAAAGGTTGCTTCACATGGCATTCACGCTGTAGGAGCTCAACTGCAAGCACGTCAGATGGTGCAGTGGCCATTGAGATGATATATGCCCCGAAGCAGTCAGATGGAAGTTCTGCTATGACATGGAGCGTATCCAAGACGTCAGCAATTTCTTCGGTTCTTGGAAGATCAGGTCCAAATAAAGGTCTCTTGCCGCTGAGTTCAGAAAGAAGCCACTCCTGTCTACGTTCTTCAGACCACTCTCGATATGAACCGATTTCCAAGTGCTGGGTAATGGCATCAAGGACGTCAGTGTGGCGGTCTGACTCTTGTCTTATGTCAAGTCTAACAAATGAGAGTCCAAAGGTAGAAACTTGTCTAAGAAAATCCAGAAGGCTTCCATCGGCAATGGGGCGATCACCACATTCACAAAGAGATCTGTAGCAGAGTTCAAGAGGTTCCAAGAACTGCATAAAATGTACAACCACATAAGCGTAATATTCAGCAGAAGGAATCATTTTATATCATAGATAGTGAAGAGATGAACATATTTTGGCCAACACATTCTCATATGTATTAGAGATTAGCAACTGTTCCCTGCTTAATATTAGAATGTTCTTCATATAAAAAGGGTGACAAGTATTATATACCTGCTCAACATTATTATAAGTTGCATCCTCAGGAATATCAGAGATTCCATGGGCTAACATTTGGCGAGTACGCTCACGTGTCTGATACAGCTTATCTCTCACATCGCCAAGAATTACACGGTATGGTTCACTTGGCGGAATTGTTTTCCAAAATTCTACACATCAAAAGGAAAAGTCGAAAAGTAGAATTATACAATTGCTCCATCCAACAGGGATTGACAGAGACTACTTGATGCAATTTCTGGAGAATAAACACTAACCAGAATATCAGATGCAAAAAATATTTTTATATTTTTAACACTAGTTACCTATGTAGTGCTTAGTGTCCCTCCTTGAGGACCTGTAAAGTTCAGCTGCTCGAATACGAAGGTCATCATTGCAACGCCACATAGATAACTGAAAGAACATACGAGTTAGAAGCATGTAAAAGACCTTGGACGTGATGCAATGCTTCAAGATGGATCAAGAGCAAATTTTTTTAAGTTGTTGGATACCTCAAACATGAGTTCCTCTATTTGCGAATAGTACAAATTCGCTGCCATCATTCTTGCTAGTAAGCAGACATCTCTTGTGACCTCAGGAGTCACTCTTGGATTGCCTACATTTATTATCAGACAACTGATGAGTGTCAAATATAAGAGGAGTCTTCGCCAAATCTATAAACATAATATATCAGAACGGAATGTTCCGGAAGTTTGCTTTCTCAACTTGCAAGACATAAAATAACTAGGAAATAGCATTATCAAGAGAAAGAAAGAGTACCATCCCGGTCACCACCCATCCAAGAGGAGAATTGAATAAGAGGAGCATTGTAAGGAAGTCGTTCGTTAATCCCTATGTTTTTAAGAGCTGTATCAACACGACGAAGGAACTTTGGAACACCCTTCCAAATAGTTTCATGAAAGTAGCTCATTCCAGCTCTCATTTCATCTTGTGGAGTTGGAGCAGTCCTCCGAATTTCATCAGTGCGGAAAGCAGCTTGAATCTGCAAAATATACAATTGGGAAAAGAAACAATGAGGCCATCTTACCACTACATCATGATTCATGGAAAGTACAACACATTTACATATACGGACTCACTTCATCCGTTATAAGAAGCTTACTAAAGTTTTGGATGGTTAAGCAAATTAAGATAAAACTACGGAAATTCATTCAGGGAAAATGACATGCATCGAGTAACTAAACTGATAATTACCTCCCTCTGTAAAGCCTCATCGAGCTCTTGTTTATCATCGGGTGTAATGTCTTTAGCATACAACTGAGCCAAGCAATCTCGGATCCTAAACATAAGAAAGTCAGACCAAGGCAAAATAAAAGATGTGTAACTGCTAAAGAGAACAAGATTGGTAATTGAAGAGCAGACCTTCCGTGCTTTTGAAGCAAAGATCTTCGGACAGATTGAGTAGGATGAGCAGTTAAGACTAAATCCACAGTCTGATTTTTCAGAGCATCGAAAACTTCTTGAGGAGACTTTTTCAAGTCCCCTACAAGTTTCTTGAAAGTTTCTTCAATATCTGATTCAGTTGTTGCATTGTTCTCATCAGCAAAGTCCCCCCTTTTCAACTTTTGTCGTCGACGGTAGGCGATCTGCACCTCCTCGGCCAAGTTGGCCAAATTAAGCATGTGAGAGAAAGCTTTAGCAATGACAATGGAATCCCCTGGATCCAAACTTGTCAACACATTTCCAAGCTCCTCCAGCTTCTTTGGATCGTGCTTGCCTTCGTATTCCGCAGAAAGTTCATAACATTCTTGGACCTAGAGTCAGATTAAACAAAAACAAAAAAAACTTTAACATTGACCAGTCTAACAAGTAGTTCTTTTTCTTTTTAAGATAATCAAGAAATCGGTTGTTTTCAGTTTAGAAACTCGATGGATAATGGATTCACCCCTCTACCATTCTTCACTTAAATACCATACTTGGTTCACTTTTTCTATTGAACCAAAACCTATGTTGCGCGGACTCTCCAAAAAGGCAAGCCGCACCCGTGTCGGATCCTCCAAAAATTCACTATTTTGGAGGATCCGACACGCACCCAATGACATTTTCGGAGAGTTCGAGCAACATAGACCAAAACCCTACGGTCAGTCTTATAACTAGCTATCAATTGATTTTATGTTAATGATGTGCAATAAACTCATAGGATACTTCAGTCAACACTAAGTTTAGGATCTCAAATGACTTAAAATTTTTTGAATATTTCAACTACATAAGTCAAACAACCCAAACAACAGCCACTATTTGAGTAATCCACCAATAAAAAAGCATATGAAGATAAGTACAAAATACCCTTTAAAATTTAAAATGTTAAAGACTGAATATTTGAATTCGATTCTATCAAAACACCATAAAGATCCAATCTTCCGCTTCAAACAAGAAAAAATTGGACACTTCAGTAGACATCAAGTTTAGGATCCAATCTTCAAATATTAAAAACCTACTAATATTTCAGTTCAACTCTATCAAAACAGCCATAAAGATCCAATCTTTAGCTTCAAATAAGAGAAAATTTGAAAATAGAACATTCTCCTCCCACTCCTTTAAGTACAAAATACCCTTTAACTTACAAATGTTAAAGACTGATTATTTATGTTCAACTCAATCAAAACAGCCATAAAGATTCAATCTTTAGCTTCAAACAACAGAAAAGATGCAAAAATAAAAGCACTTCTCTCAAGGCACACTGGAATCTAAAAACCGAGTAAAATCCTTAAATAACAGAACAAGAATGTAGCAATCTATGTTGCTCAGACTCTCCAAAAATATTGACGGGTGCATGTCGGATCCTCCAAAAGTATTATATTTTTGAGGATCCAACACAGATGCGGCAATATGTTAGAGAGTCCGTGCAACATTGGTGGCAATAACAATAAAAGGCGGGGAAACATATAATGCATACCATTTCCTTAAGATCTTCCCCATGTAAATCCTGAAGAATATCAAGAAACCGATCCAAAAGCAAAGCATCATACTCAACCAACTTATCATCCTCAGAAACTTTGCCAGGAACCAATGCCCTTAACTGTGCATCAATTGATGCCAATTTCTCCAAATTCCGTGTCGCCATTTTTCACACTATCAACAAACCTGCGAAAAAAAAACCGAGATGGCAGTATAGTTAAATTATTGTCCCGGATCCAAGATTTAAATTTTTATGAGTTACTGGTTTGGATTCTACCACTATTCTTTTGATTTAATGGTTTGAAATCAATTAGTGTACTTATTTAGTGAATCTTTTAATACATATATACAGTATTACAAATATTGATGGATTTACAAAATCAAGAATGTTGAAGAGACATCTTGAAAGTGAAAGGAGAGGGATCCAAGATTTGGAATAGAGAAATGACAAATGAGTAAAATTTATTTTATATACATAAGAATTGTGAAATTTCGGAAAAAAAGTATAAAAATAAAGTGAAAATGATATTGAAAATTAAGGTTCTGTTATGATATAAATATAATTTGGAAGTTTTTCAAATTTTCGAGAAATCCCGAAATTCAAGTTCAAGTAAAATTTGAATTTTCATGGTCAAAACATATAATTTACATGGTGTGACTGAAAAAATAGGTTAAATTGAAAATTTGCTATTGAAACTAGAGAAGTTGGTGCGAGTGTAACTGTTCTATAGCATAAATACAAGGAAAAAAAACTGAATCTTGGTATGTGAAAGTAGTAGAAAAGAATGAGAAAAAAGAAGACATACCCAATAATCTCCTTTCCTACAAGTGGACAATTTTTGAGTTTGAGGGGTAGAGATTTGATGTAAAAGCAGTGTATAAGTTTAGCTATATATAGATGGAGAGACTCATCCCCACTATCCTTTTGTACCTTATTATAGTAAGTAAATCAGTACTCATTATTTTTTAAATTGGATTTATTTTATTGAATTTATGTGATTGGCCAAGTTCACGCCTCAAGTTAAGTTTGAAAGGATGTACTTTAGCAGGTTAGCCTCAGTTAAATTGTTTTTGGTTTTATTTTCATTGAGTACTTTTTTAGGATTAGCAGAATTTCAAGAATCATGACCCCTCTTTAGTTATGAATTTAATTTTTATTTTATTTTCTCTTTCCTAATTCTCTTATGTGATTGAATTTTTTTAAAAATAAAATCAAATAGGAAAAAGGGCCAAATTTATTCATGTACTAGGTATTTGAAATTGAGCAAGTTTGTTTTGTGCAAACTTTTTGTCTAATATTAAACCCATCATGAAAAAGTTTCATTTTTGCCCTTGACCCTAATGAAACTTCAAACTAAGAGTAATTTTAATTCATCGTCAAAATTTGAGGGTAGATTTAGGCTTTTTTTCTTGAAGAATTTGGACACGCGAAGTCTACCTTCTAGGAGCGATGTCAATGATGAGGACAAATTTAAGACAATTTGCTAACGGAAAGGTATAAAGGCCCAACAATTTAATGGAAGGTATAACTAAGCAATTGCAAATATCAAACTAAATTAAGATTTTTTTACACCAAAAAAAAAACTACCTTCTTTTCCTGCATTTAGTAAAGTCTATTTAATAGTTTAATCTAATTGGTGTAGTATTATTGTACCTACATAATAATTTTTTGATAATAATTGTATATATATATATATATATTACTTTTTAATACATCCAGCTACATACAAAGAAACCGAATATATTAGATGTATAGTGCGCTCACAATTGCTATTCATACGCCACATCCACCACTGCTAGAAATTAGAATATGTATTTGCATATTGTAAGGAAAAGACATAAGAGAAAAAAACAAGAACAAATCTCGAAATTGTTTATAATTTTTTAAAGCACCTTTTAACAAATAACAAGGCTCAAATGCTTGGATAATGTTGTGTTACCTTATAACTTGTAAATATAAGGAGTAGCTCTTATTATTCTCAATAAAAAGAAAACGGAAGGTGCTTATATGAGCCGAGGGTCTTTCGGAAATAATCTCTCTATCTGCACAAGATAGGGATAAGGTCTCCGTATACATTACCCTCTCCAGACCTCACTTATAGAAATATATTGGGTATGCTGTTGTTGTTATCAAAAGAAATAAAAGAATCAATTCTAGTCGTAAGTCACCTGGGATAGTTGGCGAGGTGACCTCTTTTTAAACATGAATTGGCCAAGCGACCTTCAGGTTTTAATTATTGTGGGATTGACATTCATGCTTAATTAATGGTTAAGTGGGATTATAAAGTGAAGGGGAAGCTGAGTCTTTATCCCTAAAATTTCAGTTACTACACTTTGGCCTCAACATATATAAATGTAATATTACCAAATTTTTAAAAAATAAAAATAAAAAAAAACCCATCCCTTCCTGCCTCATCTGTCGCCCCTATCCCCATTTCCCACGGCTGACTCCTCTATTGCATCTTGTTTTTATTGCATTCAACACACAAAGGTCGTCTCCCTTCTTCCTCATTCCTCTCAAAGTTTCACTCTTTTGATTAATCATTTACTTTGAAGAAATTGACAAATTGGAGGGTTTTCGGATCTATCGAATTTAGGGAAGAAATTGGTGGTACATTGGATTGATAATTCATTCCAGGTGGTATATTGTGTACTTCCTTCATCTAGTAGGTGTTTTCATCTCATCTTTTTCGTCATTGTTAATTTGGGTTTCTGCAAAATATTTTCTGCACAGTGCTCGACCATTAGTATACAATAGACCACTGTTAAAATATACCACCGGTTCACAATAGACT
The DNA here is from genome assembly GCF_000715075.1 of Nicotiana tabacum. Taxonomy (NCBI): domain Eukaryota; kingdom Viridiplantae; phylum Streptophyta; class Magnoliopsida; order Solanales; family Solanaceae; genus Nicotiana; species Nicotiana tabacum. The sequence continues at coordinate 128,437,562 of NC_134091.1, forward strand.
GATGAGAGATTATATATTAGTATGTGGTCTATATTCTGGTGAATGAGTTGAGGGGCCAACTAGTTGGAACTAGAATTCCTATATAAAGGTTACAGTACCTATCTGTATACCTAGCATTTGTACATTTGACGAATTTATTGATGTCATCATTAAACGTGTAAAACTAACATGTTCTCCAAGGAATTTGAATATTACATATATGCTTAGCTCTGCACCGAAGAGGGACAAGATTCCTCCTTCCTTCATTAAGAATGACAATGATTTGCAATCGTACCTCCTTGATGTTACAATTGATGGTATGAGGCCTTGTGTGAAGATATTTGTGGTTGAAAATGAGTTTGAAGAAGGGGTTGAAGTTCCTGTTGAAAGGTCTCATCAAGGTTCAAATGCCGCAGCTGCACCACCACCAACAACAACAACAACACAACCACCAATTTTAGAAGTAGAGGAGGAAAGAATGGTGAAAGATGGCTTCAATGGATTTAGTGATGACTTGCATGATTTTGGTGACAATAAAATTAACTGGTATGGTCCAGAAGATGCAGATGGAGCGAAAGAGCTCCTAGATATTGTCAGTCGGGCAGTTGGGGATGAAGGTTTGGTGGACTCGTTATCTACACAACACAGCCACCCTGATGGTACAGGTTTTTTCCTTGGGAAATGTTTTGACAACAAATTGGATCTAATAAAACAGTTGGAGATTGCTTCTGTAAAAATGCATCTTATGTTTTGTATGAAGAAGAGTAGCAGTAAATTAACTTCAGTGGCATGCCGAGATGTGAGTTGCCCGTGGAAGTTATGCGCTTTAAAGTATGAGAGTTTTGATAGGGTTTTTTTTACCAAGCACCATGGCAAGCACACATGCGGGGTACAACACATATCAAGCCATCATCCTAACCCATCGTCGAAGATTTTGGATGCATATTACCAGGAACGGTATGTTAATGGCAAAAGCCCATCCCCATCAGATCTGAAAGATGCTATTTTTGCAGATTTTAATTAAAATCTTACTTATTGGAGGAGCTGGAAGGTAGGTGAAATAGCTAAGGCTATAATTAGGGGTACTCAGGAAGAAGGGTATGTTTTGTTGGAAACGTATCGCCATTTTATGATATCCTATAATGAAGGAAGTATTGTTGATTTGAAGGTTGATGCTAAATTGCATTTTCGATATTTTTTCTTATATGTCGGAGCTTTCATTAAGGGATTCGCGCATATGGGAAAGGTTATTGCTGTTGATGGGATATTTCTGAGTGGCAGGTATGGAGGTTGCTTGTTGTCTGCTATGGCACAAGACACAGAGAATCACATTTTTCCAATTGCATTTTATGTAGTCGATAAAGAGTGCGATAATTCTTGGACCTACTTTTTTGAAAAGTTGTGGCACATTGTTGACGACAGTGATGAATTGTGCATTATATCTGATCGGCATCTGTCTATTGGGAATGGCTTCAAAAATATTTTTACTGCCGTTCATCGTGGTTTTTGCACGCATCACATTGCTGAAAATATGCGCAAGAGGTTTCATTGTGGAATTTTTATTAAGATTTATTTTCTGTCGCACAGTCATACAATACTGAGGAATTCTTTGACCATTTGCAGCATTTGCATGATAAAAGCAGGGAAGTAGCTAATTGTCTCGTGAATGAAATTGGATTCCAAAAGTGGAGAAGGGCCTTCTTTCCAGGAAACTGATACGGCATGTTGACAACAAATATTGCAGAATCACTTAACGCAATGCTTAAGGATCAAAGAGACTTCCCGATCACTGGACTATTCGATCATATTATTCGAAAGTTTGCAGAAATATTCGAGGAGCAACGTAATGAAATAAAAAATATTTTGACCCTCTTTGTTCCTTCTGCTGAAAAGAAGATTAGGAATAATATGGTTGTCAGCGATGCGCTTCGGGTGCATAAATTGGAAAAAAACCAGTTTAGCATCGTCGGGCGCGGTAGGGATACAGTAGTTGATCTGAATTTGAATAGATGTTCTTGTTGTCAGTTTGATTTGGAAAAAATACCCTGCCCACATGCAATGGCAGCTCTGAGATTGAGCTTTGGGTATGGATATGGTTCCTCCATTTACGATCACTCCTCTCCGTTCTATAAGGTTTCAACATATTTGACTGCATATGAAGGAACCATTCACGTAATTCCTATAGAGGAGAAGTGGGTGGTGCCTGGCGAGATTCAATCCACAAAAATACTTCCACCCGATGTCGAGCCTACAAAGGATAAAATGAAGTTTAAGAGATGGCCAAGTATTTTAGAACCTAGTTCTTATGACAGCAGGAAGAAAGCTAAAACTAAATATTTCATTTTAAGAACTTGGCCACAAGAAAATGACTTGTAAAGTATTGTTGCAGCATTCTTGATCTTTTAGCTACTGGTGTTGTAATAAAGATAATTAACTCTTTTAATATTCTAAACTTATTATTTGTAATCACTTGTTGTTTCTACTAGACTTGTTGTTTTTACTATCAACTGTTGCATTGTACATCGTAGACTATTGTTTTATGGTCAACCACCAACATTGTCTATTACAGACCTATGGTCTAGAGTCAACCCTCCCTTATTTTAAGAAGGAGTCATGTGACCGAGTTGTCTCATAGACTACTATTTTATTGTCAACCACGCACATTGTCCATTGTAGACCTATGATCTAGAATCAACCCCATTATTTTAAGAAGGAGTCATGTGACCAAGTTGTCTCATGACTACTGTTTTAGAATCAACCACTCACATTGTCTATTGTAGACCTATGATCTAGAATCAACCTCCTTAGTTTAAGAAGGAGTCATGTGACATACTTATTCCTTGTTTTACGATCAATCCCCTTATTCTATCTTCAACCACCTGTAATCAACCAATGTTCTATTGTCAACTCCCATCGATATTTTCAACTTAATCAAGACTTGTTGCGCTGGTTTAGGTAGTCTATTGACAACCACTGATTTAGGTAGTTAATTTAATATCTAATGTTAATAACAGCTGGCAGCCAATATGAAAAGAACTTGCATAATTAATTGAAATACATCGAATATGTTGATTCAAAGCATAAATTCGTTTCTCAAAACACTCAACAGTCACGTCATTTACGAGAAGTCATATAGAAAGGCACCATTTAGTGTCAAATTTTGCCTATAAATACACTGTATCTAATGAAAATATTTATTCATCATTCTTTCAAATAGCCCAATCACTTAACTTAAAAATGCCTCTGAGGCTAAGGCCAAGCATGGACGCCATTTTCGTCAGGGAATCATTGGATAGGCTCATCCGAGAGATCGAAGAAGACAAGATGAGGCAAGAAAGGAACATTTGTCGTATAACACGCTTGTTGCGGATTCTCCTTCGTAGGACTGGTGAAAATACTGACCACTATGTTAGCCCAGAAAATTCTCCTCCCCGTGATCCTTCTCCCACTGCAGTTTAATTGTTTTTCTTTAGTTAATGAAAAAACATGTATGTTGTTGTGAGGGAAATTATTTAATTAAAATATTTAACTTAAGTTTTTGTCTATTTAATTTTGTGCCCTATTTTTTTTTGAATTTTGTTCCCTGTTTTTATTTTTATACTTTGGTTGTTTTTTATTCATTTGACAACACTTAAGTGCAAAAAGCCCCCAAAATAAAATAAAGAAGTTCCATTAGAAACATACAACTCAGAGGATATAAATTTCAGCCTTCTAAATATTTGAATTTCCCGTCAATGAATTAAAATTTTTACAACAGTTTTTGAATAAACCGATAGTATATAGTCTACCCCACTGGTGGTCTATAGATCCATTGTAAATATAAACCAATAAAATTTCATAGTAAGGAATTAAGAATGGTATATCAGTCATAAATTGGACAGGCATAGGGGTAGTTCCTCGATTGTTAGTTTTTCGTTAGTGTAAAGTATTAATTTAGTTACCTTAAATCAAAAAAATATCAATTATTTGTGAATAACTTAAAGTTGTAAACATCTTATTCAACAAATTGAAAACTTTGAATTGGATAAAATGGATTACTCTAACGTATCAATTATATCGGTATCAACCTAAGCCTATAATTGGTGAAAATAATTTTCATTATATAGTCAATGAATATTATTACAACATAATGTTAAGGCAATGTATGCAATTTGAAGACTAATTACCTATTATAATCGATCACAACATTATTTAATATCAACACATGTTGATATTACAACCCAATATTTAATATACAATATTCATACTTAGAGACATTACTTGTTGACAACACTTTACTAGACAACACTCTTATACGTAGAGGTCTTGCTTCAATTGTTATATATTTTAGAATGACCAACTCTCAATGGTATGAAATACACCGCCATGTATAATAACTTTAAATGTTCCATGATGTTTAATAAGATGTTTAAACTTTATCAAAAAAATCAAGTTCGAACATGGTGTAATCCTTATTTTAGTGAATTCTCGACTATTAGTGTCACGACCCAAAATCCGTTAATGGTCGTGATGGCGCCGGACACCACTGTAAGGCAAGCTAACACTAAATAGTTAATTAAATTCTCATTTTAATATTTTTGAAATCGTAAATTTTCTTCAATTTATCTAGTAAAAGATGAATTTACAGAATAATAACAATGTTTTCCAATTTCAATACTGAACATCCCATAATCATCCCAGACCCCGGTGTCACAAGTCCATGAGCATTTTCTAGGAATTTAGAATAAAATACAATAACTGTCTGGAATACAAATTTGGACAGGAAAGAAAATACAATACTCTGAAGGAGACTCTGTTGGTTGCGGGTCGTACATTAGATGCAGCTCACCTAAGTCCCAGTAATAACCGTGCCCCTGCGCCCACAAAGCTACTAGTCATATATGTATTTACACAAAACGTGCAGCAAGTATAGTATGAGTACGTAAATCAATGCGTACCCAGTAAGTATCCCGTCTAACCTCGAAGAAATAATGACGAGGGGTCCACTTCGACACTTACTGTGGCCATCAATAATATAATTAGTCGTGGATTTATTTAAAAAAATGGCAGTAAACTCAAGAAAATCATGAATCAAGTAAACAATTCCTTTGTTAATAAGAGATTTCCAAATTCACCGTTCATCCTTTATCAATTTATCTCAGACCAGGGCGGCAATATCATTATTTATAAATTTCAAGGCAAGCAATACAAGCATGCGCAAATCATGTCGAGGTCGTACGGCCCGATCCAACAAATATTTAAACTGTGTACTGCCAGAGGGTCGAATGGAGCGAATCATAGATGCATCTATTTAATCTGCCGAGGCGAACGGCCCGCTCCCATGAGAGTAGTAGGAAATACCTCGCTCGCGAATCATACGTGCAACGCGGTCAAACATAAATGTAACATTTAAAATCATATCTCTTTCTTGGTTCTTTTCAAAATAAGGGAAATTCACCTTATAGTTTTTTAAGGAAATTACCCCGCATGCGAAACATACATGCGACGTGGTTACACATAGATTTCTTCAGCTATTAAATTATTCCTCAATTCTTTTCGAAATTACGAAGTTCAAATGAAACCTTTTAAATCTTAAATTCTTCAATTTCAACTTCTTTCTAAATATTTAATAAGCGGATTCAATCTCGCTCCCTCTCAAGGCAAACAATAAACATAAATCAATAACAATATCAACAAGGCTTGATGTGAGCCTAAAACTACCCGGACATAGGCATAGCTAGTAGTTACGTACGGACTCTCGTCACGTGCGTACGTGACCCCCACAAATAGAAGCACACAATAATTTAGTTTACCTATGGGGTGAATTCCTCCCTTACAAGGTTAGAAAGGAGACTTACCTCGCTCCGTAGTTCCAAAACTAGCCAATAATTATGCAAACCCATTAATATACACTCGAATACTCATTATAATCCAATTTATAGTAATTTCTAGTCCCGATCGAAAAGTCGATAAAAATCACCCTCGGGCCTATGTGCCCGGATTTCGAAAATTTTCGAAGATATTCATTACCCATAACCTTATGAACTCAAATATATGATTTATTCCCAATTCCATGCTCAAATTCATGGTCAAAATCCAAAATACCAAATTCTAGGTTTTCTACTAAAACCCCCACAATTTATATTAATTTCCATGTTCAAATCCATGTAAACTCATGTATTTAACTCAAAATTGTGAAAAAATCACTTACCCCATTATGATTGATGAAGATGTCACTCCAATATGCTCCAAAATCGGCTCCCATGGGCGAAAATGAAATGAGATAGAGTCAAGCCCTCGCTTTAAAGGAGACACTGCCCAGCCCCGACTTTCGCATTTGCGGACCCTTCGTCTCATCTACAGTCTCGCAGGTGCGGCCAAACTGCGCATTTCCTCTGCCTAGCACGACTCCGCACATGCGCCTTTTCTTCCGCATCTGCGCCTTCGCAGGTGCAGACATACCCTCGCACCTGCGCTCCCAGATTCTTCTCTCACTCTCGTACCTCTGTATCTGCGACCTCGCATGTGCGGACAACCCTTCGCACCTGCGGTCACTGCGCAGCTTCGCCCAAACCGCACCTGCGACCCTTATTGCGCAGGTGCGATCACACCAGATATCAGTTGCCTAATCTTTTCTTCCAAATCCAAACTCGATCTGTTAACCAACCTGAAATCCACCAGGGGTCCTCGGGACCTTAACCAACTATACCAACACGTCCCAAAACACATTACGAACTTAGTCGAGCCTTCAAATCATATCAAACAACGTCGAATTCATGAATCGCACCCCATTCCAAGCTTAATGAACTTTAGAATTCCAAACTTCTACATTCGATGCCGAGACCTATCAAATCACGACCGATTGACCTCAAATTTTGCACACAAGTCACATTTGACATTATAGACCTACTCCAACTTCCGAAATCGGAATCCGGCCTTGATATAAAAAAGTTCACTTCCGATCAAACTTCTCAAAATATTCAAATTCCTAACTTTTGGCTAAACGACTCCAAATTGACCTACGGACCTCCAAATCCACTTTCGGACGCGCTCCCAATACCGAAATCACCATACGGAGCTATTCACGGGGTCGAAATTCCAAACAAATATCGATAACATTGAAATGCACTTCAACCCAAATTTATGGAATTCTCCCAAAATGCTAACTTCTACAATAGGTGTTGAAACGCTCCCGGGGTATCCAAAACCCGATCCGAACATACGCCCAAGTCTAAAATCATTATACGAACTTGTTGGAACCTTCAAATCCCGATTCTGAGGCTGTTTACACTAAAATCCAATCTTAGTCAATTCTTCCAACTTAAAGCTTTTGAAATGAGAATTTTCTTTCCAATTCAACTCCGAACTTTCCGAAATTCAATCCCGGTCACGCGTATAAGTCATAATACCTGAAGTGAAGCTGCTCATAACCTCCAACCACCGAACGATGCGCTAGAGCTCAAAACGATCAGTCGGGTCATTACAATTAGTTTACTCGCGACCGCAATAAGAGTTGAGAACAAAACCTCAAGTTAACACTTGCCCATTAAGGAAGTTTATTGATTTATGTTGAATGTCTAGGGTTAGGGTTCAGGGTTAGGGTTCAGGGTTGGGGGTTAGGGTTCAAGGTTTATAGACTATTAAAGAATTTTATCAGCGACTACTGATTGATGGAAGACAACTCATGTTGTTCAGTAAATTAAAATATGTCCACGTGGCCTATCCCTAACCATATATTTTTTGACACGTTGAAATTACCTATTTGACCCATTTAAAATTTATTTGACCGGCCATGTGATCAAAATAAAATTGATCACATTTCAACCATATTTGTTTGACCCGCTCAAATTAACCCATTTGACTCAAAACAAAATTTACCACAGTTTAATCCTAATTTTTACTTCCGAAAAATATTACTCAAATAATTGAAGGAAAATGAGTCAAGGGTCGAGTGCATCCTTTAGGTCGAGAAAGAATTGTCACTGCGGCATGGCTACCAGTTAATTTACAGTTACAACTCCGGTAAATGCTGGCCGGCACTTCTCAAAATGTTCCAAAACTAAGGTAAGATAAATTCCACAGATTCGCCTTTTTTTAATTTTACATATAAATTATTTTTCCATTTGATTTGATAGGATAAAATATGATAATTTTGGGAATAGGATGATGATCTGCTAAATCCAAGGATTGTTGACCTTATCAGTAGTTTGAAGTGTGAAAAGGACGCTCTTAAGTGTGAAATATCGTTCTGCAAATGAAGGTGGTTGAACTTGAAAATATATTAGCAATAGATGTTCATGAGGAAAATGATGATGATGATGATGATGGAGGGATTGAACTGGAGGGAGGGCACATTCCTGTAAATTGTACAGTTGGAGGGATGGTTAAGATGAATGAAATGAGGCTCAATAATGCTCTTGTGCATCATTGTCGAATTTGTGGCAGCTTGGATGATGAAGTGATAAGGATAACATTGGGTTGTTGTTGGTAGGAATGGTTTAATTACTGTAAGTTTGTTTTGTTGGAAGTATTTTAGATCATGTAATATTGTACTGATGTAATGTTAAATTTATTGAAGTTATTAAACGCGACATTTAGTCTATTACGCAACCAAGTAGCTAGTTTATTGATGGACCCAATGTCTATTATGCAACCTCTGGGTTATGTCTGATGTAATGTTGTACTTAATCAAGTTATTAGTACTAGAGACATTGTCTACTACGCAACCAAGCAGCTAGCTTATTACTAGACACATTGTCTATTACGCAACCAAGTAGCTGTCTGTTGTAATACAATAAGGAAGTGCTAAGGAAATAAAAATTACAACATCAACAATTAATAAGTAGCAAGGTAGTTTCATTACATAGAGGTAGATGCAAATATCATAAATTACTAGAAGTTCACCCAAAATGAATTTGTCCTATGGCCAACACAAGTTGGAATTTCAATTATAAAACTAAGAAGGGTCCATCCTTCCCCTGAAGATATCAACTGCAATTTTTTCCCTGAACAACTCCATTCGTTTGTTATTAAGCTGATCCAACGGCGTATCAGTTAGCAGGAAGTCAATAACCTTCACTGCATATGCTTTACTGCTTTCACTACAATAATCAAAGATACAATTAATTATTAAAGAAACAAGAATAATGAGTAAAACATAATAGATGATACATTTAATTTACCTTTGCTGAATGGCTGGCACATCCATAATACGCTCCCAGGACCATTTCTTCATAAGCACATCTTGGCCTGAGTCTGCAAACTGGCCAGTTTTCATCAAAATCCAAGGCAACACGAGTGCGAGGGGGTTGTACAATTCTTCTAGTTTACCATCATCAGACAAACTGACATTGCTATCGTAAATTTGAATCAAACCCTCTGCCAAGTGGAAAACAACAGTCACAAAATACTTGTTATCAATTTGCCACGCAGAGTACAACAACTTAGCCTTGCACCACTCCAAAGCCCTAGGTTTTGGCATACTTTCTTGAGGATATAGCATCAGGGGTGTAAGACACAAGTCTTGACAAGCATCAACTGTCTCACAAAAGTCCAAATCTCTCCCCTCTTACTGACAACCTCTTTGATCTTATCCCATGTAGTGCACATGTTGTTGCATAATGCAACATCCATAACAACATGACTACGAGTACAAAGGCGTTGATGTTTTATGTTTCGTACACGTATCAGTGCTAAAAGTTCCTCTGTATGCTAAATATTATTTAAAAAATTGTACGTTAAATATAGAGCTACTAAAAAAAAGAAATACATGCAGTGAGTGATTAAGGGACTTACAAAAACTAAAACGGACGGGTTAGCACTGCACAACTGCTCGAAAACCTCCAACCACAGCTTCCAACAAGTATTTGGGAAACTTCTCCTTCTTCTCAAACCATTCATAGAATAGTTTCTTATCTTGCTCCGAAACTGGTTTGAGTACGTCTACCTTTGGTTTCTTCTTCTTGCTCTGTTTCAGCTTCCTCATCTTGCTTGCAGAAATTGGAGCATTCCTCAATCTGCTTTGCAATATTTTAACTCTGTACCAAGGCGACTCAACTACTTTAGAAGATCTCTCATTCTGATTTTGCATCTCCCCAAGGATCTTCAACACCTTATCCAATTTCTCATTCACAACCTTCAACTCTCCGCGCACGTATCACTTGGCTGAGCATTGCATATCTTGTATGGTCCTCCTCTACCAATATCAGATAAATCATTAACTAGTGATGAACCAGGAATACTCCCGCCCAAAGAGTCATCATCAGCAATGTCAGCTTCATCATTAGTCTCTAAGCTCGCTGCACCAGGTGCTTTTTTAATTGGAGTCACCCATTCCAAAACAACCGCTAACTAGTCAATTATAGGATCCACTACCTCATCGTCGTATGGTACCAAATTTTTCATGTTGTCCATATTCATCTCACGTAGAGTAGGAATAAGGTAAGGGTGAACCTCCTAAAATATAGCATAGATAGAAGTCATTAGACAAGCAATACAAAACAATAGATACGAGGTCTATGATAATCTCCTACTTTGGTTGATTCTAATCTACCGGTGGAGTGTTATTGCACTCCCTATCTTACCATACCAGGGTCATCAACTCTCTACTTAAAGGGATCCCAATCAGGGTCAGAAGTCACTTTCTTACTATGCCATCTTAATATCCTTGGCAGCGGCAGCGGTACGACCTTTGATTTCTCGGTATTACGACCAAATAGCGGAATTGCTTCGTACGCCTATGCCTACATTTTTTCATGAACCAAAAAGTATTAATTTCTGTCTGTAGTAAATAAAATAATAGTACTCAACTGCAAAAAAAAATGAGAATGTTGTTTTAATACTTGCCATGAATGCCCATGGGAAGCCGTTCATGGCATAACTAGCCGATTTGGACTTTTTACCAGAGATATTATTTTCCTTCCTCTTGTTCACATATGATTTGTGCATTGAAAATATGTATTTCTTCAAGTACTCAATTGTAAGCTTAAAATATTCCTTGCCCCATGGATATTTCATGAAATATTCCAGATTGTTAGCCATACGAATCCACTTCTTATCGACGCGTGTTACATTATCCCTTGCAAGCAAGAGTGAATGGACAAACCACAACAATGCAATCTTAAACCTCTCGATTGTGTCAAACCTCTTGGACTTCAACTGTTTCAAAAGAAGCTCTGCATCCACCCCTTTCCTGATAGACTGGCAAACTTTGTCGCAGAATGCTTGGCCATCATCCATCACTTTCTTCATAGCTTCTTTACTTGGTTTGGCACCATAATTCAATCCAGTCATAATAGCAAATTTCTTAAATCCAAAGTGAACATGATTGTCTCCAACATATAACCACAACTCGCGCTTCTTCGCGCAATAAATTCGGCGAATCAACAAGAATGGATAAGTTGTCCATTGCACTGTGTCCAGTGCTCTGAAAGTTTTGCAAACTGACCAAAACAACCACTATTAAACTTTTCCATCATTTTTATTGTTCTAAGTTTATCCTTGAACTCGTGGAATACATTGATCCTAGACCTCACACTTATCTTGGCCGGAAAACGTCTATGCTTTTTTAGAAAAGTCCTGAATCTGTATTTGGATACGTCGATCACCCTTACAAACACATAAATTGACAGAGCATCCCGGTCACCTTCAACTGTTGCATTTGTTTCACTTTCCAGTCCATCTTCACCATCTTCAAGCTGTTCATCATCTTCATCATCATCGTCATCTTCTTCTGCCACTTCTTCTTCTACTGCTACATGCTCTTATTTTTCTTCTTCATCATCTTTATCAACCTCCTGAGCAGTAGCATCACTATTTTCATCATCCTCCACACCTAAAGCTTCATCACCACTGTCCTTTTCTTATTCAATAATTATTTTTTCAGAAACCTGTTCTTCCATTTGAGTTTGTGTTGTATTTATGTCCAAGTCTTTTTCCTATTCATCATCAACACCCTCTAATGCTAACCTTCTTGAAATAATTTTTTTACTAACAGGTATGTCCTCGTCAACTAATCTATACTTTGATCTTGTTCTTTTTTTACTGATAGACTTTGATGGCTCTTTGTTCTTTTTTTTTCCTATCACGCTTAGAAATCTCAACATTTCCTTTACTAGAGGAAGCTTTAGAAGTATCTATTTTTCGTTTTGTAGTAGCAGTTTTTGAAGGCTCATCAATTGCTTTACTTGGCGATGCTTCTTTTTCTGCATTTTCTTCCCCGTTTGAAGGATGTGAAGGCTCTGTCAAAGGAATATGTTTTTAGCAGCTGATTTCCTCCTCATATTACCTACATCAAAATATGCAATGTCACATTTATTACTTTTAAATTATGATCAAAATAAGAAAAATAAGCCTTAATTCCAGCAAACATCTATGACCAGAAAACAATCGACCACAGGTTTATCAATAAACATTATGTCGACAGTTATGACGAAATTCTAATATACAGAGCACAGAGGTAGTCCAAGAAGCAAATATAACCACCCACGCCATATAAGATATGGTTATTCACAACCCAATCGATCTTGAACATGCACATGAACAAAACATTCTACAAAACCCGAAATCAAAAATGTAACAAACGAAAAAAGAAAAATTTAGGATTCACAAAATTGACGCATTCTGACCTTTAATACAGTGCTTGATGGGTCTATAAAGATGATTACATCCAAAATTGAAGCTTGATTCTTGTCCCGTGCTGCCGGAAACCACCTTGGTCGATGGGGTTGAGTGATAGAGAGAAGAGAGAGCAGAGAGAGTAAGAGATGAGAGAGAAATTGGGCAGAAAAAATGAGAGGTGTAAAGTTTTTCAAACCTTACATTGTGACCCACAAGTTTCTAAAATATTAAAAGGCCCCATCCATCATAACCCGTTCATTTAACCATTTTTCAATCCAAAAAAAATTGAGAAAGAAAATGGGAGGTCGCTTGACCAATTCAAGTGTTGAGAAGGTCTTCTTGACGGTTCCTCTCAAGTCACCTCCCCTCCTGTTTTCCCCTATTTTTCTTCCTTTTTGCCTTTTTAGTTGAAACTTCAAGTAGATAATGTGGACTTTTATTCCTAGACACTAGACAGCATATTATTATGGTATTTAACTCCTATTATAAGAGGTAATTGAGGGCATAAATTAGAAAGGTGACTTTGGTATGTAAATGGTGAAAGTCAAAGCCATGCATAATGTGCTTACACTTATTCAATGAATATATAACACATATTTTAACATATTTAATTGTTAAGTCATAGTATTTTTTTTTCATTGTTGAATCATAGTTAATTAATATATATTTTAATCTTAGTTCTTAACTCAATTATGGTAAAGTAGTATGTAAATATCGGGTGCGCGTAAATTCTTATCCTAGAAAAATGATGGCAAGGAGGATTTTCAAAAAGATGAAATCTTTAAAATGGAATGACTAATATAAATTATGAATAATATAATCGATCAATTATGCATTTAAAAAATTGGACAAAAAGAAGGGTCAATGATCACACTCCTATTCGGTGCCACTCATCAATTCATTATTGATATTTAAGTATTTGTGATCATACAAATAATTAAAATAAATGATTGTCTATATACGCATGACGGGATGTAAAGAATCTTGCAGTGGCCGGCATTTAGGGATGATTCAGGCTAGAGAACATCGACCAACCCTATTCACCAAAAAAAAAAAAAAAAAAAAAAAAAAAACACTAGTCGATATTTTTTTTTAAAACTAAAGAACCCGCAACGGCTACTCTTCGGGTATGCTTTGGGTAAACCCTGCTCTAGTACAATACCTCGCAAACCACATTGAAAAGGTAAATCATTTTAGGCAAGCTTAAGCATGCAGAGGATTTTGAACATACGACCTCCCATTTAGGGATTTTCTGCTCAATCAACTTGGCCACCCTTGCGGGTCGATTGAATTTGTTACTTTTAGATTTTCCTAAAGAATTTGCTCGATGCGAAAGACAATTTAAAGTTATATACATCTATGGAGTAACAAATTTTTTATACGATCAAATAATTCAATAAATATTTATAAATAATCTTTAACATGTGAGATTTCTAATCTTAAAAATGATTTGCTAAAGTAAAAATTCTTTACACGAATATATATATGTATATAACTTTTTGACGTAGAAACCGGCGATGATCCAAACACCGGCTAAAATAGAAGCTATAACCACTATATTACCAAAAAAAATAAAGAAGAAGCTATAACCATTAAATTAGAAAGCCTAGTCAATCCCTATCTATTAAATGTTATAGTTTTTCTACAATGTAAGTGCAATTTGTAGTAAGATGTAATTGAGATAATACTCCTGATTTTTTAATGAAAGACACATAATTTCTTGTAATCTGTAGTAGACCTTTTACAATTTAAATAATATTTTAAAAAAAGTGGTCTTATAAAGATCTATTGTGTGAAAAATAAAATAATATATATATATATATATATATATATATATATATATATATATATATATATATATATATATATATATATAAAATTAACTATAATAGTATAGAAGACCTAAAAGATTAATTAAAGGCTTTCTACTTCAATAGTGAGTTGATGTTGGGATATAACCTTTTCGCTTATGAAAACAATAGAACAAACTTATTTTGTTTATTAAATAAGTCACAGGACAATCACAATATTATTAAGATTTAACTTATCTGTCTAATTTGTCATAATTTATTAATTACTTTCTCCTTTTCATTTTATGTAAAGTTATTTGACTGGATGCGATTTTAAGAAATTGATGAAGACTTTTAATATGTAAAATATCAAAATTATCCATTTAAATGAGTGAGGGTAAGAGTTCTAGATATGTTTTTATTTTCTGGCTGGCCTTATAAAAGAACTAATTTAATTATTTCAAGTGCGTCCCCAAAATCATGTTGCTAAGAGTAAAATAAGAATGAAAAATTACATATAGTAGTTTCTAAAGAATGATAGATCGATGTTATATTTTAGGGACAAACAAAATATAAAAATGTGTCACGTAAATAAAATTGATAGAATCTACTCCATATATGAAGATGGAAAAAACAAAGATATTTATTTTAGTCTTAGTTTTGGTATGAAGTTACAATCAAGCGCAGGCGCATCAAATTAAAGAGGATAATTGGGGGACTACAAGAAGAGGAGACCAACTTGCCAACAACCAAGAGACAATAACAAAAGACATTATTGTAGTTAAGTCAACCATGAATATGTTCTGATTAGTTCGAATTCGCATTATATAAAGCTCATTAATAGAAAAAATGCTTTTACCAGAACTTTTTTTATTTAGAGCTCGAACCCAAAATTTCTGATTAAGGATTGAGAGCTCATATCCATCCTACCACAATTCTGGGTGATTTTCTTGGGGTATTGCATATTGCCATATACAACTCAACTGTCAACGGTTTCGCGTCGTATAAGTCCATTAAAGGAGAAAACGCTTCTACTTGATTTTTTTATTTTTTTGTTTTCATAGACCTACCTGACACCTCTGATTAGGGATTGAGAGATCTTATACATCCTACCGTGCTACCATAATCCTGGCTGATTTTCTTGAGGTAATACATATTGCCATATACTACTCATTCGTCGATGGTTTCGCGTCGTATAAGTTATATTAAATGAAAAAACGCTCCTACCAGAAAAAAATTTCATTTTCAGAGCGCGAACCCGAGACTTTTAATTAAGGATTGAGAGATCATATCCATCCTACCACAAACCTAGCTGATTTTCTTGAGGTATTGCATATTGTCATATGCTATTTATCCGTCAATGTTGAAAAAAAAACCCATTTTTGCATATGTTTTCTAGAAGAATCATTTCAGCATATTTTTAGTCAAACATGAATATGCTCTACTCTATGAATTAAAGAGCGACCGTTTTGTTTGAAAATTAGTGGTCGGTGATCTTTTGACTTAGGGGAAATAAAATATTGATAAGTTCAATGAATTATTACACTCATTATTGACTTATTTAACTGTTGAACTCAACTTATCAGTCCTACTAGAGCTTTCAAAACTGAGACACATAAGCCTTAGAGCTGATTATTGAATATTAAAAGCTCATTACGTGAATCTGAATAATGTCGTCACATTCCTCAACATTTAAGCACCAAATAGAAGTATTTTATTTTATTTTTAATTTAAATTAACCGAATAAGGATTTATATGGTCGATCTTAATTTATCTGGGATTGAATATTGTTGTTGTACTGTATAAAGTGGTTGGTAGGGTGAGATCTGCTTTAGTTAATTATTTCCGCCGGTAGAACTAAGGGATCGTTTGGTCATGAAATAAGGATAATAATTTCGAAATAAAATTTAGGATTGTATTTATCCCATATTTGGTTATATGCATTACCTAATTTTGGGATAAAATTTATATTAAAATGGTGGGATTAACTATTTGATATAAAAGGTGGGATAGCTAATCCCATATGATATTTATGAGATATTCAATCATTGTAGCAAATGACCCCTAAATATATTTTCTTTGATAAATGCCATTAATTCATCGGTACAATCAAAAAGTCTATCCCAGAGAATTTGTTATGATAATTGAGTTTTATTGGAAGAAAAATAATTGGAACAAATCTCAAAAAATGATGAAAGGGGCTCGAACCAGTATATATGTTAAAAATTTACTAAATAAAATAATCTCAAATCAAATAAATTGTACGTAAAATTTCAAATTCAAATCCATAGTGTTCAAATTCTGAATTCGTCTGTCAACGAGATCGAGTCGGCTTCTATGGAACAAGATTCGAGCTCACAAGTTTTCGATCCGCATAAACCGGCAACAGAACATGTGTTATCGCCTATGGATCCAAACTTTCAAAAATATTTAATTATCGTCAATTTATAAATTACAATAATGTTGAGCAAAGGCAAAGGAAATGGCGCACAATATAATTAGTAATAATAGAAAAACTTTCGAATTGTTATAAAATAAAGACTGTAAAGTAAAAAAAACCAAAGACAAGTATAGAGGGAGATTGATATTTTTATTCAACTTTAAACTGTTGTACATAATGAACTGAAAACTTCTCTATTTATAGAAGAAAGGAAGCAGCTGCGAGACTTTTCAGGAAGCAGCTGCAAGACTTTTCTTTAGCTGCTTATAAGCTGTCTGCATGAGCTGCTTGCAACCTGCCTGTTTAATAAGAAGCTGCTGCAAATCATTTCATTGAGCTGCTTGCAACCTGCCTGCATCAGCTGTTTGTAGATAAATTTCAACAGAGTACTAAATGGATAATCTTCTTCAGGAAGATTATCTATAGCGGAGTAATAAATGGACATCCACAATATAATTATTTTCATAACACTCCCCTTGGATGTTCATTAAAAGGTATTGTGCCTCGTTAAAAACTTACTAGAAAAAACCGAGTGGGAAAAATCCTAGTGAAGGAAAAAGAGTACACATATTTAGTAATACGCATTTCTAGCTGCCTCATTTAAAACCTTATAAGGAAAACCCTGTAGGAAAAAATCTTAGTAAGGACAAAAGAGTACATCGTGTATTTTACTCCCCCTGATGAAAACCTTGTTTCAAATATTTGAGTCTCCGCATTCCAATCTTGTATACCATCTTCTCAAAAGTTGAAGTTGGCAAAGATTTAGTGAATAAATCGGCCGGATTGTCACTTGAACGGATTTGTTACACATCAATGTCACCATTTTTCCGAATATCGTGTGTGTAGAATAATTTTGGTGAAATGTGCTTCGTTCTATCTCCTTTTATAAATCCTCCCTTTCATTGGGCTATGCATGCAGCATTGTCTTCGTATAAAATTGTGGATCTTTTATCACATTTCAAACCACATTTTTCTCGAATAAAATGAATCACTGATCTCAACCATACGCATTCCCTACTTGCTTCATGAATAGCTATTATCTCAACATGATTTGAAGAAGTAGCAACAATAGATTGCTTTGTGGAGCGCCATGATATGATAGTACCTCCACATATAAACACGTACCCGGTTTGAGATCGAGATTTATGGGGATCAGATAAATAACTTGCATTTGCATAACCAACAAGATCTGCACTACCTTTGTTAGCATAAAATAAACCCATATCAAGAGTTCCCTTTAAATATCTCAATATATGCTTAATCCCATTCCAATGTCTCTGTGTAGGAGAAGAGCTATATCTTGCTAGTAAATTAACAGAAAATGTTATGTCATGCCTTGTAGCATTAGCAAGATAAATAAGTGCACCAATTGCACTGAGATAGGGTGTTTCAGGACTAAAGAGTTTCTCATCCTCTTATGGAGGTCGGAACGGGTCCATTTTCACTTCAAGTGATTGAACAATCATTGGTGTACTCAATGGGTGCGCTTTGTCCATGTAAAAGCATTTTAAGACCCTTTATGTATAGGTAGATTGATGGATAAAGATCTCGTCTGCTAAATGTTGAATTTGCAGACCAAGACAAAGTTTTATCTTTTCAAGATCTTTCATCTCAAATTCTTTCTTAAGATATTCAATTGCCTTTTAGAGCTCTTCTTGAGTTCCAAAAAGATTTATGTCATCAACATAAACAACAAGTATAACAAATTTTGATGCTAATTTCTTTGTAAAAAACGCATGCACAAATGTCATCATTTATATAACCTTCATTCATCAATTCAGTGAGGCGATTATACCACATGCGCCAGATTACTTTAAACCGTACAAAGATCTTTGTAATCTGATTGAATACATTTTTCGAGATTTTGAATTTGCTTCAGGCATTTTAAATCCTTCGGGAATATTCATATAGAATTAATCAAATGAGTCATATAGGTTATGACTTACATTTAAATGGCATGACATCTTCAGGTGTCTGAACTACAGGTCCGATCCTCATAATCTTTTACAATATTGTGCACTATATTGTATCAAATATATCGTCGACGATCATTTCGTATCAGTTCGCAAGCGACATAACTTGTTGAGATCTCATCACTTTCTTTATTTTCAGGTACCTGAACTTCTTCTGGAGTTTCATGAAATGTTATGTCGTGGGCTCTTCCAAAGCTTATTTCCCCTCCTTATTATGATCATTTTGATCATTTGCTCCTTTTCTTTTCAAGAATTGTTACCTTTAGAACCGATTGGTCTACCACGCTTCATGCGTACAGTAAACTCTATTCTTCAGAGACTTTAATTTTAATAGGAGCATTTGCAGCTGAAATATGATATTTAATTTTGGATCAGCAAATGCTTCTGGCATTTGACTTGAATTATCTTCTAAGCGAGGATCATATTAATGATAATTCGATTCATATAGCATATTTTCCAGCTGTTTTATTCCATCCACCAAATGTTAGAAAAACTAACTCATATCCTCAATCTTCTTTGGAAAACATATCTTTGTGCATTGTGGTAGAGAAATTAATCATATACCACATATCAAAAGTTATTAGATAGTAAAAATATTTGGGTTTTTATCCTAAACCAATTGTGAGGGGAGGACTTATCATATTTTGTTGGTCTGATGCATACAAGTGCTACTGTATATAATTTAGAAAATCTTAGACCAACACATGAGACTTTGTTCTCATAAGCAATAGTTTAGCCATTAATAGGAGGTATTCAATACTAAACTAGTCTGGATATAAACCAAGATCATCAAGATGAACTATCTTGATTTTATAATCTGAAAATTATGCTCTTAATTGAGAAAGACAATTTCAAATGCCAAACTGCAGGTTGACAATAAACATACATGTATCCATCTTATATATGCATCTATAAGTGGTTCACATGATAGGTGAATGAGCCCATATTCACCTTTTATATATTCCAGAATTCAGGGATTTTAGTCCCAACTTTAGCTGGTATAATCAAGTTATTATGAGAACAAGCAACACAAGAGAATTCTTGAAGAATCTTCTAGTTCTTCAGTATATGCTTATCTGAATTCTCAAATAGCTCATTTAAAAATGGCAAATGAAAACTTTAAGTTTATCATGGCATGCGCTATCTCTAAGTAAACTTCTGGTTTACTATGGCATAAACTTTTGCATCAGTAAATTTCTGATTTACTGTGGCTGCTTTTGCATTAGTAAACTTCTGGTATATTGTGATATATGATGTAGTACAAATTTGAAGAATAATGCAGGTATCTTCTCACATACATATTTACCCCATATGATTGTCGAAACATGAAAATTTTCAATCTCTCAATCATTTGTAGTCTCAGTATGATAGTCATATGTATTAGTAAACTTCGGTTTATCATAACATATGTTTTGACCACAATAATAACAAATAAGCTCTTCGGGAGCCTTCCATTTATTGTCCACAATCAAATATTATTCAGACACTACTTGTGTCATGTGTCTTCTAGACAAACAGTTAGTTCTTCAGGAGCTTTTGTTGTACTACCAAATATTGCTCAGATACTTCTGATGTCATGAGAGAAAACCATAATCAAATGAACAATATAAAGCTAATTCTAAATTTATAAATGACGAAAATTAAGAATTTTAATATTTCTACCACTAACTTTGTGACAAATATCTCCTTCAAGGAGAAATATCATTAACATCTGAATATTTTGTATCAATACGGCAACCACATAGTCATTGCATCTTTTAAGGAAAGATACACGAGTTGTTATTTCCTTCAGGGAACTCAATAACTAACCATAATATATTAACGTGGTTGTAGTAGAAAGTATTCTACAAGAATGCTTTTTCCTTAGAATGATACTTAATAAAATTATCCAAGATGTTTTACGTACAACAAGTACGTGTGGCAATGATCTTTATGCTACAAAAATAATATTTATATCCTCTATTATTCTACCTCTTAAGGAGGTGAGTTGTGGTATTTCTTCATTCACTCCAGGGGATGAAAATGTGCTTCAAAAATAACTTTGAATAACTTATTATTTTGTTTAAGCACATAAAGATAGTGCTTCAAAATATTTTCCTACTTCAGGAGGAAATTTCAATTGTGTTACTTCTTCAGGAGCAAATTTAAAATACGAAATATTGAATATATATTCTCTCAATCATATCAAC
This sequence comes from Nicotiana tabacum, assembly GCF_000715075.1. NCBI lineage: Eukaryota > Viridiplantae > Streptophyta > Magnoliopsida > Solanales > Solanaceae > Nicotiana > Nicotiana tabacum. The sequence goes on from NC_134091.1 coordinate 128,458,530, forward strand.
TCTTCTGGAGGTGAATTGTAATATATTTACAATAAGAGCGCGTTCATATTTACGACTTTATTAATATTATCACATTCACTTCAGGGAATAGATTAATATTTATTAAAAATTCTCATCCTTCAGGAAATCGAACATAATTATCTGAACGCGCATTAATCACATCAAATTGTGATGCTTCAACCTCTTTTAAAATATTTACTACTTCAGGAGCAAATCGAGGCGTGCATGTAATATAGAGAATATTTCTCTAGCTTATCTTTAATTGTAACCATAGAAAGCCTAAATTATCACTTCTGGTGATCATAGGCATATACCACTTCTGGTGGTTAATAAAATTTAGTTATAATGAGATATACGAAACATAGTCACTTCTGGTGGTTGTATATTTCTTGCAAACTCTGCTAGAGTTTAAGTGGATCTAATAATGTTATCCACTTTGTAATCCTTTATTAAGATGATAAGGATGAAAACAAATACCAAAATAGATACTGTATACATAACATATAACCAAGCAAATGATAATAAAGATATAAAAATATAAGCAAAAGGCTCAAATTAATTTACGCAAATTTGACCCCTCCAGATTGTCAATCTTCAATTCCTCACTTGGTGACTTTGCAATCGATAGTTTGCACAAGTGGTAAGAGTTTGTCTTTATTGTAAGTAATGGTGTCCAAGACAAGCCTTCTCCGCCAAAATCCCAAGCAGATGAAGCTGTACGATGCTCGTAGCACTGACACCGGGTCCGGCGCTGGTCTTTTGCTCATGCCTTGTTCTTGCTTCGTACCTTGGAGTATTTGTTCGAGATGGTAGAGTCTCGTGCTGATAACGTGTTATAAAATAAAGACTGTAAAATAAAGATACCGAAGATAAGTATAGAGGGAGATTGGTATTTTTATTCAACTTCAAACTGTTGTATATAATGAACTGAAAACTTCTCTATTTATAGAAGAAAGGAAGCAGCTGCGAGGCTTTTCAGGAAGCAGCTGCAAGACTTTTCTTTAGCTGCTTGTAAGCTGTCTGCATGAGCTGCTTGCAACCTGCCTGTTTAATAAGAAGCTGCTGCAAATCATTTCATTGAGCTGCTTGTAACCTGCCTGCATCAGCTGCTTGTAGATAAACTTCAATAGAGTACTAAATGGATAATCTTCTTCTGGAAGATTATCTATAGCGGAGTAATAAATGGACATCCACAATATAATTATTTTCATAACATTTTTCAGTTTTTAAATGTTTCGAGACATTATCCCAATTCAACAATGAATGTGCACTAACTTTTCAACTTTTGAGATTATCTTTAGCACATAAAAATAAATATCTAAATTAAAGTTGTTTCAACTGTCAATTCATATAAAGGGTTATAAATATATTGAAAGCTAAATGGTATTATTAGAAATTTATCTCTAAAAGGAAGCCGAATGTATATTGGAGTAACAGATATATGCTATACATAATCCGTATGCGTTAAGTGAATTTTTTGCCGGTTGTCCATTTTTGTGTCAGTTGTTTAGTAAATGACTCTTTTTTATTTATTTTTCTGGCAACAGATGGAATTTTTAGACCATGGTCTAAAAATCTTTTTTGTGCAAAATAAAAATCATATGAAAAAATGTGGGACCGTCGTCTAAAGTTTTGTAAATTATTGCAAACATTAGATCACAGTCTGATATTTTCTAAGCAAACTGAAAATTGTATGAGCAAACATTAAATCCAAGTCTGTCGGGAAAGAATAATTTTCAGAGGACTGTATGTGCACAATTTTTAAAAACGAGAACAAAATCTAAATAGTGACCCAAAAAGGGGACATTTGCGTAAATCAGCCATGCATTAATTTTGTAAAAATAGCACGAGCTGGCCATTTTTCGGACTGGTAATTAAAAAATAGCTAGCGCTTGCAAATTCATTAAAAAATAATCATTATTTTACTGCAACACGGAAAGTTCCAGCATAATATACTGGATATTGGAGCACTTATGTATGAACTTCCAGTATATTATGCTGGACCAGTATATTATGCTGGAACTCCAGTATATTATGCTGGAAGTTCACATGTAAAAAATTCGAACTTTAGTATATTATGCTGGAATATTTTCCGTATTTTGAACAATATTTTCGTTCAGATTTATCTTTTTATGAAAAGTGACGAAATTTCGATTACTTTTGAAACTGTGACTATTTTTCAATTACCACTTGTAAATCTGGCTATTTTTTGAATTTCATCCATTAATTTTCAGTCCTCAACATCTATTCCCATAATAGTTTGGATTCTGGAATAACAAAATGGTCCAGTCATCTACTGGAGATTGTCCACTGGGCTTCTAAATCCTTATGGGCTGAATTATTATTTAAGAAAAAAATGACACTGTATAGCCGAAAATTAAATAAATTTTATATATTTTTTCGGATACTAGATGCAAATAGTTTCTGAGGCGGGCGAAAAATGATAATACCCTTATTATTTATTGCAATATCACACTTGGGATTGGAACGCGTGGCCTAAAATAATTTTTGAATCGCATTTGCTACTTTACTAGAATTTTCCATCGTGCCAAAGGAGATTCAATAACTTATACTCCATATAACACAAATAGAATTGGTTTTTACCTTAACACAAAATACAAGGAACTTTAAGGAGAAGGGGATGAGAGACCTCAAAGATATGTAACAACTATATTACCTCTTATTCAGTAGCAGAGCCATAATTTTATACTAGAGGATTAGAAATATCACACTTGGAATTGTAACCCGTGACAATAAATAATTTTTGAATCGGATTTACTATTTTACTAAAAAATTTTATCACCCAAAGAGGATTCAATAACTTATATATAACACGAATAAAACTAGCTTTTACCTTATTTGGCACGGCATAATTTTTTTGATAGCCCAATAACCTTTTGTTGGGCGGTTGTTCAGTGCTTTACCAGGAAGAATTAACCCAAATAGCCGTTCACCCTATCACTTAAACTAAAAATAGCCAATAAATATATAATATATGCATAATTTATGCATTACATGTGTATAATTATGTATAATCAATGTATATGGCTAGAAAAAGTAAACAATTAATATGACCGGCTATTTGTGTAAAGATCCCTAAACCATTCCTTGGCCCAAATACATCATTTTGTTCCGCCTCATTCACAAGAAAATTATTGCACAAGTGACATATTTAGGTGGTCGGTCAAAATAATTATCTATCAATTAGTTAAATATACAGAAATATACACTAAATATGTAAAAATATATATTTTATCGGCTATTATTTTTGAAGACAGTTGTATAGTATAGTTTTCCCAAAATTATCTATATTACACTCAAATAGCATAACATGTAGGAGATTTTTCCTCTAATAAGTCGATCGAGTTAGACACTTTGTAATTGGAAAATCATGATTAATTATTTAACTGATAAATCAAGTCAAGTAGTGGAGATGACAATAAGGCATGGCCTCGTAGTTATTGTTATTTACCATCAAACAATAATCTTAACTAGTAATTTTGGATTCGAGAATGGAAATAAACTTTTTTCAGTAGAGAGCGTTTTATGTTTTTTAGTAAACCTACTCGACGCTAATACAAATTAGTTAGAGTTATTGAACCTTTCTTACTGGTGATTAAAAAAGAATTACTACTATCAAATAGTAACTCGACCAAATTCCCTCTTTAATTTGTCTCTTTCAAATGGAATTCCTTGCTCAAACCTACTTTAAATCACATCAATAAAATCAAATCATTAAAATTACTTATCACATATTTTCTTGATCTATCACTACAAGGAATTCACTCTTGACTTTTTTGTACTTTGCATCGTCACATATATTTTTCTTGATCTATCACTACAAGGAATTTCTCTTGGCTTTTTTGCATTATACATTGAATCGAAGACTAATCATATTTAAAGTTTAAATAATTACAAAGTTAAATAAAAGTCAAATTAATTTTTGAACATTAGCTAGATAGCTACCCATGTCCCATAGAGCTCCTATTAGGTCTAATTTTCTCTCTAAATCTTGATTTAGATAACCAATTATTACAGGCAAAATAAATTAGCAGTTTAAGATGCTTACTCCTAGTACAGGTACTCCTTAATTTGGAATTATTTGCAAATTATAAGTGACTGATAGTAACCATTTAATATGCAGAAGAAATAGATAAGTGACTCAAATATAGGTTAATTACTTTATTTAACAAAGTGAAAATAACTCGGTGTATAGAAATGGATAATAGGAAGTGGGGACAAAATATTCTTGTTTTGAAGGTGCAGCTTATTATCGAATCAAATCAGAATTAAGTTGATTAAAGCTTCTAAACAAACATTTTCCTGATTTAGCAGTGAAATTATTTAAACAAACTGCTATCTTTTTAAGAAACTGAAAAATGATTTCTGTAATCAAAGAAAGACTTAGAATTTGCACAATATTAAATTAAATATATCATTTTCAACTTCAATTAATAAGCGAGTACTTAAAAATATGATTTTAATTTTCTATACACTTACATCATCGGGTTAATGTGACTTAACCCGATCAAATAATTGTGCAAGTGTTAATCTAGAAAACAAAATAAACATGTCATAGATACCCTATTAAAATCAGAAGTGTAGCCAGGATTTGAAGTTTATGAGTTTTGAATTTGGCACGGAATTCATATCTCGTCTTAGTTAGTGAGTTTACAGTTAAATATTTATACATATTTGATAAATTCCATAGTACAAATATAGTGCTTATGTAAAAATGACAGGATTCTGCCGAATACTCACCTAATATTAATAGGCTAGCTCCGTTTCTAATTAAAAAAATACCATAGTGTGAAAATAATATTTATTTTCAGTGTACATAAATCAAATCTTAAAAAAGATAATTAAGAAGTCCAAACACTTTGCTTGTTAGGTAAAGAGTCGCCATAAATTATGTTTCATTGATATTCTATAGTTAATACTACAATTTCTTTCACACCATAAAAAAGGAAAAAAAATAATTAACCAATAATAATTCACGCAGTCGTGTTCACATGGAATTTCTCCCTTTTCCATGAGATTTGAGTTGTAATAAATTGGATTTATAGTTCAAATACAACAAAATTTTCACATGGGAAGAGAAGCGAATAAACAAAAATAACTTCCATAGAAAGCTTGATTGTGTTGTGATGTGAGGTGATAAAACTTATTCGCATCGGGAGTTTACGAGTCCGTCGCATTTTGCATCCCTAATGTGTATTCTTTTTTGTGATTTGCATCATGTCCTATTTTTTTTTACGATTTCAACTCTAACCTCTTTATTCTCTTGCAAAACAATAAAACCATCATTTATATAAATTTTTCATGAGGGCAAAATAGGAAGACGATACTTAGAACCAGATTTCTTTGTTCATGGTCACCTGTTACTTTTAGCGAAAAATATTAATCTAAAATACTTCTCGCTCTAAATAATTAAGGAGATATTAATTTCTTTTTTACTTTCACCCTTACTGCTTAAACAAGGTATATAGTCATTAATTACCCATTTAAAAAAGAGATAAAGGTAATGATTTAGTTAAAAACTTCTTATAATTGATGTTATTAAATAATTTTTTAATAAGTATGCCAAAACCTTAAGCAACAAATAAGAGAACGAGAAACACTAAGAATTGGTCTTAGTAGACACATAAAAGAGAGATATTCTCTTAACTTCATAATAAATCGAGTTAATAAATTAAGTAAATGGCAATCTTCGTATTCTTTTAAAAACCAAATTAACCAAAAATAAATTTAAGATTTTTTATTCGAAATTCATTACATATTTACTTTTTTCTCTCTAAATACGTTCTCTCTTATATTAAATTATTGTTTGTTTTTCACCCGTGTTTGATTCTTATATTGAACCCTGGCAAATTATTCGCACCACGTAAAACTAATTAAAAAATTATTTCTTAATAGATTTTTTCCCTTTTCTATAGGGCTATCTCTTAAGGGTCGTTTGGTATGATGGATAAACAAAAATAATTATGGGATAAAAATTTAGTATCGCTTTATCCCTCGGTTGGTTATTAATCCTGAGATAAGTTATCTCAAAATTATATAAATGGTATCCTGGGATAAGTATCGCCTGGGATAAGTATCGCCTTCCTATTTTGCCCTCATGAAAAATTTATATAAATAGTGGTTTTATTATTTTGCAAGGGAATAAAGAGGTTAGGGTTGAAATCGTAAAAAAAAATAGGATATGGTGCAAATCACAAAAAAAGGATATACATTAGGGTGCAAAATGCGACGGACTCGGAGTTTACACTTAACTATTGTATCTTCTTTTCAAAATTGTTATGATTATAGTTTCCTTGAGTCGAGGGTCTATCGAAAACAAATTCTATCTATCTTCACAAAGTAGGGGTAAGCTCAAACGCCACTTGAGATTACGTATATAGTGGGTATGTTGTTGTTGTTTGAGTTTATACTTAACTAAACAATTAATCTTAAAAATCAACAAATCAAAGCAGACTTGCATATCAAATAATCTTGGTTAAGCATTTAAAAATATATATGCAAGATATATATCTTATTATATTTATTGATTTGGTGTAAACACACGATGCGAGTAGATCTTTACCCGTGTGTAGGGTTGTGGAGAGTGAGTTCAAAGATAACACGGAAAATCTGCAATAATTATTTTATTACCGTTTGTTTTTCTACGTACTGTGATTTTCTTTTTGTTTGTGACAATTGATTACCTAAAAGAAAGCATAGTTCCCATTTAATGCTTAGTTTTGCATAATGTTAAATTTGGAAAGTGTTCCAACTTTCAAGTGAAATGAGATGATAGAAAAGATACATGCACTCAGCACTTACTGCAGAAAAATTTGACAAATTAGCATAAAATCAGGAAACAGTAAGCAGTCTATGACAATTCAAGAAGCTTCTATAAGGCAGTGACGGTCCGACGAATTTTGTAGCTTAAAGCCAAAATTTATTAGGGGCCTTAACTTTTTAATTTATTTATTTATTTATTTGAAGTCTATTTTTTATATTTTCTTAGATACAAAGTTATTAATAATTTTTTTTATAATCAATAATTCCTAATAAGTATTTCTCAATTAACAATATAGCTAATCCATTTATTCTTTCTTGTGACATTGTTCTTAGTTAAGATTTTATCAATTTTAATGTTGAAAACTTCTTTCCTCTGAAGCAACGGTAACATGAGTTATTAACATTATTCCATAAGCAATTTAGGCATTTGGAAGAGAATTAAATCTTTTTATTTGATTAAGTGTATCAATTAAACTGCTATCTTCTAATTATACTATTTTTCTTAATACTTTTAATTCAAAAAATAAATCTAAACCATCAAGATCGAATTGATGATTATACTTTAAGGAACATTCAAGATTAAGGCAATATTTTTTTTAATTTCCAACATCTAGTGATCTTAGTTTTTACTGCCAAATAGAAACCCAAAAATATTTCCATATGCTTCGAACTGTTCAAATCTATTTTGAAGTGAAAAAATAGCCTTGTCTATTATGTATAAAAGTAATTAATTCTAAAGGACTTTTCGAAAGATTTTGAGATTTCATTATCAACATTCGCATCAAATTGTTACTTCCTATATATCATACGTTTCTTAAGAAATTCGGATTCGATATTCATTTCAAGTGCAATTTCCTTGGTAGAAATTATAACAGTTACAAATCCTTCTTCTCTATATTTGTTAAAGAAAGAAATCAAACTTTTTTACTTTACATAACTCTTTTTTAAACTTATACATAGTCTATTAGGTGTAACAAAAAATGAACTCCCCACAAATATGGGGCCTAAAGCGATTGCTTTATTTGCTTTATGGAAGGGTCACCCCTGCTCTAAGGCAAAAAATTTTAAACTTCAATATTTTAATTTGTTGTAGTAGATTTGTAGAAAGGGAGCATCGGAGTAACGGTAAAGTTATCTCCGCGTGACTTATAGGTTACGAGTTCGAGCCGTGAAAGTAACTATTAATATTTGCATGGGGGTAAGCTGCCTATATCATACTCCTGGGGTACAGTCCTTCCCCGGATCCTACGTGAACATGAGATTTTTTGTGCATCAGACTTCCCTTTGTAATAGATTAGTTAACACTTTGACCAGATCATCGACTTTTTTTTATTATAAATATTTACTTATAATTATCTTATAAGTGAGCTGTTTATATAAATATTTTTTAGATCATACATGAATAAAACTTAGCTAGTGTTTGTACATAGATTTGGTATAAACGTAAAAATTTGAGTTTTTGAAGATGAGATAAAAAATAATTTTTGAAAGTTAAAATTGTGCTTGGACATACATTTTACTTGAAAAAAATTTGAAATTTTGGGAGTAGAAAACTTCAAAAACTATTCTATACCTGTTTTTGGGATTTGAAGATTTTGTTTTCAAAATCCGGCTAAAATTAAAAATGATTAAAATGTAAAAAAAATTCCAAATTTTATGGCCAAACGGGAGCTTAAAACTCTAGTGAAGATGAAGAACAAATACTAAGGCAAAGTAATAAAAACAAATATATCCTGGAAAGATATATCAAAACAAAATATGAAGGGACAAAGGAAAAGAAAAGGAAAGAGCCACAAACAAGAACAAAAACAAAAAAAAAAATGAGTGAAAAAGCACAGCAGTATTAGTTGGATAATACTATCATTAAGCATTATATATGACAAGTGCGGGTTAATTAATAGCGATGCTAATGACACTGTCTTGACAATTATATTGGCTGTATTAGGAAAATATTATTAGTGCTACAGCTGTAATCTCAACGAGGTTAAATTTTTATGGCATTAGTACGTGTCGATCATGAGAAAGTTCCCGCCACTGTCAAGGAATATACAGTTAGGCATCTTTATAACAGTATCGTTATAGAACAATCATTTACTATAAAAGTTAAGTTTTTATAGAACTAATTTTCATTCTATGTTATAATATATAATTTCTACGATAGCACTTCGCTATCACATTCAAAAAAATCTAAAACAAATAAGGTTGTTATAGAGTAGTTTGACTGTAGTAGAAAAGATATGATTTAACCAAAGGTCTCGTGCGAGTATTGTGTTGAAATGAAAAAAATTGGTAGTGAACGCTTTTCCGTTAAATGAGATTTACGCAATACAAATCTTAATTAATCGGATTAATGAATTCTGTATACCAAATGATTAGCAATAATAAGAGTTGTCGCCATTGGGGTGTTGAAAAATTCTACTTATAATATCTCTATGTTGAGACCAGCAAGTTTACTTAATTATATCTGCTTATTATATAAGCAAGGATCTAGGGAGTCAACAATAAAGTCCCAAATTATGATATTTAATTTGCCTCCCTTTCCACTACAGGTGAATGTTTACAATATTCAAATACTTGAACCATAATTAAATTTTAGGGGACGGTCTAGTGGTTAATTAAAAGACTATAATTCAACTTGTGTGCCTTGAGTTTGGTCGGTACTGATTATAAGATGGTGAATAGTGGTAGTTGGTCGTGATGGTTGTGCAATAGTGATTAGCGGTTGTGATGGTCGATGAAGGTGGCTAGTAGTGATGGTCGCGCAGTGATGACTTTTTGTGATTATAGTAATAAGGTGATGGTTGGTAATACAATGTAGCGTAACAACTATCTCTGATATCAATTGTTACGGGCCGAGGCATGAGAAAGATTTAAGGAGCTATTGTGGAAGTGCCCTCATAGCGGAATGGAGCAATGGATGCAGCTCCAAGATTTCTAGGACGGGTTAAACCCGTCATCAAGGAGATTGCTGAATAGTACAGTTGCAGGCCTTCTAATGAAAAAAACTCGAGAAGAGATTGTCACACTTCTGAATGAACTAACTGAAGACGCAGAACAAGGGTCCAACGACCAATGGGATCCAAGAAGATCAGCAGGGGTACACCAAGTAGAATCGTCTGTAGCAATGCATGCCCAAATTGCAACTATGACTAAGGACACCAAGCAACTGACGATTGCTCAGGTGCAAAATCAATCACACGTGGGAAGTGACATGTGTAGATTGCGATACCCTACTCATGAGTGTCAAGCCTCAATTGAGGAAGTGAATGTTATGGGAAACTATAATTTTAATGCAATGGGTAGAGGCACCCCGACTTTTCATGGAGTTCCCCTCGGGGTACTGCAAATGCATGGCAACAAAACAACCCAGATCTCAAGGACAAGGAGCTCCTGGTTTTATGAATCAGCCGAGGCAGCAGTTTCAGCCTCAACAGTTCAATCAGTCTGGCATAGAAGATCTAATGAAGGCCTTCATTGTAAAAACAAATGAAAGATTTAAAGTACCAGGAGCAACAATTCGAAATTAAGAGAAGCAAGTGGGACAAATTACAACGATATTATCTAAGAGGATTCCAGAAACTCTCCCTACTAATACTGCAAGAAATCCAAAGAAACGGTGAATGTTGTAACTTTGAGAAGTGGGCAAGTATTGAAAGATCTCACCACTACTAAAAACAGCAAATTTGCGACTGAATAATTCCGACCGATTTAATTCAGTCGCAATTTTCGACTGATTCGGTCAGAAATTTTATTAAAAATATATGTTTATTATTTTTAAATTTTTGGCTCAAAATTGCGACTGATTCGGTCGCTCAATTACGTGAAAAATACCGCGAAAATATTTTTTTATGGTTTGCGACTAAATCAGTCGCAAATATTAAAATTTAAAAAATAATTAAATTAAAGGTTGCGACCGATTTGGTCGGAATATGCAATTAAAATGAGGTATGACTGGTCAATAACATTTAACGAATCAGTCGCAATTTGAAAATTCAAATTTCAAATTTGCAACCGATTCGATCGCAAATCTTTTTTTGTAATACACCCTAACTCGTTTTTTCTTATTTCTTCTTTCTTCTCTAACTTTTTTCCCTCTCCTCCCCTCTCCTCTTCTGCCCCACCCGTTCTATTTGTTGATTTTATCCGCTAATCTAACCATATTTTGTATGATTTCCCTCTCTCTCACTCCCCTTCTCCTGCTCCATTTCCCCCGTCCAGCACCCCCCCCCCCCTCAAATATTTTGTTCTTAAGTTGTTTAACTCATTTTTGGTGCAGGAATTAGGCGTCTCATATCCCCTCCGGTGGTGGTTCGGCAGCAGATCAGTTGGTTCATTTTTCAAGGTTTTTTTTGCATTAATTTACAAAATAGTCTGTACAAATTAGCTATATAATTTGCAAAATAGTATAGATAAATTAGCAATAATTTTTGCAATATAATATGTATATAGTGATGTTAAAAATTTACTTGTTTAGATTAATTAGCTATTTTTTTAATTATTTATATAAATTCTTGTTAAAATTTTTTGCAATATAATAATTCTTGTTTATATAAAAAAATAACTAAAGAAATAACTTAAGTGCTAATACTTCGTATAATTTAGGTTATAATAGTTAGAGTTGAAAAATATTTTAAAGAGTTAGAATTTTTATACATTCAAGTTATGTTAGTTAAGAAACAACTTAAGTGCTAATACTTCTCTGTTTCGGCTTTTCGTTTGAAAATTTTCCATGCACTATCTATGTGTTAATTATATTATTTATTATTGAAACGCAACGAAGAAAATGCAATTAATTAAGTATTAAAGTGCTATCATATGCTAATTTAAAATAAATTAGATTAATTTTTATGTTTTAGGACTTTTTTGTCTTACAATTGTTTAATGTACATATTAATATTGGAATCACACAAGTATTATAGTAAAATATATAATTAAACTATTTAGATAACCTTTGGGAGAATATAACTTAGTAAGTAGCATAAATAAAATAAATATGTCAACTTCTAGTTTTTTTTGTTTGTGTAGATGGCATTTGCGCATCGTAGATGGATGTATAATAGGAATCATCCTAATCGTGTGAGTTTAAGGGTTGAATTTAAAGAAGGGGTTGCTGGATTTATTGCTAAGGCAAGGACACTTGATGATTTTCGTATTGAAGGAACAATTAGGTGCCTTTGTGTGAAATACAAGTGTGTTAAGTTATTGGGAGAAGATGTTGTTATATGTCATCCCTTGGCGAAGTGGAACACCCCTGAGTGGAAGAAGAAGAAGAGTGAACATGCAAAGTTAAATAGAGCTTCTACTAAGGGTGGAGCATTGCATACTGGAGGTTCTATTAGTTTTGCAGCCCATCATTTGAGAATGGTAATTTCATTACAAAATATTCTTAGTTTTACAAGTATGCAAATTGAACATATATATACATATACATATATATCTCTAATTACTTTTTAATTTTCATGAAAAAGGATCGTGGGGGAGATGTGACTTATGCTGAGGTCTTTGCGGAGACCCACAAGAAGAAGAAGAAGAGCGGCACACGAGAAGGATGGGTCGAATCGCGTGCTTCAGAGACATTTGTATGATCCCAACACCAACACTATATTATTTTTCCCTCATGGTTTATTTTATTTATATAACATGTATTATGTTTATTTCAGGATAAGTATCATATTGATCTTGATGCATGGCGACAAACTCAGCCTAAAGGAACTCAGCCGGCCCCGGAGGATATGACTGCAATTTGGACACAGGCGGCTGGTGGCATAAATAAAGGTATAAATATTATGTAATTATCTATTTTGGTATTAGTTTGAAAGTTGCGTGTTTATTTTCTTACTTCTTTTACTTTCTTTTCTTTATTTCTCGTGAAAATAATAAATAAAGGCTGAGTCTACGGGATTGGAGTACATCCATCATCCAGTAGTCCACCAGCACCATTATTCACTGGGGCATCAGTTTTCCAAGACGACATGGAAGCTATGCATCAAAAAGTGGATCAAATATCGCAAGAATTTCAAGCAACTCAGGCTTTGATCCAAAAATTATTAAAAAAGAAAAGCAAGAAAGGAGCTGCAATGGAGTCTGAGTCTGAGGATGAGACTGATTCTGAATAGGCTATTTGAATATTTTGGAGTTGAAGTTAGAGACATGTGTAATTTATGTTGTTTAATAGTTGGTTGTTTGATTAGTTGGTTGAATTGTTATAAATATTACTATTCGTTTTGTAGTAAATATTGAATTTGGATTGTTATATTAGGTTTTTGTTTGGTTGTTAGGTGTTTGGTTGGTTGTTTTATTTGGCAGGTTGTGTATTTAGAAATACAACAGAATTCTACTTAATAATGCCCAGATTTGCAACTGAATCAGTCGCAAATTTTACCAGGAATTACCCAGATTTGTGACTGATTCAGTCGCAAATTGAAAGATTCTAACAAAATTTGATTAACATTTGCGACTGAATCAGTCGCAAATGGAGAAATATCGATATTTTAATTATTTAATAATCAATATTTATGACAGATTCAGTTGGAATAATTAATTAAAAATTAATTTTATTTTTTAAGTTTCCGACGGAATCAATCGCAACCTTTAATTTATATTTATTTTTTTAATTCAGGTCAGCGACTGAATCAGTCGCTAAATTTGCGACTGATTCGGTTGCAAATGGCCAAATTTCAAATGTCCCTTATTTTTCAATTTGCGACTGAATCCATCGCAAATTTTTGACTGATTCCGTCGCAAATATATTGCGACCACGTATTTTCCAACTAACACTTTTCAGTCGGAAATCCGTCGGAAAAGTACGATTTCCAGCCGATTTCCGACTGATTTGACGGTCGCAAATTTGTTATTTTTAGTAGTGCACCCCAATTCAAAAAGATATGAGACTTGAAAAAGAAAGTGGGGAGCAGCTGAAAAGTGAAGTTTATAAGAAGAAGAAAGGCGAGATGGAAGCTGAGAAAAAGAAGAAGGAAGAAAACCCGAGAAGGGAAGAAATAGAGGAGAGCAAGCATATGCCTACTTTACCTTTCCCCCAAAAGCTAAATAGAGAAAAGTTGGACGAGCAGTTTGAGAGATTTTTGGATATGCTGAAATAGGTTCATGTAAACTTACCATTCACAGAAGTGCTCTAAAAAATGTCTGCTTATGCTAAATTCTTGAAAGAGATCATTACGAAAAAAAGGAAAATAGAGGAGACCTTAGTGGTCAAGCTCACTGAGCATTGCAGTGCGATATTGCAAAATAAACTCTCACAAAAGTGTGGAGATCTAGGGAGTTTTACTATACCTTGCTCTTTAGAAACTATTAATTTTGATAAATCCTTCTGTTATTCGGGTGCCTTAATTAATTTAATGCCTCTATCTATCTACAGAAAACTGGAGAAGGAGATTGGAGAGATAAGGTCTGTTCCCATATCTTTGCAGTTGGCAGACCAAACGACTATAACGCCCGAGGAGATAGTGGAAGATGTGTTAGTTTGGGTGAGTAAGTTCGTATTTCCTGTGGATTTTATAGTGGTAAATATGGAGGAAACAAAGGGTCCCCAACATCCTAGTAAGACCATTCTTAGCGACATGCAAAGCAATATTAGATATACAAGAGAGAAAATTTATGCTTAGAGTGGGTGAGCAGACTGTAACTTTTAAGATGGATATAGAAAATGGGGCACAAAAGGATGAACCAGCTGCGAGTGTTGAGTGGAAAGTGAAGGGCTCGAAAGAGAAGGCTGCGGTGAGCGAAAATAATAAGTGTGGGGTGTACCCAAAGAAGGTCGAGAAGAAGTTGTCTGCATAGATGTGTGCATTAGTTTGGGCGCGAAGAATGGAGCCCGACTTCGACTCAGACCCCGACTAGATATTCAGGGAAGTTTTCTTCACCTTTATGCCACTTGTTAAGTGTGGGGGTGGGGGTAGTGTAAATAGCATTGTTTACTTTGATTTCTTATTCAAAAAAAAAATCCAAAAATATTTTCTTATTTCTTTTAGGATAACTTCTTCACTTGTACTTCCATGGGTTTCTTGTTTGGTTCTTTACCATTATCGTAATATTTTGAACCAGACACCTTTAGAGTAAATTTTTGTTATTTCTTTGTTTTAATTTTTGAAAAGTTGATTGTAGTTGGCAAAGTTGACTGTGCCTGACTGGTGGGATACATGATCCTGCCCTTGTAAGTCAGAGAGATTGTTGGTGACTGCGGTCTGAATTGTGTGCCTATCCAAGATACTATGTGGGGTGAGGAAAATATTTGCTTAGTGATCATACCTAATAAGGTCTAGAACTTGGCCTGGTTGTGACTCAAGGCGAAATCTTAGGTAATAGTCGAGTTTGGATATGACCGTAGGACTTCTTTGATAGCTTCTTATTTCTTCGACTGCTTTGAACCCTCCTGAGAACTGATAATTTATCTCTAATCAACCCAGTTGAGCCTAATTTCCTCTTTCTTTGGCAACCACAGTACGACCTGAACCTGTAGCCATCCCTAAATACTTGAGTGCCTTGTGTGTAATGCTAAAAAATGAAGAGACATATGTGTAAGGGTGGGGGCAGGTTTTGAGGGGAACCAGTGTTAAGTAGGAAAAAAAAGTGCAACATCATGAATGTATATGAGGTACAAGAGCAGGGGGTTATGAAAAATAATAAAAAGAAAAGAAAAGAAAAGAAAAAAGAAAAAAAGGAGAAAATTTTGCTCATGTTGCGTAAGGAAATGAAAGTGAATGTTCCCCAATTGATGTAAAATATTTATATGTTGTGCTTAAAGAATTGAGAACTGGGGTGTGCTTTTGAATGTGGAGTTCGTGGACAATTGTCAATGAAAAAGGAGTAGGAAAAGTATGAAGTTGTAGGTATTAAAGTGCTTAGGTAGGTGTAGATACTCTTATACAAATTATATCTAACCCACCCCATAGCCTACATTACAACCAAATACAAAGTCCTACATTATCTAGATGAGGTTGTTCCTACATTAGTGGAGAGTTACATGCTAGCCAAGCTTATGGTACTTTGGAAAGCATTAGTCACTTCTTTGTGAGGGTGAGCAATTGTTGTGTACTTCGAGAGGAAAAAAAGAGTTGAGCAGGAGGAAAACCCATGTGCATAACCGCACATTAGTGACCCCCACCGCGCATATGAGCGTGCAAGTGATACAGAGTTCTGCCAGAGGTGCGTGGCCATGAGCACGGTCACACCTCCAAGTACGTGACCGCGCATGTCCGCCTTCGGGAATTTGACCCAGGCCTATTTTTGTAAATTTGGAGGCGACCCTTTTTGACCTATATGAAGCCTAACTCATCTCAACACAAGGCATCTCGAATTTTGGAGCAACCTTTGGAGAGAAGAAGGCAAGGAAACAATAGAGACTCTAAATACTTCATCCAAATACGAAAGTTTGTTTGATTTTGGGAATTATAATATTTTATTATTCTTCTAATACTCTTGTGATAAACAAGTTCTCCACTATGGAGTAATCTTTCCTAGGGTTATTGACAAATATTGTGATTTGACTATTGTTTTGGGGTTTGCTTTCTGTTAGTTGCCTGAATTCGTTGAATGAGTTATTAATTGAATGGCAATGCCAATTCTGGTTTTACTTTAATCGAAAGAGAAGTGTTGCTGCAATTCGCATTGTGTTATCTTGTTTGGATTAATTTTACGCCTCTCATAGGTAATCGAAAGAGCTTGATGAGTTATTAATTGACCTAATTTGGAGGAACAGCCGAGAGACATTCTTCATAAGATCATTCATTCAATGTATTTTTGCATATGTTCATAGAACCTGTCATTAGGTTGGTTAACAGACTTTCATTCATTCGGAAGAAGAATTCGAATCCTTACGATAGCCTAATCATCTGTTGAAATCGAAAGAGTCAATAGAAGTTAAGAGTGAACTTAGCACAGAGTTACCCGGAACAATAGTTGATCACATATCTTGTCATAACCCTTACTTCTCACCTTGATATTCAATCGTTGCTACTTAGTCACTAAATTTTTATTATTTTCTCACAATTGATAATCTTAGTTTTTATTATTAGTCGGCCATAACTTAAATCAAAGGTTTTGTTTTCCTGGATAGTGTTAAGCTGAAGATTTATTAGAACATTATTTAAACTAATTCCTATGGAGACGATTTAATACTATACTATCTTTGACTAGCGAGCCTAAGTTTTATACACCGATTTTGCGCTCGTCATTAGCACGACCTTGTGTCTATGCCGAAGCTTGCCTCAGAGGTTTATCTTCTCTTGTGCCACCCATTTGACGTTAAGGTTTCAATGTCTTGTTGCTATATTCATGTTGACATATTCGTATGCTGGGTCTTATCCTTGTGCACACCCCGGGTTGGCTACGTCCCTTGCTTGGCACTGCACATCGGTCTCGTGCGCACAATCCAATCCTCAAGCTTGACATTGTATTGTGCCTGCGCGCATGGCCTGATTTGCATAAAACATTAAGTGAACAATATCTTAACGATTTTAAGACTATATAAAATCTATCTAATCGAACATATTCAAAGCAAGCAAATGATTGTTAAAAAAAGAACTACTTGAGTTGAGATTTGAATCGGACTATTTATATTCAGACTTCCATTAAAGGACAACAAAAGCATAGTCCATTTGTTCCCCTTCCTAAGACTGAAAAAGAAAATCAAAAAGAAAAAGAAGCTCAATGAGATTTGTACAGAATTCCTTGTTACTCCTGCTCGGCTGCTCCCTTTGTTTTATAGTTTTGATTTATAGCTAATTATACTGTATAAATAGGTTAATTTTTTTTTTGTTATGCATATATATTATATGTTAAATTCTCTTAATTTTTTTCTATGCTTACTTCTTTATATTTTAACACTACTCATTAAAAATCTGACTTTCTCCCTTAACCATAATGGAGTGCAAATCTACAGGAACCAATAATAGTAGTAGTGACAAATTTGAAAGAAGATAATCAAATGGGACCATGCCCCTTTTTTTTCCAAAATAGAAGTAGCCATCGCAATTTACACCTTTCAATTTGATTGTCACTTTCTGAAATACTAGAAAATAATGATTTTCCTAACGTAACAGACTCTCATTTGTCTGATGTAAAAAGCCTTATTGCAGAAGCTGCTTTTATGTTACAAACGAGGGTTTTTAGGATCCTTTTAATTTTCAACTTCTAATTATACTTAGACAACTCATAGGTTGGAGTTTTCCTAAAAATCTCACCTTATTCTAATATTGAGATAGTTTACAGCTATCTATTTTTTTTTTTTTTTTTTTTTTGCCTTTCTGTAATTCTTCTTACCTTCCTCTTTTACCTTCTTTTACCTTCCTATTTTACCTTCTTTTTCGTTACGTTAACTAGGAGTATTTAACGTAAATCACTATTATAAATATTACATCACTATTATAAATATTACATCAGTAATATAGTAAAATAAAAATTAATCTGCTATCACATATTATAATTAACATAATGTACAAAAATATTAGAGTGTATGTCAATATATATGTGTAACTTAAATCATATAGATCAAAAGAACAAGTAGTTTATTCATCACCTAAATTAGAAAAAATCAATTTTCTAATTCTTTTTGTTTTCCATCTTAGTCTTTTACAGTAAAATTTACATATACAAGTCATTAACCTTATTCCGACGTTCTTATACACGCCACTTTACTATAGCTAGACACTAGGGTTAATTTAAAGTACTGGATTTTGCTAATATTCTTGATAATGACTGCATGTATGATGCTAGCAGAATTATTAAAATAAGGAAATTCTTTTTAAAAAAGCCATACTTAATGCTAATGGTACAATTAAAGAAAGAAAACGGTGTGGTGAAAGAAGAAAAAGAAGAGCTAAAGCACTACAATTGGACCCCATAAAATGTCTCCTCAGTACCCCCATTATTGATTTCAATTCTTCTCCACTTCACTTCTTCTCCTCTCTCTTTCTCTCTTCCTCCATTACATTCTCACCAAAAAAAAAAATGTCACCTTAGTAGTACAACTAGTACTAAGCTGCTCCTTTCCGATCTGTATACAAGCAGTTAAGTGCGAAGCTTTTATTGCTGGTTCTTGTCAATATAGGACTGTGATTCACTACCTTTCAAACTATGATGTCATCAAATGAGAAAATAAGAGAAGTAGGAGAAGGATCATCATCGAGATCATCATCAGGTGGCGCTATTACTATAGCGCCACCCGATCATCATCAGCCACAACCACCACTACCACCACCACCACAGCTGAGTCGATACGAGTCACAAAAACGTCGGGATTGGAACACTTTCGGACAATACTTGAAAAATCAAAGACCCCCGGTTCCACTATCAAACTGCAACTACAACCATGTGTTAGATTTTCTTAAATACCTCGACCAGTTTGGTAAGACTAAGGTTCACTTACATGGTTGTCTGTTTTTCGGACAACCCGAACCGCCCGGACCATGTACTTGTCCTCTTAGACAAGCATGGGGAAGTCTTGATGCTTTAATTGGAAGACTTAGAGCTGCTTATGAAGAAAATGGTGGTTTACCAGAGAGTAATCCATTTGCAAGTGGTGCTATAAGAGTTTATTTAAGAGAGGTAAGAGATTCTCAAGCTAAAGCAAGAGGAATTCCTTATAAGAAGAAAAAAAAGAAGAGAAATATGCAAATTAAGACTAGTAAGACTGCTGCTGTTGCTGCGACCTTTCAGTTACAATCTTCTTGATTGTTAAAAAAGGGTAAAATTTTAAGCTTTTAAAATAAGAGGGTTGTTTTTTTTTTTAAGTGGGTCGTATATTTTCCCTATACTATTAGAAGGTATTTCATGATATGAAAATATGTTAAAATAGTGTTATATAAATTACGTACTCTGAATTAAGTTATTTAATTTTCTCTATTCTGCTTGAATTCTATTATAGCTAAGATCATTATATGTGGAAAAATTTCATTTAATGAACTCGTGGCTTTGTCAATAAACCCTAAACTAAGTTTTGAATACCTTATATAATACTTCACGTTAAAATAAGTATTGTGTTAAGATTAACTCGAAACGTCAAAGCTGAATCTTGCTCTCTCTGTAGACATGCATAGTGCGATATTTGATTTGTGGGTCTTATTGAATTTTTTAAATATCTTTGTGAATGCTTTTGTAAAATCTTGTCTCATTTGGGATTCTATGTGATGTTGTAATTATATTCCATGGGTGGCCATTATGCATAATTTAAGGGATTAAAGGTTATATAGCTAGTAGAATTCAGTATATTAAAAAATAAAATAGATCCTGCATGTATATATGTAGAAGTTGTACATGTCTTTGGTATATGTATAGCTTAATTTTGCTCCTATTCTATCTATTATAATATTTTACAGTAAATCCAATTACCACGGTACATTTACTTGAGATTAATATAACAATACATAAACTTTAAATTCTAAATCCGCACGTGACAATAGATATAACATAACAATACTCAAAGCTGTATCATTGTCATTTTCGTTCATTTTTGTACATGTTCTACAATTAAACTATGTTAATTAGTCCTTTTTCTACTCTTTATAAGTTTCATTTCTGTCCATATTTCCCCCTCTATGTGTCCTAAACCAGACCATTTTTGTGTCATTTGTTGATCACGTTCAATCTTAGCAGAAAATTAACTGAAGTCATCTCGAGTATATATAGTTCTAGTAGAAATGGACATCACGACTAATAAAATGGACATCACGACTAATAAAATTTCCTTTGAACAACATTATGAAAATTTTAATTTACATGTACTATGTGTGCCACTGATGCTTGCAGTCAGGTTTCGACTGCCTACATCATACCCCCTTGGAGTGCGGCCCTTTCCCGGACCATGCGTTAACGCAGGATGCTTCGTGTACCGGACTGTTTTTTTTTTGTTGTTGTGTATTATTCGTGTTAGAAGTTAAACTCTAGTATCTATTTTGATTCATACTGCTTTGGATTAGAAACTTTTGAATGTGCAAGTAGAGAATTCTTAATAGTGAATTCTCTTCTTAGCCTTATTCTGTTGTCATACTTTGGTATAAATTATTGTAGGTTCTGAGGTTCTAGCGATACCTGTGGTGTGTTCCTGCCTAGTAAAACTATCCCATATGAACCATATGTGAAACTTAAATGTACATTTCAAGGTTTAATATATAACGATGGTTTATTTTATGTTTTTCATCTTCAAGCTAGCTAGATCCTTTTTTTCGTTAATCATAAACTAATGCTTGTTGAAAATGAAAGATACATAACATGAATTTAGGCATTTCTTCACTCTGTGTCAAGAGTCTTTTTTAATAGCATTTTACATAGTATGGTTGTGAATAAATTACAAGTTGAAGCTGGAATTACAAAAATGTAAGAAAATTACAAAATGTTGCCTCAATGTTTTTATTTTTGATTCTTTTTGCTGCTGATATACAAGAACATATTGTTGAATTGTGTGACCATCTTTGGCGTATACATCTCTCCTTATGTGAGGTGTAAACTTTTTTCTTTTTCCGGTCCAGCTTGTGAATACTAATATTTGATAATGGTTGATTTTGAGACTTGAATCAGGGAACTTCTATCTACTCTAATATCATGTTGATAAGTGTATTGCTCCATCTAAGCATTTAAATTGTTATAGAGGGAACATATACATTCATTTATTTTATATCGGCATCACCAGGGCCAGAGCTAGAGTGTCGGGAGCGAGATCGGCCGAACCCAATAACTTTGGTTCGAATCCTGTATTTGTCTTAAAAAAATCATTGAATATATGTATAAATTATTAGTTTAGAACCCAGTAACTTAGAATGATTAGAATCTCGAACCCATAAGCCTGAAATCCTGGCTCCTCTTTGGACATCACATTAGCCTCCCTCCACCTTACCCATGGAATATTATATCATGTCCTAATAGCTGGCTAATAGAAAATAATCATGCTCATTATACATGTATATGCCTTAGTGTCCTTTTGTCTGTTGAATAGCTGTTCTGGTTATTATAAGGATCATTCGCATTAAGAATATGGTTGTGTTTTTCTCATTTTTTTTAAGAAAATGTCTTGACCTTAAAATTAGAATATAATTATTGATACTTCAAGTTCAAGGGATAATTTGAGGGAAACAATATGACTAAGGGATAATTTGAGGGGGAAAGGGGGTTATTTAACTAAAATGAGGAGATGGAAATTGGAAAAAAAATGTATTAACCAAGCTTTATTTTGATCATGACATATTCAAATTTTTAGTTTTTTAAGGCAACAAATATTCATTCAACAAAATTAAACAAGCTAAAACAAATCTAATTAGATCAAGAAAGCATCTCTGGTCTCTAAATGAGATGATAGGAATCACAAGTTACACTGCATACAATAAAGCTACTTGAGAGAGTGAACATGATATGTTCGGTTTCTGTATGATTAAATTGCAGATCATTCAGTATCGCGTTCTAGTAAATATTACGATTAATTAATTTTTCCAAAGTCTCCTCAATTTACTAGCTGCAACCTTAATACATCTAGGGGTATTATGTGTACGGGTAAAATTGGGGGCAATGTTTTCCCCGATTCCCCAATAAGAAAACAAGAGGGAAGCACGGTTCGACGCAACTACAAGCAAGGCCGAAGGATCGCTCGTATCGGAACTCGGGAGGAGTGAACGGTGTATATGGGATCGGACACGGCAAAATAATGGACCCGAACCAAGTAAAGTTTCGAGAC
Source organism: Nicotiana tabacum (assembly GCF_000715075.1). Taxonomy (NCBI): domain Eukaryota; kingdom Viridiplantae; phylum Streptophyta; class Magnoliopsida; order Solanales; family Solanaceae; genus Nicotiana; species Nicotiana tabacum. Next base: position 128,480,989 of record NC_134091.1, read on the forward strand.
TACGGAAAAAAGAGGAACGGTTGGACGTGACAAATAGGGAGCCGTAATATTCGCCCTCAACCGGATATTACGGCGCGAATCCCGTCCGATATCAACTACGGATCGACATTTACCGAAAAAGAAAATTTTTACCTTATTTAGACTTGTATTAGGACTGAAATTCCCCTACTATATAAAAGAGAGATTTTTTTTTTATTATTCTAACACACTATTGACATGCATATCAAAGCACTAAAAGTTTATTTTTGTCTTCTAGCTATTGTTCAAAGTGGTCTTCAGTTATTCTCTTCTTTAATTGCAATCGAGCTCATATCGAGGGTTCGATCAAGGCTGGATTTCAGTGTTCAATTTGAGACCAGGCTTGATTGTTACATCGCAATTGGTTTGATCGTTTATTCTCTCTTTAATTTAATTACTTGTTGTTTTTAGATCACTCGTATTGAATTAAATCGCGTATCCTTTAAACCGCGTACAAATTTAATTGTTACTTATTTTTAAGGGTAAACAATTGAATATCAACTATTGTTTTTCAAATCATGGTGTAAAACATTTTCATTGATTTGAGGAAGGATATATAAGAACTTCCAATCTTCATAAAATACTACTACTTAAGGACAAAAACTTGGCATATTTTTTGGTACAAATTTGGAATACTAAACTCAGATCCTCAAATCACTTGAACAAATTCTGTGTTAATTTTACGTGAAAATAGCACGAGCTAGTGAGTTTTCGGACTGGTAATTGAAAAATAGCTAGTGTTTGCAAAGTTATTAAAAAATAGTTAATATTTTATGGCGAAGATAAAATATGGACAAAAATATCCTAGCTGAAACACAGAAAGTTTCAGCAAAGACATGTTCAATTAAATCTATAATTTTCAACACGGATCAAAGTAAAAATTTGTGCATAAAAATTCATTAAATTTGCAAAAAATAGTAGATATGAACCCATAATATTAAAAATCTTAAATATTGAACACGTAAAGTTTAAATCTTAGATCAGCCCAACCCAAAAAAGAATGGAAAAGAAATTGATTGAGAACTACAAAAAGCTTCAAATTCTAAACGTGTTAAAGAAGGTGATAATCTTAAAAAATATTCTCATGGAAGTAACTATGGTTAAATTTTGAACAACCAATTATGTACAATTTTTCATAGATAGACCTAGAATAAAGCGAAAAGGGAAGAGCAATAGCAAATAAACTTATGGAGTAAAAGTACCTTTGCCTTGTGAATTATCAAAAAAAGCAAGAGACACAATATCTAGAGAATATTAAAAATCTATAGGAGACCCTACTGCTTTTTCCAACTTTACAGAATCTTTCAAACTTTTCATTGATAGGGACGATTGACCTTAATTGTAATTAGTCTCCACTAACTAATTACTAATCTTATCTGATATCTCTTTAAGGTGAAATTTTCTTGGTTTAATTTAAGTTTAATTAAACTTTATTCTAGCTTGATTTGCAATTGTTTATTGAAAACACATGTCTTAGCAAATTCGTAAGATTATGTATAGAAGTTAGCGCCTGCTCAATTTAAACGGTCAAGAAAGGTGGCATGATAATTTGCCTCTATTTGATTTTCATGATGATTATTCTAATGCTATAAAAGGTATTAAAAATCATTTATCTCTAAGAATTTCTTAATCTAAAACCTAAGGATGGATATTGTAATATCATGTATGTTTATGGGGATCTTAAATGTCATCATTTCTTCAGCTTTTTGAGAGATTTGGGAAACCTTAGTCACCCTTTTTGTCTCATTCCTAATTGGCATCATACTATGTTCTTTTGCCACCTTAATTCAAATCAACCTAAAATAACAACATACCTTTAACTTTTTCAAAAGGTAGAATAACGACCATGTTTACTCGGAATGTTGAGCCAAAGAGTTAGTCTAACTGAAACAACATATTTATTTTCGTAAGGTAGGGTTTCGTTACAGCTTCGGTGGGTTCTCTTGACCAAGTTACTGCTTATGAGTCAGCTGACTTATTTTTTAACAGGTACGCGGTTAGAGCCATAACTCCTCCCACACTGCTTGGGAGCTTACGATTTCATGTTCTATTTCACTCCCCGATGGATACTATATAGTGGCGAAGATAGAAATTTTTCCAAGGATGTTCAGACTTGAAAGAAGTAAAAGAATTTCCCTACAAAGGGTGTTCAATATATATTATACACATCTAAAATCTAATATTTTACTTATATACACAGTGTGATTTTTAGTAATATTTCGACTAAGGGTGTTCAATTGATCACCCTTAGCAAAAGGTGACTTCGCCACTGATTCTACGTACACATTATCCTCCCTAAACTTTACTTATGGAATTACACTGGGTTTGATATTATTTTCGTATGATATACCATATGTAATTGATACTATATTTAATTCCTCAAGATCTGAACTCCTCCAACTTAGTCTAGTTATCACCCTATTTTCTTTTTCAATCCTTTTTAAAAAAAATTTTAATCAACTTTATGTTCTTATTATGCTAGATGCACCCGTTTACCCTAAAAACTGGATAATAATTAAATTTATATGTGGTTTTAAGGATACGCGGATTAATTCAATGTAAATGATAAATTGCGTTAGATTAAACAGATAAAGGACGTAATAAATTGTCAAACCAATTAAGGGGAGTGATCCCGGACTCAGTAACAACTTTAATGAAATGTCTGCCTTCGATCTAGGGCTCACGATAATGAAGAACTAATGAACACATGTAAGAACTTTGAATAACAGAGAAAATAAGAGTATATTGTCTTGATATGCGTGTTACAATGATCTCTAATGAATAGTTAGACTCCCCATTTATATAGTAGGGGAGTTTTACTCGTAAGTACAATTCCAAAAGAGGTAAAAAATTTCCGTTTTACTAATCACTGATTTTCTGCCGATACGTGCCGAGATTCACGCCGTAACATCCGGCCGGGCACGGATATCACGACCCTTTGTTTGTCGTGCTCGATTATCTGGTAATGCTCTCCGAAGTTTTGGGGTTCGAATAGGACCTGGGGGACGTGGCCTCGATTCTTCCGAGGGCAGGTGTTTTGCCAGGACCCCGACTTGAGGGGCTCCTTACACCGATTTCGATTCCTTACAGTCACATCTCTGCTCTGTTTACCTCATCGGGAACCGAAGCGTCCAAAGGGCTCGGTTTCACCCGTATACAGCACCATATAATAGTGATTTGTACACGAATAAAGAAAAGTAATGAGAGGAACAAGCACTAGATTGGGGGGCCTTTTTCTTTTATATTTGGTCAAACATTTGTAAGGCATATATACATCGTAATAAAAAACTTTAAACAGCAATGACATAAATCTCTTTGCTTTTTTAATGTGATATAGAAATCTATTAATTCTGACTCATATTTGAGACATTTGATTAATATGAAGGAGTTTCGAAGGTAAAAACTTACTCACACCGAATGTTTACCACCAAACTAATAGATATATTCATGTGTTTGTACATAGATTTCTATCAATTAAAAGTTAAATATGATTGATTAATGCATATTCTCACTTTGCTCTGTTGGATAGTTATGATTTTAATACTATGTGACTGGGTACAAGAAATTAGACATTAAAGGTAAAACAAAATTAATTAAATAAATAACGACAGAGAGAAAATTATTGTTAAATTTTAGTCCAAGAGAACATCAATTTCACTATATATCTCGTGTACTGCCACATCTTTGATAACTTTAATTCTAATTAAAAGAAAAGGTTAACTACGATGCTATACAGACTAGACATTAAAACAATACTCTAAGAGCAAAGATTAATAGGTCAGAATAGGAGTTGAAAAAAAAGTAAGGGGGAAAAAAGGTCTCAGTAGGGCGCTGATACAAAAAGCGACCTATTTCTAATTCATTAAAAAGATTTTTACTCAGTAGAGTAATTAGTAAGCAAATATTATATAAACAATAGTATTTTTTATTTATTTCAAAAAGAGCAAATTCATTTATATATATATAGCATATTTTAAAAATAATATGTTACCATCAGATTCTTTATTTTTTAAAGAGATTTTTACTCAGTAGAGCAATTAGTAAGCAAGTATTATATAAAAAAAAAATAGTATTTTTGATTTATTTCAAAAAGAGAAAATTCATTTACATAAATAGCATATTTTAATATGTTACCATCAGATTCTTTATTTTTTAAAACTGTCCCATGATTTAAGGGATCATCCGTTAGAGCTTAAAAATCTCCCATATTCAACCAAAATCTCAAAACTGTAGAGATTATTTATCCACTAATCTCTCTACCACCACGAACCCAAAACTTCCTCCCTTTTCGTTCTTTTTCTCAAAATTGTAGGGATCATGTGAAGGTTTCTTTATTATTCCTTTTTATAACAAGGCATTTGAAAGTCTCATGGAGTTGGGAATTTTTTGATATTGTGCACAACCGCCTGTCACGATCCAAAATCTGACCAGTCATGATAGCACCTAACCCAACCCATTAGATAACCAATTAAGTACAATCCAATTTAATTAGGTTTATCGAGAAAAATAAATAATAAAATAATTGAACTTTTTTACTTTTTCCAAGGATTGGTAGTACAACTCATGAACTTCTAAGATTTAGAATTTACAAAGCTGATATGAAATAAAATACATCATCTGTTTGAAATATATATGAACAGATTAATGATTCTAAAGCTACCAAGAACAAGAGGCAACTATGACCGGATTGTGGAAACATCTTCAATGCCAGCTCCCGCCATACACCGCAACATCAACATCCAAAATTTGTACGCAAGGTGTAGAAGTATAGTATGAGTACAACCAACCTCATGTACTCAGTAAGTATTTTGTCTAACCTCGTCGAAGTAGTGACGAGGATTTTTAGTAAAAAGATACTCACTGTTATAACCTGTGCAGTATACTAACAATAGAAACAATTATAGAACATAACACATGAGGATACAATGAAACAACTATGCGAGGCAGAAAAAGATTACTAGGAGAAATCACAACAACAAATTCATAACTTTTTTGGTGTGAGAAATATATTCAAGATATCACATCAAATGACACGGTAACACCTTCGTGCATTTATCTAATTAAATACATAACGTTCCAGGTGTGAGGAATATATTCAAGATATCACATCGAATGGCACGGTAATACCTTCGTGCACTTGTCTCATTCTCACCCAATATATATATATATATATATATATATATATATATATATATATATATATATATTGGGGGATCGGGTTGCACGCCGCAACAGACTTGATTAAAATGAATATATTGGAGGAGCGGGTTGCACGATGTAACAGAACTGAATGTGAATATAATGTGAGAGCTGGTTGCACGCTGTAACACTTGGGGTAGAGGACACAGAAAGAACAACGACTACAAGTCACATAGAAAATATAGGTGCACAATAACAGCTCAAGATAAAGGCATGAATGTATACACAACGAAAAGATATCACAATATAATGTATGTCTCTTGTCCTCGCCTGCACGGAAACACCCTTCGTGCCATGAACATATGATAATATAAAAATAATGGCATGGTATCACTCTTCGTGCTTTTACTCTCATCCTCATATGATAGTGTAAATAAAATGGCACGGTATTATCCTCCGTGCATAATATTGTATATGAATGGCACGGCATCACCCTTCATGCTTTATACTTTTTCTCACATGATAATATATACGAAATGGCACGACATCACCCTTCGTGCATATTTGTAAGCACGTAATTTTTTACCTGCCCAATTTTTAAAATTAGTTTTCATATTTTGATGTTTTACTTTTCTTAAAAAAAATAAATATATTTACTTTAGTTATTTTAATAGAATTTTAGTCTATTTTTAATTTTAGAAACATAAATTTGAAAACACAAAAATAATTTCATCTCTTAGATCATTTCTTCTTTATTTTATACAAATAAAAAATAAGATTTTTAATAATTAATTAACTAATTACAGTAATTAGTAGTATATTTGGTGATCATAATTTTTACTACAATTTATTAAAATTATTTAAGTTTATTTAAATTAATTATAATAGGGTTAAAGACTAAAAGGCTACAATTGCAATTTCATAACCAAAGGTGAAATGGTTATTTATTAAATAAAAACAGCCCACTACACAAGCCCAAGACCAAAATCTGACCTAGGTCCAACCCCTCTCTTCCTACCTTGGCGATCCATGACCTCCTATCCGACTCAATGAAATCGTGCCACGTGGCCCCTTAATCCGCCAGTCGACCCGCTGACCCGCCCCAATTCCTCTTTTAAGCTGCACCCTTTATCCCATCTAATCCAACAACCCTTATTAATTCCCTTACCCCACATATAAACCTAATAACATTTCACAAAAACCCTAGATCTAATCCCAAACCACAGCCGCACCACCCCATCTCCTCACGCCTCTCTACCGCCGCCTCATCACTCACAACTCGCCGGATTCACGCCCAAATCGGGTGATTCCACTCGCTTGTGTCATCCCATGGTCCTCTCTCACATCCACGTCACCCAAACCGTAACAAACTTCTGACATCCGAATATTCTTTTACTCCCTCACGCGTTTTTCTATCTCTTGGACAAATTTGGGTAAATGGGAGCCGTAGGATCTATGGAGATTAAGATCCTAGACTTCCATTTATCCGATTTTGGTACGAAAAGAGGAAAAAAATCGATTTTAGAGGAAAATTTTCAGTTTTCTTGGGGAGGAAGTAGGAGAAGCTTCTGGAGAGAGCTATATATTCTGATCTTTCCGCTTTGGGAAGGAGGATTTTTTGGAGAGAGAAATAAAAAAAAAATGGGCAGAAACCCTAGGGACTTCTTTCTTTTCTCTGGAGCTCTTGTTTAAGTTCTGGGATTGATCTCTAAAACTCCTTCGAAAATTCTAAGAATGAATATACGGAAAAGATAGCTTGAATTAGATTTTATTCAAAAAGTTTTGTTTTCTCTTTTCAAAAAATCAAAAACACAAAATATTTTAGATTCTTTTCATTTCGGATTTTTGCTTTTGATCTTCATCGATGGAGCTTGTTTGAGTCGAGTTTGTTTCAAGTTCGTTGCTTCTGTTTGTTGTCGTTCGGGGCTTTAAATCCAGCGATTCCGGTTTGAAGTTCATTGGTGTTTCTCGGATTGACGATTTTGACGCCAGTTCTGCTTGTAATTGCACTCTTTATCAAATTAATTAAAAATTTCATTCAGGCTCATCTTTTCTCCCTTTCTGCTTTTGTTTTTGGTGTTTGTTGAGGTATGATAAAAGCCATTTGAGAGGTGTTTGAGGTTTGAGTGTAGGGATTAATTTAGATTTGATTTGAGTATATTTCTATGCTATACATAAATCTGTCTCAGTATTTTAAGGTGTTACTTCATATCTAGATGCTATGTTTTGACACGTTCGATTTGAGTTTGAAAGGTTTATCGTGATTCCCTAATGTTTCTAGTTGCATCGTAGTCAATGGGGTTTAATGGGGATTTTAAAATTAGCATAGGAATGAGAGGCAGGGATGGGTTTAATGGGGATTTTAAAAGGCTCTTATCATTTTGGATCCACCATATATTTCTTTTAACTGCTATTTGTATTTTTATTCTAGCTTATGTGTTCTGGGTGCTTATTTTCTTTGGTTGATCGATACTTGTTTGAATGATATTGGGTCGTGGGAGTGGGGAAAGACCGAGCTCATTAGTGATTAAATTGTTTACATGCCTTAGGAATTGAGCTTGGCCAAATACATAAAATAAAACGTAATTTTGAGCATGGTTTAGTTAGTTCTTTTTATTTGCTTTATTTTATTTTATTATTCGCTAGTATCATGTTTAGGCCAACCACACCTGGGTAGTCAATTTTTAGGACGTTTTTGTTTTAGTTTTTGAGGATAGAGGTTGTCCCTTAGTCTATTATTTTATCTGGAGAATGCCCCGAAGTACATGTAAATGAAAAGTACATGTAAATGAAAGACCAAAGGTGGGACGACAGGAGGAAACATAGACTAGAATTTTAGTCTTTTTATTTTGTTTTCATTCTTATTTGCTTTTCTTTTATTTAGGTAGGGGACAACCTCGAACCCCTCGTGTGTTTATTTTTCTTTTGTGTGCTTTAACTTCAACTAGAATATCCTTTAAAGCCGACTTGATCATGTATACAACTGTACTAGTTACGGGACTTGGAAAATGCCTAACACCTTCTCCCCAAGTCAAATGAAACTCCTTACTTAAATTTATGGTGTAGACTCTGTTTTGGAGTCAAATATGTTTTTAAGGGAAAATTACTTTTTAAATGTTGACTTGGCACATCGAGATTTATGCCAAGTGGTGACTCTGAGAAAATCCCTTTTAAACAATCAATTTTGTCACTTTCAAATTGAAAATCCTTTTGAGTTTTAAAAACCTTTTTATTCTATTTAAAGAAGGGTTAGTGAGGTGAAAAAAGGGGTGTGACAATATTAATGTATATGAATGGCACGACATCACCCTTCGTGCTTTATACTTTTTCTCATATGATAATATAACTAAAATGGCACGGCAATATCCTTAGTGCTTTATACTCTCCTTCACATGATAATGTATATAAAATGGCATGACATCACCCTTCGTGCTTTACACTCTTCCTTACCAAGCACATGTATATCATTAACAACAAGGTAGGAAGCATAAATAACATCAAGGAGAGTGTTTAAACGAATGTTCCAAATTGAACATCAATCACGGCTTTCAAGGCAATAACAATTCAATAAACTTCAAGTACTTTATTATTCCAGTATTTCAATAAGTCTCAAAAATAAACTTCAACTCATGTATAGAATTCAAAATCTCAAGAATAACGGTCGTAGAGTTGTATTTGTGATTAAGTATAATAACGATCGAATTTAGCACATCAATAATTTTCACAAAAGTCCGTCAGATTTTTAATCAAATTATAATAAGGCAAATCAAGGATTCTAGCATTTAATGCCATATTCATAGAAATCTAGAAGTCAAAGAAGACATGAAACAAGAGTGTCACATAATTCTACAAAGCACAATAAATCATATAATTTACCCCCGAGCATGATTAACCACGACACATGCATATATGCTCGTCACCTCATATATGTATCATCCCCGCATATAAAAAACAATGGAAATTAGTAGGAAAAATTCCTTTAACAAAGTTAGGCAAAATACTTATCTCAAACAAGCCAATCTAATACCTCAAACAATTGCTCCGGGGATTTCATTCCGCATGTATCCACCTCTGAACGCCTTTCTATCTCATCAATTCAAAGCCAACGATCCGAACTGAAATTCACCCCTTAATGACACTACAACGATCCACTACACTAAGCAACTTTAATCTATAATATCAAAATCTAATAGAACCAACATTAGTAACAAATTCCATAGTTTAAGCCATTTAGACACTTTATCAAACACTCAGTAGGCATAAATCTGTACACCTCTTAACCATAGAATTAGTTCATCCAACTACCACCATTTACCATCAATTTATCCCACCATCATTCTTTAATAATTTATACTCCCAACATCACATGTGTGACCAACCATTCACACCCAACCAACAAAATTCCATCAAATAATTACTTTTCAATCACTACAATGGTTACGCATTTAAATTGAAAACTTATGGCTTCCAACCATCATCCCATGAGTTTAAATACTTAATTCATACTCATATTCCCATAATAAATCTATGCACGTAAGTCTAAGGGTGTAGAATTACCTTTTGGAAGAAACCTTTCCAAAACCCTCTTCTGAGTTCTTGAAGAAATTTTTTGAAGATCTAAGGGTTTCATGGAGGATTGAGTTAGTTTTAGGGTGGAATTGATGGAATAAAATACCAAATTAGTAGGGATTACTCACCTTGAAGATAGGGAGAGTTGAAGGTCTTGAAAGAGTGAAGGAAACCCCCAAAATTCGGCCAAGACAAATAGGAAAAAATGAACCCCGAAATGAGTATATAATATTTCGAGTGCCACATGTAGCGTGGGGCGCTAACTGTGGCCCTGTTTCCAGAACCTCAAAATTCCCAGCGCTCCACGCTACCCTGGGCGCTAGTGATGGGAAATATTTTCTATTTCGTCTAGGTCAAGGTTATTTCGGCAACCACCACTTTCACACAAAATTTATTCAAGAATTTCCCCGAGGTACCAAACCTCAAAATCACAAATCACGCATCGATTCAAGCCAAAGAAACTTATGAACTTCCGAATTCCAAATTCTACAATCGATGCCGAAACCTATCAAATCAAGTCCGATTGACCTCAAATTTTGCACACAAGTCATAAATGACATAACAGACATATCAAAATTTCTAGAACTGTATTCTGACCCCGATATCAATAAAGTCATCTCCCGTTCAAACTTCCAAACCTTTCATTTCTAACTTTCGTCATTTCAAGCCAAAATCAACTACGGACTTACAAATAAATATCCGGACATGCTCCTAAGACCAAAATCACCATACAGAGCTATTGGAACCATCAAAAACTCTATTCCGGATTCGTTTGCACAAAAGTCAAACTCCGGTCAACCCTTTTCACTTAAGCTTCCAACATAAAATTTATTCTTCCGAACTAATCCCGAAACACCCGGAACATCAAAATCGACTATTCACACACATCATAATACATCATATGAAGCTATTCAAGACTTCAAATAGTTGAAAGGAGCGTAAATGTTCAAAATGATAAGTCGCGTCATTACATTCTCCCCCACTTAAACATACGTTCGTCCTCGAACGTGCCAAGAGTTGTTCCTAAAGCTTCAAATCGCTATTCCACCTTACCACACACATACTCGGGGGCATGCACATACCCGGGGGTGATACCACATCACCCTATTCCATATAGGCCTGACAACACCACATAACTCAAAATGACCAATTTAGCTTTAGCCAAAAAACCTCGGAACCCAATTTCTAACATCTGAAATTCCTTACAAGACCCGAATCTCTCATTTACATACTGTATAAGTCTGAACAAGTTGTGCCAAGCCTTAACCATGACTCAATATGTAATCACGTGATACACCACATTACTCAGATACTCACAACAATAACGGATGACTACCATAGCTTAGCCCAAAGCAAATCTGATACCGGTAGTAAACCTCATATCAATAAAACCTTCGTACATTGTCGGTGATGAGAAAAACACGCATGATCTATTAACTACTTATCTGATCAATAATCCGAGAAGTTCACTCAACCAATCAGGGCCATTCCCCAAATTCTTAGCAGAAATATGGTATAATTCGTCCAAACATTCCTTATCCCAATACGATAGGGCGAATCTGAGGTCTAAAAACCTCATCTCAACCAATATAAGCAGCCCAATTGTCAAGTCACACCAAAAGTCAAATAAAGCCACACACAATGCAATCCCGTACACCAAACAAGTAATAATTCAGACATGACAGATAATAGTAAGAAAATTAATAAGAAGGCTACTAAACAAGCTAAGCAATCAGGGAAATTTTTAACATTTTCCTATGAACTACTTTCATAGAAGTAAGAGCAAAACACATGAAATAAGCATAAGGAATTACATCTCATCATAGTACAGTTGCGGCGCGCAGCTCGATCCAATAATCATAACCGGCTCTCCTAGAGCTCACATCAATATCAACCACACGGACAACTCACGTGATGCACGAATAACTCATGTGCTATAGTATAATATCGAGATCTGCACGGACAACTCACGTGTTATAATAACATAATCCGTCTGGCATAGTCACAAGCCTCGAACCCGAACATATCATACAGGAGTAGTTAAACAAGTAGACTCGTATGTGATGAATGAAATAAGATTCTCATCCTCCTGGACTGGTATAAATGACATGATAAAGTGTAGGCATGTGCAATGTGTGATATCATAACTCAACTCGGCAAGTTACCACATAAATTTTTAAATCACCAAAATATTTTTTCCCAGGGAGTTAACCTCTTCGTAACCTCAAGTATGGCTCAAATAGTTCACAACAACGGTGCAATTATGAGAAAATATTATAGCTTTAAGCTTACAGTCAACTCTAGGAATATCATAGCCTGAGCATTTCCCGAGCATGAATAAATACCTTGGTGCTCGCACATGGGCTCAGGCCCACACATATGTGCACCCATAGCGCGTGGCTATCACAATGAATTCAGGAAACTAGTGCCTCAACCAAGTTTAGATAGAATTCTTACCCAAAGCTTACCACAAGAGATCCTAGCATATAAACACACCGCCCCAAGGCCCATAAGTCGTTGTATTCCTTCTTAAGCACCCTATAAGTACCATAACCGAGACACCCGACCTGATGAGACCTTATGTGAATTTTAAAATTGTTCTTTTTACATTTTTGATACTGAAGGGTAGAATCCATAGTGATACAGAATTACCGCAAGTCCCAGCTCCATCAAATGCAAGTCTCATGTCTTAGCCATATACAAATTCGAAAAATTCTTAATTGCTACATATACATCTTGAATCCATTGGAAACGTTTCAAGAGTACTCTGCTCAAATCTCAATTGCACCGCACAAGCGACCAAACGACTTGTGCCCCATTAGCACAACAACACCCAAACACCTAGTAGGCATAAATCTCTACACCTCTTAACCATAGAATTAGTTCATCCAAATACCACCATTTATCAATAATTTATCCCACCATCATTCTTTAATAATTTATACTCCCAACATCACATACGTGACCAACCATTCACACCCAACAAACAAAATTCCATCAAATAATCACATTTCAAATCACTATAATGGTTATGCATTTAAATTGGGAACTTATGGCGTCCAACCACCATCCCATAAGTTCCAATACTTAATTCATACTCATACTCCCATAATAAATCCATGCATGTATGTCTAAGGGTGTAGGATTACCTTTTGGAAGAAACCTTGCCAAAACCCTCTTTTGAGTTCTTGAAGAAATTTCTTGAAGATCTAAGGGTTTTATGGAGGATTGAGTTAGTTATAGGGTGGAATTGATGAAATGAAACACCAAATTAGTAGGGATTACTCACCTTGAAGATGGGGGGAGTTGGAGGTCTTGAGAGAGTGGAGGAAACCCCCTAAATTTGGCCAAGACGAATGGGGAAAATGAACCCTGAAATTAGTGTATAATATTTAGAGCGCCACAGGTAGCGTGGGACGCTACCTGTGGCCCTGTTTCCAGAACCTCAAAATTCCTAGCGCTAGGGCTAGCGCCCCACGCTACCCTGGGCGTTGGTGATGGGAAATCTTATCTATTTCATATGGGTCAAGGTTATTTCGGCAACCACCACTTTCATACAAGATTTATTCAAGAATTTTCCCGAGGTACCAAACCTCAAAATCACAAATCACGTATCGATTCAAGCCAAAGAAACTTATGAACTTCCGAATTCTAAATTCAACATTTGATGCCGAAACCTACCAAATCCAGTCTGATTGACCTCAAATTTTTCACACAAGTAATAAATGACATAACGGACATATCAAAATTTCTAGAACTGGATTCCGACCCCGATATCAATAAAGTCATCTCCCGGTCAAACTTCCAAACCTTTCATTTCCAACTTTCGTCATTTCAAGCCAAAATCAACTACGAACTTCCAAATAAATATCCGGACATGCTCCTAAGACCAAAATCACCATACAGAGCTATTGGAACCATCAAAACTCTATTCCGGATTCGTTTGCACAAAAGTCAAACTCCGATCAACCCTTTTCATTTAAGCTTCCAACATAAAATTTATTCTTCCGAACTAATCCCGAAACACCTGAAACATCAAAATCGATGATTCATACACATCATAATATATCATATGAAGCTATTCAAAACTTCAAATAGTTGAAAGGAGCCTAAATGTTCAAAATGACAAGTCGCGTCATTACATTCTCCCCCACTTAAACATACGTTCGTCCTCGAACGTGCCAAGAGTTGTTCCTAAACCTTCAAATTGTTATTCCACCTTATCACACACATATCCGGGGGTGATACCACGTCACTCTATTCCATATAGGCCTGACAATACCACATAACTAAAAATCACCTATTTAGTCTTAGCCAATAACCGTTGGAACCCAATTTCTAACATCTGAAATTCCTTACAAGACCCGAATCTCTCATTTACATACTGTATAAGTCTGAACAAGTCGTGCCAAGCCTTAACCATGACTCAATATGTAATCACGTGATACACCACATTACTCAGATACTCACAACAATAACTGATAACTACCATAGCTTAGCCCAAAGCAAATCTGATACCAGTAGTAAACCGCATATCAATAAAACCTTCGTACATTGTCGATGATGAAGGAAACACACATAATCTATTAACTACTTATCTGATCAATAATCCGAGAAGTTCACTCACCCAATCAGGGCCATTCCCCCAAATTCTTAGCAGAAATATGGTATCATTCTTCCAAACATTCCTTATCCCAATATGATAGGGAAAATCTCAGGTCTAAAAACCTCATCTCAACCAATATAAGTAGCCCAATTGTCAAGTCACACCAAAAGTCATATAAAACCCACACAATGCGATCCCTTACACCAAACAAGTAATAATTCAGACATGACAGATAATAGTAAGAAAATTAATAAGAAGGTTACTAAACAAGCTAAGCAATCAAGGAAATTTTTAACATTTTCCTATGAACTATTTTCATAGAAGTAAGAGCAAAACACATGAAATAAGCATAAGGAATTACATCTCATCATAATACAGTTGCAGCACGCAACCCGATCCAATAACCATAACCAGCTCTCCTAGAGCTCACATCAATATCAACCATACGGATAACTCACGTGCTGCACAAACAACTCATATGTTATAGTACAATATCTAGATCTGCACGGACAACTCATGTGCTATAATAACATAATCCGCCCGGCATAGTCACAGGTTTCCAAGCCGAACATATCATATAGGAGCAGTTAAACAAGTATACACGTATGTGATGAATGAAATAAGATTCTCATACTCCTGGATTGGTATAAATGACATGCTAAAGTGTAGGCATGTGTAATGTGTGATATCATAGCTCAACTCGGCAAGTTACCACATAAATTTTTAAATCACCACAATTGTTTTTCCCAAGGAGTTAACCTCTTCGTAACCTCAAGTATGGCTCAAATAGTTCACAACAACGGTGCAATTATGAGAACATATTATAGCTTTAACCTTACAGTCAACTCTAGGCATATCATGAGCTCAGACCCATACATATGTGCACCCATAACGCGTGGCTATCACAATGAATTCAGGCAACTAGTGCCTTAACCAAGTTTAGATAGAATTCTTACCCAAAGCTCAACTCACGAGATCCTAGCATATAAACACACCGCCTAAGGCCTATAAGTCGTTGTATTCCTTCTTAAGTACCCCATAAGTACCACAACCGAGACACTCGCTCTGAATAGACCTTATGTTAATTTTAAAATTTTTTTTTTTACCTTTCTGATACTGAAGGGTAGAACCCATAGTGATACAGAATTACCGTAAGTCCCGGCTCCATCAAATGCAAGTCTCAGGTCTTAGCCATATACAAATCCGAAAATTCTCAATTGATACATATACATCTTGAATCCATTGGAAACGTTTCGAGAGTCATCCACTCTTCTCAAATCTCAATTGCACCGCCCAAGCGACCAAACGACTTGTGCCCCATTATCATAACAACACCCAAAGAAGTAAATTTCACCTTAATGCAACCGATCAATTTCATACTCCTTGCGCACTACATCCTTCACAAATAACAACTTAATCATTCCATGATTTTCATATACTCATAAAGTACAATATAACCCATATCCAGAGATTTCCTTTCTCGAGTCATCCTCGACCTCACCCTCTGCAAGTCTTAACCGATTCACAAGTATTCCTCAGACCAAAACTAGTATTTAACACATAGCAGTGAAATCAAATCGTCAATAGCAGGGTCCCCACTTGGCTCAAAGCCATAGAAGAAAACATTCGGTAACTCACAATACCCATACTCTATTACTGCTATAATATCGCACCAAAATTCAACTAAATCCTTCATGAGCTCATGTGACACAAACCATATAATACCTCAAATCATCTTCTAAGATCGCATTCATCCTCCCGAAAGTCAAGTCAACCTCCCCAACCAATACAAACTCAAATTGCTACACATATAACCCACCAGTAAGAGAAAACTCTCCACAGAAACAATATAGGGATCACACAATCTCAGGGCACCCCATAAGTGATAACCGCCTGCTTAGCCTCAAACTGATATCTCTCTATACCCTTTCACAGCCACTACTACTACGCAATCTCTTAATCTTTCCTGAGTTTGAACTCATCAACAAGGCATGAAAATCTACTTCGTCCCCACCAATGAAATAACATGAAATAATCCCTCAAAATCCTCCTAACTTCAGACCGTATACACACAAAGAAATCAAGCACCCAATAGCCCTTTTTACATCCCAAGTGAACCCTTCTTGTCACCTTCCAACCATCTGAACAACTCTAGCAGTCACATCATACCACCATCCAACCACTCACCGAGCCACCAGTCCCACTCATATGGACACCACTGGACATAGAAGTCCAAAAGCACATGCTCATACAACTGAAACTATCGAGCTTAAGTTGTGGCCCAAACCTAGCCTCAAGTCCTCCAGACTGGCCCGTCAGCAAAACACAGAATACTCATCTCGAATCTCGTTCATGAAATCACAAGCCAGTGATGCACAGCTGATAACGAGCGCTCTCATGCGCACACGAATGCGTGGAAGGAATTCAAGAGTTATGTTTCAAACTGAAGCAATTCCGCATGATAAAGAAAGAAAGATGGGAAATTATCCTAAATGCAATGTAGCCTCTCGGAGATAAGTATGGACGCCATCATATCGATCCACAAAAATATACTAGACACTTGATCATGACTTGTAGAACATATGAACCTAGAGCTCTGATACCAATCTGTCACGACCCAAACTCCGACTAGTCATGATGGCACCTAACCCAACCTATTAGGTAATCCAGTTAACTATAATCCAATTTAATTAGGTTTATCGAGGAAAATAAATGATAAAATAAATGAACCTTTCTACTTTTCCCAAGGATTGGTAGTACAACTCATGAGTTTCTAAGATTTAGAATTTGCAAAGCTGATATGAAATAAAAGACATCATATGTTTGAAATATACATGAACAGATTAATGATTCTAAATCTACCAAGAGTAAGAGGCAATTATGACCAGATTGCAGAAACGTCTTCAATGCCAGCTCCCGCAATACACCGCAACATCAATATCCAAAATCTGCAC
The DNA here is from genome assembly GCF_000715075.1 of Nicotiana tabacum. Classification (NCBI taxonomy): domain Eukaryota; kingdom Viridiplantae; phylum Streptophyta; class Magnoliopsida; order Solanales; family Solanaceae; genus Nicotiana; species Nicotiana tabacum. Next base: position 128,498,275 of record NC_134091.1, read on the forward strand.
ACAAGGTGCATAAGTGTAGTATGAGTACAACCGATCCCATGTACTCAGTAAGTATTTTATCTAACCTCGTTGAAGTAGTGACGAGGATTTTTAGTAAAAAGATACTCACTCTTATAACATGTGCAGTATACTAACAATAGAAACAATTATAGAACATAACAGATGAGGGTACAATGAAATAACTATGCGAGGCAGAAAAAGATTACTATGAGAAATCATAATAGCAAATTCATAACTTTCCTGGTGTGAGAAATATATTCAAGATATCACATCAAATGGCACGATAACACCTTTGTGCATTTATCTCATTAAATTCATAACTTTCCTGGTGTGAGGAATATATTCAAGATATCACATCGAATGGCACGGTAATACCTTCGTGCACTTGTCTCATTCGAATGGAACGGTAATACCTTCGTGCACTTGTCTCATTCTCATCCAATATATATATGTAGATCAAATCAATTGGCACGGCAACACCCTTCGTGCATTTATCTCTTTCTCACCGAGCATACATATAACAGTACCAACTAGGAGGGAGAAATGCCAATACAAGTTAAACAGATAGAAGGCATGGATAACAGAACAACACTTGGGGTAGAGGACACCGACAGAACAACGACTACAAGTCACATAGAAAACATAGGTGCATAATAACAGCTCAAGATAAAGGCATGAATGTATACACAACGAAAAGATATCACAATGTAATGTATGTATCTTGTCCTCGCTTACACGGAAACACCCTTCGTGCCATTAACATATGATAATATAAAAATAATGGTACGACATCACCCTTCGTACTTTTAATCTCATCCTCACATGATAGAGTAAATGAAATGGCTTGGTATTATCCTTCGTGCATAATATTGTATATGAATGGCACGACATCACCCTTCGTGCTTTATACTTTTTCTCACATGATAATATATACAAAATGGCACGGCATCATCCTTCGTGCATATTAATGTATATGAATGGCACAGCATCACCCTTCGTGCTTTATACTTTTCCTCACATGATAATATAACTGAAATGGCACGGCATCACCCTTCATGCTTTACACTCTCCCTCACATGATAATGTATATAAAATGGCATGACATCACCCTTCGTGCTTTACACTCTTCCTTACCAAGCACATGTATATCATTAACAACAAGGTAGGAAGCATAAATAACATCAAGGAGAGTGTTTAAACGAATGTTCCAAATTGAACATCAATCACGACTTTCAAGCCAATAACAATTCAATAAACTTCAAGTACTTTATTATTCCAGTATTTCAACAAGTCTCAAAATAATTTTCAACTCATGTATAGAATTCAAAATCACAAGAATAACGGACGTAGAGTCGTATTTGTGATTAAGTATAATAACGATCGAATTTAGCACATCAATAATTTTCATAAAAGTCCGTCAGATTTTTAATCAAATTATAATAAATCAAATTAGGGTTTCTAGCATTTAATGTCATATTCATAGAAATCTAGAAGTCAAAGAAGACATAAAACAAGAGTGTCACATAATTCTACAAAGCACAATAAATCGTATAATTTACCCTCGAGCATGATTGACCCTGGCACATGCATATATGCTCGTCACCTCATATATGTATTACCCCCGCATGTAACAAACAATGACAATTAGTAGAAAAAATTTCCTCAACAAAGTTAGGCAAAACACTTACCTCAAACAAGCCAATCCAATGTCGAGCAAGCTAAATAACTGCTCCGGGAATTTCATTCCGCACGTATCCACCTCTGAACGCCTTCCTATCTCATCAATTCAAAGCCAACGATCCAAAACTGAAATTCACCCCTTAATGATACTACAACGATTCACTACACTAAGCAACTTTAATCTACAATATCAACATCCAATGGAAGCAACATAAGTAACCAATTCTATAGTTTAAGCCATTTAGACACTTTATCAAACACCTAGTAGGCATAAATCTCTACACCTCTTAACCATGGAATTAGTTCATCCAACTACCACCATTTACCAATAATTTATCCCACCATTATTTTTTAACAATTTATACTCCCAACATCACATGCGTGACCAACCATTCACACCCAGCAAATAAAATTACATCAAATAATCACTTTTCAATCACTACAATGGTTATGCATTTAAATTGGGAACTTATGGCTTCCAACCACCATCCCATGAGTTTCAATACTTAATTCATACTCATATTTTCATAATAAATCCATGCATATAAGTCTAAGGGTGTAGGATTACCTTTTTGAAGAAACCTTGCCAAAACCCTCTTTTGAGTTCTTGAAGAAATTTCTTGAAGATCAAAGGGTTTTATGGAGGATTGAGTTAGTTTTAGGGTGGAATTGATGAAATGAAACACCAAATTAGTAGGGATTACTCACCTTGAAGATGGGGGGAGTTGGAGGTTTTGAGAGGGTGGAGGAAACCCCCTAAATTTGGCCGAGACGAATGGGAAAAAATGAACCCCGAAATGAGTATATAATATTTCGAGCGCCACAGGTAGTGTGAGACGCTACCTATGGCCCCTGTTTCCAGAACCTCAAAATTCCCAGCGCCAGGGCTAGCGCCCCACGCTACCCTAGGCGCTAGTGATAGGAAATCTTTTCTATTTCGTACGGGTCAAGGTTATTTTGGCAATCACCACTTTCACACAAGATTTATTCAAGATTTTTTCCGAGGTACCAAACCTGAAAATCACTAATCACACATCGATTCAAGCCAAAGAAACTTATAAACTTCCGAATTCCAAATTCTACGTTCGATGCTGAAACCTATCAAATCAAGTCCGATTGACCTCAAATTTTGCATGCAAGTCATAAATGACATAACAGACATATCAAAATTTTCAGAACTGGATTTCGTCCCTGATATCAATAAATTCATCTCCCGGTCAAACTTCTAAACCTTTCATTTTCAACTTTCGCCATTTCAAGCCAAAATCAACTACGGGCTTCAAAATAAATATCCGGACACACTCCTAAGTCCAAAATCACCATACGGATCTATTGGAACTATCAAAACTCCATTCTGGAGTCGTTTGCACAAAAGTCAAACTCCGATCAACCATTTTCATTTAAGCTTCTAACATGAAATTTATTCTTCCGAACTAATCCTGAAACATCAAAACTGACAATCTACACACGTCATAATAAATCATATGAAGTTATTCAAGACTTCAAATTGTTGAAGAGCGTAAATGTTCAAAACGACAAGTCGGGTCGTTACACCGACCAATATTTTATGTATTGTTATTGTGTTCTAAAATGTATTTGATGCCTATCTTATGTATTTTTACAATGTATCAAGTTGTTTATTTGATGTATATTTTTTATTTGAGCATATATACCTTAAATATATACAGTGTATTTTTATAACCTAGTATCTAGGATCCGGTATTTTTTACCTTATATAATACTCTTATGTGTTTTAAATTATATTTATTTAAATTTAAATATGTATAAAATGTATACGTATGGTATCATCAAGGCATATAAAATATATACTCAAAGCAATTTCCACTGTGAAACACACAAAAAAGTGATAAAATTATTCCAGTATTATTACATGTATCATACTTGCAAATTATGTGTAAGATATAAATGTTAATTCCAACAATTTTAAATTATGTTAGTTAGTATACAATAATTGGTATATTCATGGTATGTGTAAGATATAAAATATTTATACTAGAATATACCATAAATGTTTTTTTCTAATAAAAAACTTGTGCATATATCCACTTATCCAGTATATATATTTAATATATTTGTAAAATATCTACAGTATAAAACTTAGTATATACTATCATTAAAGATTTAAATATTCAAACATGAAAAAAAAAAACATAAACCAAAAAAATATAAACTAAGGAATCAGTTGGGTTGGGATTAAAGAAGAGATGCTTAGGAGATAAATAAGGAACAAATCCTTAAGTTAATACGCTGCATGATTTTAGGCATATGATTAGGGTTACAGTTTTGGTTGGGATCTGCTATATAAGGAAATATTTTATGGCTACTATTGATATACTAACTTTGCCGCTAGAAATATGTATTATACTAAGTTTGTTTTCTTTTCTCTCAAGATTAGTATAGTGGGGCCCACGTATCTTATACAAATTACAATGTATAGTACAATAACTTCTTTTTTTCTTGGTAAGAGCATGAAAAAGTAAGATTCAATTTTGCATAAGTCGTGAGTTTTAGAAGAAAAAAAAAACATCCTTTAACTGTACCTAAAACGGAAGGTACATCCTTATATTAGCACGTTTAACAAAAAACATCTTTAAAATATTTAAGAAGTTGAAAATTCTTAAAATTTATTTACATAGTGACATCAAGAGTTGAAATACATGTAAAGTAGTACGAATCTACTCTGTTATAATTCTTGACATCAGCTGATTGAAAAAGCACATTCTAGTCGCAGCAAAATCAAATCATTTTGCATGTGGAAAAATGATACTGTATAACCGCTCTTAAAATAATAGCTTAAATATATATATATTTATATATATATATATATATATATATATATATATATATATATATATATAGATAGATATATATATAAATTATATATATTTTTCTCGGCTACCGAATGTAAATAGTTTCTGACGCGAACTAAAAGTAAAAAAAACCTGAATTTGACAACTGCTTTGACAAGTCCAATAGTAGCCCATCGAAGCACTTGAATGCTCATTTTGTAGACAACGAGCGAGCTATAACCACCTACTGGATCAAGATGAAAAAGGAGCAAGTGGAACAAGTCCAAATCAATTGAATGGAGATGAAGCTGTATGATGTTTGTACTTCCGAAACCTCTATCTTACTTGAAGCCAATAGGAGCCTCTAACAACCAAAAAAAAAAAAAAAAAAAAAAAAGACTGTTTCCGATAGACCCCAATAAGAGCCTCTATGGAAGCATTATATTTAGTCGAAACAATAGAGAATGATGGAATATATAATAACACATCAATTTGCTCTAAGTAATTCAAGAATAGGACTAAATAACAATGCTAGTTTATTCACAAGCATTAGTCTCTTCCCTCCCAACTTAAAGAACCCAAGCATCCTAGCAAAGCTACAAAATTACCAAAAGACTGCTCTTTATATGGAATTGACAAGTTATTGGTACAACAAGGCTTCCACAGTCTGCTTTACAAAATTGCTGTCTTCAAGCTGCAACTGTATTTGCCTCAGATATATGATCCTCAACCTTGTCAAAATTGAAGCTCTTAGCAACGTCAAAGAAGTGCGCTACAGCTTCTTCTGGCGTACCAACGAGCACACCATGGCCAAGATTGAGGATATGACCCCTGGTCCCTGCACTCTTGACAACCCTGCCCAAGAAAACTAGTCAGATTTCTTCCCGGAACTAGAAAACTTGAGATATTGAATTCAAAACCAACCACCTCCCTCCTATGAATGATTAAACTAAGAACAATACTTTTCTCAACAACAACAACATACCCAGTATTATCCCACACCATGAGGTCTGGGGAGGTTAGTGTGTACGCAGACCTTACCGCTACCTTGTAAGGATAGATAGGCAAGAAGAACAATACTTTCCTCATAATGTATAAAATATGAAACCATGATTGTAACATTCTACACACATATATTTTTATTTTTTTTATAACCAAGAAATACCCCAGAGCTAGTGGAGTGTGGTACGTAACTCAGTGGATAATGAGCCCGCCTTCTACCCTTCTCCACTTACACGATTGTCCTTTATCATGCCAAGTAACGAAAGAATTGAAATCTAGAAAGAATTAATGTGTGTATGCTATATAAATAGACCAAAGCCCTGCGGGTCATTCAACACCGCAGATTAATATCATCATTTTAAAATCATTCTAATTAACATGCAGTTCTAGACATGTCGTACAAGTAAAATAGTCTTTAGCTATTACCCATAGGGTATGTACATATGAGAGTAATCATAACTGTTAATGTGCTTAGCACAGTCATGCAAGTTAGTAGATATAAAGAAAGGCACTGATTCTAGTCTTCATAATTTGTACCGAAGTCAAAGATCTTCAGCAACAATCTGGCACCACTTTTAACCAAGTAGCAGTTGGTCATGCACATAAATGAATCAATCAATTATTACAACACGTGTAAGCATTAGTTCCCGAGGACGTTATGCACAATGTACTCCCTTTGCCCCGTTCCAATTGACATGCTTTCTATTTTTATCAGTTCAGAAATATGCCATCTTTTCTAAAAACCAAACCTACAATCTTCAAAATTCAAATTATCAATCACATTATTATGCCCTTTTCACGTCTTCCAGCTATTACCTTAAATAAACTCAAATATCATAACTCATTCAAACTTTGTTTTCTCAACTTCCATCAGTCACTTGGATAAAGGAAGCATATCTTTGGAGGTTTTATGTCCCCATTAAGTTCCGAACTTATTAAGTAAGCAACGACTACAGTTTAAGGTTCAGTTATGCAACAAACCTTTCAATTTCATCTGTCAATGAAGGAAGAGGACAAAATAAGCTAGCGGGATCAACATTCCCCTGTATACCGATATCAGTTCCCAGTCGCTTCCTTCCATCTGCCATATCCACTGTCCAGTCAAGTCCAATTACATCAACTCCAGTTTCTTTCATCCGCTCAAGAAGTCCACCATTTCCATTAATGTAGAGAACAAGTGGTGTCTGTGGGCACTTTCTTTTAATTGTAGCTACTATCTGCATTCAAAACTCTGAGAGGTGTTCAAAAAGGAAGCAGAACGAAAGAGTTTTTACATAATGAGTAATAAAGCAATGACATTCTGACACAACCAACGGACTGTTAAAGCACTCAAAGAATCCTCCTCTAATCCACACATCCTCCATGATTTGTTACACTTATGGCCGTATTTATGAACCTTATTTCCGAGTCTAATCCACCAAATACTTTAAGGGGCTGTTTGGTTCAAGGGATTAGGAGGGCAGAAGGACAGTTGGTAGGTTCCCTGACTAACAAAACAAAATCTAGCTTACCTCATCAATATAAGGCTTTGACCAGCAGTCCCACATATGAGGTGGGAGTTGTCCACCCCATGAATCAAATATCTGGATGCAATGAGCTCCAGACTCCACTTGGAAAACAATATACTCAGCAATTGCTTTTGACAAATGAGATAAAAGAGCTCTCAATACATGTGGGGCGGTATGGCACATGTCCTTAATTGTCGTATATGTCCGAGTTGTACCTCCCTCAACTATGTAGGTAGCAATTGTCCAAGGTGCTCCAACAAAACCCAAAACTGCAGCTTGCTCTCCAACCTGGCATTTTGGGGGAGGGGAATAAGTCCCTTAGCTTTTATTACTTTTCTCATTAAACTTTACACCAAGCCTATAAATTCAGATATCATAGTAAATATCCTATCAGCAAAAATAGCATGGGATTAACAAAGATACCTCTTTCCGCAAAATCCTAAGAGAGTCTCCCACAAATTGTAGTTTCTCCAGGTCAATGGAGTGCAATGCTTTCAATCCCTCTTCGGAACGAATGGGAGACTGAATGACTGGGCCTCTCACGTCTTCGATGTCAAATTGGACGCCAAATGCGGGTAAAGGGGTAAGTATGTCCGAAAAGATGATAACTCCATCAGGATGAAAAGCTTCCCATGGCTGCAAAGAAATTTCCACGATGAGATCAGTTGTCTCTGATCTCTCTCTGAAGGATGGATGTTTCTCTGCAAGCTTTCTGTAAACAGCCATATACCTTCCCGCTTGACGCATCATCCATGCAGGCGGACGACTCACCCGTTCTCTTCTTGCAGCCTTCACTAAAAGTGGATCTGAAACACATACATTTGGAAGCACAAAGTTGAGTGCCCCACAACGAATCTGGAAGATGAGCTGAAGCAAAGTGCCACAAAAACTTAACAGCTCGACCTACCCCTACCCCCCAAGCGCAAAGGAGGAGCGAGCTTGTAGGCCTGTAAACACCATGCACGCTATAGGGGAAAAAGGAATCAAATCTACTATGCAATATTTGGACGTGATGAGACCAAGTAAATCAATAGCAACATGGTTCCACTATTTTTAACCTTCTTAACAAAAAAATATACAGCAACAAGGTTCAACTACGAGGAATTAACACCTTGAGTCAAGGGAGCACCCTTTTAAGTTTATCTCTTTTCTTCTTTGTTTTCTTTTATCACAATGTTGTTCGAGTCAGCTTTTGCGCACCTCAACTATTCCGTCGGGTACTTGCTACTTCCCACCAACACAGATACCGGATAACTCTGTCCACTAAGGCTTAATTAGATGTGAAGAAATCCCTCGTTTTTTTGTCTCTGTGAATCCTGATCTCCAAGATTTAAACCCCACTCTGTTGACCACCACACACTTGGGTGCACACCTTTTTAAGTTTATTACACTGTTTCCTTATTATTATTATTTTGATAAGGTAGGTTAAATTTATTGAAGAAGGTACAAAGTTTATCAAGAAAAAGAGAAATTAATTACAACTCCGAAGACACTTCCTTCAAGATTACGACCTCAACAAAATATAATCTAATATTCATACCAGAGGAACAATATTGAATATTCATACCAGATGAACAATCATGAGCTAGTATCCAGAGGGATAAAACAAGTTATATCAATGTTTTTCACGGAAGAGTCTGCTAATATATTACCTATTCGATAAGAAGGTACTAATATGAAATAATCAGTATACATGTCATAGTGATCAAGATATAATTGTAAAGGTACTCTATAGTTTTTACACCAAGTTTCAAGAGTGATGAAAGTATTTGAGAAAATGTAATGCTACCAAAATGATCAAATTGATATTTCCTAAGATGGTAAATCCGGCAGACTGACACAATACAAACAAACCCCTCAAACCCCAGTCATAGGCACACAAAGAAACATAATACAAAATAGAAAGTATTCAATGTTCCATAGTGAATCAACAGCAACACCACCTCACTCCCAAATAAGTTGTGGCTGGCTATATGTATCCCCACTGACTATGTACCCCATTTAAATTCATTTCAAGCCAATACTACACAAAATAAAAATAAAAATAAAAATGAAAAGTACTAAAATTCGCTATATTTCTTCTGGCATAAGAATCTCTAATAGGGCTAAAAGATTCCTCGAAAGCATAACATGACTAAAATATGTTCCCAACAAAAACAAAACTCCGTTCACGACTAAAAAAGTTGCAGCTTGCGTGTTACAATTATTTTAAGACAATTGAACAAACGTGATCCATCTTCTAACAACTTCGCTACCTTTTCACCTTTTTCATAGAGTAAGCAATAGGGTAGTATGATCGTGCGCGCACAAATTGGACTAAAGTAGTTTAAGGCTTGAGCTCGAGGAAGCTTGATTCTGCACAAAGCTCTTTCTTTATTCCGTTCCATTCATCAAACACGATACACAATTCCATCCACCTTTAGGTACATTTGGTAAGATACAAGATCCTGATTTACTCTATATCAAACCAGAACCATACTTTACTATGTGCGAGGACCTTAGCAAAATTTATACCAAATAGTCAACAAATGTTACTCCCTCCATCCTATTTTACATGACACAATTACTATTTACATAGTCAATAGGTTCTCTTTGACTACCATTTTTCAAATATCTTTTAAATATTATAAAAAATTATGATTTATAGTAGTATCTTTATGTAGTTACAAAATATGTAAATTTTATTTAAAAATTACGGAATCATGCCTGAATTCACACAGAAAATTAGATACTTTCGCCCTAGTACACCTTTCCCCATCATTTATTTTGGTACAGATAGTAGCAGAGCCGGGAATTCATATAAGGGGATTCAAAAAAAAAATTACTAGAATGTCACGTCTAGGATTTGAACCTAGTATTTAAAGAAAATTTTCAACCACCTTTACTATTGCACCAGAATATTCTATCAAGGGATTCAACAGTCTTTTACATAACAAAAAAAAAACATTTTTTCCTATTTACACAATGTAATTTTTCGGCAAAGGTGATTCAATTGAACCCAAGCTGAGTTCTTATAAAAATTCAGCTTGTTTCAGCAACGTAAAGAAAATGTACTAGTATATCAAGAATAAAAATACATGAAAAAGGAAAAAGTCAACTACAGGGGTTAAAGAGATATACCAGAGGAAGAAGAAGAGGAGCAAGCCCGAAAGACTTTACTAGAATTGAGCTTCGTGGGTTTAGTAAAAACCCCATTTGACCCATTTGAAGTAAACCCTAATTGCACAAACCAGCTTGAAGATGATTTCCAGCTTAGTCCAAGATTGCAATAATTACTACTACATCCACTGCAAAAAAAACCCAGAAATGCAAAAAATTAAAATTATGTACAGAGAAAGGATTGACTGAAAGAGCGAATTACAGAGAAGTGGAAATGTGCAAAAAGGGACGAGTAAAAGCACAGACCTCGTTGTTGTTAAAGGAGAGAAAGCCATGGCTAAAGAGAGTGAGAAGCGGATGTTTTCTCCCTCTCCTTATCTTTCTTTTTTTCCTACCGAATCTCACCCTTTTTAAACTGGCTAACTGCCAAAAAAGGCCAAAAAAGAAACAGGTTTTAAGTGCAATGGTTAAAACTTAAATAAATAAAAAAACAATGGTTAAGGTATTTAATTGTTAGTATATATATTAGAAGTAATACATAACAAATACTATAAATTACTAAATTTATTGATATTTAAAAGTATTTGAAAAACAATAATTAAAGTGAAACAATAATCACTATCCAAGATTGAGTAACTTCGTCCAACTTTTTACGTTAAAATTTTGGTCGAATATGACATCTATCGATTAGAAAAAAGTCTCATTTTTAACCTTGATCCCTAACAGAAATTGAATTTGAGAGTAACTTTAGAACATAGTTTAAAGTTGAATTATAAATTTAAACTCTTTTTCTAGAATAATTTGGACACGTGGAGTCTACCCATTTCATTCTGGAACTCTATTAATATTAAGGCAAATATGAGACGATTTGTCGATGGCAAGGATATGAATGAACTAAAAGTATAATGTATGACAAAATTAAATAATTTCGAATAATATAGGTATAAATTTGAACTTTTTCCTTTAAATAGAAAAACTGTTTAATTTCCAAAAGAGCAATAAAACTATACGAACCAAGACAGATAAGATATACTTATGTTTCATTGACCAAGAAGAAAAATGGTAAAAAGGGGATGGAAATTCATTTGAGTCTTTTAAGTTCTACCTAATTGTTAATCATATACTTAACCTTCCACTTTTTTATGCTTACCGTTCCACTTTCACTGTCTTAGTATGTTAATCGTTAATTAAGGGCTCGTTTGGTACGAGGGATAAGGAATAATTAATCGCGGAATTAAATTTGAGATAGTTTATCTCATATTTGGTTGGAATAAAATCGCGAGGATTAATTATCTCGGAATTGTAGTATTTTTTATCCTTATGGGAGGGTGGGATAACTAATCCCGGGGTAATTAATCATGGGATAACTTGTTTCCCAACCAAACAACCCATAGGTGAATATAAAAGCTTGCAGTTCTAAACTCAATAAAAGTAGAGGGTTGCGGTAGGTTGATAACCAACGACAGAACTGTCTAACTATGATTAGTTCTCTGATTATTAAATTCAGATATAAATAGAGCTAAATAGGTATAGTATATTTATATAGCCGACCTCAACTAACTTGATATAGAGATATTATCAAAGTGCAATGAAATAATAACTGTTGAAGTATTCTGAATATCAACTACTTATTAAAGGAAGTCCTTTTCAGAACTAACAAAATCCAGACTCTTTTCAAACTCAAGTTGAAATTTAGACCACACTTGAATCAAAGTTGATCCATGGGAAAAACTGATCTTTTCATTCTGAACATCAAATTACAAATCACACTTGCTCCCACTAGATCAAGATTTGGCAAGTTTCTAAAACAATACCTTATTATCTGTACCTTCCCTATTTTTCAACAGAATATAGCTTCAAGCTAAAGAAAAGATACAACCACAACAACATATCCGGTGTGACCCCACAAGTGGGGTCTGGAAAGGGTGGAGTATACACAGACCTTATCCCTACCTTTATGGGATAGAGAAGATAAAGTCCCAAAATATAGCATTTGATGCTTCTCAGCGAGACGCATTTTCGTTTGAACCAATAGGAAGAGAAAGGAAGTATAGTTTCTCAAATACCAAGCATCCAATGTCACGGGTTCGAGCCGTGGAATCAGCCACTGATGTTTGCATCAAGGTAGGCTGCCTAGATTACACCCCTTGGAGTGCGGCCCTTTCCCCTAACCCTGCGTGAATGTGGGTTGCTTCATGCGCCGGCCTGCCCCTACCAAGCAGCCAATGAAATTATGCTCGAAATGCCAAATCATTGATGCTTAAGGCGATTTTTCTCATGAACATATAGCTGTAGATAGAAAACACAAACACAAGTTGCTTTACACAAATCTTCAACCTCCTCCCGTCCCTCCCTAAAACCAATGGAGTGGCAGTAGAAGGGTGAACAAAAGGAAGAATTCGTAATTCTAGTCTTTCTCATGGAGTAGCTACCATCACCGGAAAAGGAGCAAAAGAGAAAACACCAAAAAGGAAGGGATCTAAATATTTACCAGCATGGTTAACCCTGTAAACTTTGACAAAGATGCAAAATTTCCCTGTGTTTAAAGAAAGAGACACAACAAAAGATAAATAGGCAAAAAAGTGAAATTTCCGAGACCCATAAACAGTTAGCAAAACAGCAAATATTAACAAAATAAAGAAGTTAAACAAGTGCTAGAATAAGAGAAACATTGCAGTAGTTCATTTGCATCATAATTAGAAGACCATGACAGTTGCCAACTTCGATCATAACAGTCAACGTAGAGGAACTCCAGCGGCAAAGGAGTGAAAGATAATCGCATGGAACAAAGTCAGTTACCGACATTATTATCACCAAGATGAGATTGCAGAAAGACCCCTCAAAGGAAAGTGAGACCTGGTACTTTTGCTGCAGCTATTGCTCACTTTATCGTAAAGTATTGTGTAATTTGAGCTGCTTATGTTCCTCGAGTAGCACAACGAATCTTTCTTATATTTATATACTTGTTGAGTACTCCCAATTCCTTTGACTACTAACTGGCCTTTTACTAGCATATAACCCTGCGCTTTTTGCAAATTCTTAACAGAGCTGGCCGATGATCTATACTCTAAATCTTTTACCCTCTTTTCATCAGATCCCAATGTCAAGTTTGATATCGAGGCATAGCTTTCGTTTCCTTGATCCACATTGTCAGTATACCACTGAAATACATACTTTTTGAAGGACTTAAGCGAGTGAACAGAAGAAGATGGTGTCGTAGCATAGACAGTGTCATTAGAATCAATTATCTGATCCACTATTTGCAAGTTTCCTTCATTTCCCATTACCATATAGCTGCTATAACTTAAACGTTGAGACGACTTAGTAGTGATTGTTCCATAAGACGATTTTACCCATCCGGTCAATGTGATGGACCGACTAGCATTCGTAATAAAGGATCCATCAAAACCTGTAAAATTACTCAGCAGCAAAAACCAAAGGGGTGAGTAACTGTACTTCAACAACTTCCCTTCTGTTTTTGTACTTCTCCCATCCAACCAAAGATGCAAATTTGCATCAACATACCACACATTCAGAGCATTTGTGACACGAAACGAAATCTCGTGACCATTTCCATCTAAAATTTTTCCTAACAACGGTGTAATTTCAATGTCGTAAGAAGGAAGATCAAACGAGCCAATTCCACTAATCGGTCTCCAAAAGAGGGGATTTGCACCCCCAGTATAAATCACAGTAAAAGGCCAAACTGCACCAACTATCATATCATCCAAACTAACTAACACCTCTCTAAAAGCTCCATTTCCCGGGATAGTAAGATTATTTGATTTTATATACTCATTAGGTGGATTTGCATACCAAGATTCATCATTCTCATGAAATGAAACATAAACTTCCAATACTGCCCTATACACATTTTGAGGAATCTTGAATTCCTTTGACTTTGCATCTGTTGAATTTTCAATCTCAAACCACAAACCATCATTTAACTTCAGATTTCTTGAAATGGGTATAATCAAATCAGCCCCAGAATCAAAGTTACCCAATTTCAGCTCATTATAGAAGTGAACAAAAATTTTTACATGGTAAACTCCAGTATAGGTGCTATCAACAATATTTCCAAGATAAACAGCAAGTGTTTGATTTTTCATAAGTAAAGAATAATACCTAGTAATATCCTTTTTCACTGTCCAAAAAATCCCAGTAGCAGTTGGTTCAGCAGTACAGCTTCTGAGAATCTCAACACCACTAAGCCAAACACCAAAAATTCTATCAAATTGCCTTCCTTTACAAGTTGCTTGCCATTCTAGTACAATCTTGGAAAATTTCTGAGATGGGCAATTTAAAGGGGGTGTGTAATTTGCAAGAATTGGTGGTTTCCCATAAGTGAAACCAAAGTCATGTTCAAGAATTAAGTGTGAACAACGTTTGGTTTTGGGTAGTTTTATAGGTTTTGTCACTTCAAAAAAAGTTGTTGGAGTGGAATTATTTGGTAAAGAATTTAGCTGAGTGATGAGTTGTGGTCTAAAGAGAGAAGAAGTGTGGAGATTTGCTGTGGAAAAAAAGGGTTGTTGGAGTAGCAAGAAATAAGCTAAGAAAATTAAAGAAATAGCCATTGATGGTAGTTTTGAGCATAAGCAGGTGGATATAGTGTAGATGTAAGAGTAAAGAATGAAGTATTAAACAATGAAGTCATTTTCTGGTTTGCTTTGTTGCTATGATTGCCTTGAGATTCACAACTTTGTTAGTTGTTTAGTTGCTAGAAAAATATAGTTACTCCATTTCAATTTATATAAAATACTTTCGTTTCAAAAGAATGACATACCGTTGGAAAAGTTACATTATATTGGTGGAGCTGAATTATGACTCTATTTTTGACTCATTTTAAAGCAAACTTTAAGAGAATGGGATCATGACTCATTTATTAACTTAACCCGTTATTTTGCTACCTTACACATAAATAATAGTCAGTGATATAGTCAGATATATTGAAGGGTGGTCAATCAAATATCTTTCATCAAAATATTATACAGTGTATATAAGTTAAAATTTATTTTTTATATGCATATATTAAATTTTAAACAACCTTTGCGATATTACTAGATTCGCCACTGCAAATAGCAAAAAATAGAAAACCTAAGCAGACTTAAGAAAATACAAGTGTTATACTATAATCTACTTTTTGTTTTAACCTGCAATTATAAGTAATTTTATCTGTATTATACTTGCAAGTTTTAATTTGGGATTGAAATTTAATTATTGTTGTTAATTTGGGAAGAATATTCTTTAAAAAATCTTTTTTGCCAACCATTTTATTTATATTTTCATCATTTATCCATTTAAAATATTTTCTAAATTTCAAAGAGTGTTTAGATTCTTCTGAAAAATAATTTTCAGAAAATATTTCAAAGCTTATTCCAAACACAAAAAATGTAAAAACATGTCATAACAGCGGAAAAATACAAAACAGGCATAAGTAAAATAAATAACCCCATAATAACGCAAAACCCATCCGGTTCCCTTTTCAGTTCCCGGCGGCCATTTCCTTCGCCGGAACCCTTGAATTCTCCGGCGATTATTCTCTACCGTTTATCACAATAGCAGTTCAAAATGTCACGTTTTCCAACTGATCGATACGATGAACAAAGACTAATTCAAGAAGTTCTCTACCTCCATTCTCTTTGGCATCAAGGTCCTCCTCAACCCCACCCCCACCCCTACCTCCCTATCCCAACCCCTACCCCAACACCAACCCCAGTGAGTCTACAACCCTCCAGTTCAACCCAATTTAAGAAACAGAAGAAAAAATCCAAAAGGCTCAAAGAAACAATTACAGATTCTGGTATTGAATGGCCTTGTCCCAAAACCCCAACTGAAACCCCTCTAGTAACGGATTCGGGTTGGCCCACTTTCAAAACCCAGTTAAATGCCCAACCCCATTTGCCTACTTCCCAAGAACTGGCACATTTCGCCTCGAACCAAGCCCATCAACATGCTTTGAAAGCTGTATCTGAATACTTAAAGGGTTCAACCAATGATGAGGATGATGATAATGATAGTGAAAATGATGATGAGGCTGATGAGGGGGATAAAGATTACAACTTTTTCGCGAAATTGTTTAGGGAAGATGGTGTATTGAGAGAGTACTATGAGAAGAACAAAGAGAATGGTGGGGAATTTAGTTGTCTTGTGTGTTGTGGGGTTGGTAAGAAAGGGTGGATGAAGAGGTTTAAGGATTGTGTGGCTCTTGTTCAGCATTCTATTACTTTAGCCAACATGAACACGAGACGAGCTCATAGGGCTTATGGTCAGGTCATTTGCCAAGTTCTTGGATGGGATATTAATAGGCTTCCGTCGATTGTTTTATCTGCAGGTGATAATAAGACTAGTGAATCTTCTGATAAACCGGTCGAAGCTCAGGTAATTTACTGTTATTCCATTTGGTTTGAACTCATTACCAATTGGAATCAAGGCATAATCGTTGTTGTTATAGTTTGTGTTATGTAATATATGGATGAGAGTGAATAGAGAATCTTTAGTTTATAGAACCCCTAATTGGTCTTTATATGTATTTGGAATGAAATAGATGTTCTCACTTTTACTGTAGGTATTGACATGAAATGAGGTTAAGTGGAGTAACATGATTAGTGAGGATTCATATAGCCGACGCCAACGTGTTTAGCATTGTGGCATAGTAGTTGTAGTTGTTGCATGTACTGGAATGAGATGTGCCCCAAAAAGAGTGGAACATATAAATAATTCATATTGTCTACCCAAGTAATTGAGTTTAATTGATTGAATGATAGTCATCACCAATTGACAGTGGAGGATTCATTAGTTCTTGAGCCTGAATGTTACGATGCTGAATATGTTGAGAGTTCAGATCATTTTCAGGAAGATAGTTCTTTGGTGGTTCTTTTTCTTTGGGTAAGGGTGGGGTGTGGGGGGAGGCCAGAACAAGGAAATAGAATCATAACAAATTTCTTTTATAGTCTCAGTTTACATTTATTAGTTAATATCACTGTGGTCAAGTTTCTGACGTGATTAAACCATGAAGGTATAAGCTCAAAACCATTATAGTTAGTATTGACGTAGCCAAGTGAAGCAGCATACTGGCTGTTCAAATTGTTGCATTGCCTCATAAATTGAATGTGTAAACATTTTAAAATATTGCAGGGGAATGAGAATGGTGGTGGTAAAAATGGTTTGAATGGTCAAAGCAATACCACAGATACTGTAAATGTTGGCAGCGACGAATTATCTCAGCTAAAAGAGTCTTTCAGTACTGAAAACCAGCAAGAAAATGGTGGTGGCTCCACAGCGTTAGAGGTTAGTCTCGTGCAGCTTCTATATGCTTGGTTAGATACCATACTAAATTTGACAGTATTGGAGGAGATTATGTCAGTTGTAGCTAACTTGTATTCTTTCTTTAGCACAAATCCTTCAATGAAGCCAGTGTCAGTAGTGGTATTCCTGAAACAGCAAAAGACAATGCAGAGGGTGCATCTTGTCTGGTAAGGGTTTCGGTCTGGTATTTCTTCATAGAAAGTTTGTTCCGTGAAATCTATTTCTAGGTTGTCTTCCTTATTTATGTTGCACTTCTGAGATGAATAATTTGTGAACTACCACTTTGTTGTGAGCATCTCTCCCGGTAACTCAGTATATCAAGTGTTAATATTTTAGAAACATGTTGTTTAACTAATATTTTAAAAACAATTCCAATATAAGTTAGATCTGTGGATTAGAGATAGCTCATCACAAAAACTAGTCAATCCTAGTCAAGATTCTGGAGGTGGGTGACTTGCGAGTGTGATGTGAGAAAGAGGTTTGGTTCTACAACCTGGTTAGCAGTCCACAGTGAATAGGCCTTTTCTAAAGTTAGACCTGTAGGCTGTCAATGATAAATAGCTCACCACAAAAAAGGAGTCAATTCTAGAAAAGATTTTGGAGTTAGGTGGCCGGTGAATATGGTTGTGAGGAGAGGTTTGCTTCTTGGACCTTGTTAGCTATCCACAAATCCAATTCACAACCCTATTTTCCCACCGCTGAAGACTTGGCCCATTTCGCTGGCGAAGCATGCCCATCAACAAGTTTTAAAGGCTGTATCTGAATAATTGAGTACTCAAAAAATGCTGAGGACAATGATGATACTGAAAATGTTGATGAGTATGTGAGGGAGGTGGATGAAGGGTGTCAAGATTAAACCTTCTTGTGAATTTTTTTTGCGGAGGATGGTGCATTGAGTGAGTGCTACCACAAGAACAGTGATATTGCGGAATTTGGTTGTCTTGTGTGTTGTGGGGTAGAAAAGCTGGAGGAAGAGGTTTAAGGATAGTGTGGCTCTTGTTCAGCATTCAAATGCTAAACCAACACGAACAAAAGGCGGACACATAGCGCTATGGTCAAGTCATTTGTGAAATTCTTGTATGGGACATTAATAAGCTTCCGTCCATTGTTTTATCTGCAGGTTATAAGCTTTATGAATCTTCTGATAAATCGTGAAGGCTCTAAAATACCCCTAGAGGGGGATAAGGCTAAGCGGAGCGAAAAGGGTCTTCATGAGATAGGAAAAATGAAAATTATTTTTCCCACACGAAGTTTGTGAATAAGTGATTGTCTGATAATTCAGGTTGTTTACTGATATGCAATTGAGGTTTAATTGGACATAGTCATCACCAATTGGGATTACGGCATAATTGTTGTTGTTATAGCTACATGAGGTCTTGTAGGGTATAAGTGTGACTAGAGAACCCCTAATTTGTCTTTATATGCATTGGAATAAAATGTGCCTGGATGTCAAGATGCTGACAATGTTGAGAGTTTAGACCATTTTCATAAAGAGAGTCTTTGGTGGTTTTTTTTTATTGTTTTTTTTTCTTTTGGTTTTGGTTTTGGGGGGGGGGGGGAAGGAAACATGGTTATAACAAACCCTATTACATAAATAAGTTAACATCATTGTGGTCAAGTTGCCGACGTGATTGACGATGAAGGTATAAGCTCAAAACCATTATAGTTCGTATTGATTCGGCCAAGCAAACTGGCATACTGGCTGTTCATGTTATCGCGTTGCCTCATAAAATGAATCTGCAAGCATTTCGAAATATTGCAGGGGGATGAGAATGATGGTGCTATAAATGGTTTGAGTGGTCAAAGCAATACCACAGATACTGTAAATGTTGGCAGCAACGAATTATCTCAGCGAAAAGAGTCTTTCAGTACTGAAAACCAGCAAGAAAATGGTGGTCGTTCCACAGCATTAGAGGTTAGTTTTCTGCAGCTTCTATATACTTGGTCAGATACCTTACAAATTTGACAGAATTAGATGCACTTATGTTAGTGGCAGCTGATGTGTATTTTGTCTTTAGCAGAATCCTCCGATTGAAGCCAGTGCTACTAGAAGCTTGGAAGATGTTAGCATCGGTATACTGGAAACAGCAAAGGGGAATGCCGAGGGTGCATCCAATTGTCAGGTAAGGCTTTTGGTCAGGCACTTCTTCATAGAAAGTCTGTTCCATATTTATGTTGCGGTTTTCAGATGAATAATTTGTGAACTGCCACTTTTGTTGTGTGTATCTGTTGCAGAAACTCAGTTTTTCCATCTTTTAATAGTATCTGATAAGCATGTACTTAACTACTTATAAAAAGTTACTAAATAGGCATACAATTCTTTTTTTCAGTATGAATTTCTCACTTCCTCTGGTTTGTACTCTCCCAGTTGTATATCGCTATTCGCTACTAGTTCCCTTTTACCCTCTTAGACTTCTAACAAATCCATATAATTTCACTACTTTTTATCTGAAACATGGATAATTTATCTCATACAGGAACCGTTGCAAGAGGAAACGAATGCTGCAGAGGGAGAAAGTACTTAAAAAGGATGATGTTTCTAAAGAGACAACTACCATTAGTGACAACAATCGTCGAGAACTCTGAGATTGCAAGGTGAAATGGTTTATGCGTTTGATAGAGAATGATTGTTAGATGAATGAGGAACAACTTTATCTTTAGGTTAGTGATCTAGGTAAACCAGTTTGTTTAAGAAGACAAAATTACTGTTAATGAGATGATACCTTGATATTTCTCTTTATTGTGGAACTGAAATTATGTAAAGGACTATGAAGCCAAAGGAAAAAACCTGAGGATTTGTTCGCCTCTTGAGGGAGTAGAAACCGTCTCGCCTTATTGATGTAAAAATAACACGGGCTAGCCAGTTTTCGGATTGATAATTGAAAAATAGTCGGCGTTTGCAAAGTCATTGAAAGATAGCCACTATTTTGCTGCAACACGGAAAGTTTCAGCATAATATACTGGAGATTGGTGCACGTAAGGGTGGCAAGTGGGCCGGCCCCGGGCCTAAACGGGTCAAGTGGGCCGGTCCAAACGATCCCAAATTAAACGGGCCAAACGGTCCCGAGCTAAACGGCCTTTTTGTAGGGACCGGGACGGTTTGGTCCCGGGCTAAACGGTCCCGGCCCGCGGGCTAAATGGGCTAAATGGGCCCAACATATATTTTTTTTAAAAAAAATTAAATAGATATTAGAGACAAAAGGATATTAAAAAAAATATCTAAGGCAATGCTTTGTAAAATTTATTATAGAATTGTGACCTAAATTTTATTTAACATCCTAAATTTTAATATTCAATATTTAATATCGAATATATATAGTATATAAGATGTATATATAGTATATATATATATATATATAGAAGCTATATTCGATAAGATATATATACATCTTATATAGCTTATATACTATACACTTAGTATATATATACTTTTTAATAGTAACATGAAAGGACCAAAGTATTATACTTTTTAGCTGGTATAAATATGGAATGATAAAAGATCAAGTTTTAGCTCAACTGAGATTACAGTTTCAACTAATTTTCCACTCTTAGATATATTTATCCTCTTTATCGGCTAGCTACACCAGTAGCATAGCTAAATATAATGTCGCTTAAAATCACAGCAAAGAATTTGGCAGCCGGTGACCCCATTAGCCGTATTATATATAGTATAATACGATATAAGATTGTACATCTTTTATTTGGCTAATGGGGTTACCAACTACCAAATTCTATGCTGTGATTATAAAAGACATTATATTTAGCTATGCTACTAATGTAGCTAGCCGATAAAGAGGATAATATATCTAAGAGTGGGAAATGAGTTGAAACTGTAATCTGAGTTGAGCTAAAACTTGATCTTCTATCATTCCATATTTATACCAGCTAAAAAGTACCATACTTTGGTCATTTCATGTTACTACTAAAAAGTATATATATACTAAGTGTATAGTATATAAGCTATATAAGATGTACATATAGTATAGTATAGTATAATATATATATATATAGAGGTCAGACCGTTAGAGGTGGAGGTCAGCCAGTTAGAGGCCGTCACAGGGACACAGTTTAGAGTGGTGGGGCCCAGCCCGATTTTATGCTTTTCCAGCTAGGCCTGAGGCCGAGTCATCTGATGCTGTGATCATATGTATTATTCTAGTTTTCCATAGAGATGCTTCAGTTCTATTTGATCCAGGATCTACTTATTCCTATGTGTCTATCGAATATAGCTTATATATTATACACTTAGTAACAATAAAGTAAGCAATAGTAGCAATTATAGAAGAAAATTAGAGATAGATTGTGATAGATTGATGATTTTGTAAGAAAAATAAAAGAATGAGGGGTATTTATAGTTGAAAATAGGGAATATATAATTATAAAAAGTTTGGGGTTAAAACAAAGTTTAGGGGTTAAATGACTATTTTATAAATAGCCAACGACTATTTTTGACAACCCAACCGACCCACGAGACCGGCCAAGGCATACTAAAATCAGTAATCTTTTTTTTTAAATATAGCCGTTTGGCCCGCTAAGGGACCGGTCCGGTCCCGGGCCAGTCCCTGGCGAGCCAAATGGTCTCGGGCCTGGCTGGCGCAAAGCATAGCACCGGCCCACGAGACCGGCCCAGGCCCACTAAAATCGGGCCTAACGGTCCTGGTCCGTTTAGCCCGTTTGGCCCGCGGTCCCGGGCCTGGACCGGTCCACTTGCCAGCCTTAGGTGCACCTGTGTATGAACTTCTAGCATATTATGCTGGAACTCTAGCACACGGAAAGTTCCAGCATAATATACTGGAGATTGGAGCACCTGTGTATGAACTTCTATGCTGGAAGTTCACAAATAAAAAATTCGAACTCCAGTATATTATGCTGGAATATTTTTCGGATTTTGAACAGTTTTTTCATTCAGATTTATCTTTACATGAAACGTGGCTAAATTTCGATTACTTTTGAAACTGTGACTATTTTTTAATTACCACTTGTAAATCTGACTATTTTTGAATTTCACCCCTTATTGATAGCATTGGTCTCGGCCCTCGCTGGGCAAGTCCACTCTTCCTGCTGCTGTTCCGGGGAAAGAAGTCGAATTTGGGAAGGTGTGTGATTTGATCAATGAATATTCAATGTAGAATCGATTCACACCAATTCTTCTATTTTTTATGGAAAAAATACGGATTGAGGATTCGGGTCTTCTGATGGATCGATCAATCAATCAATTGCCCTTCAATCCTAAAGTAGTTGGGGTCGGTAATATAAGTTATCTTTAATTTTCCTTCCTACTCGAGTTTAAACATCTTAATCTTAATAAAACCAAATGGGGTTTAATCTATTTACCTAATCAAAGTTTAGTTATTGATTTATTTCTTCAAAATGAATTTTTACAACGAAAAAAATAATCTTGACGTACAAATCAATTAGTGTCTTAATTTTCCTATAATTATATGAATGGTGTCAAGTCAAATTAGACGGTCGGAAGTAGAAAGAAACCTCGCAACCAGAAAGTCCTTAAAGGCAACTACGAGAAGAAATTAAAGAAGTTGTTTGTAAATATAAGGTTTTGAGAGGTTGTTTGGTAAATATAATTTTTTAATAAAAATTAATTTTCTACAGAAATTTATTACTTCTTCTTAACAGATAAAAAAAATACTTTTACTCAAAAACATTTTTTGATGTTAGCCCAAAAAAATGCTTTTAACTTTTTAGAAATTATCTAGTATTCACGTCCAGATACACAGTCATCTTATTAT
Organism: Nicotiana tabacum; assembly: GCF_000715075.1. Taxonomy (NCBI): domain Eukaryota; kingdom Viridiplantae; phylum Streptophyta; class Magnoliopsida; order Solanales; family Solanaceae; genus Nicotiana; species Nicotiana tabacum. The sequence continues at coordinate 128,521,426 of NC_134091.1, forward strand.
CTTGTTGTTATTACTTTATTTCTTATTTATGGCTTCTACACTACCGTTTTTTCTTATTCATTATTGTTTCGCTCATGCATTCATTTAGCCGAGGGTTTATTAAAAATAATCTCTATAGCTCCACATGGTAGGATTAAAGATAAATATTACCCTCCACAAATTTCAGGTTACACGAGCATGTTATTGTTGTTTACTTAATTAAATGTGTGTTTTAATTCAAAAATCTTAATATTAATAAACACTGTTTCACAAATCAAATTTTACTTTTCGATATTTGTCTTCTAAACTAAATTTTTACTACTACTTCTAATCAAACTATTTTAATATACAATATCAAATTAGTTTCTTAATTTTTGATTATATGAATAGTGTCACGTCAAATTAGACGGCCGGGTTCCTATATAAGTCTTAAGAGAAGAAGCCAAAAAACAAAAAATCCAGCGACAGATTAGAGATATTTTCAAAGAAGAAAAAACGATGAGCGGAATAGCACAAGATTGGGAACCCGTCGTAATCCGGAAGAAAGCGCCTACCGCCGCCGCTCGCAAGGACGAGAAAGCCGTCAACGCCGCCCGTCGCTCCGGCGCTGAGATCGAAACTGTCAAAAAATGTACCTTATTTTTTCATCTCTCTTCTCTCTTAACACGCTTTCCTCTTCTTACCATTGCATAGTAGTAATACTTTTTGTAATAAGTGTTTGTTGAGCTGTTTTTGTAAAGTAAGATTTCTGAACTCATTTTTTCAAATTAAAAATCACTCTGACTATCCCTATCCCTAGCTCGTTTTGTATTGCTTGTTTCTCTGTCTCCTTTTTTTGGTATTCAGTGAATTGATAAGGAAAATTGGAGAATTCACCTCAACTAGTTTGAGACTGTAGTGTAGTTGTTGTTAGGTTGTGTTCATCTTATCATCTCTAGCTCTTTTCTTATTTTGTAAATAAGAAAACTTTGGAGGCTTTTAAAATGTGTCATTAACACTAATCTCGAAAGAGTCACTTCTAGCCAACAAACAAAAAAAGAAAAGAAAAAACTTGAGTCGCTTCAATAAAAGACTCAAAAGTCCCTTTTTAATTCAAGTACCCAACTAACTCAGCTATTTTGGAATTGAGGTGTAGTTGTAGTTGTAATCATTAGTCTGTTTCACAATTGGCTCAATTACTTGTTTTCATCTCTAACTCTTATTTTGTATTGCTTGATTTTCTCTCTTTTTTTCTGATAGTATGTGTATAACTTAATGGACATGGAGGATTCGTATAGCCGACTTCAACTAGTTTGGGATTAAGGTGTAATTGTAGTTGTTATTAGTCTGTGTGTAGCTATTTCTTGCAATTTTGTTACTTTAATTTGCCTACCTGTATAATGACGTGTGTATGCTACTTCTCTTTCTGTCCTTATTGAATGTTAGATTATCAGCTGATTTCTGCATATGTCAGTTTATCCATGATCAATTTGTTTCTTGTGCTTATGATTGCTAATGTCAGTTTATCTATGACTATAATCTGTATCAAAAATAGTTTTGATTATGCTAATCTTGGCGGTATTTTAGAATAAATGCTCTGCTTTAGGTGCATTTTATACTTAACGTGATCGATTTTTCCTGAATGTCAGTCGTTCAGACTACCTTTGCAAATACTAAACATGCATTTACTGCTTAAGTTTGTGTCGATTGACATTTATATCATTATCCCGGTGTGCTGGTAGAGTAAATTCTGTATTCAGAGTTTATTGTTCCAATATTTGCTACTAGGAAAACAGAAAGCAGGAAAAGTTAGAAAGTGGTAATATGTTAAAATCCTTTCAAGTATTTTTTTTTCTATAAAGAAATTCCTTTCAAATTATAACTGAAGTTGGCTAATTTCTTCATTTGAACGTTGAATTTGCCAACTGGAGCTCTCTTGGAATTCCTTCTCACTTGAGCAGTTCATGTCGTTTCTTATTATTATTAGAGTCTTATACCAGAATTGCACCTATATAAGTTTTGGTCTTATTTGACGTACTTTCATGTAAATTTCGAGATTGGTGAATTGCTAAAAGATAGAAACATCATTGTTAGCGGGGAAACTTCTGTAAACAAGGGTTCATTCAAGTGTGAACACAATTAACTGTTTGGAGTGTTCTCTTTCTGGCTTAGTTCTTCTTATTTTATTTTATTTTTTTGGCTCACTTATCAGTTGAAACATTCAGATGCTTTGTTCCCCCTTTACTGTTGTCAAGTCACATGTTCCTGCTTTTGTATCCTCATGGAATTTGCTTATAGTGATAAATTGTTCTCACGATACCTATATTGTGATGCAGCTAATGCGGGCTCAAACAAGGCTGCCTCAAGTAGTACATCTTTGAACACCAGGAAGCTTGATGAAGACACTGAGAATTTGTCTCGTAAGTTTGAACTACTCCTTTTACGACATAACTAGAGAAACTACTAGGGGATAACTACCATGCTTAATTGCTGATATATCTGTGAGTAAAAGGCATAGTTACTTCTCAATTGCTCTGATGTCTGGCATGGGTGCATTATCTTCCTTTTGAAATACTTAAGGAGCATACGTTTCCCAAAGCACAGTGTGTACCCCTTCTGCATTTGAAATTTTCAATGATTTCTAATGGTCTCTTAAGTCAATTGAGGAAATAATGCACACTGACATCCTTTGGTTGCTCTCTCTGCATCAACCTCACTTTAGAGACAGGGCTAGTTCACAATCTATATAATAAATAAAACAAAGAAGGAAGAATAAATTAATTCATTATTCATTTCTATGATGTTTCTCCTGAGCATAGTGTTTAACGATGTATTTGTTTCTCCTGTTTTCTTTTTTATTTCCTTTGTTACCTTTCTTAAATCTACTTTCTCCCCCCCCCCCCCCCAACCCCCACAAACACACACACACACAGAGTGTTGCAGTTATGCCTACGTTTTACAGTTATTTTGTCCCTAGAGCACCGCAATACCATTCTCCTTTGAAAGCGTCCGTTGATAGCTTGATTTATGTTTTTAGATGAAAAGGTACCAACTGAACTCAAGAAAGCCATTATGCAAGCACGACAAGACAAGAAGCTGACTCAGGCTCAACTTGCTCAAGTATGCCTCTTTGTCTCACTTTTGACTCCATCCCCAAAAAAGGAAAAAGAAAAAATTGACACAGACAGAGAAGATTGTCCATTTGTTGCAAAATAAATCTGATAAGTACTTCCTTGTTTTGCAGTTGATAAATGAGAAGCCACAGATCATCCAAGAATATGAGTCTGGAAAGGCAATTCCAAACCAGCAGATTATCTCTAAACTGGAGAGAGCTCTTGGAGCGAAACTTCGAGGAAAGAAATAAAGCGTAGTGGCACAAGTGAACCTTATGGATTCTCACTGTCTGGTTGAATCCAAGATGTGGTCATGTACATGAACTTTTCTTTAATCACTGCGTTGCTTATCGTTGTGCCTGGATTCATGAATATGGTTGTTGAATGAGCTGTTTCTTCAGTGAAAATTTGAAGTTCCTCTTGTACGGATTTCTTTTCTGCTTTAGTTCCTGACCACTTTATTGGATTACTCTATCATTCAAATGAGCTCTTCTTTTTTGCAAAATTATTTGAGGTTACACTTCCGAAAATGGGAGTTTGTTCTCTCTATAATCAACTCTACATAAGAGTTGATGTTCATGCCTGGTTTCTATTAAGAAGAACGTCCAAGGGCCGTCTGTTGGTCATGTGCATATAACAGCACTGACACTTATATTGCCTTCTCACAAAGATGTAAACCATTTATGAAGTGTGCGTATATCAAACTCTCTCCTTGTATTCCCCTTGCTTATGTCAATGTTGTTGGAATATTGATACTTTAATTATTACTAGTACTATTAGTAGATATGTAAATGCTAAGCTCTGCAAATTCGAAATGACCAAATGCGAGTGAAGGTGGAACATTATGTGGTGTGCAATATGAACAGATTTGAGTGTCAGTAAGCTCAGTGTAGTTTCTGAACCTAGGAAGTGTTATCTCTGTGTTATGTGAATGTGGTGTCAATCACTTATTGAGTAAATTATCTTGTGATGTGACCTATAAGGTTGAGTTTAATTTGCGTGGATAGAGAACTGTTGGGAAAAAGCAGCCCACATAAACAATATCATGGTATATAACAACGTAAACATACCGAGATTTTAACTTAAAAATCCCTTCTTAACAAGGCAAAAAGAGTAACAAGGATATCAAATTTAGTTGAAGTTTGACCCGAGCTTTCCTTTCATTACTTCTTTTAGAAAAGATCATCAGAGAGGAGACAACTTGCTCAAAAGACCCCAATTTTCCGACCAAGACAATCAAAGATAGCCGGCGGGGGTGCGACTTATGTCCGTGGCCCTGTGTCCGACCATGCCGAGGTGTGATACCAAGAGAGCCATCATAACCATTGATCTACCCATTGGCCTAGAAGAGTGCGCTCCTCTATCTCTCGTTCACCATCGAACACCAGCTCCTGGTCCAGAACAAGCCTTTGCTGATCCATGGGGTTTAGCTTTGGAGCAGGTAAAGTTATTTTTGTGTGGCTTATGAGTCACGGGTTCGAGCTGTGGAAGCAGCCACTTCGAACTTTGCGTGAGTGCGGAATACTTTGTGTATCGTGCAGTCCTCTGAGGACATCAAATTTAGTGCATACCGTTGCGAACATTATGCTTCCAACGGCTGAAGAGAAAAGAATCCACGTTTTTTTTTCTTCCAAAATCATCATTAAATACCTTTTCCCCATTGATGAAGTACCTTTAACTCTTCAAAATAAGTCCATTTAATACTCTACTGCTTTTAGAAAGCACTTCTTTTGGTATTTTCAAAATAATATCTTTTTTTAGAAAGCATTTCTAACTTTTAAAAGTTTAGCAAATATAAGAGCTGGCCGTAATCACCAAGAGGTTGCCTACAGGCGCCAGTAGGTAAAGTACCTACAATTTTGTAAAATTATATCGCACTATGGAAGGCGATAAAGCGATCTCATAATTAATTTATGTGCATTAATAATATTAAAACTATTTACATAGTTAAATCATGCAAAGTAACTCTAGTTAATAAATATTGATTGATAATATTTATTATAATAAATTATTAAATTTATATTATAAGACATCACTATGCTATATATATATATATATATATATATATATATAACTTGAATTCTAACATAATACATACTATTACATACTGCTATTCCTCTGTTTCACTTTATTTGACACGGTTCGGTACGAGGCCAAAGAATTTAATTCTTTGTGTGAATACGGACATAAATTCTTCAAATTTTTGGAAATAAAATTCATATATTTAAAATTTACATAAAAAATACTATAGATCAAAATGATAGGTAATTCAAAAAATTAAAATAATATTGAAGACACATGGTCAAAGAAGAACACTATTTTGACTCTTCAAATAGGAGTACTAAATACAAACAAAAGGAAGTCTTAATTATATAATCAGTAGGTAAACACCTACCACCAACGCAGCACCACGCTAGAAGGTGCGATGAAAATATTGTATGCTCATGTAATTATCTCATGAGCAAAGCAAAATTTTTTAGTTTATGAATTCTGAACTATAATTTATTTATTTTGTTTAGTGAGCTCTTAAATTAAATATAGAGTTTGAATTAAAGTTATCGACCTGCTCATGCGCATGACTTTACTAGGAGTAATAACTTATCTTCTCCTAACGCAGAAGCGGACCCCAAGACTTTTACGCAACACCGGCATAATATTCTGCCTCTGCTTGATCGGGGCACTTATAGTGTTTAATGTGTCAAATTATTTTAATTAACTATATATTTTTAAGATATATACATATACATATATAATTTCTGTCGAAGTTTCTGGAATCCGTTTACCCCTCAATATTACACATAGGTAAGGTCCGTCTCTGCAACTCAACTTGTCTTCTATATATCTTCCCCTCTAATTTCTTCCTTCTATCTGCACCAATCTTTACCCTTAAAATCTCATTTTTGTTTCACATATATATTTATCATCCATATATTATGGGTATTTGTGGCTCCAAAAAACGTCCTCCTCCTCCTATCATCGTCAACGTTATGTAGTACTGTAGTCGTACTTCAGGTGCCACAAAATTAATTTTATTTTTTTGTCATATATATTATAAGTAAACGTCTTTCACTGGAATTAATTATGTCTATTATGTATGTTTGGCTATTTCCTAAGGTATTTATTTGGTCTAATTCCTCAAGTGTGTATATATATATATATATATATATATATATATATATATATATATATATCCTTCTAAAAGCTAAGTGTCTTATTCAGCGTTCAGTACCCGTTTTGGTACTTGATTAATCCGTATAAACACCGAAAAGTTCCACTTTGCTGTAATAAAGTGTTCCATACCAAAGACGAGGTCGTCATACTAAGGCTCGAACCCGAACCCTGACTACTAGAAATTCGCTAAAAACCAACCAAAGTTGATCGGTTATGGCCAATTACCTATCAAAACGCGACCATTTGGGTGTGGACGGTATTTTGATGGTCGGAATAGTTTACCGACCAACGTTGGTCGGTAGCTTTAAATGACCATCTGACAATTTAAATTATTTACCGACCAACTTTGGTCGGAAACATATTTTATTAATTTAATTTTACCGATTAAAGTTGGTCGGTGTAATTAATTTATGTTTTTTTATTAATTATTAAAATTAAAAAAACTGACTAACTTTGGTCGGTGATTGAAAATATATATTTTTTAAAATAATTAAAATTAAACATTACCGACCAACTTTGGTCGGTAACCTCAACAGTGCAGGAAAAATACCGACCAAAGTTGGTCGGTAATGTTGAATTTTGGGAATTCAATGTTCATTAACCGATCAACTTTGGTCGGTAATTTACAATTAATTTTTTTTAATTAAAAATTGACCAACTTTGGTCGGTTTTCTGGGTTTAATTTTGGCATAAAATGCCTGTTTTGGTAGCTACACCACCTGCCAGCATACCAATACCCCTAACAAGTGAATTACAACAACAACATAACAATAACAACAACAACAACAACAACAACAACAACAACACAACAATAACCAAATATTCAATATATACTTTAAAACTAACAAATTAAAGTTCAATTGAACATAACAATCCAAAACCAAGTTAAAACTAATTACAACAAGTTCAAAAATGGTTCTATTTGTCTAGTTCAAAGTATATAAAAGTCAAGGGGTATTTTCTACAACATCATTATCACCGTCTGATGAACTTTCATTTACAAGACGGTATAGAGAACGATCTTGTGGAGGACGGGAGGAATGATCACGGGGAGGACGGGAGGAACGATCACGAGTAGGACGGGAGGAACGATCACGTGGAGGTGGACCCTATGGCGATGACTCACGAGACCGGGGCAACGAAAAAGCTCCAGTAGATAGGAGAGTTTTGATATGAGCTTGCATGCCAAGGAATTAAGCATCTCTGAGCCTTTATCTTTCCTTGGCCGCTTCTAGCTCGGATGTGAGCTTTGTCACTTTCTCTCGCATAGCGGAGAGGCTCTCCCTATTAAGTTGCTCGCCTTGCGAGGAAGTCTCTATTCCTTACATTCCACACTTATAGCAATGGAATTTTTTAATAGGAAGCCCGTATACCTTCCCCCATTTTGTACTGCCACCAAACTCCAACCATATTCTTTCAGCATCCTCGTCCGAAGGTTGGGTTGGCTCGCCCGATTCACAAGCTGGATGACTACGAATGAATTCCTCCACGTTACTTTGGTAGCAACCCTATATTATTTTAAATTAAATCAGTATTTTAAAATTCTTATAAAAGTAAATTATAATACTTAAAGAAAATTAAAAGCTTACATATGCAGTCGAGGCCCGATCCTCGACCCACCTATCTTGATCCCCCTATTTCTTCTTCTTTACAATATGCGTCTCCTTAAATAGCTCATCATGGCTCATTGTACGCCCAGGGGCGGCTCAACGAAGTTAGTGGCCTAAAGCCAAATTGTATTAAGAGGCCTATTTCACAAAATTCATGTAACAGTGAGACACAAAAGATCTTCCGTTCTAATTAATGGGTCAATTAAATATTAGAAAGTAGCTAAATCAAAGAAACAGAGCTTGAAATTGGAAAGCGAAATCTCAAAGTCATGTGAAAGAAGGAGGAAAAATTAGAACGGAAGAGGAAAATAAATATACTACTAACAAGACGGAGATTTATCGCTCTTTACTCACTCATCTGTGCCTTCTTAACCAAATATTAAAATTTGGACTCTTAAGAGTAATCGCATAAGATATATACTAATAAATAATAGGGATCTTTACACAAATAGCCGGTCATATTCACTATTTACTTTTTCTAGTCATATACATAGATTATACATTGATTATACACAATTATTCATATATAATATATAAATTATGCATATGTTATACCTTCATCGGCTATTTTTGATTTAAATAGTTGGGTGGACGGCTATTTGGGTTGATTTTTCTACATAATAATATAGTATAATATTTTTGGGGCCCTCTAGAATTTGGGGCCCAAGGCAATGACTTGAGTAGCCTTAGCCTCCAGCCGGCCCTGTGTACGCCCATACTTATTTTTCTGAAAATAAATTAATTGAGTTAATAAACAGAATAGATATACTTAGAAAAGTAAAATTATTTAAGATATTACATACCAATCTTTTTTTATTGTCCCTAGGCTGATCGCACCTTAAATGTGCAAGGAGCCTCCCTTCTCGGATGCGCGAGCTTTCTTTCCTTTTTCGCTCTTCTCTAAGAACTCCGCGGCAAGCCATTGCCTTTGCAAATCATTCCACAAATTCTCAAGTAATAAGCCAGGTCTCTTGTTCTTCTTTCTAGCATCCGAGAAAGCATCCGCCAATCTCTTGCGAGCTTTATGATGAAAATTTGCAGCCACTTCTGCGCTATAGCGTTCTTCCCATACACACTTGCTCTGTATTTCAAAAGTTAAATATTAGATGGAAACATCATAAATATAAATTATTAAACTGCTTAAAAGAACATTTATACCTTAAATTGATTTAAAATTTGCTCCTTCAGCGAGAATGGAAAATCAGTCCAAGTCGCATAAGGGCCATCATAAAGCTTTCTGATGGCATTGGTGATTATCTTCGTAGTCTTATTACCCGGCCTGAATCTGCAATTTAATAATAAAAATACATTAATATCTTAGTAAAAATGTTACAAAACAATAGACGCAATAATAACAAATAACACTTACCCATCACCCTCAGGGACTATGATGATCCTGCCATATCGATCATAATGCACTACCTCGTCATCATCATCCGAAGCATGTGTATCAGAGGCATGTGTAAACGGTGTAGGCGGGTCAGAGCTACTGCCTCGCAGGCGAAGGCCTAAAATAAATGGAGTCGATGATGAAGATGGTTGCGATCCCTGTGACTGCAACATAGCTGGATGCGACCCAAGTGGCTGTAATACTGATGGTTGTGACCCGAGTGGTTGTGACATGGATGGATGCGATCCATATGGCTATGATATGTAGGGATGTGATCCATGTGAATGTGATGTAGATGGCTGCGATGCAGATGGCTGTGAGGCAACTGGACTGTATGTCGGACGTATAGTCCTATGGCTCTGTGATGGAAGACCTGGTGTCTTGATGAAGGTGTACGGCTCGTGATGCTGTGGCAGCTCAGTATAGCCCTGTAGTGGAGGATAAGACATAGGTATCTCTAAAAAGGGTGGACAAGAGGGGACTATTATTATCTACCATCCTCTTTCCCTTCCTACCCTTTTCTCGACCCCGAGAACTAGTAGAGTCATTGTTACCTTGACCCTTGCCTGCCATCTGCATAATAAAATACACATTTAGATTGAAACATATAAGATACTAGCTATAAAACGAGAGTGCTTTAAAAAACTAACTTTTTAATCCTCATCGACGTATTGTTCCTCGTCCGAGAATTCTTCGCCCTCACTTGTTTAAGCTTCATCAGTTGATTCTTCGTCCTCATTTTCTATAATTTTTACTTCATTTATATCAACTTCTTCCAATATGCGTTCAGGATGTTCCAAATCATTTTCTAACTGATCGTTCACTATTTGGTGAACACTAGAGATATCGTTTTGATATGTAACATCTAACACATTCTCGACTTCTACCCTACCTACATGCTTAGTTTTTATTACAACCCACCAATCGGACTTATTCTGCCGCAATGGATAAGGAGCATAATACACTTGCCTAACGTTATGTGCAATTATAAAAGGATCATAGCGATCATACTCCCTCGTATGATTAACCTCAATTATGTTGTATTGGTGGTGTACTCTTGTACCTCTTGTTGGATTTGGGTCAAACCACTTGCATCTAAAGAGTATCAATTTCTTATATGGCCAACCTGTATATTCTAGTTATAATATTTCTTTGACCATACCATAATAATCAATATCTCCAACTTGGTTGCCATCACCACCTTGAACCCACACCCCGTTGTTGTTGCTATTTTTATTTTTGGAGCAATCCTCTATATGAAACTTATAACCATTCACTATGTACTTAGACATTGTTGTGACCTGAAGCCCAGGTCCCCAAGATATATCTTTCAAATTTTGATTTACACCATTATTTGGATTATTTACCTACACAGTATTAAAAAAATTCATAAGTTAGCACAACTTATGAATTAATTTTTATAGAGGAAACATTAGAAGAACATTATCCGGATAAACTTACAAACTGTTTGAACCACATATCAAATCTCGTATATACAACATCGTGGCCAAATTGACCCACAAAGTGACTGTGACACATCAAATATTTTTAGTAGTTGCATCAATATGTAATCACAGTAAATTTTACATTTTGATAACTAATAAATCAATACTTACTTGAGAAATGGCAACTTCGGGACAATTTAGCAACACATGAAGTGTAGCTGACTTGTACTCTATATCACTCAAACCTCTCTTTCTAACATCCTTAGAACATCGGCCTGGTTGATTGAATATGGACATTGGTGGATATAATGGCATTCACACATTCGACCGTATGCCTATTGGGCCTATTCCTAGAACATGGCGCGTTACTCTCAAAATAATAAGAACAAAAATGTGCAGTTTCCTTTGCAAGATAGGCTTTGCATATAGATCCTTCAATCTTATTCCTCTGCTTAACAAATTGTTTGCATTTGCCAATTGTCCTACATAATCTCATGTTAGCCAAGAACATTCAAATAAAATAGAATATTATATCAAACTTATAATATTACCTCTCAAAGGGATACATCCATCTGCTTTGAACATGCCCTCCAAGTCGTGCCTCGTGTACAAGGTGGATTGGAAGGTGTTCCATCACATCAAAGAAACCACATGGAAATATTTTTTTCATCTTACTAGAAGTTACACGAATGTTTTGATCCATTCGAAGTAGGTTTTCTTCCCTTAATGTGGTAGATCACAAGTCTTTGAAAAATAAACTAATCTCTATGATGGGTTTCTAGATTCTTTCAGGCAAACCATAAAATGCAATAGGCACTAAGGTCTCCATGAAAACATGACAGTCATGACTGTTCAAATGGCTCAACTTCCCTACCTCCATATCTACTTTTTTTCAAGATTCGACGCATAACCCTCAGGCATCTTCAATTTCGTAACCCAATCACAAATTTGTCGTCTTTCCTCCAAAGTAAATGTATAACTTGCTTTGGGCTTGAACACATTACCATTGTTTGCTATCTGCAGGTATAATTCAGGCCGCCTATAATATTCTTGTAAGTCCATTCTAGCCTTCGGGTTATCTTTTGTCTTACCTTTAACATCCATCACTGTGTTGAACAAATTGCCAAAATAATTCTTCTCAATATGCATGACATCAAGGTTGTGTCGGAGAAGATTATCCTTCCAATAAGGCAACTCCCAAAATATACTCTGTTTCATCCAATTATGAGTAACACCACATCCGGGGAATCTATAAGGTGGAGCCTCAGTAAATTTACTGAAGTTCTGGACCCTTTCCCAAATTTCCTCACCTGAAAGTATCGTAGGTGGAGAATCATATTCCAATTTATTCTTTTTGAATGCATTTTTCATCTTTCTAAACTCATGATCACCAGGCAAGAATTGACGGTGACAATCAAATCATGATTGCTTTCGGCCATGTTTCAAAGTGAACGCTTTACCATTTTACATGCAGTAAGGACAAGCTAACTTCCCAGCAGTCATCCACCCAAATAACATTCCATACTCAGGAAAATCGTTAATAGTCCACATTAAATTAGCACCCAAATTGAAATTCTGCTTGGTTGATATGTCATATATTCAACACTATCATACCACAACTGTTTTAGCTCATCAATCAAAGGTTGCAAATATACATCAATCAAACTTTTCGGATTACGTGGACAGGGGATAATACAATTTAAGAATATATATGGATTAGTCATACACAACTCAGGTGGTAGATTATAAGGTGTAAGAAAGACATGCCAACATGAATATGGTGTCGCAGATATAGAAAAATGTGTGAAGCCATCTGCACACAGACCTAACCGATTGTTCCTTAGTTCACTAGCAAAATCTGGATATGTCCTATCAAAGTGCTTCCAAGCTTCTCCATCTAAAGGATGACACATAACACCGGGTGGTCTTCTATTTTCAAAGTGCCATCTCATATGAGGAGCAAAACTCATTGATTCATATAACCTCTTTAACCTAGGTATAAGAGGTAAATAATGCATAGTCTCTAAGACTAGGTAAGCCTATCAATGCGGAAGAATAATAAATATATGAAATAAATAAATTACAATTCAAATAATTTCAACTCCCAAAACCCGATAGAAATAAGTCACAAGCTTCTAAGAATTTATTCTCAATGTATCTATATATCAAGGTCTAAAGAAAAATAAGGAAGCAACATAAAAATGATAGAAGGGGACTCCGGAGTCTGCGGACGCTGGTAGATATACCTCGAAGTCTCTGTGCGCAGGTAACTCACTGGCGTCTAGGCTGGTAAGATGTACCTGGATCTGCACAAAAAAAATGTGCAGAAGCGTAGTATGAGTACACCACAGCGGTACCCAGTAAGTGCCAAGCCTAACCTCGGTAGAGTAGTGACGAGGTCAGGTGAGGCCCTACTGGAATAAAATAATGGCATGATAAAATGTTTAACAATATAGCAAAATAAAATGGCATTGGAAATGAATCAAGTAGTGTGTCACCATTTAATTAAGCAAAATAATGGCAAATAATATCTCGTGAAAACAAAACCGAATTTTCTTTCAACTTTAAGAAAATCACATCAAATTATCAAGGCAACTGCGTCCATAATCAATATCAACAAGGGCACTCTCGAGGTACCGCCTCGTAGTCCCAAATCATAAACAAATTCACAATATCTCATTTTCTTATCTCACCGCGGGAGCCTTCACAATTTATTTGAAAGAAAATATTTTTTCCGAAATAGCATCCCGCGTTTTAGCCATCCTTATCGCACCGCATGACTTTTAGTAGTTCCTCCTACTAGCCACGCATATCAAGCCACCCTTATCTCATCGCATGCGTTTTCACACCCAGACCTTATACCACCGCATGCGTATCAATATTACAGTATATCACAATTTGCACCTCAAGTGCTCAAATAATGTAACTTGCCAAAATAATTCAACAACAATATTTTTTCACAATAAAGAGCTCACGGCTCATGCCAAAATAAATCATCAATAATAGTTTTCCACAATAAAGAGTTCACGGCTCCATCACAACGAGTACAAAAATCTTACAAAATATTCAAGAATAAATAATTCAGGAAACTAATATTTCAAAATCTTTAATATGTTGCTTCAATATCAAATTTAAAATGCCAAATACTTCATATTAATAATGTTTAATTTAAAGAAAATCACCCTTCAAGTAATGCACAGAATAAAAGAAATCAAGTTTCAACTAAACAGGTATAACAATTAGTAGGAAAAGGTCAAACAAATTTAAGGTATATATCTCAGATCAATGATGAAGAATATAACAAGATAAAATAATTTAATAAATGCGCAACAATGATCTACACAATTTAAAAATATAATATTTCATATTTAGCCTGTGTACACACTCGTCACCTCGTGTACATAACTTTCAACACATTTCAATAATCACATTAATATCGATTCTAGGTGCTTATAATGATTTATGACTTGCGAGGATGGTTGGTTCAGGATTTGGAAGTGTTTGGGATGAAACCAGAACACTTGGTTCCTTAAGTTGGCCTTAAAGTGCTAAGTTTGACTTCGGTCAACATTTTATGAAAACGACCCCGGAATAGAATTTTGATGATTCCAACAGCTCCGTATGGTAATTTTGGACTTAGGAGCGTGTTCGAAATTTTATTTGGAAGTCCGTAGTTAAATTAGGCATGAAATGACTAAAAACAAGAATTTAAGTTTGGAAGTTTGACCGATGAGTTGACTTTTTGATACCGAAGTCGGAATCCAATTTCAAAAAATTTTATAGCTCCGTTATGTAATTTATGACTTGTGTGTAAAATTTGAGGTCAGTCGGAGTTGATTTGATAGGTTCCGACATCGAATGTAGAAGTTGAAAACTCTTAGTTTCATTAAGCTTGAATTGGGGTATGATTTATGGTTTTAGCGTTGTTTGATGTGATTTAGAGGTTCGACTAAGTTCGTATGATGTTTTAGGACTTGTTGGTATATTTGGTTGAGGTCCCGAGGGCCTCGGGTGAGTTTCGGATAGTTAACGGATCAAAAGTTGGACTTAAAAAGCTACTGCAATTTTCTCTTCTGCTGTATATTCTGGGCTGTGATCGAGCCCCAGATCGAACCCAGATATCGAGCCCACGATCGAGGCCTGAGTCGAAGCCAGGGACGAGGCTCAGTATCGAAGCCTCGATCGAAGGCAAGGCTCGAGGGCATGATCGAAGGTAAGGCTCGAGGACTAGGATCGAGACCCATGCTCGATGCCCTGATCGAAGGCTCAAGCTCGATGCCATGATTGAGGCTATGATCGAAGGCCCAACCTCGATGCCCTGATCGAGGACATGACCGAGGTCCAGGCTCGAGCCTGTGATCGAAGCCCCGATCGAGGCCCAGTTCGAGGAGCAGTTCCTAAGGCTGCTGGGCAAAGTTTTATAAAAAGAGGGCATTCGTCCCATTTGCCATTTTTTGACGAACTTGAGCTTGAGTAGAGACGACTTTTGGCAGATTTTTAAGGGAAAATATTGGGGTAAGTGATTCTAACTCGGATTTGGTCTACATATACAAGTATATCATTGTTTTCACCATAAATTAGTGTTTTGAGATTGAAATTTGAAAAAAAAAATTAGAAATCTCATAGAAACGAAATTTTGAGATTTCGGTATCGATTCGGAGTCGGATTTGAGTGAAACTGGTATGGTTGGACTCGTAATTGAATGGGTTGTCAGATTTCATAACTTTTGCCGGATTCCGAGATATGGGCCCTGCGGGCGAACTTTTAATTAATTTCGGAATTTTTATTAAAAATGTAGTATTTCCTTATAGAATTTATTTCCTATAATTTTTAGTGATTGTATCGAATTATTTTCGCTAGATTCGAGCCAGAAAGAGTTGGATAATCATGGAAAAGGCAAAATTGTGGATTAAATTGGAGCAAGACGAGGTAAGTCTCTTGTCTAATCTTGTGAGGGGGAAAATTACCTCATAGGTGATTAAAATTAAATAATTGTTGCTAATTGTGGGGGGCTACGTATGCACGAGGTGACGAGAGTCCGTGCGTAGCTACTATTAATGCTAAAGTCCGGGTAGTTTAGGACTCAAAGCATGCCTTACTTGTATAAATTGTATTCTTTGATTTATTTATATTAATTGATATCTATATGAATATATTGTGAATTGTTAGATAAATATATTAAATGATGGAAATCTCATAGGCTTGATTTTCTGTTTAAATCAATTAATTATTAAAAAAAATTATTCTCCTCCCAAATTTACCTTATAATAAATATACTCTCCTTCTGGAGGCACATAAGAAAATATCCTCCTTTCTTGTGGAGCGGGCCGAGCGCCTCGGCAGGATAGATGCATCTATGGATCACGCCGCACGTCCCTCGGCAGTGTACACGACACTCTGGATCGGGATGTACGTCCTCGGCAGAAATCGTGTTTAATAATAATAATAATTACACGATACTTTAATAATTTATTTCAGCTTGTGAAGCTAATTAATAAATTGAAAAATCCTTGGAATTTAATGAATTATTATTCTTGCTTGTTAAGGAATTAATTGTTACTCCTGTAAATGAGGTTTAATTGATAAATTGGAAATTATTTGAATTGAAGGAATTTAATTAATATATTGAGAGAATTGTTACATTTGAAGGAATTTGATTATTTTCGCTGATTAAATAAATTATTGTAAATTCTGTAAATCATGTTGATTTAAATATCCTAGTTTTATTTCAATTATTATTGACCTATAGTGAGTGTCAAAGTCGGCCATCTCGTCTCTACCACTTCGAGATTAGGCTTGATACTTACTGGGTACACGTTGTTTACGTACTCATACTACACTTGCTGCACTTTTTGTGAAGGATCTGAGACAGGTACTAGTGGAGGACCTATTGTCACATACCCACGTCATCCCGAGGCATAGTGGTGAGCTGCCTTTCTGAGCCGTTCTGCAGCTACCGGTGTCTCTTCTTATATTTATATTCTGTCTATTTCATTTCAGACAGTATTTGGAGTTTTGTATAATCTACTAGATGCTCATGCACTTGTAACACCGGGTCTTGGCACACACACATTGGTAGAAGTTGGTATTTTATTATTTTCTTGGAATAAAAGTTTAACCAATGTACGTTTGACTTATTAGTTGGCTTGCTTAGCTGTAGTGTTGGGCACCATCACGACCTATAGGTGAAATTGGGTCGTGACAACATAGTATCAGAGCACTTGGTTCACGTAGGTCTCACAAGTTATGAGCAGACCTAATAGAGTCTTGCGGATCGGTACGGATGCGTCTGTACTTATCTTTGAGAGGCTATATGGTGTTAGGAAACTACCTTTCTTCATATTCCATCGTGCAATTGATGTAGTACTAAATATCCTTCTCTTATTCTCTCACAGATGGTGAGAACACACTCTAATGAGATTCCAGACCATGGAAGAGCTACTCCCCCAGTTGCTAGAGGCC
This sequence comes from Nicotiana tabacum, assembly GCF_000715075.1. Classification (NCBI taxonomy): domain Eukaryota; kingdom Viridiplantae; phylum Streptophyta; class Magnoliopsida; order Solanales; family Solanaceae; genus Nicotiana; species Nicotiana tabacum. The sequence goes on from NC_134091.1 coordinate 128,538,575, forward strand.
GAGGTAGAGGCTGGGGGAGGGCTCCAGGCCGTGGTAGAGGGCGAGGACGTCCCAGGACCGTTCCATTTATGCCGCTAGTAGATCCAGCAGAGAATCCCATTATTGAGGAGCAGGGTGAGGTGCATGTGGCAGAGCCAGCTCCGGTGGACTTCACATCTGCACCGGGATTTCAGGATGTCATGGGTCGTATGCTGCGATTCATGGACAATATGACTCAGGCCGGTTTATTTCCGGCAGACCCAGCCACATCTCAGGCGGGCGGGGGAGCACAGACCCCTACCGCGCAGGCTCATGGACAGGCAGCTGTTGTATATCATACCTACGGTGCACTACCCGTGGGTGGAGTCCAGCCTGTGGCAACAGCTACACCTGAGCCCATGCCAGCTATAGTCGCCGATCCTCAGAAACTATTGGTCAGATGGAATAAACTACATCCTCCTGTCTTCGGGGATGAGCGACATGAGGATCCACAGGATTTCATTGATTGTTGCAAGGATAGACTGTATAACATGAGGATATTGGAATCCCATGGGGTTGATTTCGCTACTTTTCAGCTAGAGGGTAGAGCCCGTAGATGGTGGCAGTATTATGCTCTTGGCAGACCAGCAGATTCTCCTCCCATGACTTGGGACAGGTTCACCCGTATCTTCTTGGACAGGTATATTCCACCCTCCCAGAGGAAAGAGTTGTGGTTTCAGTTTGAGCAGCTCCAGCAGGGTCAGTGTCAGTGACTGATTATGAGGCGAGGTTTTCTGAATTATCTCACCATGCACTAATGATACTCCCTACTGAGGCGGAGAGAGTGCGAAGGTTTGTAGTCGGTTTACATACTGGTATTCAGTACACTATGGCTCGAGAGGTTGAGATGGGTACTTCTTATGAGCGAGTTGTGGAGATAGCCCGGAGGATTGAGGGTGTACGTCAGCAGACCCCCATATCCAGCACCACCACCTCCTCGAGGTGCTCCAGTATAACCTTATTTCAGTGTTATACCAGAGAGTTCTTATCGCCCACCAGCTATTCAGGGTTCTTTCCGTGGGTATTCAGGTCCCCAGGGCCAGACACTTAGTCAGCAGCCCATCGCACCGAAGAGTTGTTACGAGTGCGGGGATCCAGTCACATGCGGAGGTTTTGCCCCAGGCTTCGAGGTAGACCAGTATAGCAGGGTCAACAGCCTATGCTTACCGGACCAGTTGCTCCACCAGAAGTCCGACCACCTAGAGGCGGAGGACAGGTGGGTAGGGTTCGTCCTAAAGGTGGAGGTCAGCCAGGCGGAGGCCAGACAGTTGGCGCTCCATCTCGGTTCTATGCTTTTTCAGCTAGACCAGATGCAGAGGCCTCAGATGTCGTGATTACAGGTATTATTTTTGTTTGTGGCAAAGATGCCTCAGTATTATTTGATCCAGGATCTACGTATTCATATGTGTCATCTCTATTTGATCCATTCCTGGGTGTTTCTCGTGAGTCCTTGAGTACTCCTGTTTATGTGTCCACTCCTGTGGGGAGATTCTGTTATTGTGAACCAGATCTACCGGTCCTGTATTATTACATTCTGTGGTTATGAAACTAGAGCAGATCTCCTATTGCTTGAGATGACCGATTTTGAAATTATTCTGGGCATGGACTGGTTATCTCCATATCATGCTATTCTAGATTGTCATGCCAAGACTGTTACCTTGGCTATTCCAGCATTGCCTAAGCTGGAGTGGAAGGGTTCACCTGTTAGTTCATTTAATCGAGTTATTTCTTTTATAAAGGCTCAACACATGGTTGAGAAGGGTTGTTTGGCTTATCTAGCCTATGTTCGGGATACTACTGCAGAGACTCCGGCTATTGATTCAGTGCTTGTAGTTCGGGAGTTCCCCGATGTATTTCCGTCAGATCTTCCAGGTATGCCACCTGATCGTGATATTGATTTCTGTATTGACTTGGCTTCAGATACCCAGCCTATATCTATCCCACCGTATCGAAAGAATTGAAAGAATTGAAAGAACAGCTTGAAGAGTTACTATCCAAAGGGTTTGTCAGACCGAGTGTATCGCCTTGGGGTGCACCAGTATTATTTGTGAAAAAGAAGGATGGAACAATGCGGATGTGTATTGATTATCGCCAATTGAACAAAGTCACTATTAAGAACAAGTACCTGTTGCCGCATATTGATGATCTATTTGACCAGTTGCAGGGTGCTAGGGTATTCTCTAAGATCGACTTGAGGTCGGGGTACCATCAGTTGAAGATTCGGGATTCGGATGTTCCGAAGACTGCTTTTCGGACTAGATATGGTCATTATGAGTTTCTGGTGATGTCCTTCGGTTTAACTAATGCCCCGGCAGCGTTTATGGATCTGATGAACAGGGTATTCATGCCATATATTGATTCGTTTGTCATTGTCTTCATTGATGACATATTAATCTATTCGCGCAGTAAGGAGGAACATGAGCAGCATATGAGAGTAGTGCTTCAGACATTGCGGGAACAAAAGCTCTATGCTAAGTTCTCTAAATGTGAGTTTTGGCTAGAGTCTGTAGCATTTTTGGGACATATTATATCAGGCGAAGGTATTAAAGTTGATCCCAAAAAGATTGAGGCAGTTCAGAATTGGCATCGTCCCACTTCGGCGACTGAGATCAGGAGTTTTCTGGATTTAGCAGGTTATTATTGTCGGTTCGTGGAAGGTTTTTCAACTATTGCAGCATCGTTGACCAAATTAACCCAGAAGGGTGTTCAGTTCCGATGGTCCGATGACTGTGAGTCAAGCTTTCAAAAGCTCAAAACAGCACTGACTACAGCACCCGTGTTAGTGTTACCATCTGGTTCGGGAATATATACAGTGTATTGTGACACGTCACGCGTTGGCTTGGGTTGTGTATTGATGCAGGAAAGGCGAGTTATTGCATATGCTTCATGTCAGCTGAAGCCCCATGAGAAGAATTATCAAGTACATGATTTGGAGTTAGCTGCGATTTTTCATGCTCTAAAGATTTGGAAGCATTATCTTTATGGGGTGTCTTGTGAAGTTTACACTGATCATCGCAGTTTGCAGCATTTATTCAAGCAAAGGGATCTAAATTTGAGGCAGCGCAGATGGCTGAAGTTACTAAAAGATTATGATATTACTATCTTGTATCATCCGGGCAAAGCAAATGTGGTTGCAGATGCCTTGAGCAGGAAGGCGGAGAGTATGGGTAGTTTGGCTTTCATTTCAGCAGAGGAAAGGCCATTAGCCTCAGATATTCAGTCCTTGGCTAACAAACTTGTGAGGCTGGATATTTTAGAGCCCAGCCGAGTTCTTGCATGTGTGGTGGCCCAATCTTCACTATTTGAGCAGATCAAGGCTCGCCAGTATGATGACCCATACTTGATGGTTTTTCGTGAAACGGTACCACGAGGTGGTGCCAAGGAAGTTACTATTAGAGCGGATGGTGTTCTGCGACTGCAGGATCATCTATGTGTTCCTAATGTAGATGGACTGAGGAAAACAATCCTGGAAGAGGCACACAGTTCTCGATATTCTATTCATCCAAGTGCTACTAAGATGTATCGTGACTTGAGGCAACATTATTAGTGGCGACGAATGAAAAATGACATAGTTGAGTATGTATCTAGGTGTCTAAATTGCCAGTAAGTTACATATGATCACCAGAGGCCAGGTAGCCTACTTCAGCAGATGACTATACCGGAGTGGAAATGGGAACGAATTACTATGTACTTTGTAGTTGGGTTGCCGCGGACCTTGAGGAAGTTTGATGCAGTTTGGGTGATTGTTGACAGGTTGACTACGTCGGCACATTTTATTCCTCTTGTGACTACGTATACTTCAGAGAGGTTGGCCTAGATTTATATTCAGGAGATAGTTCGGTTGCACGGTGTGCCAATTTCCATCATATCAGATAGAGGCCCTCAGTTTACTTCACATTTATGGAGAGCAGTACAGATTGAATTGGGGACCCGTGTAGAGCTCAGCACAGCCTTTCATCCGCACACCGATGGACAGTCAGAGAGGACAATTCAGATTTTGGAGGATATGCTCAGGGCATGTGTGATCGACTTTGGAGGTCAGTGGGATTGTTTCCTGCCTTTGGCCGAGTTTGCTTATAATAACAGTTACCAATCTAGCATCGAGATGGCTCCATTTGAGGATTTATATGGTCAGCGATGTCGTTCACCTATCGGATAGTTTGAGCCAGGTGAGGCTAAGTTATATGGTACTGATTTGGTAAGGGATGCCTTGGAAAAGGTAAAGTTGATTCAGGGGCGACTTCGTACAGCACAGTCCAGACAAAAGAGTTACGCGGATCAAAAAGCGCGTGATATATCATTTATGGTAGGTGAAAAAATTCTCTTGAAGGTTTCGCCGATGAAGGGAATTATGAGATTCGGAAAGAAGGGCAAGTTGAGCCCAAGGTTTATAGGCCCATTTGAGGTGTTGAAACGAGTTGGGGAGGTTGCTTATGAGCTTGCATTGCCTCCCAGTCTATCGGGAGTTCATTCGATTTTCCACATATCTATGCTCCGAAAGTATCATGTCGACCTATCACATGTGTTAGTCTTCGGCACAGTTCATCTAGATAATAGCTTGGGTTATGAAGAGGAGTCAATTACCATTGTTGATAAACAGGTTCGCCAGTTGAGATCCAAGAAGATTTCTGCTGTAAAAGTCCAGTGGAGGGGCCAACCAGTCAAGGAAGCAACTTGGGAGGCCGAGGAAAACATGCGGATCAGATATCCAGACTTATTCAGCACTTCAGGTACAATTCTAAACTCGTTCGAGGACAAACGTTTGTTTAAGAGGTGGAGAATGTAATGACCCAACCGGTCATTTTAACTTTTAAAAACCTGTTCCCTAAAAATAAAACTTCCTATAGGTGCTTGTAATGATTTATGACTTGCAGGGATGGTTGGTTCGGGATTTGGAAGTGTTTGGGATGAAACCAGAACACTTGGTTCCTTAAGTTGGCCTTAAAGTGCTAAGTTTGATTTCGGTCAACATTTTGTGAAAACGACCCCGGAATAGAATTTTGATGATTCCAACAACTCTGTATGGTGATTTTGGACTTAGGAGCATGTTCAATTTTATTTGGAAGTCCGTAGTTAAATTAGGCTTGAAATGGCTAAAAATAAGAATTTAAGTTTGGAAGTTTAACCGATGAGTTGACTTTTTGATACCGGAGTCGGAATCCAGTTCCGAAAATTTTCATAGCTCCGTAATGTAATTTATGACTTGTGTGTAAAATTTGAGGTCAATCGGAGTTGATTTGACAAGTTCCGACATCGAATGTAGAAGTTGAAAACTCTTAGTTTCATTAAGCTTGAATTGGTGTATGATATATGGTGATATCATAGTCTTTCAATAGCTCCAGCCACCTCCTCTGCCTCAAATTGAGTTCCTTCTGCTTGAACAAATACTGCAAGCTCCGATGATCAGTGAATACCTCACATGGCACGCCGTAAAGATAGTGCCTCCAAATCTTCAGCGCGTGAACAATGGCTGCCAGCTCTAGATCATGAACAGGGTAATTGTTCTCGTGAACCTTTAGCTGCCGTGAAGCATATGCAATAACCTTGCCACCCTGCATCAATACCGCACCCAGACCAATACGAGATGTGTCACAATATACTGTATAAGATCCTGAACCTGTGGGTAACACCAATACCGGTGCCGTAGTCAAAGCTGTCTTGAGCTTCTGAAAACTCGCTTCACACTCGTCTGACCACCTGAACGGGGCACCCTTCTGGGTCAATCTGGTCAACGGGGCTGCTTTGGATGAAAACCCCTCCACAAATGGACGGTAATAGCCCGCCAAACCCAGGAAACTACAGATCTCTGTAGCTGATGTGGGTCTAGGCCAATTCTGGACTGCCTCAATCTTCTTAGGATCCACCTGAATACCCTCTGCTGATACAACGTGACCCAAGAAAGCAACTGAACTCAACCAAAACTCGCATTTTGAGAACTTAGCATATAACTGGCTGTCTTTCAGAGTCTGAAGAACGATCTGAAGGTGCTGCTCATGCTCCTCTCGACTGTGGGAGTAGATCAAGATATCATCAATAAACACAACCACAAAGGGATCCAGGTAGGGTTTGAACACCCAGTTCATCAAATCCATGAATGTTGTTGGGGCATTTGTCAGCCCAAATGACATCACTAGAAACTCATAATGCCCATACCGAGTCCGAAAAACTATCTTAGGAACATCTGATGCCCTAATCCTCAACTGATGGTAGCTAGATCTCAAATCAATCTTTGAAAACACCTTGGCACCCTGAAGCTGATCAAATAAATCATCAATCCTCGGCAATGGATATTTGTTCTTGATGATGACTTTGTTCAACTACCGATAATCTATACACATCCTCATCGATCCATCTTTCTTTTTCACAAACAATACAGGTGCACCCCAGGGCGAGACACTAGGTCTAATGAAGCCATTATCCAACAAATCATGCAACTGTTCCTTCAATTCTTTCAACTCTGGCGGGGCCATGCAATATGGCGGAATGGAATAGGCTGAGTGCCCGGAGCCAAATCAATGCAGAAATCAATATCTTTGTCGGGTGGCATCCCCGGCAGGTCTGCAGGAAACACTTCTGGAAACTCACGAACAACCGACACTGAATCTATGGAAGGAACCTCCGCACTAGTATCGCGGACATAAGCCAAATAAGCTAGAAACTCCTTCTCGACCATATGCCGAGCCTTCACATAATAGATAACCCTGCTGGCAGAATGGCCAAAATTCCCTCTCCACTCTAATCGAGGCAACCCCTGCAAGGCTAAGGTCACCATCTTGGTGTGACAATCTAATATAGCATGATAAGGTGACAGCCAATTCATACCCAGTATGACATCAAAATTAATCATGTCGAGAAGTAGAAGATCTACACGAGTCTCAAGACTCCCAATGGTGACCACACACGAACGATAAACACGATCTACAGCAATAGCATCTCCCACTAGTGTGGACACATACACATGAGCACTCAAAGAATCACAGGGCACAACCAAATAGGAAGCAAAATAGGATGACACATAGGAGTAAGTAGATCCCGGATCAAGTAGAACTGAAGCATCTCTACTACAAACTGAAACAGTACCTGTGATAACAGCGTCAGATGACTCAGCCTCGGGCCAGGCTGGGAAAGCATAACACCGGGGTTGGGCCCCACCACCCTGAACTACGTCCCCGGGACGGCCTCTAACTGGTTGGTCTCCACCTCTAACGGCCTGGCCTCTACCTCTAACTGTCTGGACCCTGACCCCTGCCTCTAGCTGGCTGAGCAGGTGGTGCAGCAACTGGTGCCGGAACCATGGCATGAGAACTCTGATGTTGTGAGTTGCTCGTTTCCCGAGGGCAAAATCTAGCATTGTGCCTCGGATCACCACAAGTATAACATAACCTCGGCTGCTGTGACTATTGACCCTGAAACTGACCCTGTCGACCTGAATAACCACCCTGATAAATTTGGAGTGGAGGTGCACTAATAGGAGCTGGTGGTGCACTGTAGGCTAGCTGGTCAGAATAATGCATCTGAGGGCCACGACCACTTGAGGCACCGTGGGATGCCTGAAGCGCTGAATGAAACTGCCTGGGAGGATGGCCTCTACCAAAAGTACTCCTGCCTCTAGATGAGGCACCACTGAACTCACTGGAATGATGAGGCCTCTTGTCAAACCCCTGACCTCCCTGAGTAAGAACCATCTCGACTCGTCTGGCGACATTAGCAGCCGCCTGAAAAGAAATCTCACTCCCAGTCTCCTTAGCCATCTGCAATCTGATAGGCTGAGCAAGTCCATCATAAACCTCCCCACCTTCTCTCTCTCGGTGGGAAGCAGAAGAATAGCATGACGGGCCAAATTCACAAAACGGGTCTCATACTGAGTAACCGTCATACCGCCCTGCTGGAGATGCTCAAACTGACGGCGACGCTCCTCTTTCAATGTGATAGGCAAAAAATTCTCTATGAAGAGCTGAGAGAACTGGTCCCAAGTAAGAGCAGGCGACCCAGCTGGTCTAGTCAACAAGTAATCTCTCCACCATTTCTTGGCGGAACCAGTCATCTGAAATGCAGCAAAATTTACCCCATTGGTGTCCACTATACCCATGTTCCGTAGAACCTCGTGACAACTGTCAAGATACTCCTGGGGGTCCTCTAAAGGAGCACCACAGAAGTGAACAGGAAAAAGCTTGGTAAACCTGTCCAATCTCCATAAAGCCTCAGAAGACATAGATGACCCATCTCCGACTTGTGCCGCAATAACCGGCTGAACTAACCCAATTGGTTGAGCCGCTGGAGCCTGCTACTGGGGAGCTATCTGCTCCGGAGCAGGAGTGGTAAGAGTCTGGACTCCTCCTCTAGCCTGAGAGACTGCTGGTGCCTTGGGAAATGCGCCAGTCTGGGCCACACTCTCCATAAGGCCCACAAAACTGACCAAATCGTCCTGAAGTACTGGGGTAGCAATGAACCCCTTAGGAACCTGAGCTGGTCTGACAGGAACAGTCTGGGCTGGAACCTCTTCGTCAATCTCTATCTGAGGCTCCACTGTTAGGGCTGCTGCTCGGGCCCTAGGCTGAGCCCTGCACCTGCCTCGGCCTCTGGCACGGCCTCGGCCTCGACCTCTACCCCACGTAGGAGCTATCACTGGAGGCTCTGGCTGCTGCTCAGCTGAGGAAGTGGTACGTGTTCTCGCCATCTGCGAGAGAATAAGAGTAGAAGAGTTCAATCAGTATTGAGAAAGTAAAATCGCATGACAAGAAAGAATAGAAGTGAAACTTGTTCCTAAACTTCATAGCCTCTGGAAGATAAGCACAAACGTCTCCGTACCGATCTTCCAGACTCTACTAAGCTTGCTCGTGAATCGTGAGACCTATGTAACCTATTGCTCTAATACCAACTGTCACGACCCGAAATTTTTCACCGACGGGACTGTGTTGGCGCCTAACATTCCACTTGCCAGGCAAGCCAACGTTAGAGAATCATTAAACCAATTCCTTATTTCCATTCAGTAAATAACAATAATTAACTAAAATAAAATATAATAAGTGCAAAATATCATAAAATAGTATTAATTACTACCACCCGGATCTGGAGTCACAATTCACGAGCATTCTAGAATTTACTATAAGTAATAGTCTGAAAGAAATACAACTGTCTAAATGAAAGAAAACAGTAGGACATAAAAAGATAGACGGGGACTTCAAGGTCTGTGAACGCCAACAGATCTACCTTGAGTCTTCGGACAGCGGACCAATAGCAAATCTCGATCAACCTGAGCCGGTATCAAAATCTGCATAGAAAGTGCAGAGTACAACATCAGTACAACCGACCTCATGTACTGGTAAGTATCGAGCCTAACCTCGATGAAGTAGTGACGAGGTTAAGGCAAGGCACCTACAATCAACATGTACAATTTAACAGTGTATACGCAAATAACAGGAATTAAGAACTAAACAGGAAGTGTCAGGAGGGGAGACGTACTAAGGGGAATACAGATAAAGAACTATAACATAATGATCACCGGAGCAGTCAATATACCATGAATCGACAGGAATAATGAATACAGTAAAGGAAAATGCACGGCATCACCCTTCGTGTTTTTACTCTCAATCTTACCATAAAACTAATAGAAACGGCACGGCATCACCTTTCGTGCTTTTACTCTCATATCATGGCACGGCATTACCCTTCGTGCATTAACACTCACAATATGGCACGGCATCACCCTTCGTGCATTAACACTCACAATATGGTACGGCATCACCCTTCGTGCATTAACACTCTCCCTTACCATAATGCAATGCATGAATAACAATAGGAAGATAGAATAACAAGTACAAACCTTACTTCAACATTTGGTTCCATAATATCAATCTCAACTTTGAAATAAAAACTCAATTATCACCAGAAAATTCCGTAAACATGATAAGAACGATAATTTGAACAACACCAGTATAACACGTAGCAATTTGTCATAGGAATAAGACAATATAAGAAAAACAGAGAAACATGGAAAACAAGTAAATTGGCGGCGCATAAGTACTCGTCACCTCACATATACGTCGCTCACATGAATTTCACTTAGCAAATAATCTAAGGTTCCTAATTCCCTCAAGTCAGGATTAGACACAATACTTATCTCGCTCCGAAGGCCACTTAATTCTCAATCACAGCTTTTCCTTTGGAATTCACCTCCAAACCACTCGTATCTATTCAAAAATGACTCAATAATATCAAATATTGCTAAAGGAATCAATTATATTTCATAAACTAAATTTTCTAATTTTTCCTCCAAAAAGTTGAAAAATCGACCCCGGGCCCGCTTGGTCAAAACCCAAGGTTCGGACCAAAATCTTTTTACCTATTCACCCCCGAGCCCGAATATGTAATTAGTTTTGAAATCCGACCTCAAATTGAGGTCTAAATCCCCAAATTTCCGAAATCCCTATTTTCTACCCTAACCCCTAATTCTACGATGAAAACTCTAGATTTTAGGTTAAAAATTCAAGAAATGTAATGGGTAACTGAAAGAAAATGGTTTAGAATCACTTACCAACAATTTGGGGAAGGAATGACTCTTAAAAAATCGCCCCTCACCGTTTGGTTTTTGAGAAAAATGAGTTTTTTGGCAAAAATCCCGTTTTGGATTCTGTTAAGTGCTGGGCGACAGTGTTCATCGCGTTCGCGAGAGCACTGTCGCGTTCTTGAAGTGTATGCCTGCCAAGCCTTCGCGTTCGCGAGGCAGTGATCGCGTTCGTGTAGGCTACCCTTCCCTGGTCTTCGCGTTCGCGAGACATTGCTCGCGTTCGCGATGAAGAAAAGGTTGACTCTCCCTCCCTAGTGCCTAACGCTACGCGTTCGCGATGGGCTTGTCGCGTTCGCGAAGGGTAACGCCCCCATCGCTTTGTGTTCGCGACCAAGCCTTCGCGTTTGCGAAGAAGAAATCCTCAGCTGCCCAGTTTACTCTTCGCGTTCGCGAGAGTGCCTTCGCGAACGCGAAGAAGGACATGCCAGAACACAGATTCTGCAGAAAAACCAGATTTACAAATATGCACACAAGTCTAAAAATATCGTACGGACCTGCTCGCGCGATCAAATCGCCAAAATAACACCTAGAACTCTAAATTTAGCACCAATTCAAATAAAATTCTCAAGAACACTTTAAAATTTTTATTTTCTCAACTGGACGTCCGAATCACGTCAAATCAACTCCGTTTCTCACCAAATTTCACAGACATGTCTTAAATATCATAATGAACATGTACCGGGCTCCGGAACTAAAATACGAACCCGATACTAACAATGCCAAATATCAATCAATTCTTAAAAACAAATAATTTCCAACCTTTTAATTTTCATCAAAGATTCATAACTCAAGCTAGGGACCTCCAAATTCGATTCCGGGCATACGCCCAGGTCCCATAATTTGATACTGACCTACCGGGACCGTCAAAGCATGGATTTGGGCCCGTTTACCAAAAATATTGAGCGAAGTCAACCAAAATCAACTTTTAAGGCAAAAATTCTTATTTTCATTAGTTTTTAACATAAAAGCTTTTTCGGAAACCTGCCCGGACTGCGCACACAAATCGAGGAGGGTAAAAAATGAGATTTTTAAGGCTTAAGAGTGCAGATTCGAGTTCTAAAACATAAGATGACCTTTTGGGTCATCACAGTATATTTTGATCTTACTTAGTTGATCTTCTTCTAATTTTTGTGTATTATAATTCTTCTAAGGATTTTTTATATTTGTTAAATGTAACAATTCATAGACCACTAACGGTTGAACCCGAAAGAGAATTCTCTGTAAAATTTGTCTTAGGTAAATTTTATATCGGAATCAGAAAAGAAAAATCAGGAGTCATGTAAAGACGAGTTCAGAATTCAGCTGCATATCAATGTATTGATTTTTCTTTAATTTTCAGATTTATACAAGACTAAGTTGAGGGAGGATATCAAGCAAGCTCGAGAAAACATGTATATGACTCAAACTCAACTTGCTAAGGTATATCTGATGTTTAATCTGCAGCTTACATAGACAGAAAATTTGGTAGGATTTAAAGTTTAATTTATAAGCTGATAGTGTAAATTTGAACTTGCATTTTTCTTATGTTAAGTTTTATATGCTATTGTGAATTTTAATTTGTGATACAGTGGCTAAACCAAAAATCTAACAAGGAATTTCAAAAAAGTTCAAAAAATGACGAACATGCAATTTTCTTATGTTAATGTGATTCAAAAATTTTATTATACATAAAAAAATTCACATTATTTACACAATATAATTTTTAGACGGCATATGATTTAATTGAATCTTCATTGCATGCGACTCCATAACTGCTACCATAACATGTTAGTTACTATTTTCATAAAACTTACCTAATAATGTTTATCAAGAGATTTATCTGTAATTATTATACTCTGTCAGTACATAAAACTTAAAATTTAAAACTCAATTTGATACTCCCTCTGTCTCATATTATGTGCCGTATTTCTCTTTTATACGCCCCTTAAGAAATTAATTAGGAAAAGGATTGGACTATTCTACCCTTATTTATGTCTTAAGATATAATCTCTCTTCATCGAATATTTATTCTATTTATGTGTTATCTCCATCTTCAAGAACAATTATTACTAAGGGTAAAAAAAAAAAAATAATTAATTTTGTCTTGAACTACTAAAATGACAAATAATTTGAAATAATTATTTTTAGTAACCACGACTGTTAATATGAGATGGAGGGAGAAACTAACCTATGTTTTTACTATACTCAGAAGCTAAAAGTGAAGGTGCAAATCATTCAAGATTACGAGAATAGAAAGACAATCCCAAAACAAAAAGATGATCTCTCAATTGGAGAAAGCTCTTCGGTTGAAACTTCACTGAAAGAAATAAAGTGTAGGAACGGCGGCCTTCCCCGCACCTTACGTGAATGTGAAATATTTTACGTATCGAGTTGCTCTTTTTCGACTATAGTAGATTACTTTATCTTCTTTTTTCATGTTAGTAATCCACGTTTGGTATATTAAATTGGAAAAATGATCAAATATACTCATCTACTTTTGAATATTATCTGCATTTAACCTCCGTTATATTTTACGTGCGAATATACCCATACTGTTAACAAACTTATCACAAATACCCCTAACCCTAACGGAACCTCCATCATCACCAACTGCCGCCCCTCCAATCTTCTTCTTCATAAATTAACTTTCTTCTTCACCTCATCTTCATATTTCAACCCATATATTTTGCTAGAAAATACTGATTATGAATTCAGTCCAAATAAAAAGCTAAACTCTCACAAAATTATAAATTATCCAAAACCTTTTTAAACCAGGTTTAGATGAATGAGAGTGAAGGATTTTTATCTAATTGTGTTTACATTAGGCGGTGAAGGGGTATATTTGTATGTAAAGTATAACTGAGGTTAAATATATATAATTTTCGAAAGTATAGGAATATATTTGACCATTTTCCCTATTAAATTTTGTTTGCACTCTCACTGTATAAAAAATCCCGGAAGTCAAATGGCAAATGGATTAAATTATGTATAACAACCAACCAATCACCTACTCCCTTGTTTCAATTCATTTGTCTTTCTTTCCTTTTAGTCTGTTTTGTTCGATTCTTATAATTTTTAATTACAATATTTTCAGTTTAACAACACTTCATTATAGGAAATAATATGATATGTTTAACATTGTAAGATTCAAATAGTATTTTTAGTATGTTATACACATTTTTATTTTAAGATCGTAGAATTTAAAGGTCTTCTTTATCTTATTAAATTTTGTGTCGAATCAAAATAATAAAATGGATAGAATATAAAAGATAGTGCTCAAGGCTAAAACTCAATGATTTTTGAACTCAAAACCTTTTCTTTTCGTAATAGTATTATTCGCCTATTTTTATAAAGTCGCGTCATTATCTTTTTTTTTCTCTCATCTTACCCTTTCTTATTATTATATAATACTATTTTATCATTTACCCTACCTTTTTATATAATAATTTTACCTTGTACTTTACTCTTTTTTTTTTTTATAATATTGCAAGTTATTCTTCATAGTGTTAGTGCATGATATCATAAAATGACGAAAAACAATACAATCTATCTAAATATTGCATACATCAAAACGATACAGTATAATACAACACGATACATTATGAAGCGATACATAACAACCATTCAAACAAGCTGTAGATCACTGAAAATAGTAGCAGGTTATGAACAACATCTTTATCGCTAGTTATACAAACTCTAAAACAAATTTAATTTTCTTTTCATCTGCATATACTTTTATGGACAAAGTTACTTAATACGGTAACAGTGGGAGGTTGCAGGTACACCACACAATAACTGAGATGGGCTCGTAAGGCTTTTCCGGAATTTCTCCCGAGCCTGTTAAAATTTTTGTGGATTCTGTCATATTACCAATTTGTACTAAATAACAAGCTAATGAGTCTCCTAAATAAATAAAGTAATGTAATAAAGAGAGTAAGATTTCACGTTAGATTCGTATAGAAAGGAATTGTCCCATATCTAGTATATTGGCAACCATTATATTAAAAAAAAAATCTTTTTGTTCCATAATAGAAAAAATAAAATGCAAGTGTTGAAGCTAGAAAAATTACGATGACTATTAATTCAATTCTCTAAGAAATTGGAAACATGATACAACAACAACAATATACTCAGTATTATCCTATACCGTGGGGTCTGGGGAGGGTACTATGTATGCACACCTTACCCCTACTTTGTGAGGATAGAGAAGTTATTTCCAATAGACCCTCGGCTCATGAAAGCATAAGCACCACATTAATGAAAATATAGACATAAAAGGACAGTACCAAAAAGTCATATTAAAGCAGAATAAAACAACAAGATAATAAGGTGATCAACAATGGAATAAAATAACGGTTAGTCATAAAAACATACTACCAACAGAAAGTGAAACTGCGTGCCAATACTACTGTTATGAACACCATATACTACCTACTCTACTACCCTAATTTTCGACCTTCATACCTTCCTATCAAGGGTCATGTCCTCGGTCAGCTAAAGTTGCGTCAAATCTTACCTAATCACCTCTCCTCACCTCTTCTTTGGCCTACCTCTACCTCTCCCTATGCCCTCCAATGTCAACCACTCACACCTCCTCACTGGGGCATCTGTGCTCCTCCTCCTCACATGACCAAACCACTTAAGCCGCACATCCCGCATCTTGTCCTCAATAGGGGTCACACCTACCTTGTCACAAATAACCTCATTTCTGATCCTATCTAACTGTAATGATCCGACCATTTGTTTTGAGCATTACAGCCTCGTTCCCCTATTTACTGCTAAATTTATGCTTTACAGTTATTATGTGACTTGCCAGGATAATTGGTTCGGGTCCGGTGAGGTTTTGGAATGAAATGGAACACTTAGTTCCAAGGTTTAAAGTTTAAGTTGAAATAATTGACTGGATGTTGACTTATATGTAAACGACCTCGGAATAGAGTTTTGATGATCCCAATAGCTATGTATGGTGATTTTGGATTTAAGAGCGTGTCCGAAAAATTATTTGGAAGTCCGTAGTTAAATTAGGCTTGAAATGGCTAAAATAGAAATTTAAGTTTGGAAGTTTGACCGGGGAGTTGACTTCTTGATATCGGGGTCGAAATTCGATTCTGGAAATTTGAACATATTTGTTATGTCATTTATGACTTGTGTGTAAAATTTGAGGTCAATTGGACTTGATTTGATAAGTTTTGGCATTGAATATAGAAGTTGAAAATTGTTAGTTTTCATTAATCTTGAATTGGGGTGTGATTCGTATTTTTAGCGTTGTTTGATTTGATTTGAGGCTTGTACTAAGTTCGTATGATATTTTAGTACTTGTTGGTGTATTTGGTCGAGGTCCCGGGGGCCTCGGGTGAGTTCCGGATGGTTAATGGATAAAAAGTTCAACTTGAAGCATTGTTGGAACTGTTGCCGACCGCACCTGCGAAGCTTTTGATCGTAGGTGCGAAGCCGCATGTGCGCACAAGACATCGCAGAAGCGGCCAAGAGTAGAACAGGGAAGTACTCGCAGGTACGAAGAATTTGCCCGCACCTGCGAGGCCGCAGATACGAAGGGAGGGGCGCAGAAGCGAAAAATTGTGAGGAAGCCAGGCAACGCACGCAGGTGCGGAATTTTATCCGCAGATGCGGAGTCGCATCTGCGCTTAGCTCGCCGCAGAACGAAGGCAGACTCATGGGCAACCGTAGAAGCGGAGTTTTGAGCTGCACCTGCGAGACCACATATGCGGCTAAGTGAGTCGCAGGTGCGAAAAGCCCTAGACATAATATATTCGAAGGGTCCGAGATTATTTCTCATTTTTGGACTTTCAAGCACGGCTTGGGCGATTTTTCAGAGGAAATTCACGGGGAAACTTGAGGTACGTCACTTGTGATCATTGTTAGTCAATAATATTGAATTATCATTGAGTATTTTGACTAGATTACGTATTTTTGAGGTGAAATTAGAGGATTTGGACCTAGAGATTTGAAAATAAGATTTGAGGATTTGAAGGTCAAGTTAATGTCGAAATTTGGTAAATTTGGTATGGCTGAACTCGTGGTTGAATGTGCGTTCATATTTTATAACTTTTGTCGAGTTCCGAGACATGGGAAACACGGGCAATTTTTGAGTGTAATTTCGGATTCTGTTGAAAAATTAGTATTTTCAGATGGAATTAATTCCTATAATTTGTATTGACTGAATCGAATTAATTGTGAATAGATTCGAGGCGTTCGGAGGCTGATTCGCGAGGCAAGGGTATAGCAGAGTAAAGAATCACACTGTTTGAGATAAGTAACATTTCTAAACTTGAAGTCCCCGAATTTTGCGTTATATCAATTGTTGGAGGTGACGCACATGCTAGGTGACGAGTGTGTGGGCATGCACCATAGAAATCATGACTTACATAAATTCTGTGGAGTTGCAAAATTAAAGAATCATGTTATTATCCGAATATTCTCCACGTGTTAGGGAAATTGAGTTGAGACTTGTATTAAAGATCATGTTTAGGCTACATGTCAATATTTTAGGACTCATGGGGTCGTGTTGTTGTTGAATTTAATTGTTTAAAAATACACATTTCATACTCAGTCATGTTCATCCATTGTGAGGATATTGATGGGATCGAGTTGTGCGCCGCAGTAGGCCATATCAGCTTTCTATATTTTATTATTATATTGATCGGGGTTGCCCGCTGCAGCAGGCCTTATAGGCTTTATTATTATATGGATCGGGGCTACCCGCCTGCAGCAGGCCATATAGATTTTATATCACGCTTGGGCTGAAGGAGCCCCTCCGGAGTCTATACCCCCACAGTGAGCGTAGATGATTTATATTCGGGATGGACTTCCTAGGGCATGGACTTGCCTTATTTATTTATCATTGTGATGAATTTTCCTGGACATGGATCTTGTCCGAGTCATTTAAATTTGGGGATAAATTTACCCCTAGAATGGATTGGCCTTATACAGTATTGAGTGACTGACTGTCAGTTGATGTGTATATATATATGGGATGGAACTTTTCTAGGATGGATTGGCCATATACAGTACTGGGTGATTGAGTATTTTGAGATTGTGAGTACTCGAGGTTTTTTACTATTGAACTTGAAAGCATACCTACATTTCTGTACTGTTATTTCTATACTTGATTGTACCAGTTGAGCTCGTCCCTACTTTCAGCCCAAAGGTTAGTCTTGTTACTTATTGAGTTGGTTGTACTCATACTTCACTCTACACCTCGTGTGCAGATCCAGTTGCTTCTGGATACAGTGACTGTTAGATCTCAGAGTGTTATCAATTGGAGACTAGCAAGGTAGTTGCTTGGCGTCCGCTAACCTTGACTCTCTTCCTTTCAGTTATTGTACTGTTTTATATTTTCAGACAGTATTTTTATCAGTCAGACTTTGTTATCATTTAGATACTCATGTACTTAGTGACACCGAATTTTGGGAATGTATTAATATCTGTATTTGTGAGATTTTATATGGAATTCAAATATTATGGTTTCAAACTGAAAAGATATTGTGGTTGTTGAGGTTGTCGGCTTGCCTAATATTTAGATATGCGTCATCACGACAGGTTAGAATTTTGGTTCGTGACACTAACTTGGTGTGCCCACACATCCATCTCAACATCCTCATCTCTACTACCTTCATCTTCTGGACATGAGCGATCTTGACTAGCCAACACTCAGCCCCATACATCATCGTTTGTCTGACCACCACTCTGTAGAACTTACCTTTCAGTCTTGGTGGATCCTTCTTATCACACAAAACACCGGAAGAGAGTCTTCGTTTCATCCATCCCGCCACTAAACTTACACTCCAAGTATTTTGTCTTGGTCTTGCTCAACTTGAAACCTTTAGACTCCAGGGTCTGCCTCCATACCTCTAATTGCGCGTTCACACCATCTCACATCTCGTCAATCAATACAATATCATCTGCAAATAGCAGGCACCACGGTACCTCCCCTTGGATGTGGCGCGTCAGTACGTCCATCGCCAGAGCAAACAAAAAGGGGCAGAGTGACGACCCCTGATTCAACCCCATCATAACCGAAAAATGATCCGAGTCCCCATCCACTGTCCTCACTCGGGTCTTTGCTCCATCACACATGTCCTTAATCAACCGTTCGTAGGCAATAAGTACACCTCTAGCCTCCAAATATCTCCACAAAATCTCACTCGGAACTTTATCGTACACCTTTCTAAGTCGATAAACACCATATGCAAGTCCTTTCTCTCCCTGTACTGCTCCATCAATTGAAAACATGATATTATCCAAAATGATGCTGAAAATTACTTTCGAAAACTTAGGTGGAAGGACTATTCCACTGCTTTTTTGATAGGAATCTAAAATGCAAAGCCTCTTAATTGCGAAAGTAGACATCAATTACGAAAGTAGCCATCAATTAATATCTAAACCACGTGTTGGCTATTTTTGGTCGTATCATTTTTGCACCAAATCTGAATGCTTTTCCAAAATTTCACATTCCAATTGCTGCTTTTTCATTGTCGACTTTTTCATTGTTAATCTCAATCGTGCACAAAATGAAAATAGAAAAATTACTAATCTATCTACATCTATATATAATAAAAGGAGAGGCAAAAGTACACTATTAAGACAAGTGGCATAACCACAAAAAGCCAAGTGACATTGTTAAGACAAAATAAATAACCTTTTTAACTAAAAAAATATTTTTAAATTTTGAATTAATTGGTCACTCTATTTGAATTAATAAATATAGATATCTTATAATTCATTATATTAAAAAAAACGAAAATATATAATAAAAACAATAACTACTCATTCAAACTGGGGAGTAGTTTCAAGTTGGAGTTTTAAAGTAATTTTAAAATAAAAATAAGAAAAAAATAAATTAGCTACAATAAGAAAACGAAAATATTAATAATAATAAAAAAATACGTATTCAAGTTGGAGAATAGTTTCAAGTTGGAGTTTTAAAATTATTTTAAAATAAAAAAGAAAAATAAAGAAATAAAAAATTGCCAATTCAAATTGGGTGTGGTTTCAATTTGGAGTTATAAAATTATTTTAAAATAAAAAACGGGATTAAAAAAATAAAAAAATTACCAATTGTTAGTTTTCATTAATCTTGAATTGAGGTGTGATTCGTGTTTTTAGCGTTGTTTGATTTGATTTGAGGCTTGTACTAAGTTCGTATGATATTTTAGGATTTGTTGGTGTATTTGGTCGAGGTCCCAGGGGCCTCGGGTGAGTTCCGGATGGTTAACGGATAAAAAGTCAAGTGGCATTCAAACTGGAGAGTAGTTTCAAGTTGGAGTTTTAAAATTATTTTAAAATTAAAAAACAAAAATAAGAAAACATTAAGTTAGCTACAGTAAAAAGCGAAACTATTAAAAAAAGGAGAACAAAAAAAAAAACTACCTATTCAAGTTGGGGAGCAGTTTTGGTTACTCCCTTTCTAACTAAAAAATCTTTGAATTTTAAATTTTGAATTAATTGGTTACTCTATTTAAATTAATAAATAAAGATATATTATAATAATCTATAATACAAAAAAGGAAAAAACAATTACCCATTCAAGTTGTAGTTTTACAAATATTTTAAAAATAAAAAAAAATTAGCTATAATAAAAAAAGGAAAAAAAAAATATTACCCATTCAAATTGGGGAGTAGTTTCAACTTGGAGTTTTATAAATATTTTTTTAAAAAAAGAAATATAAAATTAGCTATAATAAAGAAATGAAAATATATAATAAAAATTACCCATTCAAATTGGGGAGTAGTTTCAAGTTGGACTTTTAAAATTATTCTAAAATAAAAATAAAAGAATAAAAAAATAAAGAAACTTTCAATTCAAATGAAAAATACAAAAATATAAAGATACTATTAGGATATTATACATAAGATAAGCATATATATTATTAAAAATATTTTATTATATATATAAATGCTTATCTCTTTATACTTTTGATGAATTCAAAATTATAATTTAGTAAAAAAATATTACATTATATAATTTTTTGTTAAACTACAAAATTTGAAAATTACTCAAATAAGTATTACAGTAGAATGGAATGTATAAAAAGAGGGGGATAGAGATAATTTTATCATATTTATATTTTGAATTAATTAAAAAAAATAAAAGATAAATAAATAACACTCAAAGAAAATTATCAATAGTACTAAGTACTTGCTAATTCAATAATAAAAATAAAAAGAATTAAACAATTTATTTGATTACTATATGATGTGTATCCTTTAATTTTGTATAGGTTGTGTTATATTTCTGCATACTATATTAAATGATAAAATAAAACTAATATTTATTAAGTTAATATGATATATTAGATCATAATTTTATAAGATTAATATTCTGTCAAATTATCTGTGTATTGCGCGGATTCTTATACTAGTATATATAATAGGAGAAGCAAAAACAATATATTAATATAAGTGACATAACCACAAAACGTCAAGTGGCATTGTTAAGACAAACTAAACTACCTTTCTAACTAAAAGTTTTTTTGAATTTTAAATTTTGAATTAATTGGTTACTCTACTTGAATTAATAAATATAGATATCTTATAATTATATATTAAAACAAAAAAATAAAAAACAATAAACTACTCATTCAAATTGGGGAATAGTTTAAGTTGGAATTTTAAAATTATTTTAAAATAAAAAATAATAATAAAAATGAAAAGCTACCAATTCAAATTGGAGATTAATTTCTTTCTAATATAGTAGTGTGTGTGTGTGTGTGTATATATATATATATGTCACGACCCAATCTCACCTAAAGGTCGTGATGGCACCGGACACCGCTATCACGCAAACCAACAATACAAACTTCACTTAATTACACATTTAGTATTTGTGAAATCAAAATTTCTTTAATGAAACGGCAATGATATAACTCATATAGTAAATGATAAATATTTTTAGCAACTAAATTTCTAAATAATTCGTAACTGTTCCCAAAATCCGGTGTCACAATTGCATGAGCATTTACTAAGGAATTAAAAATAAAATACAACATCTGTCGAGAATACAAATTAGACAGAAAAATATAAATAACTCTGAAGGAGACTCTGTTGGCTGCTGATCGTAATATAGAATGCAGCTCACCTAAGTCCCCGCATTTTAACCACACCTCTATGCCCACAAGGCCGCTAGACATATTTGTACTTGTACAATAAAATGTGCAGCAAGTGTAGTATGAATACGTAAACAACGTGTACCCAGTAAGTATCAAGCCTAATCTCGAAGTGGTAGAGACGAGATGGCCGACTTTGACATTCACTATGGGTCAATAATAAAAATTAAAATAAAAATAGAATATCTAAATCAACATGATTCACAGAATTTACAATAATTTATTTAACCAGCAGAATTAATTAAATTCCTTCAAATGCAACAATTCTAAATATATTAATTAAATTCCTTCAATTCCAATAAATTTCTAATTTATCAATTAGTCTCATTTACAGGAATAACAATAATTCCTTAACAAGCACGAATAATAATTCTTTAAATTTCAAAGATTTTCAATTTATCAATTAGTTTCACAGGCTACAATAAACTATAAAAGTATCGTGTAATTATTGTTATTAAGCACGATTTCTGCCGAGGTCGTTCGGCCCGATCCAGAGTATTGTGTACACTGTCGAGAGACGTGCGACACGATCCATATATGCATCTAGCTTGCCGAGGCGTTTGGCCAGATCCACAAGAAAGGAGGACATTTTCTTATGTACCTCCGGAATAAGTGTATTTATTATAAAATTTATTCGAGAGACTAACAATTTATTTCAATAATTAATTAATCTAAACAAAAATTAAGCATATAAAAATTTTATCTTTTACTACCTTTCATAACAATTCACAATATATATACATCAAATAATTTAATTAATAAAGAATATAATTTACACAAGTAATTCATGCTTTGAGTCCTAAACTACCCGGACTTTAGCATTAATAGTAGCTATATGGGGTAAATTTCTCCTTCACAAGATTAGACAAGAGACTTACCTCGTCTTGCTCCAATTTAATCCACTAGTAGGCCTTTTCCTCGATTATCTAACTTCAATTGGCTCGAATCTAACCAACAATAATTCAATACAATCACTAAAATTTATAGGAATCACTTCTATAAGAAAATACTGCATTTTCATTAAAAATCCCGAAATTAATTAAAAATTCGTCTGTGGGGCCCATATCTCGGAATCCGGCGAAAGTTACGAAATCCGACAACCCATTCAATTACGAGTCCAACCATACCAATTTCACTCAAATCCGACTCCGAATCGATACTGAAATCTCAAAAAATCGTTTCTAGGAGATTTCTAAAAAATTTCAATTTTCAATATCAAAACACTAATTAAATAGTGAAAATAATGATATATTTATGTATATAGACCAAATCCGAGTTGGAATCACTTACCCCAATGTCTTTCCTTGAAAATCTGTCAAAAGTCGTCTCTGCTCAAGCTCAAATTTGTCAAAAATAGCAAATGGGTCGAATGCCCCTATTTTTATAACTTACAAATCA
The DNA here is from genome assembly GCF_000715075.1 of Nicotiana tabacum. Lineage (NCBI taxonomy): Eukaryota > Viridiplantae > Streptophyta > Magnoliopsida > Solanales > Solanaceae > Nicotiana > Nicotiana tabacum. The sequence goes on from NC_134091.1 coordinate 128,561,663, forward strand.
GTCCAGTCCGATCAGGGAGCTCGATCAGGGAGTCCGATCAGGGAGCTCGATCAGGGAGTCCGATCAAGGGAGCTCGATCAGGGAGTCCGGTCATGGGAGCTCGATCATGGGCCTCGATCTTAGGCTCGATCACAACCCAGAATTTCCAGCATAAGAGAAAAATTGCAGGAAATGTTTAAGTCTAATTTTTTATTTGTTAACCATCTGAAACTCACCTGAGGCCCTCGAGAATTCAACCAAATATATCAACAAGTCCTAAAACATCATACGAACTTATTTGAAACCTCAAATCACATAAAACGACGCAAAAATTATGAATTATGCTCCAATTCAAGCTTAATGAAACTTAAAATTTTCAACTTCTACATTCGAAGTCGAAACCTATCAAATCAAGTCCGATTGACCTCAAATTTTGCACACAAGTCATAAATGATATAATGAAGCTGTAAAAATTTTCAGAACTGGATTCCGACCCCTATATCAAAAAGTCAACTCCTCGGTCAAACTTCCAAACTTTAAATTTCTATTTTAGCCATTCCAAGTCTAATTTCACTATAGACTTCCAAATAAAATTTTGATCACGCACCTAAGTCCAAAATCACCATATGGAGCTGTGAGAATCATCAAAATTTTATTCGGGGTCATTTGCACATAATGTTGACCGAAGTTAAATTTGGCTTTTTAAGGCTAACTTAAGGAACCAAGTGTTCCGATTTCAACCCGAACATTTCCAAATTCCGAACCAACCATCCCCGCAAGTCATAAATCAATAAAAGAATATTCGGGGAGTTTTATTTTGGGGAACGTGGTTCTAAATGTTAAAATGACCATTTGAGTCATTACATTCTCTCCCACTTAAATATACGTTCGTCCTCAAACGTGCTAAGGATTATTCCTGAGTTGCACAAAATCATTGTGTAACACCTCGTGCACCTACCCGTGCTACCACACCCGGTTTAGCACATTAGCTCGAGCAAATCTGAAGATTCTCCCCTTTATTTTGGCAAATAAGCCTTAGAGCCAAATTCTAACATCCAGAATTTTCCACCATGCTCGTTTCCAACTTATGAACACCGTATCAATCACTACACGATGCACCAATACAGGATTGCATACCTTGGTTGAATTTAAACCATGAACCGCACCATTCACATGCCCATAATAACATACTCGATAACAATAGTCGAGATTCCACGAATTTGGTGTCCACAACACATCTCATGATACATATAAGTCATGTTCCAACTCTCGCAATGCTTCCACGATGGAAGAAATGTGTATAAATTCATAACCAACTGTCGAGTCAATAATTTACTGAGTTTCTCCTTCAGACAAGGACCATTATCTCATTCTGAGCTGAATAGCAATGTTTATTCTTTAATATACCTTATATAATTCTGATTGCTTTCATTTCAGGTCTAATAGTCTCGTCTCACCCAATATAAACTACGCAGGAAATAAGCTGCCTCAAACCCTGACCAAGGTCTCGTATGACGCTAACAATGCGCCAACATGCTACAAACTGGAATGTGATACATTAGGAAAAATGAACTATGGAAAGAACTACTCAATTCGCGTAACTAATTAGACAACTGAAAAGGTGTCATGAACCTTCCTCAGAAAATGGGATACAAAACACACCAAATAGAATATAGGGGACTGTACTCAACATCACACTGTTGCGGCATGCAACCCGATCCAAATAACATACTCGTGGCGGCGTGCCACCCGATCCGCACAAAAAGAATCTATAAGGAAATACTTACCGAGTTAGAATGCTCATTACTACAAAAAATCCGAACATCGGACACAAGCACGCTAAGTGCATAACACCATCCCTGGAAGGACCAACAGTGACATGCGCTACAAAACTCAAGCACGACTAAGGTGCGACATATGATCTGAATCTCGAGAGCCATCCTGCTCACATAACACCATCGCTACGTGGAACCTCAACACATAAGAAATTTATCAAGACGTTTCACAACTCACACGGCACAATATAGTATTACATGAAATAACCGACGACGAAACGACATCCAGCATCTGAATACTCCTCCATAGGGAGCGCTTATGCTGAAATGAACACGCCCATCCTGATATAAAGCTCATATTCATATTTAAATCCATCCACAGACCTCAAGCCGATTCTGGTCGCACCGTAATAGGCTAATAACTTTTCAAGTATCCATAATACCCCTTTTTCCCATAACACACAAGAACAACCATCATAACCGGAACAAACTTCCACAGTCCACAACCAAATGAACCGAGCACCCTCCAGGCATAAATTCTCAAATTAGCGATACCGCCACAATCTTCATACTCAGTTATTAAATATTTAATCAATCAGGTGACTGCTTGTCACACTTATACAATCTTCCAATAGAATACACTCCCACGACCTTCCGCAACAGATAAAAAGTCTGCACATCCATACCACCGGCTATACTAATACTGTAAGGAGAATCAAGGATCCGCAAATAAATACACAAAGCCTCTTACACATAACACCGATCTCAGGTGACACTAAAGACAATACCAGCTTGCTTTAAACCTCTAAATCCTTTTCTGCTCATTCGAGCTTGTGACACTCTTGTCAAAACCGAACTGCAACCTCGATCCTCAACTTCCATATTCCCATACCATTCACTGTACCTAGCATGCCAATACTCGAGAGTACAAGAATTCCATCATAACTCTTGAACCACTAACAGACCCAACACTTCATCATATAGCAACCTTTTGCTTAACTCAATTCAGGAGACCCATTGCAACACGCGACTGAATTCCCATATCCGCAGGAAATAAACTCCTCAAGTAGTGGTCTAAACCACCAAAACTCTCCTGGAATCCATCTGCACATAACATGCCATAATACTTGAATTCCTCCAAATACAATCAATTACGGCGGCCGTCAAGCCTCGCACGTACCGCCACAAATCACACGCATAACTCAATGCGCTGAAGGAACTGATCATTGCCACCATCATGCCAATTCAACCATTGTTAGCTGACCCGTCTTTTCTCAATTTGTTTTTAACTTGCCTTAGAAATGATAATAGTCCCAGTCATTACATCATGAATTCAAATTCGCACTCATCCCGAGTGACTTATTTCATGAGATCACGATGTTTCAAAACCCACGAATCATCTCATACTCTTTCTTGTGCGCACTTTTACATCTTCAACTAGTACATCCCTTCTGATACTTTTAAGAATCTGAAGTTATTTTCTTCCGTTTTTCTACTGCTACACCACAACCTGAAGATAACGCAGAGTACTCCAAGTCCCATTTCATAATCTCCTGTAAAACCTCGATACTCAACCATACTACGGACTCGAAATCCTTAGACACCGTACTTTAAATTTTTGAATCCACTACGACCGTTGTTGAGAGTCACTTGCTCTGACTTGTTCCCAAACATGATAAACTCCAAGGCCTTGTTAACACATGGACACTTTATCAAGGAAACACCTGACTATCTCACTTCCCATGTGCATTACATCTATACGAAGCATAAACTCAGAGTCTTCCCAAAGCCTGAATATGAATCGATAAGGCCAAATATGGCACACATTCCCCCAAATCCTTTGCTCAAATTACCATTGATGTTTTCTTTCCTTAGTTGAAATGACCCACCAATACACCGATAACCAGAAACCTCACAAATAGTCAACCATGCAATCCAATTGTAGACGGTGGGGCTCTCCCACTTAGCTTGAAGCTACAATTACATAAATTCTGGAATCTACCGAGATTCTTTCTTCATCGTTTTCATGATTTTGCACACGCAACTCGCCTCTATTAACCTTTAATAACCGCTCCAAACCACTAGCCACATTTACATATTAAATCTCTTACCGGGTAGCCAGTAGAATTCTTCGCAGAAGCTTCGTCAACACCACGCGACCGCTAACCTATTCACAGGAGATAACCCGCATGTGAAAATTACATGCCGACATATTCCAATGTCGCTGCACTGGGTGCAATTACTACGAAATCAGTAGATCATCCTGAGTCCGAGCTCATTAACCAGCTGCACCAATCTGTTCACTCCTCATGGACATCAACTAGAGGTGCAGCGATACATCCCAATCCAAAATCATGTTGTATCCCTCTTCATATTAAGCAATTCCCTCCTGTCACGCCCAATCTTCCTCAATATAGCAGCCAATATTACAACTTTAGTTCGTAGACCTAGTCATGTCCATCATGAATTCAAAATCACTTCAAACTTTCCTCAAGTTGTGTAGTTATCCTACCACGTAACCTATGTGCTACCTTGCCACTCTCCCACTTTGGTCAAACCCTCTCCTTTAAGCAACTACTCGACTTTTGTTTCTCACACTTGGCCTTCTAGGAACTTAACCACCACAAGAAACCTTCCACATGTCCTTCCTCATCCTTCGCTGCCCAAATATTGTATCAAATCAACATCCATTTCTATAACACCTGAACTAACAAATTGCTACCAGCCTTAATCCTCCTAGAAGATCATCTTCCTTAAGCCGTGACATTATAAATATCAATTGAATCCTGAAGTATTTCACAATGCTATTTCCGACAACTACTTCCCCGATACCAATTCCTAACACCTCGTCGTGAAGGCGAGTTAAAGAAAACCATAACACCGGCGAACCTTAACGTATTTAACCAGGCGATGACACCACATCACAATTAAAAATTTTACCACGCTCGAAAATATCAAGACTCATTACTCCATCAATACCAAACCTGAACATTCATAGTACGATTACCTTCCCTTTGCTGGAATTAAACGTAGAACCTTTTCATCATATACTGAGAATAACCTCTTTTTTTCAAGTCGTTCACTGCGTCGGTACATAAATGAGCACCCCGTCATAAAAAGAATCAAACAATTTATTTGATTACTATATGATGTGTATACTTTAATTTTGTATAGGTTGTGTTATATAATAGGAGAAGTAAAAATACTATATTAATATAAGTGACATAACCACAAAACGCCAAGTGGCATTGTTAAGACAAACTAAACTACCTTTCTAACTAAAAGTTTTTTTGAATTTTAAATTTTGAATTAATTGGTTACTCTACTTGAATTAATAAATATAGATATCTTATAATTATATATTAAAACAAAAAATATTAAAAAAATAAACAACTCATTCAAATTGGGGAATAGTTTAAGTTGGAATTTTAAAATTATTTTAAAATAAAAAATAAAAAAAATAAAAATGAAAAGCTACCAATTCAAATTGGAGATTAATTTCTTCCTAATATAGTAATGTGTGTGTGTGTGTGTGTGTGTGTGTGTGTGTGTGTGTATGTCACGACCCAATCTCACCTAAAAGTCGTGATAGCACCGGACACCGCTGTCAGGCAAGCCAACAATACAAACTTCACTTAATTACACATTTAGTATTTTTGAAATCAAAATTTCTTTAATGAAACGGCAATGATATAACTCATAGAGTAAATAATAAATATTTTTAGCAACCAAATTTCTAAATAATTCGTAACTATTCCCAAAATCCGGTGTCACAAGTGCATGAGCATTTACTAAGAAATTAAAAATAAAATACAACATCTGTCTAGAATATAAATTAGACAGAAAAATATAAATAACTCTGAAGGAGACTCTGTTGGCTGCAGATCGTAATATAGAATGCAGCTCACTTAAGTCCCCGTATTTTAACCACACCTCTGCGCCCACAAGGCCGCTAGACATATCTGTGCATGTACAATAAAATGTGCAGCAAGTGTAGTATGAGTACATAAACAACGTGTACCCAGTAAGTATCAAACCTAATCTCGAAGTGGTAGAGACGAGATGGCCGACTTTGATACTCACTATGGGTCAATAATAAAAATTGAAATAAAAATAGAATATCTAAATCAGCATGATTCACAGAATTTACAATAATTTATTTAACCAGCATAATTAATTAAATTCCATCAAATGCAACAATTCTCAATATATTTATTAAATTTCTTCAATTCCAATAAATTTTCAATTTATCAATTAGTCTCATTTACAAGAATAACAATAATTCCTTAACAAGCACGAATAATAATTCTTTAAATTTCAAAGATTTTCAATTTATCAATTAGCTTCGCAGGCTGCAATAAACTATCAAAGTATCGTGTAATTATTGTTATTAAGCACGATTTCTACCGAGGTCGTTCGGCCCGATCCAGAGTATTATGTACACTGCCGAGAGACGTGCGACACGATCCATAGATGCATCTATCTTGCCGAGGCGTTTGGCCCGATCCACAAGAAAGGAGGACATTTTCTTATTTACCTCCGGAATAAGAGTATTTATTGTAAAATTTATTCGAGAGGATAACAATTTATTTCAATAATTAATTAATTTAAACAAAAATTAAGCATATGAAAATTTCATCTTTTACTACCTTTCATAACAATTCACAATATATATATACATCAAATAATTTAACAATTCACAATATATATACATCAAATAATTTAATTAATAAAGAATATAATTTATACAAGTAATTCATGCTTTGAGTCCTAAACTACCCGGACTTTAGTATTAATAGTAGCTACGCACGGACTCTCGTCACCTCGTGCATACGTAACCCCCGCAATTAGCAACAATTATTTAATTTAATCACCTATGGGGTAAATTTTCCCCTCACAAGATTAGACAAGAGACTTACCTCGTCTTGCTCCAATTTAATCCACTAGTAGACCTTTTCCTCGATTATCCAACTTTGAGTGGCTCGAATCTAACCAACAATAATTTGATGCAATCACTAAAATTTATAGGAATCATTTCTATAAGAAAATACTATATTTTTATTTAAAACCCCGAAATTAATTAAAGACTCGCATGTGGGGCCCACATCTCGAAATCTAACAAAAGTTACGAAATCCGATAACCCATTCAATTACGAGTCTAACCATACTAATTTCACTCAAATCCGACTCTAAATCGATACCGAAATCTCAAAAATTTGTTTCTAGGAGATTTCTAAAATTTTCCCAAATTTCAATCTCAAAACACTAATTAAATGGTGAAAATAATGATATGTTTATGTATATAGACCAAATCCGAGTTGGAATCACCTATCCCAATGTCTTTTCTTGAAAATCTGTCAAAAGTCGCCTCTGCTCAAGCTCAAGTTTGTCAAAAATGGCAAATGGGTCGAATGCCCCTACTTTTATAACTTACAGATCTGTCCAGTCCGATCAGGGAGCTCGATCAGGGAGTCCGACTAGGGAGCTCGATCAGGGAGTCCGATCATGCGAGCTCGATCATGGGAGCTCGATCAGGGAGTCCGATCATGGGAGTCCGATCATGGGAGCTCAATTAGGGAGTCCGATCATGGGAGCTCGATCATGAGAGCTCGATCATGGGCCTCGATCTTAGGCTCTATGATGATCCAAAATGTCATCTTTAAATTTAATAATTAATTATGTATTCTAAGACCTCAAAAAATACTATTTATCATTTCTAAATTTGCGTGCGCAATTCGTAAAATTTCATGGAAAGTTTTTATGTGAAAAAATGGATTAAAATGTGGATTAGAGTTTTAAAACTCAATTGAGTTGACTTTGGTCAACATTTTTAGCAAACGGACTCGGATCAGTGTTTTGACAGTTCCAGTAGGTCTGTATTGTGATTTGGGACTTGGGCGTATGCCCGAAATCAAATTATATGGTCCCTAGCCCGAGATATAGAATTTTGAAGAAAAATTAAAATGTTTTAAGTTCGAATAGAGACCAGATGTCTAATTATGTGAAAACGACCCTGGAATAGAATTTTGATGATTCCAACAGCTCTGTATGGTGATTTTGGACTTAGGAGCGTGCTCGAAATTTTATTTGGAAGTCTGTAGTTAAATTAGGCTTGAAATGGCTAAAAATAAGAATTTAAGTTGAAAGTTAGACCGACGAGTTGAATTTTTGATACCGGAGTCGGAATCCAGTTCCGACAATTTTCATAGCTCTGTTATATTATTTATGACTTGTGTGTAAAATTTGAGGTCAATCGGAGTTGATTTGATAGGTTCCGACATCGAATGTAGAAGTTGAAAACTCTTAGTTTCATTAATCTTGAATTGGGGTATGATTCATGATTTTAGCGTTGTTTGATGTGATTTAGAGGTTCGACTAAGTTCGTATGATATTTTAGGACTTGTTGGTATATTTGGTTGAGGTCCCGAGGGCCTCGGGTGAGTTTCGGATGGTTAACGGATCAAAAGTTGGACTTAAAAAGCTGCTGCAATTTCTCTTCTGCTGTATATTCTGGGCTGTGATCGAGCCCCAGATCGAACCCAGATATCGAGCCCACGATCGAGGCCTGAGTTGAAGCCAGGGACGAGACTCAGTATCGAAGTCAAGGCTCGAGGGCATGATCGAAGGTAAGACTCGAGGGCTAGGATCGAGACCCATGCTCGATGCCCTTATCGAAGGCTCAAGCTCGATGCCATGATTAAGGCTATGATCGAAGGCCCAACCTCGATGCCCAGATCGAGGCCATGACCGAGGTCCAGGCTCGAGCCTGTGATCGAAGCCCCGATCGAGGCCCAGTTCGAGGACCAGTTCCGAAGGCTGCTTGGTAGTTTTATAAAAAGAGGGCATTCGTCCCATTTGCCATTTTTGACGAACTTGAGCTTGAACAGAGACGACTTTTGGTAGATTTTCAAGGGAAAAACATTGGGGTAAGTGATTCTAACTCGGATTTGGTCTACATATATAAGTATATCATTGTTTCACCATAAATTAGTGTTTTGAGATTGAAATTTGGAAAAGTTTAGAAATCTCATAGAAACGAAAATTTGAGATTTCGGTATCGATTCGGAGTCGGATTTGAGTGAAACTGGTATGGTTGGACTCGTAATTGAATGGGTTGTTGGATTTCATAACTTTCGCCGGATTCCGAGATGTGGTCCCCGCGGGCGAATTTTTAATTAATTTCGGGATTTTTATTAAAAATGTAGTATTTTCTTATAGAATTTATTTCCTATAATTTTTAGTGATTGTATCGAATTATTTTGGCTAGATTCGAGCCAGACACAGTTGGATAATCGTGAAAAAGGCAAAATTGTGGATTAAATTGGAGCAAGACGAGGTAAGTCTCTTGTCTAATCGTGTGAGGGGAAATTACCTCATAGGTGATTAAAATTAAATAATTGTTGCTAAATTATGGGGGCTACGTACGCACGTGGTGACGAGAGTCCGTGCGCAGCTACTATTAAATGCTAAAGTCCGGGTAGTTTAGGACTCAAAGCATGCCTTACTTGTGTAAATTGTATTCTTTAATTTGTTTATATTAATTGATATCTATATGAATATATTGTGAATTGTTAGATAAAGATATTAAAAGATAGAAATTTCATAGGCTTGATTGTCTGTTTTAATCAATTAATTGTTAAAAGAAATTGTTCTCCTCCCAAATTTGTCTTATAATAAATATACTCTCCTTCCGGAGGCACATAAGAAAATGTCCTCCTTTCTTGTGGAGCGGGCCGAATGCCTCGGCAGGATAGATGCATCTATGGATCGCGCCGCACGTCCCTCGGCAGTGTACACGACACTCTGGATCGGGCCATACGTCCTCGGCAGAAATCGTGCTTAATAATAATAATTACACGATACTTTAATAATTTATTTCAGCTTGAGAAGCTAATTAATTATTTGAAAAATCCTTGAAATTTAATAAATTATTATTCTTGCTTGTTTATGGAATTAATTGTTATTCCTGTAAATGAGATTTAATTGATAAATTGGAATTTTTCTGAATTGAAGGAATTTAATTAATATATTGAGAATTGTTACATTTGAAGGAATTTGATTATCTCTGCTGATTAAATAAATTATTGTAAATTCTGTAAATCATGCTGATTTAAATATCCTAGTTTTATTTCAATTATTATTATTGACCCATAGTGAGTGTCAAAGTCGGCCATCTAGTCTCTACCACTTCGAGATTAGGCTTGATACTTACTGGGTACACGTTGTTTACGTGCTCATACTACACTTGCTGCACTTTTTGTGCGGGATCTGAGACAGGTACTAGTGGAGGACCTATCATCACATACCCACGTCATCCCGAGGTATAGTGGTGAGATGCCTTTCTGAGCCGTTCTGCAGCTACCAGTGTCTCTTCTTATATTTATATTCTGTCTATTTCATTTCAGACAGTATTTGGAGTTTGTATAATCTACTAGATGATCATGCACTTGTGACACCGGGTCTTGGCACACACACATTGATAGAAGTTGGTATTTTATTATTTTCTTGGAATAAAAGTTTAACCAATGTACGTTTGACTTATTAGTTGGTTTGCCTAGCTGTAGTGTTGGGCGCCATCACGACCTATAGGTAAAATTGGGTCGTGACAGGCTCGATCACAGCCCAGAATTTCTAGCAGAAGAGAAAAATTGCAGCAAATGTTTAGGTCCAATTTTTAATCCGTTAACCATCCGAAACTCACCCGAGGCCCTCGGGACCTCAACTAAATATACCAACAAGTCCTAAAACATCATACGAACTTATTTGAAACCTCAAATCACATAAAACGATGCTAAAACCATGAATTATGCTCCAATTCAAGTTTAATGAAACTTAAAATTTTCAACTTCTACATTCGAAGTCGAAACTTATCAAATCAAGTCCGATTGACCTCAAATTTTGCACACAAGTCATAAATGACATAACGGAGCTGTGAAAATTTTCAGAACTGGATTCCGACTCCGATATCAAAAAGTCAACTCCCCGGTCAAACTTCCAAACTTTAAGTTCCTATTTTAGCCATTTCAAGCCTAATTTCACTACGGACTTTCAAATAAAATTCTGATCACGCACCTAAGTCCAAAATCACCATATGGAGCTGTGAGAATCATCAAAATTTTATTTCGGAGTCGTTTGCACATAATATTGACCGAAGTTAAATTTGGCCTTTTAAGACTAACTTAAGAAACCAAGTATTCCGATTTCAACCCGAACACTTCCAAATTCCGAACCAACCATCCCCGCGAGTCATAAATTAATAAAAGAATATTTGGGGAGTTTTATTTTAGGGAACGAGTTTCTAAAAGCTAAAATAACCGGTTGGGTCATTACAATATATATATATATATATATATATATATATATATAAGAGAAATAAATTATATTATGATGTCAAGTGGCAGAACCATAAGACGACAAGTGTATATTTTTAGAACAAAACTCCAACAAAGTTGGAGATTTAAAATTACTTTAAAAGAAAAACCGAAATTAAAAAAATTAAAAAGTTTCCAATTCAAATTGGGGAGTAGTTTTAAATTGGAGTTTTAAAATTATTAAAAAAAAAGAAAAAAAATAAAGTAATAAAAAACTTTCAATTCAAATTTAGGAGTAGTTATTATACTAAATTGGTAATTTATTAAAAAATCATATGTCAATTTAATAATGTTAAGTTATGGATAATACAATTAGATAAGCAAGGAACAAAAAATAAATAAAATATTTAGTTATGGGAAAAAGAAACAAAAAACCAAGTGGCATTTTAAAGACAAAATAAACTATCTTTCTAACTAAAAATCTTTTTGAATTTTAAATTTTGAATTAATTGGTTGCTCTAGTTGAATTAGTAAATATAGATATCTTATAATTATCTATAAAAAACAAAAAAAATAAAAATAAACTACTCATTCAAATCGGGGAATAGTTTCAAGTTGGAGTTTTAAAATTATTTTAAAACAAAAAAAATAAAACTGAAAAACTACCAATTCAAATTGGAGAATAGTTTCTTCCTAATTTAGTGTGTATATATATATATATATATATATATATATATATATATATATATATATATATATATATATATATATATATATATATATATAAAGAGAGAGAGAGATAATTCTATGATGCCAAGTGGCAGAACCATATGACGACAAGTGTGGATTTTTAGAACAAAGTTGGAGATTTAAAATTACTTTAAAATAAAAAATGAAATTAAATTTCTCATGTAGAAAATTTTAGTTAATAAATAGAACTCATAATTTCATAATGAAAAATACAAAAATATAAAGAAACTATTAAAATATTATACATAAGATAATATATTATATATAAAATACAAATTATTAATTATTAAAAATATTAGTATGTTCTTTATGAAAATAATAAAAGGCTTATCTCTTTATACTTTTGATGAATTCAAAACTATAATTTAGTAAAAAGAATTATATTATTTAAATTCTAGTAAAATACAAAATGAGAAAACTAATCAAATATTATAGTAGAAAAGAATGTACGAAAAGAGGGGGATAAAGATAATTTTATAATAATTGTATTTTGAATTAATTAATAAATAAAATATAAATAAATAACACTCAAGAAAATTATTGATAATTAGACAATTGAAGAATTTTGAACAATTAAACATAAGTATAAAAAAAAGATATTTCCAGAATAAGAAAACACATACTTCTGTTTATTAAAAGAGAAGTAATATCAAAATATTAAGCCAATTGACAAGTTAATAAAAAGTCTCATTAGTAAATGTATAGTAATAAGTACTTGCTAATTTAATAAAGAATAAACAAGGAATAAGTAATTTATTTGATTACTATATGATGTGTATCCTTTGATTTTGAATAGATTTTATTATATTTCTGTACACTATATTAAATAATAAAATAATAACTACTCCATCCGGTACACAATAAGTAATTTTTTGTATATTTTCACGCAGATTAAGAAATTCAACTTTTAATTTTAATTAGCAATAAAATTGTCTGTATTAACATTTACTATCTTTTCACATAAATACTCCTTAATACATACTCCAATACTATTTACTCCAAGGACACTGTAGGAAATAAATAATTAATTCATTCTTGAAATCTAAAAAGGTAAGATATTTTGGACCACAAAAAGATCAAAAAATCACTTATTGTGGACCAAAGAAATTAATATTTATTAAAATAATATGATATTAGATCATAATTTTATAAGATTAATATTCTGTCAAATTACGTGAGCATCGCAGGTTCTAACACTAGTAACAAATAATAATATGAAGAATTTAAATCATTAATCCAGCAAACAATAAATTGAAATTATAAAACTAAAGTAATAAAGTAGTAATAATTTTACATCCGGCGCCGGCGAAATATAGCAGTCGGACGATTTTCGCCGCCGCCTCTTCTCTTGCAGCTATCATCACACACAGAGAGAGAGTTCTTTCTTCTATCAAGGTGAAAAACGGTTTTGGGCTTTTGATTGGGCTATTTAGCTCATGTTAAGTGGTGGGCCTAAAACTCAAAACTGACCCGTTTCTTTTACTTCTGTTTTTTCCCCATATCAGCATTTTCTACAGAAACACCAATGGAGAAGAAAGGGAGCAGCTCGAGGATGAATATAGCCATAATCCATCCCGATCTCGGAATCGGTAATTATTATTATAAACGTATTTTAATTTCTTGATAAATCTTTTGTAATTGCATTTTGTTGAATCATTTTTTTTCATTCATCAAAATGATTTATAGGTAGGAAATCATGAATTCCAAAATCCTAGACCTATAAAATAGGACAGTTGTGGTAGCTTGACGGCCAACATAATGATAGTCGTAATGTGGTAAATCCACTAAAATTAAGCTCATTGGATGTGCTCAGTGCTAGAATACAATGGAAATATATATATAATATTTTGGCTAAGATTGAGTGGGTTTACAAAGCCGAGCTCAATGAGTTTAGAATTGAGGTGTAGTTGAATGGTTCTTTGATAAGGAAAAGAATTGTAGGGAGTAGATGAAAGTAATTAACATCATCCAAAAGAACTGGAGTTAATGAATTGATATTTCTTGTGTGTTTCAAAACGAATGAGGAGTTAACACTTAACAGTCCATTGGGTTTTTTTCTATCTACTTTTATATTATTAGACATCAAGGTTGCATAGGGAAATAGAATTATTAGTCTGACTATGTGAGCTTAGCATATTCCGTCTCAAGCTCTGATAAAGGAAGAGAGTTGCAGTAGGTTGATGCCTGGTCTAAAAATAATCATTATATGAATCCTTTCAAATATGAGTTAGTTGGGACTCAGGGTGCTGCATAAAGAGGAAGCATAGATGATTTTACGATGCCAACATGCCTTTCTTGACCTTTTGGCTAAGATCATTAGGATTTATATAGCCGACCCGAACTAGTTCGGGATTGAGGTGTAGTTAGATGGGTTCATTTATAAGGACGAGAATTGTAGGGAGCAGGTGGTAGTAATTTACATCCTCCCCATTAAATTGTTTTAGTTAATCGACCTTCTGAAAGAATGATTTTTTCACAAAAGAGTGTTCTCTGTGGCTTGGTAACTCCCTGTCTTTCATGCGATTTCTGTTTTTTTTTTTAAATTGTTGATTACTTGGTTTGATACTTTGCCGTACAAATCAAGTTAAGTCTCTTTAGATGCGAGCAATAGAGGTGTCTAATAAATAGGATGGCATTATGCATCTGAGGACTGTATTTTCTTGTAAGGTTATTTTGCACTTTTATCATTTTAGCATGGATGACAGATTCTAAAGCTGTTGATATGCAATTAGCCTACTCTCTTCCCTTTGGGTTAGACATTTCACATTTGTCAGCTTTTCAGTACTTTATGTTTTCACAATCCAATTGGTCCTTGAGGATGGTTGATCGAATCTGTAAAAATGAGTGGTAAGTTCTTAGGCTATTTTCTTGGTTGTACAAATTGTGGTTTAAAATTTCCTTGAAATGAAGAAAAGAAAAGGAACTTGCATTAAGATTTTATCCTTTACGATTTATTCACAGTAAGAGATGCATCATTTTGCACTTAACTAATTAACTAGGCTAGAAATTTTCTCCAGTTCATGTTGATAGGCTTCGTCATGACTTTTAAGACCTTCTACCTTCAGCTGAACATATAAATATCTCTTGTATACTTGTAGTAATGCTTCTGCAATATCTAAGTGTGTACGTTGTGACTGTCATATGCTTGTGAGCATAATTCTGTGGTAACCTAGTCTATGCAATGTGCAGATCTATGGGTTAATGGAGGCTCATCTTATGCGTGTAGCGTGTCTCTGACATTTTGTGATGTTCAGGTGGAGCTGAAAGGCTAATTGTTGATGCCGCTATGGAACTTGCTTCTTCGGGGCACAAAGTTCACATTTTTACTGCACACCATGATAAAAATCGATGTTTTGAGGAGACTCTGTCTGGTCAGAATTCTTACTTTATATTCTCTCATCGTACACCCGAAAAGAAAAATGTATTACGCCCTTTGTTGACTGATATAATATACATTTACACCCTTTGCAGGTGTCTTCGATGTTACAGTATATGGTGCTATCCTTCCCCGTCATATCTTCTATCGGCTTCATGCAGTTTGTGCATACTTGCGGTGCATGTTTGTTGCTCTCTGCTTGTTGCTTATGTGGCCTTCATTTGATGTAATACTAGCAGATCAGGTCTCTGTTGTTATTCCGCTATTGAAGTTAAAGAAGTCAGCAAAGGTATTTGGATGCTCTAATAAAATCAACTCCTAAGATATGTCATAGAGATAAAATGAAGTTTATACCTCATGCAGGTTGTATTCTACTGCCATTTTCCAGATCTCTTGCTGGCGCAACATACAACTGCACTTAGGAGGATATACCGGAAACCTATTGACTTCATAGAAGAAATAACAACAGGTCTTTCACGACAGTCTGTCTTTTATCCGTGTTGTTTGTTTTTTTCTTTTATCAATGTTTTACTTGTTTTTTCTCATCTGTTCAAACATCTGCATCTCTTTACTTGCTTGGTGAAATTATAGGAATGGCAGATTTGATCCTGGTTAACAGCAGGTTTACTGCATCTACTTTTGCGGAGACCTTCAAGAATCTAGATGCGCGTGGGATTAAACCAGCTATCTTGTACCCAGCAGTCAATGTGGATCAGTTTGAGAAACCTAATGATTCCAAGTAAACACACATTTCCTTCTCTTGGCACCTTCTAGTTCTTGGTTTGATTGCAATAACACAATACAATCCCTTCCATGCACTTTCCCCTCTAAAAAAGAGAGGGGAGCTCTCAAAAAACAGATGTTAGTATAACTTCAGTTGTTCGTTTGTTTTAGGTTAAATTTTCTATCCATCAATCGATTTGAGAGGAAAAAAAACATAGAGTTGGCAATATCTGCCTTTGCCATGCTTCACACCCATGAAATGCATGATCGTCAGGGAGTTAACATGAATGATGTTTCCTTGACTGTTGCAGGCAAGTTTATTTAATTCTAAGTTCGATGTATTTTGCATTATCCACTGTCATTTTCTTGTGTTCTGTTTTCATTCTATCATCTCTTTTATTTGCGGTTGGTATTTATCTTGTATGGTTTATTTGCATTATTAAAAGACTCAGAAAGTAACTGCTTTTACTATCTTGTCTATTTCTAGTGCAAAAATATTCTGATATTCCATTACAGATATTCATAGATCACGGATAGCCAATAGATTTAATGAATTTCTATGTGTATATAGCTTGTCTGATCTCATATGTAAATGAAAAGGATATTCAGTGCCCTGAAACTATACAAATATTGTTTTATGCTGTTTTGTGATTACTGAGATGTTGCTCAGTTCACGAATTTAGCGATAAGCCTTATTTTCTCAGTTATGTTGCCGAAAATTGCTTTGTTGCACTCAAAATTATGAAAATGTTGCTCTTTGATATGCCGTTAACACCTTTAAATAGATGGATTTGAAGATTGCTTCATTAAACGAAATCCAAGATACCTGTTGTCTACTATCAGTGGCAGAATATATGCTCAAAAGAAATTTTTATTGGCTTAGAAAAATTACCATAAAACCTGTTGTAATTTAATGGAGTTATTCCTGCTTTTTATTTCAGGCGGCTTTGATAATCGCCTCAGAGAGAATGTTGAGTATCTGGAAGAACTGAAAAAGTTGGCACAAAGGGAAGGTGTTTTTCATCGGGTCAGATTTATTACATCTTGCTCTACTGCTGAAAGAAATGAACTCCTTGCCCAATGCCTATGTGTTCTTTATACACCAAAGGTATGTCCGATTTTGTTATCTCTTCGACGACGGAAAGCGAACAGCCTTTCTTTAGAGAGTGACTTATAGGATGAACAGTTTTTGCCTTAGAATTTGCCCAATGCCTATGTGTTCTTTCTTGAGAGAGTGACTTAAAGGAAGAGCATCCTCATCTTTTCTCAAATTTTTTCACCTTGAAAGCAGGATGACCTTTTCTTTTCTTCTTTTTTCCTTTTTATTCTTTTTTGGAGGAGTAGGATGAGCATTTTGGCATTGTCCCTCTGGAAGCAATGGCAGCCTACAAACCGGTTATTGCCTGCAACAGCGGGGGTCCAGTGGAGTCAGTAAAGCACGGAGTAACCGGCTTCCTCTGCGACCCTAGCCCACAGGAGTTCTCTTTGGCAATGGCTAATCTTATTCAGGATCCTCACATGGCAGAGAAAATGGGGCAAGATGCTCATGAACACGTCACTGAGTCATTCTCTACCAAGATATTTGGCCAGCATCTGAATAGATACCTGGTTGATGTCGCACGAGGTAAGAATGAATAGCATCCTTTCGGACTACTACATTCAAAGGAGTGGACCTATCAGGAAGTTGTTGTTAGATTAACTCACAGGGTGATTGTACTACACTTATTGTGATACAGAAATAGCTCCCAAAAGTTAGGACGACTTTTTGTTTTTATCCTTTTAATGCTTATGAAAAGGTGTACATTACATAGTAAATACTAGAAGGTTATGGCTTTGTGGATGTGGTTTCTCGGCATTCTTTTTCCTTTTACTTGCTTAAAAGGATTCTTTTTTGGTCTCTCAAGCTTACTTAGCATAGGCATTTCATCTTATACCTGATTGATGAGATCTCTCAATGAACTGAATGTGTTATTCTTATGCTAAGAACAATTCAGTGAATGACATTCATCTGATTGATGAATTCGCTCGTCCGTAATGAAAATATTAGTATCAATTTTTGTATTCTTTTAGTATCCCTTCCCTGAACCCCGCGCATAGCAAGAAATTAGTACGACACGCTGGTCTTTTGTTTGTCTAATTAATTGAGAACATTTACAGAATTTGTGAATATACAATTATCGTATAAGTCAGTTTAATTGCAGATTTGACCATATGTCATTGGCATAAATCTTGTCACAAGTTGAAGATGATTTGATGAATCTGTATTTTTTACCCTAACCGACTGTGGAATATCAAATTTAGTGGTCTTTTAGCAGTCAATATTGATGGCTATTAAAAGCAGTCCTCCAAAGGCAGAATGCGAAAACAGAATGGAAATATTGCTCACTGCTGCTTCCTTCTTTGAGACTTAAATACTGCTTCCATCCTTAATACTGCACTATGATAATTTACATGCATTTCGTATTCTGCAAAAAAACTGACTTATTTTAAATTATGTACACGTCATGAATATACTCAAAATTACAAAACCAATGAATTAATTAAAAAATTATCAAAATCTGAAGGAGAAGTTATTGGCCGTCGATAGACCACCAATGGCGATTTGCAAGTTATTCTCATGAACTCATGCTTAGGCCGGAAGTTCATTTTCTCCATTGTTATTTGTCGAGACCTCTACTTTCCCCCATTTTGTCAAAAAAGTCAGTAGCAACATGCCCAAAGATTGGCAAGCTAGACCAGAAATCAAGCCCAACCATAAACCCTGCATCAAATATTTTCCAAAAAAAAAAAAATACTTGGTTAGAGCAACAAAAACTAGGTTACATTTGTAGAAAGAGTATAAGATCTATGACAGGGAAAGTCTATAGATTTTTAATACGATCATGTTAAATGACGTGCAACATGTAATAATTTGGTGAGTCATAGAACAAAGCAAATAACCTGCTATAAATAGTGGTCGATGCACTTAAATTACCTGAGCGTGGAGTTTGAACTTGAAAGCAAGGAGGCCAGCTATTGGCATGCCAATGAAATAGAAAGTTGCCAAGTTGATGTACATAGCCAAATGCTGCCATCCGCATCCCCTAGTTACTCCTGATCAATTCATTTAGAGTTTCTGTTTTAGCAGGGTCTACTGAATGTGTAAACTAAAATATAAATGTCTCGCATAATATCATGCATTGCAACTATAACAAAATATTTAACCTGATAGGATTCCTTGAACGAAATCGAACACAAAGGAGATTAAGAGGAGAGGTGTCATGGAGGCAAATTTGTGAATTATCTCCGTGCTATCGCTGAAGAGGCCAGCCCATGCATTATGCCCAAAACCCAGAGCAAAATCAACTACAATGGCAAGAAGAATAGATAGCTTGAGAGTAACAACCATAGCATTCTTAGCTCTGTCAGTATTTCCAGCTCCTAACTCGTTCGCCACTCTGGTGCTGCATATGTTTTAGAATACACATTTGGTATTAGCAAAAAATTAAGGGAGAATTAACAAACAAAAGGTTCAGAATTTGGACAACTTTTTGTTGGTCACATTACCTCGCAGCTGCACTCAGACCATAAGATATCATGTAGGCAATGTTTTGCGTATTTACACTGGAAGGTCACAATTCAAAACAATTGGTATTAGCAACCAAAATTCAGCTTTCAAAACTATGAAAATGTGTCGTTGACAAGGAAAGAAGCTTACCACATTGCAACAACGGAAGTATTTGTTCCTGAGTTTGGCATCAAACCAGCCAATAACACAAGTAGCTCGAAAGCCCAGTACTCCAAACTGGTATACAGCAAAATAGGAAATTATTGATAAGACTTGGATGGCAATGTGTTTTATTGTAATAACACAGAGTTTAAGTTTTATTACAGTGTAAAAGATATTTAAAGTCAAGTAACTTAAAGGATAATTGAAGGTAACTCTATGTAAATAACTGTTGATTAGTGACCTGAGAAAATGGTAAGCGGACTGCTATACATGCTAACATGCACTTATAATATAAAAGAAATTTATATTGTCAGTGCATATTACTTAATAAAAAAATGACAGCTAATTCTCACCACACCATGGCAGCAGAGGGCAAAGCCAACTTCAAGTTTGTTAAAATATGACGAAATGGCTCAAATGAGTAACCAACTGGCCTTATATGGCTGAATCTCTTGGAGAAAAGCACGTATATACCCAAAGTGAGGAGTGAGATCCAGATCGAAATTGAAGCTGCTAATGCTGCTCCTTTGAAAGCAAGACCTGTCCAATTTACCAACGCATAGGCAATGCCAATGTGGATAACCAAAGATCCAACTGAACACAAAGCCAGAGGCATGATGATTGACTGTGCCTGAAGAAATCTTAAAATGTTTTGCAGAAAGCTATATGCAAACAATCCAGGAATGAGGAACCTCAAGAACACGCCGGCTTCTTTAGCTATGTCAGGCTCTTGATGGAGTAAAATCAGAATTATATCAGAAAACCACCAGATAACAGCAATCACTGTAGAAAAGAAGAATGATATGATGCATGATGTTTGTAGATGCACTCCCAGCATTCTGTACATTTTTGCTCCGTATCCTTGGCCGCATAATGTCTCAAGTGCACCACTTAGGCCAACCTAGATTGTTAATCGACAAGTTCAATATTATTTTTTTAAATAATTAAGTAACTACATGTTGGACTGACAGCAACTTCCCAAACAGAATTATTATGCAGAAGATACGAATGCCCACACCACTGCAATCTGGGTTGCCACACTCTAATCATAGAATCATAAGGCCCAAACAAGTTAAACCGGTTAGTAGAATGCAACAGTAGTCCTCTCACATTATGTGTATGACCCCTTAGCTGCATGGTGTTGGAACATATTCCGGGATCCCATACACAAAAAAATCATCCACTTTCTAACTAAAACAAGATATATTTAAAGACATGTACTGTAGTGGGGCGATTATCTCTAGCAGCCACATGAGCATACAATTGAGATTGAGTGTGCAAGGAAAAACTCCCCTTCGAGCTATTAGGCAGAATGTTTTCAATAGGAAATGAAGTTACTGATCCTCTGATAACATTTGAATAATCCATCTCAATTGTATCCAAATCATTCTTAATTTTCAAGAAAAATTCACCAAGATACGGATCTTTCAAGGCATAAATTTGAGATGTCTCGCCCACATTTTCCATGAAAAGTGTATCAAGATACATCTATTCAACAGATTCAAGTTCGGCGTTTCTTCCATTTAAGCCACTATTTAAAGATTCTACATTGGTATCCCTAATTGGCAATTTTTCTAACACCTCACAAGCATCATTCTTGCATTCACCTTCCATGAAAAGCACATTGAGGAACATCTTCTAAAGCTTCAGCAGATTCTATAAGAATGAAATCTGAAGAAAAGAACCCTAACTCGAACTTATACTGCACTGCTTAGCTAACAACTCAAGTAACTAACTGTAACTATCTTCTAACAGTTCTAATTACTTACTGCTTCTGCCTATTCAGCTCTTTTTCTTACCTCAGCTCTAGAATTGCATCAACATGATACAAAACTTTTCTTGATAATCTAGTTAATTGTTAAAGCTTTAAGTATGAGTGGTTCAGACAAGATTTGGAGTACTATCTCAGGCATGAATCCGAACACGTAAAACTCAGCGTCTTTTAAATATTTTCGAGTTTTGTCGTTTAAATAGATAAGTCAGTTACAAAAGAACAAACCATTAGCTATAATAAAACAAACTAATACTACATCAAAATTTATAAAAAAAAAAAAAAATTAAAAAAACTTGTCTACATAAGGCATGTGCATTATTAGCTCTATCCCCAAATGTCACCGAATATCATGTGTTTCCTTAATATAAGGTCTATCAACATTATAATTGTTTACACCAGCAGTGTAATATAATAGATTGTTTACCATTTATTCTAAGCTTACCAATAAATATTATTAAACATAGTTACCTATAATTACCTTTTAAGCTGCCTGATCATGTGTAAATGTTTTTAAAACTTAAACTAAGCAATAAGTATGAAAGTTGTAGATATGCATACCATGAAAGAGAAACCAGTAACCATAGCCCAGGAATTAGCAAGATTTGACGAAGCAAGTTCAAGCTTGCCAAGATGACCCGCGAACATGACGGACACAAGGTTAATGAAGTAGAAACAACTGTTCACTACAATCATAGGTAACGAAAACAGCAACTGATTCTTAGCTTCTTTTACGTCGATCACGTTTGCCCACCACCTGTTTGATGAAATGTCTCTTTCGTTGCTGTCGCCGGACGATAATGATGGCTGTAACATAGGACTTTTTGGACTAGATGAACAATCTTCGGAAGCCATTGCCACTTTCTTGTTTTACTCTACTGCATCAGTTTAGTCGTCGTCCTTTTGTTATAGTAGTTTGTTTCTTTACCGGCAAGAAAAGTGTAGTTCAGAATTCGACCAAAGATAGTGCAGTTCGATTTGGGATAGAGAACTTCTCTTAACAGTAGGAGAGAGTTGCATATGAGGGGTTTAAAAAAGATTAAAAAAAACGACGGGTCAAATAGTATTAGTAGTTTTTTTTTTTTGTTGGTATTTATGTTATCTTTTTTGTTTTTATACACTCCTTAAGAAAAATATTAAATAACTCTAACCATAAGAGTATACGTTTGTCAAATTTATACCTTATAATAGTTTCACTTTGATTATTAGTAGTATTTACTAATTGAAGCAGTGATGATTGATTAGAGTAATATAGTACGTAAGATGAGTTAGTTTGACTCGACACGGAGTTTAAGAAAAAAAGAATACTTTTAAAATTTGTGGTTTTAAAAATTTAAGGGGTAAAAATTTTGTGGGGCCATGACATTTGTGTGGTTATAAAAGCTTCTCATTAAGAGTAAAATGAGCAAAATAAAAAGTTTAAAGTTGAATTGTTTTTAAATTTAGAAATGTGTCATTTATTTTGAAACAACGTACCTCATCTAGTTTGAAACGGAGGAAGTAATAATTATTTTCTATTTTTCTAAAAGATAAAATGTAGGGAAAAAAGGTTTGCCTAATATTTAAGAGCTTCTACACTAACAAACGAGATCCGAGACCTCTTTTAAGGACGGAAAAATCTCATCCACCCCACTACACCTTTTATCATGTATTTCATCAACTAATTAGTTTTTAATAAAAAGCTGCTAGTTAAAAAAAATTAAATACAACGTTTAGCTGACCAAACATGGACAGATCTAGCCTTAAGCCTACGAGTTCCCTTATATTTGTTATAATAAATTTACTAAATATTTATAAATATCTGACTGTGAATCTAGTTATTGTTGTATATATAAATCGAGGTTCTTAACAACATGACTGGTCATTTTGAGTATTATAGCCCCTCTCCCTTATTTATTGCTGATTTCATGCTCATTTATTGTTATGTGACTTGTTGGGGTAGTTGGTTCGGTTCTAGGGATGTTTCGGGATGAATTGGGACACTTAGTCCCAAGGTTAGAAGTCTAAGTTGAAAGAGTTGACCGGGCGTTAACTTATGTGTAAATGACTCCAAAACGGAGTTTTGATGGTCCCGATAGCTCCGTATGGTTATTTTTGACTTAAGAGTGTGTCCGGATATTGATTTGGAGGTCCATAGGTGATTTTGGCTTGAATCAGCGAAAGTTGTAATAATAGAAGTTTCATAAATTTTAAATACTGAGTCACAAACATATGGTTGAGACGAACGAACTGTCAAAAATAATCACAAACTACTTGTATACGGTCAAATCCGAGTTTTTCCTCCATGTAATTGGTCGAGATTGGAACATGATGAACCGAGGGTCGTCATTGTAACATCAAGATAAGAAGCAAAATCAGGTTATCGAGTTCAAGATTTAGAGACTAATCAATATCGAGCTCGAGTCAATATCGAGCTCGAGTCAATATCGAGCTGTGATATGAAGTAGTGTTATCAAGCTCAAGAGTCAGAGACCGATCAATACCGAGCCCGAGTAAGTATCGAGCTCGAATCAATATCGAGCTCGAGATCTAGAGATCGACCAATACCAAGACCGACCAAGATCGAGCTTAAAGACAAAGAGCCGTTGCAACCGCACTTAGGGAGAGAATCTCGGCGAGAATTAAGGAAATGCTAATTAATTAATCTATCATGGGATCTCTAATATGTATTTTTTATTATATCCAAAGTAGCATTTTTTCACTATATTAAGAGTGGGTATCATTTCTATAGAGGGGGAAACATCCAGACAAGAGACATTAATACATTCTCACATCTCAAAGGTTATTGAGATTTACACAGAAATATAGCAAAGATTATCCTTTTTGGGCTTTGGACATTGATTCATCTTGCTTGTTTATAAACCATTCCCTACTCAACTTGGTTTGTATTTCATTCCTTTTTACAGTCAATATTCGATATATTTCTACTCATTTTTTTGATTTATACCAAGTTATACCACGTATCCTTAAAATTACGTATAAATTTAACTCTATCTATTTTTCGGTTAAACAGTTTGGCGCCCACCGTGGGGCTAAGGATAACAGTAGTTGTTTGATACAAATCTCTACAAAATACACTATTTTACACTTGCTCCTGGAAGTATCTTTGATTACAGGTTAAAAATGACGAACTCTCAATTAATGGCTCTACCTATCGACAATGAAGTTGGGCTTCAAGATGAGAACAGCAACCTCACGACGGGGATGAAGGGCCACCAGTCGATCTCGTTGGAGCTCGGGCCATAGATCCAATTGATGATAATTCGCATGTGGCCATCAAAGCGAACCAGCATTCCGACCCCGAAAATAACATTCATGGAGGAACTCGATCTGCAATTCGAAATACCCAAAATGTTGGAGACGACGGGATCAACCTGCGTATGACTTTCGAAATATTACAAGCTCAGCACGTAACGATAGCTCAGTTGCAGAGCTAAAATCAGACACCAAGCAGGGCTGAGCCCGGTCCACCTTGAGAAGTCACACACGAAACGGGGCCAGTTGTAGTAAGATCAAATGAACAAGAATCGGGGACTAATCCCTAAATTATTAAGGTGTTAGAGGAACTGACAAAACGAATTGAGTTAGTAGAAAAGAGGATTGAAGCAAACGACAAGAAAGTAGAAACTTATAACTCCAGGGTCGATCAGATCCCGGGGGCACCACCGATATTGAAGGGCTTGGATTCCAAAGAATTCGTACAAAAGCCTTTCCCCCCGAGTGCGGCTCGTAAACCGATCCCAAAGAAGTTTCGCATGCCCGAAATTCCTAAATATAATGGAACGACTGACCCCAACGAATATGTCACCTCTTACACATGTGCCATTAAAGGGAACGATCTAAAAGATGACGATATCGAATCCGTACTACTGAAGAAGTTCGGGGAAACCCGGCCAAAGGGGGAAATTATATGGTATCATAATTTACCGTCTAACTCTATCGATTCTTTTGCTATGCTTGCAGATTCTTTCGTAAAAGTACACGCCGAAGCCATAAAGGTCGAGACCAGGAAGTCAGACCTCTTCAAGGTAAGGCAAAGGGACAGCGAGATGCTAAGAGAGTTCGTATCTCGTTTTCAAACGGAACGAATGGATCTACCACCGGTCACTGATAATTGGGCTGTACAAGCTTTAACTCAAGGACTGAATGAGCAGAGCTCGATGGATTTACGACAGTTGAAGCAGAATTTGATTGAGTACCCGGCTATTACTTGGGCCGATGTACACAATCGATATCAATCGAAGATCAGAGTTGAAGACGACCAGTTGGGGTCTAGGTCCATTATTAAAAGGGACATCGACCAAGAACCAAGGTCAAGCAGGGATCGATTTCGGCCATATAACGAAAATCGGGGGAGCATCGGACCTGGTCGGAACCATGTGAGAAACGAAAGAAGAAATGATCAAGGTCGAGATAATCAGGGGTCATGACCAAAAACGACTTCGACATGCCCGTCAGGAAGCACAGAGCATGTCGGGCCTAACAATTGAAAGTAACTCAACTAAAAGCGATACTACTGTTGAGGTACGACCCTCGTTCGTTTCTCTTTTTTGATGCTTCAAAACTAACAATTGTAGGTAACTTAGAACAGCAGTTCAGTGTTAAATATTGCGTCAATAATATCAGAGGTTTCTCTATCTGATCAACCTCGAATAAAGGGGGGCGTCGCCCTCGGATATTAGCTGCAGCAAAGAAAAAGATTTACGTTAAAAGGTCTTCAAGAAGACAAGATTATTGTACGGTCAAATGAACCGTGCCCGCGTAGATTTCTCAAGCCTTAAGCATAAAATATGTACGCATGTAAGATTATTTCACACAAGAATGAAAAGAGGCCCCTATAAGAATTTATTGCATCTGATTTCTATGGATCTATCGAGCCCAAGGGCTGCCATTAATTCGAGTTTGAGAAATCATTTTCACTCGACTACAAAGCCCAAGGACTACCTTATTTCGAGTTCGAGCAAGTCCTCACTCGACCACTAAGCCTAAGGGCTATTCTTATTTTTAGTTCGAGCAAATCCTCACTCGACTATAAAGCCTAAGGGCTACCCTAACTCGAGTTCGAGCAACCATTCTCACTCGGGGACTATCTATCAAGCCCAAGGGCTTCCATTAATTCGAGTTCGATAAATCATTCTCACTCGACTGAAAATCCTAAGGGCTACATTAATTCAAGTTCGAGCAAACACTCACTCGACCATAAAGCCTAAGGGCTACCTTAATTCGAGTCCAAAGAAGTCACTCTCACTCGACCGAAAAAGCCTACATACTACCTTAGCTCGAATTCGAGCAAATCATTTCACTTGAACTCTATTCGTCGAGTCTAAAAGCTATCTCAGTTCGAGTTCGAACATTCACTCGGGGACTACCTACAAGAAAAGACCGAGTTTGAACATTCACTCGGACCTTCAAGTAATTGTCCCGTGCTAAGGCACTTTTTGGCCTTTGTATAAATTAACGAGAAAGGCAAAAGATTCAGAGGCCATAAAAGAAAGAAAGTTTTATATATACCAGAAATCATTTACAAGGGCACCATGGCCCAATCAAGTTTTTCTATAAAAGACCAAAATGGTCTTAAAAGAAAGAAGAAAAATACTAAAAGGACTTAGTCTTCTCTAGGAGAAACATCTTCACCCTCGAGGCCTCCTTCGCTCTCAGAACCGCTCATACTCCCGATATCATCATCATCGGGAAAAGCCAACACCCTGGCTTCGGCTTTGAGCTCTTTTTCATTCTCGATCTCGGCTGTAAGATCGAAGCCACGAGCATGGATCTCCTCTAGAGTCTCCCTCCAAGATTGGCATTTAGCATGCTCAGCAACCCAATTTGCTCGAGCTTGAGAAGCCTCGGCAACCTTTTTTTCTCGAACCTGAGCGGCTTCAGCATCGGACCAATAAACAGCCACCATTGCATCAGCATTAGCCATGGCTATTTCGGCCTCCGATTTGGCCGCTCCCAGTTCTGAGGCCATTCTCTCTCGATCAAAAGTCATTGAGCCCAACTGAGACCGGAACTCCTCTATATTCTTGGCTTGCACCAAGGATTTCTCTTTTAAGCTTCAGAGTTGGACCTCAGCTGAAGCCAGCTGTGTTCGGGCAGTCTCTTTCTCTGAGGCGAGGCGGTTCATATTCTTCTTCCACTCCTCGGCCTCCGATTTCACTACATCCACTTTAGCACGAAGCTGCCTAATCACTTCGAACTTTTGCTCAACCTGCGGGACCAAGTTATTATCCATCAATTCCGAGTCAATACCATTAAAACCAAAGATTCTTTGTGCCTGTTCGGCCAGCTCAGTTTGTTCTTTCCGAGATACTTCCAGCTCGACTTGAAGTCTTTTTACTTCTCCTTCTCTCTGCCTACCGAGAAGCTTTAAGGCTCTCTCTCCTCGGTAAGCCTTCGAATTTCGGCCTTGTACTGACTCAGCTCCCCTCGGGATTGAAGAAATGCCTCGTGATGAAGCGCAGAAGCCTACGAAAATAAGAAGGGATTATGTACGGAAAAGAAAACACAAGTATGAAAATTAGCAAAGAAAAT
The DNA here is from genome assembly GCF_000715075.1 of Nicotiana tabacum. Lineage (NCBI taxonomy): Eukaryota > Viridiplantae > Streptophyta > Magnoliopsida > Solanales > Solanaceae > Nicotiana > Nicotiana tabacum. The sequence goes on from NC_134091.1 coordinate 128,589,591, forward strand.
ATGAACTTACCCGGTTCAGGGCTTGTTGGACTCGTTAAAAAGGCAAGGCACTCCCACCTCGCTCGAGCTCTTTTTCGGAGCCTCCGAGTCACTCGGACCGATGATGTCTTCTACACCGATAAAATAACCATGGAAAAGATCCTCCCCTCCATAAGTCCATAGGCTCTTTCCCCGTGACAAGTACCCACAGCTTGAGCGTCACGTATCATCGATTGGGAGAAAGAAGGGAAAGAGGGGGAATCCCCGATCTCTATCGCCTCGAGTAGGTCTTTTGGGGCACTGTATCAGTCTTGGGGAGAACCAAGCTCAGTTTGCGCACCGGCATTCGCTGCCTCTTCGACGGTCTCTTTACCCTGAGGTAAAAGATCCTCGGTCTCCAAAGGCTTAGGAACTTGGGTCGAAGTCCCCTTCCCGACCTCCTCAAGCATGGTCGGAGCGGTATCAATCCCACCGATACCGAAGTATTCTGAGTATCGGTGCTAGCCCGGGCACGAGCCAACAGCTCAGAATCACTTTCTTCTTCTTCTTCATCCCTTAGACTCAGGACCGACTCCATAGTCAAAGGGATTATGTTCACCTTGGGTTTTAGAGCCACTCACTTTTTGGGTTTCTGACCCTCAGAGTCCGAGGCCCTTTTTCTCTTAAACACCTTCTCCGATTTTGAGATAGGCGGTAGAATGTTTTCATCACCTGATGGGGGTCTCATAACCGCATATTTTTCGAGACCTACAAAGAAAGGAAAGTGAGAAAAACTTATTCACGAAAAAAATACTAGATCAGATCGGTGAGCCAAGATAAAAGTTTACCATAGGTACGAGCTTCCCATCGACCCTTCGACAAATCGCGCCATGAGCGCTCGGCAAATGATGACATCGAGACCAGGTTTTTGACCCAGTTCTCGAGGTGGGGAATCACTCACGGCATCCAAGCAACGGCTGCATCAATAAAGATACTAATAAGAAAGGATGAAGAAGTAAAACAACAAACGGAAATATAAAACAGGATCATACTCACGTTTCATGTTCCATTTCTCAGCAAACGGCATGCTCTCAGCCGGGATCAGGTCCGAGGTCTTCACTCGAACAATTCGGCCCATCCAGCCCCGATCCTTGTCTTCATCTATTCTCGAGGTGAATACCTTGGTGGCACGACGTTGAAGCTTTATCAACCCGCCTCGGTGAAGTCGAGGGTTGTATAATCTTATGCGGTGGTCAAGGGTGAAGGGAAGCCCATCGATTTCGCTCACAAAAGAAAAAGGATCAAGATCACGATCCTCAAGAAATAAGGATGAATTTGGCTGAGGGTCACCTGATTTTTCTTGAAAAAGTCGATGATGACTGGATCGAGGGGACCCAACGTGAAAGGGTAAGTGTAAATACTCAGATACCCTTCCACGTGAGTAGTGATTGATTCCTCCGGTGTCGGTATCACGACCTCTTTGTTTACCCAATTACATTCTTTCTTCACCAGATCGAGGAGACTTTTTGGTATCTAGCATATGTATCTCGATACCGGCTCGCATCGACCGGCAACCGAAGAGGGTTTGTCAACATTAAAATCAGAATCAATAACACACACCCCAAGAATGAGTTCTTCAAGACGTGGCTCCACCACCGTTTTCTCACTGGCCGACCGAGATGAGGAAGCAACCTCATTCTGATGAACGATTTTAGATATCTGGGCCTTCTAGGTTTTCAAAGAACAAAGAAGACGGGAAATTGAAATATTTCGGTATTTGATGAAGATCAAACAAAGAACTTTTCAGAACCTGGAAATAGATAATTTTGGAGAAGACGAAGAACTGTGAAGGATAGAATGAGAAGAGTTAAAAGTAAAAAGTTTAAAATGATTAAGGAAGGGGGTTATTTATAGATTTGGTGATGATGGTTCAATATCAGCAGTGGTCGACCATCATCTGACACATATTTAATGCCTTGGTAACTGAACCCACGGGACATTTATCACGTACGTCATGGTCGGGCTCGATGCGGACATCGGTGTATATCTAGTCATATCGTTGGAAAGTCATATCGTTTCTCGTCACTTTCTTTACGAGAAACAAGAAAACTATCTGTATACGGTCAAATCCGAGTTTTCCCTCCGTGTAATTGGTCGAGATTGGAACATGATGAACCGAGGGTCGTCATTGTAACATCGAGATAAGAAGCAAAGTCAGGTTATCAAGCTCAAGATTCAGGGACCAATCAATATCGAGCTCGAGTCAATATCGAGTTGTGATATGAAGTAGTGTTATCAAGCTCAAGAGCCAGAGACCGATTAGTATCGAGCTCGAATCAATATCGAGCTCGAGATCCAGAGATCGACCAATACCAGGACCGACCAAGATCGAGCTTAGAGACAAAGAGACGTTGCAGCCGCACTTAGGAAGAGAATTTAGGCGGGAATTAAGGAAAGACTAATTAATTAATCTATCATGGGATATTCACTATGTATTTTTTACTATATCCAAAGTAGGATTTTCTATAGAGGGGGGAACATCCAGACAAGAGACATTAATACATTCTCACATCTCAAAGATTATTGAGATTTACACAGAAATATAGCAAAGATTATCCTTTTTGGGGCTTTGGACTTTGATTCATCTTGCTTGTATATAAACCATTCCCTACTTAACTGGGTTTGTATTTCATTCCTTTTTTACAGTCAATATTCGATATATTTCTACTCACTTTTTCGATTTGTACCAAGTTATACCACGTATCCTTAGAACTACGTATAAATTCAACTCTATCTGTTTTTCGGGTAAACACTATCTTGTCATCTCTGATCGATCTCGGACTAATGTAAGAGAAGGAAAACTAACTTACACAGTGCAGCTCATAGCATAAAAAGAGCTTAATAAAAAATTCAATATGGTGTTTTAGAGACCAAATTAAAAACCAAGTTCACTGGTTTTTTACTTCTCAAATGCCTCAAAATATACTTTTATCATGGGGAAATATTGTTTGTTTTTTTATCAAGTTCACACAGTTTTCTCCAAAAACTCTCACATTAAAGGTGGGTGTAGGATTTAAATTTTATGGCTTCAATAAGATTTTTGAATTTATTGTATTTTCAAAATTATGGGTTCAAGCTTGCTATGTTGTTAGTGTAATTTTAGTGGATTTTTATACATGAAAATATGTTATACGTCGAAAGTATTAGATTGAGATGACCTGAATATCATAATTAGGGGTGTTCATGGTTCGGTTTGGATAGGTTTTTCCCTAAAAAAAAATCAAACCAAATAAGTCGGTTCTTCAAATATTGGAACCAAACCAAACCAATTAAGTCATTTTTTTATCGATTCGGTTTTTGTCGGTTTTTTGATTTTTCGGTTTTTATCCTGTTTTTTCTTAAATATGAGACATACACTACCAAACACATATTCCGGCGACTACATTTTCAACGTAACACTATCAAACCAATTGTTCTTTAAGAAATCTATCATTTATCAAGATATAGTGATGATAATTGAATCAAATAGTGATGAATAACTTAAATATTCAATTGAAAATCAATTACTTTTAACATGAAATAATTTTTTTTACTTAGCAAAAGAAAACTATCAATCAAACTAGAATGTAAAGGCAAATAATTAGATTATTATAATAGCAAAGAACTGGACTAAAAATACAAACGACTAATACGTACCATAAAATTTTAGAAACTTTATATAAAAATACACACACACACATATATATATATAGGTGTAATAATAAATTTAATAGCTACTTCTATAGTCGGTTTGGTTCAGTTTTTTCGGTTATATTTTTTATTAAAATCAAATTTGATCGGTTTTTAAAATTCAAAACCAAAATCAAACCTAAAAAGATTCATTTTTTTTGGTCGGTTTGATTCGGCTTTCGAATTTTTATGAACACCCCTGGTCATAATGTTATATCCATTATGTCTCACACTATTAAAAGTATTCAATGCCACTACAACTAAATAAATAAAATCACTTTTTACGCTGAGACTTTATTTACACAGTTACACCTAACAGAATTCCTGTCTTTGAAGTTGTCACATCACTTATGATGTTTCTTTTCTTAGCACAAACTAGAAAGGAAGATAAGAATCTTACAATTTCAGGCATTAATAATCAGGAGTGATAAGTCTGTCCCCATATCTGAGCAATTGGTTGATGAAAATTTCCATGGAAACACAAAAGATTGTCACGTGAAATTTTTATTGCCAATTTGTACATTGCTTGTTCTGGGAAATTAATTTGATCAGTGTTTGTTGTGTGTCTCTTTCTTACGGATTAAGGGTTTGAACTTAATCGATTCTGAATTCTATTATGATTTGAAGTGTTAATATTAGATTCTAAGTTTAAAATTCGTACATATTTAATTAATTTCTTGACATATATAATTTTAAATAAACCTATTAAGTTTGACGGAAACTATAAGTTTCCTTATAGCTCCGTCCCTGCTTACATGAGATATAGAGTATAGATTGAAAATAAATTCATGGAATGATTTTTCTATTTGCTATTGTTTTTCAATTTTCAAATGTGCTCCGATTTGTTAATCCATTAAAATCGATAGGAATCAACAAATTGTAGCTAGGGTTTCATGAAATGTAAAAGAGAAACAGGAGAAAGACCTTGTATTCAATACTCAGTCAAATTGACCAAAACTCCTCTGGAATGTTCTGTTGCCCCTCTTATATATTTTGGGCCTTTGTGCAACTCAAAAATAAAGACTACTTACTAAGGCTACTCACTAAAGCTATTACGGTAATATATAAATAAACTGGGCCAGGCCCAAATACACTTCATATAACTCCAACACCCTCCCTCAAGTTGTAGGGTGGGCACACACCCAGCTTGCTAGTTAAAGCACGATGCTGCAGACCTGCCAAAGACTTCGTGAAAATATCAGCCAACTGTGAACAAGTACGAACGTGAAACAAAGAAATAAGCCCATCAGCCAATTTGGTACGAATAAAATGACAATTGACCTCGATGTATTTAGTACGCTCATGGAATACCGGGTTCTTCGCAATGTGAATTGCAGCTTGGCTGTCATAAAGAACTGCGATTAGGTCAACAACAGAAACACCTAAGTCATCTAAGAGTCTGACTAACCAAGCCAATTCAACCACTACTTTTCTTATTGCATGATATTCTGCTTCGGCTGAGGACAAGGAAATAATATGTTATTTTTTAGACTTCCAACTGATGAGACTATCACCCAATTGGATGCAAAAACCAGTAACAGGTCATTTAGATTCAGAACAAGCAGCCCAATCACTGTCACAGTTAGCAATTAAAGAAAATGAAGAAGAATTATTCAAAAGCACTCCAAAATCATAAGTGCCCTTTAAGTATCGTAAGACATATAAGGCAACACCCATATGTGGAACTCTAGGTGTCTTCAAAAATTGACTCAAATGTTAGACAGCAAAGGAAAGATCTGGCATGGTATGAGTCAGAAAGTTCAACTTCCCAATTAAACTCCTATATGTGTCAGGTCGAGGAAGTAGATCCCCAACATCAAAATGCAACTTGTGATGAAGTTCTAGAGGACGAGTAACGGGAGACACTTTACTACAATTAAATTCACTAAGCAAATCAGAAACAAACTTCCTTTGATGCAAAAGAACATCTGACTTGTGATAACATATCTCAATACCCAAAAAATAATGCAACATCCCCAAATCCTTGATCTTCAACTGGGCATGGAGAAAACTTTTGAGGGCAGAAATTTCAAACAATCATCCCCAGTCAAATAATATCATCCACATAAACATCAAGGAAAACAGTGGAAGATTCAATTTTCTTAACAAACAAAGAATAGTCATTTAGTGACTGAGTGTAACCTCTAGAACAAAGAACTTGAGATAACTTAGCATACCACTACCTAGAGGCTTGCCTGATCCCGTAAAAGGACTTTTGTAACTTGCAAACCAAGGGAGCAGTCCCCGAAGATGAACTAACATAAAGACCAGGAGGAAGCTTCATGTACACTTCCTCATCAAGATCCCCATGAAAAAAAAGCATTATTAACATTGAATTGAAATAGAGACTATTGTCTTTTAACAGCAACAACAACCAAACATCTAATGGTACACATCTTAACCACAAGAGAAAAGGTCTCAGTAAAATCAACCCCTTTTACTTGGGTATTACCTCTAACCACTAATCTTGCTTTATACCTTTCAACACTCCTATCAGCTTTATATTTGATTTTGTACACCCATTTACACCTTATTGGCTTCTTCCCAGGAGGCAATTCAATAATTGCCCAGGTCTGATTTGCCTTTAGAGCTTCAAACTCTTTACTTATGGCCTTTTGCCAAGCTGGTATGGCAGCAACCTGAGTGAATGAATGAGGCTCTACTGCAGTACTTTGTGATGTTGAAAGAGAGGCAGTGGTGGAGCAGGAAACAGAGGGAGGAAGTAGAACAATGTATTCCTTAAAATGAGAAGGAACTTCATGGGTTCTAGAGCTCCTTAGAAGTTCAGGAACAGAGATGTTAGAGATAAAGTTCAATCTCTATAAATTAGGATAACAATCTCTATTAGTTAGGATAGCTATGTTCTGTTAGCTATATTTTAGGATATATGATTGTTTTCTATTGAGTACATTGCTGAATATATATAGAGAAATCCATATCATCAGGAGAGAAAGAGACATCAGAAGATGTAGAAGGAAAAGGCATGTTTTCAGAAGGGGAAGAAGTATCAGAAGATGTAGTAGGAACACAACGGACTATCAAAAGTGTGTAAAGGAACATGAGAATGTAAAGGAACATCTAATGGTGAAACAAGATAAGGTAGAGCATGAACATAACAAGATTTAGAAGAAGAGACAGGGGCAGAAGGAAAAATAACACAAGAAAATATAGATTAATAAAATACATCACGACCCAATTCTTCTATAGGCCGTGATGGCGCCCAACGTTACTGCTAGGCAAGCCAACAGTGAATTAAACCATGTTATTTATCTTTAATTAAGTTTTCAAGTAATTAAATTCCATTAATTAAAAGGTTAAGAAACATCAAATTTTAAATAATTAGACGAAAGCAGCTGAGTGCAATCATAACAATAGAATAATCCAAAACTATATGTCTGCTAGTATGTATGCCAAGACATGGTGTCACAAATGTATGAGCACTAATAGATTATACAAAACTCTAGCTACTGTCTAAAATGAAAATAGACAGAAATAAATGCAAACGGGCGACTCTAGGAATCAGCTCACCACTAGGCCTCGGGATATCTGGGATGCGCGCCGGTAGGACCTCCAGATGCACCTGCCTTAGATCCTGCACAATTAGTGCAGAAGTGTAGCGTGAGTACATAAACAATATGCACCCAGTAAGTATCTAGTCTAACCTCGAAGAAGTAGTGATGAAGGGTCGACTTCGACACTTACTATGGGCTACCAATATGAATAAAGAAATTCCAAATAAGCATGAGTTATGCAAATAATAATAATAACTCATTAACATGCAGAAAGTAAATAATCCTTTAACACATGGTAAGTTCCAAATAAATTTCTCTCTTATATAATTTTAGCCTCTCAAGCCACGGAAGGATATCAATTATATGATTACACTTCGAGTGTTATCATGCACGATTATGCTGAGGTCATACGTTCCGATCCAGAATAATGTGTACACTGCTGAGGGTCGAGCGGAACGAACCATAGATGCATTCATCTACTCCCGAGACGTTCGACCTGCTATACAAGAAGAGAGGATACTTTATAAGCAACCGGTTTATGAGCTAATATAAGGATAATAAACAACGAAACACAGTTTTCATTAACGGTCAAGTAACCCGTCAAAACTCAAGTGAGTGAAATTCGGTCCTTTACAATTCCTCTAGAAAGTTCCAATATAATTTAGGCACTTTAATTAACAAGTAAGGTGCAAACATTACAAATATTTCATAATTCGGGTCCTAAACTACCTGGACATGAGCATGATTAGTAGCTACGCGCGGACTCTCATCACTTCGTGGGTGCGTAGCCCCCATAATTAGAAGCAATTAGCAATTTAAAGCACCTATGTGGTAAATAAGGTTAGGCAAGAGACTTACCTCGTCTCAAGGCTCACTTTCCGGTCTTAATTTCGTCCTAAAGCCTAAACTCAGTGACGAACAATCCAAAACTAGTCAAACGTGATATAAATTAATCAATACATGTTCAAAAGTTAATTTTCTAACTATTAGAGTAATTACCCAACCCCAATTAAAGGATTCCTAAAATTCATCCCCGGACCCAAGTGCCCATAATCCTGAAATATTTGAAGAAAGTTGTTACCTATAACCTCACGAACTCAAATATATAATTTTCACTGAATTCCATAACCATTTTCGTGGTTAAATCCCATTTTTATCAAAACCTAGGTTTTTCATCTAAACCCACAATTTTCACAAATTTGCATGTTAAAATCTACCCATAATCTATGTATTTAACTTACATTGGATAGAAATTACTTACCTCCAAATAGAGAGTTAAAACCTCTCTCTAAGAGCTCCAAAAATCGCCCAAAGACTGCAATAAATGAACTCAAAAATAGCTGAGTCCCGACATAAATGAAGGTTCTGCCCAGCAGAACTTTCACACCTGTGGTCCCTGGGCCGCACCTGCGGTACTGCTTCTACGGAACTAGGTCCGCTTTTGCAAAATTCCTCAGGCCCAACGCTGGCCGCTTCTGCGGACGGGAACCCGCTTCTGCGGACGTGAAGCGCATCTACGGCCTTCGCGCACCTGCGGCTCTTCATCGTAGAAACGAGGTCGCTTCTGCGCACTCCTCTTCGCTTCTCTGGACCACTGGCCAAATTTTCCAAGGCCATTTCTGCGTCCAAATACAAGTATATGTGGGCTCGCACCTGCGGCCAAAAGCTCGCAGGTGCAGGCACACCAGAATGGGTGCACCAACAGCCCTTTTGAGTCCAAATTCAATCCGTGCATCGACTGAATTGCATCCGAGGCCCCCGAGGCCTCAACCAAACATACCAACAAGTCCGTAAATATGAGACGGACTTTCTCGAACCCTCAAAATGCAGAAAACAAAACCAAAACTAAGAATCACACCCCAAACCAAAATCTATTCAACTTATGAACTTAAAGTTTTTCCAACTTGCTCTGAACGCGCCGAATCATACCTAAACTACACGGAATGACACCAAATTTTGCGTGCAAGTCTTAAATCACCATACGGAACTATTCCCAAGCTCGGAATCCCAAACGGACCTCGATAATATCAAAACCTACTCTAAACTAAGTTTAAAGAACTTTAAAACTTTCAAGGTGCCAACTATCCATATTAAGCGTCGAAACGCTCCCGGGTCATCCAAAACCCGATTCGAACATACGCCCAAGTCCAAAATCATCATACGAACCTATTGGGACCTTAAAATTCTAGTTTTGGGGTCGTTTACTCAAAACATTGACCAAAGTCAAACTTAGCCCTTTTAGCCATCCTTAAGGAACTGAGTATTCCGATTTCAATCCGAACCCTTCCAAATCTCGAACTAACCATCCCCACTAGTCATAAAATAGTAAAAGCACATACGGAGAGTCTTATTTAGGGAAACGGGGATCTAGAAAGAAAAACGACTGGTTGAGTCGTTACATTCTCCACCTCTTAAACAAACTTTCGTCCTCGAACGGGTCTAGAATCATACCTGGAGTACTGAATAAGTGTGGATATATGTTCCGCATGTCCTCCTTGGTATCGTAAGTCGCCTCCTTGACTGGTTGCCCCTCTACTAACCTTTACTGCAGAAATCTTCTTGGACCTCAACTGGCGAACCTGCTTATCAATAATGGCAACTGGCTCCTCCTTACAACCGACTATCATCTAGCCGAATCGTGTTGTAGTCTAACACATGCGACTTGTAAACATGGTACCTTCGAATCATAGGCATGTGGAAAACCGGATGAACTTACGACAGACTGGGAGGCAAGGCAAACTCATAAGCAACCTCCCCAACTTATCTCAACACCTCAAATGGACTTATAAACCTTGGGCTCAACTTGCCCTTCTTTTCGAACCTTATGATCCCTTTCATCGGCGAGACCTTCAAGAGAACTTTCTCTCCCACCATAAAGTATAAATCACGTGCCTTATGATCCGTGCAACTCTTCTGTCTAGACTGTGTTGTGCGAAGTCGCTCCTAAATCAACTTTACCTTTTCCAAGGCATCCTTCACCAGATCAGTACCATATAACTTAGCCTCGCCGGGCTCAAACCATCCGATGGGAGAACGACATCACCGACCATATAAAGCCTAAAATTAAGCCATCTCAATGCTAGACTAATAAGTGTTGTTGTAAGCAAACTCGACCAAAGGCAAGAATCGATCCCACTGCTCTCCGAAGTCATTCACACATACTCTGAGCATATCTTCCAAGATCTGAACTATCTGCTCTAACTGCCCGTCGGTCTGCGGATGAAAGGTTGTGTTGAGCTCTACTCTGGTCCCCAACTCACTCTGTACTGCCCTCCAAAAAGGTGAAGTAAACTGAGGGACTCTATATAATATGATAGAAACAGGCACACCATGCAAACGAACAATCTCCTGAATATAAATCTGGGCCAACCTCTTTGAAGAATACGTGGTCATAACCGGAATGAAATGTGCCGACTTGGTCAACTTGTCGACAATGACCCAAACATCATCAAACTTCCGCAAGGTCCACGACAACCTAACTACGAAGTCCATAGTAATGCGCTCCCATTTTCACTCGGGTATAGTCATTTGCTGAAGTAGACCACCTGGCCTCTAATGCTCATACTTAACTTGCTGGCAATTAAGGCACATCGCTACACACTCAAATATGTACTTTTTCATCCGCCACCACCAATAATGCTGCCACAAGTCGTGATACATCTTTGTAGCGCCTGGATGAATAGAATATCGAGAACTGTGTGCCTCATCTAGGATCTTCTCCCTCAAGCTATCAATATTGGGAACACATAGGCGACCCTGGAGTCGTAGAACACCATCCTCACCGAGAGTAACCTCCTTGGAACCACCCTGTAGTACCGTCTCTCTGAGAACCAACAAGTGCGGATCATCAAACTGGCGAGCCTTGATCTGCTCGAATAGTGAAGACTAAGCAACAACGCATGCAAGAACTCAGCTGGGCTCTGAAATATCCAACCTCACAAGTCCACTAGACAAGGACTGAATGTCCAAAGCTAGTGGCCTCTCCTCCGCTGAAATGAATGCCAAACTACCAACAGTCTCCACCTTTCTGCTAAAGGCATCTGCAACTATATTCGCCTTGCCCAGATGATAAAGTATGGTAATATCATAATCCTTTAGTAACTCGAGCCACCTGCGTTGACTCAAATTGAGATCCCTCTGCTTGAACAAATGTTATAAGCTGCGATGATCGGTGTAAACTTCATAAGACACCCCATAAAGATAATGCCTCCAAATCTTAAGTGCACGAACAATCATAACCAACTCCAAATCGTGTACAGGGTAATTCTTCTTGTGGGGCTTTAGCTAATGTGAAGCATATGCAATAACTTGCCCCTCCTGCATCAATACACAACCTAAACCAACGCGCGAAGCATCGTAATATATAGTATACATCCCTGAACCGGAGAGCAACACTAACACTGGTGCTGAAGTCAATGCGGTCTTGAGCTTATGAAAGCTCGCCTCGCAATCATCGGATCATCGGAACGGAGCACCCTTCTGGGTAAATCTAGTCAAAGGTATTGCAATAGATGAGAAGCCCTTCACAAACCGACAATAATAACCTGCTAACCCCAGGAAGCTCCTGATCTCAGTCGTGGTGGTAGGACGAGGCCAACTCTAAACTGCCTCGATCTTCTTGGGATCAACCTTAATACCCTCGCCCGATATCACATGCCCCAAGAATGCCACAGAATCTAACCAAAACTCACACTCGGAGAACTTAGCATATAGTTTCTGTTCCCGTAGGGTCTGAAGCGCCACTCTCAAATGTTGCTCGTGCTCCTCCAAGCTTCGTGAGTAGATCAAAATGTCATCAATGAATACAATGACAAATGAATCAATATAAGGCTTGAACACCCATTTCATCAAATCCATAACGTTGTCGGGGAGTTAGTCAAACCGAAAGGCATCACTAGAAACTCATAATGACCATATCTAGTCCGGAAAGCCGTCTTCAGAATATTTGAATCCCGGATCTTCAACCGATGGTACCCCGATCTCAAGTCGATCTTAGAGAACACTCTGGCACCCTGCAGCTGGTCAAACAAATTATCAATACATGGCAACGGGGTACTTGTTCTTAATGGTAACTTTGTTCAACTGGCGGTAATCAATGTACATCCGCATAGTCCCATCTTTATTCTTCACAAACAATACCGGTGCACCCTAAGGTGACACACTCAATATGACGAACACCTTTTCTAGTGTAAGGCCCCATAAAGTTTACCTAAAAACTCATGACTTTGTGGTGTCGTGGTAGACTTACGGTATAGACTTTTTGGATTGAACGGTGTGCTGGGATGATACTACTACATCGTACGCCGCGCCGCCCCATGCAGCACAGCTGTGCTAATTTTGAATTTTTATAACCCGACCCCCATTTCATTTATCTAGCCTAAGGGTTCATTTTTTGGGGATTTTCTGGTGTTTTAGAGAGAGAGGAGAGCAATTCTAGAGAGAGGAAAGGGAGGACTAAGGATTTTACTAATCTGCCTTGAATCAAACCTTAAAATTGCATCAAAGGGTTGTAAGGGCTTCAAAGAGGTAAGAATTACTTTCCCCAATTCTTCAATTTTCAAATTTAACTAGAAATGGGTTATTAGTAAGATAACTTTTGGGCATGGGAGTTGTCCATATTCAAACGGGTGTAAGGAGACTATTGAGATAAAAATGGTAGATAATGGGTTTGGGATGATAGAACCCTCCATAAAAGGATCTTGGAAGCTTAATGCACACCTAGTGTTTAATAAAATGTTCAAATGAGCTAGAACCATGATCATCTTCCTAATTTTAGTTCAATTTGTTATATTTCTAAAATAGATTGAAGTTGCTAATATTTTCGGAATATTTTAGAGTGTAAGGAAGATAAAGTGAGGTATGTTGGCTAAACTCTTCTTTAAGAATTGAACCCCCCCTCCCCCCCCCCATTACGCTTGTAAGTTCCAAGATGTTTGTTATAAATCGAGTTTTCCGAATATGTTTTGTAACAAAGATATATGTTCAATTCGTGTTTCAAATGCTCTTATCATGTTGTATTATAAATTGAGGATGTGTTCCAAACTATGGATTGTGTATATCAATGTTATAACTCCAAGCCGTGATTCATGTGAAAGTTATTATGCCAAATTATGTAGAGATTGTGATTGGGATTACACCTCCACCCGCATACATTGGGGTGAGGCGGCAAGGCCGCTTTGTGTATGATTTTGGTATTGTTGTTGCACCACCACCCGCATATATATATATATATATATATATATATATATATATATATATATATATATATATATATAGGGGTGAGGGAGGCATGGCCGCTTTGTGTAGGTATTGGTATCGTTGATGCATTTCCACCTGCATATATTGGGGTGAGGCGGCATAGCCGCTTTGTGTAGGTTTTTGGTACTGTAGTTATACCTCCACCCACATATATTGGGGTGAGGCAGCATGGACGCTTGAGTAGAGTTGTGGTATTGTGCTTACACCTCCACCTGCATACATTGAGGTGAGGCGACATGGCTGCTTTGTGTAAAGATGGTTATAGAGGATCTCATCTTAACTTCTATAAATATTATAGACAACTCTTGATAAGCTTGCTTTGGCTTAAACGACTATCTATGCTAATCTATTGTCGCCCTGATTTATCATATTCATATTGTACTTTTGAGTTCTTAAATTGGTGTTTGGTTTTCATACTAGTATTATTCAACATGTACTAACGTACATTTTGTCGGGGGCGATGCATGTTTAATGGATGCAGGTGGTTCCACATCGGAGGATATTGACCAGTGATAGCGGTGCTCATTCTTCCTAGCTGACTTGGTGAGCCCCATCTCATTCCGGGGTTGTGCATCTTTTGCTTCGTATGTGTTATCGTGTTTTGAGGTATAGCTGGAGCCTTGTTGCCGGCACTATCATTTCACTCTTTGGTATCTTTAGAGGCTCTGTAGACTTAGTGTGAGTTGTATATGGGTGTTGGGAATGTTAATCAAGTTGTGTCGTGATTGAATCACTTGTTCCACTTTGAACCATGAAGGGGTGTGTGTGTGTGTGTTGAGACTTATAAAATGGAGTAATTAATGGTAATAAACTTGGTATTGTCTACATGATCTCATTGTTGTTTAATTAACAAAGTTATCTATACTCTTAAAATCATGGGTGAGTTGGGTAGAAAGTATTCAATAGGCTTGCTTTACCGGGTTCACTCGGTTGAGTGCCGGTCACGCTCCCCGAGTTTGGGGCGTGACAAACTTGGTATCAGAGCCTAAGGTTTTAAAGTGTCCTAGGATGTCTCGGAGCCGTGTCTAGTAGAGTCCTTCTTATCAGTGTATTGTCGACCACATCTATAATTAGGATGTTACTTGGGCATTTAGGAATAATACCCTTCTTTCATGTTTTGGATCGTGCGATAAAGCTGATTGTAAGATTGTTCCTCCTTTAACTCGTGTGTTGCTCTAAATTTTAGTACATGACGCTTAAGAAGAAAGCAAGAACTGGCCAAAGAGCCAATGTCACCCAAGGAGTGGCAGTGAATTATATATTTGATGATGCGGGTGAACACCCGAGGGGTGAGGATATCCCTCCAATTACTACACTGCCTGACTCTACTACAACTGATCAGACCGCACATGTCCCTACACCTACTGAGGGTGCGACGGTCCCTCCAACTGATATTCCAGTTCTACCTCCAGCTCCAGATTTTGATTTTGGTGTTTCTGATGGGGATCTTAGGGGAGCCATACAGATGTTGGCTCAAATAGTGGCCTCCCAGGCCTAGAGATCAAATGTTGCACCTACTCCTTCCAATCAGCTAGGGGATTCTGCTAGTTCCAGGATGAACAGGTTTCTCCAGTTGGATCCTCCAGTGTTCACCGGTACTGATCCTGAGGAGGACCCCCAGGACTTCATTGATGAGATGCACAAGACTCTCAAAATTATGAGCGCTACTGAGACAAAGGGAGTGGATTTGGCCTCCTACCGCCTGAAAGGGGTGTACTATTCTTGGTTTGAAATATGGAAGGAGTCCCGTGAGGAGGGAAACCCTCCAGCGAGATGGAGTAAGTTCACTGATGCCTTTATGGATCATTTCTTGCCTGCCGAGACTAAGACGGCCCATGCTGCTGAGTTTGAAAGCCTGAAGCGGGGTAGTATGAATGTGTGGGAGTACCATATGGAGTTACCGCGCATGTCCAAGTATGTTATTCACATGTTGTCCACTATGGAGGCTAGAGTGTGTCGGTTTTTACAGGGCCTTAGCTCTTTGGTTATTAATGAGGCCGCTACAACTGCCTTGAATTCTGATATGAACTACGGTAAGATGGTGGCATTTTCTCAAGCCACAGAGACCCGTAAATTGAAAAATAGAATGGAGCGTCAGAGTAGCAGCAAAGCCCGGACTGCGGGCAACTTTAGTGGTTCTTCTGTTGGTGGTGGTGGTAGGTTGGCATTCAGGGGAGGGTCATCAGGACCATCTCAATCATTCTCTCAGTCTTCGATGAGTGCACAGTCAACTGGATCCAGTCAGGGCAACAGGGGACCCCACCAGCAAGGTCATCCCGACGGAAGATTTCAGCAGCAGCGGAGGCTCCCATGTCCTAAGTGTTGGAGGATGCACTTTAGGGCCTACTTCATAGACCTACCTATATGCTATGGGTGCGGTGTGTGGGGTCACATTCAGAGGGATTGTCGCTCGTCCCGTCGGATTATGGGTAGAGGTGTGGCGCAGCCAGCTAATTCTGTAGCTACTACATCCACAACACCTCCAACTCGAGGCACCTCAGTACCCGCAGGGCGTGGTGCAGCTAGGGGTGGTGCACATAATTCAGGAGGACCCAGCAGATTTTATGCTATACAGAGGCGTCGGGATTCAGAGGCTTCTCCAGATGTTGTCACAGGTATATTGACTATTCAATCCCATGATGTATATGCTCTTATTGATCCCGGTTACACCTTTTCCTATGTCATTCCTTATGTTGCTATGGAATTTGGGATAGAACCAGAACAACTTCATGATTTGTTCTTTGTATCTACTCCGGTTGGTGAGTCTATGGTGGTTGCACGGGTTTATAGGGATTGTGTTCTCACGGTGCATGGTCGGGACACCATGGATGATCTCATTAAATTGGGGATGGTTGATTTTGATGTAATAATGGAGATGGACTGGCTTTACTCATGTTTTTCCAAGCTTGATTGTCGAACTAGAACTATGAGGTTTGAATTTTCAAATGAGTCAGTGATTGAATAGAAGGGGGATAACGTGGTGCCGAAGGTTAGGTTTATTTCTTACCTTACAGTCACGAAGATGATTAACAAGGGGTGTATCTACCATTTGGTCCGAGTTACGGACACCGATGTTGAGGCACCTACACTTGAGTCTGTGCCTGTTGTGCATGAATTACCGGGAATCTTTCTAGATGAACTCCCTAGGATTCCACCAGACAGAGAGATTGATTTTAGGATTGATGTGATGCCAGCCACGCAGCCTATATCTATTCCTCCCTACATAATGGCACCGGCAGAATTGAAAGAGATAAAGAAACAATTGAGAGATTTGTTAGAAAAGGGTTTCATCCAGCCGAGTGTGTCACCTTGGGCTGCATCGGTCCTTTTTGTAAGGAAAAAAGATGAGTCACTGAGAATGTGTATTGACTATCGGCAGCTTAACAAGGTCACGATCAAGAATAAGTACTCATTGCCAAGGATAGATGACTTGTTCGACCAGTTGTAGGGTGCTAGGTACTTCTCCAAGATCGATTTAAGATCCGGATATCACCAATTGAAGATTAGGGAGCAGGATATTCCGAAAACAACTTTTAGGACCCGGTATGGGCATTTTAAATCTCTGGTGATGTCTTTTGGGCTAACAAATGCCCTGAAAGCTTTCATGGATCTTATGAACCGAGTCTTCAAGATTTTCCTCGACTCCTTTGTGATAGTGTTCATTGACGATATTCTTGTATATTCACGAAGTCGAGAGGATCATGCCAATCATCTCAGGATAGTTCTACAGACTTTATATCAACACAAGTTGTATGCAAAGTTTTCAAAATTTGAATTTTGGCTGGAATCTATCACATTATTGGGTCATGTCATCTCTAGAGAGGCAATTATGGTTGGTCCTTAGAAGATTGTGGTTGTGAAGAATTGGCCTAGGCCCATAACTCCAATAGAGATTCGCAGTTTCCTGGGCTTAGCGAGGTATTATAGAAAGTTTGTGAAAAGGTTCTCTACCCTTGCCTCTCCGTTGACTAAATTGATGCAGAAGGAGAGTAAGTTTCAATGGTCCGATGCTTGTGAAGGAGTTTTCAGGAGCTAAAATCAAGATTGACTACAGTACCGGTGTTGACCCTACCATAGGGTACAAATGGTTTGTGGTGTATTGTGATGCTTCAAGGATCGGGCTTGGGTGTGTATTAATACAACATGGCAAGGTTATAGCTTATGCTTCTAGGCAACTCAAGAATCATGAAAAGAACTGTCCAACACATGACTTAGAAATTGCAGCGATGGTATTTGCATTGAAGATTTGACGTCATTACCTTTATGGGGTCCATGTGGATATATTCACGGATCATAAGAGCCTTCAATATATTTTCAAACAGAAGGAGATGAATCTGAGGCATAGAAGATGGCTTGAGTTACTCAAAGATTACGACATCGATATCCTGTATTACCTGGAAAAGGCCAATGTTGTGGCAGATGCTCTTAGCCGGAAATCTATGGGTAGTTTGGCTCACTTGGAAGCATATCAAAGGTCGTTGGCCAAGGAGGTTCATCGATTGGCTAGTTTGGGAGTTCGTCTTGCGGACTCAAGTGAAGGAGGGGTAATTATGCAAAATTGGGCTGAATCATCGCTTGTTGCAAAAGTCAAAGAGAAGCAATACAATGATCCATTGTTGGTACAATTGAAGGAGAGAATTCATAAACATAAAACTATGGATTTTCTCTCGGCATGGATGATGGTACACTAAGGTACCAAGGGCGGTTATTTGTTCAAAATATAGATGGTGTCCGGGAAAGAATCATGACCGAAGCTCACACTTCTAGGTATTCCGTGCACCCGGGCTCTACAAAGATGTATCATGATCTCAACTAAGTCTATTGGTGGAATGACATGAAAAGGAATGTGGCGGTATTTATGGCAAGGTGTCCGAATTGTCAGCAAGTGAAGGCCAAACACCAACGGCCCGGTGGGCTGGCACATAATATAGAAATTTCGATGTAGAAATGGGAAATAATTAATATGGACTTTATGGTAGGACTACCGCGCACTCCGCGCAAGTTTGACTCAATTTGGGTGATTGTGGATCGACTCACGAAATCAGCACACTTCTTGCCAGTTAAATCTACCGACACAACGGAATAATGTGCTCGGTTATATATCAAGGAAATAGTCATGTTGCATGGCACTCCAGTTTCTATCATTTCTGACCGAGGGGAACAGTTCACAGCTAACTTTTGGAAGAAATTTCAGTAAGGTTTGGGTACTCAGATGAATCTTAGTACAACCTTTCATCCACAAACTGACGGGCAGGCAGAGCGGACTATTCAGACGCTTGAGGACATATTACGTGCTTGTGTTCTTGACTTCAAGGGTAGCTAGGATGATCATTTTCCACTCATAGAATTTACCTACAACAACATTTATCATGCTAGTATTCAGATGGCACTATTTGAGGCGTTATATGGTAGGAGATGTAGATCTCCCATTGGGTAGTTCGAGATTGGGGAAGCTGAATTGATAGGACCAGACCTCGTGCATCAGGCTATGGAGAAGTTCAAAATCATTAAGGAGCGGTTGAAAACTGCTCAGAGTTGTCAAAAGTCCTATTCGGATATTCGTCACAGAGATTTGGAGTTCAAAGAAGATAATTGGGTATTCTTGAAGGTTTCCCCCATGAAGGGTATAATGGGTTTGGAAAGAAAGGGAAATCGAGACCAAGGTATGTCGGACCATACATAATCATTCAGAATTGGTCAGGTGGCGTACAAGCTTGAGCTACCACCTAAGATGTCATTAGTGCACCCGGTATTTCAGGTGTCTATGTTGAAGAAGGTAGTCGGAGATCCATCGCTTATTGTGCCAATTTAAACTATTGAGGTTAATGAAGAACTGACCTATGAAGAAATTCTAGTTTCCATTCTTGATAGGCAAGTCCGAAAATTGAGAAATAAAGAAATTGCCTCCGTGAAGGTGTTATGGAGAAACCAGCAGGTTGAAGAGGCTACTTGGGAGGCCGAGGAAGAGATGAAGAAGAAATACCCTTATTTGTTTGAATAACTATGTAATCCTTCTATGAAATTGCTGCCTATGAATTTTGTATCATTTGTACAGTTGATTTAAAGGTGTTCCTTTCTAGTTATATGTTGCTTATGAGGCCATGGTTAGCATTTTTTTGTGTTATATTACGTCATTGGGTTATGTATATGTTGTTAGGATGTGTTTCTCGGGTTCTCTGGTAGGTGGATAGGCCCAGTTACAAGAAAAACTACGGTGAAATTTTTGGAAATTTGGGGAGTTAGTCAAAATTTGGGGCTGCTAGCATGTGATATGGCATGTAAATCGCATCGGATACTAATAGTGGACTTTGGCCCTCATTCGATGATGAATGATATTAAGTGGGGGAGGATGTAAGGCCCCATAAATTTTACCTAAAAACTCGGGACTTTGTGGTGTCGGGGTAGACTTACGTGTTCATGATTGTAAAGATTCTTCTCGGCGAGCTTGCGAGCCGCGGAATGGACTTTTTGGGTTGAACGGTGCGTTTGGGAGTAAAGGAAATAATTTTCACGCTGGGATGGCACTACCGCTCCGCACGCCGCGCCGCGCCACCCCATGTAGCGCGGTTGTGCTAATTTTGGATTTTTATAACCCCGACCCCTATTTCATTTATCTAAGCCTAAGGGTTCGTTTTGGGGGAATTTTTTGGTGTTTTAGAGAGAGGGGAGAGCGATTCTAGAGAGAGGAAAGGGAGGACTAAGGATTTCACTACTCTACCTTGAATCAAACCTTAAAATTTCATCAAAGGGTTGCTAGGGCTTCAAAGAGGTAAGAATTTCTTTCCCCAATTCTTCAATTTCAAAATTTAACTAGAAATGGGTAATTAGTAAGATAATTTTTGGGCATGGGAGTTGTCCATATTCAAAAGGGTGTAAAGAGATTGTTGAGTTAAAAATGGTAGATAATGGGTTTGGGATGATAGAGCCCTCCATAAAAAGGACCTTGAAACCTTAATGCACACCTAGTGTTTAATAAAATGCTCAAATGAGCTAGAACCATTACCATCTTCCAAATTTTGGTTCAATTTGTTACATTTCTAAAATAGATTGAAGTTGCTAATATTTTCGGAATATTTTAGAGTGTAAGGAAGCTTAAGTGAGGTATGTTGGCTAAACTCTTCTTTAAGAATTGACCCCCCCTCCCACCCCACCCCATTACGCTTGTAAGTTTCAAGATGTTTATTATAAATCGAGTATTCCGAATAAGTTTTGTGACAAAGATATATGTTCAATTCGTGTTTCAAATGCTCTTATCACGTTGTATTATAAATTGAGTATGTGTTCTAAACTATGGATTGTGTATCTATATGTTATAATTCCAAGTCGTGATTTATGTGAAAGTTATTATGCCAAATCATATAGAGATTGTGATTGGGATTACACCTCCACCCGCATACATTGGGGTGAGGCGACAGGGCCGCTTTGTGTATGATATTGGTATTGTTGTTGCACCTGTGTGTGTATATATATATATATATATATATATATATATATATATATATATATATATATATATATATATATATATAAGGCGTCAGGGCCGCTTTGTGTAGGTATTGGTATCGTTGATACATTTTCACCCGCATATATTGGGGTGAGGCAGCACTGCCGTTTTGTGTAGGCTTTTGGTACTGTGGTTATACCTTCACCCGTATACATTGGGGTGAGTCGGCAGGGCCGCTTGAGTAAATTTATGGTATTGTGCTTACACCTCTACCTACATATACTGAAGTGAGGCGGCGGGGCCGTTTTGTGTAAGGATGGTTACAAAGGATCTCATCTTAAATTCTATAAATGTTATTGACAGCTCTTGATAATATTGCTTTGGCTTAAACGGCTATCTACGCTACTCTATTGTCTCCCTGATTCAATATATTCATATTGTACTTTCGAGTTCTTAAATTGGTGTTTGGTTTTCATACTAGTACTATTCGACATGTACTAACGTCCCTTTTGCCGGGGGCGGTGCATGTTTAATGGATGCATGTGGTTCCACATCGGAGGATATTGATCAGTGATAGCGGTGATCATTCTTTCCAGCTGACTTGGTGAGCCCCATCTCATTCCGGGGTTGTGCATCTTTTGCTTCGTATGTGTTATCGTGTTTTGAGGTATAGTTGAAGCCTTGTTGCCGACACTATCATTGAACTCTTTAGTATCTTTAGAGGCTCTGTAGACTTAGTGTGGTTTGTATATGGGTGTTAGGAATGTTAAACAAGTTGTGTCATGATTGAATCACTTGTTCCACTTGATCCACATTGAATCTTCCGAGCTATCTCCACAACTAGCCCGTAGGAAGTCCCCATCTCCACCTCCCGAGCCATGTTGGAATTGATACCTAATTGTAAACCGACAACAAACCTCCACACTCTCTCTGCATCGGTAGGAAGTATCATAATTGCATGGCGAGACAACTCAGAGAATCTCGCCTCATAGTCGGTCACCGACATCTGGCCCTGTAGGAGATGCTCAAACTGAAACCGCAAATCTTCCCTATGAGAGGGTGGAATATATCTCTCCAAGAAGAGGCGTGTGATTTGATCCCACGTCATGGGAGGAGAACTGGCTGGTCTACCAAGGAGATAGGACTTCCACCATCGACGGTCCCCGCCCTTTAGCTGAAAGGTAGTAAAACCCACCCCATGGGACTCCAATATCCTCATGTTGTGCAGTTTGTCCCTGCACCGATCAATAAAGTCCCGGGGGTCCTCATGCCACTCACCCTTAAAGACAGGAGGAAGTAGCCTAGTCCATCTGTCCAATAGCTTCTACGGATTGCCGGTCGCAGCTGGTCTGGGCTCAGGTATAGCTGCTGTAACTGGCTGGCTCCGCCGACAGGTAGTGCACCCAGGGTTTGATATAAGACAGTTGCATGCCCTGGAGCCTGAGCGGTAGAGGTATGTGCTCCCCCTCCCACCTAAGATGTGGCTGGGTCTGCTGGAAATAAATCAACCGGGGTCATAGAATCCATGAACCACAGCATACGGCCCATTACCTCCTGGAATCCCGGCGCGCACATGAAATCCATCGGGGTTGGCTCTGCTGCAGGCACCTCGCCCTGCTTCTCAATAATAGGATCCTCTACTGGATCCACTGGTGGCATAGCTAGGGCAACTCTGGGACATCCACGTCCCCTACCACGGACTGGAGCCCTCCCTCGGCCTCAGCATCTCCCCCTCTCAATAGGGGGAGCAGCTCCTCCATGGTCTGGAACATCCGATGTCCGCGTTCTCACCATCTGTGAGAGAATAAATGAAAGATACTTAGTACCACACCAACTCCACGATAGGAGATGAAGAAAGAGTAGTTTCCTAATACCCTATAGCCTCTCGAAGATAAGTACGAACGTCTCTGTGCTGATCCGCAAGACTCTATTAGGCATGCTCATAACTTGTGAGACCTACGTGAACCTAGTGCTCTGATACCATATTGTCACGACCCAATTCTCATATAGGCCGTGATGGCGCCCAACATTACCGCTAGGAAAGCCAACATTGAATTAAACCATGTTATTTCTCTTTTGAATAAGTTTTCAAGTAATTAAATTCCATTAATTAAAAGGTTAAGAAATATTAAATTTAAAATGATTAGACGAAAGCAGCCGAGTGCAATCATAACAATAGAATAATCCAAAACCATATAACTCCCAGTGTGTGTGCCAATACCTGGTATCACAAGCGTATGAGTACTAATAGATTATACAAAACTCTAGCTACCGTCTGAAATGAAAATAGATAGAAATAAATGCAAAGGGGAGACTCTAGGTGTTGCGGAATAGCTCAGGAAGCAGCTCACCACTAGGCCTCGGGATATCTGGGATGTGCGCCGGTAGGACCACCAGATGCACCCGCCTCAGATCCTGCATGATTAGTACAGAAGTGTAGCGTGAGTACATAAACAATATGTACCCAGTAAGTATCTAGTCTAACCTCGAAAAAATAGTGACAAGGGGTCAACTTCGACACTTACTATGGGCTAACAATATGAATACAGAAATTTCAAATAAGCATGAGTTATGTAAATAATAATAATAATAACTCGTTAACAAGTAGAAAGTAAATAATCCTTTCACACATGGTAAGTTCCAAATAAATTACTGTCTTATATAATTTTTGCCTCTCAAGACAGGAAGGATATCAATTATATGATTACACTTCGAGTTTTATCATGCACGATTATGTGGAGGTTTTACGGCCCGATCCAGAATAATGTGTACACTACCGAGGATCGAGCGGCACGAACCATAAATGCATATATCTATTCCCGAGGTGTTCGGCCCACTCCACAAAAATAGAGGATACTTTATAAACAACCAGTTTAAGAGCTAATACAAGGCTAATAAACAACGAAACACAATTTTTATTAACGGTCAAGTAACCCGTCAAAACTCAAGTGAGTGAAATTCGGTCCTTTACAATTCCTCTAGCAAGCTTCAATATAATTTAGGCACTTTAATTAACAAGTAAGGTGCAAGCATTACAAATATTTCATGATTCGGTTCCTAAACTATCCGGACATAAGCATGATTAGTAGTTACACGCGGACTCTCGTCACCTAGTGTGTGCGTAGCCCCAACAATTAGACGCAATTAGCAATTTAAAGCACCTATGGAGTAAATTCCTTCTTACATGGTTAGGCAAGAGACTTACCTCATCTCAAGGCTCACTTTTCAGTTATAATTTCATTCTAAAGCCTCGACTTGGTGCCGAACATCCAAAACTAGTCAAATGTTATAAAAATTAATCAATATATGTTCAAAAGTTCATATTCTAACTATTAGAGTAATTACCCAACCCCAATTAAAGGATTCCTAAAATTCATCCCCGGGCCCACGTGCCCGGATTCCGAAATTGTTTGAAGAAAGTTGTTAACCATAATCTCACGAACTCAAATATATAATTTTCACTCAATTCCATAACCATTTTCGTGGTTAAATTCCATTTTTATCAAAACCTAGGTTTTTCATCTAAACCCACAATTTTCATAAATTTACATGTTAAAATCTACCCATAATCTATGTATTTAACTCACATTGGATAGAAATTACTTACCTCCAAATAGATAGTGAAAACCCCTCTCTAAGTGCTCCAAAAATCGCCCAAAGAATGCAATAAATGAACTCAAAAATAGCTGAGTCCCGACTTAAATGAAGGTTCTGCCCAGCAGAACTTTCGCACCTGCGGTACCGCTTCTGCGGAATTCCTTAGGCCCAATGCTGGCCACTTCTACGGACGGGATCCTGCTTTTGTGGTCCCGCTTCTACGGACGTGAAGCACATTAGCGGCCTTCGCGCACCTGCGGCTCTTCATCGCAGAAGCAAGGCCGCTTCTGCGCACCCCTCTTCGCTTATGCGGACCACTGGCCAAATTTTCCAAGGTCACTTCTGAGGCCAAATGCACGCATCTGCGGGCTCGCAGGTGCGGGAACACCAGAACTGGTGCACCAGCAGCCCTTTTGAGTTCAAATTCAATTTGTGCATTACCCGAATTGCACTTGAGGCCTCGCCCAAACATACCAACAAGTCCATAAACATGAGACAGACTTGCTTGAACCCTCGGAATGCGGAAAACAACACCAAAACTAAGAATCACACCCCAAACCAAATCAATTCAACTTATGAACTTAAAGTTCTTCCAACTTGCTCCGAACGTGCCGAATCATACCTAAACTACTTAGAATGATACCAAATTTTGCGTGCAAGTCTTAAATTACCATACGGAACTATTTCCAGGCTCAAAATTCCAAACGTACCTCGATAACATCAAAACCTACTCCAAACCAAGTTTAAAAAATTTTAAAATCTTCAAGGTGCTAACTATCCATATTAAGCGTTGAAACGTTCCCGGGTCATCCAAAACCGGATCCGAACATACGTCCAAGTCCAAAATCATCATACGAAACTATTGGGACCATCAAATCCCATATATGAGGTCGTTTACTCAAAACGTTGACCAAAGTCAAACTTAGACCTTTTAGACATCCTTAAGGAACCAAATGTTCCGATTTCAACCCGAACCCTTCCAAATAAGCACATACGGGGAGTCTTATTTAGGGGAACGGAGATCTAAAAAGCAAAACGATCGGTTGGGTCATTACAATACAACATCTCTAGAGAACATAACAGTCTTAGTTTGCAAATTGTATAATTTGTAACCTTTTTCATCAAATGGATACCCGATGAATACACAAGAAAAGCTCTAGACTGAAACTTATCCCTCTGACACTTAGGAACTGTGGCATAGCAAAGACACCTAAAAGATTTCAAGTGGGAATAAGAAGGAGCAACTCCATACAATAATTCAAAAAGGGTTTTGTGAGACAAGACTAGAGAGGAAAACATATTTATAAGGTAAGTTGTTAAAATACAGTCTCCCCAAAACTTGATAGGTAGTTTGGATTGAAATAACAAAGACCTTGAAGTTTCAAGTAAATGTTTATGTTTTCTCTCAACCACACCATTTTGTTGTGGTATGTAGGGACAAGTGGTTTGGTGGATGATGCCATTATCAGAGAAGAATTGAATGGTTGAATTAGAAGACCCAAGCTCTAGAGCATTATCACTTCTGATCTTCTGGATAGAGATTTTAAACTGAGTCTTTACCATGTTAATAAATGCTTTAAGTAGAGTGAAAGCATAACTTTCAGAATGCATTAAATGTGTCCATGTTGCCCTATTGTAATCATCAACAATTGTTAAGAAATACTTTGCTCCAGAATATGTTTGAGCATGGTAAGGTCCCCAAGTGTTAACATGGATAAGTTGGAAAAGGGATGTTGAATGAGAAGAACTATCTTGGAAAGGTAATCTAGGTTGTCTAGCTAAAGGACAAACAAGACATGTAAAAGATTGCTTAGATGACAAGTCATGAGAAATAGAAGAAATATGATTCATCTACACAAAAGGGACATGCCCCAATCTATGATGACAAAAGATATCATTCTTATTCATTGCATGCTGACCAGTACAAGATATAGAAGGAGCAACAGAATTAGAACTTACATGTATAGTTTCATTCAAAGAAGGTTCATCACCTTGTACCACATTATTGAAAGCATAAACAGAGTTTTCAGAAACAACAAAATTAGAAAGTGTTGAAACAGGAAAATGGAATTTGTATAATCCTTGGTCTATTCTACCAAGTTCTGGAAGCTTCTTCATAGAATGGGCCTGTAGAAGTATACATGAAAAAGAAGTGGATAGGACATAACAATTGAATTGTCTAATCAATTTGCTAACTGAAATCAAATTGTAATGAAAAATAGGAATGTACAACACATGGTGTAGAGTAAAGGATGGTAGCAAATTAAGGGAACCTATGCAGGTAACCTTAACCTTATAGCCATTGGGTAAGGAGACTAAGTAAGGTACCGGAAGAGGTATTATATTAAAAAGTAAATTTTTATTAGAAGCCATGTGATGAGTTGCTCTAGAATCCACTATCCAGACTCTTCTAGCTATACTAGTTAACATGCTTACAGTAGAACTACCATTTAGACACAAAGGCAAAGAGGAAGTACTACCAGCAAAGTTAGTAGAACCCATGAGGACAGGCTGAGAATTGGATTCAACCTGTGTAGAATGTTGAAGCAAGTTAAGCAACTGAGTGTACTTCTCCTTGGTGAGGTCAGGAACTAAAGACTCATGGTTAGATGAAGGACATAGTGCAGCAGAATCAGAGGTCCCAGAAAGCTGGCATTTAACACTTGCGGCAGTACCAAACCTTTTACCCTTTGTGAATTTGAAATTTGGAGGAAAGCCATGGAGTTTATAACATTTCTCAATAGTATGACCAGGCTTCTTGCAGTACTTACAAGACAAAGAAGCCTTATTCTGATCAAAATTTATTTTCTAGATGTTCTGATCAAAATTTACCCTCTGTGCATATTGTTTTTGAGATGGAATGGGAGGAAGAAGTTTGTTGGAATTTGCATTAAAAGAGGCCGATTCTGAGTTGAACTGAGTGATAGGGACAACTTGTCTATGTTTTTGTAACAGGATATTATACACATTATCAAGGGATGGCAGTGGTTGTATCATCAAAATATTACTTTTAACCCTTACATACACCTCATTTAGACCCATAAGAAATTGATATACTTTATCTTCTTGTTTTTCCTTTAGAAGACCCTTTTTAGCAAGACAAGTGCATGAATTTGCATGATTGATGCACATAGCCCCCAATTCATCTCATAGTTTCTTAAGTTTATTGAAATACGAAGCTATGTCAAGAGAACCCTGATAGGTAGAAGCAAGCTCTCTCTTTATTTCAAAAACTTTGGTTCCATTAACAGCCCAATATCTATTGTTCAATTGTTTACATATACTTTTGGTTGTCTCAGAATATTGCACACTCTCAGCTATGTCTGGGGATAATGAGTGGTTAACCATGATATTAGCATATTATTACACATGTCCCACTGCTGATACTGAGGGAAATTCACACTAGGCTTAGCACAAGACCCATCTATGAAGCCTATTTTATTTCTACCAGACAAAGACACGATCATATTACGCTTTCATCCTCCAAATTCAGTGCCCGAAAAAGGGACAGCAACAAGAGACACACCAGGGACATCAGATGGGAGAAGAAACAGTGGACTAGAAGGCTCAGGAACATATATAGTAGAGGAAGTCATCCCAAAATCAGAATTAACCATGATAGCAGACAAAATTATTCAACAAGAAAATGCACAGACTTTAGAAAATGCAAGAGATCAAGCAAAGAGCGAATATACCAGACTTTTTTGCGACCCGAAGAAGCAAAGGCCTTGATAGAAGGAAAATACAGCAGAAGGAATAACAAGCAGAATCCCAAATCAAACTCCAAACCCTAGATGTGAAAAGGACCCAAAAATATTGGAACACCACAGATTCCAACTCAATAATGCAGCTCCGACAATAAAAAAGCAGAGAATCACCGCAAAAAAATGAAAAATTCGACGAGAATCAGAGAAATCGAAAATCTCCGACGAAGACGAAATCTTTGATAATAGCATACAAGGGTAACATCGCTAGATAGAGGACGTCAGGAACTAACGAATTCATGGCTCTGATACCATGTTAATCCATTAAAATTGACAGGAATCAACAAATTGTAGCTAGGGTTTCATGAAATGTAAAAGAGAAAGAGAAACAAGAGAAAGACCTTGTTATCAATACTCAGTAAAAATTACCAAAACTCCTCTGAAATGTTTTGTTGCCCCTCTTATATATTTTGGGCCTTTGTACAACTCAAAGAATAAAGACTACTCACTAAAGCTGCTACAGTAATATATAAATAAACTGGGCCAGGCCCAAATATCTGCATGTAACTCCAACACCTACGCAATTCTTGAGTAAAGAGATTCGATATTAATTACTTATCCGATTAATTACCATGCCACTAATTAGAACAATGATGATAGATTTGAAAAATAAAGTAATACTGACTTCTTATTTTAAAAGGGAGACTTGGCATAACCGGTAAAGTTATTGTCATGTTACCAGGAAGTCACGGGTTCAAGCCGTGGAAACAGCCTCTTGCAGAAATGTAGGGTAAGGCTTCGTATAATAGACCCTTGTGGTCCGGCCCTTCCCTAAACCCTGCTCATAGCGGAAGCTTAGTGCATTGGGCTGCCATTTTTTTAGTGACTTTATTTTCTAAATTTTTAGTGATTTTTTTAGTAACTTTTTATTTTCTAAAATGTTAAATATTTCGAAACATAGTCAGTTGCCTAATATTTGAGACTGCAGATTACTAGTCAATGTACTGAAAAGCCATCTTCACCTCACTTAACGAATAATCAACATATTGTAATATCTCTTGTGGATTATCTGTCATAGTATATAACGGGCTAACAAAAAGGGGAGATCATTAGCACCCTAAGTTCTGTTATACAACATATTAATTACTTGAACAGCAAATGTAACACCTTTAATATGTGTAAAATGTTCCTTCAAAAATTTTAATTAACTTCATCAACTAACAAGAATTTTAATAAGTACCTTTGATACAAAAAAAAATTATACCTAGTTAAGCTAGCTGATACACGAGGGCGAGAAAAAGACTGTCAAAAACTAATCACAAAAGACCCTGTCATCTCTGGTCTCGGACTATTGATGTAAGAAGCCTACTTACATATTGCATCTCACAACATAGAAAGAGCTTAAACAAAATTGCAATATGGTGTTTTACAGACCAAAGAAACCCATTTCACTGGCTTTTTCCTTCTCAAATGTCTCAAAATATTGGTAGATGATTGTAACAGCCAACAGAATTCCTGTCCCTGAACCAATCGCCCCCATCAGATCAGCCAATACAGTCAGCAGGCCGATGCACACGCCACCAAAGGCTGCAGCTGTTGGTATATAGCGGTTCAACTCCTTGTACAAATTTGATTCCCTATGCCCAGGCATTACCATTTGTTGTTCCTGGATATTTATATAAAAAGGATATTATTAGTTAAAACAAGCTTTGCAAAAAAAGTTTTGCAAGTTTAGCTTCACGTATCACCTTCACATTCAGGCAATTGGAAGCCATGCGACAGAAGAATAA
The DNA here is from genome assembly GCF_000715075.1 of Nicotiana tabacum. Classification (NCBI taxonomy): domain Eukaryota; kingdom Viridiplantae; phylum Streptophyta; class Magnoliopsida; order Solanales; family Solanaceae; genus Nicotiana; species Nicotiana tabacum. Next base: position 128,619,583 of record NC_134091.1, read on the forward strand.
TCATACCTTTAACTGCTTAGCCACGTCTCTTGCTGATGACCCTGAAACTTCGATCCAAGTCTTTGAGAACAAGGCACATGCTGATAGCATGAAGACGATGTAGAATATAGCATGGAACGGATGCGCTACCATATCCGCCAAGCTGCAATTGTGAGTAATTAGTGTAAGGTTTTGAAAAAAGAAGTTCCCGTTGATTGAGGTCTAATATAGAGAAATTCCATCAACAAATGGCAATCACTTAAATAGTGAGACAGGGAGATAAGTTACCTCGATGGTGCAGTAATATAATAGGCAAGACCACCAACAGGTACAGATTGACCAGAATATTCAGATTCTTTCCACTTGCCCAAGAGGTTCACGAGGAAGTTGCCACTGTACTTCCTATACAGCAACTGCAAACATACAAGTGTATTCAGATGGCGGCAATGTAAACATCATATGGAAGAAGGTAACCACTGCCATTTGTTTAATGTTATAAGCAAAAAGTCATACCTGGGAAATAAAGTAAACGTTGGATACAAGTGCTGACTGTAAGATAATGGGCATGTTGGACGTGTAGAACAGCTTAATTGGATATGAACCCTGCTGTCCACGGGCATTCTTTGACCTTACAGGCAAAACAACACGGAAGCCTTGGAGGTAGATAACAATAAGGAAGATCAAGACTGTGGCAAGCAAGTTTGTTACGTTCGGAAGGTTCTGCCGATAGAATGCCTCACGAAGTGCACGAACTTTGTCAGTACGAGTAATTAATAAATGGAATAAAGCTATAACAGCTCCTTCAAATTCAGCTCCACGGCCACTGTTGATTGTGGTTGGACTAAATGCTTTCCAAATAATGTTTTCGCTAACAACGAAACCAGAGAAATTTCAAAAAGTTAGAACCAGTTACACTACCTGTAACTGAGAGAAGATAAGATCAGAAGCTTACCACATGTTGGTAGCTATAAAAAGCGAAATACCCGAGCCCAAACCATATCCTTTCTGAAGAAGCTCGTCAAGGCAAATAACTATTATGCCAGCAAACCAGAGTTGGATGATTATCAGCACTGCATTCCCAACCCCAAGTTGACTAACACTGCCGTACATGCCAGAGAGAACATATGCAACTGCTTCACCAATCGCTATTAGGATGCCCAATAACTTTTGTGCCCCGTTTCTAAAAATGAAAAGAATACTGATGAGTGATATCATGAAAGCACTGGGAGATCACATATAATAAGTAATCAATAAAGACTACATAGTTCCTGAAAATATTAGAATGTAAAACAACAAAAGGCATACAAACAGAATACATACACATGACTGGTTCATTGCGTGAAATGCAACTCCACGAACCAAAATGCAGAAAGACAAGCTTAAAACTTCATTTGATAAATTTGATGCGCTTAAGAAAGAGTTATCACGACTAAATCTTCGGGATTAAGACCCAGTTGCCCAGATAGGCCTCATAAACAAGGTTTACCTAACACTATTTCCAAATGCATTATCTTGGTTATATTGCTGCATAATCAAGATTAAAAGATCAATGGACAACAATCAATCATACAGATCAACTGGGACCAAAGGAGAGCAACATATGAGTGAGGATTTTGCAAGTCTAGGAGAACCAACAAGAAAACATATTGACTGAACTATGGAACTTACAGGAGTGCTCGGTCCTCACGGACATTGTTGTCCACTTGAATGATCTTTGATCCCAGCTAAAAGTTGCATAACCAATCCCGAAGTCACAATGGGAGTGATTCCTAGCTCCATTACAGTACCACGATTTGAAGCAAGGATAACACGCATCCAATAAAATGGATCGGCACCAGTTGTTGAGTGTATTCCATACAAAGGCAACTGACTGCATACGAGGAAAATGAAGAGAGAGATCACAGTGTATAAAACCTTCTCTCTGAATGGAATTTTTCGATCAGCACTCTGCACTTCAGGCAGGAATGAAAGAAACGGACGAACAAGATGGAGCACTCTGAATCCGCCTCCCATCTTGTTTTCTACAACTTAACCTGCTGGTCCAAAATATAAATTCTTAGAAAGACTGAGAACTAACCAAATACACAGAACACTCTACTAAAACAGGCACAAACACAAGTTTCAGATCTAAGAATTCATGGAATTTGGATAATGGGAGGGAACCACAGAAGGACACAAAGTTTAACATGTTCAAATTGTATGAAGCGTCTACCCTAAAAATTTATTGTTGCAAAAGCTCACTCATTTATTTATCAAAATGGTAATTCAACCTTCACGTACCGGTCCGATTGGACACGATGGTGAGATTCAAACTCCTGCTTGATACCCAATTGTGTGGGCAATCACATCTAAAAGCTAGCTAGCTAAACGCAACAGTATTTAGATGAGATGATCACACAATTTAAAAAAACAAAAGTAGAGCATTTGCATAGTAACAATGCTGATGAAGATCAACAAATGAAAATAAATTCGAACTAATTAGACACTACAACAACAACAACAACAAATGTTCCAATCAATCAAGAAAATGCTTATTTACTTCTTTTTCATAAAACAAATTACCCTTTAGCTCACGAGCTAAACTGTTCCAATCAATCAACTATATCTCAATCCCAAATTACTTTGCATCAACTATATAAAATCATTTATATCAATTCGGTTCACTCGTAATTCAGAAATAAATCAACAGATTAAATTCGTGGCTAATTAACTCGAAATAATAAAATTTGAAATGAATAAATGCAAATACTAATAAGTTTGGAAGGTAAATAGAAATACGAGACTCACCAAATTGAAGATTTGTTGAAAATCTATGGATTTGAAGGAAGGAGAATGGGGTTCTCCTTTTCAGATCTATAATAATAAAGCTGCGCCGTGTCGTCAACTTTGGCGTTATAAAAATGAGGAACGAACGTTGATGACATGGACCTCTTGTAACGTATTGTATCCAATTAATCATTGACGCGTGTTTTCTTGTTGCCAAGTTGACTCGATTAGCTCAAATAAAAGGATTAATAGCTTGTTTGCCCAAGCTTCTCCTACCCAAAAAAAATCAAAAAAGTGTTCAAAGGTGAAGTATTTTGCTAAATTTTTAGAGGAAAAAAAAAATTGAGTAAAAGCAGAAGCAGTTTTGGAGAAAAAGTAGCTTCTCTCCAAAAGTATTTTTTTAAAAAGCACATTTGAGAAAAATATACTTAGAAGCCGTTTTTAAAAGCTTGGTCAAACACTAAATGCTGCTCAGAAGAGCTTTTCAAATTAATTAACCAAACATAAACTGTTTCTCAACAAAAGTACTTTTAAGAAGAAAAAAAATCTCAAAATAATCTAATTTTTGCAGCTTGGTCAAACAAGCTATAAGCTATACACATTGAAACTAGAAGTAATTTTTATATTATAAGTGTAGCTTAACCTAATGTAGTAGGATACAACTAGTGTTTTAAAAGGCGTTTTCGGGGCGAGCCCTGGGGCGAAGCGCACCAAAAATACCTCGAGGCGATGGTATGGGGCAAAAGTCTCAAAAGGCGTACGCCCAACAATTTGGGGCATACGCCCGGGCGTTCGGGGCGTACACCCGGGCGTTTGAGGCGAGTTTTTGTAGTGAGACGTAAGCCCCATAGACTTTTTCAAATTAAAACAAATTTTATTGAATAAGTCTTTCATATAACACTTAGGTTCTCAAAAGTCAGCTTGTAATTATTCAAAAGTCTGAAAAAGGAACTTAAATGTATCTATCTATATTTTTATATTATATTAAAAGCACGAAGGCCCTTAGCGAAATGTCGTTCGCCTTTTTTACTCTTTGGAAATCGAGTTCATATTGGACAAAATAGACATTTATTTAATTTTCTAATATTTTCAAATAGTCATCTGATTAGTTTCCTAATATTTAAGAATATTTTTCTAAAATTTAGGACTTTAAAATTAACTAAAATTGACTGCTAAAATCTTTCCTTATTTGAATTATGTAAGAATTTTTAATATTTAGGAAGAAATTTTATCTCGAGTTTTAAAGAATTTCATGCATCATTAATCCTCGTTGTTCCATTAATTCAACGTTTAATAGCCTTTTACCTTAAATATGTTGATCAATTATATGATGAAAGACTGAAACTACAAATTAGAGATATTAACTTTAGCTGATTAGCCAACATTTGTAATGAGGTTTTTTTAATCCTACAAGATTTTGGTGAGGTAAATGGTGGACAAATATAAAATGTTTATTTATCTACTTATATGTACTATTGCGAAAGCACGAAATATCTACACACAATATTCATCTACCTTTTTAATTTAAAAAAATAAATTTCACATTACATAATATTTATTAGTTAATTTTTCTAATATTTATGACTTTTAAATTGGCTGAAATTTTGGCTATTAAATATTCTAATTCGAACTATGTAGAACTATTAGCAATTTAAACTAGGTAAGATTTTACTTATATATAACTCCTTTCCTATTTATTCGACAAATATTTGAAGAATCGTTGTTAAAAGTATTTTTTGTAGTTTATTTTCATTATTAGGTTACAAAATTTATAATAATTTTTATAAAATATTTTTACATAAGTCCTCATATAAGAATAAGGGATCTGAAAACTTATGAGTGACATGAGTTCTTCATCTATTGATAGGAACAATACTCATCATTTTCAAGAATTTTAAATTAATTATAATTTTATATAATTTAAATATTGTATCTGATATAATATTTACGTACCTTTTTAAAAAATTATGTACGTATTAACATGGGAACACGCGCAAAACGCGTACGCTAAGACTAGTATTATATTAAAAGCACGAAAGCCCTTAGCAAAATATCGTTCGCTTTTTTTACCTTTTAAAAACAGATTTTATATTGGATAAAATTGTCATTTAGAGTAAATTCCTAATATATAGGACTTTAAAATAACTAAGGTTTTACTTAGTAAATTGTTTCTTATTTGATTAGGTAAGAAGTTTTCAATTAAATTTTTATCTTATATAAACTCATTTCCTACTCAATTAACATTTCTTTATCACTAAAATCAAATTTTCAATCACGCATTATTCTCTTGAATTAATTTTTAATATTAAAAAAAAATACTTTTACCTTCCGAAGAACTAGATTGCTTGGGCAATAGTTTACTCCAACGATACTTTTTTTTAGAAGGAACAAGAGTTCTTACCTTTTCGGTTTAAAAGGTAAATTTTATGAAAGTCAAAGTGAAAAATTTATAATAGACTTTAAAATCTTAAATGTTTAGTTCATCTAAATTATCATATATTAATTGTAATTTCATTTAACACGGATTATAGTAAAATATAATTTCTCCAACACATAATTATCTTTTAAAGAAAAAAATTAGCTATTGAAGAATTAATATAATTAAGATTTGCTACAACTTGATAATCAATAAAAATAGAATGATAAGAGAAATAACATGAGAAAATATGCTAACTCTTAGGAAAAAACACAAAAACTTTGTTAAAAATTGTAATGTGCAAATGTAACTGCTTAAATTTTGTAATTTGAGTTTTAATCTGATTATTATTAGTTTGCTTATTTCATTATTCGCGAGCCAATTTTCGAACCAACAAAAAACTATATTAATTAATCTCATTATATATATAAACTATAATTAATTTTGTATTATAATTGAACTCCTTTCCAACTCAATTAATATTTTATTATTGACTTCTTGTGTTATATTTGAAAATCACGCTCAATAATTAGAACAAAAAACTAAAACAAAATAGAGAGAGGGAGAGATTGGTAGTTGATAAAAGTCAACAACACTATCGGTTTTACAAACACAAAAATCTAAAAATAATATATTAATTATTTTTTACCATTAAAAATAGAATATAATTGGATAAAATATTAATTACTAAATATTTGAAATTTGGTATGAGATAGCATTAACAATTCGAATCAACAAGAAAATAAAGTATTTTCTTTTGAGAACAAATAATAGAGAATTAACTAATTAGCAAAATAATCCAATTAAATTCTTCTACAATTTATCATACAAGTAAAATTATTTTTTTAAATTAACATAATAGGGTACCTAAATTATTATGCCATTAAGAAGAGCATCGACAGTAAAAGAAACAAAAAACAAGAGGAATATCATTTTTAATAGGGAAAAGGACCATTATTGCCCCTGTACTGTTAGAATTAATGCACGTTCGTCCCCCGTTTCACTTTATGTTCAATCCCCACCCTACCGTTAATAAAATTTATGTAATTACTCTGTAATGACCCAACCGGTCATTTTAACTTTTAAAACCCCGTTCCCTAAAATAAAACTTTCCGTAGGTGCTTGTATGATTTATGACTTACGGGGATGGTTGGTTCGGGATTTGGAAGTGTTTGAGGTGAAACCGGAACACTTGGTTCCTTAAGTTGGCCTTAAAGTGCTAAGTTTGACTTCGGTCAACATTTTGAGAAAACGACCCCGGAATAGAATTTGGATGATTCCAACAGCTATGTATGGTGATTTTGGACTTAGGAGCATGTTCAAAATTTTATTTGGAAGTCCGTAGTTAAATTAGGCTTGAAATGGCTAAAAACAAGAATTTAAGTTTGAAAGTTTGACCGATGAGTTGACTTTTTGATACCGGAGTCGGAATCTAGTTCCGAAAATTTTCATAGCTCCGTTATGTAATTTATAACTTGTGTGTAAAATTTGAGGTCAATCGGAGTTGATTTGATAGGTTCCGACATTGAATGTAGAAGTTGAAAACTCTTAGTTTCATTAAGCTTGAATTGGGGTATCATTCATGATTTTAGCATTGTTTGATGTGATTTAGAGGTTCGACTAAGTTCGTATGATGTTTTAGGACTTGTTGGTATATTTGGTTGAGGTCCCGAGGGCCTCGTGTGAGTTTCGGATGGTTAACGGATAAAAAATTGGAGTTAAAAAGTAGCTGTAATTTTTCCTCTTTTGTTGGACATTCTGGGTTGTGATCGAGCCCAGATATCGAGTCCAGGTATCGACCCCAGATATCGAGCCCAGGGTTGACGAGGCATAGGCCCGAGCTTGTGTATCGAAGGTCTAGCTCGAGGGTCATGATCGAAGGTCCAGCTCGAGGGTCATGATCGAAGGCAAGGCTCGAGGGCCAGGATCGAGACCCAAGATCGAGGGTCACAATTGAAGGCTCAAGCTCGATGCCATGGTTGAGGCTATGATCGAAGACCCAACCTCGATGCCCTGATCGAGGCCATGACTGAGGTCCAGGCTCGAGCTTGTGATCGAAGCCGCGATCGAGGTCCAGTTCGAGGACCAGTTCCGAAGGCTGCTGGGCAGTTTTATAAAAAGAGGACATTCGTCCCATTTGCCATTTTTGACGAACTTGAGCTTGAGCAGAGGCGACTTTTGTCAAATTTTCAAGGAAAAGATATTGGGCTAAGTGATTCTAACTTGGATTTGGTCTATGAACATAAATATATCATTGTTTTCACAATTTAATTAGTGTTTTGAGATTGAAATTTGGAAAAGTTTAGAAATCTCATTAAATTTTAAAATTTCGGTATCGATTCGGAGTCGGATTTGAATGAAACTGGTATGGTTGGACTCGTAGTTGAATGGGTTGTCAGATTTCATAATTTTCGCCGGATTCCGAGATGTGGACCCCGCGGGCGAATTTTTAATTAATTTCGAAATTTTTATTTAAAATATAGTATTTTCTTATAGAATTTATTTCCTATAATTTTTAGTGATTGTATCTAATTATTTTGGCTAGATTCGAGCGAGACAGAGTTGAATAATCGTGGAAAAGGCAAAATTGTGGATTAAATTGGAGCAAGACGAGGTAAGTCTCTTGTCTAATCTTGCGAGGGGGAAATTACCTCATAGGTGATTAAAATTAAATAATTGTTGCTAATTGTGGGAGGGGGCTACGTATGCACGAGGTGATGAGAGTCCGTGCGTAGCTACTATTAATGCTAAAGACCAGGTAGTTTAGGACTCAAAGCATGCCTTACTTGTGTAAATTGTATTCTTTGATTTATTTATATTAATTGATATCTATATGAATATATTATGAATTGTTAGATAAAGATATTAAAGGATGGAAATCTCATAGGCTTGATTGTCTGTTTTAATCAATTAATTGTTAAAAGAAATTGTTCTCCTCCCAAACTTACCTTATAATAAATATACTCTCCTTCTGGATGCACATAAGAAAATATCCTCCTTTCTTGTGGAGCCGGCCGAACGCCTCGGCAGGATAGATGCATCTATGGATCGCGTCGCACGTCCCTTGACAGTGTACACGACACTCTGGATCGGGTCGTACGTCCTCGGCAGAAATCGTGCTTAATAATAATAATTACACGATACTTTAATAATTTATTTCAGCTTGTGAAGCTAATTAATAAATTGAAAAATCCTTGGAATTTAATGAATTATTATTCTTGCTTGTTTATGGAATTAATTGTTACTCCTGTAAATGAGATTTAATTGATAAATTAGAATTTTTCTGAATTGAAGGAATTTAATTAATATATTGAGAATTATTACATTTGAAGGAATTTGATTATCTCTACTAATTAAATAAATTATTGTAAATTTTGTAAATCATACTGATTTAAATATTCTAGTTTTATTTCAGTTATTGTTATTGACCCATAGTGAGTGTCAAAGTCGGCCATCTCGTCTCTACCACTTCGAGATTAGACTTGATACTTACTGAATACACGTTGTTTACGTACTCATACTACACTTGCTGCACTTTTTGTGCAGGATCTGAGACAGGTACTAGTGGAGGACCTATCATCACTTACCCACGTCATCCCGAGGCATAGTGGTGAGCTGCCTTTCTGAGCCGTTCTACAGCTACCAGTGTCTCTTCTTATATTTATATTCTGTCTATTTCATTTCAGACAGTATTTGGAGTTTTGTATAATCTACTAGATACTCATGCACTTGTGACACCGGGTCTTGGCATACACATTGGTAGAAGTTGGTATTTCATTATTTTCTTGGAATAAAAGTTTAACCAATGTACGATTGACTTATTAGTTGGCTTTGCCTAGCTGTATTGTTGGGCGCCATCACGACCTATAGGTGAAATTGGGTTGTGACAACATGGTATCAGAGCACTAGGTTCACGTAGGTCTCACAAGTTATGAGCAACCCTAATAGAGTCTTGCGGATCGGTACGGAGACGTCTGTACTTATCTTCGAGAGTCTATATGGTGATAGGAAACTACCTTTCTTCATATTCCATCGTGCAATTGATGTAGTACTAAATATCCTTCTCTTATCCTCTCACAGATGGTGAGAACACGCTCTAATGAGATTCCAGACCAGGGAAGAGCTACTCCCCCAGTTGCTAGAGGCCGAGGCAGAGGCAGAGGGAGGGCTCCAGGCCGTGGTAGGGGGCGAGGACGTCCTAGGACTGTTCCAGTTATGCCGCCAGTGAATCCAGCAGAGAATCCCATTATTGAGGAGCAGGGTGAGGTGCCTGTGGCAGAGCCAGCTCTGGTGGACTTCACATCTACACCAGGATTTCAGGACGTCATGGATCGTATGTTGCGGTTCATGGACAATATGACTCATGCCGATTTATTTCCGGCAGACCCAGCCACATATTAGGCGGGCGGGGGAGCACAGACCGCTATCGCGCAGGCTCATGGACAGGCAGCTGCTGTATATCATACCCAGGGTGCACTACCCATGGGTGGAGTCCAGCCAGTGGCAGCAACTACACCTGAGCCCAAACCAGCTGTAGCCGCCGATCCTCAGAAACTATTTGACAGATGGACTAGACTACATCCTCCTGTCTTCGGGGGTGAGCGACATGAGGATCCACATGATTTCATTGATCGTTGCAAAGATAGACTGTACAACATGAGGATATTGGAATCCCATGGGGTTGATTTCACTACTTTTCAGCTAGAGGGTAGAGCCCGTAGATGGTGGCAGTCTTATGCTCTTGGCAGACCAGCAGATTCTCCTCCCATGACTTGGGACATGTTCACCCGTATCTTCTTGGACAGGTATATTCCACCCTCCCAGAGGGAAGAGTTGCGGTTTCAGTTTGAGCAGCTCCAGCAGGGTCAGATGTCAGTGACTGATTATGAGGCGAGGTTTTCTGAATTATCTCGCCATGCACTAATGATACTCCCTACTGAGGCGGAGAGAGTGCGAAGGTTTGTAGCTGGTTTACATACTGGTATTCAGGCCACTATGGCTCAAGAGGTTGAGATGTGTACTTCTTATGAGCGAGTTATGGAGATAGCCCAGAGGATTGAGGGTGTACGTCAGCGGAGCCGAGAGGAGATTATGAGAGATAAACGGTTCAGGTACTCTGGAGAGTTCAGAGGTGCTCCGTCCGGGGGCAGAGGTCAGTTCGTGAGGGGACAGTCCAGCAGACCCCCATATCCAGCACCACCACCTCCTCGAGGTGCTCCAGTATGACCTTATTTCAGTGTTATACCAGAGAGTTCTTATCGCCCACAAGCTATTCAGGGTTCTTTCCGTGGGTATTCAGGTCCCCAGGGCCAGACACTTAGTCAGCAGCCTATCGCACCGAAGAGTTGTTACGAGTGCGGGGATCCCAGTCACATGCGGAGGTTTTTCCCCAGGCTTCGAGGTAGACTAGTACAGCAGGGTCAGCAGCCTATGCTTACCGGACCAGTTGCTCCACCAGTAGTTCGACCATCGAGAGGCGGAGGACAGGTGGGTAGGGGCCGTCCTAGGGGTGGAGGTCAGCCAGGCGGAGGCCAGCCAGTTGGCGCTCCAGCTCGGTTCTATGCTTTTCCGGCTAGACCAGATGCAGAGGCCTCAGATGCCGTGATTATATGTATTATTTCTGTTTGTGGCAAAGATGCCTCAGTATTATTTGATCCAGGATCTACGTATTCATATGTGTCATCTCTATTTGCTCCATTCCTGGGTGTTTCTCGTGAGTCCTTGAGTACTCCTGTTTATGTGTCCACTCTTGTGGGCGATTCGGTTGTTGTGAACCGGATCTACCGGTCATGTATTATTACATTCTGCAGTTACGAAACTAGAGCAGATCTCCTATTGCTTGAGATGACCGATTTTGAAATTATTCTGGGCATGGACTGGTTGTCTCCATATCATGTTATTCTAGATTGTCATGCCAATGTTGTTACCTTGGCTATTCCAGCATTGCCTAAGCTGGAGTGGAAGGGTTCGCCTATTATTTCATTTCATCGAGTTATTTCTTTTATAAAGGCTCAACACATGGTTGAGAAGGGTTGTTTGGCTTATCTAGCCTATGTTCGGGATACTATTGCAGAGACTCAGGCTATTGATTCAGTGCTTGTAGCTCGGGAGTTCCCCGATGTATTTCCGTCAGATCTTCCAGGTATGCCACCTAATCGTGATATTGATTTCTGTATTGACTTGGCTTCAGATACCCAGCCTATATCTATCCCACTGTATTGCATGGCTCCGAAAGAATTGAAAGAACATCTTGAAGAGTTACTAGCCAAAGGGTTTGTCAGACCGAGTGTATCGCCTTGGGGTGCACCATTATTATTTGTGAAAAAGAAGGATGGAACAATGCGGATGTGTATTGATTATCGCCAATTGAACAAAGTCACTATTAAGAACAAGTACCTGTTGCCGCGTATTGATGATCTATTTGACCAGTTGCAGGGTGCTAGGGTATTCTCTAAGATCGACTTGAGGTCGGGGTACCATCGGTTGAAGATTCGAGATTCGGATGTTCCGAAGACTGCTTTTCGGACTAGATATGGTCATTATGAGTTTCTGGTGATGTCCTTCGGTTTAACTAATACCCCGACAACATTTATGGATCTGATGAACAGGGTATTCATGCCATATATTGATTCGTTTGTCATTGTCTTCATTGATGACATATTAATCTATTCGTGCAGTAAGGAGGAACATGAGCATCATATGAGAGTACTGCTTCAGACATTGCGGGAATAAAAGCTATATGCTAAGTTCTCTAAATGTGAGTTTTGGCTAGAGTCTGTTGCATTTTTGGGACATATTGTATCGAGCGAAGGTATTAAAGTTGATCCTAAAAAGATTGAGGCAGTTCAGAATTGGCATTGTCCCACTTCGGCAACTGAGATCAGGAGTTTTCTGGGTTTAGCAGGTTATTATCGTCGGTTCGTGGAAGGTTTTTCATCTATTGCAGCACCTTTGACCAAATTAACCCAGAAGGGTGTTCAGTTCCGATGGTCCGATGATTGACCCATACTTGATGGTTCTTCGTGAAACGGTACTACGAGGTGGTGCCAAGGAAGTTACTATTAGAGCGGATGGTGTTCTGCGACTCCAGGATCGTCTATGTGTTCCTAATGTGGATGGACTGAGGAAAAAGATCCTGGAAGAGGCACACAGTTCTCGGTAATCTATTCATCCAGGTGCTACTAAGATGTATCGTGACTTAAGGCAACATCATTGGTGGCGACGAATGAAAAATGACATAGTTGAGTATGTATCTAGGTGTCTAAATTGCCAGCAAGTTAAATATGAGCACCAGAGGCCAGGTGGCCTACTTCAGCAGATGACTATACCAGAGTGGAAATGGGAACGAATTACTATGGATTTTGTAGTTGGGTTGCCGCGGACCTTGAGGAAGTTTGATGCAGTTTGGGTGATTGTTGACAGGTTGACCAAGTCGTCACATTTTATTCCTGTTGTGACTACGTATACTTCAGAGAGGTTAGCCCAGATTTATATTCAGGAGATAGTTCGGTTGCACGGTGTGCCAATTTCCATCATATCAGATAGAGGCCCTCAGTTTACTTCATATTTCTGGAGAGCAGTACAGAGTGAGTTGGGGACCCGTGTAGAGCTCAGCACAGCCTTTCATCCGCACACCGACGGGTAGTCAGAGCGGACAAGTCAGATTCTGGAGGATATGCTCAGGGCATGTGTGATCGACTTTGGAGGTCAGTGGGATCGTTTCCTGCCTTTGGCCGAGTTTGCTTATAATAACAGTTACCAATCCAACATCGAAATGGCTCCATTTGAGGCTTTATATAGTCGGCGATGTCGTTCACCTATCGGATGGTTTGAGCCAGGTGAGGCTAAGTTATATGGTACTGATTTGGTAAGGGATGCCTTGGAAAAGGTAAAGTTAATTCAGGAGCAACTTCGTACAGCACAATCCATACAAAAGAGTTACGCGGATCAGAAAGCACGTGATATATCATTTATGGTAGGTGAAAAAGTTCTCTTGAAGGTTTCGTCGATGTAAGGGAATTATGAGATTCGGGAAGAAGGGAAAGTTGAGCCCAAGGTTTATAGGCCCATTTGAGGTGTTGAAACGAGTTGGGGAGGTTGCTTATGAGCTTGCATTGCCTCCCAACCTATCGGGAGTTCATCCGGTTTTCCACGTATTTATGCTCCGGAAGTATCATGCTGACCTATCACATGTGTTATACTTCAGCACAGTTCAGCTAGATAATAGCTTAGGTTATGAAGAGGAGCCAATTGCAATTGTTGATAAACAGGTTCGCCAGTTGAGGTCCAAGAGGGTTTCTGCAGTAAAAGTCCAGTGGAGGGGCCAACCAGTCGGGGAAGCGACTTGGGAGGCCGAGGAAGACATGCAGAGTAGATATCCACACTTATTCAGCACTCCAGGTACAATTCTAAACCCGTTCGAGGACGAACGTTTGTTTAAGAGATGGAGAATGTAATGACCCAACCGGTCATTTTAACTTTTAGAACCTCATTCCCTAAAATAAAACTTCCAGTAGGTGCTTGTAATGATTTATGACTTGCGGGGATGGTTGGTTCGGGATTTGGAAGTGTTTGAGGTGAAACCGGAACACTTGGTTCCTTAAGTTGGCCTTAAAGTGTTAAGTTTGACTTCAGTCAATATTTTGAGAAAAGGACCCCGGAATAGAATTTTGATGATTCCAACAGCTCTGTATGGTGATTTTGGAGTTAGGAGCGTGTTTGGAATTTTATTTGGAAATCCGTAGTTAAATTAGGCTTGAAATGGCTAAAAACAAGAATTTAAGTTTGGAAGTTTGACCGATGAGTTGACCTTTTGATACCGGAGTCAGAATCCAGTTCCGAAAATTTTCATAGCTCCGTTATATAATTTATGACTTGTGTGTAAAATTTTAGGTCAATCGGAGTTGATTTGATAGGTTCCGACATTGAATGTAGAAGTTGAAAACTCTTAGTTTCATTAAGCTTGAATTGGGATATGATTCATGGTTTTAGCGTTGTTTGATGTGATTTAGAGGTTCGACTAAGTTCGTATGATGTTTTAGGACTTATTGGTATATTTGGTTGAGGTCCCGAGGGTCTCGAGTGAGTTTCGGATGGTTAACGGATAACAAATTGGAATTAAAAAGCTGCCGCAATTTTTCCTCTTCTGTTGGACATTCTGAGTTGTGATCGAGCCCAGATATCGAGCCAGATATCGAGCCCAGCTATCGAGCCCAGGGTTGATGAGGCACAAGCTCGAGCTTGTGTATCGAAGCCATGATCGAAGGTCCAGCTCGAGGGCCATGATCGAAGGCAAGGCTCGAGGGCCAGGATCGAGACCCAAGATTGAGGGTCACAATCGAAGGCTCAAGCTCGATGCCATGATTGAGGATATGATCGAAGGCCCAACCTGGATGCCCTGATCGAGGCCATGACTGAGGTCCAGGCTCGAGCTTGTGATTGAAACCGCGATCGAGGTCTAGTTCGAGGACCAGTTCCGAAGGCTGCTGGGCAGTTTTATAAAAAGAGGATATTCGTCCCATTTGCCATTTTTGACGAACTTGAGCTTGAGCAGAGGCGACTTTTGTTAGATTTTCAAGGAAAAGATATTGGGGTAAGTGATTCTAACTTGGATTTGGTCTATGAACATAAATATATCATTATTTTCATAATTTAATTAGTGTTTTGAGATTGAAATTTGGAAAAGTTTAGAAATCTCATAGAAACGAAATTTTGAAATTTTAGTATCGATTCGGAGTTGGATTTGAGTGAAACTGGTATGGTTGGACTCGTAATTGAATGGGTTGTCACATTTTATAATTTTCACCGGATTCCGAGATGTGGGGATGAATTTTTAATTAATTTCGTGATTTTTATTAAAAATGTAGTATTTCCTTATAGAATTATTTTCTATAATTTTTAGTGATTGTATCGAATTATTTTGGCTAGATTCGAGCCAAACAGAGTTGGATAATCGTGGAAAAGGCAAAATTGTGGATTAAATTGGAGCAAGACGAGGTAAGTCTCTTGTCTAATCTTGTGAGGGATAAATTACCTCATAGGTGACTAAAATTAAATAATTGTTGCTAATTGTTGGGGGGGGGGGAGCTACGAACGCACGAGGTGACGAGAGTCCGTGCGTAGCTACTATTAATGGTAAAGTTCGGGTAATTTAGGACCCAAAGCATGCCTTACTTGTGTAAATTGTATTCTTTGATTTATTTATATTAATTGATATCTATATGAATATATTGTGAATTGTTAGATAAAGATATTAATGGATGGAAATCTCATAGGCTTGATTGTCTGTTTTAATCAATTAATTGTTAAAAGAAATTGTTCTCCTCCCGAATTTACCTTATAATAAATATACTCTCATTTCGGAGGCACATAAGAAAATGTCCTCCTTTCTTGTGGAGCGGGCCGAACGCCTCGGCAGGATAGATGCATCTATGGATCGCGTCGCACGTCCCTCGGCAGTGTACACGACACTCTGAATCGGGCGTACGTCCTCGGCAGAAATCGTGCTTAATAATAATAATTACACGATACTTTAATAATTTATTTCAGCTTGTGAAGCTAATTAATAAATTAAAAAATCCTTGGAATTTAATAAATTATTATTCTTGCTTGTTTATGGAATTAACTGTTACTCCTATAAATGAGATTTAATTGATAAATTAGAATTTTTCTGAATTGAAGGAATTTAATTAATATATTGAGAATTGTTTCATTTGAAGGAATTTGATTATCTCTACTAATTAAATAAATTATTGTAAATTCTGTAAATCATGCTGATTTAAATATTCTAGTTTTATTTCAGTTATTGTTATTGACCCATAGTGAGTGTCAAAGTCGGTCATCTCGTCTCTACCACTTCGAGATTAGGCTTGATACTTACTGGGTACACGTTGTTACGTACTCATACTACACTTGCTGCACTTTTTGTGCAGAATCTGAGACAGATACTAGTGGAGGACCTATCATCACATACCCACGGCATCCCGAGGCATAGTGGTGAGCTGTCTTTCTGAGCCGTTCTGCAGCTACCAGTGTCTCTTCTTATATTTATATTGTGTCTATTTCATTTCAGATAGTATTTGGAGTTTTGTATAATCTACTAGATGCTCATGCACTTGTGACATCGGGTCTTGGCACACACATTGGTAGAAGTTGGTATTTTATTATTTTCTTGGAATAAAAGTTTAACCAATATACGATTGACTTATTAGTTGTCTTGCCTAGCTGTAGTGTTGGGCGCCATCACGACCTATAGGTAAAATTGGGTCGTGACATTCGAATCAACAAGAAAACAAAGTATTTTCTTATTTGAGAACAAATAACAGAGAATTAACTAATTAGCAAAATAATCCAATTAAATTCTTCTACAATTTATCATACAAGTAAAATTATTTTTTAAAATTAACATAATACGGTACCTAAATTATGCCATTAAGAAGAGAATCGGCAGTAAAAGAAACAGAAAATAAGAGGAATATCATTTTTAATAGGGAAAAGGGCCATTATTGCCCCTGTACTATTGGAATTAATGCACGTTCGTCCCCCGTTTCACTTTATGTTCAATCCCCACCCTACCGTTAATAAAGTTTATGTAATTACCCTTAACCCTAACGGCTCGTCGATGTGGCAGCTGACCCCCTCTTTGTTTTCCAAGTCAGCTGCCAAGTCAGATTTCCAATAAGTTACAAGCCCTAAACCCAACGACTATTTCTTCTCCCAAATTAGATTGACCCTATTTCACTCCCAAAATTTTGACCCGTACCCAGCGTCTTCTTCTTCTCCCCCAAAAGACACTCCATTGCTAAGAACTTAGGGTTCGACTGAAATCTTCCCAAAATTTCTCTTTTCTTCATTCTCGTCATAGCTTTGGTTGATAAATGTCGCAAGGTAGTTGTTCACCACAGATTAGGTGTCGTTGTGGCATTATAGCCAACCACTTCACTTCGTCTACTCCATATAACCCTGGAAGAAAATTTTACAAATGTCTGAGGCCTAAGGTTGTTTATTTTCAGTTTTATGTTTTTTTTATAACTTTACTGTAATTATGAAATCTACAAGTTTAGAGTTTTGTAATTATTATCTAAATATTCTTTTTGAATTATGTTTGGCAGCCTAGTTCATGTGGATTTTGGGAATGGGAAGATAAAATCTTCCCGCAAAGTGATTGGACTAATATTAAAGATGTAACATCGTCGATGGATGAGATTAAGATGCAAAGGGACAAATTGAATGAAGAAGTAATTGCCATGAAGGCTATATACCAATATGAAGTGAATAAAATCATCAAGTTGGAAGATAAACTTGCAAAGACAAGGATGCTGCTTATGATTTCTTAGGGACTGTTTCTTGGTTTTTTTGCAGCCTCGATGATGAAGTGACTTTTTTGCAAATTCAAAGTTGTTGATTTTGAGTTATATATGTGTAGCTGACTTTTAGATCAATTAAGCCATGTTGTAGTAGTATTTAATTCTATAGTAGAATTTGTTGCTTTCCAGCCATGTTCTACAGATTTGATTATGATGTTATAGTAGTATTTCTTGGTCAGTTTTTTCCCTTATTGTATGATAATGTTGGTGTAGTAGTAGTAGTTGCTTTCCCTTGCTAGTATATGTACTGCATATTTGATTGTTCTAAATGGCATGTTGAATAACTAAGTCATTTAATTGCTTCCAATCCAATTCATTTGACACAAAAGACAGCAGCAAGTATAAAACTGAAAAACTTATATTCCAGACGTAAAAATGGATAACTAGATAACTGGAAAACTAAAATTGAAAAGGGAACAAAATGGACAATAATTAACTGAACACCAATTGTCAATATTCATAACATTCACCAACTATCAACATTCATAAAGTGAGTTTAATAAGACAACTGGATACCATATTATAACCCCCAAAAAGATGTCAACACCTAGTTATATCATGGCATCTAACAGTCACAACTAAAGAACCACAACCAAAATATAAAGTTTACTATCATGGCAGTAATTACAACACATCCAAAAATTTACATCATAAAATCTCACTAGAAGACCACTACCATTTCTTACTTGCAACTTGTTCAACCTTTGTTTGTTCAACTGATTTCCAGTGATGGCAGATTTTCCCAGCCATGTTAGGCCTTTTGCTGAGAAAGTAAGCTTTGAAGGCTGACTTGCACCGCTTGAATCACCAACAAATCCAATTTGCCTAGTTGTAGTTGGTACACTTTGCTTGAATCACCAATAAATCCTTGCTTCTGAGATGCTCTTTGGTCTTATAGCTATGTCAGGCTCAGGTTCAAAGTTAGGGATCTCAAAATCTGGATCATTGCTAGTTGGAAGCTGCCTTTGAACTGTAGGGGTTGGCAAATACAAAGTTGTTGGATTGGCTGTTTTGACTTGGCTGGGGTGCTGATAAATGGAAGTCATCTTCAGTTGGGATATCTGCAGTAGCTGGTGATGTAGGTTGTTCAGCATCAGGATCATCAACCAAAGTTCTTTATTTTTTTTAGTTTTCCCCTTGTTTTGCCACCCATTGGTTGTTTTCCTTTAGAGTGTTATTATCAACATACACAATTATATGTTAGAACAAGGCAGAATAAAATAGAAGTTCAAAGTTATTGTTCAAGATATAGATTACCTTGGCACATCCCCTAGCATTATGTCCAGGCTCTCAACAGTTATTACATGTCATTACTCTCCCTTTTCTGGATTGAGACCATTGCCCCTGCCTATTGGTTGACTCATTTGCCTCTCTTGTTCTTTTTACTTTTGGTCTGCCAGCCTGCCTTACAAATTCATGTGGTTCCATATTCTGTGAGGGTTCTATCTTCGAGAATGTTTCTCCTCTCACAGGTTGTAACTTATGAGAATAAGTTTAGAGATATGCCTCTTTGAAAAGGTACCAGTGAATCTCACTTAAAGGATCAACCTTCTTGTACCGTAGGACACAGATTGCATGAGGACATGGGATTCCACAAAGGTCACATGTCCTGCAAGTACATTATTTTTTTCCCAGATTGACAATATGCCTATCACTACCTTCTGTCACTTCATAACCTTGGTCAGCACTGTCATTCACATGACACTTTTGTGCAATACTCATGAATTGGTTATACAAATTTAGAGTCTTGGGATTGTATTCACTTCCCCACCCCATCACTTCAGCTTCATTATCATTCAACATATTCATAACCTTGATTCTGATCTCCTCTAACATCTTTATAATTGGCTTGTGTGAAGGACCCAGTCAGGTTATTATCCACTGACTGGTTCTTGTAGGTAATATCAAAGAATGCCCTACTCCAGCAAGTAGGTGGATACTTTAACAGATCTTCAACAGCAGCTTTACCATCATCATCCACTTAGCTCATACTCTTCAACTGATCTTGGAAGTCCTCTTCATAGGTACTCCAAGCTGCCCACTACAGATATTTCTTGTATTCCCCAGACCCCATCTCTTGCACCAGTTTGCTTCTATGTGTCTTACACAAAATTTGTGGTGTGCCTCAGGAAGAACTCCTGAGATTGAATCACCCAGCCCCTGCAAATAAAGGAAAGAAGAAGTATGAGAATCTATAAATACAGATTGGTAAAATAATAAAATAATGAAGTAAAGTGTTCATACCTTTTGCATATCTAAGATAAAAGTGATTCCTTCACCCATCTTAAGGTCCAGTGACATTTGTAGATGACTTAAAAACCACTTCCATGTGACTTTTATTTCTTTATCCACAATAGCCCAAGCTAATGGATAAAAGTGGTTTGCAGAGTCTTGACCAACTGCCACCAAAAGCTGACCCTTAACTTTCCCTTTCAAAAAAGTTCCATCCAACCCTATAAACCCCATCTTCATTGCATGAAAACATATGTACATCCTTAGGAACCTTCTATTGACTTCAGCAAGGGCATCCTTTGATAAGTTAACTACCACATCACTTCCATGATTACTAAACTTCAATTCATTAACATATGCCACCAACTTATAATATTCATCAGTAAAACTGCCTTCTAGATTCTCTAAAATCAATCTTTTTGCCCTCTTATACTTTGACTCACTAACATTTACATTAAATGTAGCCTTCAAGCTCGCCCTCATCTCTCTAACCTTAATTTTGGGATTATCTTGCAACCTTCTCTTGAAGTATTCAGCAATGGTCTTGGAATTAACTCTATGATTCTCACATGCAGGTTCACAAGTGTGCTCAGAATGTAAGGTCCTGAATTCAGCCCCACCCCCGAAGTATTCCTAGATATGTGACATACAAAAGGGCAGCCAGCTTCACAAATGTACCTAAGCCTAGTTGGGTCACTTTTAAGTTGCTCCAACCCATAACCATTTGCAAGTGCATACATATTTATCACTTTTCTAGCTTCAACAATATCTTTGAATGTCATTGACCTATCCAACTCTTTATAGTCAGTCAATTTATCATTAATGTCTCTCTTCTTTTGTTTAAAAAGTTTCTCTAGTCTATCACAATCATAGTATGAAGAAACAACATATTCATTGTCATCACAATCAGTGGCAGCTTCAAGTTCATCAGGTTCATCATGCTCATTGTGATGGATTATATTAGGTACATTAATACTTGGCTCATATTCCTCTACAGCAAATCTGTTAATAACATTAAACTGGTTGTTCACCAAGTCCACTAAAGTCCTAATGCCATAATCACCTTCTATTTCATAGCATGTACCAGAAGGACCATTAACTATTAGTTATTGGACTCCTATATACCCCAAGTTAGAAACATATTCATCCACTGAATTATTATAGGAAAGCAAGTCAGAGTCAAAACCTTTCTTAATGTACAGAAATTTTTTTGAGTATGCTACGAGTGGTTTCTTGACCCACTCTCCACCATGATGAAAGACCAAATCCAGCAGGACTATTGTTAGTAAATTGTATAATAAAGTCAGTTAAAATTAATAAACTAATAGATGCATATAAAGGCATAAAGGCGTAAAGTCAATAAAATAGAATCAGCCACACATTGAATAAGTCAGTCAACATTAATAAACTAATAGATGCAGCCATAGATATGGGAGACCATACATTAAAGTATTAAAATAACAAGGGAATAACGTGTCCCAACTCCACCCTCCAATAAACAACGCAGAAAAGAATAAATGAAAGCCAATATTAAAATTCTGATTCACTTATTTTCTATAATTAAAAAAAAAAACAAAGGAAGTGGAACCACAAAATATTAAAATTGAAATCCTAAACCACCAAAAGACTTTTCAATACCAGATGAGGCACATGCAAACAAAAAGAATAAAATTAGGGTTTAATACTGTAAAACCACATGCAAGTGAATACAAAAGCAAAACACACACTACCAGCTTGAAATTATCGACAAAGAAAGGAGAAGTGAAAACCCTAACCTACCAAGAACTACTCTGTAAACCCTAACTTCAATAAACACCAAATTAGAAAAAATTAGAAACCATATGACAACTACACACACCTATCAGCTTCAAATAATCAATAAAGAAAAGGGGATCTGAAATCCCTAACCAACCAAGAACAAATCTGAAAGGGATTCGAAACGCCAGTAAAACTTCACTTCAGATACATACAAGAAAGAGATAAAACTAACAGAAACATCAAGTTTTTGGGAATAATTTCTTACCCTTGCTTGAAATCGCCACCGAAAGCAAAGATTCTGACCGGTTTGGTTCTCTCATTTTCTTTCAAGTATCAGAAGGTTCGACCAAATGAAGTGAATAAAGTGTTTTAAGACGGGTTAATTCTATTTATTTAGTGGGCAAACGGTTACGGGTTACGGGTCAAAATTTTGGGAGTGAAATTGAGTCAATCTGATTTGGGAGTCGATTTGGGGCTTGTAACTTATTGGAAATCTGAGTTGGCAGCTGACTTGGAAAAAAAAAGGGGGCCAGCTGCCACATCGACGAGCCGTTAGGGTTAGGGGTAATTACATAAACTTTATTAACGGGAGGGTGGGATTGAACGTAGAGTGAAACGGGGGACAAACGTGCATAATTCTAATAGTACAAGGGTAATAATGGCCTTTTTCCCTTTTTAATATAATATTAAGTGTGAGATTGATAAATTACTACTCATTTAACTAAATTAATTTTCTTCACTTAACTGATATTGTTTCTTAGCTTTTATTTTATAACTTAAATATGGAGTATAAATTTTTTTATATAATATTTATATAACTTTAAAAATAATAATAATCATTGAGTTGGGTACACGCGCAACGCGCGTCTATGTTGCTCGGACTTTCCGAAAATGCTGCCGCATCCGTGTCGAATCCTCCAAAAATGCACTAAATTTGGAGGATCTGACACGCACCCAACAACATTTTTGAAAAGTGTGAGTAACATAGACGCGCGTAGCATAAGACTAGTTAAATTTAAAAGTCTAAGTCCTTTTTAATTGATTGAAACCCTAATTTATGGTCTTTCCCAATTCTTTATCTTGTCTGCTAGTCTACTAATATCTCCCAAAAGCAACAAATATTCAAATTTATTTTACAAATATAAAGAGAACTATATCCTCCTTCGTAGCAGCAAGTTCAACGTTTAAATTGTAGGTCAGTCATCCTTTTTGTTCCTCAGTGTAGAAAACTTTATCCTTTTCGACTCAAGTTATTTGTGCTTGTAAGTAGCGTATAATAGATTGTTTTGACGAATTTTTTGTGGGGATGGAGCACATCTATATATATATATATATATATTACATATTTATAGCTTTCTTCAATTTTTATATAATTTTACCTATTTATAAATATTTACTGTAATTATATTATTTTATAAAAATATTATAAATTAAATACTCATGTGGCTTACGCCCCGTGCCTCAGGGCTTACGCCTCGTTGAGGCATATGTAAAACGTCTCGCCTTATGCCCACGTCTTTTAAAACACTGGATACAACAACAACCACAAAACCCCAGTTTAATCCCATAGGTGGGATATGTGGAAGGTAGTGTGTACACAGACCTTACCCCTACCCTATAAAGGTAGAGAGATTGTTTTCGATAGACTCTCGACTCGAAAAACTGTCAAAATAAAGCAACAAGCAATAACGACAACAATGTAATAGTGTAATGGAAGAGAATCGCACAAGAAGTAATAAAGAACCAGGAATAAGAGAATACAAGAATAGTACTAGTACTACTGGCAAGCCTAGGAGGAACTCACAACTACCTGTCAACCTACCACCTTATAGCCTGTTTGGCCAAGCTTCTAAAATCAGCTTATTTTGAGAAGTGTTTTTCTCAAAAGTACTTTTTTAAAAAGTGCTTTTGGGGAGAAACAATTTGTGTTTGGCTAATTAATTTGAAAAGCACTTTTAAGCAGTAATTAGTGTTTGGCCAAGCTTTTGAAAACTGCTTTTAAGTGTATTTTTCTCAAAAGTGCTTCTCAGAAAAGTGCTTTTGGAGAGAAGATACTTTTTTTTGCTTCTCAAAAACTGCTTCTGCTTCTCCTCAAAAATACTTTTTTTCCTTCCAAAAGCTTGGCCAAACACCTTAATTTTTGGCCAAAAGCACTTTTGGCCCAAAAAGAAGCTTGGCCAAACAGGCTATTAATCCTCGACCTCCACGGCTTTCTATCGTGGGTCATGTCCTTGTAATGTGAAGCAATGACATGTCCTGCCTAATCACGTCTCCTCGATACTTCTTTGGCCTACCCCTACCCTTCCCCGGGCCTTATGTAGTAGGATAAAAAATAAAAAATAAATAAAAAAGTAATGATCCGACAAAGGTTTGTTCGAGTATATATAGTCTAATTAGAGATTAAGTTCTATGTTTTGATAGCGTGGAAAAAATAATGCAATCAAATTCACTTATAAGTTAATTATAGGTAAATATTGATGATGAATATAAATTAGTAACCTAACAAAAATAGTAACTAAATGATATAACAGGTCAAATTATATTGCTAATATTAAAAAAAAAATCTTTATATTTTACGTGTATATAACTTAAATCCATGATTATATTAAAAGTAAAGTATAAGGAAGGAGTCTTCAAGTCCAAGTCATTAACAATATATACAAATATTATAAATCATAAATCATTTCAGAAACTCTTGTATAGATGTCAAATTATTTAAGGAGTTACTTTTCAAAATCCATCTCAATACCACCAAAGGATGTGGTGCATTGGATGGGACTGAGGTCTCGGGTTCGAGCCGTATGTATGGAAAAATCCTTGGTAGGGAGCGCTTCCCCTCGAATGGGGTCCTACGCGGCGCGAATCCGAATATAGTCGAGCTCCAATGCGGATACCAGACACCGGGTGAGAAACCAAAAAAAAAATCCATCTCAATATGTGATTCTAAAGTCAATGTCATCATCATTATTTGCATATAGCAGAACATTGAGTTTAAATACTTTTCAAAAAGGGAATATTGAATCGTACTACTTTGAAAATTCGTGATGCATAAAGCATAGTCGGAGATTCTTTTATTTAAGACAAAAAAGAGAAAAGGAAATATCTTGAAATTAATACTATGAGGAAAGTAAAAGAGGTTAATATGATTTATGAGGTTTAGTTGTCAGTTGCTATCTTGAAAAGTATAGTCAGGAACCTTTTCCAACTATAAGAACTAGCATCTGTTTCATTCAACGTTTTGAGAAATCTCTTTCGGAATGCATAAGAAAGATAGTAGGACGTGAAAAGGTTTAACTTAGGGGCGGAGCCAGATGTTCGGTAATGGGTTCGGTCGAACCCAATAGATTTAGTGAAAGGAATTTTTACCTTTTTATATACTATTTGAAACTTTATTATCAAAAATACCCATGTTTAGTTAATTACCCGACCCAAAAATACCCATGTTTAGTTAATTACCCGACCTAAACAAGTTTTGTTTACAACATTCCATCTTAAAAGGCTCTCAATCCATTATTAGTGCATTCATTCAAGAAATTTACTTACACACTTTTTCTTTTTTTCCTCCTCTTCTCTTTCTTCTCTCCAGAATATTGGTACGGGATCCCTTCGGTACCAAATCTCCTTTTAGCTCCCCTCATCAAAAACAATCCGAACAAACCGAAATTACAAAGCAAACTTAAATTACAAATCACATACACGTATTCATAGACACATGTTTCTTCCGGTAAGACACATGTTTCTTCTTGCAAATCTATCATATGCGCTACCAAGTTGGTTTTCTGATCTTCCTCTCAATTTAAAGATTCTGAATCTCTCTAACAACCATATCAGTGGAAGAGTTTCTGATACCTCATCAAATATTTTCTGTGTAAGGTAATTTAGATATTGGAAATCTTTACCAACAGTAAGGCAAAATGGAAAAATCATCTTCTTTATACTTAAATTTTAAAACGAGTAAAGTGGAAATAACAGTGGTTATAATAGACTTAAAAGTATTTTCATACATTTTTTTACACAGTTAAATACAACTACAATATCATACACATTAAACATAAATTTTATACAATATGTCTTTTGAATATTTTGTAACTGATTTATACATAGTAAAAACAAATTTTATACAACTAATTATATATTATACAACTTATCTACAAATTTCACACATTATTTCTACCCAGTTATATACAACTATAATATCATACCACTTAAATATAATTTTTATACAAATTTTATACAATATGTCTTTTGTATATTTTGTATCTGATTTATACATAGTAAAAACAAATTTCATACAACTAATTATATATTATACAACTTATCTACAACTTATCTAAAATTTTCATACATTATTTCTACTCAGTTATATACAACTACAATATCATACAACTTAAATATAATTTTTATACAATATTGTTCAACTTTCATACAATATATATATGTCATGTCGTCTTCTTCTTCTTCTTCTTCTTCTTCTTCTTCTTCTTCTTCTTCTTCTTCTTCTTCTTCTTCTTCGAGTTTCAATATATGTCATGTCGTCGTCTTCTTCTTCTTCTTCTTCTTCTTCTTCTTCTTCTTCTTCTTCTTCTTCTTCTTCTTCTTCTTCTTCTTCTTATTCGAGTTTCAATCTGAAATTCAGCCAAAATCAAGTCTAATCTTCACCAAAACACCCTCAAAATTGAGATATAAACTCCAAATAATATTCCTAATTGTTTGCAACAACACCAAATCCAAACAAATAATGATTTTTGAAAACCCAAATTCGAATTCAAAGCTTCAAAGTTTTTTAATGGCTGTCAATGGTGGAATTGCTGCTCTCTTTTCCTTTGCTTTACACTACTGGAATTAGGGATTGAGAGATAGAGAGAGACGTAGAGAGAATTCTCAATTGTTTGCAACAAGACCCAATTCAAACAAATAATATTTTTTGAAAACTCAAATTCAAATTCAAAGCTTCAAAACTTTTTAATGGCTGACAATGGTGGAATTGCTGCTCTCTTTTCATTTGCTCTACATTACTAGAATTAAGGATTAAAAGATAGAGAGAGACGTAGAGAGAGAGAGAGAGAGAGCGCAGGAGAGAGAGAGAGAGAGAGAGAGAGAGAGAGAGAGAGAGAGAGAGAGACGGAGGGAGAGAGAGAGCGCAGGAGGGAGAGAGAATAAGAAATAATTGATTCCTAATATAAAGGGATACCCATTTAATTCATAAAGCGTATATAATTGGTAAATTTATATATAGGATGTAATTAAATTGAAACTTGAATAGGGAAGGTAACAAAGTTTCAAATAGTGTATAGGAATGTAAAAATTCCTTAGTGAAAACCTTATATTTGTCTTAAGAAATATATTGAATAAGTACAAATTCTTACTTAAGAACCCAATAATAAAAAAAGGCTAGAATCCCGAACCCAAGATCTTGAAATTCTAATTCCGTCTCTATTATAACTAATATGAACCTGCGTGGAGATGGGCAGGTCCCTGTCCTGTCGAGTTATCACTATTAAACTTCACTTGACATCAGTACGTGTTGAGAATACTGTAACTGAGAAAATCACCTCTTAGTTTACACAAGAAATGCTATGTCTTTGTATACAGAATGTATAACGGAAGAAGGAGACGCCACTTTTCGATTACTATAAGTGTAAATATTACAGACAGTGAAGTGTCACAAGTCATGCAGAAACAGGCAATACGTACAAGAAAGAGATCCAAACTGTAACTGAATAAAAGCCATGCATAGACGAACCAATCCAAATTTCGAAGAACAACTGGCTAACCTAAAACGGTAACTTCTGAAAATTGAATCTCTAAGCCTTCTTAAAAAATGATAGAATATTCCCTTGCTTAGGATCCTTATTTCCTGTTTTTTTGTTTCCTTCTTTACCTGCTTGACGCGTAGGTGCAGTACTTGCCAGTGCGGGAGACTTCTTAGCCATGGGTGGTCTGAAATGAACCATAAGTTAGGTAAATACACAGTATAACAGTTTACAAAGTAATATTAGAAGACTGCTAACAACCAGAAAGGAAGCAAAAAAGAGGATGATTAGAAAAGGCTCAAAAATGGGGAAAAAAGGTAATAAGTGCGACTGAAAGATTGCACGTTAACGAACTGACAGTCTATCATAAAACATAGAGGCTGTTTCTATGTGTTCAACTGCACCCAATAATGTACTACGTATGTATGTGTGTGCGCGCACCAAAACAACTAAAATTTCACTAAATATTAAATTTTGAGCTCATAATGTAAAAGTACAATGAAATAAGTACTAAGAACTTTAAATGTTGATTCAAACCTTTAGCCAAGTTACTCGAAAATATATGGAATTCTTTCATACCCATTTCACACATAGCTTGGCTGATTCTTAGGCCACAAAATAGATGTAACACTTGTTCAACATTTGTACATGAAAGGTGACAGTAACCATGACTCAACATCATCTTACTGGAAAAAAATGCAGGAACGCTTTTGTATGTTTGTCTAATTAGCTTCAACGCTCTACAAGCCTCTCTAACATGGACATTAAATGTTGTTAATGTCATTTCTTTTAACATATTAGGACTTGGAAAGCCACATAAGAGCAACCATGTGTACTATAGCGACATCCGTAAAATGATTGAACATGAATGTGTTCACCTGTCACCAGTACTTTTAACTGGTTTGTTGTCAGCTTTCTTCATTGTATTACTGTCAGCATTTGTTTCTCCATCTTCACCCTCCCAAACAACCTCGGTCACTGGAAAGGGTAAGCAAATGAATTAGCGCAGAGACGAAAATCATTTAGGAGATTATATTAGCATATTAAGGCACAGAATTTGGCTACTCTTGAGTAAAGAAATTAGTAGAGAGATCATCATATCTAGGTGAAAGGAAATGAACATGCATATCATGAATAAGAGAATATCAACTCAAAAATAAAAATCCTTCAATGATGGAACAGGATCTGACAAAATATCAGTGCAATCTTCTTGGATGAGTTAACTACTTTGCTCATTAAGAAATGATCTTTTATTCACTAGGAGCTTTCTTAAGACTGCTCTAGAGGGCCTGAAAAGCAGCAATCGAAGGGGTCATGACTACACATAAAGTTTTCGATGAAGAATAATAGAAATGCATTATTAGATGCCTTTAATTTTTAATTATCTTAGATCATAGGGTAACACATGTATAGTGAGGAAAGTTCGACTTTCACTTTTAACCTCCTTCCCTCCATTGCATGACCCTAACCCAAGTTTCAAATAGTTATACTTAATTTAGACAATTGAATTTCATCATAACTCATACCTTCTCTTCCACGTTCGTCAATTCGTGTCTTCAATACTTTTCTCCTTTTAGGGGAAACTGGAGCAGCATCTGCCATTTCATCCTTTATAGTTGCATTCTTAAGACTGGCATGTTCTGAAATCATCTCTGAAGAGGACAACTTAGACTTCTCCGATTCGCTGGTAGGTAAAGGTTCTCTTTCTCGTTCATGATTCTTGGTGCCAGCCTCCTTTGCCTTCTTGACTTCCTGCTTTTCCAGTTCTAGAGTACTAGGACTTTGTTTTGATCCTAAAATCGATTTCTGCTTTGGAGGATCAGGTGATGCTAGGTTGACGGCATCCTTGAATTCATCTTCTTCATCCGAAAAATCAAAAATTACCCTCCTCTTTCTATTTCCCTCACCATTTGATGTTCTCCTGATGCTGACTTGTTGATCATCATCATCGCTGACCCTATCTTCTACTCCTTCCGGAGTACATATTTGAGCCGCATTACCTAAGTAAACATTTGTTCCAAAGGAAAGAAGTGGTCAGTCAAGGACCAGAACAAAACATAATACCAACTTCAATGACAAGCGACCAAACAGCCAAAGGGACAAACCAGCAGGATTTGGTGTGGCATCACTGGTAGCAGCTGCAACACTGTCGGCTTTTGGCTTTGTGGATACACGACCCCACATATTAGCCAATGCCCCGCCATTTTTAGCAGAACTTTTGTCAGACTGAACTGCCTTCTTAGCAGCCGGCAGTTGAGCAACTTTGTCTTTTTCTGCAGCAAGCTTACTACCCTGTCCAGGACCTGATGTGCCACGACTCTCACTTTTGGTATCAACCACATGCGAAGATGGCAAACTGGCGCTAGGACTTGGTAGTTGAACCTTTTTCTGATCAGGTTGCGCTAGGGCAGTAGAGTTACTTTTACGAAGTCCTAATGCTGCACTTTTCACTTGAGGAACAGTGGTAGTGCTTGGAATTGTTCCTCCACCATTGCGCTTGACGAAAGGATTTGAAACTCCACAAAACCTGCAATACTAGTGACCATTAGAAAGGGAATCAACACCACCCACCACATGTGCATATCATAATATGGATTGCCTAACCACCTTGTTGAAATAATGAATACTTGTCAAAATTCTTAATGATTTGCATATCAAGGGTGTGAAAAATAATGTCCACTCCAAAGCAATGATAATGGTTTAGATTTGAAGACTCTGAAATATAAGTCTTATACCTATTATCAAGCAAACAATTATCAACTGAGAGGGGCAGCCTGAAGAGCTCTTCGGCCTGCACAAATTCAGCATTCCAGAGGGCCACTGGATCCTTTGGGATGCAAGCTTGCACACTATAGACCTGAACTGAGCAATCGTCCGAAAATTCTTTCTTGGCTTCTGCATAGAAATTAGCCAGTTTAGCTTTGATAATAGTTGCAACAACTTGCCACAGAAACCAAAGCGTATGAATAACAAGTAGGAAGATATAAAACTTTACTTCCAGCATATCTCCATCAAAATGACACACTCAGAAAAGCTTAAAGCAAAGGTAAAACAACAATTCTAACATGCTAGCTTTAATCAGCCAAAGGTCAACTTCTCATAAGTGGGTGTGGATAAGAAAGCTGCAAACAACTTATGTAAGAAAGAATCCACTTAATGCATTCTTCATTCAGAATTGATTGATATACCCAACCGGTTTTGATGTCATGAAACTGGAAATAATGAATTGGATCAAGGGCATCGATCTATCATCGTTCCGTGTGACCAACGACAAACTTATAGTCTCAAATTCTTTATCTTTGCTATTAATTTCTTGCAGGATCAACAGACCCAAAACTACTAGCTAGATCTGAACAGAATCTCCAACCACACCAATAAAGCCCCACTTTAAAGCTTGTTTCACTTTTGGGGCTCTAGATGTATCAGAATGCAGATATTGTCATTAGTATGAGCTGAACCAAGTACCAAGCTTCTGAATGTGTAGCATTCTTTCACTGCTAAACAGTCAAAGCAAACTTAAGAACCCGGTAATAATAGAAGAGAAATCTTAGACTTGTATGTAATATTACGAGAGCTATGTTCTCCTATGGAGAAAACCTTTTTTTTTTTTACCTAAAATAACTAACTGATAATTCTAATATGAAAAAGAGAAGTGGCATCAAGAAGATACCTATCAGTCTTCAGACATATAACAAAACAATGAGGTTATGAGGCAACTAACGGGAATTTTGTTCAGCTATCAGCCCCCAATCTTGGCTTGAGAAAGTTTTGAAGTTTATATATCAGGAACATTCTCCATATGGTTCCAACTAAGGTGCTAACTTGGTAAAAAATGAAAATAATAATAATAATAATAATAATAATAATAATAATAATAATAATAATAATAATAATAATAATAAAAAAGAGGATTTCCCCAGGGTTCAGCTCGCTCCAATGCAAAATGTATAGAGCTTATGCCCGGTCAAACAAATTCTTTTCATTACGAAGTGACATTTAAAAGGACATCCAACCTGCGAGGTTAGGAGCAGAGACAAGTCTTATATGGTAGGTTGAAGGGCTAGTTTTCAACCAGCCAGACAAGCTGTAGACCACCTCAAAATCATTTCCCTGCTTTTCGACAAATTCCTGAAGCAACCTGTTGTAAACAAGCAACTAGCCTTAGCATTACAGGATGGACAAACCAAAACATACCTTACTGGAGAATTCATTAAAAGCTTACCTCTTTGCAGAATCTGATGACACCAGAAAATTACGACTCAGCCACTTGTATGAAACCTGCATCCCAACAAATATAGAAGTTTAAATGGTTACCTTCCCCCCTCCCCCAAAATGAAGTCCTGTGACTTTGCTTGGGTAACTAGTCATTGCTATTATAAGCAGAATGCAGAATTAGAGTATAAGTTAGTCAAAGGGATAACAGAAACAAAAAACCAAGTCTTTGGCGAACTAGAAATTCTTGTTACTAGACATGGAACTTTTACTTTGACGGCTGACAGAAGAACTTCTATCTAGAATAACTTCTGCATATTTAATCTGCATTTCCGTTTCACCAAAGGAAAAGAACAAAGACGTAGTTAAAAGAAACTCGAGTGTCCATACTATGTAATGATCTTCAATTCATGTACCTAAAGTGACATCTGCCCCCAACCCCGCTGATGCAATCCTAGACGATGCAGCAGCTAAGATGAAGCAGAAGATGCAGAGATGCTGAGCTGGCAGACGTGGTTAGAGCATTGCTAAGCTAGATCAGTTTGTCGAAGATAGTTAGGGTTGTAACTGAATTTGTGAAGTCAGTTTGTTAGTTAGTTACTATTCTAGTTGAGATGCTAGTGATTCATCTTGTAATTGATTCCATTTTACTTCAATCTGTATATATACACAGTGGTAAAAGGTACATTTGGGATTCATCAAATGAAATACAACTTCTCTCTCCTCTCTAAACTCTCTAGCTTTTTCAGCTAGAATTCTCGAATTCATGATCTAGCTTCCATCTTCCTCAAGCTATAGCTCCTGGATTGTTCCTCATTCATTTGTTGTGTGTGTATGCATCACCCTGGACGTACCCCCCCCCCCAAAACACATAGCAAAAACAAGGGGAAAGTGAAGTATTAAGAACTGCCCTCTTACCCTCTAAAATTATGCAACTAATGCAAATAGATAGCTTTATGAATCAAAAAATATGTGCTTTCTCATTAATGAGAAGTACTCCCTCTAATCCATTTTATGCGGCGCACTTTCCTCTTTAGGTTGTCCCAAAAAATGACACACTTTTATATTTTAAAAAAATTAACTTTAAACTTCTCAGCTGTACAAATGAATCCATGGCTTGTTTTAGGTCACAAGTTTCAAAATTATTTCTTTCTTAAACTTCATGCCTAGCCAGACACTGTCACATAAAACGGGACAGGGGTAGCTTCTTTTTTCCAAAATTAGCAAGCATAAAACTTTCTAAAACAACTAAGTTTCATAAATCAATTAAAAAAAGGCACTTTATAAATAATTTTAGTGATATTAGCAAAAGTAAGGAGCTGATAGAATAAATAAATCACCTTCAATAAGTAAATTATTATAGAAAATTAGAAATATAACAATAGAAACATTTATTCTAAATTACCGTAATGATAATTTAATAGTCAACAAGGGAATATATTCAAACAAGCGGAAGAGTTTACCACTTGAAGTTTGTCTGATACAAGAGCTTGAATCTCATCGAGGATGCCTAGGGTTTCCATGTCATTCGCCATTTTCGGGTATGTCAGATACGGGTCGGGTCAAATCTGACGGAGAAGAAAGAGAATACGAATTTCCCACGCAAATAGCAATCGATTTCCCGCCATTGTAAAGGACTTTTGGGGTTTTATATGGGAGAGTATCTATTTCTCTGGGACCAAGGGGGTAGGGAACTCACGTGCGCTTCACGTGCTTTGAGATAGTCTACTAGAAAATTACAAAACTGTTTTTCTTTTTCTTTTTTCTTTTTTTCCTTTTTTGAATATGCAAAATTCAAACATATATATTTGGAGTGATGGAAAATATTTTTCAGAAGAAATTTTATCTCAGTAACTAGTATTCACTAGTATTTAGAAACTACTTCAAATGGATAATAAATGTAGAAAAACATAAACAAAGAAAGTCATTATTTCCCTTTTAGTGAATATCTTTTGGTGTTTGAAAAAAAAAAAAAAAACTTATTTTCTCAAAATTATTTCCTGAAATATGTTTTCCTTCATAAGAAACACACCCATGGGAACAAGTTACTGTATTAGATCTTAGTGTTTCGATTCGAATTGTGGCATTTTAAGTTTACAAGGACAAAATTAAGTTTCTATTTAAAAAAAAAAAAATCCTCCTCTATTACACAGGAAGGTAAAGGGAAAGAACATAGTGAAAATTGAGCTCACATTTATTATATGGCTTAACAGTACCACTAGGTTATAAACCTTAAATAAAGTTTTAATATGAGAAATTACGCTAATCATCAACTAAATAATCTAATTATTAAGTTAGTACTTCTAGAAAATAAGGAAATAGTGCCACATAAAATGAAAAATAATTCTTTTCATATCTTGTCATATATGCAAACAAGCCGTGAAATACATAACTGTGTGCTTGAAATCTTTCTGGTGACATACCAAACAACTGCACGAGAAAAACAACATTGAATCAGCCATGTTTGGACAAGTGAGGCTTGCTCAATTGGTAAAAGCACCTCCACCCACGACCACTAGGTCCTGGGTTCGAGTCACGCTGGAGGGTAAGTGTGAAAATAATATAGATCTTCCTAAGTAGGGAAGGGTTAAAAAAAAAAAAACCAGCCATGTTTGGAACCTATTTGGGCAGCGGAATTATAAGCAAACAATCATCATACAAGTGGTATAAAGATTCGCTTGTCGGAGTTGCTGGATAACTGGAGATTGAAGACCAAACCGAACCATGAACAACATTCGCATGGCATCTTTCTCATGTATAAGCTTAGAACATTCAATGCTTTAGCAGTTCACTGGCATCTACAGAGAGCTCAAGGCGGGACGCGGAGAGAAGAGGTAGACCTCGTCAAAACTACCCCTACAGCATGAGAGAATGTGAATTAAGTTCTTGAATTCCATCATTCTAATTCTCAAGAATCTCAACAGCTTACCCAGCTTTCCCAGCAAAAGAGGGACTATAATTGTAGATGAGGTTGTCAAGCAATTTGCTAGGCGCTGGCTTGTTAGAAGATTTTCTTGCTTCACTGCAATTTTGCGAAGAAAATAAACAAATGAATTAAAACAAGACACACTAGAAGCGCAGCAGTAATCAGAAATTGAAAGGTTCTGGAATCACTTTGGTTCACATTCCACAGCAGAAAGAGTGGGAAAGAATTAGATATGAGCTGCTAATTCTGGCTATATGTAAATGGGTTAGTTCTTATGCTTTTCTTTAATCATGTTATGCAAAAGTAGAGCAATCATCACTGAAGAGTGAAGAGTAAGAAAACATTATAGCTTGCACCTAAATAAGAACTAAAGTCATTTGTTATATTTCAAACAACCTGTGAAGTCATATATCTACATTGAAGAAATGATCATGCCTAAAAATCTGCACTTTACCTACTTAGCTAACAACATAAAACTAGCACAATATAGGATGAATCACCTATAACTTCTCCTAAGAAAAGCTTTAGCTTTATGCAACATCAATTGCAATTTCAGTTATTAAATAAGTCAATATTCCAAATTATTTTCCAAAAATGAAAAAAGTGCAGAGTTTTAGGTCTATGATGTTTTGTCTCTTTTCGTCTTCTTGAGCTGAGGGTCTATCGGAAACAGCATCTCTACCCCCTCGGGGTAGGATTAAGGTATGCGTACACACTATCCTCCTAAGACCCCACGTGTGGGATTTACTAGGTCGTTGTTGTTGAAAAAAGTTAGAAAGAATTTCCTGCCTCCTTATTGTGTGCTGCGCCTGAAAAAAATCCAGCCCCCCCCCCCCCCCAAAATACACATAAAAAGGGGACAAGAAAACTGAGGAAAAAAGGTCAACACCTGACGAAATAGTTGGCAACATGTTGAGTTACTTGAATTGCATCCTCGGTATGTGGAATCTGTGATGAGCGCCATTCAAAAACATTTTTCTGCAATGACATAAGGAACTAATGCAGTTAAATTTCAAAACTTCAGATGAAAATGGTGTCAAGGAGTTTGAATTTTTTATATTATGTTCAACTATACCCTCCAGGAAATAGCTATGCATGCTTGTAAAAAATCTTATCACTACTTCTCATTTAAGAGAACCTTATAAGTCATGTAATAATTAGTATGGTGATTAGACCGCATAGTTTTGATTATGAAACATTGTTAGTAATGCCATTTCAGATATAAAAAAATGCAGCTTAAATCATGCTTGTCTCCTACCCTGCAGAGCAGCTACAAAACTGTGATAAGATATTTAATAAGGATAACATGAAAGCCACACAGAAAAAAGGGTACCGAACTCCAGGACATTAATATATGCTACCTGACATGTTGTCAGATCTAACAACAATTTCCTGTCTTTCAGACAACAGTAAAATCCGGTTTGTTTCAGATAGCAAAATAGATCAGCCAACAGTATCCAAAGACAGTACCTCAGGGTGCCACTGGAGAGCAGTTACGGGATAGCGTCGTGCTTGAGCAGTGGAGACATAGACCTGAATCAGTTATTAGCAAATCAGAAACAAAAAAGCTCAAGTAGAATCTACACTACATTCCATATCATTTGGTGATAATCTCATAGATAAACCAAAGGGGGTAAAGGAATAGAATACATCTTGTACCTTGTTCTTTTTATCTGTACTAGTTGTCAATATCCTGAAAAAACTACATAAATCTTTATTTGCTTGAAGCCTTTCTGGTGATATGCCAAACTGTAGCATTAAAAAACAACTTTCAGCCTCATTGCAGCATTCAAAAAGTGACAAGTAAAGTTCCAAGAAAATACAGATAAAAACTGAAAGCCAAATGGAATATCTAACATAAGTAGAATCCATTCTAAGATCAACATGAATCAATCATCTTAAGCTTTTATGCTGTGATCAACTAATTATCTCTCCTCCATTACACCTCTGCATAGGCTTTATGCTGTGATCACTAATTATCTCTCCTCCATCACATCTCTACATAGGCTTTTATGCTGTCTTCACTAATAACTGGGAGCATGATTTGATATAAAAGTTAATCTACCAATAAGGTTCTTAAGTTTAGAAGACAATCATAAGGGTAGTTTGCTGGCCTTATGAGTACACTGCCAACATATCATCAGGAAAAAGAACTTGTCTGACATAGTTAGAAACAAAGTCAAGTTCATCTTTAAGTTAACTAATGATGCCAAATATTCGTTACGAATATAAATAATGTTGCCCCAAGAAACTGTAGTAGAGCGACAGCAGCTTGAATAAATTCTGCAGGTAATAACAGAGATATGGCGGTAATCCCAAGGTAGGTCAGTTGATAACAAAATGACTATTGATTTTGAAATCAGTACAGGAATCTTAGCATTTCCAAACTTTTCAGAACAGATACAAGCCGATTAGACATTAAAAGGGAAACAAGTATTTGTGACACTTCTAGTATAGAGAACCATTCTGGAGCAATCATGATCACAGGAAGTACGAGTATTATCTTGAAGTGATCACAATCTCCAGTGATGAAGACACACAGAGAGAGAGAGAGAGAGAGAGAGAGAGTTAAATTTTGTACTGATAACAAATTATCTACTCCACTAAGGAAAACAAAGAGAGAGAGAGAGAGAGAGAGAGAGAGAGAGAGAGAGAGAGAGAGAGAAGGTAAATCTCTTACTGATCGCAAACAAATTACAAAAATGGCAGTGTGACAAAAGGAAAAAAGAAACCTATCATGTGAAGCGTACATGATGATTTTGCATCACAAGGCAAAGAGAGAGAGAGAGAGAGAGAGAGAGAGAGAAGGTAAATCTCTTACTGATCGCAAACAAATTACAAAAATGGCAGTGTGACAAAAGGAAAAAAGAAACCTATCATGTGAAGCGTACATGATGATTTTGCATCACAAGGCAATCTGTACTCATCTTCTTTATCAACACAGGGGGGAACCTGCAGGAAACAGTTGATAGCCAATTGTCTATCATCAAAATTAGAATTACCATAGATCTCTTCACATATTATAAAACTGCATTTTGACATAGTTGTTAAGAAACTATTAACGTATAATTTACATGAATGACTACATAGATTGCTTTAGTTATTTGCAAATGAGAGTTGTGACAGTTCATTCAATATAAACATAAAATATCTTACAGGCAGTAGCTGCCAAACTGCAGGCAGAACAATAGAAAAACAATGCCATCCCCACAGTGCTCATAACCTGCGCTACATGGACTTGGTTATGGATAAGTACCCCATACGTGTGTCTTAGTATGCAGTATGATTAAGGGCAATTTCTTGTTAATCTATAGTGCTTTTTAATAAATAGCAGTAATTATTCACACGCATATCAGACCAGTTTGAATACCACTAGGGAATCAGTCTTACAACCACCATCAATTGTTTGCTTTGTAACCATTGGAGAAACATAGGGAAAGAACAATGGACACTTCTTGCAGATCAGACTGAAATGCCAGGTTTCAATCTTGGTTGCTTTAAATAACCGCATGTTTGTTTTATCTGATAATTAGTAATTACTACCATAGCAAAAGACAAAGGACAATACAAACCCTTATAGTTTTAAAAGTTTGAAATATACACACTATTTGTCTTGTTTCCTATCAATCAGGCACCTATTAAAGATTTAGCCACTAAAGCCTTTAGAATAAGGGTAACTGAGATTTTCCCAAGTGGGATAAAAATGGAGGAAAGAGGGAAAAAGAGAAGGGCAAAATAGAATAATAGAGAACATGAAAGAATTTTAGAGAAAAATTTATACCTTCCAAAAACTGTTCTTTCCAATTTTATATTTTCCATGAATTGTACTGTAGAGGCTTGATTTGCTGCACTGAATTCCTCAAGAATGTTATTGTCCTATTACAGCCAAAGAAACCTCTTAAAATCAACCCATGAAAACAAAACTCGAGTAAAGTATTGAGATGAGCTGTTTGGTTCATGCACAGTAACGGGGGAATACAAATCCACAACACTATTTAAGAAAGCGGGAATTTATCTCTCACATATTGTATTTTGGTCATGGTTGCTTTAGAAAAATATACTAGCTTAGATGTCAAGTACTGTGCAATTTAGGTTCAGAAGTAATTACACAATATCAGTAAGGCATGAGATTATATTTAAGTACAGTTAAGTAAAATATCAATTGTGATATTAGGCTTTTATAAAAATAAATTAGACCTCATTAGACAAAATAAAACCAGAAAGAAAAGAAAATAAAACATCCAACCAACTACAATATATAATTCAATATTGATTACTGATCTAATCCGAATTAACAAATTGATTCCTCATCAAGGTATTATCCAATACAGTTTTCTATAGTTTACTGCAAGCCTGCCATGGAGTCTTACCCAAAAATACTACTATATTTTATTGGATAAACTTGCATACGTACAACAAAAATAAAGCATTTTCATAACCTGTTCATACATATTTGAGTTTCTGGATCTTAAGAAAGCCACAAGTACTAGGAGGTTAAAAATTATCCGACATGTATAGTAGAACTCTTCCTTACTTCCCATAGAAATCGTATTCCTCATTAGAGTTTGTTTGCTTGTCCAAATACTATCACAAGTGTCAATGCCACCAATTATGTTGAGTTAAACAGTTCAGACTTCTCAATTTAAGTGCCTTCTGATAAAGTTAAACCATCTCTATCTTCCCGTAGACCTTCATTACCTTGGAGATGATCATTGTTAAAAGTTCAAAACCCAAGCAGATGGCAAGAAGAGGGAAATGCTCACCCGCATCATTCTTCTCCAAGACTTTCTGCAATATCAGGAAATCATTTTCATCAATTGTTGATGACAAACAACTTCGGACATGCTTAAACAAAAAAACAACTCTTCAGAAGATGATTATTAGCAGAATATGTTTTGGCATTAAACTAAACTAAACAAACAAACAAACAAACAAAAAGGGAAGATATCCTATTCAAAGTATAAAATAGGGAATTTGTTCATGCCAAGATTATTTTCCAGATTCCATGCTGGTTCCCCAATCACATGCAGGGGATTTTACACGTGCAGAAAAATGCAGCAGTGGTAGCATGACTAGACGCAAGTGTACCAATAGGAGAGAGTCACCTGGAATATTCCTTTGACAACCTCAAAGTAGAGACCATCCTTGACCCGTCCTCCAGTGAAGATAACGCCATTGACTAGATTAAGTTTCTGCATGAAGATATGCAATTAATTTGTCAAACTGCAAATGCCAAAATGACAGATTATAACATGCATTTTCAAGTCTTTATGATAGCACAGTAGTCTACGAGACATCTTCATGCTAATATATATACAACCAGCACTTAAATACACACAATAAAACACTTGTAAAGGTGAAAAAATGGAAGAAACCGAAGGCAATCTTGCAATTTACATACACATCAAAGGAGCAGCAACTGAAGCTAAAATAAGGAACTAAGTGGTTTTGGGAACTTGTGAAAAGACCAATCAGTCGATCAATCAACTATGGCTCAATCTCATACTTCTTGGGATCGGCTATATGAATCTCCTGTATCCACTCCCTCCATTCAGACACATTTCATACTAAATACTGATGTTTAGATGATTCATCATAGTTAAACTGTTTTTAGTTAGCTGCAACCCTCCTTATTATCTGTAAACTTGTGAAAGACCAATCTGTCAAACATTCAACTGTGTCTCAGCCCAAACTAGTTGAATCAGCTATAAGGATCTTTGTTTATTCACCGTAGTTAAGACTGTATTTACGTTGGTTACAATCCTCCTAATTAATCTGCTAACTCTTGAAAGATCAATCAGTCAACCAATATACTACAGCTCAACTCAAACTAGTTAAGTCAACTCCATGAATCCTTTGTATCCATTCAGACCCAATTCATACTAGATGCAGATGTTCAAATGGTTCATCATAGATAGAGTATTTTTACTTGGTTGCAACTTCCTTTGCTCCCTCCTTTCCAAAGAGAATGACACTATTTTTTTATTAGTCCGTTCAATATTTTCTAAATATGGAAGCAATTTAACTTGAACTCCGCATTTTACTCTCAATAACAGGCTTTTATAGTCACACAAATGATATGGCATATTTAAGACCACAAGTTTCAAAAGTCTTATAACCACACAAATGTTATGGCATATTTAAGACCATTTCCCTCCATTCAGACCCATTTCATACTAGATGCAGATGTTCAAACGGTTCGTCATAGTTAGAGTATTTTTACTTGGCTGCAACTTCCTTTACTCCCTCCTTTACAAAGAGAATGATACTATCTCTTTATTAGTCCGTTCCAAAAAAAGAATAACTTTTTCTAAATTTGGAAGCAATTTAACTTGAGCTCCGCATTTTACTCTCAATGACAAGCTTTTATAGTCACACAAATGATATGGCATATTTAAGACCACAAGTTTCAAAAGTCTTATAACCACACAAATATTATGGCATATTTAAGACCACAAGTTTCAAAAGTCTTACGCCCTCCATCACTTTGTTTGTCATAATTTCGCTCGACAAGAAATTTAAGAAAGAAAGGAAAGACTTTTAAAACTTGTAGTCTTGAATATACCATAACATTTATGTGGTTATAAGACTCTTGGAACTTGCGATCTTAAACATGTCATAACGTTTATATAGCTATAGAAGCTTCTCATGAAGTAAATATAAGAATGTATCATTCTTTTGGAACAAGCTAATAAGGAAATAGTGCCAAACAAAATGAAACAGAGCGAGTACTTTCTTTCTTAAACTCCGTGTCTTGTCAAACTAAGCCATATAAATTGAAAAGGAGGGAGTAATTTAAAAGTAGACTTATGAAAAGGACCAATGAGTCAATCAATCAACTACTCCTAAATCCCAAGCTTGTTATGATCACCTATACAAATCCTCAATACCTGATGGTAGCCTAGAAACCCGTGTTTTAGCCATAGTTTGCATTCTAATTGCTGCATTTTACATGTGTTTGAGCTTAAATGATGGTGAATTACACTTATTTACGTGTTTTATGCCTTGCGGAAAGTGATTCCGAGTTAAAAAGTTAATTTGGAGCTAAATCGAACAAGTTAGAGCTTTGAAGTCTGAGTAAAAGCGCAAAAATATTAAGTCGGGATCACGTTCGAGGGTCGAGGACCAAGTCCAGAGGTCAAAAAGTGGAAGAAACGATTTATTCTAAGAAAACAACACTGTCGCGCTGCATGGGGCGCCGCATGGCGCGTCACGGCTGTGTAAAAGTGGCTACCTGTCAGAATTGAACTCTCTGAATATCCTCACAAGCGCGCTTGTACAAGTTTCTTAGAGTTATTTCCTGTTTCGGCTAGGAAAGGGTAGTTTCGTCCGGACCCGTTCCTAGAGGGTATAAATACACCAAAAATACTTTTTTGAAGGGACTTTTGACCTACGAAAGATTGGAGAAGCAACTAAGGCAAGAAGACACAAGAATTCGTCAAGATTTCAACCAACGATCGGTGCAATACGGGAGTTTGTATCGAACCATTAGCATTGATGTTTTTTATGTTTTTAAATCTTACTGAGATACTTTTTCCATTGCTATAAAGTAATTTCCATTAGGGTGTTGACAGATACGGTGTTTTGATAACTTGATAGGGATTCGATTCTTGATCATTGTTGGAATTAATTGATGGAGTTTTAATTCGTATTGTGAAGTTATTTCTTATTTTGCTTAATCGAAAGAGGGGCTTGATATTGAATTTCTTTACATCTTATGCTCTAGTTTAAATTCGTGATTCAAATAGGTAATCGAAAGAGCCTCTTGAATTGTTAATCAATCTAGAAAATAGGGAAATTTTTGTGAGTAGTTACCCTTTATATCATAACCATCATTTTATTGGTTGCAATTGTTTACCGTACTTCAATTGGATTAATTACTGAATTTAACGTTTAATCGGAAGAGGAACATTAACTTCAAGTGTAATCTGATTATCTATTGAATTCGTGAGAGAACAACAACAACAACCCAGTATAATCCCACTAGTGGGGTCTGGGGAGGGTAGTGTGTACGCAGACCTTACCCCTACCATGGGGTAGAGAGGCTGTTTCCAAATGACCCTCGGCATCCTTCCCTCCAAGAACTCCCCACCTTGCTCTTGGGGTGACTCGAACTCACAACCTCTTGGTTGGAAGTGGAGGGTGCTTACCATCAGAGCAACCCATCCCGAGTCAATTATTGAATTCGTGAGAATCAACAATATTATAGAGTGAACTAACTCAAGAATTGTATCCCGAGTCAATTATCTTGTACCTGTCTAGTCAATTACCCTTATTTGTCTCATTGATATTTCTTTGTTGCTCGTTTGTTGTCTTTTGTGATCAACTGTTAATCACTTAATTTTTAGTAGTTAATCGTAATGGATAATCATAAAGTCAAGTGTTAATTTCCTGGATAGTAATTAACTAGAGATTATTCGAACAGTGTTTAAATCCAATCGTTGTGGAGAAGATAATTAAACTATACTATCTTTGACTA
This sequence comes from Nicotiana tabacum, assembly GCF_000715075.1. Taxonomy (NCBI): domain Eukaryota; kingdom Viridiplantae; phylum Streptophyta; class Magnoliopsida; order Solanales; family Solanaceae; genus Nicotiana; species Nicotiana tabacum. The sequence goes on from NC_134091.1 coordinate 128,662,469, forward strand.
GCGAACAATAATTTTGTGTTGTGTTTTGCGCTAATCAGTACCAATTCCCTCTATTCATACCCATTTAATACCAGATGCCTATGTGTAATACTAACCATCTCATCTAAAAGCTTAAGTTGTTAACATTATTATTTACTTAATTAAGTATTACACGCCCTCACGTGTAGGCCTTGTTCTTGGGCCAAGCACGTGGACATTCTTTAGGGAAAAATGAAGCTAATTGCATCCATTAGCCAAAGAGTATATAAAATATGTATATTTTATATATATATATATATATATATATATATATATATATAAAATACGCACATATATACAAGCATATGTATACAAAAGATATGCATTTTATCGGCTATTATTTTTTGGAGCAGCTAAAAATATACATTTATCATTTCTTTTTGATAGTTGGGTGGGGTGATGAGACTCGAAGTTTAAGCTGTCATAAAAAGCACGTTTTAATTAACGTAATAACGTACTCATTGATAAAATCTGATTTTCCAAAAATACGAAGTAAAGCTGAACTAAAGGAAGGAAAAAAAGTTATTTACTTGATTGAGAATTTCAGGAGGCTCAGTATAAATAAGAGGAATAACTCTAGCACCAGCCATTTCAGCAAACTTGACGTAAGAAGCTGCGATGTAGGAGACATCAGTGCCGTTATTGAGCCGCCCCGAAGCGCCGTCGCCGGGATGACTAACAATTCCGATGACCGGCCGGTAGTTAAGTGTCGGGTCGGGTCCAGGACAGCTAGGGAGATTCAATTGCGACTCGATTAGCTGCTGGGGTTTTACAGTAGCCATTAATTGGATGAGAGTTGTGAAAAACGAAATCCAAAAGTAGGTCCCCATTTGGATTGATAACAGTATGATAAATTGAATGATGTGATTTAGGAGGAGAATTTGGTTTTCACCTCTCCAAAGGACTCTGGTCTTTGAGTATCGAATACGAAACTTAGGATGATAAAGTGTAGGGAAAAGGTCCACATTTATCCGAGGAAATAGTTACTATAATTTTCATCTAAAAGGGTGTTTGGTCAAGGTTAGGAGCCGGTTAAACTAGCTTAGTTTAGTTTGTTTTCGTTAAACATTCAAATTACTTTTATAAGCTAAAATCCGTCATATATCGTAACTTGGTCACCCCAACTTATGTTTTTTAGCTTATTAGTTTTAATGTACCTGCATTGCACGTGTGTAGCGTCATTCAATTAAAACTATATACATTGATGTTAAAATAAACTATAATATTTGTATAAATGATGAAAGTAAATGTTATCACATTGACACAATAGTTGAATTCAATATCTTCTGACTATGCAAAGATGATGAAATTTAATTAATTGTATATTATTTTATAATTATACTTATCTTATAATATGAGATACAAATATGTTAAATTATGTATCACCCGATGTATCTTTAGGAATAGATTTTGTCTTCTATTATTTCATTCTCATTTCTTTAAGTTTATATTTTAACCAATTTAATTCTTAGAACTATAACTGAATTTATTTTATTTTCTGATTTCTTTCATCGTCAATATCTTTTTATGATAAATAATTTTTGTCTTCTAAGATTGTGTAAACTTGAAAAATTATTTTACCTATATGATAAATTTGGGAAGAATAAAATTGGATTATTTTTCTAATTAGTTAATTCAAATACTTAATTATTCCTTAAAAATATTTAAAACCATATATTAAATATTTACTTATAACAACTTTTATCCACACGAAAATATATTTTTAAATGATAAATATTCGAACTTTTGTACTTTATGTTTGTCGAAGTGTTAGAATAAATAACTTTTGTCAATCACTCTTTTTTCTCTTTTTCTTTGCTATTATTAAATATTTTTGTAATTATATATTTAATTATGTTTTAAAATCTACAATAATATTTATATCTAAGAAAATTATTAATCGATGAATAAAATTAATAGCCAGTAGACCAATCCCATAGACTACTTAGAGCACTTACAATTTAATTACGAATTGGGATAAACGACCAAGCAAAATGTTTCTTCTTTATTTTATTTTGTTTACATAATAATTGCTCACCTAAAATTTAACAGAATTAAACAATCTCATTTGAGCTTAAAATAGTACTACTACTGGTAAGACAAGGCAAAACTCTAGAATGTTTATCAACCTACCATCCTAATTTTCGATCCCACACCTTTTTATCGAGAGTCATGTCCTCGGTAAGCTAGAATGCTGGAATTCGAGCACACGAAAATTTCCAACATAATATGTTGTATTATGGAGTTCATGCGTATAAACTCATCATATTATGTTGGAACTCTAATACATTATGAAATTTCAGCACATTATGCTAGAATCTCATATGTAAAAAATTCGAACTCAATCATATTATGCTGAAATTTTTTCAGATTTTAAGGGTATTTTTGTTCATGTCACGACCCAATTTTACCTATAGGCCATGATGGCGCCCAATACTACAACTAGGCAAGCCAACCAGTAATTTAAACCCATATTCAATTCTTTTAAAATTAACCGAGTAATTAAACTCTTCTTACTTGCAGGAATTTAGACAATATGAAAAGATTTAGTAAATTAAAATAACCAAGAACAGAATTTAAATCCAAACATTCCACTAGTGTGTGTGTGTGTCAAGAAGTGGTGTCACAAGTGTATGAGCATCTAGTAGATTATACAAAAATTATAAATATTGTCTGGAATGAAATAGACAGAATAAAATTTTAAAAAGAGGCACACTAGTTGCTGCAGAATGGCTCAGAAAGCAACTCACCACTAAGCCTCCGGATAACGCGGGGCGCGCGCCGATAGGTCCAACGATAGCACCTGTCTCAGGTCCTGCACAAAAAGTGCAACAAGTGTAGCATGAGTACATAAACAACGTGTACCCAGTAAGTATCAAGCCTAATCTTGAAGAGGTAGAGAGAAGATGGCCGACTTTGACACTCACTGTGGGTCAATAATAATAATTGAAATAAAACTAGAATATTTAAATCAACACGATTCATAGAGTTAACAATAATTTTATTTAACAAACATAAACAATTAAACTCCTTCGAATGCAACAATTTCCAATTTATTAATTAAATTCACAAACTGCAATTTAAAATATCAAGGTATCGTGTAATTATTATTATTAGACACGATTTCTGCCAAGGTCGTACGGCCCGATCCAGAGTATCGTGTACACTGCCGAGGGACGTGCGGCGGGATCCATAGATGTATCTATAGTGCCGAGGCGTTCGACCTGCTCCACAAGAAAGGAGGACATTTTTTTATTACCTCCGGAATGAGAGTGTATTTATTATAAGGTTAATTCGAGAGGATGAATAATTTTTTTTAACAATTAATTAATTTAAGCAGAAAATTAAGCATATAAGATTTTCATCTTTTACTATCTTTCCCTAACAATTCATAATATATTATAAATAATTTAATTAAATAAAGAATACAATTTACACACATAATTCATGCTTTGAGTCCTAAACTACCCGGACTTTAGCATAGATAGTAGCTACGTACGGACTCTCGTCACCTCGTGCGTACGTAACCTCCACAATTAGAAATAATTATTAATTTAATCACCTATGGGGTAATTTTCCCCTCACAAGATTAGATAAGAGACTTACCTCAACTTGCTCCAATTTAATCCACTAATATGCCTTTTCCTCGATTATCCAACTCTTTATGGCTCGAATCTAGCCAAAATAATTCGATACAATTACTAAAAATTATAGGAATCAATTTCATAAGAAAATACTACATTTTTCAAAAAGAAATCCAAAATTAACTCAAAAATCGTCCGTGGGGCCCACGCCTTGGAATCCGGCGAAAGTTACGAAATATGAACGCACACTCAATCACGAGTCTATCCATACCAAAATTACTAAATTCCGATAACAATTCGGCCCTCAAATTCTCAAATCTAACCAAGAGAGTTTTCCAAACTTTTCCAACTTAATTCTCCAATTAAATGATAAAAACAATAATGGATTCGGGTAATTTAACGAATATTGAGTTAAGAACACTTACCCCGTTATTTTCTCTTAAAATTTCCCAAAAATCGCCTCAATCCGAGCTCCAAATCGGTAAAAATAAAAAATGGGATGAAGTCCCATTTTCATAACTTAAACTCTCTGCCCAGTGATTTCTTCTACGCGATTGCGAACTTCTTCACGCGATCGCGAAGAACAATTTCAACACTGCCCAAAATTAACTCTACGTGATCGCAGAAAGTCCCACGCGATCGCGAAACACTGACTCCGTAAACCTACGCGATCGCGAACCTCCTCACGCGATCGCGAAGCATTAAGCACGCGGCCCAGATCCTCTCTCCGTTCCTCTTTGCGAATGCGGCCTTAGCTATGCGTTCGCATAACACAGCTCGCCTAACCTACGCAATCGCGGACGTGCCCACGCGATCGCATAGAATAAATTTCCAACTGCCCAAATTAAGCCTACGCGATCGCAACCTCATTCACGCGATCGCGTAGAACAAAGTCACCTCTGCTCAAATTACCCTACGAGATCACAGACGAACTTACGCGATCGCGTATAAGGAAAATAAGAAGAAAATACCATTAGCTATCAGTTATCTCCCAAAGGCCAAAAATGCTCTGTTAGCCGTCCAAAACTCACCCGAGCCCCTAGGGATCTCAACCAAATATACCAACAAGTCCCAAAATATCATACGAACTTAGTCGAACCCTCAAATCACATCAAATAATGCTAAAACCACGAATCATCCTCCAATTCAAGCTTAATGAAACTTAAAATTTCCAACTTCTACATTTGGTACCGAAACCTATCAAATCAATTCCGATTGACCTCTGCAAATAAGTCATAAATGACATAACGGAGCTATAAAAAATTTTGAAACTGGATTCTGACCCCGATATCAAAAAGTCAACTCCCCGGTCAAACTTCCAAACATAAATTCTTGTTTTAGCCATTTCAAGCCTAATTTAACTACGGACTTCCAAATAAAATTTCGAACACGCTCCTAAGTCCAAAATTACCATACGGAGCTATTGGAACCGTCAAATCCCGATTCCGGGGTCATTTTTCTCAAAATGTTGACCGAAGTCAACTTAGTATTTTTAAGGCCAACTTAAGGAACCAAGTGTTCTGATTTCAACCCGAACACTTTCAAATCCCGAACCAACCATCCCCGCAAGTCATAAATTAATAAAAGCACATACATGGAGTTTTATTTAGGAAAATGGAGTTCTAAAAATCAAAATAACCGGTTGGGTCATTACATTCTCCACCTCTTAAACAAACGTTCGTCCTCGAACGAGTTTAGAATTGTACCTGGAGTGCTGAATAAGTGTGGATATCTGCTATGCATGTTTTCCTCGGCCTCCCAAGTCACTTCCTCGACTGGTTGGCCCCTCTATTGAACTTTTACTGCAGAAATTCTCTTGGACCTTAACTGGCGAACCTGTTTATCAACAATGGCAACTGGTTCTTCTTCATAGCCCAAACTATTATCTAGTTGAACTGTGCTGAAGTCTAACACATGTGATAGGTCGGCATGATACTTTCGAACCATAGATACATGGAAAACCGGATGAACTCCTGATAAACTGGGAGGCAGTGTAAGCTCATAAGCAACCTCCCCTACTCGTCTCAACACCTCAAATGGGCATATAAACCTTGGGCTCAACTTGACCCTTTTTCCCAAATCTCATGATTCCTTTCATCAACGAAACTTTCAAGAGAACTTTTTCACCTACCATAAAAGATAAGTCACGCGCTTTCTGATCCGCGTAACTCTTCTGTCTGGACTGTGCTGTACGAAGTCACTCCTAAATCAACTTTACCTTTTCCAAAGAGTCCTTCACCAAATCAGTACCATATAACTTAGCCTCACCGGGCTCAAACAATCCGATGGGCGAACGACATCGCCGACCATATAAAGCCTCAAATGGAGCCATCTCGATGCTGGATTGGTAACTGTTATTATAAGCAAACTTGGACAAAGGCAAGAAACGATCCCACTAGCCTCCAAAGTCAATCGCACATGCCCTGAGCATATCCTCCAAAATCTGAATTGTCCGCTCTGACTACCCATCGGTCTACGGATGAAAGTCTGTGCTGAGCTCTACACGGGTCCCCAATTCACTTTGTACTGCTCTCCAGAAATGTGAAGTAAACTGATGGCCTCTATCTGATATGATAAAATTTGGCACACCGTGCAACCGAACTATCTCCTGAATATAAATCTGGGCCAACCTCTCTGAGGTATACGTAGTCACAACCAGAATAAAGAGTGCTGACTTGGTCAACCTATCAACAATGACCCAAACTACATCAAACTTCCGCAAGGTCCGCGGCAACCCAACTACAAAGTCCATAGTGATGTGTTCCCATTTACACTCCAGTATAGTCATCTGCTGAAGTAGGCCACCTGGCCTCTGGTGCTCATATTTAACTTGCTGGAAATTTAGACACCTAGCTACATACTCAACTATGTCCTTTTTCATTCGTCTCCACCAATAATGCTGCCTCAAGCCGCGATACATCTTCATAGCACCTGGATGAATAGAATACTGAGAATTATGTGCCTCATCTAGGATCTTTTTCCTCAGTCCATCCACATTAGGAACACATAGATGATCCTGGAGTCGCAGAACACTATCTGCTCCAATAGTAACTTCCTTGGCACCACCCCATAGTACCGTTTCTCGAAGAACCATTAAGTGTGGATCATCATACTGGTGAGCCTTGATCTGTTCAAATAGTGAAGACTGAGCTACAACGCATGTAAAAACTCGACTGGGCTCTGAAATATCCAGCCGCACAAGTCTGTTGGCCAAGGACTGAATATCCAAAGCTAATGGCCTCTCCTCTGTTGAAATGAAAGCCAAACTACTCATACTCTCCGCCTTTCTACTTAAGGCGTCTGCAACCACATTTGCTTTGCCCGGATGATATAGGATAGTAATATCACAATATTTCAGTAACTCCAGCCATCTGCGCTGCCTCAAATTTAGGTCCCTCGGCTTGAACAAATGCTGCAAACTGCGATGATCAGTGTAAACTTCACAATACACCCCATAAAGATAATGCCTTCAAATCTTAAGAACGTGAACAATTGAAGCTAACTCCAAATCATGCACCGAATAATTCTTCTCATGGGGCTTCAGCTGGCGTGAAGCATATGCAATAACTCGCCCTTCCTACATTAATACACAACCCAAGCCAACGCGTGAAACGTCACAATACATTGTATACATCCCCTAACCGGGGGGTAACACTAACACTAGTGTTGTAGTCAATGATGCCTTGAGCTTCTGAAAGCTCACCTCACAATCATCGGACCATCGGAACGGAGTACCCTTCTAGGTTAATTTAGTCAAAGGTGCTGCAATAGATGAAAAACCTTCCACGAACCAACGATAATAACCTGTTAAACCTAGGAAAATCCTGATCTTAGTCGCCGAAGTGGGACGATGGCAATTCTGAACTGCCTCAATCCTTTTGGGATCAACCTTAATACCCTCGCTCGATACAATATGCCCTAAAAATGCTACAGACTCTAGCCAGAACTCACATTTGGAGAGTTTAGCGTATAGCTTTTGTTCCCGTAGTGTCTGAAGCACCACTCTCATATGCTGCTCGTGCTCCTCCTTACTGCGCGAGTATATCAAGATGTCATCAATGAAGACAATGACAAACGAATCAATATGTGGCATGAATACCCTGTTCATCAAATCCATAAACGATGTCGGGGCGTTAGTCAAATCGAAGGACATCACCAGTAACTCATAATGACCATATCTAGTCTGGAAAGCAGTCTTCGGAACATCCGAATCCCGAATCTTCAACTGATGATACCCCGACCTCAAGTCGATCTTAGAGAACACCCTAGCACCTTGCAACTGGTCAAATAGGTCATCAATACGCGGCGATGGGTACTTGTTCTTAATAGTGACTTTGTTCAATTGACGATAATCAATATACATTCGCATTGTTCCATCTTTATTCTTCACAAATAATATCGGTGCACCCCAAGGCGATACACTCGGTCTGACCCTTTTGGCTAGTAACTCTTCAAACTGTTCTTTCAATTCTTTCGGAGCCATGCTATACGGTGGGATAGATATAGGCTGGGTATTTGGAGCCAAATCAATACAAAAATCAATATCACGATCATGTGGCATACCTGGAAGATCTGAAGAAAATACATCGGAGAACTCCCGAACTACAGGCACTGAATCAATAGTCGGAGTCTCTGCAGTAGTATCCCGCACATAGGCTAGATAAGCTAAACAACCCATCTCAACCATGTGTTGAGCCTTCATAAAAGAAATAACCCGATTAAATACATTAAAGACAAACCCTTCCACTCCAGCCTAGACAATGATGGAATAGCCAAGGTAACAATCTGGCATGACAATCTAGAATAACATGATATGGAGATAACTAGTCCATGCCTAAAATAATTTCAAAATCGGCCATCTCAAGCAATAAGAGATCTGCTCTTGTTTCATAACCACATAATGTAATAATACAGGACCGGTAGATCCGATTCACAACAACAGAATCACCTACAAGAGTGGACACATAAACGAGAGTACTCAAAGACTCACGAGAAACACCCAGAAATTAAGCAAATAGAGAGGACACATATGAATATGTAGATCCTGGATCAAATAATACGGAGGCATCTTTGCCGCAAATAGAAATAATACATGTAATCATGACATCTGAGGCCTCTACATCTGGTCTGGCCGGAAAAGCATAGAACCGAGCTGGAGCACCAACTGGCTGGCCTGCCCCTGACTGACCTCCACCTCTAGGACAACCCCTATCCACTTGTCCTCCACCTCTTGGTGGTCGAACTACTGGTGGAGCAACTGGTGCGGTAATCATAGGCTGCTGACCCTGCTGCACTGGCCTACCCCAAAGCCTAGGGCAAAATCTCCGTATATGACTGGGATCCTCGCACTCGTAACAACTCTTCGGTACAATGGGTTGCTGATTAAGAATCTGGCACTGGTGACCTGAATACCCACTGGAAGAACCATGAATAGCTGGTGGGCGATAAGAACTCTCTGGTATAGCACTGAAATAAGGTCGTACTGGAGGACCCCGAGGAGGCGGTGGTGCTGGATATGGGGGCCTGCTGGACTGCCCCCTCACGAACTGACCTCTGCCCCTAGATGGAGTATCTCTGAACTCTCCAGAATACCTAAACCTCTTATCTCTCGTAACCTGCTCTCGGCTATGCTGACGCACACCCTCAATCCTCCGGGCTATCTCTACGACTAACTCATAAGAAGTACCCATTTCAACCTCTCAAGCCATAGTGGCATGAATGCCAGTGTGTAAGCCCGCAACAAACCTCCGCACTCTCTCCGCCTCAGTAGAGAGTATCATAAGTGCTTGGCGAGATAACTCAGAGAACCTTTCCTTATAATTGGTCACTGACATCTGACCCTACTGAAGCTGCTCAAACTGAAACCGTAACTATTCCCTCTGGGAGGGTGGAATATACATGTCCAGGAAGATACAAGTGAACTTATCCCAAGTCATGGGACGAGAATCTGTTGGTCTGCTAAGAATATAAGACATCCACCATCTACGGGCCCTGCCCTCTAGCTGAAAAGTAACAAAGTCAAACCCATGAGACTCCAATATCCTCATGTTGTGCAGTATGTCCCTGCACCGATCAATGAAGTCTTGGGGATCCTCATGTTGCTCACTCCCAAAGACAGGAGGATGTAGTCTAGTCCATCTGTCCAATAGTTTCTGAGGATCAGCGGCTGCAACTGGCCTGGGCTCAGGTGTAGCTGCTGCCACTGGCTGGGCTCTACCCACGGGTAGTGCACCCTGGGTCTGATATACAACAGATGCCTGTCCATGAGCATGTGTGATCGGGGTCTGTGCTCCCCCCGCCCGCCTGAGATGTGGCTGTGTCTGCCGGAAATAAACCGGCCTGAGTCATAGTGTCCATGAACCGCAACATACGACCCATGACATCCTGGAATCCCGGTGCAGATGTGAAATCCACCGGAGCTGGCTCTGTCACAGCCACTTCACCATGTTCCTCAATAATGGGATTCTCTGCTGGACCCACTGGCAGCATAACTGGAATAGTCCTGGGACGTCCTCGCCCTCTACCACGAGTTGGAGCCCTCCATCGGCCTCTAGCAACTGGGGGAGTAGCTCTTCCCTGGTATGGAACCTCAGTAGAGGGCATTCTCATAATCTGTGAGAGAATAAGGGAAAGCTATTTAGTACTACATCAATTACACGATGGAATATGAAGAAATGTAGTTTCCTAACACCTTATAGCCCCTCGAAGATAAGTACAGATGTCTCCGTACCGATCCACAAGACTCTATTAGGCCTGCTCATAACTTGTGAGACCTATAATAATGTAACGACATAACTTGTCGTGTCACGACCCAATTTTACCTATAGGTCGTGATGACGCCCAACATTACAGCTAGGCAAGCCAACTAGTAATTTAAACACATATTCAATCCTCTTAAAATTAACCAAGTAATTAAACTCTTCTTACTTGCAGGAATTTAGATAATATGAAAAGATTTAGTAAATTAAAATAACCAAGAACATAATTTAAATCCAAACATTCTACTAGTGTGTGTGCCAAGACCTGGTGTCACAAGTGTATGAGCACCTACTAGATTATACAAAAATTATAAATACTATATGGAATTAAATAGATAGAATAAAATTTTAGGAAGAAGCACTAGTTGCTGCAGAACGGCTCAGAAAGCAGCTCACCACTAAGCCTCCGAATAACACGGGTGCGCGCCGATAGGTCCAACGATAGCACTTGTCTCAGGTCCTGCACAAAAAGTGCAGCAAGTGTAGCATGAGTACGTAAACAACGTGTACCCAGTAAATATCAAGCCTAATCTCGAAGAGGTAGAGAGAAGATGGCCGACTTTGACACTCACTGTGGGTCAATAATAATAATTAAAATAAAACTAGAATATTTAAATCAACATGATTCACAGAGTTAACAATAATTTTATTTAACCAACAGAAATAATTAAATTCCTTCAAATGCAATAATTTCCAATCTATTAATTAAATTCCCAAACTGCAATTTAAAATATCAAGGTATCATGTAATTATTATTATTAGACACGATTTCTGCCGAGGTCGTACGGCCCGATCCAGAGTATTGTGTACACTGCCGAGGGACGTGCGACGCGATCCATAGATGCATCTATAGTGCCGAGGCATTTGGCCTGCTCTACAAGAAATGAGGACATTTTCTTAGGTACCTCCGGAATGAGAGTGTATTTATTATAAGGTTAATTCGAGAGGATGAACAATTTCTTTTAACAATTAATTAATTTAAGAAGAAAATTAAGTATATGAGATTTCCATATTTTACTATCTTTCCCTTACAATTCACAATATATTTCAAATAATTTAATTAAATAAAGAATACAATTTACACACATAATTCATGCTTTGAGTTCTAAACTACCCGGACTTTAGCATAGATAGTAGCTACGTACGAACTCTTGTCACCTCGTGCGTACGTGACTCCCACAATTAGCAATAATTATTAATTTAATCACCTATAGGGTAATTTTCCCCCCACGAGATTAGATAAGAGACTTACCTCAACTTGCTCCAATTTAATCCACCAGTATGACTTTTCCTCGATTATCCAACTCTGTATGACTCGAATCTAGCCAAAATAATTCGATACAATCACTAAAAATTATAGGAATCAATTTCATAAGAAAATACTATATTTTTCAATAAAATTCTGAAATTAACTAAAAATCGTCCGTGGGGCTCACTTCTTGGAATCCGGCGAAAGTTACGAAATATGAACTCCCACTCAACCACGAGTCTATCCATACCAAAATTACTAAATTCCGATAATAATTCGGCCCTCAAATCCTCAAATCTAACCAAGAGGGTTTTTCAAACTTTTCCAACTTAATTCTCCAATTAAATGATAAAAACAGTGATGAATTCGGGTAATTTAACCAATATTGAGTTAAGAACACTTACCCCGTTATTTTCTCTGAAAATCTCCCAAAATTCGCCTCAATCCGTGCTCCAAATCGGTAAAAATGGAAAATGGGACGATGTCCCATTCTCAGAACTTAAACTCTCTGCCCGGTGATTTCTTCTACGCGATCGCGAACTTCCTCACGCGATCGCGAATCACAATTTCAACACTGCCCAAAATTAACTCTATGCGATCGCAAAAAGTCCCACGCGATCGCGAAGCACTGACTCCGCAAACCTACGCGATCACGAACCTTCTCACGCGATCGCGAAGCATTAAGCACGCGGCTTAGCTCCTCCCTCCGTTCCTCTTCGCGAACACGGCCTTAGCCACGCGTTCGCATAACACAGCTCGCCCAACCTACGCGATCGCGGATGTGCCACGCGATCGCATATACCAAATTTTCAGCTGCCCAAATTAAGCCTACGCGATCACAACCCATTCACGCGATCGCGTAGAACAAAAGTCACCTCTGCCCAAATTACCCTACGCAATCGCTCACGAACTTACGCGATCGCGTATAAGTAAAATCAGAAGAAAATACGAGCAGCTATCAGCTATCTCCCAAAGGCCCAAAATGCTCTGTTAGCCGTCCAAAACTCACCCGAGCCCCTCTGGACCTCAACCAAATATACCAACAAGTCCCAAAATATCATACGAACTTAGTCGAAACCTCTAATCACATCAAACAACGTTAAAACCATGAATCATCATCCAATTCAAACGTAATGAAACTTAAAATTTCCAACTACTACATTCGGTACCGAAACCTATTAAATCAATTTCGATTGATCTCAAATTTTGCACACAAGTCATAAATGACATAATGGAGCTATAAAAATTTTCGGAACTGAATTCCGACCCCGATATCAAAAAGTCAACTCCCTAGTCAAACTTCCAAACTTAAATTTCTGTTTTAGCCATTTCAAGCCTAATTTAACTACGGACTTCCAAATAAAATTTCGAACACGCTCCTAAGTCCAAAATTATCATACGGAGCTATTAGAACTGTCAAATCCCGATTCTCGGGTCATTTTTCTCAAAATATTGATCGAAGTCAACTTAGCATTTTTAAGGCCAACTTAAGGAACCAAATATTTTGATTTCAACCCGGACACTTCCAAATCCCGAACCAACTATTCCCGTAAGTCATAAATTAATAAAAATATATACGGGGAGTTTTATTTAGAGGAACGGAGTTTTAAAAGTCAAAATGACCTGTTGGGTCATTACAGTTTAAATTTTATCTTTACATAAAAAAAGGCAAAATTTCGATTACTTTTGAAACTGTGACTATTTTTCAATTACTAGTTGTAAATCTGGCTATTTCTAAAAAAATATCCCATTAAAATGCCACGTAAGAGTTCACAGCTTAATGCCAAAACTAACTTCAAATGCAAATGTTTAAAATTCTGACCAGTAGCGGAGCTAGAATTTTTCACCAAAGAGTATCAAAATATAAAAAATTAAATACACATAAAAGTCAAGAAGAGTCAATATATAGTAAATATACATAAAATAAAAAAATTATCTAGCAATATAGTATAATTTCTTGACGAATGAGTATCGATTGACACCCCTTGATTGATTGCGACTCCGCCACTGGTTCTAACTGCACACGCAATATGCCGACTTTAAATATTTGGGTGTGAGATTAGGCTTGATAGTCTTCAACATGAGACTCGTATCAAACTAGGGCTGGCAAGTGGGCCGGTCCCGGGCCTAAACGGGCCAAGTGGGCCGGTCTAAACGGTCCCAGGCCGATCCCAAATTAAACAGGCCAAACGGTCCTTGGCTAAACGGGCTTTTTGTAGGGACCGGCCCGGGATCGGGATCGGGATCGAGACCGTTTGGTCCTGGGCTAAACGGTCCCGGCCCGCGGGACTAAACGGGCTAAGTGGGCCCAACATATATATTTTTTTAAAAATAATAATTTAAATAGATATTAGAGACAAAAGGATGTTAAAAAAAATATCTAAGGCAATGCTTTGTAAATTTTATTATAGAATTGTGACCTAAATTTTATTTAACATCCTAAATTTTAATATTCAATATTTAATATCGAATATATATAGTATATAAGATGTATATATAGTATATCGATATAAGATGTATATATATATATATATATATATATATATATATATATATATATATATATATTATACATTTAATATATATACTATACTATACTATACTAAACTTATATCAAACTCACGAATTTCCACTTTAATATGAATTACGAAATTTTATAAACTTTATATATTCTTTTAAGTAGAGGTTATAGATACGACTATTTTTGCACTTTGCCAAAATCTTGAACGTTTCATCTTGCACGTCTTATGCAAATTTATCAAAAATCTAGTAATCTTCTAAAGAAGTATTATCTTACTTGTATTACTCTTAAAGAGTATACGGCCAACATCTCTTTAAGGATAGTAATCTTTCGCCTCAAAGCCTTTCTTCGATTTTTCTCCTACAATTTACCTTCCCTCTAGTATAAAACATTCATCCACAACTTTGTTGAATCGATCTTGTTTTCCAATTTTTCTAACAATCTAAAGAGACATTATTGTTACAAGGAAAATTACTTCAATTGAGAATTCGAAAGAGTTGTTCACCAGAAGAAAAAAAAAGGATGGAAAAATATGTGTTTGGTATGACAACGGAAAATATTTTCTCATTTTCCACTGTTTGGTTGTTCAAAATAATTTAAAAAATATTTTCTTAGATATTACATTTTCCTGAAATTGGAGAAAAATGACTTTCCTAAAAAAAGTTAGAAAAATATTTTTCAAAAATTTCACCGACCCTCACATCTAACCCCAAGCCCCCGCCTTCTCTCCCCTACCCCACCTCTCCCACCCCCTTTCTTCGACCATTTTTTTTTTTTTTCAGATTTCAGTTTTTGTTTTCTTGTCCGTCACTACCGACCCTGCTACCCCTCCCCCCCTTCCCAATTGGTTTTTTTTTTGTATTTTTAAATTTCTGTAATTATTTTCTACAGCCCCCCTCCCCATTTTTTTTTTTTTTTTTTTGTATTTTTATTTTTTGTTTTTCGTTTTTCTGCACCATCCACCCATCTCAACCCCCTAATCCCCCTCCCGCGACAAAAAAAAATATTTTTTATATTTTCAGTTCTGGTTATTTCATTTTTAAGTTTACATGTTCGAAATTTTATGAGTTCCAAAGTTATGAGTTTGGAGGTTTATGTGTTTGAAAATTTACGGGTTTAGAAATTATAGAGTTTATGGGTTCGAAAGTTTAGCGGTTTCGAAGTTTATGGAATTTGTGGGTTCGGAAGGTTGTTGGTTCTAAAATTTATGGCTTCATATTTATTGTATCTAAATTATTTATGAATACTCTTGAGAAGTTATTTTCCTTAATTTGCATACCAAACACGAAAAATGAGTAAGATTACTACTTGTTTTCCAAGAAAATATTTTTTTGGAAAATATTTTCTGCTATACCAAACACACCCTAAGCGAGTTTTAATTTTCAGGAATCGCGGCTGGATAATTGGCGATTGAACATTGAAGACAAGCCCGAACCGTGAAAGATATCCTTTGATGGCAACTTTCTTCATGTATAATCTTAGGATGTGAACTCTCAGTAGATTGTCCATTGAAAAGAGCTTATTCCAAGATCCAACTAACCCCATGTTAGACTTTGTTGCCGGAGCTAAATCAATGACCGGTGATGTCTTACATTGTTTGGAAGAGAAAGGAAAATATTTGGAGAAGAATGGGAAATATTCGATGCTAAATGAGTTAAAGGAGCTAAGTGTTGTTTGAAAATTGTATCTGTTGACATACACACGTGATAATCCAGTGCAACTAAAGGATCCATGTGTCCTTCATCAAACGAATATAAATAGGAAAAAGTGTTTTATTCTAGAAACTTCTAAGACGATAGTTTTGTATATACTAATTTTTCATTCTTTGTATTCTAGTGAATAGGTAGTACATATTTGGATATATTATAAAATAAAAGCAATTTAGTAAAACATGAACAAGATATGTTACTATGAAATAAAAGTAATTTAGTAAAATATGAACAAGAAATAGAGATAGAGAGAAGGAAGAGTTTTTCTTCTTCAATTGTATGTATTTTCTTATCTATTACAATGCCTTTATATAGGCATGAAAAGTGAAGAAAAATATATCATTGAATATGTCATTAAGCATAGAAATATGTCATTGAATATGTCATTAAACATTTGAGAAGATCATGGAGGAAGAGTAGACATCCATCATAATTTGATTTTTCTTATAACACTCCCCCTTGGATGTCCATAGATAATGTGCCTCGTTAAAACTTTATTAGGAAAAACCCCTATGGGAAAAAAAAAATCCTATTGAAGGAAAAAGAGTACACATGTTTAGCCTTTTGATTGCCTCGTTAAAAACCTTGCAAGGAAAACCCAGTGGGACAAAACCTTATAAGGGAACAGATCAGCCATATTAACTCCCCCTGATGAGAGCATCAATTCACATCCTTGAGCCTTCGCATCCCAATCTTGTACACTAGTTTCTTGAAAGTTGACGTCGGTAGAGATTTGGTGAACAGATCAGCCATATTATCACTTGAACGGATCTATTGCACATTGATATCACCATTCTTTTGAAGATAATGTGTGAAAAATAACTTTGGTGAAATTTGCTTTGTCCTATCCCCTTTATGAATACTCCCTTCAATTGGGCTATGCATGCTGCATTGTCTTCATACAAAATTGTGGGTAGTTTGTCACACTTCAAACCGTATTTGTCTCGAATAAGATGTATTATAGACCTCAACCATACACATTCTCGACTTGCTTCATGAATAACAATTATCTCAGCATGATTAAATGAAGTAGACAAGATTGATTGCTTAGTCGATCGCCAAGATAAGACAGTGTCTCCATATGTAAACACATAGACTGTTTGAGATCTAGCCTTGTGTGGGTCATACAAATACCCAGCATCGGCATAACTAACAAGATCAGGACTGCAATCATTGTCATAAAATAATCCCATATCGATAGTCCCTTTTAGATACCGCAATATGTGTTTGATTCCATTCCAATGTCTCCTTGTAGGAGCAGAGCTATATCTTGTTAAGACATTAACTGAAAACGTTATGTCAGACCTTGTAATATTAGAAAGATACATTAGTGCACCAATTAAACTAAGATATGGTACTTCGGGACCAAGAAACTCTTCATTATTTTCATGAGGTCGGAATGGATGTACTTTATCCATAAATAATCGCTTTAAAATTATTTTAGTGTATGCTGGTTATGGACAAAAAATACATCTTTCATATACTCAATTTGTAGACCAAGACAAAATTTTGTCTTTCCAAGATCTTTCATTTCAAATTCTTTCTTTAAATAGTCTACTGCTTTAGGAAGTTCCCTAGGAGTTCCAATGATATTTAAATCATCAACATACACGGTGATTATAACAAATTTAGATCTAGATCTTTTTATAAAGACACAAGGACAAATTGAATCATTCTTGTACCGTTCTTTCAACAGGTACTCACTCAGGCGATTATACCACATGCGTCCTGATTGTTTCAATCCGTATAAGGATTTTTGAAGCTTTATTTAATAAATTGCTTGAAAACCTTAATATGCTTCAGAACAATTTAAATCCTTCAATGATTTTCATTATACGCATATCACGTTTTTCATGTATTGCCAGATTAAAACCTGAAATGGCGACATCCACCACACGAGAACATGTCTCTATATAATCAATGCCAGGATATTTACAAATTTTTTTGTGACACAAGTCGTCTTTATGTTTATCGACTTGATCTTTTTTTTTTTTCGTACAAGAACATATTTATACCTCCACTGGCTTTATACTTTCAGATGTTGGGACTATCCGTCCAACTTCATATTTTTTAGGTGAAATTAATTTTCATTGCATATTTTTTATTTGGCCAATCATTTATCTGTCCAAATTTCATGACAGATTTGAGCTCAAGATCCTCGTCAATATTAATAATATTGAGCGCTACATTATATTAATAATATCGTCAACGATCATTTTATATTGGTTCTACTATTACCCAATAACGACATAACTTATTGAGATCTCTTTATCTTAATATATTCAGGTACCTGAACCTCTCCCATGAGGTCTTATGAAGTGTTATGTCGTGGTGCTCTTCTAGAGCACATGCCTCCTTATTATGACCATATTAAACATTTGCTCCTCTCCTTCTTCAAGGAGTTTTATCTTTGGAACCGATTAGTTTATTATGCTTCATGCATGCCATAGACTCTATTCATTATGAACTTTATTTTATTTGGAGCATTAGCAGCTGAATATGATATTTAGTTTTGGGTCAGCAAATACGCCTGCCAATATTTTGCAAATGAATTATCACTTGAACTCCAAGTTCACATTTTCTCGTACGAAGATCTAGATGTACTCATAATAATTCATTACATGCATTACTTTTTCAGCTGCCCATTTTCTCCCCCTATTGTTGGGATCACCAACAAATATCCCTAGCCTTATTTGGGGATTAATCTTTGTGCATTGTGGTGGAACAATTAAATCATATAGCACGTTCATATTTCTAGATGGAAATTATTTGGTTTCTGACCCTGAACCGATTGTGATAGGGAGAACTTATCATAACTTGGCTAGATGCGTACAAGTGTTGCTGTATATTAAATAATACATCACATACCAAATTTTATTTTGGCAATTTTGTTCTCATAACCAATGTTTTAGATATAATTGGAGGCATACAATTTCTGCTAAACCAACTTGAATTTAAACTAGTATTATCAAGATAAATCATCATAATTTATATTCTGAAACTGTGCTCTAATAATTTGAGTAATCAATCTTGCAAAAATCAAACTGCAAGTTGATAACAAATGCACATGTGACCATAAAATAGATGTATCTATTAAAATCATATAATAGTAAACGGTCCACATGGAAGGTGACTGGGCCCATATTTATCACCTTTTATTCGTTCCATAAATCAAGGAATTCAATCCCAACCTTAACTGGTATATCATGAGAATAAGCAGCAGAAGAGAATTCTTGAAGAATCTTATATTTCTTCAATATATGACAATGTAATTCTCAATTAATTTTTCCCATCATAATTGAACCGAGATGGTCAACCGGTCATGCCAACTAATATTTATTTCAATAAACCTCTAGTTTACTTGTGGCTTGTGATTGCATCATCATGCTTATACTTGTGTACTACAAATAGAAAAAAAGTCAGGTAACATTTTATATTTACCCGATATGATTATAGTAATATAAAGATATTTAATTTTTTTTTTCATTTATAGTCTCAATATGCCAACCACTTTGGCTAATATATTTGTAAATCAAAATATTTCTTTTGAGACTTACTACAAGATTAATGTCATGAACAATTTCATTCATTCGGGTAGTAACAAATTAGTTCTTTCAGATCTCTTAATTGCTTTTGTACTACAAGATCTTTTGTCACACCATCCATATAATGAATGTTTCCTTCACAAAGATAATCATATCATAATAATTGTCATGTTCAAAATCATCATAAGCAAAATAATTTCTTGCTTTAATTTTGCTTTTAATAACTTTCATAAGGCTTGACAAAATATTTGGCGTATCACATGTATGCGACCAATGATATATTCATGTAACTACACAATAATATTCATTATCTTTCTTTGTCTCAAACCTCCCTTAGAGGTGAGTTGTAGTATTTATCCAATCATGCACAAGTACATTATTATGCATAATCTTTATCACATATATATTTTCATATTCACTTTCAGGAATGAGTATGCATTCTCAATGTTTATCATAAGTCACATTCTCTTCAATGAATGGAGTATAATCATACAATGTGCTTTATTTTATTTTTTTCATACCAATTTTATGGTAAACATTGTCTTGTTCTCCCTTTTTATAATTACCATAGTGATAACTATTATTATTTTGGCCTTTCGCACGCCCACATTCATTTTTCAACAATTTGTCTTTATTTAGACTTATCATACACTGCTATCACATTCACTTCAAGAATGAAGCAAATCAAGTGGGACAAGCTTCATGCTTTTTCATGAAAAATATATTATTTTTTCTTTAATTATTATTATTATCAATATGGTGCATTAGGACTCAAACCCAATGCCTTACCCATATAAAGGCATGCTAGGCCATAATGCGTTGGAACTTGAATCCAACGTCTTTTCATCAATATAGTGCGTTGGGACTTGAACCCATCGTCTTACCCTCAATCTTTGGCATAATAGGCCAAGATTCACTAGGACTCGCACTTGAGCCTTTAAAATATTATTACTTCATAATTATAGGTATAAGTAAATTAACTTTCAAGAAGACATAAAACTATTTCAATCTTGAAACAGTTCCTCTGCAACAAAAATGCTAGTTAGGATATATGCCATTTTGTTTTAAAATGATACAATCACTTTTATATTTTAATAAATTAATTAGGGGAAATGTGCAGATAACCTATAACCACTTATATTTCAAAGACTATAAGAACTTCACCAAAAAAATCCAATACGGAGGAATGAGCCTTATGTTTCCAGCAAAAATATTTAAGGCTTAATGCATAACTGTGACTATTATAAATTATAACTATAATGAGTTTATATTGATTGTATATTCGAATGCCAAATTTGTAAGGTACTGTAAAATCGCCTACATATTTGATAATTTTGCTTTCAATGAAATACATCATGTGATGGTAAAAATATTATTACTAAATTACCTTAATAATTATCTATCATAGTATGTAAAAGGTCAGAACATATATATACGTTGGAATATTATATTTGTCCTATAAGAGATGTAGCAAATAAAGACATACCTTTTCAGTTCTTTATTTCAATGGATACAATTGAAAAAAATATTTTAACTAAATACTGCACATAAAGTTAATGCAAAGATATGAAAGTATGAATGAGTTTAGATGTATGTAAAACTTATCTTTGTATTATCATCCAAGACATTTTTCATTGTACTTGATCTTATTGTCTGCTTATAATTTACATAGTCTTGACGTAGAAGATCATGAAATGAGCAATTCGTGCTGATAATGTGTTATAAAATAAAAGTAATTTAGTAAAACATGAACAAGACATGTTATTATGAAATAAAAGTAACTTATTAAAACATGAACAAGAAATAGAGATAGAGAGAAGGAAGAGTTGGAGCATAGGTATGGCCAAGCTAATGGAACAAAGTTGTTCCAGCTACAAAGGGAGCTAAATAATGTCAACTAAGGGACTAGTGATGTGGCAGGGTATTTCACAAAGTTGAAGAGAATTTGGGATCAAATGAAGGTGCTTAATACTTTCACGACTTGTAATTGTGATTGCAAATGTGGTGCAAAGATGCACAATCATAAGATGAACGAGGATCACAAACTGATTCAATTTTCGATGGGATTAAATGATGCCTACAATGGGGTAAGAGAAAACATCCTCATGATGAAGCCTTTGCCCACAGCTGCTTAGGCTTACTCTATTATCCTACATCAGGAAACTCAACGAGTGGTGCACTCTGATAACCAAATTTCTACCGAATCGTCTGCTTTTTTGATGGCTAGGCAGAAGTGGAATGCACAGAGGAATAACTTAGAAACCAACAAGCCAATGCTGCAATCTATGAGGAAGGTGTTAACATAGGATTTGGTGGAAATGTTGTTTCTACTCTGGTGAACAACCAAGGTTTTACCAAAGAACAATGTGACCAGTTGATACAAATGTTCCAATCTGTCCAAGGAGCAAGTTCTGCTTCAAATCCTGATCCTGATGCAAATGGTGCAAGTGCTAACTTGGCTGGTAAAACCTTTGCCTTACACGCCTTCATTTCTCTCTTTTCTAAACTGAATCACAGCCCATGGGCCTTAGACACAGGTGCTACATAACACGACTTATGAAAAGAGCCTGTTGCATAACATAATAGAATTTTCAACCCCTCGTCTTGTAAATCTGCCTAATTCTTCTAAAGAAAAGGTTACATGAAATTGAGATCCACAATGTCCTTTTTGTTACTGCATTCAAACACAACTTATTATCAATAAGCCAGTTTTGTAAGCAAGTTAAATATAATCTGCTCTTTACTGAGAATGGATGTTGTGTACATGCCCCTTCAATGAGGAAGAAACTAGTTTTTGGTGAAGAAACATGAGGGCTCTATCTGCTGAAGGATAACAATTCCATTTCCAAGTCTGCTGTTTCAACTTCTTCAAAATCAAGTCTTTTTCCAAAGTTTGTTTTTCTAGTTCCTTCAAAATTAAGTCATTTGTCTAAGTCTTGTAGTAGAAAGTCCTTTCCTTTTGTTTGTCAGTCTGTTAGTTCAAGTCCTGTTTGTCATGAGAAATTCAATGAAGACATCAATGAAGTAATTTCAGTTTGTAATATTTCAGATATTGAAAAGGTTTGGTATAATAGATTAGGGCATCTTTCTTATCATGCAATGAAAAATATTTCAGGTATTCCCATTAGATTCATAGATTATAAGAATTTTTCTTGCGATGTTTGTCCTATGGCAAGACAATCTAAATTGCCTTTTTCAATCATCTCTATTAAATATAAAAGATATTTTAAATTGTTACATATTGATACCTGGGGCCCTATAATACACCAACATATAAATGGGAGAAATATTTTCTTACCATAGTAGATGATTACTCAAGAAGTACTGGACCTATCTTCTTTCCACAAAGTCAAATGACTTCATTAGTTTGAGACACTTTCTTGTTCTTATTGAAAGATAATTTTCTGCTAAGGTTAAAGTAATTCGTTGAGACAATGCTTATGAACTAGGAACACAGGACATTCTTAAAGATTTTTTTTCATTCTCAAGGTATTATTCATCAAACAACTTGTGTTGCCATACCACAACAAAATGGTATGGTTAAACGCAAACATAGGCATTTGTTGGAAACATGTAAAACTTTATTATTTCAGTCTCATGCCCCAAAGAAATTCTGGAGAGAGTGTCTTTTTACTGCAACACACTTGATTAATAGGTTCCCTTCTAAGGTGCTTCACAATAAATCTCCTTATCAAGTTCTATTTGGAATAAGTCTGGATTACTCCTATTTAAAACCCTTTGGTTGTTTGTGCTTCACATCCACACTTACTAGAAATAAAGATAAACTCGATATAGATCAGTCAAAAGTGTGTTTATAGGATATCCTTTTGGCAAGAAAGGATACAAATTGTTGAATCTTCAATCTATAACTATTTGTTTCAAGAAATGTAAAGTTTATCGAACACATTTTTCCTTTTTCATACTCAACACCTATGTCTAAATTATTTTCAACTTGTTTTCCTTCATCTAGTGACTCAACTGTGTTGAGGTTTTATTTTTTTTAAGATGAAATAGTCTTAAAATGAGAGTGAATGGGAAATGGAGGGAAAATAAAATTTTTGAGTAAAATTTTAAGTTTTTCCCTCTTGACAATGAGACATTGTCCCATATTGGAAGAGGACGATATTTTTGGTGGGTATATATATAATTGCTCTTCTTGTAGCTCTTAAAGAGTTAAGAAGAAAGCAAGCCTCGCGTCATCGTCGTCGTCGCTCGCTCGGCTCGGCTTCGGCTACGGCTACGGCTACGGCTTCGGCTTCGGCTTCGGCTTCGGCTTCGGATTCAGATTCGAATTTGGATTTGGATTTGGATTTGGATTTGAATTTGGATTTGGTCAAATGATCGATTGATTGATTAATTTTTTGGACCAAATTTATTTATTAATAGTAAATATTAACGTAAGATTATCCGCATTTATAACGGATATTTTCCAATCCGTGTATTGACCATTTGGCAGCCGTCTAATGCTCTTCCCACCATGAATGTGCTTGCTCCACAAACAAGCTAAACACTCAACACATAACACACAAGACACGAACTGAAATCGCTCAACAGATTTGGCTATACATTGCACTTCTTCCTCTCAGCATTTCCATACGATTTTTTGAGTTTCTACTCCCTCGTTCTGCATTGTTTTAACTTCAAACAAAGCAACTGTAAGTGTGATTTGCTACCGAACTTTGTGTTCGCTGAAACACTGGGGTTTAAAGTACCGCTACACCAGTGTGTGATTCGTTCTATCCTGGGAGAAAATAATCCATTACCTTGGGTACTAGGAGGGGATTAAATTTCTTAAGAAAATACTGTGAATTCAGTGGGCTCGAATTAATTACTGTTTCATTACGTTAACTTATATTTTACAGAATTATTATTTATAAATACAGCAATATTGGCGGGAATAACAATCTTAAGGAATTTAATATTTATTTCTGTATTTGTGTTATTCTAATTATTCTGCAAACTAAAACCTTTGTGGTTTTGTGTACTCCCGCTTTGGAGAGTAAAGCCTTCGTGGCGTTTTGTTGGAGATTAAAATCTACGTGATTTTTTACTCCAGTTTAAAAACGTGTATTAAACGTTTCTTTGTGTCATTCTTTTACAGAAAAAATGACGACTGAAAGCGAAAACCAAGCTATTCCTATGGTGACTGCCAACGCATCGACAAGCCGAACACCGGCAGAAAAACCCGAAAAATTTTTCGGGATTGATTTCAAGCGCTGGCAGCAGAAGATGTTCTTCTACTTAACTACGTTATGTCTACAGAAGTTCATCAAGGAAGATGTTCCTGATCTGCCAGATAAAACTCCAGAGAATGAACGCTTTCTCGTGATTGAAGCGTGGAAGCATTCTGATTTTTTATGCAAGAATTATATTCTTAGCGGACTGGATGATAATCTGTATAATGTATACAGTAGCGTGGAGACGTCAAAAGAATTGTGGAATGCGCTTGAAAAGAAATATAAAACTGAAGATGCCGGGATGAAGAAATTCGTTGCCGCAAAATTTTTGGACTACAAAATGGTAGATAGCAAGTCTGTTATTACCCAAGTCCAGGAATTGCAAGTGATTATTCATGATCTACTTGTTGAAGGTCTTGTCATCAACGAAGCATTCCAAGTAGCAGCAATGATTGAGAAATTGCCTCCGTTGTGGAAGGACTTCAAAAATTATTTGAAACACAAACGAAAGGAAATGTCCCTTGAAGATCTCATTGTTCGGTTGAGAATCGAAGAGGACAATAAAGCTGCTGAAAGGAGAGGCCGTGGTAATTCAACAATAATGGGAGCAAATATTGTTGAAGCTAACAAAAAGAGGAAGAAGGCTTCTGGTCCGAAATACAACCCAAGCAAGAAGCGGTTCAGTGGAAACTGTTACAACTGTGGGAAAACTGGACATAAATTTACGGAGTGTCGTGCTCCGAAGAAAGACAAGAAAAGGGGTCAAGCAAACATGGTAGTAAACCATGATGATGTTGATAACTTGTGTGCCATGCTTTCTGAATGTAACTTGGTGGGAAATCTTAAACTGTGATGGTTTGATTCAGGAGCCACTCGCCATGTTTGTGCAGTTAGAGAAGCTTTTGCTACTTATGCTCCTGCTGGACCCGGAGAGACAGTTTATATGGGAAATGCTTCAAGAGCAAAAGTTAAAGGATATGGGAAGATATTTCTGAAAATGACTTCTGGCAAGGTCATGACTTTGAACAATGTCCTTCATGTTCCCGAAATGAGAAAGAATTTAGTCTCTACTGGACTTCTTGTTAAGCACGGTTTTAAGTGCATTTTTGTGTCCAACAAGGTTGTCATTAGTAAGAATAAAATATTTGTAGGAAAATGTTACCTCACCGAGGGCCTTTTCAATCTGAATGTAATGGTTGTGGAAAACAATAATAATATTTCAGCTTTTTCTTACTTACTTGAGTCAAATAATTTATGGCATGTATGTTTGGGTCATGTCAATTATAAAACCTTGCGGAAAATGATTAACTTGGAAGTACTGCCCAAGTTTGAATGCAAAAAATCAAAATGTCAAACATGTGTGGAATCTAAGTATGTTAAACATCCTTATAAGTCAGTTGAAAGGAATTCAAATCCTTTAGACTTAATTCACACAGATATTTGTGACATGAAGTCAATACCATCTCGCGGTGGAAAGAAGTATTTCATAACTTTTATTGACGATGGTACTCGATATTGCTATGTTTACTTACTGAATAGTAAAGATGAAGCAATAGACGCATTCAGGCAATACAAAAATGAAGTTGAAACGCAACTTAACAAGAAATTAAAAATGATAAGAAGTGATAGGGGTGGTGAATATGAATCTCCTTTTGAAGAAATATGTTTAGAATATGGAATTATTCATCAAACAATAGCCCCTTACACGCCCCAATCTAATGGGATTGCGGAAAGAAAGAATCGCACATTAAAGGAGATGATGAATGCGTTGTTGATAAGTTCTGGTTTGCCATAGAACTTGTGGGGGGAAGCCATTCTTACGGCTAATCGAATATTAAATCGAGTGCCCCATAGCAAAACACAATCCATTCCATATGAAAAATGGAAAGGAAGGAAGCCCAGCTTGAATTATTTTAAAGTGTGGGGGTGTTTGGCAAAAGTGCAAGTTCCTAAACCCAAAAGGGTAAAGATAGGACCGAAAACCGTTGATTGTGTTTTCATAGGATATGCGACAAATAGTAAAGCATATCGATTTCTGGTTCATAAATCAGAAAATCCCGAGATTCATAATAATACGGTTATAGAATCAGATAATGCTGAGTTCTTTGAAAATATATATCCGTATAAAAAGGAATATGAGTCGTTTGGTGAAGGATCTAAACGACCTCGGGAAGAAACAAAAGAAAGTACATGTAATCAGGAGGATCCAAGACGTAGTAAACGTCAAAGAACGTCTACTTCATTTGGACCAGATTTTGTGACTTTCTTATTGGAGAATGAGCCTCAAACATTTAAAGAAGCTATGACTTCTTCGGAATCATTGTTTTGGAAAGAGGCAGTCAATAGTGAAATAGAATCCATATTGAACAACCATACATGGGAATTGGTTGATCTTCCTCCTGGAAATAAACCTTTGGGTTCTAAATGGATTTTTAAGAGAAAAATCAAAGATGATGGCACTATTGATAAATTCAAGGCAAGACTCGTAGTCAAAGGGTATAGACAACGAGAAGGTCTAGACTACTTTGATACATACTCTCCAGTTACAAGAATTACGTCCATACGGATATTAGTAGCATTAGCTGCAGTGTATGGTCTTGAAATTCATCAAATGGATGTTAAGACGGCCTTCTTAAATGGAGAGTTGGAGGAAGAAATTTACATGGAACAACCTGAAGGGTTTGTGGTTCCAAGTAAAGAAAAGAAGGTATGTAGACTTGTTAAGTCTCTTTACGGACTAAAACAAGCACCCAAACAATGGCATGCGAAATTTGACCAAACAATGTTGTCAAATGGTTTTAAGATAAATGAATGTGATAAATGTGTGTACATTAAAAATGTTCCAAATCACATAGTCATTGTTTGCCTATATGTGGATGATATGCTGATAATGAGTA
Source organism: Nicotiana tabacum (assembly GCF_000715075.1). Lineage (NCBI taxonomy): Eukaryota > Viridiplantae > Streptophyta > Magnoliopsida > Solanales > Solanaceae > Nicotiana > Nicotiana tabacum. The sequence goes on from NC_134091.1 coordinate 128,689,927, forward strand.
ATGACATTGCCAACATAAATGCTACTAAGTGTATGCTCAATAGCAAGTTTGATATGAAAGACTTGGGAGTTGCTGATTTAATTCTGGGAATTAAGATCCATAAGACTCCTCAAGGTCTGGCATTGTCACAATCTCATTATATTAAGACAGTACTTGAAAAATTCAAGCACTTGGGCTTTAAAGTTGCAAAGACTCCAATTGACGTGAATCTTGCATTAGCAAAGAATAAAGGCCAAAGCATATCACAATTGGATTATGCTCGTGTGTTGGGATGCTTAATGTATATCATAAATTGTACACGACCAGATATAGCTTGTGCTATAAGTAAACTGAGTCGATATACGAGCAATCCAGGCCAATCTCATTGGATGGCAATGAAACGAGTTTTGGGATATTTAGAACATACCCAGAACTTTGAATTGTACTACAGTAATTTCCCTGCGGTGATTGAGGGATACTGTGATGCAAATTGGATCACCGGTTCAACTGATTCTAAGTCCACGAGTGGATATGTATTCACTATTGGTGGAGGAGCGGTATCTTGGAAGTCGTCCAAACAAACATGTATTGCCCGCTCTACAATGGAGGCTGAATTCATAGCTTAGATAAAGCCGGTGAAGAAGCTGAATGGCTCCGGAATTTCTTGGAAGACATTCCATTTTGGCCCAAACCGTTGGCACCAATATGCATACATTGTGATAGTCAAGCGGCAATTGGAAGGGCTGGGAGCGTTATGTATAACGGTAAATCTCGTCATATACGACGAAGACATAAAACCGTTAGGCAATTACTCTCTAGAGGAATTATCACGATTGACTATGTAAAGTCAAGTGATAATGTGTCGGATCCACTTACAAAAGGCCTAACTAGAGAGGTAGTTGAGAAATCATCAAGGGGAATGGGGCTATGGCCGAGAACAAGTCATTGTGGCGGTAATTCTACCTAGAAGACTGGAGATCCCAAGATCTAGGTTCAAGGAGATCAAACAAAGTCATTAATGACGGTTCAACATTGTCAAATAAAATTTTAGTCCGTTCTCGTGATGAGACAATGTTCAGTACCAAGGATAAAGCATTAAGGCTTTTTAATGATTTCTAAATTTGATACGGGGTATATCAAATAGTGTATCTACAGGATGACACGTTTAGAAATCACCTATGTAAGTGTGAAGTGTTAGCCGCTTCAAGGAGAACTTTGTAAGGCCAGTTCTCTACGCACTTATGAAACCAGGCGGTGTTCATGGCTGAAACGAACACAACAATGAGAACCAAAGACGGTTAAGGGTTGATTGTGTGACTTATGGTTGTCTAGGTATACACCAAAGATCGACGGTTCAAAGATATCAAATCTACCGATTGACCGAGTATATCCGACATAAGTTTACTACGGAAAGTTCAAAGGGAAACCTACTTATCCAGATGCGATTAATCCTTGCTTGTAAATCACACAGTTTTTTCATGCATACTTCCGTGATATAGCCATTCCCCATTCATGTGGGGGATTGTTGAGGTTTTATTTTTTTTAAGATGAAATAGTCTTAAAATGAGGGTGAATGGGAAATGGAGGGAAAATAAAATTTTTGAGTAAAATTTTAAGTTTCCCCCTCTTGACAATGAGACATTGTCCCATATTGAAAGAGGAAGACATTTTTGGTGGGTATATATATAATTGCTCTTCTTGTAGCTCTTAAAGAGTTAAGAAGAAAGCAAGCCTCGCGCCGTCGTCGTCGTCGCTCGCTCGGCTCGGCTTCGGCTATGGCTTCGGCTTCGGCTTCGGCTTCGGCTTCGGCTTCGGATTTGGATTTGGATTTGGTCAAATGATCGATTGATTGATTAATTTTTTGGACCAAATTTATTTGTTAATAGTAAATATTAACGTAAGATTATCCGCATTTGTAACGAATATTTTTCAATCCGTGTATTGACCATTTGGCAGCCGCCTAATGCTCTTCCCACCATGAATGTGCTTGCTCCACAAACAAGCTAATGCTTGCTCCACCATAGAGGGTGGACGTTTGGTCTTCTTCAACACTGGCTGCTATATATATGTGCAGCAGATGTTGAAGAAAGACACTCAACACACAACACACAAGACACGAACTGAAATCACTCAACAGATTTGGCTATACATTGCACTCCTTCCTCTCAGCATTTCCATACGATTTTCTGAGTTTCTACTCCCTCGTTCTGCATTGTTTTAACTTCAAACAAAGCAACTGTAAGTGTGATTTGCTACCGAACTTTGTGTTCACTGAAACACTGAGGTTTGAAGTACCGCTACACCAGTGTGTGATTCGTTCTATCCTGGGAGGAAATAATCCATTACCTTGGGTACTAGGAGGGGATTAAATTCCTTAAGGAAATACTGTGAATTCAGTGGGCTCGAATTAATTACTGTTTCATTACGTTAACTTTTATTTTGCAGAATTATTATTTACAAATACAGCAATATTGACGGGAATAACAAACTGTGCAACCAGTGTTGCACTTGTCAGATCCTATATTAGCTACACTTTCTTCTCCTATCCAGTCTAGTTCTCTCTCTTTAGAATCCTCTAATTCTCCCGTTTCAACTAATCAATTTGACTCCATCTTAAGTCCTAATGTTTCTACTTTGTCGCCTGTCAACTTTCCTCCTTTAACTGAATTGTTATCCTTAGAGCAAGAGACTATTTTGCGAAGGTCTGACAGGCCACACAGTGTACCTCAGTATTTATCAGATTATATATGTGATTTTTCTTAGAAAGTGATTTCTCCTGATCCCCCTTTGCTTCCTATCCACTCGTTTTCTTTCTCTTCTCTCACATAACAAAATAAGGACATGGTTACTTCTATATGTCAAATAGTGGAACCAACCTCTTACCAGCGGGTAGTAGTACATCCAGGATGGAGAGATTCCATGGCAAAGGAATTTACAGCACTTGAATCTAATCACACTTGGGAGGTAATAGAATTTCCACAAGGAAGAAAAGAGTTGCCCGACAAGTGGGTATACAAGGTCAAACTAAAATTTGATGGCTCTTTGGAATGATTAAAGGCAAGATTAGTTATAAGATGGGATATCCAAAGAGAAAGAATTGACTATACCGAAACCTTTTCTCCGATGGTGAAAATGACAACAATTCGATGCATTCTAAGTATTGCAGTGAAAAAGAATTGGACTTTATTTCAGCTCGATGTAAACAATGTATTTCTCCATGAAGACTTAGACGAGGAAGTGTATGTGCGTTTTCCCCCTAGTTTGACTCCCCCATCTCCATCACATGTTTGCAGGCTTCGCAAATCATTATATGGACTAAAACAGGCTTCGCATCAATGGTATGCAAAACTATCTTCAGCTTTGGGAACCAGGGAATTTATTTATTCTTTGAATGACTATTCCCATTTCTTTAAGAACACTGGAAATTTGATCACTATCCTTGCGGTTTATGTCGATGATATTCTGATAACTGGAAACAATCAAGCAAAAATTAGTGAGATCAAGCAGTTTCTTGACATTGAGTTCAAAATAAAAGATTTGGGGGAGGCTCATTATTTTTTGGGATTAGAACTCCTTCGAGAATCTGGAGGACTGGTAATCACTCAACGAAAGTTTGCACTTGAACTCTTATCTGAATTTGATTGGTTGGATAGTCATCTAGTTTCTACTCCTTTGGATCCAACAAGCAAAATTTCAACAAATTGTGGATCTCCTTTGAATGATCCAACTATATATTGCAGGCTTTTGGGCAATATAAATTTTTTGACAAATACTAGGCCGGATCTTTCCTTTACTGTCCAAAATTTAAGTCAACATATGCAATCTCCTTGCACTGGGCATTATCAAGCAGCTCTACATACCTTGAGATACTTATGCGGTGATCCCGGACTTGATCTTTTTATATCGCCTACTGCATTATTTCAGCTCTTGGCTTATTGCGACTCTGATTGGGCATCGTGTTCTGATACGCGAAGATCCATGAGTGGTTTTTTCTTGAGTCTCGGAGGATGCACAATTTCATGAAAATTCAAGAAGCAGCGAGTCGTAGCTCTTTCTTTAGCAGAGGCAGAATATCGATTTATGCGGCGTCTTGTTGCTGAATTCAGCTGGATAGTCCGTCTTCTTCACGATTTATCGGCTCCACCTTCTTCACCGGTTCTTCTTCATTGCGATAATCAGTCGGCTATACACATAAGCCAAAAATCCGATCTTTTACGAACGTACCAAGCATATAGAGCTTGATTGCCATTTTGTGCGTGAAAAATTGCTCGATGGCTTAATTTCTGTCTTTTATACCTTCCTCTTCTCAAATTGCAGATCTTTTCACTAAAGCCCTAGCTGGACCTTTACATCGAACACTTTTGGGCAAGTTGGGAGTCCAATATGGCGGATCTCACCTTGGGGGGGGGGGGGTGTTGCCGGAGCTAAATCAATGAATGGTGATGTCTTACATTGTTTGGAAGAGAAAGTAAAATATTTGGAGAAGAAGGGGAAATATTCGATGATAAATGAGTTAAAAGGAGATAAGTGTTATTTGAAAAGTGTATCTGTTGACATAAACATGTGCTCATCCAATGCAGCTAAAGGATCCATGTGTCCTTCATCAAACAGATATAAATAGGGACAAGTGTTTTATTCCAGCAGCTTCTAAAAGGATAGTTTTGTATATACCAATTTTTCATTCTTTGTATTCTAGTGAATAGGTAGTACATATTTGGATAAGATTAGTTAACATATTTTTATGTAGCAGAGAATATTCTTATTTCTTTCTTATGTATATCAATAGAGCACCGGAGATGATGACAAAGGGTATGAATTCAATATATCAGAAACTTTTTCATTCACAGAATCTTTCTTTATTTTTAGAGTTCAAGGAGGCCAAAAGTAAACATAGAGCTATAGAAGAAAATAACGTGGCAATTGGTCGATGATTTTGTAGTTCACTTGCATCTACAAAGAGCTCGAGGCAGAACGGGGGGTGAAGAGGTAGAATTCATCAAAACCCCACCAACAGTACAATAAAAAGCATGAAAATCTTGAATTTCGTCCTGCTAATTCCCAAGAGTTTCAACCAGGTTAGATGGTGTTATGAACTTACCCAGCCTTTCCAGCATAAGTGGGACTGTAATTGTAGATGAGGTTTCCATGTACTTTGTTAGCCGCTGGGTTATTAGAAGATTTTCTAGCTTCACTGCAAATTACAAAGAAAAATAAACAAATAAATAGAAGAGGCAAATCAAGAAGTTCAACAGTAACTAGAAATGACAAAATAAAGTTGAGTTAAAGAAGAAAAAAGAAGAAGAAGAATTAACCTCAATAGCCATTCATCCAATGCGTAATCCATGTATAATATATATATATATAATCAATATATAATATAGAAAGTATCAAAGATACTGACAAAATAGTTAGCAACGTGTTGAGTTATTTGAATTGCATCCTCGGTATGTGGAATTTGTGATGAAGCCCATTCAAAAATATTTTTCTGCTATATCATTTCAGGTGTATATAAGAACAAAGGATTATGTTTTAGTCCCAAATAAGTTAGTTTGGCTATATGATTATATGAATCTTCAACGACCATTTTTCTCCGTTTAAATATAAAAAATTTAACTCATGCTTGTCTGTCAAAAACCTACTATGTACTCCTATATAGCAGCCACAAAAATGTGATCATATATTTAACTAGAAAAAGCATCAAAGCCAAAAGCACAAAAAGGAATACTCTTTCGTTTCAATTTTTATCTGATTCACTTTCCTTTTTTCATCTATCTAAAAAAGTATGATACTTTTCTATATTTAGAAATACAGACAACAGTGTCCGAAGATAGTACCTCCGGGCGCCACTGCAGAGCAATAATGGGATAGCGTCGTGCTCGAACAGTGAAAACATAGACCTGAATCGATTAACAACAAATATATCAGAAACAAAAAAAGGTTAAATTCGACTAGAATTATACTAAACTCCATATCATTTGGTGAGATTACCACAAATATTTTAAAGGGGGTAAAGGGATAAAATACATCATGTACCTTGTGTATACGGTTAAAATCGGGCCCACCCAATTTTACTATTTGACCGAGACCGGGAGATTGCATCGAATGGCGGCCTCGTAACGGAACAGACTAAATCACGAGGACTACATATCAAGTTCAGAACTGAGGTACCTGTCGAGATCGAGGTTAGTAGCGATCGAAGCCAAATGAGACAGACATCGAGCAAGATCGAATATAGCATAATAACGGAAAGGCAAGATATCCGTGATTGGTCGAAGATCACGGCATAAATTTCGGCGACTGGTCGAGGATCGTGATGTAAATCTCGAAACGGATCAAATCAGAAATGGTTAATTAGCTAATCATGAGATTTTCTTCTGTAATTAGAACTATACCATAAGTGGGATTTCTCTACTATATAAAGGGAGGTCCTAATCATTTGTAGACCACGGTTCACAGAGATAAAAGCAATATAATTTTCTTTCTCGTTTATACGATTGTTCATCAGCTTATTATATTTTAATTGTTCTTGCATCAACCAGTTTGCTTTACTTTATAGTTTATTTCTGTTATTAATCCTCTTATTTATCAATTGGTATTAAGTGAAATCACGTGTTCTTAGAGCCATACTATAAGTTTAATTGTTATCCAATTTTAAGGGTAAACAGTTTGGCGTCCACCGTGGGGCTTAAGATAATAGTGATTGCTTAATACTGATTCTGATAACACACACTGCTTTATACTTGTTCTCGTAAGAAACTTTGTTTTCAAGATAAATATGTCAAACTCACAAGCAGCACCTACACATGGTGACAACAACCTCGGATTTCACGGGAAAAACGACAACATAGCCGCCCCAGGAATCGAGGTGCCTCAGGCCGACCTCGAGGGAGCACAAATTGCAAATCCCATCGATGTCAGTTCACATGTCTCCCTAAATGCAAATTTGGGCGTTGAGCCCGAAGATAGTATACGCAAGGAAGTTCGATCAGGTGGTCGAGGTACGTAGAGCGGAGAAGATGGTGGAGTTAGCCTCCAATTGATATTCGAAATGTTACATGCTCAACATGCCGCTATAGCACAACTACAAAATCAACACCGTACACTGAGTAGGATCGAACCAGAAGTCGTTCAAAGGACCGAGCCTGTGCCAGAAAAGTCGAATGCCAACGAATCAGGGACTGACCCCGGCATTATGAAAATGTTTGAGGAGCTCACTAAACGGATTAAATCGGGAGAAAAGAAAATCGAGGCAAATGACAAGAAAGTAGAGACATACAACTCTCGGGTTCACCAAATACCGGGGGCACCGCCGATTCTAAAGGGTACGGATTCAAAGAAATTTGTACAAAATCCTTTCCCTCCAAGTACGGCACCGAAACCTATTCCAAAAAATTCCAAATGCCAGAAATTCCTATGTATAATGGGACCACCGACCCTAATGAGCATGTCACTTCTTATACATGCGCAATAAAAGGGAATGACTTGGAAGACGATGAGATTGAATCTGTTTTACTGAAAAAATTTGGAGAAACCTTATCGAAAGGAGGAATGATATGGTACCACAATTTGCCGCCTAATTCCATCGATTCCTTCGCCATGCTTGCAGACTCTTTCATAAAGGCATATGCCGGAGCGATAAAGGTTGCAACTAGGAAGTCGGACCTCTTCAAGGTGAAACAAAAAGACAACGAAATGTTGAGGGAATTCATATCTCGGTTCCAGATGGAACGCATGGAACTACCATCGGTCACAAATGATTGGGCTGTTCAAGCCTTTACTCAGGGTTTGAACGAACGAAGTTCGATGGCATCACGACAACTAAAACAGAATTTGATTGAATATCCAGCGGTAACCTGGGACGATGTACATAATCGGTACCAGTAAAAAATCAGAGTCGAGGATGATCAATTGGGGACCCCTTCCGGTTCCGTTTATCCAAACATGCCCATTGCCAGAACTCAAAGTTATATCGATAGAGAACCCCGGTCGAACAGAGATCAGTATTAACCATACAACGCAGATCGTAGAAAAAGCGGCCCAGGACGCAATCCCATCCGAAATGATCGAAGGAACGATCGAGGACAGGGATCTCGAGGGCTCATGAGCAAAAGTGGCTTCGATAAATATGCCGATCCCACAGAAGCACCACGATTATCAGAATACAACTTTTGCATCGACGCATCAGGTATTGTGTCATCCATTAGGAGAATCAAAGATACTAGATGGCCCAGACCCCTGCAAATCGATCCATCACAAAGAAACCCTAATCAAATATGCAAATACCATGGTACACATGGTCATAGAACTGAAGACTGCAGACAACTAAGGGAAGAGGTGGCCCGTCTATTCAACGAGGGTCACCTTCGAGAATTCTTGAGTGACCGAGCTAAGAACCATTTTAGAGACAAGGATGCAAACAGGAAAAACGAGCAGGAAGAACCACAGCACGTGATTCATATGATCGTTGGCGGGGTCGATATTCCACAAGGGCCCATGTTCAAACGTACTAAAGTATCAATCACCAAGGAAAAACGAACTCGAGACTATGTGCCAGAAGGCACTTTATCATTCAATGATGAGGAAGCAGAAGGGATCTCACAACCCCACAATGATGCTTTGGTAATCTCTATCCTTATGAATAAAATTAAGGTTAAATGTGTTTTAATTGATCCAGGAAGATCGACCAATATTATTCAATAGAGGGTCGTGGAGCAGCTCGGCCTACAAGATTAGATCGTACCCGCACCTCGGATTCTCAATGGCTTCAACATGGCGAGTGAAACAACTAAGGGTGAAATCACCCTACCAGTAAATGTAGCCGGAACTATTCAAGAAACAAAGTTCCATGTGATCGAGGGCGATATGAGATACAACGCACTACTCGGAACACCCTGGATTCATAACATGAGGGCGGTCCCCTCAACCCTTCACCAAATGATGAAGTTCCCAACACCGGATGGAGTAAAAACGATGTATGGGGAACAACATGCTTCAAAAGAGATGTTCCTGATCGATAAAGTAATACCGGTATCAGCGCCTTCGTCAATAAAGGGATTGGAGTCCAAAGGAAAATAGGAAGCTAAATAGCAACCACAACCACCAGCCTCGACTCAGTCGGAGAAGCAGGGAAAGGACGAGGACGAGGATTGCTGGATCCTTCGATCCTTCATAATCCCCGAGGATTCCGACGCCACCAAATTGACTGTCGAGGAATTGGAGCAAGTCATGCTAATCGAGCATCTACCCGATCGAAAGGTATACCTGGGTACGGGGTTAACCCCCAAGCTCAGGGAAAATTTCATTAGATTTCTTATCGATAATATGGATTGTTTTGCTTGGTCCCACCTAGATATGACAGGGATCCAGCCGGAGATCACTACACATCGACTGAGCTTGGACCCTAAGTTTAGCCCGGTAAAACAAAAGAGAAGGCCTCAGTCCGAGGTAAAACATGCATTCATCAAGGATGAGGTAACCAAACTTCTCAAAATAGGATCCATTTGGGAGGTAAAATATCCCAAATTGTTAGCAAACGTAGTCGTAGTCCCTCAAAAGAGAAATAAACTTAGAATGTGCGTAGACTATAAAGATTTAAACAAAGCATGCCCTACTAAAGACTCTTTTCCTCTGCCGAATATCGATCGCATGATCGATGCCATGATCGACCACGAGATCCTTAGTTTTCTCGATGCCTACTCCGGGTATAATCAAATACAAATGAACCCGAAGGATCAGGAAAAGACTTCGTTCATCACTAAGTACGATACCTATTGTTATAATGTAATGCCGTTTGGACTAAAAAATGCTGGTGCCATTTATCAATGCTTAGTAAATCGGATGTTCAAAGAACAAATAGGTAAATCAATGGAGGTTTATATAGATAATATGCTAGTTAAGTCCCTGCGAGCAGAGGACCATTTGACACATTTGCAGGAGACCTTCGATATACTAAGAAAATACAACATGAAGCTCAACCCGGAGAAATGTGCATTCGGGGTCGGCTCGGGCAAGTTTCTCGGCTTCATGGTATCAAATGGGGGAATCGAAATCAACCACGATAAGATCAAGGCAATCGAAGACATCACAGTCGTGGACAATGTTAAGTCCGTACAAGATTAACAGGGCGCATAGCCGGCCGATTCATCTCGAGGTCTTCATATAGAAGTCACAGGTTCTTCTCACTGCTCAAAAAGAAGAACAATTTTGCATGGACCCCGGAATGCCAACAAGCATTAGAAGAATTAAAGTGGGTACCACTCGAACCCGCCACTGCTTCATACCCTAAAAGCGGACGAGCGACTCTACTTGTACTTGACAGTCTCGGAAATCACGGTAAGTGGGGTCCTAGTTCGAGAAGGGCAAGGTATGCAATTCCCTGTTTACTATGTTAGTCGAACTTTAGGTGAGGCCGAGACTCGGTATCCACACTTAGAAAAATTAGCGCTTTCCCTAATAAGCGCCTCTAGAAAATTAAAACCATATTTTCAGTGTCACCCGATCTGCGTGGTGACTACTTATCCTCTTCGCAATATTTTGCATAAGCCCAAACTTTCAGGCCGATTGGCCAAATGGGCCGTCGAGATTAGTGGGTACGATATCGAATATCAACCCCGAACGACCATCAACTCTTAAATCTTAGAGAACTTCGTGGCCGACTTTATGCCAGCCCTCGTACTCGAGGTTGAAAAGGAACTATTAATAAAGTCGGGTACATCATCGGGGGTGTGGACCCTCTTCACAGACTGTGCTTCGAACGTGAATGGGTCTGGGTTAGGCATTATTTTGAAGTCACCCACGGGTAATACAATTAGACAAGCTATCAAAACTGCCAAGTGAACTAACAATGAGGCCGAGTATGAGGCCATGATTGCAGGTCTCGAGCTAGCTAAAGGTTTGGGAGCAGAAATCATCGAGGCCAAATGTGACTCCCTGCTTGTGGTAAACCAAGTCAACAGAACCTTTGAGATTCGAGAAGATCGAATGTAGAGATACTTGAACAAACTACATGTGACTCTACATCGGTTTAAAGAATGGACCCTACAGCATGTGCCTCGAGAACAAAACATCGAGGCCGATGCCCTCACAAATTTGGAATCATCAGTTGAAGATGACGAGATTAGCTCAGGGACTATCGTGCAACTTTCAAGGTCAGTAATCGAAGAAGGCCACGCCGTAATCAAGTCCACAAGTCTCACCTGGGATTGGAGGAACAAATATATCGAATACCTAAAGAACGGGAAGCTTCTATCAGATCCTAGGGAATCGAGGACTCTACATACGAAGACCGCATGATTCACATTGGACGAAGACGGAACACTGTATAGAAGGATATTCGATGACCCATTGGCAATATGTTTAGGACCAGGAGATACCGACTACGTCCTACGAGAAATCCACGAGGACACATGCGGAAATCATTCCGGTGCCGAATCATTGGTTCACAAAGCAGGACACTATTGGGCCGATATATAAAAGGATACAAAAGAGTTTGTTCGAAAGTGCGACAAATGTCAAAGATATGCGCCGATGATTCACCAACCCGGAGAGCAACTCCACTCAGTCTTATCCCCATGGCCATTCATGAAATGAGGAATGGATATCGTCGGCCCTCTACCATCGGCCCCAGGTAAAGCTAAATTTATTTTGTTTATGACTGACTATTTCTCTAAGTGGGTTGAAGCACATGCTTTCGAAAAATTAGAGAGAAAGAAGTCATAGATTTCATCTGGGACCACATTATATGTCGATTCGGGATACCTGTCGAGATCGTATGCGACAATGGAAAGTAATTCGCCGACAGCAAAGTGACAAAGTTTCTCGAAGATCACAAAATAAAGAGGATCCTATCAACGCCATATCATCATAGTGGGAACGGACAGGCTGAATCGACAAACAAGACCAACATTCAAAATCTAAAGAAAATATTGAACGACGGTGAAGGAAAATGGAGAGAAATATTGCCCGAAGTCTTTTAGACGTATCGAACAACGTCAAAATCCAGTACAGGGGCAACATCATTCTCTTTAGTATATGGTGCCGAAGCTCTGATCCCGGTTAAAGTCGAACAAACCTAGCATCAAGTTTTGATATGCAACAGAAGAGTCAAATCACGAGGCTATGAATACAAGCATCGAATTGCTAGATGAGAAACAGGAAGCCGCCTTCCTTCGGATGGCACAGAAACAATGGATCGAAAGGTACTACAATCGAAGAGCCAATCTTCGACACTTTAAAATCAGGGACTTGGTTCTGAGGAAGGTCACTGATCACTCCCAACTATGCCTTGTAAAAAGGACTAAGCGGTCGCTGCAAATATAACCTAGTTCAAGTCCGGAGTTGAATCCCACAGGGAATTAACGTATTTACTATAACTTTAAATAATGCTAATGATAAGCTCAGACAACTTCAGGATGCAAGAGTTTTATGAATAATCAGTGGAATTTTTTTAGCTAAGGAAAAATGATAATAAAATTAGCAATAATCAAGACTAAAATTGAATTCAAGGGTAAAAGGATCTAGGGCTATTGATTTACCCAATTGCCGGATTAATTCTCAACTCTTTAGCTATAATCTCGCTGTAATACTCTATGAGGATTATGAGTTCCGGGCTACCGTAATTACCTTTCGATCAATTACGATAATTTACTAGAAGCATTCTCTCGAACTACTCTAGTTAACAATTTATGCAACTCAGAATTATCCCACCAAAGCTTCGTTATTTCTAACCCCACTTTTAAATTCAAGTAATTAATCTCTTAACTTACCCAAAAGTGGTGTTGTTCAACAACAATCTAACCAAGTGTTCTTTCTCAAGCAACACAAGGTAACTAAACATGATTAATTGAAGGCCCTTCCAATTAACCACAATACAATACGTAGTTGAACAATCATAGAACAAACATGGCTCAATTATAACAAAATAGAGTCAAGACTTCATCCAACAATTGGTTCCATCAACCCTAGATAATAGATTTAGCTACTCATACTAATGGGAAACAAATCACTAAAATAATTCATAATCAACAAATAGAAGTATGAAGAAGAAGATGAAAACTCTTAGGAAATTATCCATCTTCTCTCCCTCGTTCTTGCCTCTAAAATCTTCTAAAAATAGCTATCTCCCATTTCTGGGCGAGTTTAGGTTTCATATAGGTTTAGGTTAGTCGCCTGGGAAATTACATAATTAAACCTGCGTGTTTGGCTTTCGTCCGCCCGTCCGCGGCCGCAGATTCGACTGTGGATCTGGCCGCGGATTTCCACTGCCTCACTGCCTTGAGTTCGAGGACCAATTCGCGGCCCACTTCGCGGCCGCGCACCTGGAGGGGTCATCTCGCTTGCTTTTCTCGCTCCTTTTCGACCGGGCTAACCTTCGATTGGCCTTTCACACTCCATGTTGACTCCTAAACACCTGTTAGCTCCCTCCTAGCTCGGAGTAGCTCCTGCAAAGCATCAAATTCTTAATTAGAGTATTTTGTTATCGTTTAGCATTCAAATATCAATAAAGTGCGGCTAAATTAGAGTGTAAGTAGTGTCTAAATTGCATAAATATAGCCTACTATCAACACCCCACACTTAACCCATTGCTCGTCCCTGAGCAATCAAACCACACTCTAAGAGGCCTAACTTCACTGAGCGACTTCCCTACTCGTCACACCAAGAATATTTCACATAAATTGAGGACATTAGTGCAACATCTACACCTCAAGAGTTGATTCCCTCTAGCCACGCAATGTTCCTAACCGACTTACTTACTCTAATTCATAGGTCCAGACTTACCTTTTCTTCATGAATCAAGTGCCTGCTCACAATAAAAGAGACTCATTTCACAATCAGTAAAATTCACACACACTAAGGAACTTTAAAAGGAACAGAATTCACTCACCCTCAGAAATGACATTCTTGTGCCACAGAAAACGCACCATAGGCTTGCCCGTAGTGTATGACTCTACTAATTGAGCTCACTCAGTCTAGGATCAAGTAGGACTTTATTTGGATGTAATGTAGGCTACGGGTTGAGTAGGATATATTTAGTAACTACACCTCCCTAAGCACTTTAATATATTTATTTTACAATCAAGTCTACACCTAAGTTAAACCAATATTTTCATATTTAACACCACATATACCACCCCACACTTCTTCTTTGAGCACAATCACCTTGAAACCCACCAAAGAATTATTACTAATCAACATGATACACTATTAACAATATTTTTTTTTTCATAAGTGGCTTTTCCAACAAGATATACCTTTCTTCTCATTTCCCTAGTTCCACTCAAAAGCTCCACCAACTACCCCACACTTTATCATTTGTAAATTCATAGTATTTCAAGTACTTACGAGAGGTAAAGGGTTCAAAAAGATGGTCAATTCAAACAAGGGATAGGGCTTGTAATGTGGTTGCCAAGGAAACAGGATTACAGGCCCAATGGGGTTAACTATGGTACATAGAAAATAGGTGGGTGGAGTATGTATATATATGGTTTAACAAAGAAATGCCTATATCACTTTCCAGACTAAACAAGACTACCATTTCGCTTTGCAGACACACGGGGTAAGTTCTAGGCGTTAAATGTCGTGCACAGAATATAACAAGCCTCAAACACACATGGCACATGACTCATTCCAGATTAGATCATCAAACACTCAGATCATGGTACTTAAGCCAAATTAAGAACATACATTTTAAGGCCTTTTTACAAGAGTCAACAAATGATCCTAAGTGTCACACTAAAGCAGCCGCTATATTCAAGGCATTACGAAATTACGGGATCCTATTCTAATTCTACCAATAGCCCATAAGTTCCTAACTAAAAATAAAAAGTTAACTACACCCGGTTCAAACATAACCTTTGGAAAAGAACCGTGGTTTGAAGAAAAACCAAGGGGAAATTGATACACTACTACAAAAGAAAAGTTTTTTTTCCCCGACTTTAGTCCCTCAAGAAACCCACCGAATGATATCCATCGTCGGGCCAAGTCGAAATTGATTTTTGGCGAAATATATGCTTGCTTCGATCATGATACACCGGATTTTTGGCGAGTGCCTGTGCAGATTTGTTATCAATACAAATCTTTGTAGCTTCAATTTGTGACAAATTGAGCTCCTTCAATAATTTTTTTAGCCAAATAGCATGACAGGTACATGATGTTACTGATACATATTCGGCTTCACAAGTCGAGAGAGTAACAATTGATTGTTTCTTTGAACTCCAAGAAATAACATAATCACCCAAGAAAAACACAAAATCAGTTGTGCTTTTTCTATCATCAATAACTCCCGTATAATCACCATCACAAAATCCCATAAGTTTGAAATCACTAGAAGAAGAATAAAATAGCCCAAAATCAATCGTACCTTTTAGGTAACGAAAAATTCTTCTAGTGACTTTCAAATGGGTGGAGGTAGGAGCTTCCATGAACCGACTTACTACTCCAACTGCAAAGAGTATATCTGGCCTGGTACAAGTCAAGTACCTCAAACATCCCACAAGACTTTTAAAAAATGTGGGATCCACATTTTCTCCTTCATCAAACTTGGATAATTTTGTCCCACTCTCCATCGGTGTGTTCACGGGGTTGCAATCGAGCATGTTGAACTTCTTCAAGATCTCCTTCGTATAGCTTTCTTGAGAGATAAAAATTCCATCCTCTATCTGCTTCACTTCTAGGCCCAGATAGTATGACATGAGCCCTATGTCTGTCATCTCGAACTCTCGGGACATATCTTTCTTAAAAACTTCAAACAAACTTGGGTTATTACCCGTGAAAATAAGATCATCAACAAAAAGACAAACAAGTAAGATATCTCCATTAGTATGAATTTTAAGGTAAAGAGCATATTCATGGAGACAACGAGTAAACCCATTGCCTTGAGAATACTTGTCGATACAACTATTCCATGCTCGTGGGGCTTGCTTTAATCCATATAAAGCTTTCTTCAACTGCAATACTTTATCTTCATGGATTTTTACCACGAAGCCCAATGATTGTTCAACATAGACTTCTTCTTCAAGATAGCCATTCAAAAAGGCTGACTTGACGTCTACTTGATGGATCATCCACTTTATTCGTGCTGCCAAAGAGATCAGCAAATAAATCGTCTCCATGCGGGCAACAAGTGCATAAAATTCTTTATAGTCAATGCCTTGCCTTTGCTTGTAGCCTTTATCCATTAGTCGTGCCTTGTATCTCTCCACATCTCCATCAACATTCATCTTTGTCTTGTATACCCATTTTACTCCAATTGCACGATGACCCTTGGGAAGAGTTGTTAACTCCCAAGTGTTGTTCTTCTCTATTGTCTCGATCTCCTCATACATGGCTTGTCTCCACGTTTTGTCTGTAATAGCTTCATCAAAGTTCATTGGTTCACTATCAGCAAAGAGACAATATAAAGAATCAAAATTAGTAACTTCTTCTGTGTCATCATAGAGCTCTTGAATACTCCTTGTCCTTTGCGGTTGCTCATTTGAACTTTGTTGAGAAGAAGGAGATACAACATTGGTTGGAGAAGGAGGTGAAGTTGTATCCTGCACAAGTTCCACGGTTTCTGGTTCTTCTTCATCGCCAAAGTATGGAAGAAAATCATATGAAGTTTCTTCTTGAGCTTCCCAATTCTATGCTAATTCTTCATCAAATTCAATATCACGACTCACCACCATTTTGTCGCTACTTGGGTTGTATAGATTGTAGCCTTTTGAACTCGTATCATAGACAACAAACACATGCTTGACACTTCGATCGTCAAACTTCGCTCTCCCTTGATGTGGCACATGAGCATAGGCTATGCTCCCAAAGATTTTCAAGTGCTTGACACTTGGCTTTATTCTACTCCATACTTCTTGAGGGGTTTGATCTCTAACATTCTTTGTTGGAGACCTGTTGTTCAAATAAACTGCACAAGATACAGCTTCTGCCCAAAATTTCTTGGGCATATTTTTAGCTTTTAACATACTTCTAGACATATTAAGAATCATTCGATTCTTTCTCTCTGTAACTCTATTTTGTTGGGGTGAATAAGGTACCGTTAGAGGGCGACGAATTCCATGAGATTGAAAAAAATTATTAAATTCTTTTGAAGTGAATGACAAAAATTATTAAATTCTTTTGAAGTGAATTCGCCTCCTCTATCGGACTTTAAAGCTTTTATTTCATAGCCACTTTCTTTTTCTACAAGTACTTTTGAAAATTTTAAAAGCAACAAAAGCTTCAGATTTTTGGTTCAAGAAATAAACCCAAGTCTTTCTACTAAAGTCATCAATGAAGAGTAGAAAGTATTTACTTTTACCAAAGAAAGGTGGATTGATTGGCCCACACACATCAGTGTGAACAAGCTGGAGCAGTTTGGTTGATCTTGACATGGACTCCTTTGGAAAACTCCTCCTTGCATGTTTTCCAAGAAGACAAGCTTCACACAATTGATTGGGATGGTTGATTGATGGTATCCCATTCACCATGTTCTTTTCTCCCATTGATTTGAGCGCTTCAAAATTCAAGTAGCCAACACCATGATTCATCTTGTACATATTGGTTTTCAAACACTTTGCATCAATTATTTTAAGATTCAAAGAAAATAATCTATTATTTGCCATATGCACTTTAGCAATTAGAATTCCACCTGAATCTCTAAGCCAAAGATGCATATTTTTCATGTGGATGTCATATTCCTTTTCAAGAAGTTGGCCCAAACTCAAAATAATACTTTTTAATTTTGGCACATAATAAACATCTTGAATTAGCTTGTGACTACCATCTTTACAGGAGATCAGAATCATACATATCCCTTCGATTTGAATCTTTGAGGCATCTCCAAAGGACACATTACCTCTCACCATGTTATTGATCTCCACAAATTTCTCTTTGCATCCACACATATGATTGCTTGCTCCATTGTCCAAATACTACGAGCTGCAATCATCCTTGTCTTCTTCCTTGAGTGCCATCAACAACGTTGACTCATATTATTCTTTCTTGTCGTCAACAAGGTTAGCTTTTTCTTCAGCATTGCTACGACATTCCCAAGAATAATGGCCAAATTTATGACAATTATAACACTCAATTTTTGATTTGTCATACCTTTGTCCATTATTTTCTTAGTAGTAGCCACGTCCTCTTCCTCCTCTATGTCCACGACCACGACATCTGAATGTCTGATGGATTTTAACTTCATTGTTGAAGTTGTTACCGTTACTTCTTCCTCTTTCATGACTGCCACTGTCTCGTCCCCGTCCATTACCTCGATAGCTATTTTCACCTTTATAATTCTTGAAGGATGCCTGAGTTTTAAGAAGTTGCTCCAATGACACTTCTTGTCTCCTTTTGATCTTTTCTTCGTGGGCATGTAAAGAACCCTCCAATTGCTCTACTATCATAGAGTCTAAATCTTTAGACTCCTCAATAGCACACACCACAAAATCAAATTTAGGTGTTAAAGTGCGAAGGATCTTTTATAGCACACGGACATCTTCTATGTCCTTCCCGTATTTTTTTAGTTGATTTACAACATCCTTCACTTTTGAACAATAATCCGAAATGCATTCAAATTCTTTCATTTTTAAAACTTCAAAATCAGCCCTTAGAGTTTGAAGTTTTACCTTTCTCACCTTGTCAACTGCTTGAAGAGAATTTTGTAAAATCCCCCAAGCTTCCTTTGAGGTGGTAGCATCTGCCACCTTCTCAAACATGGCATCATCCAAACATTGGTGGATGAGCGTGAGGACTTGTTGATCCTTCTTCCGCGTCTTTGCCAAGACCTCTTTTTCATTTTGAGGCAGAGTTTCCTCATTATCGGGTTTTGCATACCCTCTGTCTACAATTTCCCATACATCTTGAGAGCCGAGAATGGCTTTCATACGTAGACACTATTTCTCATAATTATCTTTTGTGAGACGGGGGTACTGAAAAGATAGCGTACCATTATTTGCCATGGCTCTGATACCACGTTGTTGGGAAAATAAATATATCCCGTTCAGGAATAATATCCACGGCAAATAATAATAACACAAGAGAATAACGATAACACCAAATCTTTTAGCGGGATAAAATACAATACCCGAGCGGAGTAATATTACCACTATAATATTACAACTTAGTAGTGTCAAGAGACTACTACAACTTCGAAAGAAATAACACTCTTTATTTTAAAAAATCTTATTACAATAATATTGTCACTCACTATTTATCTCACAGATAACAATCTGTGGTTTACTCTCACTGCTTTGCTTTCTACTTAGCTTCTCTTTGTTTTTGGTGTGTTTTAAATGAGGCAACATCTTCCCCTATTTATAGTTGGACGAATGCTCACCAAAAATCTATTATGTTGCCTACTTGTCAATTTGCAAGATTGCAAATTGGTTACAACCGTCCAAGTTTACACCAACCCACTCTTTTTTATTTCAACCAATCAAATCTCTTTCTTTTCTAGCAACCCATTCTTCTTTATTTTAACCAATCACATCTCTTTCTTTTTTTTAATTGTTTATTTTATTTAGGGAATGGTCTCACAAATGCTCACCCGCATCATTCTTTTCCACAACTATTTGCAATGTCAAGAAAAAACTTATACAATTCACTGTACAATAATGTTGACAACAAACACCTTTGGGCATTCATAACAACCCTTCAGACGATGATAATTAGCAAAAATGGATGCGAAATTAAATATTCCTCCCTTCCATTTTATTATGTATATATATGTACTTTGACCTGGCATTAAATTTAATAAAAAAAATACTTTTTAAGTTTGTAATCTAAAATAAACCATAGTAATATCATATATCATGCAGGTCCACACATACACGAGATTTTTATAATTAGAGGTAAGTGTATGAGCAGGAGAAAGTTACCTTGAATATATATTTAACAACTTCAAAGTAGAGACCCTTATTGGCATCCCCTCCAGTGAAGATAACGCCTTGAATATGATTAGATTAAGTTTCTGCACAGAGACATTGAATTAACATTTGCCACACTGCAAATGCAAAGATGACATATAATAGCCAAAGGCGAATGTAGCCTATCCGCTACGAGTTTATCTGAACTCATAACTTTCGATACATAGTGTACTAGATATATTATATATATGTAAAAACCTATTAAAATCTCAACAAGTATTAGATTTGAACGCATAATTTTAATAGTACAATGAGTTCAATATACTGAGAATCTCATAATTTTAACCCATTAAATTCTGAATCCGCCTCTAATAATAGCAAACTTTGTCAAGACGTTCTGATAACATCTAAATTTAGTACTACTAAATTCTGAATCCGTCTCTATATTTAGTACTACTAAATATAGAAAGATGTCATTATTCTTGAGACTGACTAAAAAGAAAAGTGTACTGTTACAAATTAGGACGGAAGGAGTACTTGATTGAGAATTTCAGGAGGCTCAGTATAGGTAAGCGGAATAACTCTAGCACCAGCCATTTCAGCAAACTTGACGTATGAAGCGGCGATGTAAGAGAAGTCGGTAGCGTTGCTGAGGCGGCCCCACGCGCCGTCGCCGGGAAGTCTAACAATTCCGATGACCGGCCGGTAATTTAGTGTAGGATTAGATGCAAGATAGCTAAGACAAGTCAATTGAGATTTTGCAGTTTGAATGATAATTGTAAATAGGGAAATTCAAAAGTAGGTTCCCATTTGGATTGAGAAGATAGTGAATGATGTTATTAGGAGGAAGAATTGGTTTTCTCCTTCCCTCAGCCTCTAAATAGGAAAAATATAGGATATATATATATAAAAGAGGGACAAAGAGTGCTGACATGACTTCTCTCATAGACACGGAAATGTATTTATCTATTTTGTTAATTTTTTGGGTTTTTCCTCTCTCAACTCACAACAATATCCATTTTTAAATTCAAAAAATTAAGACCGGAAAGGAAAATCATTACTTTCAACCGTTACCACATTTCTTTACACCAACAGTTACAAACCTATGCCTCTTCTCAATGAGATGTGCAGAAGTTGAAGAGTCACCTACCTAGGTAACGACAGAATTCTTCACATTATTTCATTACTATTATACATTACTGCAAGATTTCGTTAAGGTTATATTGGGTTGTTATAATGGATCGGAGGACAATAATTATGTAATTTTCATGTTTCAGGCTCCTAAAATTTCCTTTGCAGATCGTTACTTGCATATCCAGTTCTACCTAATACAAATACTATATCTCTAAAAGATTCCAAATATTCCATTCATCCAAGGATATTATCCTTGCCACAAATCTATCTCTTGGTGACTTTATTGGAGGATATTATCATTGCCACAAATAGCCCAATAATGGTTGAGGCACTCTATATGGGGTGTGTTCCAGTACTCCAAGAGGATCATTATGTGGTTTTATTTATTGATTTTTTGAAAACGTTTTTCTCTTGATATCCCCATGTAAGTTTTTCTTAATCTCAACAAAATCTTGAGTGCAATACCTCAAAAATGGTATGTGCACTAGGAGGCAAAAATTAGGTTCTTGAAAATAATAAAAAGGAGGCACTTTAAGGTAAACTTTCCTCCTACGAGATATATTGTTTTTCTTATTCATAATTTAATCATATTCCTCAAATTATCCGTAACAAAAAAAAGTTGTTTATTATTGATTCCACTCTTCTCATCTCATTTCCTTATACGTTGAAAAAGAAACATGTTTTATACATATATATAATGGCACAAAAACGATTAACTTCATCTATTGACAGATGCTTTTCAGCGGCGTATGAAATGCGTAGTTAATTTGTCATTTTAGATGAAGAGATATAATAGTAGAATATGAAGGAAAGAAGAATATGGCTAGTTGATTTGTGATTTTAGAGCTAAAATTATGGGTTTTGAGTTGCTGGGACTGAAATTGGAGGAAAAAACAACGTGTAAAGATATACAAAAGAAATTAGTTGAAACTAAGAAATTCAATACCATCAATGACATGATACATTTTAATTGATTTTTTGTTTTGTTTCCTTTCCTTTTTAGTTTTTCTTTTTAATAATTTGACAGAAAACAAAGACTGTCAGCCTTGCTTTAAAACAAAATTCTGAAATAGAGGACCTTAGAATAAGAAGAAGAAAAGCTGGAGGCATCTCATGTTTATCTCGGGGATTAGAGTTGTATTTACTCTTAAGCCACTGTTTAAAATATATTTACTTTTTAGTCAGTGCTTTACTAAAATTTTACCCGCCCTGATAAAAATACCCAAGTGCTAGACATGGTGTCCTTAACTTCACAAGTGTTGTGTAAATATTAAGGACAAAATTTCCTGAATTAAGTAGCACCTTCTGTTTTACACTTTAGGACATCTTGTCCTTAACTTCATATGTGCAGTGTAAATGTTAAGGACATGGGTTCCTTAACGTTATGTGTGTTGTGTAAATATTAAGGACATGGTGTCCTTAACTTCATGAGTGTTGTGTAAATATTAAGGACAAAGTGTCTTGTATGTGCACCTTCTGTTGTTAAACTTTAGGACATCATGTCCTTAACTTCATATGTATAGTGTAAATGTCAAGGACATGTTGTCGTTAACTTCATGTGTGTAGTGTAAATGTTAAGGGCATAATGTTCTTAACTTCATGAGTGTTGTGTAAATATTAAAGACATGGTTTCCTTAACTTCATGAGTGCTGTATAAATTTTAAGGACAAAGTGTCATGTATTTGCACCTTCTGTTGTTAAACTTTAGGACATCATGTCCTTAACTTCATGACTGTTGTGCAAAAATTAAGGAAAAAATGTCCTTAATATTTACACATCACTCATAAAATTAAGAATACCGTATCCTTAATATTTACATAGCACTCATGAACAAAGGGTAAAATTATCTTTTCATATTAATTTAATAGAGTTGTGGCTATTTTTGTCATTTCTACGTTTATCTCCCCAATATTTTGCAGTACTACTATCATTTCTCTTTTTCATAATTTTTATTTTTTGTTTTTATTCTCAAGGAGTACCGAGTTGGATGGGGATTTAATGTATTTGGTTCTTCGGCCAAGAATATTTACAGATCTTTGCCAATATGTATATAACAGGTTAATTATATTTACATATATACCTTTGTCGGATTTATTTTGGGCATATGGCTATTTAAGTTACTTTCTTGATTTATAAATGGGTTGTTTCAACTTTTATATATAACCTGGATTATAATTTCATATATTATCTCCGGCAAAATAAAAAATTTAATGAGAATTTAAAAGAATCCAAAAAGATGGTAGTCCCTTCAAAAGTTTTCGGGTGAGTAAAAATTGATCTTTCTACTAAAAAGTATGAGATTAGTCTTCGGTCATATTTTGATATTTTAGATGAACGCGTGAAGCGCGGACAATTACACTAATAATAAAATATATAGGGTCAACGGGAAGATTATGCATGTGAAATTAGCTTCTTTACATGCAGTAACAATGCGTAACAAATACGAATTGATAATTGAGAAAAATAATACATAAATATACTGTAACGTAACTAAGATGGATATTACTTAAATATACCCACGTTGAATTGTGATCCATACTTAAGGATACAATTTCATGAAAATATACATCATTTTGTCCCCAAATCGTAAGAGAACTATATCAAATTGGTCACCATTATTGCTGTTTCTTTCTTATTCTCCTTATTCTTTCTTTTTCTCTAGTGGCCAGATGTTGGAACCTCAGCAATTAAAATCCAGGACACAAGCCTGAAGTTTGAATTGTACAGTTTGGACTTCATTACTGTGTCCCTGTAAGTTTGAATTGGAAAACTGAGCTTAAGAATACAACATCCTGAAGTTTTGAACCAAAAAATTAAACTTAAGGATACAATATCGATTTTTTGAACTAAAGAACCTGAAATTAAGGACATAATTTCCTGAAGTTTTGAAATAAAATTGAACACAAGGACACAATATCTTGAAGTTTTGAAATGAAAAACTAAAGTGTCCTAAATTTCGAGCAAGCGGAGAAGAAGAAGAAAAAATATTTGCCCATTAAATAATTTGTAATAGCTGGCTAAGACGTAAACACATGACCCTCGTTAAGAAAGTGTGAATGTCGAGTAGTAGGGTTGAAGGCTGACAAGTAGTCGAGAGTTACTCCTAGTCTTTTTAGTAGTACTCGTACTATTCTTGTATTTTATTTATTGAATCTTTATTATTAAATGTTGTGTTGTTTGCTTTCGTTTTCCTATTACCGTGTTGTTGCTATTGATTATTGCTTTCTTTTAATTATTTTTTGAGTCGAGAATCTATCGAAAATAACCTCTCTATCTTCACAAGGTAGGTATAATGTTTGCGTATATATCACTCTCCCCAGACCCCCACTTGTGGGATTACACTGGGTTTGTTTGTTATTGTTGGCTAAAACGTAAACAACTATCCTAAAAGTGGCTATCTAGTGCCATTTCCATTGCCACCCCAAAAAGGCCATGTGTGCAGATGACCCGAAGATTAGTTAAAAGTTGGGTGAAATTAAAAAATAGCCAGTGGTAATTGAAAAATAGCCACAATTTCAAAAGTAATCGAAATTTAGCCACTTTTCATGTAAAGATAAATTTGAACGAAAACACTATTTAAAATCCGGAAAATATTCCAGCATAATATACTGGAGTTCGAATTTTTTACATGTGAACTTCTAACATAATATACTGATACTGGAACTCCATCATAATATACTGGAATTCCAGCATAATATATTGGTTCAGCATAATATACTGGAAGTTTATACACAGGTGCTTTAATCTCCAGTATATTATGTTGGAACTTTTTATGTGCTAGAGTTCCAGCATGAAGTTCATAAAATCTCCAGTATATTATGCTGAAAATTTTTGTGTTGCAGCAAAATAGTAGCTATTTTTTAATAACTTTAAAAATACTGGTTATTTTTTAATTATCAGTCCGAAAACTGACTAGTCCGTTCTATTTTTACGTTAAAGAAACCAAAGCCCAACTAAGACGCAAACGAGAGTCGGCATTTGCTAGCCATAGTCGTTTTACTGCTAAAACCCTCTAATGGTAGAAACCCCTCTTCCCTCACTGCCCATCCATAGTTCACTGACACTGACCAAATAACCAGAACCCACAAATGATATTCGTCAGAAAATTCAATTCTTGGTACTTCTTACAAATTCTTCAACTCCATAAACCTCCCTTAAACCCTATAGCCTCAACAATATTGAACTCTTCAACCCCATATCAATCTGCACAATTTTCATCATCTCTTTTGAGACCCTTTTCCGTTTCAGCTCAGTCTCAACAGAAAGAATCAACCAATTCAGAAATTGTATCCAAAAAGAAACACAAAAAACCATTGGGTGTTTTCTTTCAAGAAGCTGTTGGACTCTTAGAAAAGTCTGAACAATCAGAAAAAAGTGAGGATGAAACTGAAACCGAAAGCGAAATCAAGGTGCTGAAGTGTAAATTAAGAAACTTGGAGGAAGAAGTGAGGATTTTGCTTGAGAAGAAGAAAAATGAAAAAGCTAATAGGAAGGAGGAGGATGATAAAATTGGTAATGGGGTGTGTGAAAATGAGGGAAAGAGGACAAATTTGCATGAATTATTTGTGAATGAGGAGGGTAAGAATGTAAAATCAAGTAAGTCAACGCCGTTGACTGTGGAGGCTAGAAGTGGTAATTGGGTGTGTGAAAATGAGGGAAAGAGCAAAACTTTACATGAATTATTTGTGAATGAGAAGGAGAATAAGAGTGTAAAATCAAGAAAGTCAACGCCGTTGACTATGGAGGATCATAATGTGTACAAAGAACTTTCACCTGATATGGTGATGTTTGTGACACATTTATACAATGAAGGGTACTTTAAAGATTCAAACTTTTTGCCTAGGAAGAGGTTTGACATTACTTGTTTTGAGAATAGCTATGCCCGCGATTTTGTAAAGTACGCAGCTGAGCAGTTTGGTAGAGATCACCAAGAGATTGCTAAGTAAGAATCAAACTTTAGTTACATTTACCCGTTTTTCCATATTGATTGCGATTAGTTTTCTGCCAGTTATGTTTGTTTATTGAAGTTTATCATTTTCTAATTTGTGTTTTTTTGATCAACCAAAATATTTCAAGAATAACATCTTTGACAGAATTCAGTTTGCTAATTAGTGGGGAGAACAATAGTTTTTGTAAACTGAAACATTGCTTATGTTGCAGTGTTTAGAAATATGTCATTCTTTCGGATATCTCAAGTATAGGAAAATGTCGGCAGACTTCAGCACTTCTCATCATAAAATGCAAAGAGTCATAGATGTTTGCCGACTTAAGCGATACGATTAGTAGAACGTTTTATCCCTGCCCCAGCTTCTTCTACATGTGCGGAAAAGGAAAAGGAGAGAAAATGCTCTAAGAAATCATCACATTGTCCAACATATAAGAATTCATCTTACGCAGCTGTCCTATATTGAACAGCTAAGAATGCCTCCCTTTATAGAGAAAATTGTCTAGCATAAATCTTTAGCAGATATAATAGCCTTAAGAATACAGAAGGCTTTAGGGGACAGTGTCTAGTGGAAGAATCATCTCTTCTCTCTGCTCAATTTACTTCACTGCTCTAATAATGCTAATTGCGTATGTTAGAATTCCTTACTCTGTATTATCCCCTACAAAATGCTGTTTTACAATGTACCGGAGGTCTCTTCAGTTATAAATGCTGACTCCTCCACCTTCCAAATCTTGCACTCATATTTTGATTCTTGTGTTTCTCACATGCTCTCTACGACAAATTGTATACACCTAATTCTCTGCCAATTGTTGAGAATAAACACAGTGGTTCAACATAGACCAATCCGTATTGCACTATGCTTTCCGTTGTAGGATTTCCAACTAGGACTACTTTCAAGGTAACCTTTTTAAAGCAAGCTATCAACATATGGAATTTGTGTTTCCAGTAAAATTCAAGGTGAAAAATCTTTTTAAGCTTTCTTCATGCTGAACTTTTCAATAAATGATCTGTTTACTATTAATTAAAAGTGAAAATTCCATTTCTGTACAATTACAAACTAAGCCGGTAAGCTCAGTGTTAGCCAGTTTAGACTAAGGATATCTAGGTGGGATTGAAGAGATCAGATTCTGATTACCTTATAGAACATGACAATGAGCAATTTCAAAGACAAATCTATCAATTCCAGGAGTGTAGGACTTATAAATTTTTTATTGTCTTGGGATCTGGACTGGTTTCACTGAATTTTAATTTCAGATGTGCACATGTTTCCTTTTTAGTCCTTTTGTTTTTCTTTCCTTTTCTTGTCTAGTGGTTATTACTTAGTAGATAGTGACAAAAAGCTTGTTATCATAGTAATAGGGAGAAAGGTAAGGAGGAGATTAATACATAAAGAAGAGTTATCAAAGGAAAAGTAATAATGAGACGATATCAAAATATAGATGTACAAGAATCAAATGAGACTTTAATTTGACAATTTGGTCTTAGGGCCTTGACCTTAACCTAGGCGAAGTGCTCGTTGGCCCCCACCAGTTTCATGTTCTTATTTCGTTTTTTATTTATTACCATCGCACTAACTATCCAGAAACAAAATATCAGGGGAAATACTTGATGCAAGTGAATATAAACGGGGAAAGTTAGTGTACTATTGGGGTGTTTTTTCTCTCACTTAACATGTGTGAGTGTTTTTCTTGTTTGATAAGTAACGTGTGTGAGAGTATGTTACACACATTATGGTCATTTTTCTTTTTGGTTCAAACTTCAAGAGGTATTGAGTTATGATGTTTGTTCAGACATTTTTCTTCTTTTGGTTTAAATACTACTTTATATCCCCTAGCTTTCTTCATTCAGATCCTTAATCTATTGATTTGGTTGTTCAGATGGTTGTCTGGCAGTGACTTGAAAAAGGTGGCCCTTTTTGGTTGCCCTTCCATTGCAAAGAAGACTGTTTTTTCTGCTAAGAGGTTGCGTACATATTTCAGAATTCAAGAAGACAATGTAACTCTCTTTTTCCTTGGATATTCTCAAAATTCTTCCCGTCTTCTTCCCTATTCCCCGTATGTGCTGAAATGTTACGTGCTTATTTCAGGTATGCAGCAAATGTGCCTTAAAAGCGTCATGCAAGTTTGTGAATCAGAGTGTGTGGAAAGGCGATATGACTAATTTACACTTGGCTGTTGTAATGAGGGTTATTACTTTGTATGCGTTGGAGTCAGTCCCACCGCAGTTAGTAATACCAGATGAAATAAAGGCTTCTGTCAGTCGATTGCTGAAGGACATTGTGAGACTTAGTCAAACTGTGTCTTAGCACTTCTTCAGAATCAGACGAGTTGATCAGCGTACAGGTAGTCTAATTGTTGATGATGTGCTATATCCTGGTCTTGCTAGTTCTATGCCTGGTCGCACTATATTATGTCGTGCTTATTTTACGAAGTGTAACAAAGTCAAATATTCTTGAAAAGCATGAATTTTCCTTGATCTAAGGCCCAACATTTTTAACAAGACTGCATTCAGCCTTACAGAAAATGTATTATGACGGTCAACTGAAAACCGAAGTGTAACGAAGTCAAATATTTGCGTTTGCAGGAAGTATATCAAAAGGTCTCTCATTGAATATACAATAGTAACAATTTTTCTTTTCAGGTCCCTTCTTGTTTTTTTTTTCATTAATGTGGTGCTTATGCTTTCCTCATTCGAGGGTCTATTAGAAACAACCTCTCTATCTCCACAAGGTAGGGGTAAGGTATGCGTACACACTACCCTCCCCAGACCCCACTATGTGGGATTATATGTTGTTGTAACAATTACTTATCTATTTTGAACCTGGAATAATTGCTTGAACGTTTGTAGATGCTTCACCATTGTGTTAATTTCTATTATAAGTAGTAGATGACAATTTGGCCTCTTTTTGCGTGATCAGCAATAGGAATAAACTGATGGAGAAAGCATGTCAATATTCCATGCCAAAACTAAGTGGCAGTTCCCTAATATATGAACGATTTATAAATACATTGCAAGTAAATAGAGTCCATCTCGAGGTTTTTGAGACAGAATAAACGGAGTGATTAGCATTAAACCTTCCTTTGTTAGAAATTTGTTTTACTTTTACAGGCTTACAATGGATCATTTTGATGAAAACATATACTGAGAAAACTGTCATGACTTTTTTTTATGTCCTTTTGTTTTGTTTTGACGGTGTTATCCGGGCTATTTTGTACCCACCTCGACCATTCACCGCGTACCTGTTCTCTCCTGTCAATATAGGTACCTGGTAACTCTGTTTTTTCTCTATAAATGCTTAAAAGCTATACCTTCTGGGGAAACACTGAAAAAAACTTAGATTCTGCACTTTTGGTTGAAATCCAGTGACAAGAGGGATGCTTTTGGCTGCTGTCTGAACAAAGCGTAGCGGCTGGCATTTGAATATCAGCATGTTTGGATAGCTTGAATTGGCTGTCACTTTGCCATCTGCAGACAAGCATTCCACTCATTTGTTAGAGACGCGAAGGTAGTAATCGGGGAAGGAGAGACCCCCAATTACAGTAGAAGATATGCATCAACTGGCGTGGTTTAACGGTCAACGAAATGAGTGGAAATTATTGGTAATTTCTTCACATTTGTCTAAGCGTTGGTGAATAAAGTTAGCTAGTACTTATGCTATACTAGATAACAAGTACCTAGTGGAACACGACTGTCCAAGCTGGCAGAACACCACTATTATGTATATTTTGAAAAGAAAAAAAACTCGGGAGAAGATGTAATGGGGACAGAGAAATAGGACTATTTTGGCACAATTGAAAACTTAGTGAACTCAAAGGACATCAAACCTAATCAAGATTGTGTGCAGAGTCTTGCAAGCCTTTTCTTTAAATTGTCTTAAAGTAAAGCTAGTTTGTGAATTTGGTAATATATGAAAATTCCTACCACTAGACTCATTTGAAATCCAACTAATTTAAGCATCATTACTGCAACAAAAAAAAATGCAGTGATATGGATATGACACCTTTATGATATAGAAAAAAGGGTAGTCCGGTGCACTAAGCTCCCGCTATGCGCGGGATCCCGGGAAGGGCCGGATCACAAGGGTCTATAGTACGCATAGATTGTTTACACGGCTTAAACCCATGACCTCCTGGTCACATGGCAACAACTTTACCAGTTACGCCAACAATTTTTCTTTTAACTATAATTTTCTACATAGAGAGTCCAACAATTTTTCTTTTAACTATAATTTTCTAAGCATTTTCTAAATATCTCTTACTACTAAATACTGCAACTTATCATACCCTTTGGATAGGTCTAATATATGTAAATTTTATTTTTTTAAAATAACAAATATTAATATTTGAATTCACACTGAAAAGTTAAATACGTTGATCATCCAACTTAGACTTCGGTTGTTCTTTCTGAAACAGTGGGAGTACATAAAATAAATTTAGATCAACGTTAAAATTTTGTATCATTCTCCACCAATCAGTTTTTACTTCATAAAGGCATGTGTGAGGAAAATAATAAGGTTCCTGATCTTTACTACAAAGAGATGCATTGAAATAATGTGTGATAATTGCAAAAAGAGAAAAGGGATTCAATTTTTTTTATAAATTTTAAACAATTATAAATTTGAAATAAGTGTTTCTTGTAAGGATGGATTTGTAATCTGAGAAAGTAAAGGTAATTACTTTTTTAAACTATACTCATTGTAAAACATTTTACCAATTAGTCTCCTTAATCCAAATTAAGCATGTTAATCGGGCCGGGCCAGCCCATTCACCGTCCGATTTGACCCGGTTCAGCCTGGTACGCTAGGGGGTGAGACGGGTTGGGGGGAGCCGGGCGGGAACGAACATATTTTGGTAACCGGTGCCCAGGAACCCGGTTAGCTCGGTTACCCTTTACTGGATTTTTACCGGGCTACAACCCGGTCCAGCCCGGTTACCGTTGTAATTTTTTTTTAATTTTTTGACCGTTGCCAACGGTCAAATTCAAAAATGACCGTTGGGCAACGACCATTTTTTGCAAAAATGGCGGCCTACCCCCTTAAGAAAACAGCCCCCACCGCTAATAATTGATAAATTACAATTTTAACCTTTTAAAAACTATAAATAACCCCCCTTCTTCTTCATTTTTTTCTCACAATTTGCTCTCTTACTACTCTAATTCTCTCTCAATTCTCTCTTGACAATATTGCTTATTGCTCTAAAATTCTCAACTACTTATTATTTCAAGTTTCATCAAATATTTACTTTAATCACTACAAAATTATAATGATCAAATATCAAGTATTCAAGTGAAGTGTGGTATCAATATTCAATATCATCAAATATCAAGTATCAGTCTATCAACTGAAGTTTGATATCAAATTTAGTGCGGCATCCGGAATCCCGGTACACTCGTTCCATCTCTTTCTCTTCTTGGTGTATATTTTTATTTTATTATTTAGAATTATTAATTTAATTTTTAATTTAATTTACATAATGGATATATTTAGAGCAGCCAAAAAAACGTGTACTGGTAGGGGTAGTAGTAGTAAGAGTAAAACTTCTAAAAAATCAAGAGGTGGTGCTAGTTCTTCTAGTAGCTTTACACATATTTATGAAAGTTCACCTAAAAATTTAAATGTAGATTATGAGCAACTTCAAGAAAATTATGGTATAGATGATAATTTAGATGATATTCAATCACCTGATAATCTTGAAACACCACCAGCTACACTTGGTAATGCTAGTCAAACTCAAAATACTAGGGGTGGAGGTCGTGGTAATACAGGTAGGCCTCCCCTCCCTATTAAGAGGAATCGAAGATTAAGAAGTAAGTGTTGAAATTATTTTGAAAGACTAGAAAAAGATAAAAATTATGTAAGATGTCAAATTTTTAAGAAAGTTTATAAACATGAGACCGGAGGTAAGGCAGGGGGAACGGGTCAACTTCGTAGGCACATGGTAGATAATCACCCTATTACATGGGGTGCTGATGAGGAAGGTGGGCAACAAAACTTAACCCGGGTTGTTACACCCTGTGTGTCCCAAGGTGACGTAATGAATATGAGACTTGTTAATCATTTTTAAGGTCAAAATATTTCTATATATGATGTTTGGATAGAAAATATGAAGTTTGAGAAAAATCGGATTAAAGTTGCGGAAAAACCGACTAAGGATTTGCCTTGTAATAGGGTTTTTTGAGAAATACATTTTATGTGTTATATGAGGTCTTTTTGGGACATATTATATACCAAATTGAAGGTCTTGGAATGTAGTTTCCAACGCTCTTAACCGTTTGTTCATACGATACCCGGATAAAAGGTTATAAGCGTTGGAAGAAGGACGGATGCTAGGGTGCCAAGTAGCACCTTTTGACTTTTCAAACAAAATGGATATTTATATCCTTATCTTATTTCTTTCTTCAATTTTCCAGAACACATAACCAAATAAGACCCCTAAATTTACTCTTAAGCTCTCTGCAAGAGCTTTAAACAAGATTATCATCCCAGGCGCGGAATCAAGAAACGATAACATTAAAACGATCCCTACGACGTAAGTATCGCTATATCGCCTCTCTTTTTCTTTGTAGTTTGAGTTTTGGAAGGTACTTCATAGTTAAGAAAACGTGTACTTTCTGTATTTAAGTGTTTAAATATCAAGGAAGGTTGATAAATTTATTTTCTAATAGCTAGAACTCACGGGACGGTGATCGGAAGCCGTGAGTTCGAGTTATTCACTTGTAGCGAACTGTTTTGTGGATTGTTTTTTGTTGATATTGGGCTGCGTATTTTACTACTATTTTGTGGAATTTTAGAGGAGTAAGGTTGTGGAGAAACACCACATAAATTTAGGGTGGTGGGATGGTCTTTCATCATAACATGTTCGGGCCGTTTGACACTACTACGGTGGTCGTTTTGTGTATGAAGAGATTGGGGTGTTTTGGGCTGTTTTGTAGTATTTTGTGGTGTATATAAGGTTGGAAAATAATTTATACATGTTGATATTGTTGTGTTTTGTGTTATCTTGAATTTGGAGGAAGTAAGGATTATAGGGAAGATGCTGCCCGTTTTAATACAAAATAAGTTTGTCGTTCGTTGTGCGATAGTTGTACCTTTCGTAACTTAATGATAGTATTATTATTGTTGTTGTAGATTAAAGTACGAAGAGTCGAGTTCAACTTGGTGATTGGAAATATTATGATAAGGTATGTTAAGGCTATTCATTCTTTCCTTTTTGGCATGATCCATATGATGTAAGAAATGAGCAAGTACGCAACTTTCACAAATAATTCTATTCCTAGAAGTACTAGGGTTGCCTATGTTCTTGATTCCCCATATGCTCTAATATCATATCGTCTGTTCATGGGTCTTATGATATTCCGAGAGATCTTATAGATTTACTTCCTTATGCATTGCATTCATTTATACATGTATATTGACCCATGACCATATGGCGTTATATACGCGTATATTATATGTATATGGGATATGAAAAAGGTTATGGCGTTATATATGCACCACCACCTGAATCAGCTGGTATACGTTGATGATTTCGCCCACAGTGGCTGAGATGATATGATGGGATGCCCTCAAAGGCTTGATGATATTATGTACGCATATACTTATGCATGGTATGACATTTATACGCACATGCATGACATTATAAATATTTTCATGATTCACATAGTTATTCAGACTTACAGGTTGAGTTCTTTACTCCATGTTTCTTTCATGCCTTACATACTCGGTACTTTATTTGTGCTGACGTCCCTTTTGTCTGGGGACGCTGCGTTTCATGCCCGCAGGTCCCGATAGACAGGTTGAGAGTTCTCCTAGTATGCTATTAGCTCAGCGGAAGGCGTTTGTGCACTCCACTTGCTCCGGAGTTGCCTATTTGGTCAGTATGATTTGAATATGTATTGATTAGTATGGTGGGGCCCGATATCGACCTTTATGATATTTATGTACTCTTAGAGGCTTGTAGACATATGACATGTATATGGATACTTGTATGGCCTTATCGGTCTATGTCTTGAGTATACAAATGATCATGTCGGCCTTATATGCCCGTATGTTACATGTATAAGTTTCTATATCATGTTGGGTCGTCCTACGTCTAGTATTCCCTTATGTTTTATTCTCGTTATCTCATGATGGTCCTTCTGGCCCACTTACCTATGATGGTATGATAAGAAAGATATGTTACATTGGTACTTGGTTGTGTAAGGCACCAGGTGCCCGTCGCGGCCCTGCGGTTTGGGTCGTGACAAAAGTGGTATCAGAGCAGTTCTGTCCTAGGGAGTCTACAAGTCGTGTCTAGTAGAGTCATATTTATGTGTGTATCATGCACCACACTTATAAGTAGGAGGCTATAGGGCATTTAAGACTGTCACTCTTTCTTCTTACTCTAGATAGTGTGGTAGAGCTCAGTTGTAAAAAATTTAAATTCCTAAATTCTATTTTATTCGTTATACAACGACATCTACATCCAGAAAGACAATTGGTAAGAGATTGAATGCGGCTGTGGAAGAGTTGAGTCAGAGGAACTCGATTTTGCGTCATGCTTATGATGAGTAAATGTAAGGCATTCAGTAGATATGTGTGTACTACGACGTGTGAGCCTCTTGATAAGGAGCCCTAAGGCATAAATATCTATCTACCCCTATGGTAAAAAGCAACGAGAGAATCAGAAGGTAGATACAAGTTTCAACAAGTAAAAGAAGCTAGGTGAAGAAGGATACGAGTTACCCAGTTAGTGAAGATTATCTGTATTTACAATTCAGGCAGAGAAATATAAGCATTCTGAGTTACTTTCAACAATAACAAAGATATATTCACTTGACAACACCCATCTCAATTATGCCCTATGGGAGCTAACAAATATAATTTAAGAGAATGATGGGATATCAGGATCCAGCTGGGGTTAGAGTAACCCAAAATTGTGGATGGATTGTTATCATTAGCTCACATTTCTGAGGGATATTGCAAACGTGGTAATGGTTCTCCCTGTGAGACACCCAGATGGTGCACTCTAGAATAGTATAATCAGATATGAATACTAGAATGTTCAGAAATTTCAGAAGACTGGCATTGGAATCCTAGAAGGGATAAATATTTACCTTTGTATGGCTCTCGTCCCTAGTAAAGAGAGAGTGTTAGGAGACCCGAAGAGCCAGTGAGTTGAATCAAGGGGGCTTAAAGTGAAAGAATCTTTTGAAGAAGTTTTTAGAATAAAGTGATAGACAAAAATATTAGCAGGAGAATAAGAAGAGAGTAAATGAAGCATCAAGAGTAAGATGTGATAAATGGATGAAAATGGCAAATCAAAATATGACACGACGACAGAGTCTATAGTCAAGTGAAGGAAAAGATAAGAGGAGACATGCATGGAAACAATAGAAGAGTATAAGACATAAAGTCATATCCTCATTTCGAGAAATGAGTTGATGACTCTAATGTGATTACCAGAAGGAAAAGTTAGACCCCCGGAGTAATAGAAATTAGTATGGGCTAGTGAATAAGATAAACTGAACATGAATTCGAGACTGGAGGATTTGATAATAGTTGACATCGTGAGAATTTCAGAGATCGCGTTCCGGCGATAATTGAATGGACAATAGAAGAATAACCTTTAAAGTTCATTGAGGAAGACGCTTCTCTAAAACAAGTGTTGTGAGCAGAGTTAAGCTTAAGGGACTAAGTGTGTCAGTTACACTAGGTGTCACCTTCGTCCGTAAGAAATTAAATTATCCATGGTACAGAAGGGTTACCACAAGGCAAGTAAGAGTCTGTGAAGATGTGAAAAGACGTCAAATATGAAGAGGTGAAACATTTATAGGTAAATCTTTATAGCATTAAACGTTAGTACTCCCCTAAAGGATGAAGATGGTGTGATATGGTATTAAGTCGGAGTTATGTGGTTCAGGTAACTATGGAATAGTAAAGGAAGAATATGGTAGAAAGGCGAAAGGAATGAGATTGAATTTATTCAGATCCTATGGATATAATACGACACCAGAACATTATGTAAGCATGCCGACGGGGAGAGGCAGTAAGGGTTCCATCACTAGATGTTATTGATAAATAAGTGCAAGTGAACACTGGATACATAAGGAGCCAGTGTGCGGGGTAAGTTAAGACAAAATATATAACCCAAGAGAGATTACGCAAAATATATATATGAGAATGGACTAACGTGTAGTTAGTAGTTGATTCAAGAAGAGCCTAGCCATGGCTAAACAAGAGGATACAGACAAATCAACAGGGTGTGCAAGATAAACATAGTGAAACCCAACGTAAGGAATTCAGTCTCGCAAATATGATGACATCGTAATCTTTGAGAAATATTCATATAGGAATTGGGGTTGTTAAAGGTACCGTATAAATGTTACGAAAAACAAACTGTGCCACTGAGAAGACAGTCAAAAATTTCAATTCAGAATCAACCTTACGAGCACAAAGGCGCGGAGGTAAGTAATTAAGGATAATTATAGGTGAGTAAGAACATCAAAAATTCTTTCGGGTATACGATGTAATAAGCTCGCAGCTTTACAGAAGTCAAAGGGTCTCTCTTAAGTACTACAAAGAAAGACTAGCTGAGGGAATAAGGAAGAAGGCTTCAACTTAAGCATAGTGACATAAGGAAGAAATGGTCTTGTAACAACAGTCTCACAATAACATTGTATGCACTCCATAAGAAAGTGGCACCTATCGTGACTAATGAACGGGAAAAAAAATCAAAAGATGATATTTGAGATCATATGAGTTATAGGAAATTCCAGTATTTGTGGGCAATGAGATACGCCATGTATTCATACAACAAGTGGCAGAACGACCGTGAAAAGTAATTGCTTATATTTAAAGACAACTAAGAAAGCACGAGAAGAATTATCTGACCCACGATTTAGAGTTAGCCGCGGTGATTCATGCACTAAAGATGTAGAGGCACTATTTGTGTCACGACCCAATTTCACCTATAGGTCGTGATGGCGTCGGACACCACTGTCAGACAAGCCAACAATAAATACTAAATAAATTCTCATTTTAATATTTTTGAAGTCATAGTTGTTCCCCTCAATTAAATAGCAGAAGATAACATTTACCAAATACGTACTAATATCTTTAAAATTTTCCAATACAGTGCAACCCATAATCATCTCAAAATCCGGTGTCACAAGTACATGAGTATTTATTAGGGAATTAAAATAAAATACAGCATCTATCTAGAATACAAATTAGACAGGAAAATATAATAACTCTGAAGGAGACTCTATTAGCTGCGGATCGTAATATAGAATGCAGCTCACCTATGTCCCCACAATTATTAGCCACACCTCTGCGCCCATAAGGCCGCTATACATATATGTACCTACACAATAAAATGTGTAGCAAGTGCAGTATGAGTACGAAAATAACGTGTACCCAGTAAGTATCAAGCCTAATCTCGAAGAGGTAGAGACGAGATGAC
This sequence comes from Nicotiana tabacum, assembly GCF_000715075.1. NCBI lineage: Eukaryota > Viridiplantae > Streptophyta > Magnoliopsida > Solanales > Solanaceae > Nicotiana > Nicotiana tabacum. The sequence continues at coordinate 128,727,264 of NC_134091.1, forward strand.
CGACTATGACACTCACTATGGGTCAATAATATTAAATAATCATGAAAATAGAAATATTTATATCAGCGTGATTCACAGAGTTAACAATAATTTTATTGTACCAGCAGAGGTAATTAAATTCCTTCAATTCCAATAATTCTCAATATATTAATTAAATTCCTTCAATTCAAATAATTTCTAATCTATTAATTAAATCCTTCAATTTCAATAAAAATTCCAATTTATCAAATAGCTTTACAAGCTGCAATTCAATTTTTCAATTTCAATAAATTTTCAATTTATCAAATAGCTTTACAAGCTGTAATAAACTGTCCAAGTATCGTGTAATTATTATTATTATTAAGCACGATTTCTGCCGAGGTCGTACGGCCCGATCCAGAGTTTCGTGTACACTGTCGAGGGACGTGCGGCACGATCCATAGATACATCTATCTTGCCGAGACATTCGGCCCGCTCCACAAGAAAGGAGGACATTTTCTTATGTACCTCCGAAAGGAGAGTATATTCATTATAAGATAAATTCGGGAGGATGAACAATTTCTTGAAACAATCAATTAATTTAAACAAAAAATTAAGCATATGAAATTTTCATCTTTATTATATTTCCTAACAATTCACAATTTATATATAATTAAATAAAGAATATAATTTACACAAGTAATTCATGCACTAGTAATTCATGCTTTGTGTCCTAAACTACCCGGACTTTAGCATTAATAGTAGCTACGCACGGACTCTCGTCACCTCGTGCGTACGTAGCCCCCACAATTAACAACCATTATTAATTTAATCACCTATGGGGTAATTTCTCCCTCACAAGATTAGACAAGAGACTTACCTCGCTCCGAAGTTCCATAGCCGGCTCCCAAGCCTTTCAAATAACTCGACCGATGCCCAACGCTCCAAAACTCGCTTTCACTTTATTAACATTCACAAGCTTTTAATCCTCCTCCGACATCGTAACATTGAGTAAAATACTCATACGCCACCAACAAATTGATATCTACAATTACAATCCCAATTACAATCAAAATATGACTCAAAAATATTTATCAATATCCATTTATGGCTCTCAAGTTGGCTACAAGCCTCCAGCTCAAATCGTCTAATAGGTTCACTTACTAGCACATTCAACTCCACTCTTATCATTCAATACCCATTTAAAGTCATCAATGATACTACATTAATTCTCCAACACCGCCAAATTATTGTTCATCATCTTCCTTAACCAACATTTCCAAAACATTCAATTTGGTGATTACTTAGTTGAATACTTTCAACTAAGCTAGAATATGATTCCATAAGTTCATTGCATCCTTTAATTTCATTTCTAAGAACACTATTTATCTTTCCCTCATTTTCTCAAGAACACTATTCATGCCATGAACTAGAGTTTATGAAATCAATTATCCAACCATAACAACTTGAAACAACTATTAGAATTACTCTCATCAGCTCATAAGAAATGAGCTTGAAGTATTAGTATTACCTTCTTGAAGCTTTTCCTTGAAATTCCAATGTTTGGGAAATTTGGTGTTCTTGAACAACTTGAAAGATTTCTAGGGATTTCAAAGATTGAAGGATGTTAATACTAGTGTTAATAGGATGTTATTAACTTAAAATATCTAAAAAACTCACCTTGTATTCTTAAGTAGTCCCCAAGGTCGAATCCACCATGAAAGAACCAATCCCTAGCTCAGAAAAATACCCCAAAATGGCTGCTGCCCGTGACTGCCTTATAAAGGCACAGGTGCTTCAGCGAGTTGTACCTTGCGCTGTGCAAGTTGTACCTCGTATTACAAGTTTTGCCCTGCTGGACACCATTTACTAAAACATCCATAAGTCCTTGTAGAAATATCCAAATGACGAACGGTCGAAAGCGTTAGAAACTAGACTCGAAGATCTTTCATTTGATAGGTTGTCCACCATATAAATCCTTATATATATAGGCATGCTCGTCCAAAGTTAGATTTTTATGTGTACTTATTTGGAACTTTAGTCTATCATGTAATTTCCAACTTGATTAAGACTTAGGGTTCACCTTAGACCCTACATCACTTATAATATGACTTGTTCACTTATTAACATACGAACCTGCTGGAACCTTAAAATATAACTCGTTCACTTATTAACATATGAACCTGCTAGAACCTTAAAATCCCAATTCCGGGGTCGTTTTCTCAAAGTGTTGACTGAAGTCAAATTTGCCCTTTTAAGGCTAACTTAAGAAACCAAGTGTTCCGATTTCAACCCAAACACTTTCAAATCCTGAACCAACCATCCCCGCAAGTCATAAATCATTAAAAACACATTCGGGGTGTTTTATTTAGGGAAACAGGGTTCTAAAAGTCGAAACGACCGGTTGGGTCATTACGTTCTCTCCCACTTAAATATACGTTCGTCCTCGAACGTGCTAAGGAGTATTCCGGAGTTATCCAAAATCATTTTTTAACACCTCGTGCACCTACCCGTGCTACCACACCCAGTTGAGCACATTAACTCGAGCCAATCTGAAAAGTCTCCCCTTTATTTAGGCAAATAAGCCTTAGAGCCCAATTCTAACATCCAGAATTCTCCACCATGTCTGTTTCCAACCTATGAATGTCGTATCTATCATTACACGATGCACCAATACAGGGTTGCATACCTTTGTTGAATTTAGACCATGCACTGCATCATTCACAAGACTATAATAACATCTTCCGATAACAATAGCTAAAATTCCACGAATCTGATGTTCTCAACACACCTCATGATACATATAAGTCCTGTTCCAACTCTTGAAATGCTTCCACGATGGAAGAAATGTGTAGAAATTCATAACCAACTGCCGAGTCAACAATTATTGAGTTTCTCCTTCTGACAAAAATCATTGCCTCATTATAACCAAATAATGGTATTTGCTCTTTATTACACTTCATATAATCTGATCGCACTAATCCCGAATCCAATAATCTCGTCTCACCAAGTATAAGCTGCTCAGGCAATAAACTACCTCAGACACGATCAAAAAGCCTCATATGACACCACAATGAGCTAATAAGCTACAAACTCGATTACGATACATAAGAAACACGAACTCTGGAAAGGATTTCTCGACCCACGTGACTAATTAGACAACTGAAAAAGTGTTATGAACCTTCCTCAGAAAATGGGACACAAAACATACAAAATAGAATATAGGGGACTGCACTCAACATCACACTGTTGCGGCGTGCAACCCGATCCAAACAACATACCCGTGGCGGCGTGCCACCCGATCCAAACAACATACCCGTGGCGGCGTGCCACCCGATCCGCACATAAAGAATCTATAAGGAAATACTTACCGAGCTAGAATGCTCATTACTACAAAATATCCGAATATCGGATACAAGCACGCTAAGTGCATAATACCATCCCTGGAAGGACCGACATCGCCATACGCTACAAAACTCAAGCACAACTAAGGTGCGACATATAATCTGAATCCCGAGAGCCATCCTGCTCACATAACACCATCGCTCTGCGGAACCTCAACACATAAGAAATTTATCAAGCCGTTTCATTACTCACACGGCACAATATAGTATTACATGAAATAACCGACGACGAAACGACATCCAACGTTCGAATACTCCTCCATAGGGAGCTTTTATGCTGAAATGAACACATCCGGCCTGATATAGAGCCCGTATTCATATTTAAATCCATCCAAAGACCTCAAGACGATTCTGAGGTCTAGGCTAATAACCTTTCAAGGATCCATAATAACCCTTTTTCCCATAACACACAAGAATAACCGTCATAATCGGAACAAACTTTCACAGTCCACAACCAAATGAACCAAGCGCCCTCCAGGCATAAATTCTCGAATCAGCGATATTACCACAATATTCATACTTGGTTTCAATATTGACTCAATCAAGTGACTACACGTCACTCTTACACAATATTTCCGTGAGACATGCTCCCACGATCTTCCACACCAGGTAACAAGTCTGCACATTCATGCTACCGGTTACACAAAATATTGTAAAGCATATCAAGAATCCACAAATCAATACACAAGGTCCCTTACACCTGACATCGACCTTAGATGATGCCAAAAACAATACCATCTTACTTTAAACATCTAAATCCCTTTCCTGCTCATCCGAGCTCATAACATCCTTGTCAACACCGAACCGAAATCTTAAATCCTCAACTTTCGAATCCCATGCTACTTAGTGCACTTAATCACGCCAATGCACAGGAGTACATGAATTTCATCATAACTCTCGAACTACTTAATAGGGTAAACACTTCATTATATAGAAACCTTCTTCTTAACTTATTTCAAGAGAACCATTGCAACACGTGGCTGGATTCCCATATCCGTAGAAAATACCGGCCTTAGGTAGTGGTCTAAACCACCATAACTCTTCTGGGATCCCTCTACACATAACATGTCATAATACTTGAATTTCTCCATAATAAAATCAATTACGGCGGTCGTCAAGCCTCGCACGTACCGCCACAAATCACATGCATAATTCAATGCGATGAAGGAACTGATCATTGCCACTATTGTGCCGATTTAACCATTGTTAGCCGATCCATTTTTTTTTCTCGATTTACTCTCAACTTGCCTTAGAAATAATAATAGCTCCATTCATTATATCATGAACTCAAATCTGCACTCATCCTAAGTGACCTTATTTCACGGGACCACGCTATTTCAAAACCCACTAATTATCTCATATCCCTTCTTGTGCACACTTTTTACATCTTCAACTGGTACACCCATTCTGATACTTCTTTTATGAATCCAAAGTTATTTTCTTCCGTTTTTCCAATGCTACACCATAACCTGAAGATAATGTAGAGTACTCCAAGACTTGTTTAATAATCTGCTGCAAAAGCTCGATACTCAACCATACTACAGACTCGAGATCCTTAGACACCACACTTTAAATTTTTGAATCCACTAGGACCGTTATTGAGAGTCACTTGCTCTGACTTGTTCCCATACATGATCAACTCCATGGCCTTGCTAGCACATGGACACTTTCTTAAGGAAACACCCGACTGTCTCACTCTCCCTGTGCATTACATCTTCACGAAGCATAAACTCTGAGTCTTCCCACAAACCTGAATATGGATTGATAAGGCCAAATATGGCACACATTCCCCAACTCCTTTGCTCAAATTACCAGCGATGTTTTCTTTCCTTAGTCGTAATGACCCACCAATACACCGATAACCAGAAATCGCACAAGTAGACACTACACAATCCAATCATAGACAGTGGGTCTCTCCCACTTAGCTTGAAGCTACAATTACAAAATTCTGGAATCCACCGAGATTCTTTCTTCATCGTCGGCATGATCCTGCACACGCAACTTGCCAAATTTCTCGAAATTCTTCTATTAACCTTTAATAAACACTCTGAACCACTAGCCATATTTACATATTAAATCTCTTACCGGGTAGCCAGTAAAATTCTTCACAGAAGCTTCGTCAACACTACGCGACCGCTAACCTGCTCACATGAGATTAGCCACATGTGGAAATTACATGCTAACATATTCCAACGCCACTGCATTGGTTGCAATTACTACGAAATCAGTAGATCACCTTGAGTCCAAGCTCATTCACCAGTTGCACCAGTCCGTTCACTCCTCATGGCCGTCAACTAGAGGTGCGACAATACATTACAATCCAAAGTCATGTTGTATCATTCTTCATATCAAGCAACTCCCTCTTGTTGTATCCAATCTTCCTCAATATAGCAGTTAATATTACAACTTAAGTCCATAGACCTAGTCACTGTCCATTTTACATCCCAAATCACTCCAAATGTTCCTCAAGACATGTAATCATCCTACCACGTAACCCATGTGCTACCTTGCCACTCTCCCACTTTGGTCAACCATCTCGTTTAAGCAACTACCCTGCTTTTGTTTTCTTACACTTGGCATTTTCGGAACCTAACCACCGCAAGGCACCTTCCACATGTCCTTCCTCATCCTTCGCTGCCCAGTTGTTACCTTAACTCAAAATCCGTCTCTGTAGCACTTGAACCAATAGATCGTTACCAGCTTTAAACCTTTCTGACGATCATCCTTCTCGATACATCAATACTAGAAATGCTGCTTCGATCCTGAATCACTTCACACCGCGATCTCTAACGACTGCTTCCTCTATACCAATTCCTAACACCCTGTTGTGAAGGCAAGTTGAAGAAAATCATAACACTGGCGAACCTTAACGCATTTTACAAGGCGATGACACCACATCAAAATTGAGAACTCTACCACACTCAAAAATATCAAGTTTCGTTACTCCATCAACCCTAAACTTGAACATTCATAGTCCGATTGCCTTTTCTCCGCTGGAATTAAAACATGGAACCTCTGAATCATGTACTGAGAAAACCTTCTTTCAAGTCGTTTACTGCCCAGACACATAGACGGACATTTTTTTTCCATTTCATAAACACTGTGCGATAACAACGCATGAATCGTCATAACAATCAATGCCCAATCTCAAAACCTTAAGTAGTACTGATACTTAATTTGAAATGACAGAGCGGCCTTTCGTAAGGCGATGACAATAGCCCAATTAATTACATAAGGAGAAGTATCATGTGCTACATTTGTAGTACCATTAAAAATTTCCTCAATCCCCAATATATAACAAGATCTTCACATTGCATAAGATTAAGTAGGAAGGAAATGAAGGCATAAACATCAAAGGAATCGAATCGCACGATGAGGAATCAAAAAGGGAAGTATTCCTAACAACCTTGTAGCCTCTCGAAGATAAGTACAAACGTCTCCGTACCGATCCGCGAGACTCTACTAGACTTGCTCATGACTTGTGAGACCTACGTGAACCTAGTGCTCTGATACCATGTTGTCACGACCCAATTTCACCTATATGTCGTGATGGCGTCGGACACCGCTGTCAGACAAGCCAACAATAAATACTAAATAAATTCTCATTTTAATATTTTTGAAGTCATAGTTGTTCCCCTCAATTAAATAGTAGAAGATAACATTTACCAAATACGTACTAATATCTTTAAAAATTTCCAATACAGTGCAACCCATAATTATTCCAAAACCCGGTGTCACAAGTGCATGAGCATTTATTAGGGAATTAAAATAAAATACAGCATCTGTCTAGAATACAAATTAGACAGGAAAATATAATAACTCTGAAGGAGACTCTATTAGTTGCGGATCGTAATATAGAATGCAGCTCACCTATGTCCCCACAATTATTAGCCACACCTCTGCGCCCACAAGGCCGCTATACATATATGTACCTACACAATAAAATGTGCAGCAAGTGCAGTATGAGTACGAAAATAACGTGTACCCAGTAAGTATCAAGCCTAATCTCGAAGAGGTAGAGACGAGATGACCGACTATGACACTCACTATGGGTAAATAATATTAAATAATCATGAAAATAGAAATATTTATATCAGCGTGATTCACAGAGTTAACAATAATTTTATTGTACCAGCAGAGGTAATTAAATTCCTTCAATTCCAATAATTCTCAATATATTAATTAAATTCCTTCAATTCAAATAATTTCTAATCTATTAATTAAATCCTTCAATTTCAATAAAAATTTCAATTTATCAAATAGCTTTACAAGCTGCAATTCAATTTTTCAATTTCAATAAATTTTCAATTTATCAAATAGCTTTACAAGCTGTAATAAACTGTCCAAGTATCGTGTAATTATTATTATTATTAAGCACGATTTCTGCCGAGGTCGTACGGCCCGATCCAGAGTTTCGTGTACACTGCCGAGGGACGTGCGGCACGATCCATAGATGCATCTATCTTGCCGAGGCGTTCGGCCCGCTCCACAAGAAAGGAGGACATTTTCTTATGTACCTCTGAAAGGAGAGTATATTCATTATAAGATAAATTCGGGAGGATGAACAATTTCTTGAAACAGTCAATTAATTTAAACAAAAAATTAAGCATATGAAATTTTCATCTTTATTATATTTCCTAACAATTCACAATTTATATATAATTAAATAAAGAATATAATTTACACAAGTAATTCATGCTTTGTGTCCTAAACTACCCGGACTTTAGCATTAATAGTAGCTACGCACGGACTCTCGTCACCTCGTGCGTACGTATCCCCCACAATTAACAACCATTATTAATTTAATCACCTATGGGGTAATTTTCCCCTCACAAGATTAGACAAGAGACTTACCTCGCTCCGAAGTTCCATAGCCGGCTCCCAAGCCTTTCAAATAACTCGACCGATGCCCAACGCTCCAAAACTCGCTTTCACTTTATTAACATTCACAAGCTTTTAATCCTCCTCCGACATCGTAACATTGAGTAAAATACTCATACGCCACCAACAAATTGATATCTACAATTACAATCCCAATTACAATCAAAATATGACTCAAAAATATTTATCAATATCCATTTATGGCTCTCAAGTTGGCTACAAGCCTCCAGCTCAAATCGTCTAATACGTTCACTTACTAGCACATTCAACTCCACTCTTATCATTCAATACCCATTTAAAGTCATCAATGATACTACATTAATTCTCCAACACCGCCAAATTACTGTTCATCGTCTTCCTTAACCAACATTTCCAAAACATTCAATTTGGTGATTACTTAGTTGAATACTTTCAACTAAGCTAGAATATGATTCCATAAGTTCATTGCATCCTTTAATTTCATTTCTAAGAACACTATTTATCTTTCCCTCATTTTCTCAAGAACACTATTCATGCCATGAACTAGAGTTTATGAAATCAATTATCCAACCATAACAACTTGAAACAACTATTAGAATTACTCTCATCGGCTCATAAGAAATGAGCTTGAAGTATTAGTATTACCTTCTTGAAGCTTTTCCTTGAAATTCCAATGTTTGGGAAATTTGGTGTTCTTGAACAACTTGAAAGATTTCTAGGGATTTCAAAGATTGAAGGATGTTAATACTAGTGTTAATAGGATGTTATTAACTTAAAATATCCAAAAAACTCACCTTGTATTCTTAAGTAGTCCCCAAGGTCGAATCCACCATGAAAGAACCAATCCCTAGCTCAGGAAAATACCCCAAAATGGCTGCTGCCCGTGACTGCCTTATAAAGGCACAGGTGCTTCAGCGAGTTGTACCTTGAGCTGTGCAGGTTGTATCTCGTATTACAAGTTTTGCCCTGCTGGACACCATTTACTAAAACGTCCATAAGTCCTTGTAGACATATCCAAATGATGAACGGTCGAAAGCGTTAGAAACTAGACTCGAAGATCTTTTATTTGATAGGTTGTCCATCATATAACTCCTTATATATATATATAGGCATGCTCGTCCAAAGTTAGGCTTTTGTGTGTACTTATTTGGAACTTTAGTCTATCATCTAATTTCCAACTTGATTTGATTAAGACTTAGGGCTCTCCTTAGACCCTACATAACTTATAATATAACTCGTTCACTTATTAACATACGAACTTGCGAGAACCTTAAAATCCCAATTCCGGGGTCGTTTTCTCAAAGTGTTGACCGAAGTCAAATTTGCCCTTTTAAGGCTAACTTAAGGAACCAAGTGTTCCGATTTCAATCCAAACACTTTCAAATCCCGAACCAACCATCCCCGCAAGTCATAAATTATTAAAAACACATTCGGGGTGTTTTATTTAGGGAAACGGGGTTCTAAAAGTCAAAACGACCGGTTGGGTCGTTACAATTTGTATGACATTCATGTTGATATCTATACAATTCATTAGAGCCTTCAATATATCTTCAATCAAAAGGAATTGAATTTACGCCAAATGAGATGGTTAGAGCTATTGAACGACTATGGCGTTGATATTTTATACCATCCGGGGAAGGCGAATGTAGTAGCCGACGCCCTCAGTCGTAGATCTATGGATAACCTGTCATATTTACAACCAGAGAAGTGTGGGATAGCCCATGAGATTCATCAGCTAGCTAGTCTTAGAGTTCAATTACTGGACTCAGGTGATACCGGAGTTACTATTCAAGACACGACAACATCCTCTTTAGTAACTGAAGTGAAGGAACGCCAGTATGGGGATCCTGTGCTAGCTCGTTACAGAGATACATCCCCTCAAAAGGAGAATACACCATTTGAGATTACAGGAGATGGAGTCTTCAGATATCGAGGTCGATTATGTGTTCTAATGTGGCAGGGTTGAACCAGCAGGTTATGGGAGAAGCTCACTATTCTTGTTATTCTATTTATCCAGGAGCGAGGAAGATGTATCATGATATCAGGGGAATATACTGGTGGGACGAAATGAAGAAGGATATAGCAGAGTTTGTTGCTCAGTGCCCTAATTGTCAGCAGGTTAAGGTTGAGCATCAGAAACCCTGTGGATTGTTACAGGCTATAGAGATTCTGACTTGGAAGTGGGAAGTGATTAATATGGATTTCATCATAGGCTTACCTCGTACCCAACGTAAGTTCGATGCTATATGGGTTATTATCGATAGACTTACAAAAGCAACTCATTTTCTATCTATCAGGACTATTTACTCAGCAGAGGATTATGCAAGGCTTTACATTAGGGAGATAGTACGACTTCATGGTATCCCTATATCTATTATCTTAGATAAAGGTGCTCAGTTTACAGCTAATTTCTGGAGGTCCTTCCAAAAAGGATTGGGGACTCAAGTAAGTCTTAGTACAACATTTCATCCCCAGACAGATGGTCAGGCTGAACGTACTATTCAGACACTGGAGGATATGCTACGGGCTTGTGTGATAGACTTCAGAGGTAGCTGGGATGATCATCTTCCACTTATTGAGTTTGCATATAATAATAGTTATCATTCCAGCATTCAGATGGCTCCATACAAAGCTCTTTACGGACGAAAGTGTAGGTCTCCTGTAGGATGGTTCGAGATTGGGGAAACTAAGTTAGTAGGACCATAGTTGGTACATCGGGCAGTTGAGAAGATTAAGCTTATAAGGGAAAGGCTATTAGCAGCACAGAGTCGTCAGAAGTCCTATGCAAATAATCGACGACGAGACTTGGAGTTTCAGGTAGACGACTGGGTATTCCTAAAGGTATCACCGATGAAAGGTGCTATAAGATTTGGTAAGAAAGGAAAGCTTATCCCTCGGTACATTGGACCTTATAATATTATACGCAGAGTAGGCTAAATAACATATGAGTTGGACTTTCCTTCCAAATTGGAGTCTGTACATCCAGTATTTCATGTGTCTATGCTCCGTAGGTGTATTGGAGATCCCTCTAAAGTCATTCCAACTGACGATGTTCAGGTTACAGAGCAGCTATCATATGAGGAATCTCTCATTGCTATACTAGATAGACAAGTTCGGAGATTAAGAACTAAGGATGTAGCTTCGGTTGAAGTACTTTGGATTAACAATAATGTGGAGGAGATGACTTGGGAAGCTGAAGAAGAAATGAAGACTAGGTGTCCTCACTTGTTTCCACTTTCAGAGGAGGATCCGACTGAGACATCACAACCTTTAGGTTGTTAGCAGTACCGTTATAGAGGAGACTCTGCCAAAATTTCTATAGATTTCTGGGAGTTTAACATTCGAGGACGAATGTTTCTAAGGGGGGAAGATTGTTACACCCTGTGCATCCCAAGGTGACGTAATGAATGTTAATCATTATTTAAATTATTTTAAAGTCATAATATGGCTATATATGATGTTTGGATAGAAAATATGAAGTTTGGGAAAAATCGGATTAAAGTTGCGGAAAAACCGACTAAGGATTTGCCTTGTAATAGAGCTTTTTGAGAAATATATTTTGTGTGATATATGAGGTCTTTTTGGGATATATTATATACCAAATTGAAGGTCTTGGAATTTATTTTCCAACTCTCTTAACCGTTTGTTCATACAACACCCGGATAAAAGGTTATAAGCGTTGGAAGAAGGACGGATGCTAGGGTGCCAAGTAGCACCTTTTGACTTTTCAAACAAAATGGATATTTATATCCTTATCTCGTTTCTTTATTCAATTTTCCAGAACACACAACCAAATAATATCCCTAACTTTACTCTTAAGCTCTCTGCAAGAGCTTCAGACAAGATTATCATCCTGGGCACGGAATCAAGAAATGATAACATTAAAACGATCCCTACGACGTAAGTATCGCTATATCGCTCATCTTTTTCTTTGTAGTTTGAATTTTGGAAGGTACTTCATAGTTAAGAAAATGTGTACTTTATGTATTTAAGTATTTAAATATCAAGGAAGGTTGATAAATTCGTTTCCTAATAGCTAGAATTCACGAGACGGTGATCGGAAGCCGTGAGTTCGAGTTATTCACTTGTAGTGGACTGTTTTGTGGATTGTTTTGTGTTGCTGTTGGGCTGCGTGTTTTACTAATATTTTGTAGAGTTTTGGAGGAGTAAGTTTGTGAGAAACACCACATAAATTCAGGGTGGTGGGCTGGTCTTTCGTCGTAATATTTTTGGGCCGTTTGACACTACAACGATAGTCGTTTTGTGCATGAAGAGATTGGGGTGTGTTGGTCTATTTTGTAGTATTGTGTGGTGTATATAAGGTTGGAAAATAATGTATGCATGTTGATATTGTTGTGTTTGGTGTTATCTTGAATTTGAAGGAAGTAAGGATTATAGGGGAAATGCTGCCCGTTTTAATATAAAATAAGTTTGTCGTTCGTTGTGCGATAGTTGCACCTTTCGTAACTTAATGATAGTATTATTATTGTTGTTGTAGATTAAGGTACGAAGAGGCGAGTTCAACTTGGTGATTAAAAATATTGTGATAAGGTATGTTAAGTCTATCCATTCTTTCCTTTTTGGCATGATCCATATGATGCAAGAAATGAGCAAGTACGCAACTTTCACAATTAATTATATTCCTAGAAGTACTATGGTTGCCTATATTCTTGATTCCCCACATGCCCTACTATCATATCGTCTGTTCATATGTCTTATGATATTCCGAGAGATCTTATTAACGTATTTCTTATGCATTTCATTCATTTATACATGTACATTGACTCATGACCAGATGGCGTTATATACGCGTATATTATATGTATATGGGATATGGAAAAGGTTATGGCGTTATATACGACCACTACCTGATCAGCTGGTATACGTTGATGATTTTGCCCACAGTGGCTGAGATGATATGACGGGATGCCCTCAGAGGCTTGATGATGTTATGTACGCATATACTTATGCATGGTATGTCATTTATACGCACATGCATGACATTATAAATATTTTCATGATTCACAGAGCTATTCAGACTTACAGGTTGAGTTCCTTATTCCATGTTTCTTTCATGCCTTACATACTCAGTATTTTATTTGTGCTGACGTCCCTTTTGCCTGGGTACTTTATTGTTTACCTTTTAGTTTTGCTGCTTCACCATATCTTGTTTCTTATATTCAAAGATTTTATAACCCTTTGTTTAAAGGTATTCCTAGAAGTACTTGTAGAGCTGATATCTTTAGGCTTTTTGGACAATATCAGACATATATCTGTTATCTGTTCGCCAGTTTTTCTTGTAGAGTTTTTCTTACTTCTGATATTGGTCGTGCTGTTAGTGGAAATGATTATTTGATTGTTACATGCCATTTGATATATGATAATTTTTGTATGCAAAAATGTATTATTGCTTTTAATATGATGAAGATCAAAGTCATACTAGTGCATTTATAAGTAATACTATCCATGAAGTTGTTATATTTTATAATCTTTTAGAAAACGTTTTGTGTATGTCATTTGATAATGCTTCTAACAACAATGCTGCTATTACAATATTAAAATTGCATCTACACCCACCACTTCCTAAAATATTTTATGTTAGGTGTGCATGTCATATTTATAATTTAATTGTAAAGAGTGGCCTTGAATTATTTAGAGATGAGATCACTTTAGTTAGAAGAGGTGTTGGTGTAATTCAAGAAAATAATAGAAGTGATAGATTAAATGCATTTAAGGAAAAATGTATACAATATGGACTAAAACTAAGACTCATGCCTGAAAAAATAGTTACTAGGTGGAATTATACTTATTTATTCTTAAGATGTTGTTATAAATATAAAATGCCTATAACTGAAGTTGCTAATTCTCATTATACTGATCCTAACCGTTTGTTAACATCTAGAACTTGGGATGTCATTGAAGATGTTGTAAAATTTTTACAAAAATTTTATGTGGCTACACTTGAGTTTTCTGGAGCTTATTATCCTACTATTGCAAATGGTTTAGTTCATATTGCTCAAATTTCTCTTGTACTCCATCGCGTCATAAATAATTGGCCGTCTTTGCTGGTATTGGCTTTTCCAATGTCATTTCAAGCCTTAGGAATAGGGCAACAACTACATAGGATATACTTATGTTGTTGAAAAAGAAATAAGGATATACTTATGTTGTTGAATCTATGCTAGATAAATTTAAGAAATATTTCTACCAATTTCTCCCTATTTACCTAATTGGTGCTATTTTAAACCCTTCTATCAAAATGATCACTTGTCGCAAATTAATCACTGCTTTATATGTTTATATGGATATTGGACCAACTGAAAACCATGATATTAAAACTTGTATTTCTGAGCTACACAAATATTTACAAACTTTATATAATTATTATGCTAACATTGTTGATGCTTCTGCTGTTGTAGATGCAAATATTCCTTCAAGTTCAGTTTTAACATCTGGGACCAGTGCTTTGGAGGATAATGATGGTGATGAAGATGATTTAATTTGGTCTACACTAGGAGAGCATCAACAAATTAGTAGCAGGAATATTGATGAACTCCAATTCTACTTGCAAAAGTCACTAGAGACCCGCACAAAGGAATTTCTACCGCTGGGTTGGTGGAGGAGCAACTCAAATCAATTTCATGTTCTTTCGGCCATGGCTCGAGACGTGCTAAATGTGCTGATTTCAACAATCGCATCAGAGAGCACATTTAGCCAAGCAAGGCATGAACTAGGAGATACCCATCATTCATTGGACAGCAACGCTTTGAATATTCTAGTGTGCTTAAGAGATTGGATAAGATCAGAACGGCGAAATCAAGGGCGTGATGAGGTAGATGAAACAGAGGACCAAGAAATTAGAGATATAATGGTTTATGGTTCCGATTCAAGCAACGCCGGAAACCAAGAACCTCATGTTGACATGGATGAACTTACAAAAATGATGCAAAACGTGTGATATACTCTTTCTTATTTTTATAATTATTGTAAACTTTTAATTTGCAAGTTCAAAAATAAAAAAATCAAAATAGAACTTGTAAATTAATTTGAAGTATTATTTATTATTGAATGAAAATATAAAACGAAAGCCTTCGGAGTTTGATTCTTAAATATTGCATGTTAGTCTTATTAAATAATTTTTTGTAGCCACTTACTTTCAAATTTCAATTTTAAAATTTTAAAGTTCAAATTTCAAATTTAAAACTTTAAACTTTAAAGTTTAAAGTTTAATTCTAAGCCTTAAAAGTTTGCAAACACTTAAGTATCAATAGCATTGAATAAGAAAAATAAAATATACTAAAAAAATAAAATAAAATAAGTAACTCGGCCTAGTCCAGACCCGTTAAGCCCGAACCCGAACGGGCCCTAATTAGACCGGAATTTCCCAACTCGTTACCAACCCATTTATCCAGCCCACTTACCAGCCCGGAACAATAACCGGACATGCTGTTTTTTTTCGTGTCCAGTCCGGACCAGCACGTCCGGTTAACACCTAAAACACAAAATCCACAGATCGCCAAGTTGAATAACCCTTTTCTTGTAAGAAGTTAAGAATGTGCCAAGTAAAACAATGGAACAAAATTGCTCACACCCAGTGTTTACACCAAACCACATCAGTTTATCATGGTTAGTCATAAAATTGAGGTAAGAATGTGTATTAATTAACTACTTATGATTTCTAAAAATAGTTGTCTCAAATTATTTGTCATTTTAGAAGTTCAAGACAAAATAAATTATATTTTTCCCATTTTACCTTAATATAATAATTTTTTTTGAAAATGGAGATAACACAAAAATAGAATAAATATTTAATGAAAAAAGATCATATCTTAAGACATAAATAAGAGTAAAATAGTCTAAAATCCTTTATAATTAATATTTCTTAAGGAGCGTGTAAAAGAGATACACGACAGATAATTTGATACGGAAGAAATATCATATTAGGTTATCACAATTAGTAATGAATTTGGAAATTTCGAGCTTCATTGCCGTTCCTCTTCAGTAGTGATAGTCATAATTAGAGAGGTTTAGAATTAGCACGAGTTTCCCTAGGTGCGACTAATCTTGTTTCAATCGAGGAAAACGAAATATGAAAAGAATAACGAAAATATACATTAAATAACTATGGTGGAGCCAAAATTTAAAATACATGAAAAAAAAAACAAGAATGTCATATCCGAGATTTAATTCAGTATCATAAAGTAATTTTTGAATCACCTTTACTGTTAAATTAGAATATATATTGAGAGAATTAACAACAATATATACAATGAAAAAGTTTCATTTTTGGCCTATATTGCGTGCATTACAATTTTCCGACTAAAGGGAATAGAGCTAAACTTAACTCTGCCGTTGATTGCTTGTGTAAATTTTATATTATTTTTCAGATTATTAATTTTACTTATTATAGATAATTATATTTATTTTTTAAAAATACTCTCTCCGTTTTAGAGCTGTTCAAAGTCGAACTGTAACCGTTAACCGAACCGAACCGTTGGATTATTGGTTTATTGATATCGGGTTATCGGGATAATGGATGGTGAACGGATTGAGATCTTATAATTAATAACTTAACAGTTTGGGGGCGGATTACTCAATATTTTTAACGGATAAACTGTTAACCCGTTAAGAATTTTTATATTTATACTTTTACTTCCTTATGCATGACAATATGTATCTTCGTTACGTAGTTGATTTCTTCTAGAGAAAGTCATGACCTCTATGAATTGTTTTTAGAAATGGGATCAACATAAGCTACCAGAGTATTATCAGAAAATAAAATTTAAAAATGCCTTCAAGTTTTCGGTTATCACTTAATAAGTTGATAGACATACTCATTTCCATTTTATTGTTTCTTTTCAATGTTATAGCAAAGATGACCCTACAATTGAAGTTTTAGCAGCAAATTTAGCCTTCACGAGTAAGCCCCACATCTTTCTAGTGGTGTTCAAGAGTTTCAGATTCTACCTATATTTTTATTCAGATAGTGAACTATGTAGATTGGCCGTTTGGTGTTCACAAGATTAGGATTGTTCAAAAAAATTTTATTT
This sequence comes from Nicotiana tabacum, assembly GCF_000715075.1. Taxonomy (NCBI): domain Eukaryota; kingdom Viridiplantae; phylum Streptophyta; class Magnoliopsida; order Solanales; family Solanaceae; genus Nicotiana; species Nicotiana tabacum. The sequence goes on from NC_134091.1 coordinate 128,744,536, forward strand.
GGTTTAGCCGATAAACTGTCTGATAATCGTTAATCTGATACCAATCCGTCTGTTATCTTATTGAATGACTAGCGGATTTTATTACATTTATAATCCGATAACCGATAAGCTGAACCGTTAAGCGTAATTATCCGTCCAATCCGCCCGATAAGCACCCCTACTCCGTTCACTTTGAGATGATTTTAGCCACCAGGGAAATAATGGTAAGCCTAGGACGACGAATATAACTCAGGAGTGTCTATACAAAGGCCATCTCTTCTTCACTCAAAGAGGATTAGGTACTTGAATATTGCCTAATTGTTGGGGTCCATTTATGGTTATTGCTTCTATGAACCCTAGATGTTGTCAGAGTAAATGATCATCAACAAGGGCGTTATTACTATGAAATTCACAAATGAAGTAGTTAATGGTAGGGTTACCATTATCCTTTCCACTCTCCTCTGTCTCACTCAAGTGAATTGGTTTCAAGCGCATTCCGCCGGTGATTGAATTCTAAAGGTTCAAGGTGCACCCTCAGTATGGAGTTTTTTCTTTCTTTTATGAATGTTATAACTCCTAATTCTTTGGTAGCGGACCTCTTTGATAGTTCGACCATTATCCCCCGTCTAACTCAACTATTTGACTGTACGGCTATTGTGATGGGTCAGATAGTAAGAACTAGAAGATTCCAACTCTGGAAAGCGTAATTCTACAAGAAGACGAGATTAACCGGGATCAAAAGAAAGCTTCTTATCGAGAGAGTTTTGAACAGTAGATGTCTTTCACATCTAGGTATAACAATGAGTAATTTTTTAATTTCTAAATGGTAGTTCCAAAAAAATGCACTTCGATATCATAAATTTTTCACACCCCTTAAGAAATAATAACCGAAGTGCATAATTTATCATGATACCCATATTAATTGATGTATATTTTTAGTGGATTTGAGAATCTTATTTGAAATGAGTAATTAATATTGTAGGTATAACAAAAAAAAAATTAATTTCTTTTGATATGCTAAAAGTGATAAGTAAAAGTAAATTTTATTTTTTTAGAATATTGGACAAGTAAAATAAAGCGGAAAAAGTAATTTGTAAGAAAATTTTACAACGAAGTTTGCACTTTTCGTTATTTTATCCTATTTTTATGATGGTACTATATTAAAAGATTCTGTCGTTAATATTGAGGAACTCTTTTGGCCTTTCTGTTTTAATTCGCCGAAAGTAGTGAAACACGTGAGAAGTTTGAGAAAATTTTGTCCGAAATGTAGCACTCACTCAAAAAAGAATGTTGTACTGACATCTTTCGAAGATTGAGTGGTTTACTTTTACTAAGTGCGCTTTAGAGCCCGTTTGGCGAAGGCGCAAAAAATTACTTATTTTGAAAAATACTTTTGTTTAAAAGTATTTTTTAACAAAGTACTTTTGTAAAATAAAAGTTTGTATTTGACCAATTTATTTGAACAGTACGTTTTGCAAGCTCGTTATGTTTGGTCAATCTTTCCAAAAAATATTTTTAAGTATCAAATTATAAAAAATAACATTAAAGGTTCAATTTGTAATTAGTAATATTAAAAAATAAATTAAATTCTTATAAAAGAATTAATTAAAATATAAAACATAAAGTAAAAATATAATTAAAAATTCTAATCAATATAAAATATGTTATTCCAAAGCAATAACATTGAGTATATAGTATTACTTATTATTTACATGATAATTTAAATATATCAAAATATATTATTCAATATAAATTAATAATCTAATTTTATGAATAGGAGACAGAGAATAAAAATATGATTGAAATAAAAAAGAGAAGAAATGTATGGTAGAAATAAAAAGGAAAAGGAAAAAAAAATTAAATTAATGAAGAATAATTTGAAAAATATAAATTTAAGTAAGGTTACTTTTATCTTGAATAAATTAATTTTCTATCTCTCCTTTTACTTCTTGACAGAAGTGAGAATTTGTAGTTTCTATCGAAAATCAGAAAAAATGCTTTTAGTGCCGTTCAAAAGCACTTTTTTAAAAAGTACTTGTTTTAAAAAAAAATAATATATTTTTGACATTTAATAAGCTTGGCCAAAGAAGCTCTTAGACTGTAATCCAAAATCCCACTAATTTAATTACTAGTGACAACTGACAACTAACTAACCACACCAATCTAGACATATATTCATTAACAAACAACACATTCTTTTTCCTGTTTAATTTTCTTACACTAATCGTATAAACTTCTTTTGCATAAACAGATTATTTAAAAGACAATTATAAATAATTGTGCATAGTAATATAATTAGTTATCTGAAGAAGAAAATCAATAACTTAGAGAAGGATGTAGCTTATTACTTATGGATTCACGTGAACATATTAGCTTTTGCCTAGATTTTATATTTGTACACTCAAACCTCTCTATAACAACTTTATTTGTTAGAATATTTTTTTGGCTGCTATAGTTGAATAATGTTATAGAGAATATATATTATAACATAACATAAGAATCAGTTCCGAGAAAAATTTAGCTTTAATAATGAATCACTGTTATATAAGAATGCTGTTGTATTACAAAATCCATTAAAATATTTATAAATATTTGATAGTAAATCCAGCTTGAAGTCGCCGTAAAAGCTCATAAAAATTTCAAATTCTGAATCTATTTCTATAGATAACCTTTTATAACATGTTAAGTTATATATGTTAAAAGTATGAATTCTATTACACTATTTATGTATTTGAATTTAAGTTATATACATCGATAACTAAAGGCTTTTACATTGTCAATGTAATTTAATGTATAATAGTAGATTAATTGCCATTTTATTAGGTAATACAATGTTTATTACAAAAACTTATCTATCATTACCAAATAACTAATGAAGGGGAGCTCTGGAGCAACGATAAAGTTGTGTTCGTGTGACCTATAGGTCACGAGTTCGCGCCGTAAAATCAGCCATGAATGCTTGCATTACAGTAGACTGTCTATATCACACCTCTAGAGATGTGTCCCTTCCTCAGATCCTGCGTAAATGTGAGATACTTTGTGCATCAGACTGCCTTTTTTTTTTAACCTAATAACTGCGGCCCTTCCATGAATCTTGCGTAAATGCAGAATGCTTTGTGCATCAGACTGTCTTTTATTTTTTTTTACCTAATAATTGATGTGATTGTGTAAATATTTTTGTTTATAAAAGGTAAATCTTTTTCGTTTTTCTCATTGAGAGCTCACCATTTGTTAGCTTTTGCGTTGTAACTTCTTTCTCCATGTCTGCTAAAACAAGAACCAGCTGTAGCTGCTGGTTTTCTTGTCTGAGCTTAAACTTTATTCTTGTATTTTTTCCTCTAATAACATTATCTTATGAACACCAACAATTGACAAGCTGTAATTTGTTTGAAGGAAGCTGGATTTTTGACGACTTTTATCCACTTTATGATTCATTGCAGTGTCCATTCATAGACCCAGGTCTCAATTGCCTCAAAAATGGCAGAATCGATCAAGATTTCCTCAAGTACAGATGGCAGCCCACAGACTGTGACCTGTCCAGGTAACATCAATGGCTTCTCTTTTCCAGCTAAATTCAGTTTCACTCTGGATTACAACAATAATAATAGCATAATACATATAGGCGGAGTCAGTTCAAGCTTATGAGTTCGGGATTCTAATCGTTAAAAGTTGTTGGGTTCTAAATTAATCATTTATACATATTCAATGGATTTTATAAGACAAACACATGATTTGAATCAAAAGTTACTGGGTTCTGCCGAACCCGGTCCCGACACTCTACCTCCGCCACTATTACATACATAGTATAATCTCAGTAGTGAAATCTGTAAATGATAGTGTGTATGCATACCTTACACCTAATATGTGAAGGTACATAGGCTGTTCAGTTTCGCTGTGGATTAACAATTGTTATTCATATGTTCCAATTTTAATGCACGGATATGGAACTTGTGATTTTAAATCAGCTAGGATATTTTTGTGGCTATAATAGCATGCCATTGAGAGGTCGTTTGGTACGCGGACTAAATTATCTCAGAATTATAAATCTGTAATAAATTTATATTGTCAATCAAATAACCCTTAAGTGTACTATTTGATATTAAAGGAAAATATTGTTCAGAGGAAAAAAAAGTTTGTCTCATTATTCAAGACTCTAAAATGTAGAAACTACTTCGAATAGACTATTGGAGAAAAACATAAGCAAAGCAAGTTGTTTATCCCTTCTCAAATGAAAAATAATTTATCAAGAAAAATATTTTTCGTGTTTGGTTATTTTTGGGTTTTGCTTCGTACCAAACACATCCTAAGGTAAAATGAGAAATTTACATTTAAATTATTTACAACAACAACATACCCACTATTATCCACACCGTGGGGTATGAGTTACATTTAAATTATTTCTAAATACAAAAATATATATTTTTTTAGAAAGGATTAATAATAAAAAGATGCTACATAAAATGATCCTTAACCATAATTAATATTTAATACTAGTTGTTATCGATATTTTATGACGTCTGAGAATTGGGATATGTTAATTATCCTCTTTTTTATTTTTTATTTTTATTTTTTATGTGTTTGTATAATGCACCCTTCCTCTTCTATCAATCGTTCAGCTAAATCCTAATTTAATCAGATTTTGCTATTTAATTTAGGTTGTTTAGTATTTAAAGAGTTTTTTCACGGTCTGACTAGTATTACCTAACTGTCAATCTACTGCAATCTAATATTTTATTCTGGTATTGGAATTGATTATGCTTTGTTACATAGGTCTCCCTTGTTAAAGAAAAATTCCTATGTTTTCTAGGAGTTTTTTAGTCCGAGAGATATATATGCCAGTAAACTTTTAGTACTCTTACTTTTATTTTTTTATTTTTTTAAATATTCGATTATAATGAGCTTAAGTGCAGTAACATGGTCAGTGAGGATTCATCTGGCCAACCCCAACTTGCTTGGGAATGAGGCGTAGTGGTAATTGTTGTTATTTATGATAAAAAAGGAATTTTTTTCTGCTTCAAAATGAGTATCTATAGTTTGCCATTTCGATTACTAATTTATTATGATTGAAGACTTGTTTTAAGATGAATTATTTTGGATTAATGCATAGGTTCAATGGCGAAGATCTTCTGCAAAAATTCAGAGGCAAAAGTTTCATGTTTGTGGGTGATTCCTTGAGCAATAACCAGTGGCAATCACTAGCTTGCATGCTTCACGCTGCAGTTCCGAATTCTAATTACACATTTGACAGAACAAGAAATCGTTCCGTTCTCTCATTCCCGGTGAGTCAATTATTTGACAGGTTAAAGTTCATGACGGAAAAATCAATTGTTTCATTTTCATGTTACGATGAAAGCTTTCAAAACTTTCCTTGTGCCGAGGGTCTAGCGAAAACAACCTTTCCATCTTCTCAAGGTAGGTTAAGGCTGCGTACGCACTACCCTCCCCAGACTCCACTTGTGGGATTATATTGGGTTTGTTGTTGACGAAAGCTTTAAAAAATAAGTGTAAATTACTGCATTTTGTTGTGATTTAAATGATACAACCCCTCTTTCTCATAAAACTAGCATGTTTTCAGATCTATCGTGTTAATAGCTAATGATCATGAATCCTGCTCGGAAGCCAATTGTTAGCGTCCTACTAAGCCTCAAGACAAATGCTGGCCGCATTTGGACATGCTATTCATCTTCAACTCAGTACAAAATGCATACCAGAACTTATTATGAATGTCTAACACGAGTTGTTTACTCTGTTCATGTAACGGAAAGACTGGAATTTGGAAGTGACTCGATATGTGATTGATCCTCAATTCTGGCATGCTTGCATATTTAATGGTTATGGCTAATGCTGAAATGTTAAAATGCCATCATTCTTTGAATTCTTAGCCAATGTAGAATGGTCTGTCATGATCAAATGAAGCATCAAATTCTGACTTGATTCTATACCTATAGCATCTCCTTGTTCTGCAACTTTCTTTAACTTTTAAAATGTATCCTTCTTTTCTTTCTCATGCTCTTTTTGGTGCATTTGGAAGGAGTTTGAGTTCACAGTCACATTCTTGAAAAATGGATTTCTCGTTGACCTAGTGATCGAGGAAGCAGGCCGAGTTCTCAAGCTCGACTCTCTCAGCAGGAGCGACCAGTGGAAAGGAGTCGATTTCTTAATCTTCAACAGCTACCATTGGTGGATACATACCGGCAGCCTACAAACGTGCGCTTCTTCATCAACATAATAGAAAACCAGACTTCATTATTTCTAATTGCAAGAAAAAAAAATCACATTTTCTTGATTTTCTTGCAGATGGGACTATTTTCAAGTTGGTGACAAAATCTACAAGGAGATGGACCATATGGAAGCATACAAGATTGCTTTGACTACTTGGGCCAATTGGGTTGATTCCAACATTGATCCTGCTGTGACTAAAGTGTTTTTCCAAGGAATTTCTGCTGTTCATTATCAGTAAGTTATCAGACAGATTTTCTTCTTCCCCCCTAAACATTTTAATCTCGACGAACCATCGGTTAGAGTTACTTGCAAGTATGAACACTTATAACAGTAAAGTCACTTGACTATTTTCGTCACATTAAATTAACTGAACATTATGCACTATAACAGTGGTACTTCAACAACTACTATGCCTCAACCCTAAGCTACTTGCGGTTGGATGTAGGAACCTCGATATCATAAATGCTTTGTTTGGATCCATAATATTGCAGTACTCCCTACGCTATAATTATTTTTTGTCACATTAAGTAGCTGAACTCTACTCATTATAATAGTAAAGTCACAAAATATTAGTCCCTGTGTTTCAATTTAGATGACACACTTTTCTTATTAGTCCGTTCCAAAAAGAATGACACATTCTACAATTGGAAATAATTCAACTTTAAACTCTTCATTTTATCTATTTTACCCTTAATGAGAAACTTTTATAACTATACAAATGTCATGACCCCACAAAGCTTTTACCCCTTAAGCTCTTAAGACCACAAGTTTCAAAAGTCTTTCTTTTTATTTTTCTTAAACTCCGTGTCGAGTCAAACTAACTCATCTAAATTGAAACGGAAGGAGTACCTATTATTACAGTAAAGTCACCTTGATATGTAGGCTTTGTTGGTATAGTGCGTCTTGTTTAATAACTTAACTGCTATAGTGGATAAAGTAAGCTACTTTAATATGACAAAAAATAGTTTTGCGAGTTTATTGTTATAGTTGGTAAAATTCAGTTACATTAATGTGACCACAGATATTGTGCTTTACAGGATAAATTGAAGTTAGCTTCCGGTTAATTATGAAGGGGAGCCTTGGCGTAACTGGTAAAGTTACTGCCATATGACCAGGAGGTCACGGGCCATAGAGGCAACCTCTTGCAGAAATGCAGGGTAAAACTGCGTACAATAGACCCTTATAGTCCGGCCCTTCCTCAGACCTCGCACATAGCAGGAGCTTAGTGCATCGGGCTGCCCCTTCCGATTAACTGTCCACCTAGTCACATGCAAAAAAACACAGTAGGATCGCGTGACGCACATTAGTTCAGTGGCCATAATTGAAATTAACCTCTCCATTTAGTATGCTTACTTTGTAAAACTTAATCTAGACCAGTTAATTCAACTTGGTTACTGTTTCCTCCTTTCAGTGGCAAGGATTGGGATGAACCAATGGTGCAGGACTGCAGAGGACAAACAAAGCCAATAGAGGGGTCAAATTATCCAGGTGACAGATATCTAGGAGAGGCAGTGGTGAAGAATGTACTAAGTAACATGACAAAACCTGTCTATTTACTTGATATTACACTGCTTACACAACTGCGAAAAGATGGACATCCATCAAGATATGCCAATGGCGAAACCGATTGCAGTCACTGGTGTGTAGCTGGAGTTACAGATGCTTGGAATGAACTATTGTACACAATCTTGCTCCAGAAATAGTTTTTGAAGCTAGTGTATTCTTCTTTTCTTACCAAATCTCTCTCATATATAAATGAAAACTTATGGCTAAGGTGATTCTAAAGATCTATCGCAAACAACCTCTCTATCTTTACTAAAGTAAAGTAGGCGTAAGGTATGCGTACACAATACCCTCATACCCTACTTGTAGAATACGCTAGGTAGGGGAAAGGTTTGTTATTGTTGTTGTTGTTGTTGTTATGGCAAGGTGGCTTCCCTCTCCTGTATAAGAAGATTTTATCTTTTTTGAGTAGTGCAGAGATATACTTCTATAAAGAGTGTCATCTGACGCTCCTTCGCCAAAAACATTCATTAAATACGTGTAAATAATATTTAAAGAAAAACAACATGCACACGTTTGTAGAAGATAGCACCATGAGAAATATTGTACAATAATCATCAATTTAGGATAAGAAGTAAAACTACAGAACTTCTCCGGTTCCATATTCGAACCCATATATAGGTTGAGTTGTGATAATAGGTCTACACAATTTGCGCAAAATCACACCATTATTGAAAGTACAGAGGGGGAGGGATGAATTGTAGTCCTTTTTAATTTTATGCTTTTCTAGTCTGATTATTTTACCAATCTAGTCAACTGAACCTTAGATAAATGTGCAAAATTTAAAGTGCAAAAAAATAATAATGACACAACGATATTTTTATACTAGTCGATTCAATGTAAATCTTAATCTAATCCCCTTGGGTTGTAAGAGGGCGCTCTCCGTAAGCTCCTTGTTGTTTTGAGTACATAATTTGTTGACGAGTTTGTTACGCACATATTAATTATCAATTGATTTCAATATTTTTTTAACTCTTGATTTGTTTGATTGTAACTTATAATTTAACACTAAATAAGGTCACACTTTAATTTTTTTTCATTTTAATATTTTATTGAACTTTTCAATTCAAGTTCCACAATATTCTATTATTTTAAAATCTTCATGTGATTTACTAAAAGAAAAAACTTTCTAATTTTTAAACTCTAGTTTTGAAGAATTATTATTCGTAGTAATCTTCTAATACTAATATTAGGTTAACCAAATCGTAGTCAAGAATTACTATCAAGTTACAAGACTAATATTTGTTATAGCAATAAAATCCAGAAATTTAATGAAAAATATCTCAAAAATAAAAATAAGCAGAGAAGATCTATTTTACCTAAACACACCTACCCTTAAACCAACCTGACCCGACCCAAATTTCTGCTCACTCTCAAAACGGACTTCACAAATGTGTGAACCACCCAAATCCCAAATCACGCAACCGGGCCATTCTTACCGGATCTTCCCGGTTCCCGGTCTCAACATCCGGTTCGTATTCTCTTCTCCGTTCTAATCCAATCCAAACCCTAACCCTGTTTTCTATCGGATCTTCTGATCGGATCTCTCTCTGAACAACGTCAACGAAAAGCTCTCCACTTTATAGGTTCGCATTTCAACCCGAATCCGTCTCAAGTAAATCAATTTGAGCTCAATTTGAAAATCTCGTTTAATTTTCACTCTTCACAAAAAATAGATTTTTTGTGCATTTTTTACTGGGGCCGAATAAGTGGAATGGATGTAGAGGATTTTTATAGCCGATCCCAATTAGTTTGGGATTGAGGTGTAGGTGATTTACTGTATTAATTCGATTGACTTTTTAGGCAAAGTTGGGTTTTTAATGTCTTATTGTGTGGCTTTGTGCTTATTTAAATTGGTTTTTACAATTTTTTTTTAAAATTTGATTTGATTGGGAATTTGGATCATTTGGATGTTGTAAATGGCTCTAGTTATGAACTTAAATATGTGAGTATATGCATATACTTTGGTCAGTATAAAGTCACTGCTGCGAGTATCGTGGATCAACATTGTTGTGAATTTTGTGAACAATGTACGGTCCAGAGGCGGATCCAAGATTTAAACTTGATTGGTTCAACCTTTATTATGTCCTGACCACTGAATCCATTGCACCTTTAGATTTAGTGGTTCAGAACTTAATATTTGTTGAATTTTAGTGATTTTTTATATTATCTATGCTCTGGGTAAAAAGAAATTGGTTCAGCTGAACCCGTTGAGTCTATGTTGCAAGCCCCTACCGATGCTCTTTAGGGGAATGCCACTTCTATCAGACCCGTTTTCAGCCCAATAAACATGAGATTTCTTTTTTTTTTTTCCTCTTTTTTTCTTCTCGTCTTTGGCTTCTTTATATTAGAGCTTAGGCTGCAAAAGAACTTGCATATTTAGTGCTTTTGACTTCATGAGTTGTTTGTGCGTGGGTTATGGATACTTGAACTGTACAATCGGTGCTTCGGTGTCAATCAAGTATATCCTTCTTTGGCGCTTGTATAGGATACTTACCATTATTTTGCTCTCAATATTTTTTGTTTCATTATGAAAACGAATGTTCCTTCCAAAAGATATGAGTTATTATATCCACGCACAAGAAAAAGATCATAATCAGATAAATTGAGAGAGAGAGAGAGAGCATAAATCAGATAGACAAACTGACTCCAGTTGAAAGAGTTGTGATGAGTATTAGGCTGGTTGTCTTTTTCAAGATTGAGTACATAACATTTAAAGTAATGTCTTTTTTTTTTTTAATAACAAGATGAAGATCTACAGCATGTCTACAATGATTAGGATAGTATTATGAGGCTCAAAATTTGAGTTTACATCTTTTTCCTTTCTTCATATGCTGGATTTGGTTAATGATTTTGAAGTACAAACCTTTTTGACTTCCTTAAAGTTCTGCCATTGCATTTTACTTGGTTGCTGTTGTTCTGATAAAACAAAAAAGATCCTGATCAGAAACTTGGTTACTGTTATTTTGTCATTTAACAGCGTTTAGACCAAACCATTTCAGTGAAAACAGATTGGTTAATTTAGCTTCATCCATGCCATGGAAATTCCAGTTGAGACCCCAGCAAAGAAACCAAAGAGGTTGACATCCGTTGTGTGGAACCATTTTGAAAGAGTTAGAAAGGCAGATATCTGTTATGCTGTTTGTGTACATTGTAAAAAGAAGCTTAGTGGATCGAGTAACAGTGGAACAACTCATCTGAGGAATCATTTGTTGCGGTGTCTAAAAAGATCCAACTATGATGTTTCCCAAATACTTGCAGCAAAGAGAAAGAGAAAAGAAACTACTGTTGCAGTTGTCACTTATGAAGAAGGGCAAAGGAAAGAAGAAACCGTTAACCCTGTGACCTTTAAGTTTGATCAAGAAGTAAAGAAAGAGGAAGCTACCATGCCTATCAACCTTGGCAGTGTTAGATTTGATCAAGAGCGGAGCCGTCTGGATCTTGCCCGTATGATTATGGTACATGGTTATCCTTTAGCCATGGTTGACCATGTTGGATTCAAAATATTTGTCAAGAACTTACAGCCATTATTTGAGACTTTGACTAACAGTGCTGTTGAACTTGACTGTATGACAATTTATGCAAAAGAGAAACAGAAGGTGTATGAGGCGATCCATAACTTGCATGGAAGAATTACTCTCTCTGCTGATATCTGGACTTCATCTGAAAATGCACGGTATCTGTGTTTAACTGCTTTTTACATTGATGAAGACTGGAAACTGCAGAAGAAAATGCTGAATTTCATAACACTGGATCCTTCTCACACAGATGACATACTTTCAGAAGTTGTTATAAAAAGTTTGACAGACTGGGCCATTGATCGTAAGTTGTTTTCTATGACTTTCGATCATTGTACGGGCTATGATGAGATGATTTTTAGAATCAAGGACTGGCTTTCTCAAAACAGGCCTCTTTTAAAGAATGGTGAATTGTTTGACGTCCGTTGTGCAGTGCAGCTACTGAAATCAATCGTTTTTGATGTCATGGAAGCACTTCGAGATGTGATCCACAAGGTTCGAGAAAGCATAAGGCATGTTAAGAGTTCACAATTAGCCCTAGGAAAATTCAATGAGATTGCTCAGCAAGTTGCGATTAGTGGTGAAAGGCCTTTGATTCTTGACTGTGGACAGCAGTGGAGTTCAACATACTTGATGCTTGAAGCTGCCTTAGATTATAGGGGAGCCTTCTGTCTACTAGAAGAGCACGACCCTTCCTACACTTTCGCTTTGTCTGAAATAGAGTGGGATCATGCTAGTGCTATTGCGGGCTATATAAAACTTTTTGTTGAAGTTACTAATGTTTTCACGGCAAATAAATGTTCAACTGCGAATCTATATTTCCCTGAAATATGTGATATTCACATCCAGTTGATTGATTGGTGTAAAAATCCTGATAATTTTCTTAGCGATATAGCGCTGAAGATGAAAGAAAAGTTTGATAAGTATTGGAGTAAGTGCAGTTTGACTTTGGCGATAGCAGCAATATTGGACCCCAGGTTCAAGATGAAGTTGGTGGAGTATTACTATCCTCAGATTTATGGTTCTGATGCCTCAAATCAGATAAAAGAAATATCTGATGCTATAAGGGAGCTTTCAAATGAGTATGCTATGGGCTCATCTTCGCTTGATCCAGATACAGCTGGTACTTCTGGCAGCTTAACCAGTATCTCTAGTGGTACAAGGGACAGACTTAGGGGTTTTGACAAATTTCTCCATGAAACTTCACAAAACCACAACATAACGTCAAATCTTGAGAAATACTTGGAAGAGCCGGTCTTTCCACGCAATTATGATTTCAGCATATTGAATTGGTGGAAAGTTCACACACCAAGGTACCCTACATTATCAATGATGGCACGTGATATCTTGGGAGTTCCTGCATCCACTCTTGGGCCAGAGGTGGCATTCAATAACAGAGGCAAGGTGCTTGACCAAGATCGCAGTTCACTGAATCCAGCTGCTAGAGAAGCCTTGGTTTGTGGTCAGGACTGGTTGCGCGTGGAAACTGAAGGTAGTTTCATCTGATTTACATTTTCTTCTGCCTATCGTTTTAGGTGCTAATATTCTTATGCTTTATTTTTAAATTGTTAATGGATGGTTGTACTTTACCAGAAACCAACTCACCTCACATCTATACTGCTGTGCCACTTTCTATGGAATCAAAGTAGGGCATGTGTGGTATGTTTCCTTATCTTCGCAAATTGTTTCCTATTCCAAGCCTTTCTTGTGTGTGTCGATCTTCTAATTTAGAGTTTATCCCTTTGCAAGGTTTGGTGATTGGAGGATAGTTCAATCAGGACACAAGTGTTTGATTTCTTTTGATGACTTTAAACTTAATATCCAATTTAGTGCATATTGAGTAGATCTTCTTAAATATGATTGTATTGCTTTAAGATCAACTTCTTTCGATTTTCTTGCCTTTTCTTCAATTGTAAATCAAGATGTGTTATTCCGCCTTGGGGGTTTTCCCCTGCATAAACTGGAACTTTCACAAGTTATCTTAGGAGAGGAGTGTCGAGGGAAGATCAAGTTCAGATGGGAAGAAATTGACCTGTCCCTTTTAATAAGTTTTAGGCAAGTAAGAAAATTAATTGTTATTTGGTATGAAGGGTCAAAGGGACTTCAATATTCCATGTAAAGATGGTTTATTCGCGCTCCAATTCCAGGCATTAAAAATGAAGAATTACTTTACTGGTTTCTATACAATTAGCTGCATTTGTCTTCTTATTGGTTTGTTGGTCTTAGTACAAGTTTGCTGATTGTCAATTCAAGTTCGGCTACAAGTAAATACAAGTAAAGATTTACTTGTAGCTTTGTGTCACTGTCTTAAAAGTTATCTGTTATGCTTTCAATCTAAAATCTCAACCATTCTATGCAGTGAAATTCTAAAATAGCTTAATTTTCAAGTGGTAATTGAAAAATAGCCACAGTTTCGGAAGTAATCGAAATTTAGCCACTTTTAATGTAAAGATAAATCTGAATGAAAACACTGTTCAAAATCTGAAAAATATTCTAGCATAATATACTGGACTTCCAGCATAATATACTGGGCCATCATAATATGCTGGAAGTTCATACACATGTGCTCCAATCTCCAGTATATTATGCTGGAACTTTCCGTGTGTTGGAGTTCCAGCATAGTATGTTGGAAGTTCATACACAGGTGCACCAATCTCCAGTATATTATGCTGGAATTTTTCGTGTTGCAGCAAAATAGTGGCTATTTTTTAATGACTTTGCAAACGTTGGTTATTTTTTAATTACCGGTCCGAAAATTGGCCAGACCGTGCTATTTTCATATATATCTTGGGTACAAGAAAACGATAAAAGAAACTTCTAAAAACTTAATAACCTTTGACATTTTTGCAAATAGATTCAACTTGATATCACTCAAACTGAGTAGAGATAATTGTGTTTCCTATTTCCTTTTAATTTTTATATATTCAATGAAATACTTTTTATTAGGACCACAAACTGCCTCGGCCCAACCTCGGTCAAGTCTCACGAGCCACAGGCGTACATGAGCCATGCTAAAAAGCCTCATTCTTAAATAGGCTAAAAGAATCTTAACTCAACCCAGTCTAGCCCAGCGGCTAAACCCATATTGACGGCTTTATCCAACACAATATACTAGAGTTTCACTAATAAAAGCTTATGGAAATTTTATCTAAATTTTATTTCTATATTAAGGAGTAGCTAAATGTTGGTTCGTTTTGAGATGATGGCTAACTTTTTATTAGCGGTATAAAAAGTAGTTATTTGTTTGCATTAGGGTAGACTGTCTACATCACACCCTTGGGAGTGCGGCCCTTCCCGTACCCTTGTAGAACACGGAATACTTTGTGCACTGAGCTGTCATTTATAAATAGTGGCTATTTGCCCTATCTTTTACCTAGGATCCTTTGAAATTATGGGTCCAAAAAATGGTTATAATATTTCGTAGGATTTTTACATATATATATATTTATAGTACAAGTTAAAAAAGGTGTTCAATTAAACTCATATTCAAATCTATAGCCTATAAGTTCGCTCGTGGTTATAACTAGGGTGTCAATGGTTCGGTTCAGCCGACTATTTTATAAAATTTGTACCATACTAATTTTTCGGTTGTATAACCAAAATTAGACTTTTCGAAACCGTCCCAATCATGTTGGTTTCTCTTCGGTATCGGTACGGTTCGGTTAGTTTTCGGTATTTTTTTAAATATCATGTAAAATTCACCAATAGAAGTAGAATGCAATAGCATATGTTCTTTTGTAGGACTTAGCAAAACTCTCCAGACATTTTTACTGTTTAAAGGGTGATGAATTAAAAAAAATGAAAGATGGCTACAGTATAGATCCATTAACTATTCTACAACAACGTAAAAGAAACCAAGCAAAGGTAAAAAAATATATTAATCACACGAGTGGAAAGATATTAACCAAGTTGAGACTCAAGAATAAAGTATATAGAAGATTAAATATTCAAAAAGATAAATCTAAATTATATGAAAGGAAACATATTCAATACATTGTAGTTTGCTACTCATAATTACTAGAATACTTTGTATCTTACTAATGAAGATACTTGAAATAACTTAGTTTAAGTAGAAGTAGCATAATAGGTTTCAGGAATTATTATTTTGAGTTTAATTACTTGTTGGCTTAGCAACAGTTTTCATAATTTCAAGACCCAAAGAAAAATTTAATACATTATTATTTTTAAACTTACTATATAAATATATTTTTCACATGAAAAATTTATTCGGTACGGTTCGATATTTTTTCATAAAATAAAAAACCTACCTTAATTATCGGTGCGGTTATAGATTTATATAAAAACCTACAATTTCTTTTAAAGAAACCTAAAAATCGGTTCATTACGGTACGGTTCGATTTTCGAATATCCATTGACACCCCTAGTTATAACCTAGCACTCCTTGACTATTCAAGATTTGGACTCAGTAAACCTTTAGTTCTACTTCATTTTACTGCCGCTAAATGCAAGTACAAAGCAATAAATCAATCACTTGCGAAAAGGAAAAAAATGATTGAGCTAGAAAAAGTTCAAAATTCCATATATCAGATTTAACGACAGATACAGGGAGCAGCCTATCCAAATCTTTCACATACAAAACACAAATATTATGAATTCATACAAAAAAAAACAAGGAATAACGACCGAGGAAACTCTAGTCACTAACAATAATCTAAAACAAAAGAGAATTCTGGGTGCCAAAAATGAATAATGGCTGAAATAGCATACAAAATCCTTGAGATCAACAACTTCTTTATGCAGAGGTTTTCTTGTTTGGTTCAAATACATACTTGATCAGCGACTCTTTGATCGGTAGCAGCTCAGGGAACTCTTTCTTCAACTTTGATGCATCCATCTCGTTGTTACTGCGAGCTGCAACAATTACCTTGGCCTGCTCTTCCAATGTGAAGTTGGCCCAAGTAAATGCTGGATCGATATATTTCTTGTACATTTCCAAGATCTCATTATGGCTCACAACACCGGGGTTTGTGAAATTCCATATGCCCGTGAGGTTACGCTTTGCCATCTCAATTGAAATCGGAAGAAGCTCGTCTAGTATGGTCATACTGTTAGGAATATTGACCACCTTATTGTAGCGGCTAATCTTGGTAATGAAGTTGCGAGGGTTGTTGAGATCTGAAGATATTGGCATGCGAACTCTGAGTGTGCAAACGTTGTCATATTCTTTCATCCAGTGAAATCAGTAGAAGGAAAAAAAGGAAAAACATATTAAGGTCTAATTCAGAAAAATGATGCTGTATTTGCGTTTCAGAGTCGTAAGGAGTGCTCTTACCATGGCCTTGGTCTTTGAATAGAAAGAACCAGCGAAATTGGGCGTATCTTCCTCCTTGAACCCAATACCGGAACCCTCTGGGTGCTTAGCATCATACTCGAATATGCAACCAGTGGCGAAATTCATCATCAGGAGACCGTGCTCTCTGCAAACATCTGCCAAGTTAAGAGTACCAGCAACATTTGTACGAATTGTTTCTGGTTTATGACTCTCACACCAATCAACATTGGGTCTACCAGTAACACCAGCAGCATTGAATACATGTGTCGGCTTGACAGCATTAATGTCTGCCAAAAGCTTTGAACGATCCTCCAAACGTCCCTTGCCATATTCATAAGGAATCCCCTGTTTCTCACATAATTTCCCTAGCAAACCGCCAATCCACCCAGTCCTACCATAGATCAAAAACTTAAAAGGGGATTTCTGAGGCACGTCGCTGCTCTTTGGAGCTGGGGCTACCGTTTTGGTTTCATTGGACTTTGCTGAGAATTCAGAAGATCCTGAATCATATTTTTCGGCTCCATCCAAATGTCTTTCTATTCCACCGGGCATCATCAGCATTCTAGGATGAGGAAGCAATGCTCCAGAGACATCCCCCCACCAATCGGGGTTTTTGGTATACCATTCAATAGTCTTTTTCAGACCCTCTTCCCACAAGGTCCTCTCTGACCAACCCAACTCTTTCAACTTCTGATCATCCAGAAAGTACCTCTGGTCGTTAAATGGCCTGTTCTCGACAAACTCAATGCTTTTGTCTGGATCCATGTTAAAGAGTTTGCATATATCTTTGGCAACATCGATCACTCTTCTCTCTTTTGTAGTTCCAATGTTATAAACATGACCGACCTCCCCTTTGTGTAGAATGACTTCAAAAGCCTCAGCAACATCCTCACAGTAAAGATAACTACGAACGTTACAACCATCTCCATGGATAGGAAGAGTCTTCCCCCTCATGGCTAAAAGTATAAATTTCGGGATTAGTTTCTCGGGGAATTGGTTAGGACCATATACATTGTTCCCCCTAGTGGTTATAACAGGTAAACCGTATGATCTACCGTAAGCCATAACAAGCATTTCAGCCCCAGCTTTTGTGGCCGAATATGGGTTAGTGGGAAGGAGTTGTGAGGCTTCGTGGTTTCCGACAACAGCATCCTCATCAGTCTCACCATAAACCTCATCTGTACTGACATGAATAAACCTTCTGATCTGACCAGTAACTTTGCAGGCCTCTAATAGTACGTGGGTACCGTAGATGTTGTTCTTAGTGAACTCAAAGCTATTACCGAAAGAGTTATCAACGTGGGTTTGAGCCGCAAAGTGCATTATAGTGTCAATGGACTCAGTGATGAGAAGGTAGTTAACAAGATCTGCACTGGCAATATCCCCCTTAACAAACTTGAAATTAGGGGAAGGACGGGAAGGAATAAGGTTCTTCAAGTTTGAACAATAATCAAGTTTGTCAAGCACAACGATCTTGTAGTCAGGGTAGCTCCGGACAAGCCTGTTGGCTACATGACATGCAATAAAACCGGCAGCTCCAGTAATGAGTATATTCTTAGGGGTGTATGTCGACATTTCGTTGCAGCTTCTACAAATGACAAATTCCAAATCAATGTTAAGATTTTATAGTAAACTCATATCAAGTAGTGAAAAGACTCATTTCATCAGATTGGACAACAGCAGACCTATTCTCAAAAAGAAAAACATAAAAACTGCTTCTTTAAGTCAACATTTGTGTAACAGCACAAAACACTGCAAAATGTCTGAGTCAACATCTATAAACTAACAAAAGCATTTCACAATCAACTCCTCGACGTCGGGGACAAAATCAACCTGCTTTCGCCAAGTCATTGAAAAGATTCCATCCTTCATTATTTGTACCTTCTTTTAAGGTGTGCATGGGACAAAAAGAAAGATATACCCAGCACAGGAAAAACAAAAAGATATCTCCTTTAACTAATCAATCAACTACCCCTCAGTCCAATGCTGGGTGGCCATTATGAATCCTCTATATATTCTACTCTATATTGTGCTCATTTTATTCAAAAAATCATCTTTTAAAAAAAATCGGGTTCTCCAAATCTAGAGATTCTCTAAATCTATCAACTACTCCTCAATCCAGTACTAATCAAGCCCGTAATATGAATTATCTATATATTCTACTCTATTCATGCTCATTTCCCAAATTAGTCTTTTAAGGCAAATCGGGGTTCTTCAAAACTAGAGATTCTCTAAATCTTAATCACTCGATCTCGATGAATTATTACTATATATATACTATACTATACTATGCACTAAGTATTAGTGCATTAGCTAATATTATATCGAATATAGCTTTTATATATATATATATATATATATATATATATATATATATATATATATATCAAATTTCAATAAATACTACGTCTTGAACCCAATGAGTAATGAGTTCAATGGTAAGAATATAAAGATTGAACCCATCAAATTAAAATTCTGGATGCGCCTCGGTAAACAAGCTCCAAGTTGAAAATGAAACAAAAAGATCAACCCCGGATCATAAGATCCGACATGATTGGTAAACTTTCACAACAATAATGAGCAATTCAAATGCTTATCTCTATTAGATCTGAATGGATTGAGCAATGCTAAATTAAAAATGGATCAAAAAGTATCAAATCATAAACAGATCCAACCCATATACATATGTTATTTTAGTTATATGACCATTTTCACGGGAGATCAGTAAAATACAATACAACAATATAACAGGAGATCATTTTCTTCTATTAAAATTGTAATGATTTATCGAAGATCATTTATTCGACCGGTTCAAATTCCGATCAGGAATAAATTAAATTGGTAATTGTTGTAATAAATTTATAAAATAGAAATTAAAGCATGCAAAAATATTAGAGAAATTGGTGAAACTTACCAGTTCAAATTCAGATCAGGATCCACCCCAAATGAGGGGAAAAAAGAACTACGTCGTGTGCTTCGGTTTTAGAAAGAGAGATTTGAGATTCAGACAAGAAAGGCTGTACTCAAGCTGCTATTTATAGATTCACTGTACAAAGAAAATTTAAAAAATGTTTCCTTTTCAGATTTCAGCCAAAGAATAAAACAGAGGGGGGGAGTAAAAATTATGAAAGAGGGAACGGTAAATGGTAAAACGGGAAGGAAAATTACGTCACACGGGTAATTTCTCGGCTTCTCTTTGCTGCTGAGAAATAGGGAAAGATTGATGGATGGGTTTCATTCATTCCATATTTACCAACTACCGCTCAATGGGTCCCACTCATATAAAGCAAATGAAAATTGGAGTGCTTAAAAATGCCAGCTCGGAGCACAAAACATCTAATGTTCACGAAGAGTTTGGGGTCGCACTCCCAAAGTATGTGTTGATAGTCTATCCTAATAAAAGTATTAGTGATTGCTTTCACAACTTGAAACAGTGACTTATACGTCACACCGAGATAACTTTACCGTTACTCTAAAACTTCCCTTCAAAAATTAGAGTGTATGCTCTGTGAAAATATATTTTATCCGGTGTTTACACTAAATTAATAGACCTATCATATGTGTTTACACATAAATTTTTATTATTTAATCATGGTTAGTAATATATATTCTCACCTCGTTAAATTAAACCACGGTAAGTTAGCATGTTTTGGTGCAAACATCGGAACAAAAAGCAAAGATAAATGTTTATCGTAATTTTGTCTTATTCATAATGGCGACATTCGGGCAAGGTTTCATACCTAGGGTGTATATATATTCAGGGGCGGATCTATGTAGTTGATTTGGGGTGTCACGTCATCCAATTACTCGGATAAATTTTTATATATGTATTGATATTTTAATTGAAAATATTAGATATATAATACTTGGCACCCGAAGTGTAAAATTGACTCCAGGTACCATGGCTAAATTACTGATTAATAATATGTTACTTTCCATCGATATAAATATTAAATAATTATCTATCAAAGCTAGACAAATGAAAAGAAATTATCTAATTTTCCCACCGCTTCCGTTGGGGTATAACTCTTATCTCCTTGGTCAAATTCTACTCTATTAACTAGTGAGTCACACCCTAAGAGGTCATTTGATTTAGAGATAAGTTATGCAATGATAATTAGTGCAGAGATTAATAATGTAAATATTATAATGCACGTAACAAAAAAGATTTAGTGCAGGTATTAGTTTTTGTTGAATGGTTATTTGCTATATTACAAATTTATATATAATTATATATAACTTAAAATTCTGCTTTTAAACAACACAAAAGTTTGTTTAATTTTTTGAGGGTTACTTCTGTTATCTTTATATTTTTAATCCATGTATTACTAATAGTTGCATTTTTATTCTATATTTTTCTGCAGAAAATAAACACATAAATTCTCCCATAACTTATGTATATAGCAGCCAAACTATTATAAATCAATGCTGAACTTATGCCGGAGAAAAATATTCACATCCGCTGCATTTGTTAGTTTCTGAAATTATGCTCCATATCAGTTTCATTACATTGACTAATTATTTCTTCTTTCATTTTGTATGGAAACATTATTAGCATTTGAGAAATCGAACTGATAAGTGATGGTAGGCTATAATCACGTGTTTTAGTCGCTTATTGTACTCTAATTCACTGCACTTTACTTTTGTTGAACTTTAATTATGCGTGTTTTACACTTATTGTGTGTTTTATGCCCTGTAGGAGTGATTCCGAGCTATGTAGATATTGTGACAAGAATTCATGCTATTTTTGAGTTTTGAAATCTGAGTAAAAGCTCAAGGATTAAGTCGGGATCGAGTTCGGGGATCAACGGATGATAGTGGAACGACACGAAGATTCGAGCTGGCATATTGCGCAGTGTCCAGTAAAATACACATAACTTTTCGCTCGGACATCCGTTTGGGTTTCACAATATATAGTTAGAAATCTATTTAAAAGGGTTACAACTTTCATGTTTTATACTTTCCCAAATTCCCAACTTATACAACCCAGGTGCGCGGCCAAGTGCGCGATCGCATGCTGGGCGCGCACTTGGGACAGAATGGTGTGCAAAGTGCGCGACCAGGTGCGCGATCGCGCATGTCCTGTCCGGGAAAAGTCCTATTTCACTAAGAAAGGATAGTTTTGTCCGAAATTTGTTTTAGGGGCGGATTAAATACTCCAAAATACCATTTTTGACACACTTTTGACATACCTTAGACCTAGGGAAGCTTAGGAGAAGAAGGAGAAGCAAGAGCACACGGATTTCATCCTTCCTTCCTCACTCAAATCCGGGTTTGGATTGTATTTATATTTTCCTCTATTTTTATTTTATTTGTGAAGAACTCCTACATGTCTATGGATAGAACCTTTTAGGTTTTGATGGATTTGGTGTATTGATGGTTGTTTGTGGATTATAACTCTATTTTTATGTATTTGAATCGTTTTTGGAAGATTTAATTGTTGTATCTATGTTCACTTGTTCTTGTAATCGAGAAAGGAATAACTTGTGATATATTTGCACTATATTGTTGGTTGAGTTCATAGATTCTTCTAAGTAATCGAAAGAGGCTAGTTGAATCTTTGATTAAACCTAGTTAGGAGGATAATCGAAAGAGGTTCTCCTAAAGACCAATCCATTATGAATTCTTGCATATCTTCACCGAGCATAAATTAGTTCATATTGTGAGGTTGAGACTTAATCGAGAGAGAAGTTTCTACTAAATAATTGTACTGATAATTAAGTGAATTCGAGAGACTCACTTGAACATTAGTAGTGAATTATCTAGAGTTAGATCCTGAACAATTATCTTGCACCTATCCTATCAACCCATATTTTCTCCCATTGATAACTTCCTTGCTTACCTTTGTTGAGATTGTCATTAGTCAATTTTAGATTATTAATTATATAAACCTCAACTGTTGATCCTCCTGGATAGCAATCTAGCTACAAACTACGTTAATACTATTTAACTCCAATCCCTGTAGACACGATATTTTACTATACTATCTTTGACTAGCGAACACAATTTAAGTGTATATTTTGCGCTCGTCAAATTTTGGCGTCGTTGCCAGGGATTGACAATCAATAGTGTTTGAAATAGTTTGTAGTGCTAATTCAGGAATTAGCTTTTAATTTTATTTTTTCTTTTATTTTTAGTTTGTTTGGTTAACTTCTCTTCAAGATTTTTTTTGTTGAAGAAATCTTGAAGAGCATATTCTTGTTATTAAACTCTAAATAATGTGAATATGGAGTACAATCAACCTAAGAAAACAGTTGAAGAGTTAGCAGCTGGATATTATCAGTGGTGTGCTACGTGTTTTAAATGCGGTGAAAATCATCTATGGGTTGATTGTCAAGCAGGTAGGTATTCTTCCTATGGTTCATCTTTTGAACACTCTCACTTTGTCTCTAGTCCGTACATGTATAAGGATTCATATGGGTTCAATTCTGACTCTGGTTGGGATGAATACCCTTATTATGACTGGAATGAAAGCAAAGCGAGACAACCACCTCAAGAGGAGAATGGTAGTTTAGAAGAGCTTATGTATAAGTTCATTAATAAGGTGGATGAGAGGTTAAAGGAAGAGAGGGTCACACATGATGTTGAAGCCTCTAACAACCTGACAATGCAAATGGATCAACTAATAAGTACACTTTCAGAAAGGTCATTGCATTTTGATGATGAATGTATGGAGGAGATACCCTGTGAGAATGAGCCTACCCGAAATGATGAACATTTACAGAGATAGTCTTTCACTCTACAAGAGGACTCTGTCTCAACTGAGATGATTGAAGATGAGGTTTTGGTTGATTGTGCATCAATAAAAGAAGAGTTCAAATCCCCTTCCTCCAATCCACATTTACATTTTTTAATAAAAGAGAATGAGGAACAAATGGTCTTAGATATACCAGAAGAATACTCAGACGACCTTTCTTCTTCATTTTCTTATTCTAACCTTGATCATGTGGATTTTATTTTTAGGAATTTACAGGAATATGCACAGATTGATCTTGTGAATGAATGCAGAAACAAGTTGAGGATAATCATACAAGAACAATCCACCGCTCAACATGAGGCCAAGAAAGAAAGAAAAGAGCGTGTCTTTCAAATATCCCTAAAGGACTTTGGCTTGATGAGCTCCATAAAGTATCCCGAGGAGCGAAATCGAAAAATACATTCAGAATTAGGGGTGGAGTTCACAAGTTCTGGGAAATGGAAAAAGTCCAGGGGAGTTTTCTTTACCTCTTGCTTTTTATTTGTATGTCATGGGGACATGCCACAATTTAAAGTATGGGTGGGGATGTACATATATAAATACCTATTTGTTTGTGTTTCTTGTGTGTGTTTCCGTTTCTTTTGATTGAAAATTTTAAAGTCGGAAAAAAATATATTTTCTTTTGATAATATAATAATTTCCCCTTAGTTTTTCTTTGTACTGTGGTTCTTTTTTAAGGGTTTTGTTTGAACCAGGTGTAGTTAATTTCTTTTAGGAGTAGGAATTCTTGTGCTGCAATTTAAAATAAAAGAAATATCTCTTAACTGTATTATGCCTTGAGAATAGTAACTGCTTTAGTTGTGACGCTTAGGATCAGTTTTTGACTTTTGTAAAGTACCTTAAATTATATGATTTTAACTTTTCTTAAATTCTTTGACTAGAGTGTCTTGATGAGTCCGATCCTGAGTGAGTATGTGCCATGTGTGGGTGGGGTTTTGTGTATTCTGTGCATTGCATTTGATGTCTAGAACTTGTCCAGTATATTTGCAAAGCGAAATAGTAGTTTTGTTCTGTCTTGGAAGTGATTTAGGCATTTCTTTGTTGAGCCAGATATATGTGTTTACCCACCAAATTATTATATAACTTAGTTAACCCCTTTGAGCCTATAATCTTGTTTCTTTGGAAACCACATTACAAGGTAGTTTGGCTTTTGAGTGGAACTATTCAACTAAGGAGAAATGTGCACTATTTTGAAAAAGCAAGAGCCAGTTGAATTGAAAAACAAAAAAAAACTAAGTGTATGATTGTAAAAAATATTCCTTGATAGTGGTTACTTGATGTAATTGTGCTTAAAGAAGTAGGGAGTTAATGTATATTGATATGAAGGTGGAGTTATAGTTTGACATAAGTGTAGAATTTTGAATGGTCAATTATATGTATTAAAGTGTTTAGTGTCACAACCCTAAATTCCCTCCGTAGGATGTCGTGATGGCACCAAGTCTCCAAGACTAGGTAAGCCTAACAATTCGCGGAATAACTAAATATAAATATGAAATCCAATCCTTAACAGCTGAAGTAAATAAGTACTGCAAATTAAACAAATTACAACTCTCAAAACCCGGTAGAAATAAGTCACAAGCTTCTAAGAATTTATTCTAAATTCTTCTATACATCAGAGTCTAAAGAGAATAAAGAAAACAACATAATAAAGATAGAAGGGGACTCTGGGGTCTGCGAATGCTGGCAGATGTACCTTGAAGTCTCCGTGTACAGTCTAATTCACTGATGCCTCGTCTGATAAAAAGTACCTGGATCTACACAAAAAGATATGCAGAAGCGTAATATGAGTACACCACAGCGGTACCCAGTATGTGTCAAGCATAACCTCGGTAGAGTAGTGACGAGGTCAGGTCAGGCCCTACTGGAATAATAAAAGATAGGGTGTAAAGTTTAACAATATAATAATGATAATGACAATGGCTATGAATCTAGTAAGTAGTATGTACAATTTAACTACACATGGTAAGGACAAATAACACCTCGCGGAAGGAAAACAAAAATTTACAACTTTAAGGAAAACACCAAAATAACCAAAGGCAATGCAGCCATAAAGAAATATCAACAAGGGCACTCCCGAGGTACCGCCTCGTAGTCCCAAATCATAAATAAATTCACAATATCTCATTTTCTTATATCACCGCGGGAGCCTTCACATTTTAATTTTAAAGAAATTATTTTTCCTGAAATAGCATCCCGCGTTTTAGCCACCCTTATCACACTGCATGGTTTCTAATAGTTTCCCTACTAGCCACGCGTATCAAGCCACTCTTATCTCACTACATGCGTTTCAACACCGAGGCCTTATACCACCACATGCGTATCAATATCACAATATATCACAATTTGCACCTCAAGTGCCCAAATATTTTAACTTTGCCAAAATAAATCAACAACAACATTATTTCTGTAATAAGGAGCTCACGGCTCAATCTCAATGAATACAAAAATCTCACAAAATATTCGGAAGTGAATAACTCAACAAAAATAATATTTCACAAATTTAACATCTTGAATTAGCATCAAATTTTTAAATGTAAAATACTTCATTCTTAATAATATTTAAATTAAGAAAACCAATATTCAAATAATGCACAGAATAAAAGAAACAGAGTTTTAACTAAACAGGATAAACACTTAGCATGAACAAGTCAGACAACTTTAAAATACCGAAATATATTAATGATGATGAATATAACAAAATAAAATAATTTAATTAATATGCAACAGTGCTCTGCACAATTTAAAGATAATATCTTCCATATTTAGACCGTGTACACACTCGTCACCTCGTGTACACGACTTTTAATATATCAACATTTTCATATCAATACCAATCCTAGGGGGAATTTTTTCCACACAAGGTTAGACAAGTCACTTGCTTCAAACAACGGTCAATAAGTCAAGTAGTATGCCTGTAACGACCCGACTTGTTGTTTTAAGAAATTACGCCCCGTTCAGTGACTTAAAGTCTCGAGAAGTTTCGCAATATGTATTATGACCCGCGTGTATGGTCGAGTTTGGTTTTCGGAAGATTCGGAATTTAATTTAAAGAAAAATTCTCATTTTGAAGCTTAAATAGAAAGAGTTGATCGGGAAGTTGACTTTTGAGCAAACGACCCCATAATGGAATTTTGATGATGGCGATAGCTTCGTATGATGATTTCGGACTTAGCCGTATATTCGGATTTGGATTTGGAAGTCCGTAGGACAATTCGACACATTTTGGCGAAAGTTGGAAAATAGAAGATTTTGTAAAATCCTACCGACAGATGAATTTTTGATAACGAGGTCGGATTTCGATTTCGGAAATGCGAATAGCTCCATTACGTCAATTATGACTTGTGTGCAAAAGTTGAAGTCATTCCGGATTGATTTGATACGTTTCGGCGCAAAATATAGAAGTTGGAGGATTTGAAAACTTATAATTTGATTCGTGCGTGATTCGTAATTTCGGCGTTGTTTGACGTGGTTTGAAGCCTCGACTAAGTTCGTATTGTATTTTGGGACATGTTGGTATAATTGGTTGAGGTCCCGGGGGCCTCGAACGAGTTTTGGATGGTTAAACGGACCAAAATTGTGCTTGAAGAAATTCTGGAATTTTTCCAGTTCTGGTACCATCGCACCTGCGATGGAAATGGTCGCAGGTGTGCGACCGCAAGAGCGACAAAATGGTCGCAGATGCGGCCTGGAGCGAGAAGGGCAAAGGTCGCAGGTGCGAAGCATTTTCCGCACCTGCGTGAGCGCAGAAGCGGAAGCTCTTCCGCAGGTGCGAGGGCAGTGATCTGGGCATCACATAAGTGAGAATTTTCTCGCAAAAGCGAGCTCGCAGGTGCGACTAAAATGTCCGCAGGTGCGAAACTGGGCAGAAACATAACGATTGAACTTGGTCATTTTTGGCATTTCGTTTTGGAATTTTTGGTGCTCGGATTTGGGCGATTCTGGAGGGATTCTTCACAAGTTTGGTTGGGGTAAGTGTTCTATATCCTAAAGTGATTATATTTCATGAATTTATGATTATATTCATCGTTTAATTCGGATTTAAATGGAAGAAATCAAGAATTTTTACAAAATCTTCCAAAAACGAAAATTTAAGATTCGGAGATCGAGTTGTTATTGGAATTCGATAAAATTGGTATGATTGAACTCGTATCGAAATGGGTGTTCGGATTTCATGAAAATTATGTCGGGTTCTCAGGAGCGGGTCCCGCGTTGACTTTTTGAAATAAATTTTTAAGTCGACGTATTATTATCTGGAATTATTTTCGATGAATTTTAATGAAGTTGTACAATTAATTTGGATAGATTTGAGCTGTCCCGAGGTCAATTCAAGTGAGAAGGCGATTTTGAAGTATCGGCATAATTTCAAAGAGGTAAGTGTATTGCTTAACCTAGAGTGGGGGAATTACCCCTTAGGCATTGAGTCTTATGTGCCATTTGTGAAATGTGAAAAGCCGTGTACACGAGGTGACGAGTACGTACTCGGGCATATACGTGCAAAATTCATTGAATTAAAGTCTTAGGCATTATTGTGTAGTAAATTGGAAAATTGTAAAAAATTATTAAATCATCTGTTTGCCATGCCTAAATACTTATTGTTGAATTTGTTTTTATATGATAATTTGATGTGATTGTTACTTGATTATTTATGTAATTTCGTGAATTTGTTGGTTTAATAATTATTGGAATTTAGTTTCATTTTGAATTTTTCCTTCTGCAAACAATTAATTAAATGAGCTTAAGAAGAGGTGTTTATATAATTATTAAAAATTTGATTTTTATGTAGACTTTGCTTTATGTTGATAAATTTCTATCTCTATTGATTATTTTTGGGTGTTGTACGCATTGTGTGGAGCTTTTGGCTATTTGTTGTGAAATTAATTGACTTGGTTGTAGCTTTGGAATTTGGTTGTGTCCATTGGGCAAATTGTGATATGAATTAATTTTTGTTATGTTGCTGTGATAAGTTTTCCGTAAAAATTGTCGTGTTGTGTGAGTTGTTATTTTGGGGAGATAAGGGTGGCATTTCACCGTTGATATTATGTGGTTATAAGGGTGGCATTTCACTATTGTTATGTTGTTGGAATATTATCTGGGCGGAACGATAAGGGTGACTATATGAGCGATAAGGGTGGCAATAAGAGTGATAAGGGTGGCTATTGATATTGTCTGGGTGGAGCGATAAGGGTGGCAATAGGAGCGATAAGGGTGGCAATAGGAGTGATAAGGGTGGCAATAGGAGCGATAAGGGTGGCTATTGTCAGGGACGATATGTGATGATGTGGGGTTGTGGTGTTGATGATTTTCATGTGATGTTGTGATTTTATTTTGTGTTTATTTTTATGCCTTGTGCAATTGGTCTTGTTGATAGTAAATTGATAACAATCTATTTTATGTTGAAATTAAAAATCTGTGGCTTTTTCCAGGCGGATTATAAATTAAAATGTGGGCACAAGATGCCGTGAGTAAATAATGATGATATTTGGCACGTGAATTGTCCGTTCAGTTGTGATATGAAATGTGAGCACGAGGTGCTGTGATGAAATGGTAATGATATTTGGCACGTGAATTGTCCATGCAGTTGTGAGATGAAATGAGGGCACGAGGTGCCGGGAAAATATGATGATTTAATTATGGGCACTAGGTGTCATGGAAATATGAAAATGGGCTGAGACCTGTATTTTTATGATTATTAAATGAGGTGTCACATGGTAACTTTTTAATTGAAATAATTGTATTCAAAATATTTATTTGGAAGGATTTTTACTTAGAAAGTATTATATGAAAGAATTGTATTTGAAAGATATTTATTTGAGGAGATTATATTTGAAAAGATTTATTGAAAGAATTATATTCAAAATATTTATTTGGAAGAATTTTTACTTAGAAAGTATTATATGAAAGAATTGTATTTGAAAGATATTTATTTGAGGAGATTATATTTGAAAAGATTTATTGAAAGAATTATATTCAAAATATTTATTTGGAAGGATTTTTACTTAGAAAGTATTATATAAAAGAATTATATTTGAAAGATATTTATTTGAGGAATTATATTTGAAAAATAATTATTTGAGAAAATTATATTTGAAAGAGAGCTATCTGGAAGAATTATATGTGAAAGAAATTTATTTGAAGGACTTGATTTAATTGGGTGTAATTGTACATATTAATTGTTGAGCGATATTAATGGTATTCTTGTTGTCTGCTGTGCATATCATTGGTTGTTTCATGTTGCCCTATTGTTATTTGTTTCCTATTATTTTATATATTATATTGTGCAGGTTACTAGACTAGTGAGTTTCTTGACTGTACCTCGTCTCTCCTCCATTGAGGTTAGTCTTGATACTTACTTGGTACCGACCGTGGCGTACTCATACTACACTTCTGTATATTTTTGTGCAGAGCCAGGTATTTAAGATAACAGACTTGAGCAGGGTTAAAGCGGAATCGTAAGGATTCAAGGTAGAGCTACTTGGTCGTCGCAGTCCCTTGGAGTTTTTTCATTTCATTGTACTGTTAACTTGTAATCAAACAGTATTGTATATTCAGTCCTCATGATCATTCTATGTATTCAGTTGGAGTTTGTGACTTAGTAATATCAGTCTTGGGAGGTTGTATATTCATATTTATGCCGCTGTTAGTTTTGGTTACTTATTTAATTAAAAAAAAATGACTTCAAATTGTAATAGAAATCGGCTTACCTAGTATTAGAGATTAGGTGCCATCACGACGCCTGTGGTGGGATTTTGGGTCGTGACAAGTTGGTATCAGAGCTCTATGTTCATAGGTTCTATGAGTCACGAACGAGTCGAGTAGAGTCTTGCGGATCGGTACAGAGACGTCTGTGCTTATCTTCGAGAGGCTACAGAACTGTTAGGAAATTTCTATTTCTTTCATTCCTGTCGTGCAGAATTTGTTGAATTTGGAATTTGAACCTTTGTATCTCCATTCTCTCACAGATGGTGATGACACGTGCTACTGGGTTAGCTGAGCAGGCATCCGCATATACTGCTAGGGCTACAAAAGGCCGGGGCCGAGGTAGAGGCCAAGGTAGAGGTCGAGGAAGGGCACATGCTGCGACTAGAGCACCTGTCAGAATAACAGTTGAGGAGCCACTAGTAGCTCCAGTTGGGGGACAGGTACCAGAAGCACCTGTTGTTACTCCCGGACTTCAGGAGACCTTAGCACAGTTCCTGAGTATGTTTGGTACATTAACTCAGGCAGGATTGATCTCTGTTGCACCAAATATTTCGCAGATTGGGGGAGTAGCTTAGACTCCTACTACAACTCCAAAGTAGCAGGTTCACGTTGGTCATGTTTCGGGTGTAGTACTGGTATAACCTGTTATTCCGGTTCGGCCTGAGGTCAGGCCCGAGGCATCAGAAGAAGAACAAAAGAGACTTGACAGGTTTAAGAAATATGATCCACCAACTTTCAGTGGCATAGCTACAGAGGATGACCAAGGATTTCTGGAAAATTGTCACCGTATTTTCCGCATCATGGGTATTGTGGAAGTAAGCGGAGTTGCCTTTACTACATTTCAACTGTCAGGCGCAGCGTATCGGTGGTGGCAAATCTATGAAGAAGGTAGACCAGCCAATGCAACACCACCAACTTGAACTCAATTTTCGGAAATGTTCTTGAAAGAGTTTGTTCCCCCAGACTCTCCGAGATGCGTGGCGCACGGAGTTTTAACTGTTGCTTCAGGGCACTATGACAGTGTTAGAATATGCTATCAGGTCAGTGAGTTAGCCCGACATGCACCTATCTTAGTTCCTACAATCAGAGAACGGGTCCGCAGATTCATTGAGGGGCTCGATTATGATATTAAAATATGTATGGATCGAGAATTGCAAACTGATACTCCATTTCAACAAGTAGTGGGAATTAAAAGAAAGATTGAGGCTGTTTTAGGCAAGGAAAGGGAGTCTAAGGAGGCCAAAAGGTCTCGAAGATCTGGAGGGTTCAGTGAATTTTACTCTTCAGCTAGGACCCTTTATAGCGGAAGCTCGAGCAGCCGGTTAGCTCAGTCTGCACATCAAGTTACTCGGGATGCTCCAATTTTCAGTGCACCACCGACACGAGATTCTTACAGTGGTTATTCCAGTTATCCGGCACAGACTAAGTACGAGCAGTCATGACCTCAGAAGGGTTGTTATGAGTGTGGTGATACTAGGCATATCATGAGAGATTGTCCCAGACTTGGGAGGGGTGGATTTCATCAGAACACTCCAACTACAAGCTTTATTCCAGTTGATACTCCATGTGCACAGTTAGTTAGAGGTGGAGGACAGGCGGGTAGTAGGCGCCTAAGAGGTGGAGGCCCGACCCGTTGATTTAATCACTATGATTTGAAAAATGCTCGCTGTCCTATTACAGCTAGCTCCCAATGAGAAAAGATTCTTTTTTAAGAAGTTCATTTGATGACTTAACAAGTCTCACCACCTTCTTTTGAACTATATCTATTTCTTTTAGCACTCTAGACACACTGATGGGAGCAAAACAATATAGAAGTCCCGCGGAGCTGATGACAACCAGATGGTGTCGTTACAGGTATGATCCTGATCTTTATTATAAAAGGATATTTTCCTTAATTTGATTCGGTTCTGAATATTGAGGTGAGTCCTTCTATTATGCTCCACTTATGGATGAGCTTCGTAAATTTGTGATCCACTTATATGTTTATCCCTGTTGGGAGATTTGAAGGTGTGAGCCCGTGTCTGTCATTTATTTTTGTACAACATTGAGGGCTATAAGTCCAAAAATAAATTTTATTATTCATTACAGTGGGTTTAATGTGTTTCGGAATAATTGATTCCAATTTTTATGAATTATATGCCCTACCGGTATGAGGGTTCATTATGTATTGTGAAAATTGTTTATGAAATTTATTGAAAAGAAGAAAAAAAGGAAATTGAAATTTCAGTGGCACAATGTGCAAAATACTTGTGATTCGGAGTTGAGGACGAGATCCTTGTATTTATTTTTTTATATGGTGTGAAATATTTAAACCGGACTACAAGCCGCGATGGAAGTTATATAAGGACGAGGTCATTGTGGTGAAATGTTTATTAGTTTAAAATTCTCCTTTGTGAAATTTAATTTGTACAATAATATTAATAGGGAGTCATGCCTGTTAGGCTTATTTGATAATTCTTGTATATTTTTCTGTGCATATTAAGCCATTTTGGTGCTGTAACATTGAGTTTTAACCTATGAGATGAGTGCCCAGGTGGCATTAAATGTGACTCATTAATCAGAGTAAGTAATCATGAGGTATTCATGCATCACATTCCGTTATCAGTGTTGTGAAAATTCAAAATGAGGTGGTGGTTAATATGAGATTAATTGATGATGCTGGAATTAATTATGAATAGCTTTTAAGACCAGAGATGTGGTGATGAGCATACATGTGATGTGTTTCATGTCCTGGTATCATTATGATAATGCAGTGCTTGTAATGCTGAGATTGGTGTTATTGATATATACCTTGTGGTATTATGTTGGGTTGTGGATATGTTGTTAGGAGTTATTTTGGTGTTACTCTGGCAGGTGGATAGGCCCAGTTACAGGGGAGACTCTGCCGAAATTTCTGAAAAGTTTGGGAGTTAGTAAAATTTGAAGGATTGAGATTTGCAAAGGAAGAGATAAGTTATGTTATGTGTTTGAGGGCGAACGATCCTAAGCGGGGGAGAATGTAACACCCCAGAAATTCTTTTGAAGTACTTCAACACTATCAAGAAAAATTGATGTGTGCGTAGGCACGAGTTGCTATAACAAGTTGAGACTAATACCGTGCGTTGTTGTGAAAAATCAGACCTTTTGAAATGTTGGAGTGTAAGAAATGGATCTTAAAGTTTATAAAAATGGATAAAAGAAATAAACTCAAATGAGATGATGTTGTCACGCTTATCTCAAATGCGGTAGCGTGGAATCAACCATGAGTATATGTGTAAAAGTAAAATCATCAATTTGGTAACCTCAGAATAATTCTTAGAACGTTCGAGGATGAACGTTTGTTTAAGAGGCGGAGAATGTAACAACCCGACTTATAGTTTTAAGAAATTACGCCCCGTTCAGTGACTTAAAGTCTCGAGAAGTTTCACAATATGTATTATGACCCGCGTGTGTGGTCGAGTTTGGTTTTCGGAAGATTCGGAATTTAATTTAAAGAAAAATTCTCATTTTGAAGCTTAAATAGAAAGAGTTGATCGGGAAGTTGACTTTTGAGCAAACGACCCCATAATGGAATTTTGATGATGGCGATAGCTTCGTATGATGATTTCGGACTTAGCCGTATATTCGGATTTGGATTTGGAAGTCCGTAGGACAATTCGACACATTTTGGCGAAAGTTGGAAAATAGAAGATTTTGTAAAATCCTACCGACAGATGAATTTTTGATAACGAGGTCGGATTTCGATTTCGGAAATGCGAATAGCTCCATTACGTCAATTATGACTTGTGTGCAAAAGTTGAAGTCATTCCGGATTGATTTGATACGTTTCGGCGCAAAATATAGAAGTTGGAGGATTTGAAAACTTATAATTTGATTCGTGCGCGATTCGTAATTTCGGCGTTGTTTGACGTGGTTTGAAGCCTCGACTAAGTTCGTATTGTATTTTGGGACATGTTGGTATAATTGGTTGAGGTCCCGGGGGCCTCGAACGAGTTTTGGATGGTTAAACGGACCAAAATTGTGCTTGAAGAAATTCTGGAATTTTTCCAGTTCTGGTACCATCGCACCTGCGATGGAAATGGTCGCAGGTGTGCGACCGCAAGAGCGACAAAATGGTCGTAGATGCGGCTTGGAGAGAGAAGGGCAAAGGTCGTAGGTGCGAAGCATTTTCCGCACCTGCGTGAGCGCAGAAGCTGAAGATCTTCCGCAAGTGCAAGGGCAGTGGTCTGGGCATCGCAGAAGCGAGAATTTTCTCGCAAAAGCGAGCTCGCAGGTATGACTAAAATGTCCGCAGGTGCGAAACTGGGTAGAAACATAAGGATTGAACTTAGTCATTTTTGGCATTTCGTTTTGGAATTTTTGGAGCTCGGATTTGGGCTATTCTGGAGGGATTCTGCACAAGCTTGGTTGGGGTAAGTGTTCTATATCCTAAAGTGATTATATTTCATGAATCTATGATTATATTCATCATTTAATTCGGATTTAAATGGAAGAAATCAAGTTTTTTACAAAATCTTCCAAAAACAAAAATTTAAGATTTGGAAGTCGAGTTGTTATTGGAATTCGATAAAATTGGTATGGTTGAACTCGTATCAGAACGGGTGTTCGGATTTCATGAAAATTAAGTCGGGTTCCGAGGGGCGAGTCCTGCGTTGACTTTTGTTTACTTTTTGGAATAAATTTTTGAGTCGACGTATTATTATCCGGAATTATTTCTGATGAATTTTAATGAAGTTATACAATTAATTTAGATAGATTTGAGCTGTCTGGAGGTCAATTCAAGCGAGAAAGTGATTTTGGAATATCGGCATAATTTCAAAGAGGTAAGTGTCTTGCTTAACCTCGAGTGGGGGAATTACCTCTTAGGCATTGAGTCTTATGTGCCATTTGTGAAATGTGAAAAGCCGTGTACACGAGGTGACGAGTACGTACTCGGGCATATACGTGTAAAATTTATTGAATTAAAGTCTTAGGCATTATTGTATAGTAAATTGGGAAATTGTGGAAAATTATTAAATCATGTGTTTGCCATGCCTAAATACTTATTGTTGAATTTATTTTTATATGACAATTTGATGTGATTGTTACTTGATTATTTATGTAATTTCGTGAATTTACTGGTTTGATAATTATTGGAATTTAATTTTATTTTAGATTTTTCCCTCTACAAACAATTAATTAAATGAGCTTAAGAAGAGGTGTTTATATAATTATTGAAAATTTGATTTTTATGAAGTCTTTGCTTTATGTTGAGAAATTTCTATCTCTATTGTTTTTGGGTGTTGTACGCATTGCGTGGAGCTTTTGGCTATTTATTGTGAAATTAATTAATTTGGTTGTAGCTTTGGAATTTGGTTGTGTCCGTTGGGCAAATTGTGATATGAATTGATTTTTGTTATGTTGCTGTGATAAGTTTTCTGTGAAAATTGTTGTGTTGTGTGAGTTGTTATTTTGGGTAGATAAAAGGTGGCTATTGATATTGTCTGGGCGGAGCGATTAGGGTGGCTATAGGAGTGATAAGGGTGGCAGTAGGAGCGATAAGGGTGGCTATTGTCAAGGACGATATGTGATTGTGTGGGGTTGTGGTGTTGATGATTTTTATGTGATGTTGTAATTTTTCTTGTGTTTATTTTTATGCCTTGTGCAATTGGTCTTGTTGATAGTAAATTGATAACAATCTGTTTTATGTTGAAATTGAGAACCTGTGGCTATTGCCATGCGGATTATAAATTGAAATGTGGGCACGAGATGCCATGAGTAAATAATGATGATATTTGGCACGTGAATTGTCCGTGCAGTTGTGATATGAAATGTGGGCACGAGGTGCTGTGATAAAATGGTAATGATATTTGGCACGTGAATTGTCCGTGCAGTTGTGAGATGAAATTAGGGCATGAGTTGCCGAGGAAATATGATGATTTAATTATGGGTACTAGGTGCCGTAAAAATATGAAAATGGGCTGAGACCCGTATTTTTATGATTATGAAATGAGGTATCACATGATGACTTTTTAATTAAAAGAATTGTATTCAAAATATTTATTTGGAAGGATTTTTACTTAAAAAGTATTATATGAAAGAATTGTATTTGAAAGATATTTTTGAGGAGATTATATTTGAAAAGATTTATTGAAAGAATTATATTCAAAATATTTATTTGGAAGGATTTTTACTTAGAAAGTATTATATGAAAGAATTGTATTTGAAAGATATTTATTTGAGGAGATTATATTTGAAAAGATTTATTGAAAGAATTATATTCAAAATATTTATTTGGAAGGAGTTTTACTTAGAAAGTATTATATGAAAGAATTGTATTTGAAAGATATTTATTTGAGGAATTATATTTGAAAAATAATTATTTTAGAAAATTATATTTGAAAGAGAGTTATCTAGAAGAATTATATGTGAAAGATATTTATTTGAAGGACTTGATTTAATTTGGTGTAATTGTACATATTAATTGTTGAGCGATATTAATGGTATTCTTGTTGTCTGATGTGCATATCATTGGTTGTTTCATGTTGCCCTATTGTTATTTGTTTTCTATTTTTTTTGTATAATATATTGTACAAGTTATTAGACTAGTGAGTGTTTTGAATGTACCTCGTCTCTACTCCATTGAGGTTAGTCTTGATACTTACTGGGTACCGACCGTGGCGTACTCATACTGCACTTCTGTATATTTTTGTGCAGAGCCAGGTATTGAAGATAACGGACTTGAGCAGAGTTAAAGCGGGATCGTAAGGATTCAAGGTAGAGATGCTTGGTCGTCGCAATCCCTTGGAGTCTTTTCATTTCATTGTACTGTTAACTTGTAATCAAACAGTATTGTATATTCGGTCCTCGTGATCATTCTATGTATTCAGTTAGAGTTCGTGACTTAGTACTACCAGTCTTGGAAGGTTGTATATTCATATTTATTCCGCTGTTAGTTTTGGTTACTTATTTAATTAAAAAAAATGGCTTCAAATTGTAATAGAAATCGGCTTACCTAGTCTTAGAGACTAGGTGCCATCACGACGCCTGTGGTGGGATTTTGGGTCGAGACAATGCCTTTTCCTCGATTTTTCGATTCCGACCGACTCGAATCTAATCATAATTAATTCGATTCAATCAATACAAATTATAGGAATAAATTCCATAAGAAAATACAAATTTATTAACAAAATCCGAAATTTAACCCAAAAATTGCCTGTGGGGCTCACGCTTCAGAATCCGACGAAACTCACAAAATTCGATAATCCATTCAATTACGAGTCCAACCATACTAGTTTCACTCAAATCCGACTCTGAATCGACATCGAAATCTCAAAAATCCGTTTTATGAGATTTCTAAAATTTTCTCCAAATTTTCAACTCAAAACACTAATTAAATGATGAAAACAATGATATATTCGTGTATATTGACCAAATCCGAGTTATAATCACTTACCCCGATATTTTTCCTTGAAAATCTCTCAAAAATCGCCTCTCCCCAAGCTCCAATTTGTCAAAAATGAAAAATGGGACGAAGTCCCTTTTTTATAACTTAAAGTTCTGTCCAGGCCTACCCCTGGTTTCTGCCCTCGATCTTGCCCTCGGTCGCTGCCCTCGATCCTGGCTTCGATCCTGGACTCGATCCTGGCCTCGATCCTGGTTTCGATCCTGCCCTCGATCCTGGCTTCGATCCTGCCCTCAATCCTGACATATGAAGGAAACCAGATACAAGCTTGTGAAAAATTCCAGCAGTTGTTTAAGTCCAAAATTTGATCTGTTAGCCATCCAAAACTCACCCGAGGCCCTAGGGACCTCAACCAAATACATCAACAAGTCCTAAAATATCATATGAACTTAGTCGAAACCTCAAATCACATCAAATAATGCTAAAACCACGAATCATACCCTAATTCAAGCTTAATGAAACTTAAAAATTTCCAACTTTTACATTTGATGTCGAAACCAATCAAATCAATTCCGATTGACCTCAAATTTTGCACACAAGTCATAAATGACATAACGGAGTATGATAATTTTCAGAACCGGATTCCGACCTTGATATCAAAAAGTCAACACCCCAGTCAAACTCCCCAAAAATTCAACTTTCGCCATTTCAAGCCAAATTCCACTATGGACTTCCAAATAATTTTCCGGACACGCTACTAAGTCCAAAATTACCATACGGAGCTATTGGAATTATCAAAACTCTATTCCGGGGTCGTTTATACATGATTC
This sequence comes from Nicotiana tabacum, assembly GCF_000715075.1. NCBI lineage: Eukaryota > Viridiplantae > Streptophyta > Magnoliopsida > Solanales > Solanaceae > Nicotiana > Nicotiana tabacum. The sequence goes on from NC_134091.1 coordinate 128,782,760, forward strand.
GACCGACATCTGGTCACTATTTCAACTTAAACTTTAAACCTTAAAACTAAGTGTTCCAATTCATTCCAAAACCTCACCGGACCCGAACTAATCACCCCGACAAGTCACATAACAACTATAAAGAATAAATTGAGTAGTAAATGGCGGAACAAGGTTGTAATACTCAAAACGACTGACCGGGTCGTTACATTCTCCCCCTCTTAAACAAACGTCCGTCCTCGAATGAGTTTAGAATTATACCTGGAGTCTCAAATAGGTGTGGATATTTGCTCCGCATCTCCCACTCAGTCTCCCAAGTAGCTTTTCCGACTGGCTGGCCTCTCCACTGCACTTTCACTGAAGCTATGTTCTTTGATCTCAACTTTTGAGCCTGCCGGTCTAAAATGACCACCGGCTCCACATCATAAGTCAAATTACCATCCAACTACACTGTGCTGAAATCCAAAACATAAGATGGATCTCCGACATACTTTCAGAGCATAGATACATGAAATACTGGATGAGCGCTCGATAGACTAGGTGGCAATGCAAATTCATAAGCCACCTCTCCAATCTTCTTAAGCACCTCAAACGACCCAATATACTGAGGGCTCAACTTTTCCTTCTTCCCGAACCTCAACACACTTTTCATAGGCGAAATCTTGAGCAAAACCTTCTCCCCAACCATGTAAGCAACATCACTGACCTTCTGATCGGTATAATTCTTCTGTCTAGACTGCGCTGTGCAAAGCCACTCCTGAATAAATTTAACCTTCTCCAAAGCATCCTCTACCAAATCGGTACCCAATAGCCTAGTCTCCCCTGGCTCAAACTAACCCACCGGAGACCGACACTGTCTCCCATATAAAGCCTCATACGGAGCCATCTGAATGCTCGATTGGTAGCAGTTATTATAAACAAACTCTGCCAGTGGTAGAAATTGATCCCAAGAACCCCCAAAATCTATAAAACCAGTGTGTAGTATATCTTCCAATATCTGAATAGTGCGCTCGGACTGTCCGTCCGTCTGAGGGTGAAATATTGTACTCAGCTGAACCTGTATACCTAATTCTCATTGTACTGCTCTCCAAAACTGTGATGTAAACTGTGTACCCCGGTCATAGATGATAGATACCGGTACGCCATGAAGCCTAACGATCTCGCGAATGTAAACGTGAGTCAGCTGCTCCGAAGAGTAAGTAGTAACCACAGGAATGAAATGAGCTGACTTGGTCAACCGGTTTACAATCACCCAAACAGCATCAAACTTTTTCAAAGTCCATGGGAGCCCAACTACGAAGTCCATGGTAATACGCTCCCACTTCCACTCCGGAATTTCAAGTCTCTAAAGCAATACACCCGGTCTCTGATGCTTGTAATTCACTTATTGACAATTTAAACACTAAGCTACAAACCCAATGTCACGCCCCAATCCTGGGGAGGCATGACTGGCACCCGGTGCCGAGCTGGCCCGAGCGAACCACTCTGTAACTCATGATTGTTCGACCAAAACTAGAACATACATAGGTCGAGTTAAATGAACTCATTCCTTTTGTAACTATCATGGGCCTACATGGCCATCACTCATAATGTACAACTGTAAGTGGGAAAATACTGTATCGATGAACCATCTATCTTAAAACATGAATACATATGGGCTATCAAGGCCTCTGACATACGGTACAAAAGGAACCTCTGTCTACAAAGCCTCTAAGATTATTTGACATCAAATGGAACAGGGTACCGGCCTACCCATAAGTCTGTTGCAAAACTCTGACACGATTACTTATAGATTCGACTGCACTCCGAACGAGGTGGAGTCCTACCGATCCTTCGCTGAATGCTGACCTCGTCTACTATAAGGGATTGTCAAACTGATTATCTATACCTGCAGGCATAAATGCAGTGTCCCCAACAAAAGGACGTCAGTACGAATAATGTACTGAGTATGTAAGGCAGAACTGAAATATATCCATAAGTCAACATTAATTAAAGAGATATAAGAATCAACCTGAATCTCTGAAGTGCCACCGTATATGCATACTTAGTATACTTATATATATAATGCTTCTCTTTGAGACTATTATCCATATCGTATGATGCATGACTACCCAACTGATCAGTGGTAACTGCCCGACTGGTTGTAGCGCGGTGGTAAATACATGACTGCCCGACCGGACGTAGCTCGGTGGTAAATATGTAACTGCCCAACCGGCCGTAGCTCGGTGGTAAATGTGTAACTACCCAACCGGCCGTAGCTCGGTGGTAAATTCATGACTGCCCGACCGGCCATAGCTCAGTGGTAAATATGTAATTGCCCAATCGCCCGTAGCTCAGTGTAAATGCATGATTGCCCGACCAACAGTAGCTCGGTGATAAATGTGTAACTGCCCAACCGGCCATAGCTCGGTGGTAAATGCATGATGTATATAATACCATTATGAACATTAACATCTTTATCAAATACCTCAATAGAGACTTAGGAACATACTTAGACATGCTTGAATATCACTTTACAAGAATGAATAACATAGACATCCTTAACTGCTAAGAGTAGAACCATTTATGGAATAACATTACGTTTACGTATCGTTACTTAGATCATGCCAAAAGAAAGAAGGATTAGCCTTAACATACCTTAATTGCTCATAAGAGCTCGAGAAGGTCGTAGATGAAGAATTAGACTTGGATCACATTCAAAAGAATTATCCTCAAGGTGTTGGCATGAATTCTCAACATGAAGGAATTAGCTATTAACTAAAGAGATGCTAAACGTTTTTGATTCATTCTTTATACACAAGTTCATTGCTATTACAAGTTGTTGGAGAAATGGAACGAACACCTATTGAAATAAAATAAAAAGAAGTCTAGAATATATTTCATCTAATCACAATCACTTGATGAAATCTTCAAGTATAGAAAGTGTAAATGCTATATGTGCAGCTTTTGCCACGTAATAAGGTAAGTAAAGAGTCACCAATTTGCTGCCAAAATTCCATACTCCCACGTGGAGGTTGTCCCCTAGTACTTATCCAAAATTCTCACTTAATCCCCACAATTAATCAATTATTCACATAATTAAGAATTATCCTAAATTACTTAAAATACTATTATTAAAATATTAATAAATTATGGTACCATATAAAATAAATGCATACACTATTATTTCATTAAAACATCCATGTAAAAATACATATATTTTCTCAACTTCTAATTTTTCCTAATCTCATATAAAGAGTACAAATTTTCGTACGCTTAATTCTTAAAATGGTAAAAAAGATAACCTTCTTTTCTTGTGGAAAAAAAATAATTTCTATCTTTACTATAAAGAAAATCTCATAAACTTTCTCATATTATGTGTATAATTTAAAGCATATTCGAAAGTAGTAATATTAATAACTATATAAAATCATATTTTTCGAACCTTATTTTTTTAACAAGAATGTTCCATTCAAAATACCATATCAAATGTATATAACGGTATCAAGGTTGTTAAACTTACGAGGTCTTACAATAACATAGTCACAAATCCTTTATAACCTCGTGAATAGTCTTAATCCCTTCAAACTCATATGGATTACTACGACTCATCCTAGTATTAAAGTATGAGATGTAACACCCAACTATATCTTTCTTCATTCACCTCCACCAATAGTGCTGCCTCAAATCTTGATACATCTTCGCGACACCTGGATGAATGGAGTACCGCGAACTATGATCCTCCTGGAGAATCAACTCATGCAAACCATCTACATTAGGCACACATAGCCTACCTTGCATCCGTAATACACCGTCATCCTCAATAGTGACTTCCTTGGCATCACCGTGCTGAACCGTGTCCTTAAGGACAAGCAGATGAGGGTCATCATACTGACGTTCTCTGATACGATCATAAAGAGAAGACTGAGAAACCACACAAGCCAAAACTCGACTCAACTCGGAAACATCCAATCTAACAAACTGGTTGGCCAAGGACTGAACATCCAAGGCTAAAGGCCTCTCTGTTACCGGTAAATATGCTAAGCTGCCCAAGCTCTCCACCTTACGACTCAAGGAATCAACCACCACATTGGCCTTTCCTGGATGATAGAGAATGGTGATATCATAATCCTTAAGCAACTCCAACCACCTCCGCTGACGCCAATTAAGATCCTTCTGTTTAAACAGATGCTGTAGACTCCGGTGATCGGTATAAGCCTCACAATGTACACCATACAAATAATGTCGCCAAAGCTTCAAGGCATGAACAATAGCTGCTAACTCAAGGTCATGGACCAGATAGTTCTTCTCATGTACCTTAAACTGTCTGGACGCATAGGCAATCACCCTACCATCTTGTATCAACACTGTACCGAGATCAATGCGCGATGCATCACAATACACAGTATAAGACCCTGAACCTATAGGCAATACCAATACTGGAGTTGTAGTCAAAGTTGTCTTGAGCTTTTGAAAGCTCTCCTCACATTCCTTGGTCCACCTGAACGGAGAACCCTTCTGGGTCAATTTGGTCATAGGTGTAGCAATACAAGAGAAACCCTCTACAAATCGGCGATAATACCCCGCCAAGCCAAGAAAACTCCGGATCTCAGTAGCTAATGACGGTCTGGGCCAACTCTGCACTGCTTCAATTTTCTTTGGATCTACCTGGATCCCCTTGTTCGTTACCACATGACCCAAAAATCCTACTAAATCAAGCCAGAATTCACACTTTGAAAATTTTGCATACAACTTCTTTTCTCTCAAAGTCTAAAGCACAGTCCTCAGGTGTTATTCATGATCTTTTCGGCTCCGGAAATACACCAGAATGTCGTCAATAAACACAATAACAAAATAATCTAGATAGGGCTGAAATAAACTGTCCATTAAGTGCATAAATATTGCTGGGGCATTGGTCAGCCCAAATGACAGTACAAGGCACTCATAATGACCATACCGAGTCCTGAAGGCAATCTTGGGGATATCTGGCTCACGAATCTTCAACTGATGATAACATGAACGTAAGTCGATCTTAGAGAACACTTTGCCACCCTGAAGCTGATCAAATAGGTCATCTATACATGGTAATGGATACCTGTTCTTCACTGTAACCTTGTTCAACTGGTGGTGATCAATACACATCCGCATTGAACCATTCTTCTTCTTCACAAACAAGACAGGAGCACCCCAAGGCGATACATTGGGCCAAACAAAACCTTTATCAAGCAGCTTCTATAACTACTCATTTAATTCCTTCAATTCTGCTGGGGCCATACGATATGATGGAATAAAAATGGGCTGAGTGTCCGGTAACAAATCAATACCAAAGTCAATATCCTTGTCGGTGGCATACCCGGAAGATCCGCTGGAAATACATCAGGAAAATCCCTTACTATAGGAACTGACTCCACGGTAGAAGTATCAACACTAACATCTCTCACATAGGCCAGATACGCATCACACCCCTTCTCAACCATTCGTTTAACCTTAAGAAATGAAAAAACCCTGCTAGGAACATGATCCAATGTACCTCTCCACTCTAGCCGTGGTAGACCTGGCATAGCCAACGTCACCGTCTTGGCGTGACAATCAAGGATAGCATGATAGGGAGATAACCAGTCCATGCCCAAAATAATATATCGAAATCCACCTTACTGAGCAATAATAAATCAGCCCTGGTCTCAAAACCACTGATAACAATCAAACACGACCGATACACGCAGTCAACAACAATAGATTCACCTACAGGTGTAGGTACATAAACAGAATAACTCAAAAAATTACGGGATACGCCCACATACAGGGCAAAATAATATGACACTTAAGAATAAGTGGAGCCTGGATCAAATAATATTGATGCATCTTTATGATAGACCGGAACAATACTTGTGATAACAGAATAGGATGCAATTGCCTCCGTCCTAGCAGGAAGGGCATAATATCTGGCCTGGCCTCCCCCTCTAGGGCGACCTCTACCTGTCCGACCTCCACGTCTAGCTGGCTGTGCAGGTAGGGTGGCAACTGGTGCAGTAATTATGGCCCGAGAAGCATGAGGGCCCTGTGGAATAGGTGGGGCCTGAGAAATCTATGGAGGTGTACCCCTCCTAAATCTGGGGCAATCCCTCATGATATGACGAGTGCCACCACACTACAAACAAACCCTCGGAGGACGTGGTTGCTGGGACTGGCTCGGGCTTGATCGACTGGACTGCCCGCTGAAAGCACCCCGTACAGGAGGTACAATACACATTGGCGGTGCATAATATGGAACCTGGGGTCTGGGAGTAGCCGGAATACCGCTAGAAGCTGGAAGTGCTAAATGAATAGGACGGCTCACATATCCTCTACCATGACGGGTTGCAGCTTGGGCACGAGAACTGTTATATGTGCCAGAATCCCGAGGTATATTAGCTTCCCTCTCTTCTCTCTCTCGAGTCTGCATACCCTCCAATCTTCTAGCAATTGACACCACCTGTTGGTATGTGATGTCCATATCCAGTTCTTAGGCCATACTGAATATGATACTAGGGTGGAGCCCCTCAATAAATCGACGAACCCGCTCTCGAAAAGTAGCAACCAAGGCTGGTGCATGCCTAGCCAAATTACTGAACCGCATACTTTGACACGGTCATAGAACCCTGGTGCAACTGCTCAAGATCCGCGTGCCATACATCTCTAAGACTCTGAGGAACATACTCCCTCAAGAACATATCTGAAAATTGACTCCAAGTGAGTGAAGCTGCCTTAACCGGACTATCCAACTCGTATGCCTGCCACCACTAGTGGGCCGCTCCTCTAAGCTGGAATGTTGTGAAAGAAACCCCACTAAAATCCACAATACCCATAGTACGGAGGATACAGTGACATTCCTCAAGAAAACCCTGAGCATCCTCTGAATCTAAACCGCTGAAAGTGGGAGGGTGGTATTTTTTGTACCTCTCGAGCCTGAGTTGCCCCCCTCTGAAACTGCTGCCCTAACCTCGGGCCGAACTAGGATAACTGGCTGCACTAATATAACCTCTGGGGTATGGTCAACCTGGGCCCGTGTCTCTAGGGTACGGGTGGCAGGAGTCTGTGCTCCTCCCCCGGCCTGAGATGTGGCAGGAGCAAGTGGAATCAACCATGCCTGAGCTAGAGTGCCAAGCATGCTCAAGAACTGGGCAAGAGTCTCCTGAAGTGCAGGGGTAGCAACAGGCGTCTCAGGTGACTATTCTCCAACTTGGGATACTGGTGGCTCTGCTGCAGCGGCTTGCGCAGGTGCTCTAGCTGCACCATGTGGCCTTCCTCGGCCTCTGCCCCGGCCCCGGCCTCTTGCGGCTTAGGGTGTTCATCCATCGGTACCGTACGATATTTAGACATTTAGGTTCGGTATTTTTGGTATTCGGTTTCTTAAAATGCTATACCAGTACCGTACCTAATTAAATTCGGTATGGTTCGGTTTTTCTCCTTTCGGTTTCGGTTTATTCGGTTCGGTAACTTCGATTTATTCGATTTGAATACTAACTAGTGTATAAAGTCATAGACTGTAATATTCTTAATTAAAGTACTCAAAAGTACAAAACTAAAAATATTTGTTGTCAAAAGCTTTGTCCAAAATCAGCAAATATCAACCGAGAGAGAAAACTGTACATAAAGGAATAAATTTGATCATTAGAAATGTCTTGTTACTTGCTTAGAGTTAATTGATTAACTTAGAGAATAAAAAAAAAGTAAAACTTTAAATTTTTTATATTTATAATTAATAATATGTGTATTATGTAATATAATATATATTTCGGTACGCTATCGATTTTTCAGTATTTCTTTTTAAAATACCAAATACCATTTTTTTTAAAACTTAAACCAAATACCATACCGAATACCAAAATATCGAATACCAAATACAAAAATTTTTGATTTCAGTGCGGTAATTCGGTATTTACCAAATTATGCACAGCCCTTCTTGCGGCTCCAACAGGGGCACGAGTGTCTGTTCATCAGATACAGTTGTGCGTGTCCTCACCATCCGTGAGAGAATAGAAAGACAATGGTTTAGAACTTTGAAGTCAGCAAATGCGCACGATAAGGAATCAAAGAAGTGAACATTTTCCTAATAGTTTCATAGCCTCCAGAAGATAAGTACAGACGTCTCCGTACCGATCCGTGAGACTCTACAAATTCTGCTTGTGACTCATAACACCTATGAACCTAGAACTCTGATTCTAACTTGTCACGACCCCAAATTTCCTCCATAGGATGTCGTGATGACACCTAGTATTTAAGACTAGGTAAGCCTTACAATTTGCGGAATAACTAGATATAAATCTGAAATCCAATCCTTAACGGCTGAAGTAAATAAGTACTGCAAATTAAATAAATTACAACTTTCAAAACCCGGTAGAAATAAGTCACAAGCTTCTAAGAATTTATTCTAAATGCCTCTATGCATGAGAGTCTAAAGAGAATAAGGAAAACAACATAATAAGGATAGAAAGGGACTCTGGGGTCTGCGGACGCTGACATATATACCTTGAAGTCTCTGTGTACAGTCTAATTCACCGATTCCTCGTCTGATAGGAAGTACCTGGATCTACATAAAAAGATATGCAGAAGCGTATTATGAGTACACTATATCGGTACCCAGTAAGTGCCAAGCCTAATCTAAGTAGAGTAGTGACGAGGTCAGGTCAGGTCCTACTGGAATAATAAAAGATAGGGTGTAAAGTTTAACAATATAATAATGATAATGACAATGGAGATGAATCTAGTAAGTAGTATGTCACAATTTAACTACACAGGATAAGGGCAAATAACACCTCGCGTAAGGAAAACAGAAATTTACAACTTTAAGAAAAATGCCAAAATAACCAAAGGCAATGCAGCCATAAAGAAATATCAACAAGGGCACTCCCGAGGTACCACCCCGTAGTCCCAAATCATAAATAAAATCACAATATCTCATTTTCTTATATCACCGCGGGAGCCTTCACATTTTAATTTTAAAAAAATTATTTTTTCCGAAATAGCATCCCGCATTTTAGCCACTCTTATCACACCGCATGGCTTCTAGTAGTTCCTCTACTAGCCACGCGTATCAAGCCACTCATATCTCACCGCATGCGTTTCAACACCCATACCTTATAACACTGCATGTATATCAATATCACAATATATCACAATTGGCACCTTAAGTGCCTAAATATTTCAACTTGCCAAAATAAATCAACAACAACATTATTTCCACAATAAGGAGCTCACGGCTCAATCTCAATGAATACAAAAATCTCACAAAATGTTCGGAAGTGAATAACTCAACAAAAATAATATTTCACAAATTTAACATCTTGACTTAACATCAAATTTTTAAATGTAAAATACTTCATTCTTAATAATATTTAAATTAAGAAAACCAACCTTCAAATAATGCACAGAACAAAAGAAACAGAGTTTCAACTAAACAGGTAAAACACTTAGCAAGAGCAGGTCAGGCAAATTTAAAATACGGAAATATATTAATGATGATGAATATAACAGAATAAAATAATTTAATTAATATGCAATAATGCTCTACACAATTTAAAGACAATATCTTCCACATTTAGCTCGTGTACACACTCGTCACCTCGTGTACACGACTTTTAACATATCAACATTTTCATATCAATACCAATCCTAAGGGAAATTTTTTTCACACAAGGTTAGACAAGTCACTTACCTCAAACAACGCTCAATCAGTCAAGTAGTATGCCTTTTACTCGATTTTCCGACTCCGATCAGCTCGAATCTAATCATAATTAATTCGATTCAATCAATACAAATTATAGGAATAAATTCCATAAAAAATACAAATTTTCTAACAAAATCCGAAATTTAACCCAAAAATTGCATGTGGGGCTCACGTCTCAGAATCCGACGAAACTCACAAAATGCGACAACCCATTCAATTACGAGTCCAACTATACTAGTTTCACTCAAATACGACTTTAAATCAACATCGAAATCTCAAAAATTCGTTTTATGAGATTTCTACAATTTTCCATAATTTTCCATCTCAAAACACTAATTAAATGATGAAAACAATGATATATTCGTGTATATTGACCAAATCCGAGTTATAATCAGTTACCCTGATGTTTTTCCTTGAAAATCTCTTAAAAATCGCCTCTCCCCAAGCTCCAATTTGTCAAAAATAAAAAATGGGACGAAGTCCCTTTTTTATAATTTAAGTTTCTGTCCAGGCCTACCCCTGGTTTCTGCCCTCGATCTTGCCCTCGGTCGCTGCCCTCGATCCTGGCCTCGATCCTGGCTTCGATCCTGCCCTCGATCTTGACAGATGAAGGAAACCAGATACAAGCATTTGAAAAATTCCAGCAGTTGTTTAAGTCAAAAATTTGATCCGTTAGCCATCCGAAACTCACCCGAGGCCCTAAGGACCTCAACCAAATACACCAACAAGTCCTAAAATATCATACGAACTTAGCCGAAACCTCAAATCACATCAAACAATGCTAAAACCACGAATCATACCCCAATTCAAGCTTAATGAAACTTAAAAATTTCCAACTTTTACATTCGATGTCGAAACCAATCAAATCTATTCCGATTGACCTCAAATTTTACACACAAGTCATAAATGACATAACGGAGTATGAAAATTTTTAGAACTGGATTCCGACCCCGATATCAAAAAGTCAACTCGTCGGTCAAATTCCCCAAAAATTCAACTTTCGCCATTTCAAGCCAAATTCCACTATGAACTTCCAAATAATTTTTTGGACACGCTCCTAAGTCCAAAATTACCATACCGGGCTATTGAAATCATCAAAACTCTATTCCGGGGTCATTTACACATGAGTCGACATCCGGTTATAATTTTAACTTAAACTTTAAATCTTAGAACTAAGTGTTCCAATTCATTTCAAAACCTCACCGGACCCAAACTAATTACCCCGAAAAGTCACATAACAACTATAAGATCAATTAGTAGAGTAGTACACTACGTAAAAGCTTATGGTACATCTTTTGTTGCACATGAATATTGTTCTGAGAGTGAACGAATTCTTCCTATCTTGAGTTCTTAATTGTTCTTAAACTTTATTGTTTGTGGAAATACTCTCTATTCTTGTGTGAGCGCACTTGATTCATGAAGGAATGGTAATGTCATTGACCTATGTGTTAGAGTAAGTGAGCAAGTTGTGAAAAATGCGTGGTGATATTGAGTCAACTTTTGAGGCGAGGATGTTATGGTCTTGTGCTTAATCTATTCTAATATTCTTGGTGTGATGAGTTAGGAGAGTTGCTTAAAAAGGTCATGTCTAAGTGAAGTGTAGTTTTATTGCTCGAGGACGAGCAATGGTTTAAGTGTGGAGTGTTGATGGTAGGCTATAATCTCGTATTTTAGTCGCTTATGGCACTCTAATTCACTGCACTTTACTTATGTTGAGCTTTAACTAGGCGTGTTTTACACTTATTGTGTATTTTATGTCCTGTAGGAGTGATTCTGAGCTATGTAAATGTTGTGGCATGAATTCATAAGTCGGGATCGAGTTCGGGGATCAACGGATGATAGTGGAATGAAACAAAGAATCGAGCAGGCATATTGCGCAGTGTCCAGTAAAATGCATATACCTTTTCTCAAAACTCCGTTTGGGCTTCACAATATATCGTTCAGCTATTTAAAAGGGCTAGAACTTTCATGTTTTACACTTTCCCAAATTCCCAACCTATAAAACCTAAGTGCGCGACCAATTACGTGATCGCGCACTAGGCGTGCACTTGGGGCAGAATGGTGTGCTAAATGCGTGACCAGGTGCGCGGTCGCACATGTCTTGTTCGAGAAAAGCCCTATTTTGCTAAGAAAGGGTAGTTTTATCCGGAATTTGTTTTTGGGCGGATTAAATACCCCAAAACACCATTTTTGACACACTTTTGACATACCTTAGACCTAGGGAAGCTTAGGAGAAAAATGAGAAGCAAGAGCACAAGGATTTCATCCTTCCTTTCTCACTCAAATCCGGGTTTGGATTGTATTTATGTTTTTCTCTATTTTTGTTTCATTTGTGAAGCACTCCTCCATGTCTATGGAGTAGAACCTTTTGGGTTTTGATGGATTTGGTGTATTGATGATTGTTTGTGGATTATAACTCTATATTTATGTATTTGAATCATTTTTGGAAGATTTAATCGTTGCATTTATGTTCACTTGTTCTTGTCACCGAGAGAGGCATAACTTGTGATATATTTTCACTATATTATTGGTTGAGTTCATAAATTCTTCTAAGTAATCGAAAGAGGCTAGTTGAATCCTTGATTAAATCTAGTTATGAGTATAATCGAAAGAGGTTCTCCTAAAGGCCAATCCATTACAAATTTTTGCATATCTTCACCGAGCATAAATTGGTTCATATTGTGAGGTTGAGACTTAATCGAGAGAGGAGTTTCTACTAAATAATTGTACTGATAATTAAGTGAATTCGAGAGACTCACTTGAACATTAGTAGTGAATTATCTAAAATTAGATCCTGAACAATTATCTTGCACCTATCCTATTAACCCATATTTTCTCCCATTGATAACTTTCTTGCTTACCTTTGTTGAGATTGTCATTAGTCAATAGCTGTTGAGATTGTCATTAGTCAATAGCTGTAGATTTTAGATTATTAATTATATAAACCTCAACTGTTGATCCTCCTGGATAGCAATCAAGCTACAAACTACGATAATACTATTTAACTCCAATCCTTGTGGACACGATATTTTACTATACTATCTTTGACCAGCGAGCACAATTTAAGTGTGTGTTTTGCGCTCGTCAATAAGTTATGCGTCTTTTGTTTTGATGATTTGACAAACTTCATGAGAGAACCAGATAAGGAACCTAATACAATTATTTCCCTTGCATTCAGAGTAACTAGGTAAATGCCTAGTTCAATTCTCAATCAAATCATATAAGAGAACATATATGTATCAGTTCCCCTGGTCGTCGTACAGTAAACTCCACAGATGTAAAAGTTGCTGCAGTGTACCATCTGGTAGGCTGCTGCACTATACCATATAGCAGCAGTACAATAGCATATTTATAACTTGCTAAGGCCAAACTAAAGGACACTTTATTGCATCATCCTTGATGATATCACACACACATATTATCAACATGAGGCAAGTGATTTCATCTCTCCAACACTTGCAAATCAAAAGACAATATTTTCTCAAGTGCTAGCCGCCACCTCTCTCAAGAACAAAGTTGTTGCACCCTCAAGGACCTGATCCAAAAATTGAATATATCTTAAGTCCTTAGGTTTGTTGAGTCTTTGTTATTTTGTTCTTCATTTGTAATCCTACACTACTTTCAAGAAGTGTCTTTGTAGGATAGATTTAAACTACTATTTGGTTTAGTTTCTTGACTAGAGTTAGTCAAGGTTTGTTGCTTTATAATAGAGTTATTGCAAAGGGCTTATAATAGAGTTATTGTAAGGGGTGAGAGATTAAGAGTTTAATTCCTAGATTGACTAGAGTTAGTCAATGTTTGTTGCTTTGTAATAGAGTTATTACAAAGGGCTTATAATAAAGTTATTGTAAGGAGTGCGGGATTAAGAGTTTAATTCATAGATTGCAATAGGTTATAATCTAAAGTTTGCTCGGTTTAGTGGAGTTGAAATCCTACTAGGGTAGGTCGTGGTTTTTAATCCCTTGAGCAAGGAGTTTGCCACGTAAATATCACGTGTTCTTTATTTACTGCCGATTTACTGTGGGAACAGATAGAAAAGCTGGTTCCCTATACTGTTTGCTTTTACAGTCTGTTGCTTACAGTGAGAACTGATAGAGAACTTAGTTCTCTATACGATTTGGTGGACTCTATGTGAACTGCTCAATGGGAGAAAACCCAAGCTGACTTACCCAAGAGCATTTGGATGCAAAATATTTTGTTCTCAACAATGGTGGTAAAGGGTCACATAGCAAAGAAGATGAAGATGGAGAATTTACAAATGCTCATGGTGAAGCTATAGATATTGCAAATGGAAAGACTAATTTGATGTGTCAAGTCAAGCAGAGCGATAAAGAAGATACAACAGAATTTCCAATAGGCACAGAGGAACTTGGTCACTTTATCACCTCGACTGAAGCTGAACATAGGGTTTCTGATGTTGCATTAGGTACTCCTGATGCAGAACAAAGAAGTGGAAGTCATAATTCTGTTGGTGTTAATGATGTTTCAAATATGGAGGAACTTGGTCCTTCAAATTCTGAAGTTTAAGTACTTCAAGGAGCTGCTGAAAAGATTTGAGATGGAGAATGCTAAGACCATTGATACACCTATTGCCACTACTACTCGTTTAGACATGAACGAACCTGGTTCTCCTGTCAATAAAACTATGTATAGGGGTATCATTGGATCTCTTCTATAGTTGACTGTTAGCAAACTTGATATTGTTTTTAGTGTTGGGTTGTGTTCTGGGTTCTAATCAAGCCCAAAAGAATCTCGCTTGAAGGCTGCCAAAAGAATTTTGAGGTCTCCTAAGGGAACTTAGGACCTGGTCCTCTTCTATCCTTCAGGAGATAATTTTGACTTGGTTGGATATGCTGATGCTGATCATGTTGGATATCTGGTGGATCAAAAGAGAACATCTGAAATGACACATTATATGGGGTCATGCTTGATCTCATAGGGTACAAAGAAATAAAACCATGTGGCTTTTTCTACTATTGAAGTTGAATATGTGGATGTTGCCTCTTGTTGTGCTCAACTAATGTAGATCAAGCAACAAACAAAATATTTGGGTGTTTTTACAGATTGTATGCCATTGTTGTGTGATAATACAAGTGCTCTAAATATTGCAAAGAATCCGGTACAACACAAGGAGACAAAGCACATTGATGTGCGATAATAGTTTTCGAGAGACAATGTTGAAAAAAGGCTTATTTGTATGAAAGTTTGCAAGACGGAGGATCAGGTAGCATATATCTTCACTAAAGAACTGAGTAGAGAACACTTTGAAAGAGGTCATCTAGAGTTGGGGTTGATCAAGCTCAACTAAGGACCTGGTCCCTCGATGATTGGCTATGTAAAGAAGGAAATGTACAATGCTAAAAAGTATTTTTCTGGTAGCATCTAACTCAATTCTATACCGTTACAGGTATACACACATAACAGTTTCAGGGAAAAACAAATATGAATGTCATTGCACTTCTAGGAGTTTTTGCTCAAATTTTCAAAAACCGTCAAGGAACCTCGTTCTTATGACTCAGGTTAGTAGTATCTTCAATACTTATATGCCTTTTTAAACTGCTGAAGTATCGTATCATTAATATATTCCATCCTCTCTCTTAAATTTATAACTCCAAAATGTTAAACCTTTCTGAACTAACCCATTGCCCCAAAAACTATTTCCTTCTCTCACACCCAACCAAAACTGATTATTTTCTTCAAAACCAAATCAACCTCATCTCGAAAAGAATCCTTCCCTCCAAATATGCTAGAAGTGAACCCAACTCTGTCACCTTCCAAAATTCTAACTCCATCTGAATCGAAATCCAAGAAGTCTTTGGTAGATTTTGATGGGACTTTAACTGAAAAGGAATAGGGTAGATCTAATATTCTAGAGAGTAAGGCTGAAATTGTTGCTGGGTTTGTAGAAGCCTTGAAGGATGGAGGAATTAGTGAATGTGAAGGAAAAGAGGGAACTGAATGAGGGACCTGGTCCTTCAAATCCTTCTTAGGATATTAATTCTGATGATGATCTTTTTCTCTTAAGTTATGTGCTTAAACGAACCTCCGATCCAGTAAAAAGGATTGATGAAAAGTATGCTGATTGATGATGAAGTGGTGTGACCTACTGATGTGGTGATTGTGGAAGAGAGAATGAAGTGGAAAAATCTTAACTTGTGAGAAAGAATTCAAAATAAAATGGAGAAAAGAAAGTTGGCTGAGAAAGATGCAGCAAATGATAAGGGTGAACAAATTGAGAAGAAGAAGAGGGAGACATGTTCGCTTAGGAAAAAAAGGTAGTGTGAGCGAGGAACCTGATTTCTTATAGAAGAAAAAGGTTGGGTTATCATGTTTAGAGAGGTAGAAAACTCTGAAGTCTCAAAAAGTATTGTTAGGCAGAGTGTTGACTGTGATATTGCTAAAAAATGGAGGAACTTCTTGACATTGTTGAGTTCCAAAAATAGAATCACCTCTTTGTTCCTCCAAGTCCCAACGTTTATGAAGAAGAAGTAAAAACTGCTATGTTGTATGTGATACTCTGATGCTATATGTGCATGGGACTGAGTTTATTCTTAATGAGGAGAAGCTTGGGGAGATTCTTGGTGATCTGATTGATGGTTCATCCTACTCAGATAGGTAGAGAACTAGGTCCCCGTGGACACTTTGCAAAATAGAATGCTAAGTTGAAGGATGACAATGAAAGATTGAGGAAACATGTGGAGGACCTGAGATAGAAGATGATCATTGTTCAAAGGATTGTGAATGAACGAATGGACAAGATCATCAAGGCCTTAGCCCCTTACTTTTCTTCCTGCCCAATGATCCATATCTTTCACTCCTTCCAAAATCCCTCGAATTCATATCTTCTTTTGATCCCTATGTTTGATGATATTGATACTTTAGTTGTTTAAATTATCATATTCTGTATTATTGAAACTACTGTGCTTTTATAATAATTACTCTACTATGGGCAATCACTCTATTTTGTGCAATGACATTCACTTGTTGTTCTTGTTATTGTTTATGTTGTGTTGCCCAAGTGGCATGAGTTAATGTTACTGAACTTCTTTTTGGTTGTGCTTCTTCTGTTATTCTTTTCAATGATGCCAAAATGGGGAAATTACATAGGTGTCAGCACGGGGGAAGAACATAATCGAATTGATATGATGTGTTGTGCATGAAAGATAGGTGTTGTACATGAAAGATAGCTCTGCTTCGCAGGGGGGATGTTGCTGATAACATGTTGATTATAGGTTTGATCCGCATGGGAACATGTGAGGAATCTGCTTCTCAAGGGGAACATCAATTTTGGGTTTGTCATCATCAAAAAGGGGAAAATTGCTCTAAGTTACGATATTTCATGTTTTGATGATTTGTCAAACGTTCTCAAGGAACCAGGTACGGACCAGATGTGATCAGTACATGTAAAAAATCTGATTATTAGGGGAAATATTAATTCTGAGTTTGTCATCATCAAAAATAGAGAAATTAATAAGTTATACTATTTTGTATTTTGATGATTTGCAAAACAGTCTTGGGGAACCAGTTGTGATGAGCTCCTTTGTTCTGGTTCTCAGAGGGAATATGGTTGATTCGTAGAGATGACAATGTGGAGATCTGGTTCTCAAGGGGAATATCAATTTTAAGTTTGTCATCATCAAAAAGGGAAAAATTGATAAGTTATGCGTCTTTTGTTTTGATGATTTGACAAACTTCATGAGAGAACCAGATAAGGAACCTAATACAATTATTTCCCTTGCATTAAGAGTAACTAGTTAGATGTCTGGTTCAATTCTCAATGAAATCAGATAAGGGAACATCAGAGGGAACATTTATGGATCAGTTCCCCTAGTCGTCGTACAGTCAACTTTATAGATATAAAAGTTGTTGCACTGTACCGTCTGGCAGGCTGTTGCACTGTACCATCTGACAGCAGTACTACAACACAGTTGTAACTTGCTAAGGACAAACTAAAGGACACTTTATTTCACCATCCTTGATGACATCACACACACATATTATCAACATGAGGCAAGAAATTTTATCTCTCCAACACTTGCAAATCAAAAGACAATATTCTCTCAAGTGCTAGCCACCACCTCTCTCAAGAACAAAGCTGCAGCAACCTCAAGGACCTGATCCAAAGATTGAAGATATCTTAAGTCCTTAGGTTTGTTGAGTCTTTGTTATTTTATTCTTCATTTGTAATCCTCACTACTTTCAAGAAGTGTCTTTGTAGGACAGATTTAAACCACTATTTGGTTTAGTTTCTTGATTAGAGTTAGTCAAGGTTTGTTGCTTTGTAATAGAGTTATTGCAAAGGGCTTACAATAGAGTTATTATAAGAGGTGAGTGATTAAGAATTTAATTCCTAGATTAACTAGAGTTAGTCAATATTTGTTACTTTGTAATAGAGTTATTACAAAGAGCTTACAATAGAGTTATTGTAAGGAGTGAGGGATTAAGAGTTTAATTCATATATTGCAATAGGTTGTAATATGAAATTTGCTCGGTTTACTGGAGTTGAAATCCTACTAGGGTAGGTCGTGATTTTTAATCCCTTGAGCAAGGAGTTTTCCACGTAAATATCGTGTGTTCTTTATTTATTGCTGATTTACTGTGGGAACAGATAGAGAAGCTGGTTCCCTATATTGTTTGGTTTTACAGTATGTTGCTTACTGTGAGAACTGATAGAAAATCTGGTTCTCTATACGATTTGGTGGACTCTAGTTTCTATCATGAACAATTGCTCTCTTTGAGATTTTTTTGGTACGGTATGATTAGTTTTTAAAAATTTAAACATTATGTCTTACAAGTACTTTTTGGTGTAATTTTTTGACATTTTAGTGTCTGAATTTAAATCAAAGATTAGAAGGTTCGACCTTTGAGTTGAAAGTCATCATTCTATTTGAAGTGAAAAGAGTGTAATATTATTTAAGAGGCCCGCAATATAATATCACCAATATTAGCAACGTGTCTTTCCTAAAGTGATTGTCTTTTCTTTTTCTTTTTTATTTATTTTTAAAAAACCCATTTTACTACTTAAATTCAAATGTAACATGCTATTGTACATTACAACAGTAACATGCTACCATGTTACCTTATTGACAAAGAACTCAAATCCTAGATCGATTGTCATCACCTTCCCATTTTGCAATGAATACTTTAATTCATCTCCCAAAATTACATTATCGGAGTCTAGCCAGAATAATCATTAGTGGACATCCATCACTTTTCATCGGTTAGAGAGACTTTCTTTAATACATTAAGAAAAGATGTTCACAAAGGCCATAAACACTCCATCATAGGATTTTACATGCTGGTAAAGGAAAATCATCTCGATATATTTCCTCATATTTTTATGGCATTTACCAAATAAAGTAAAAACGATGAAAATCTAATGTCTATTTGGAATACCGAAGATTTCAGAAAAGGGAAACAAAGTACATAAGGGGTCAACAAACTTCCATTTTTAGAAGGATATACTCAAGACACACTCCAAGTCCAACATTTAATAAGCAACAATTAAAATAAATCAAGTCCAACCACTACTAAAAAAAAAAATAGGGATTAGTCACAGAATTTTTGTAGTTAAATAGAAAAATCCGTCGCTAATTTTATTTAGCGACAAATTAACACAGATTATTAGAAAATTTTATTAGTTACGAACGATTTAACGACATATTAGCATTAAAGTTTGTTGCTCTCAAACGCACACGCAAATATACGTGGTCATACAAATAATAAAATGATAAGTCGAGTGTCGAACCCACAGAGACTTGTGTTAACTACCCACTAGTTTCACCAAGATTATTATTCAGTCAATCAGAGTTCAAAAGTGTGATTATACTAAGCAATAATTCTAACAAGTAACTAATTAATCAAGTAGCAAAGTAGTTGTTATGTATTCAGTAAGAGACAAATATTCCAGGGTTGTGATCGATTCACCAATCCTATTATGTTCTAATTAACTCTCCCTTTCATACAATTCACTCATGGTTGCTAATTAATCGAACAATTGCTCTCGTAGTAATCTCCCAAATTACTACTTGCCTATTTAAAATAGATTAACGCCTATATTCCTATGAAATCAATCTATTAAGAATGCATTAAGATTACGATATTCAATTAAGCATGGTGACTAGATATATTCTTGTCCTAACCACAAATCCGCCCCCACTCAGAGTTAAAATTATGCCCTCTTCAATTCTTCTCTAATCTAGACGTAGCTTTCCTAAGCATATCATAGATAGTAAATAGAATCTTACTGTTGGCCAGACAATTAAGCAATTAATCATAAAATTAAAGAAATAATCATATATTAGCAAATTGTAATCAAGGTTAAGTCAATGTCAAACAAAAATATTCATGGCTAAATCACAACCCCAGAACTTATGGGGTTTAGTCACTCATGATAAAGTTAAACAATTTCACAAGTGTTGAATAATTGAAAATACTAAGAAAGATGAAGAAAAACTGAGAATCCTTGCTCCCGAATGTTCCGTGTATTATTCTCGCCTCCAAAAAATGTCTACCCCCTTCCCCCTCCCCCCCCCTCCAAAAAAAAGGTTTAGACCCCGTCTTATACATGTTGGGGGTGTGTAGGGTTGAAATCTCCAAGTCCCAGTTGACTTAGGACAAAATTCGCCCTTCAACGTCTCGCTTGGCGCCTGGTGCCAACCTGGATATTGAACTTCTTAGCCTGCTGTCAATGGCGTTTTGGTTGATGCCTGGAGCGAACTTGGACACCAAACTCGTACTTCCTTCAAATTCTTCCATTTTTACTTTAATTTGTACGCCAATTCTCCAAATCACTTCCAATTGACTCCTACATATATAAATATCACGAATTAGAATAAATCATTACATTACACATACAAAACACACAAAATATGAGTAAAATGCGAGGCGATATGCATATAAATATAAATTCTTTATGCCGAATATCAAAGTTCGTAGCTAATTTCATTATTTTTTGTAGTGAATGGGGATTGACTACAAAAAGCGGGATCAAGAAGAAGATCAAACATATGCATAACTTCCTGAAGAACTCTTAGAGAAGAGAAACTCATTCTTTGTACAAAAAGAGAGACATTAAGAACCTATTGCATAAAGAGTGAGAGAAAATCAATGTAGTGTGAGATCTTATTAAGTTGGGTAAATTTCACAATTGGTCATATAACTATGACTTTTTTTTCACCAAAGTCGTATAACTTTATTTTCTCACACAAAAATCATACAACTATGATTTTTTTTATCAAAGTCATATAACTTTGTTTTCTCACACAAAAATCATAAAACTTTCACTAACTCACACAAAAATCATAGTGGTCGAAAAATAAATTTTCGGTAGTATTTTTTTATTTTAAGTTTTTTTTTTTCATTCTAATAAATAATTATCTAATTAAAATAGGAGAAATATGAGTATATTTTTATCAGTTCCCAAAAATAATAGTCGATAAAATAATTTTTTTTATATATGTGTATTATATACATATAATATAAACATTCTATATATATTTTGGCTAGCAAATGCAATTAGTTTCGGCCGGTCGATTAATTTTATATTTTTCTCTTAAAATAGGAATGACCCAACCCAATACCCCTATACGTAAGTTAAAATAATACTAAAAGTGAATTCTTCCCCCATAAGAAATTTAGTTCGTAATGCATGAGATTCTAACAAAACAATAAGGAAATAAAAGTTATAATTAGAGATTACTTGAAATAAAAATATTATCGATTTAAATAAATATCTTGAAAAAAAAAAAAAAAAGATAGAAGTATCATATTTTGAAGGATTTACTATTCACTTTTAGTATTACTTTAATTTTTATATATGAGTATTGGGTCGGGTGGGCCAGGTCGGGTTGGCTCATCCCTATTTTAATTGGATTATTTAGACTAAAAATAAGAAAATAAATAACCACAAAACAAGAAAATACTACTGAAAAGTTATATTTTTCAATCACTATAATTTTTGAGTGAGTTAGTAAAAGCTTTATGATTTTTGTATGAGAAAATATAGTTATATGACTTTGGTGAAAAAAAAGTCATAGTTATATGATTTTTGTGTGAGAAAATAAAGTTATATGACTTTAGTAAAAAAATATTATATTGCCATTTGTGAAATTTACCCCGTTATTGGAAGAAACTAAAGATTTAACTAGAATTTCCTCACAGACGGCGCCAAATTGTTTGACCAAAAAATGTAAACTTTTGATTAAACTAATTAATATTGTATGACGAAGGGCTAAACCTAGTTAATGATAATAACTTCAGATCTATAATCGATTAACACCAATCACGCAAGAGCAGCATTGAGAGAAGATTAAATGTGATGTACATTCAATATTTCAAGATCATTAATGATGGGGGAATATCAAGCATTAAATAGCGATAAATGGCATTAAAGTAAATAAGGAGAATGATTCACCCAATATTGAATGAGGTGGATGATTCTTCTTTCTGGCAATGGTGAATGATAGACAAATACTAGAATATTGGGACCCTTCTCGGATCTAATGAAAAAGTGTGGAATAGTAGGCAATCGAATCTCTTTAGAAAGGTAGTGATTGTCTTCTATCTCGAAAGAAAGTCTGCTTTTTCAAGAATGTTCTTATCAGAGAATATTACACATCCCTCTCCCCCTATCTCTTTTTCTATCTTATATGGGGCATTTTTCAGTCAACCCTAAAAGTACATATACCAAAAATATTTAATAGAATATTCTCCTGAATATTCTATTACAAAAATTAGTCGTTAGCTCTCGACCTCGGCCTTTATTGACTACTCGGCTACGAGCTCCGTTATCTACTAATCGACCTCGACCATGTCGCTTTCTACGATACCGTTTTATGTCAAATCTTAATGAAAGTAGATTTTGACCCATACAGTTAGTCCCTCCGCTTATTGATGTCGGCCTTGGGCGACGTCGATGAGCGGACTCTGTCTGTCAGGCTTGAGAAGTTTTATGCTAGCAGGTTGAGTAGTTGTGCTTCAGACGGGATGGAAACGTGGCCTTTTGTGATCCACAACCTAGGGTCACGTCGTCCCATCATGATGTCATGTCATCTTGCATCATCATGATGCATTTTCCCGATACCCTGTGTCTTTTTATGTGCCTCTGCCGCTTCAATTTTTGAGCTGGGATACTGTGGTTTGCTCCCTCGGTATTGATGCCCTAACTCTTATAAATGGGGATATTCGGTTCTTAGGTTCACTCTTTGCTTTCTAAAAATTGTATTTTCATACCCTCTTCTTCCTCAACCAGAGTCTCTGGTTCCTTGACCTTACTTCATACTCCTGCCTTCACCGATTTCGGTGGTTCTTACTACTCGACTCTTCTGCATTTGCACCCACTCTATTCATAAACCAAAAATGGTTCATGTGTCTTCCAATTCTGGGGGGATGCCTAATCCTGCTCCTTTGACAGTGTACATAGCTCCCCATGACGGTGGGGTTGCCATCGCTGTAAAAGATAAAAGCTTTCCTACGATGGAGGAAATAATTCCCCATAGCGATAAAGCTAGAACTGACTTCTTAAAGCTACCCGAGGATGACCCTGAAGCCGTAGAGTCTGAAATGGACGCGACTGCCCTTTCTAATTTCAGGGCGAAGTTCAAAATTCCAGTCCACATCGATCTGGTCCCGGCTGGACGCGATGTGGTGCAAATTTATCGCCCTGGATAATGTGCGTTCTATGCATATCCATTATACGTGGGATATTCTTTTCCCATTCTCCCATTGGTAGAGGAGTTTTGCCGCTACTACGGCGTTTGCCCGGCTCAGTTTTCTCCTTATATCTACAAGCTCATCCTCATGCTGTCAAAGTACGTAGAATTGGCTGGCCGCAGGGTCTCTCTTCGCCACCTGATGCACCTTTTCGCGTTGAGTTTTTATAGAGGGACGATGTTGCACCTTCGTCACCGTGGAGGCAAAGATTTGGTAGTAAAGATGGACGATAAAATGAATCGTCGATTTTGGTTTAATTACTTCTTTGTCAAGACTGAGGACGTGGTGGCGAACACGAACGGATTTCCTGAGGCATGGAATTATGCTTGTAAGTATTTTCACCAAGTGCTCATTTTGCTTGTTCTGGTCGTAGTCTAACCATTTTGTCTTTTTCTCCTTCAGGTGAGACCAAGCCCCCTCCACTGGTCGCGGATATTCACGAATGGGTTAGCCAGATCTTGCCCCGCACTGTGGGGATTTGTTGGTGGCCAGCCCTTTTCCAGAGATTCGGGCCCAAGCTTTCAGCGACCTGTGAGTTTGCTCGTTCATATAGTGACTTTTTACTTATATTGTACTGTCCTTATGGTAGTGTGTTCGTTATGGCTTTGATAGTTGTCGTTCTAATCACTTTTGCAGGAGGGTCTTCGAAGAGGCGAAAAGCTCCTGCTCCGGCATTCCATAAGAGGAAAGCCGTTTCTATTCTTGTTACTGCGGTGAGACCTGCTCGGTCGTCGACTAATGCAACGGATGTATCAACTTTACCTCTACGTCATCTAGTTGACGAGGATGATGAGGAAGGATCATCGACGACTGATGATAATCTGCTTCGCCACAAGATGCAATCTGTCGGTATCGGCGAAGGAGGTGTTCGCGCGGGAAGTTCGGTGATGGATAGTTTCGTCATCTGAGAAACGACTACTATAAATCTCAGAGTTGGTGCCGAGCAGCCGTCCGCGATCCCACCGCAGTCGGGGGCCAAGGGATGTACTTTGCTCCTTGAGGTCAGAACGGGTTTTGAAGGGTCATCGGCGCGGATACCCGACGTCTGACAAGGGGGTAAGACATCGATCTCTTCACCGACCGAGGGTCCTTCCTCTCAGGTTGACAACAAGGGCAAATGTGTTGCCGAAGAGGATTATGACACGGGCTTTGATATGGACACTGAGGAAGTTAGGATGATGGGGGAAGGACTTACCCGGCTTGAGGTGAGGTTGGAAGGGAGCACGCGTACCATTGCGATCCCTTTGGACCGGGACCTATTAGTTGATACAGAGGACGTGGTCCTTTCTCTTGGTCCACTCTGTTCCGATGTGAAGGGTAAGACCCTCGAAAAGCTAAAGGATTCCACTTTATCGAAGAGCATAGCTGGCCTTGCTCTTAGGGTATGTTTGGTATTCTGTTTCCTTATTCGTTTTTATGTTGATTTTGACTTTGTTCTTACCCGCTCTAGCTTTCTTTTCAGACCGTGATCTTAGAGATTGAAAGTTCCCGCCGAGAGGAGAGGAGTAAGGTTATTTTCCAAAAGATGGAGTGGAAATATCGCGAATATCGTGATAAGCACCGTGATCTTTGTCGGCGAGTTGGTGGTAGTAGCAACTTTCAGGCCCTCCGAAACGAGCTAAAGGAGAAGGATGCCGAATTGGTGAAGGTCATCGGAAAATGTAGTGAGCTCGAGGGGGCGTTTAAGGACAAAAAGGAGGAGCTCGAAGTATGTAGGGTGGTTGAGGCCCAGTATGCCGACATTCAGTCCCAAGTGGTTTCGCTGCGTGCCGAGCTGGACGAGTGTCAACTTCGAGCGGCCGTTTTGAGTGGCAAGGTCGCCGAGAAGGTAGCGGATTTATAGAGGGCGGAGTCGGCCCAGTTATCAGTTGTGCGTAGAGCTATAGATTTGGAGCACGCGATCCATGTTATTCGTTCCGAAAGGGATTGCGCCATGGAGACGGCTAGGCTCAGAGAAGAGCGGCTTGATGAGCGTATTGGGGAGTTAGAAAAAGAGACTGCAGACCTTAGTGATCGAGTTGTTGCCCTTGAGGCCGAGGAGGCACAGTTATTGGCGCAACCGTCCTCCTCCCGTACTGCTTTTCCTGATATTCCTCGGGATCTGTATGAGGAATGGATTCACGCCAAGGCCCAATTGGACATATTCAGGGATCTGATGAGGACGGGGGCTGTTTCGGAAGATGACTTAGCGAATGCATGCGCTAAGGCACGTGAAGCTCAGTTTGCTTGTGGCCCCGCCACACCACAAACTGGTGATGCTGAGGAAGACGTGGAAGGGATTGAGCATGATTCCTGGTACGACGATGAGTTTCCTGGCGGTGAAGGTGGAGAAATGAGTGGAGATGGTGTTGCTGAGTTAAGTAGTACATAGTTGTTTTTTCTTTCTTTTGCTTGTAATTCTTGTACATACTTTTGCTGGCATCTGTTTTAGCTTATGTAAGGAATATATTTGAAGTAAGAAGTGTCGTTTTAACCATAAAAATTTGGTTTTGGCCATGGTCGTGGATTAGCAGGTGTTAATTCGAACGAGGTCGAACGTAACCTGTACTGAGCTGGTTTGAGTGAGGTCGAATGTGAAGCTTGAATGCGAGTTAATTCGAACGAGGTCGAATGTGAGTTAATTCGAACGGGGTCGAATGTAGTTTAATTTGAACGACGTAGAATGTAGTTTAATTAAACGAGGTCGAATGTGAGTTAATTCAAACGAGGTCGAATGTGATTTAATTCGAACGAGGTCAAATGTGAGTTAATTCGAATGAGGTCGAATGTAGTTTAATTCGAACGAGGTCGAATGTGAGTTAATTTGAACGAGGTCGAATGTAGTTTAATTCGAACGAGGTCGAATGTGAGTTAATTCAAACGAGGTCGAATGTGAGTTAATTCAAACGAGGTCGAATGTAGTTTATTTAATTGTGGCCGGGGGCCGGGTTGATATTGAGGCGATTTTGTTCTGGCGAGAACATGGGTAGACTTCATACATTTGTGTTTTTCTCATACTTGGAGAAATTTACATGTTTTCGGCCTAGCATTCTAGTCCCAGTCTATCTAGTCCCTTCATTGGGTGACCTGGAGACGTGTTGAGAGGTTGGACAATGAACTAACCGTCTGGTGTCTCTTTCCGTTCGCATTTTGACTCGGAAGTATCCCCCTTGTTGCCTCGTGAAAAACCTCCTCGAGAAAACCCGATTAGGACAAAACTCAAGTGAGGGAAAAAGAGTGCAACTTGGAGGACACTTTTTCTTAAAAGTTGAAATACTTGAGGTGGGTGACGTTCCAGTTGTTTGGCAGTTGTTTTCCTTCCATTGTTTCTAGTTGAAATGACCCTTTATTTGCTGCTGCCATGATTTTGTATGGGCCATCCCAATTCGTCCCTAGTTTGCCTTCCCGCGGGTCTTTACTTGCTTGTGTTTTGGCCTTGAGCACGTAGTCCCCGACTCTGAGTAGTCTGATCTTGGCTTTTTTGTTATAATAGTGTTTTGCCTGCTATTTTTGGGTGACCATCCTTATGTAGGCCATATCTCTTTATTTTTCGACTTCGTCGAGCTCTAGCCTTCTGCTTTCATCATTTATCAGCCCGCTCTCATGGGAGTATCGCAAACTGGGCTCTCCAAATTCGACTGGTATTACCGCATTAGTCCCAGAGACTAAAGAGTATGGTGTCTCTCATGTACTCATCTTTGGCATTGTGCGATAGGCCCAATGTACTTTTGGTAACAGCTCCGGCCACAATCCCTTGGTGTCCTCAAGCTTTTTCTTCATGATATTTAGTATTGATTTATTGGAGGATTTTGCTTGCCCGTTACCCGCGGGGTGGTATGGTGTGGAGAGTATTATTTTGATATGCCACTTTTCGAAAAATTCGGCGACCTTTTTTCCAGTAAATTGGGGCCAGTTATCTCAACGGATCTCTTTGGGGAGGCCGAAGAGGCACACAATGTTTTTCCATATGAAGGTGATCACTTCCTGTTCTCGTATTTGGGCGAATGCTCCTGCTTCTACCCACTTTGAA
Organism: Nicotiana tabacum; assembly: GCF_000715075.1. Classification (NCBI taxonomy): domain Eukaryota; kingdom Viridiplantae; phylum Streptophyta; class Magnoliopsida; order Solanales; family Solanaceae; genus Nicotiana; species Nicotiana tabacum. The sequence continues at coordinate 128,810,146 of NC_134091.1, forward strand.
AAATTATCAGTTAAAACCAAAAGAAATCGTACGTTACCTCTCCCCGTAGGGAGGGGGCCGACGATGTCCATTCCCAATTTGATGAAAAGCCAAGGGGAGGTGACTGAGTGGAGATGCTCGCCCGCTTAATGGATCATTGGGGCGTATTTTTGGCATTGTTCGCATTTTTTTACGAAGTCTGCGGTTTCTTTTTTCATGGTAGGCCAGTAGTAACCTGCCCGTATGAGACATCTGACCAAAGCTCGAATGCCTGAGTGATCTCCGCAGTGGCCTTCATGGACTTCTTCTAGTATGCGCCGCATCTGATTCGGGCCTAAGCATTTCGCTAGGGGCTAGCCGCTTGCATCCGGAGCTTATTGGCTTCCTTTTTATCATCTGGAGTTCTCCATCCTGCAAGTATATAACAATACAGTTGCGCCAGTCCTAGGTTAGATTTATGGTCCTTACCTCGATTTGATCTATCGATGAGTGGAGGAGGGTGACCACGTTTTCTTCTCCAGTTATGCTTTTAGTTGTTGCCGCTAATTTGGCGAGGCCGTCTGCTTCCATGTTTTGTGCTTAAGGGATTTGGTCGAATTGGTACTCATCAAACTATGCAATAGTCTGCAAATCTCGGCCTGGTATTTTTGTAACCTTTGCTCTTTGATCTGGAAAGTTCATGTGACTTGGTTGATGATGAGTTGAGAGTCGCAACGTAGGATGACCCGCCTCGCCCCGTACTTGAGTGCTAGCCTTAAATCTGCAATCACGGCCTCATACTTGGCCTCATTGTTAGTCATGTATGGGCATCTTATGGACTGGCGAACCACTTCATCTGTCGGGACTTCGAGTATAAGTCCCAGTCCAACCCCTGATGCATTGGAGGCGCCGTCGGTGTACAAAATCCATAGATCTTGTGTTCGCGGAGAAGCGTGGGCAGCTTCTTTTTCGACTTCAGGCATTATTTTTGTGACGAAGTCAGCGAGGACTTGTGATTTTATCACCGTCCGCGGTTGATATGTGATATCATGCTCGCTCAGTTCTATGGCCCACTTAGTTAATCTTCCCGATAGCTCGGGCTTATTCAAGATGCTTCTCAAGGGGAAAGTTGTGATTACTGAGATCGGATGGCATTGGAAGTAGGATCTAAGCTTTCGTGAAGCTATGACCAAGGCTAAGGCCAGTTTTTCGAGGTAGGGATACCTCGTCTCAGCGTCGACTAGGGTTTTGCTAATGTAATAGATAGGAGATTGCCTACCTTTGTTTTCTCGGACTAGGACTGCACTCACCGCTACTTCGGATATGGCGAGGTAGACGAGCAGACGTTCCCCTTGTTCTGCTTTGGCAAGCAATAGTGGCGATGATAGGTAGGCTTTTAACTCTTTTAGGGCTTGAACGCACTCAGATTTCCATAGGAGGCCATTGTCCTTCTTGAGCACGCCGAAAAACATGTGACATCGATCAGATGATCGTGATATGAATCTCGACAAGGCGGCGATGTGGCCAGTCAGCTTCTAAACTTGTTTCTTGCTGGTTAAGTGTTTTGGTATTCCCTCAATGGCTTTGATTTGGTCGGGATTGACCTCGATACCTCTTTGTGATACTAGGAAGTACAGGAATTTTCCTGAAGTTACGCAGAACGCACATTTCTCAGGGTTTAGTTTCATCCCATATCGCCTAAGTATGTCAAAGGCCTCTTTCAGGTGGTCGATGTGATCTTCTTTCTTTTTGGACTTGACCAGCATGTCGTCTATGTAGACTTCCATGGTCTTTCCAAGTTGGTCTTTGAACATTTTGGTCACCAACCTTTGGTATGTCGCCCCCGCATTTTTCAGTCCAAAGGGCATCACCCTGTAGCAGTACGTTCATTAGTGGGTGATGAAGGTGGTCTTCTTCTAGTCCCCCTCTTCCATAAGGATCTGATTGTAGCCTGAGTATGCGTCTAAGAAGCTCAGCAGTTCATGTCCGTCTTTGCGTCAATGAGCTGGTCAATGTGAGGTAGCGAGAATGAATCTTTGGGACATGCTTTGTTCAAATCCGTGAAGTCTACACACATCCGCCACTTTTCGTTCTTCGTTTTTACCATGACCACATTGGCAACCCATTGGGGATATTTTGATTCCCTGATGGACTCATTTTCTAATAATTTTTGACCTCCTCGTGGACTGCATCGTTTATTGCGGAATTGAACTTTTGCCTAACCTGCCTTACCGGGGGGTAAAATAGGTTGACGTTCAACTTGTGTGTGGCGACATCCTTCGGGATACCTGGCATGTCTGCATGGGAAAAATTAAATAAGTTCGCATTAGCAGTTAAGAATTGACGGAATTTACCTGGTTCTTGAAGCTTGCGGCCGACGTAGGCTTTCTTGCTGTGGTCGTTTTCATCAAGTTGGACGTGGTCGAGGTCTTCTACGGTTGATCCCACATCATCCATTATTTCAGGATCTCTGATGATGTCCGCCTTTTCATCACAGCTCAACCTCGACATAGTTAATTGCTATGCATTTTCTCCTTTGCCCTTCATTTGTTGGGTATATGTACAATCCTGGGCGATGCGATAGCTTTCTCGAGATGTGCGTTGTTCTCCTCGTATGCTGAATACTCCCTATGGGGTTGCAAATTTGATAACTTAGTACAAGCTTGAAGGGATAGCCCTCATGGCGTGTATCCAAGGTCGACCTATTATGGCGTTGTACGCCGTATCCCAGTCCATGATGTGGAATGTGGTTTTCAGAATGATGCCGCCGGCTAGGACGGGGAGTGTGATTTCCCCGGATGTTCGTTCAACTGCATTGTTAAAACCTATTAGCGTGATGCAGCGCAGTACTATCTTATCCTCGAGTTTTATTTGTGCAAGTACTCGAGGATGGATAATGTACGCGCCGCTCCCATCGTCCACCATATTGCGTCTTACATCTGTATCTAATATTCGTAAAGTGATAACAAGGGCATCATAGTGAGGGAAAACCAAATCGTGGGTATCTGACTTATCAAAGATGATACTTTCTTCGAGTTCATCGTACCGTTCATGAGAGATTGAATGTTTGAGCTTGTGGGTTGTGGCGAAATTTATGCTGTTGATCGAAATGTCATCGCCGCCCCCGATGATCATTTGAATGGTGCGAGTCGGTGAGGACAATTTCAGTGCTCCTTGATGTTGTTCACGTCCTCGGGCAAAGTGGGTCCTTCCTCGGTCGCTCAATAATTCTTTGAGGTGTCCTTGATGAAGCATGTTCAAGACCTCCTGTCTTAGGGCGATGCAGTCCTCAGTTTTGTGACCTCGCTCTTGGTGTTACTCGTAGAGGGCGTCTGATTTTCTAGTGCTTGAATCTGACATCATCTTTTGTGGCCACTTTACTTTTGGTCCGAGCTTCTCCAATGAATAGACTATTTCTGAGGGTGACACACAAAAATTGTGAGCGGATAGTAAAGGGGGCATACCTCTCTCGTTCTGGTGAGTCCCTATCCTTGGTCTAGATGGCCCCTCTTCGTGGAGGGCGAGGAGCTTGATGGAGCTTCTGACATATAGCTGATGCCTTTCTCGGTTGGATCGTGGAGCTGCAAGATCTTTTCTGGTCGCCCTCGAGCCATTCCTGTTTAGCCCGTTCTGGAAAGCTGCTACAGCTATTCCTTCCGATACATTCGGTAAGGTCATCCTTACTCTATTGAAACGAGCGAGGAAGTCCCTCAATCCCTCTCCGGGTGATTGTTTGATGGCAAATATATCGTTCACTCTTGCCTCCGCCTTTTTAGCCCCAGCATAGGCTGTCACGAACTTGTCGGCCATCTCTTCGAATGTTTCAATGGAGCGCGCGGGCAGCTGTGAATACCAAGTCACTGCTCCTCTGGTAAGGGTCTCGCCGAACTTTTTCAACAAGATGGAGGAGACTTGTTCTTTGGCGAGATCATTGCCCTTTAACGCAGTGACATAGTGAGTTACATGATCTTCGGGGTCAGTCGTACCGTCATAAATTTTCAGATAAGGTGGCATCTTGAACGACTTGGGTATGGCATGTGGGGGCGACTTCATCACTGTAGGGTTGCTCGACGAACCGACTAGCGTCTCTTTTTGGCAAGAGTTTTGGGGCACCCGGTATTTTGTCGACTCTTTCTTGGTGTTCTCTCATTTGATCCCGAAGCATTTTATTTTCATTTTCCATTTCTTCCATTTTTGTCAGAATGGTCGTGAAGGTGTCATTACCTGCATTATTAATATTGTGAGTGATACCTATTACTAAAGGGGAAAGACCGTACTGCTTGGTCGTTGCTGGTGCAATGCAAGTCCTTGCATTTTCTCTAACTGCCTCTTGAGTGGGCTTGTTGAGGATGCCGGTCAACGTATTTGCCAGCCAAGCTTCGAGTAGCTTCTTCACTGCTGGTGGCGCTTCTTCCGTTGTGGACGTGGAAGCTCCTTTACCGCGGGATGTTGTGATACTGCCGTGAGAGAGGGGTGATTCACTTTGTCGGGGAGAGGTGTTAGGCATTATGCCTTCGCCTTCTGTTTCGGAGACCTCATTGATGGTGTTTAAGAGGTTGGTAGTGAGATCGGCCACTGCCTTCATCCTTTCTTCTCCCTTACCTGCCATGCCAAATCTGGGTGTACAAGGAAGTAGGAGCTTCTCTTCTTTTTTGTGAACTGTGCCGGTTATAGATCTAGAAGAAACTAAAGATTTAACTAGGCATCCCCACAGACGGCGCCAAATTGTTTGACCAAAAAATATAAACTTTTGATTAAATTAATTAATATTGTATGACGAAGGGCTAAACCTAGTTAATGATAATAACTTCAGATCTATAATCGATTAACACCAATCACGCAAGAGCAGTGTTGAGAGAAGATTAAATGTGATATATATATTCAATGTTTCAAGATCATTAATGACGGGGGAATATCAAGCATTAAATAACGATAAATTGCATTAAAGTAAATAAGGAGAATGATTCACCCAATATTGAATGAGGTAGATGATTTTTCTTTTTGACAATGGTGAATGATAGATAAATACTAGAATATTGGGACCCTTCTCAGATCTAATAAAAAAAATGTAGAATCGTAGGCAATCGAATCTCTTTAGAAAGGTATTAATTGTCTTTTATCTCGAAAGAAAGTCTGTTTTTTCAAGAATATTCTTATCAGAGAATATTACACATCCCTCTCCCCTATCTCTTTGTCTATCTTATATGAGACATTTCCCAATCAACCCTAAAAGTACAGACACGTCATTAGCTCTCGACCTCGACCTTTATTGACTACTCGGCTACGAGCCCCGTTATCTACTAATCGACCTCGACCATGTCGCTTTCTACGATACCGTTTCGTGTCAAATCTTAATGAAAGCCGATTTTGACCCATACAATAATATTAGACCAAAAGTTAACGGAGGGCAAATTTGATCAATTTCGGATAATCCAGATTTGCTTATTAGGTAACTGAAATCTATTTCATATACAAAAATTGGTAACATATCTAAGAAACGTCAAAACAAGTCCCTAAGGGTAGTTCTCCCAACAGCGTCTGCTTTTTCCTGAAACAATAATGCAAAAGAGCGTTAAAAAACATTGCATCAGAACAATGGATCAGAATTTTAAGACATGGTACAAGTACAATTACAATATATCGAATAATAAATCAACTATATCGCAATCACAAACTAATTTCGATATACGTTATATACAAGGATAATGCAAAGACTTTTATACTGTCAGTGTTTAACTTGCGATAGGAAGTTACTTATCATCTTCACCGGGTTATCAATTAACTATTTAACATAAAGATTTACTTATAATTACCTAATAAGTGATCTGATTGTTTATGTAGGCATATAATTTACTCTTGTTTTTAAAAAATATTTAACAGTAAATTTGGTTGAACTCGAACACACAGGGTGCCCCTGCAACCATTATTCAAATACTACATCCACCTTTGCATCAAGAAATAAGTTTTCTATCTTTGATATATTTGTGTTTTAGCCATTTCTATGTTTTACCTGATAACCGCTGAATTGATCATTGTCAACATGATGCACTGGCCTTCCTCTTTCATCATAGAGGATGAGCCCACTGAATCTTGGAAGCTCACACTTTTCTCCCATTAGTATAGGCCTTTGCCACACATGCGAGTTCGAATTGTGGCTCTGCCAACGAAAAGAATCGCCTTCAAGTTGACCTCCAGCAACAGGTAATGAAGAAACTTTCTCCGTCTGACACTTGTCACCCATAAGTATAGGCCCTTGCCACACATGTGAAATGGAATTGTGGCTCTGATATCGGTCAGAATCGCCTTCAAGTTGACCTACAAAAACGTGCAACGGGGAAACTCTCTCCAACTTTTCGCCCATAAGTATAGACCTTTGCCACACAGACGAATTCGAACTGTCGCTATGCCACCGGCAAGAATCACCTTCAAGTTGACCTCCAACAACAGATAACGGAGTAACACTCTTCGTCTGACACTTTTCACCCATAAGTACAGGCCTTTGCCACACAGGCGAATCCGAATTATGGCTTTGCCATCTGTAAGAATCGCCTTCAAGTTGATCTTCAGCAACAAGCAACGGAGAAATTCTCTCCGTATGACTCCTGCTTCTTTTCTCCTCCCACTTGCTCGCGCTGCTCCACCGTACCGAGCTCTTCAACACCTTTTTCACAGTAGTACTACTCAAACTCAGTAACTTTGGCTCGGACCATTCTATATCCATGCATGGTTCTTGACTTACTAACCCTTTTCTCCTATTTGCTGCCCTTCTTTTGATAAAAGCAGTAACTATGCAAACTCCAATGACTAAAGAACAAGTGCAAACTAAAAATGCAACAGATTCTTGAGTTGACAGTTTCCATTTGTCTTCCAAATTCCATAAAGCATCCATTGTTACTTTTCAAGAAATGTCCACAAATATTCAAGAATTTGCTATATATAACGAGTAAATGAAAAGAAAAGAGAATTGAGTTGGTGGATAATGTATTTGGAAAAAAAAGAGAGGTTGCTTTCTATAATTGGTATAAGTCCTCTTGTGAGATTCACCGACACCAGATGCTTTAATTTTGATTTCTATTTCGTGGTTCTCTTCTCCTTATTGTTTTAGCCATTTGCCGCTAGCATTTACTCACCGTTTCGGAGGGAATAAAAGCCCTTCACGAGATATATCATGTAGGAATTAAGGATTGCTCTTATTTATATGTTAGTGATATTCTGTTATTATACTTTTGTAATTTGCCACCATACTTTGCCCAAACACACACATACAAACAAAAGAGGAAAAAAAGATTTAAATTTTATCCGTTTACATTATGAAAAAAATATTTTATATAATAAGATCACTTATAAGAAGCGTTTACATTTAGATTATTACTAGTATGATTTAACATATTGTAACAGGTTATTTACGACATTTTCTAGTTGATGATGAATGTTATTACATAGAGTTTACCTGCAATTACATTTTAAGTGAACTAAAAACACAATATGATTTTTTTCATAAAGTTTACTACAACTGCGTTTTAAGTGTACTAAATAAGCAATCAATACATAAAATATAAACTCTTTGAGATAATGCAATCTTTTAGTAAGTCTAAATAAGTTCACTTATATATCCTAACAAGTATGTTGTTAGCTTTTTGAATTTCTTAATAAATGATTTATTTCCAATATTTCTTATAAATGTATGAAGCGAAGATCTTCCCAATATATTTTATACATGTATATATGAGCAAGTGGAAATAGAAGTTCGAGCTTGCACAGATCTTTAAGCTGAAAAACTGGACAGCCCATGACTATAGTATGGTCGTAGATAAAAGTCCTCTTTCTGGACTTGAATATTGACAGTTGCAGGACTTGCACTCCACTCCATTTGTTATTTTAATGCCAAATAGTCAAAAATGAAAGACTTGTGCCCTATTAATTATGATAGATATGACTAGGGGAGTCTCGAATCAAAATGTTGCTTTTTTGGATTCAAAAGTACAAAAATAGTTTGAAAAAATAACCGACGACAAATTTATATATAACGTATGTGTTCAATACGCTATACCTTAACGACACGTTTGTCCGTTAAGGTATAACACATGGGTTGCATGCGCTATATGTAAATTTTATTGGCCCACCAATAATTTATTTGAACGTTACTGACCCACAAATAATTGAGGGTATAGCGGATGCATAATACGTGATACATATATAGCGCGTATTATGCATGCAGTATACCCTCAATTATTGTACCTCCGGACTGGTTTTTTGCTTATTTAAGGAATTTCAAAATTTCGGTAAAAATCCATTCAGGATCCTTCAGGTCTTCCGAAAAATTTGTTAGCTTAACTTATTTTGCATTTTGTCATAATGTTCGAAGAGCGAAAAATTAGGGTTGCATTATATTAGGGGAGGGAGGTTGTGGTGGAGAATAACTCAGTACGCTATAGTTGTTCTCCATAGTGTATTGTTAAGTTGCCACTTACAATGGAGTATGATAGATTGGTTTCGTTGTTATGTAAAAAATTAAGTGTGAGGAAACGTTCGGTTAATATTAAAGTAATCGGAAGATATGCGTATTCTGTTACTCCGCAAGGGGTTGCTTGTTATGCTGAGTTTAACATTGAAGACGATGAAACTCTGACACATATTTTGAGGACTCCGGATGAACACCGGGAACATCTTGTGATAAAAATCACTACAACATTATTCATATATAGCTATGAAGTATATCGTAGCTAAATACAAAAACTTCTGTAGCTAAACACTTTAGCTACAATATTTTTTCTCGTAGCCAAAATGTAGCGTACTAAAAGTGTAACGACCCAACTTGTTATTTTGAGAATTAACGTTCCATTCAGCGACTTAAGGTCCCGAGCAACTTCGTAATATGTATTATGACTTGCACGTGCGGTCGAGTTTGGTTCCGGAAGATTCAGAATTTAATTGAAAGAACAATTCTTATTTTTGAAGTTTAAATGAAAAGAGTTGGCCGGAGTTTGACTTTTGAGCAAACGACTCCGGAATGAGATTTTTATGGTCTCAATAGCTTTGCATGGTGATTTTGGACTTAGGCGTATGTTCGGATTTGGATTTGAAAGTCCGTAGGACAATTCGACGCATTTTGGCAAAAGTTAGAAAATGGAAGATTTTAAGAAAAAATAATTGTTAATCGGGAGTTGACCTTGATGTATCGGGGTTGAACTTCAATTCCGGAAATTTGAATAGCTTTGTTATGTTATTTACGACTTGTGTGCAAAATATTTGAGGTCATTCTGGATCGATTTGGTATGTTTTGGCACAAGGCCTAATTTAGGACGAGAGTATCTACATATATATAAGGAGTTATGTGATAGACAACCTATCAGATGAAAGATCTTCGAGTCTAGTTTCTAACGCTTCAAACCGTTTGTAATTTGGACATTTCTACAAGAGGTTATGACCATATTACCAAAGGCTGGCAGAGGAGACTGCAGATGCGAAGCATCCGAGGCCGCATCCGAAAGAAGGGCTGGCAGTGAAGTGCTGCCATAGCATCGGGGGCAGCATCCGAAACCCAGAAATCTGGGCCTATAGATACAATTTAAGGGTTCATTTTTCCCACTTCATTTAGATGAATTTTGGAGCTCTTCTGCACTCACTCAAGACCACCAACTCCTCTCTTCTTCAAGGTAAGCAATCCCCATTATCTTGGTATGAACATCATTTCTGTACTAGTATTGATGAAATCAACACATAAATACTTAGATCTTCAAGAAATTTTTTTAAGAACTCAAATGAGGGTTTTGCAAGATTTTTTTAAAAAAGGTAATCCTTCACCCTTAGACTTACATGTATGGATTTATTATGAGTATGTGAGCAAGAAATAAGTATTAACACTTATTGGATGGTGCTTGAAAGTTATAAATACTTAAACTAGATTATTGGGTATTGTAGAGATTTTTGTAATAAATTAATTAGCAATAATTGGGTGGATGTGAGTTCATTGATGATTTTTAATGGTACTAAAGAAGGTTGTTTGTAGACAAATGATGGTTTAGTATCTCTTGTTGGTGGTAAGGAGGGATTGTTGGATGAAGAAACACCATTACTAGAGGTAGTAAAATGCTCTGTACTCTAGGTGTTAGATGAAATGCCTAAATGGCCAAAAATCTGGAAATTTATTACTAATATTGATGCAATTGTGTTGTATTGTTGTAGATTAAAATTTGTTTAGTGTGGAGGACCATCATAGTATTATTAAGGGGCGAATTTCAGATTTGAGCCGTCCGGAGATGGCTTGACTCGCGAATATCATTTAAAGCATTGACTTAGCTTTGTCGAGGTAAGTATCTTGCCTAACCTTGAGTGGGGGAATTACCCCTTAGGCATTGAGTCTTATGTGGAAATTGTGTAATTGAAAATCATGTACGCGAGGTGACGAGTACGTACTTGATTTATATGTGCAAATTACATTGGTTGAAATTCGTAGACGCCCTTATGTATTAAATTGAAAAATTATTGAAACATAGTAAATCCTTTATTTGTACTGCCTAAATCCTTGTTTGTTGAATTTATTTTTATATGATAGTTTGGTGTGATTGCCACTTTGATATTTATGTGAATCCCGTATTTTTTGTTGAGTTGATATTTCCTGGAGATAATTTCATTATGCATTATTCATTTGCAAATAATTTATTTAAAAAAAAAAAATTAAAATGACGCATTAATCTATTTGCCAAAAATTTGGATTAAAGAAGGCGTTGTTCCTTGATGAATTACTTTCCAGCTCATGTTGTTGAAATTGGTATTGAGTTATAAAGGCCGTAAATCATACTGAGGCAAAGTGTTAAATTGTGAAATATTATTTTGTTGAGTTGTTCACTCCCGAATATTTTGTTAAGATTTTGTGCATATTTTGGTCGAGCCATGGGCTCCTTATTGTGGAAAATAATGTATTGTTGATTTCTGTGTCAAGTTGTAATATTTGAGCACTTGATGTGCAATTTGTGATATGTTGTGATAATTGAACACTTGAGGTGCAATTTATGAGATGTTGTGATATTGGAGCGTGATATTGTTGAGAGGTTTGTTCGGGTATTTGCACGAGGTTTCTGCCGTGCTATTGTTACTATTGATATATGCACATGCGGCGTGACAAGGCGGGTTATATATGTGGGTTTGCGTATGTGGAAAGACAAGGTGGGAATATTATTATGCGCGTGCGGCGAGACAAGGCAGGCATTTACTTTATTATTGCGCACGTGGCAAGACAATGTGGGCTATGTCGGGAATTGATTTGTGATGACTTGTGATGGCCTGGGGGCATTGTTATTGTTGATATTTGTGTTGGGACTACGAGGCGGTACTTCAGGAGTGCCCTTTGTTGAAATTTATTTATGATTTGGGACTACGAGGCGGTACCTTGGGAGTGCCCTTTGTTGATATTTTTCTACGGTTGCACTTGCCTTTGGTTATTTTGTTTTTACGTGATATGTAAATTCTTGTGTTCTTCCGGGATGTATTATTTGAATTTATTATGCGTTTTGTATTCCTTGTTGTATTGTGTTGGCTTTGGCTCTTTGTAAAAGACTCTGAGGATTTGTGTTTACGGTTTTTACTAGTTTTCGAGATTTGAGTTGTTTCAAATAAAAGAAATTGTTATTATGTTTTAATTTAATAAATTTTACATCCAAATTAGTAGTCATTGAATGCTTCATTTTAATTGAAATATTATTTTCTTCATCCAAACGAGTTCAAAAATAAACTCATTTCTTTGATAATTTCTTACTTGGTTTTAAAAACTGTAAACTTACTTTATTGAAAATAAATTGATCCTGCGGATCTTATATACATTGATATTTTGGTACGTGAGTTGTCCGTGCGGTTATGAAAGAAATATGGGCATGAGGTGCCGGAAAAATATGATGATTTTATTATTGAGTTGTTCGTGCGGTTATGGTAGAAATATGGGCACGAGGTACCGTGAAAGTAAGAAAGTGGGCTGAGACTCGTAATTTTTATGATTGTGAAATGACATGTCACATGGTGACTTTTACTTGAAAGAAGTATATTCGAAAGATATTTATTCAAAAGAAGTATATTCGAAAGATATTTATCTTAAAGAATTATATGTGAAAGATTTATATTTTAAGGACTTGATTAATTGGTTGTGCTTGTATTCCTTATTAGTTTGAGAAATAATTATGATGTTCTTGTTGCCTTACTTTTTATATCACTGGTTGATTTTATTGTTATCATTGCTAGTTGTTTTCCAGTACTATTGTATACTGCTATATTGTACAGGTTATTTGACTAGTGAGTGTCTTGACTGTACCTCGTCACTACTCCACCGAGGTTAGTCTTGATACTTACTAAGTACCGACCATGGTGTACTCATACTACACTTCTGTATATTTTTGTACAGAGCCAGGTATTGGAGATATCGGATTCGGACAGAGATTAGACTATGATCGCAAGGATTCAAGGAAGGACTGCTTGGTCGTCGCAGTCCCTTGGAGTCTTTCCATTTTATTGTACTGTTAATTTCTTATTCGAACAGTATTGTATATTTGACCTTCGAGATAATTCCATGTATTCAGTTAGAGTTTGTGACTGAGTATTACCAATCTTGGGAGGTTGTTCGAATATTTCCGCTATTAGTTTTGACATTTGTCTATAAAAAAAAAGGCTTGAATTGTTATTATAATCGGCTTACCTAGTCTTAGAGACTAAGTGCTATCACGACGCCTGTGGTGGGATTTTGGATCGTGATAAAAAAATTAGCTACAAACTTTAACGTTTCATGGCTAAGGATTAATGAATATTGCTGCAAGAAAAAATTGTGATGTGGCTATATTGATAAAACTATTGCCACGAAAAATTTATGTTTGTAGCTAATGAGTTTATTCTTTTGCTACAAAAAAATAACTTTGTAGCTATCTTTTATACTAGCCACAAAGGGATATATTGTGGCAAAAGATGTAACGTGTTTTGCCACAAAAACATTAATATGTAGATGTGCGTATTAATCACAGAGTGTAGTATTTATGTTTAGCTACGAATTCAAAATTTTGTAGCTATAAATCATCACCAATACCCATGATTAATTTTTTATATATATTTTATTCGGACTACATTTTCTATTATATTTTAATTAGTGATGAAAAATTAATTTGTTAGTGAAAATAAATGTTTCAATCGCAAATGCGTTGCTATTTTTTTTTACCTTACTAAATATTTTTAATTTTTTTAAATATTCCGTATCCATGCATAGTTTGTTATATTAAAACTAGAAACATAATAAGCTCTGGATATCACTTATTTTATACAAAGTAACATGAATAATTCAAAAGGTTAATTCTAAAATATACAATTATATATTTAAAGTTGATGCATCCTCAATATACAACTATTCTACAAGAGATACAATAAAATCTGTAGAATAAAAACTAGCTAATGGGAGGCTAGACAATAAGATGAACTCAAATTTAAATTTTTATCAAACTAAAATAACACAAACTATGTACATTGGGTTAGATATTTTATCTTTAATCTATGAATTCTAGGGAGTTCCACGTCAACAAAGAAAAAATTCTAAGTAATTGATCATGTGATTGAAAATGTCGCCACTCGATCCTCGATCTTCTTGCATTCAAGAATTAAAATGCACCCTGTAAATTCAAAAGAAACAACAATTAGCACAAAAATGATGAGCCAACCCAAGGAAAATTATAATATAAAGATCAAGTTTAATTTATAAAAATGCTACTAATAGAATTCCAAGAAGAAAATTATATCTTGATATTCTTTTACAAGAATTTTTAACAAATAACAAAAGGAAAAAACTCAAAGCAACAACACAAGTAAACGAACATGTACACCTTTTAAAGAATTTCTTAAGGAATCTTCATCCCAACATTACAACTTTATTATTTTCAAGTTCCCACGCAATATTTATAACAAATAAGATACAATATTTATTAATTATTGGGATAACCTGCCAAACTTAACCCAAAAATCTAAGTCAAATAGATATAATGAGATTCAAAAACATTAAAATATAGAAATATGAATATAACTCGGAATTAAAGGTGGCAAAATGGGTAAAAGAAAACAGTTATCCACTCATATTATCCATTAAAAAATGGGTTGGATAATGAACTTTTTAAAAACGGGTTGAATATGGATAAGAATCATATTATCCACTTAGAAAATGGTTAACCAAATGGATAACCAATGGATAACTAATGTGTTTAACTTTTACATTTATAAAGCCTCAAATTGGGGGTTCCTCAAGTTTGGGAGACTAGTAATTCTCTCATAAGTGATCATATTCAAGAAGTCATGGATAATATGAATATTCATATTATCCGCCGGATAACCTGTTTTTTATCCGTCTCAAATACGGATCGGATCGGATAATTTATCCACTTTTTGAATTACCCGTTTTCAACCCGCGAATATCCGCCCCGCTCCGCCCCGCCCGTTTGCCACCCCCGCTCGGAATAGAGAAGGCATCAATTTAAATGGCAGAAGAAATGGGAAAGCGGGAGTAGGGGGTGGCGGTTGAGAGGGCGAGGATATGAAGTTAAGTTTTGGTTTGTCTTTGGTATTGCTTTACGTTTTCTCATATACTACTATTGTTGCTTTTTTTGTTTTTTTACTTCTTACTCAAATCAAAATACAAAGTACTACTTTTTCGGTGATGTAGGCAAATCTATAAATGCAAATAAATTAAATAACACAACAAATATGTGTAAGAAAATTACGTACACAAAACAAATATATAGAATTTACATTAAGCAAGATAGAAAAAAACAACTATTTGCATAAAAAATTATTCTTTACAATATTTTCTGTCCTATGTGATTTTTTTTAGATTTGTTATATCATCATATTTCAATTATATTAGCTTCTTAATTTTTAGTTTTTTAATTATATTAATGATAATTATTAAAATTGTATTAGACCATTAAATCAATAACTTTTAAACTTATTTAAATTGAATATAATTAGTGGTCAACGTAGAAACATACTAATACAAGCATATAGCTTTTAAAATCTGATGTGTTCATATATTAAAATTTAATTAAGTATTATTGCATACTTATTTGATTATATTTGAAACTCACAGGTAATTATTGAATTATAATATACTAGTTAGTTTTGTTTTACACTCTTATATCAAAGATATTGAATTCTTTACCTTTTTCAAATAAAATTAATAATATCAAAATTATGTAATAAAATTTAAAATACTAGTCACAAGAGAGACATGATCCCCTTCCGATTCCAATTAAATTCTCAATTCTTAGATTTGATGTCTAATTTGATTTATGATCATCAATAAGTTATTAAAATAGTAAAAGACCATATCATTATAAAGTAATTTATTGTCTAGATTAAATATATATAATTTACTATACAATATAAGTGGTACAAGCTTATACAACAATAACAACAACAACCCAGTAGAATCCCACTAATGGGGTCTGGGGAGGGTAGTGTATACGCAGACCTTACCCCTACCCCAAAGGAGTAGAGAGGTTGTTTTCGAAAGACCCTCGGCTCAAGAAAACAAAAAGATAAAACGACAAGAGGAGACAACATTAGTATCACCACAACAATCATAGAAAAAATAGGAACACCATGAAATGCAGAAAAAAGATGCAAAGCAAAAACGATAGCTAGAGTAAATAGGAGGGTGGTACAAGCTTATAGTCGTTTAAATTCTACTATATAATTAGTTATTCACACATTAATTAGATATAATTCCATTATTTGTTAATTATATTTGAAGCTTACAAGTAATACTTTATTTGTTTTTAATTGTGATACACTAGTTAAAATTAAAAGTATTAAAATAATGTAAGTATTATAAAATATAAAATAATAGTCATAAGAGAGGTCTTCTCTTTCAAATCATATTATAATCTCAATTTTTAGATTTAGTATATAATTTAATTTATGATAATTAATTAGTTATTGAGATAGTAATGGACCATATCATTATAATCTATTATTGTATAGATTAATATAAATAATTTGCTATAGAATGTAAGTGTTACAACATTATGGTTGTTTAAATTCTACTATATAATTGATTATTTCATCACTAATTAGATATATTTTCATTATTTTTTATTTATAATTGGAAATTATAAAATACACTTATTTAATAAGAAATATAATATAACTAGTTTTCCAATGAACTTAGATATTAACTATATTAAATTAGTAATTCTAAAAGTATCTAGATATATGAAAATTATATAAAAATCCACATGAACAATAATGTTAGTGATAGATAATTAAATATTATGTTCCATCTATGTAATTGTTAAGCTAATTATTTTTGTTGTGTGGATAATTTGAAGCAAAAATATTCATTTAGCTACACGATTTTGTTTTAAGTAATTTTATGTAGCTAAAAGATTACTATCGTTATAGCAAGTTTTAACTTGTGGCAAAAAATAATAATTAACTGCGGAATTTTATCTCAAAAATACATTCGTGGCTATATCATCTTATCATGCAAATAATTGTAGCTATTAAACCAATTGTTACCACGGTAATTTAGTACTTGAAGCAATAAATATTTGTTTAGCTATAATATTTTATTTTAGATAACTTGTTGTGGCTAAAAGGTTACTATTGCTACGATATATTTTAACTAGTAGTTAAAATTAATATTAGCTACGAAATTATATTATAGCAATAACTCTGTGGCTATATCATTTATCTATTGCCACAAGTTTTTGATAACTTGAAGCAAAAATACGTATTTAGCTACTACTTTTTGCTTCAAATAATTTATTATGGCTAAAAGATTACTATTGCTACAGTACTTTTATCATGTGGCAAAGAATTATGATTAGCAACGAAACTTTATTGTAGCAATAAATTTGTAGCTATTTAGATAATTATTGTTATGATTGTTAGCAATTATAGCAAAAATGAGGAATTGGCTTTGCCAATTTAATTTTTGTGGCTAAGAAATTTTATAAATTTGTAAATAGCCACATAATTTGAATTTTTGTGGCTATTGTTAGGTACTAGCCACGATTTTTAAATCTATACCTAAGATTTTGTAGCTATATATGCATAATGTTGTAGTAAATGTTGAAAATGTACGTCAAGGCTGAAGACGTTCGCAATATTGAGGTTCCGCAAAATAGGGATAACCCTCAATCATCGGGTGATTATTTTGGAGCACTTTTATCCGAACAGGTTCCATTTGAAAGAGTCTGGCCAGATCTAAACTTATCTCCACGGGTGAATGAGGAACGAGGACATAAAGTCGAGTGGTAAATTTCAATTTTTCTTTGTATTACGATATTTTTTTTATGTATTATATTTATATTAACACTCATATATTCCAAAGGGGGTACCGGCCAGATATGAATTTTATAAGTTATGAACTAACGGACAGTTGGAATATACCTAGTTTTGGTGTGTTGGATCATGGTGGTCCATCCGGGAGTCATCGGCAATAGGATAATGTGCATCATGGGATATCAACAGATTATGATTTGTAAGTTAAGTGATATAGTTTATATGTAATGTTTGGATGAATTTGAGAAACTCATTACTCCCTCCGTTTCAAATTAGATGAGGTACTTTCTTTTTTAGTATGTTCCAAAATAAATGACACATTTCTCAATTTGAAAATAATTCAACTTTAAACTCTTCATTTTACCCATTTTACCCTTAATGAGAAGCTTTTATAACCATAAAAATGTCATGACCCCACAAAGCTTTTAATCCTTAAGTTTTTTTAAAAATCTTTTTTTTTTCTTAAACTCCGTGCCGAGTCAAACTACCTCATCTAAATTAAAACGGAGGGAGTATTTTATTGGCTGTGCAGTGAAAACGAGCAACTTGATGGCCCCGTCCTTACTCAATTGCCCAAAGACGATATCTTTAATCGGGATCTGGCAGATGCACTGTCACGACTCGGAATTTCCACCGTCGGGACCATGATGGCGCCTAACATTTCACTTGCTTGTTAGGACCCAAATCTTTGTCATCGGACGTGACGCGACTGTGGCAAAGATTGAGGCGTGATGGTCTTGCCATTGGCCTATGCGGGAGCGAAACGATCATGCGGGACAATGGACGAGAAACATTGTCAGGGGAACAAGTATTGGCCAAAGTCTTGGGACAGGCAAGACAAGTTTGACAAAGGCTTGATGAGGCAGTGCGGACAAATTTGGGCGGCATGGCACGGGATGCGCGCTAAAGACAAAGGTACGGGTAGTTCGGATTGTAGGAGCGCCAAGTACAAGCTAAGCTAAATTGCGGAGGCACGGAATGATGGCAAAGGGTTTCAATAGCTAAGGCAAAGCTATGTGAGACAAAATACAAGAAATGGCATGGTTAAAACAAGTGTTGACAAATACAAGGCAGAAATGCGGCTAAGTCTATGTGCGGGCGACAAAGAGTGTCGGGCGTGTGCGGCAAAATCATGGGCAGCAGGTTGCGAACAAAGGCATTGGCGAGGAGCAATGTCAAAATCAGCCAAGGCTGGGAGAATGCCAGCCTTGGGCGTGCAATAACTGACCAACATAAGGGGCACATGCAGTGCACTTGCCAAAGTAGTGGGCCGTTGTATTTTTATAATGACTTGTATCTATGTCTGTTTAATGCTTGTATGTAATATCATTTCGTGTGAAAAAATAGCCTAAGTAGTTGGGGATGTCAACTACAAGTTAGGACAGATTTAGCAAAGCTGTGTACAAGGCAAGTTTCAGTGGAAGGTGGGACCAGTGCTCCACCAAAGTGCTGAGTGCTCCAGAAAATAGGGCCAAGTGCTCCACAATGCATGCTGATGAGGGCCATTTCGTGGGTAATGCCTCATTAAGTGGTCAAAGTGCTGATTTAGTGCTTGAAGTGGAACAAGTACTAGAATGGATTGCCCCTTTGTAATGTTGTCCCTTCAGATCTGCCAGTGGCAGCACCTATACTTATAAATAGGTGGGAATTTTGTATGGAATTAAGAGAGAGTGAAGTAAGAAGAGTGTCTTCGAAAGGAAGTTCTATTATAAGACTTCCAAGTGGGAAACAAGAGAGAAACGTGAGGGTTTCTAAGTATTTCAAACGGGGGCTAAGGCTGGGCATTGGGCAGGTCTTAGTGTGCAAGATCGACTTGTGATCCTTGCTAGACGAAGTGGACTGTAAACGAATTGTGTTCATAGTAAAGTGGGAAACAAGAAAGAAACGTGAGGGTTTCTGAGTATTTCAGAAGTGGGCTAAGGCTAGGCATTTGGGAAGGTCTTAGTGTGACAAGATCGACTTGTGATCTTGGCTGGTCGAAGTGGGCTATGAACGACTTGTGTTCATAGCAAAGTGAGGGGTCCTTTGTATATTTTCATATTAATACAAAGGTTGGGATTTTTCCGTACTTGATTATGTTCTCTTTATGTTGCTACCGAATTTTGCTTAAGGCCGAACTTGTTGAAAAGTTGGCTAAGTGTTGGAAAAGGCTGAGTAACTTGAGTGTCAGGTTGCTGCCGCACAGTGTCAATTAAGCGCGAAAAATTGGCCCAATTTGACCATGTGAAACTAGGTAAGCCAATGTTAGAGAGTCATTAAACCAAATCCTTATTTCCATTCAGTAAATAAAAATAATTAGCTAAGATAAAATATGATAAGTGCGGAATAATATAAAAATTACCTTAATTACTACCACCCAGATCTGGAGTCACAATTCACGAGCATTCTAGAATTCACTACAAGCAATAGTCTGAGAAAAATATAATTGTTTGAATGAAAGAAACAGTAAAACAGAAAAGATAGATGGAGACTTCAAGGTTTGTGAATGCTGACAGGTCTACCTTGAGTCTCCGGATAGCGGGTCCAACAGCTAAAATCTCGATCAACCCGAGCCGGTACCAAAATCTGCACAGAAAGTGCAGAGTCCAGTATCAGTACAACCGACCCCATGTACTGGTAAGTGTCAAGCCTAACCTCGGCGAAATAGTGACGAGGCTAAGGTAAGGCACCTACAAATCAACATGTGCAGTTTAACAATGTATATACAAATAACAATAATGAAGAATTAGACAGGCGATATCGGGAGGGGGAAACATGCTGGGGGGAAATGCGAGATAAAGAACTACAACAGAATGATAACTGGAACAACCAATATATTATTAATCAACAGGAACACGAATACAATAAAGGAAAAATGCACGGCATCACCCTTCATGCTTTTACTCTCAATCTCACCATAAAATCAATAGAAACGGCACGACATCACCCTTCGTGCATTAACACTCTCCCTTACCATAATGCAATGAACAATTAACAACAGGGAGATAGAATAACATGTACAATCCTTACTTTAATATTTGGTTCCACAATATCAATCTCAACTTTGAAATAAATACTCAATTATCACCAGAAGATCCATAAACATGATAAGAACGATCAATTTGATGACACTAGTCTAAACACATAGCAATTAGGCATAGGAAAGAGATAATATAAGAAAAACGGGAGGAAAACATGGAAAACAGGTAAGTTGGCGACGCATAAGTACTCGTCACCTCAAAGATACGCCGCTCACATGAATTTCACAAAACAAATAGTTTGGGGTTCCTAATTCCCTCAAGTCAAAGTTAGACACAACATTTACCTTGCTCCGAAGGCCACTTAATTCTCAATCACAACTTTTTACTATAGAATTCACCTCCAAACCACTCGTATCTATTCAAAAATGACTCAATAATATCAAATATTGCTAAAGGAATCAATTATATTGCATAAATTAAATTTCCCAAATTTTTCTCCAAAAAGTCGAAAAATCGACCCCGGGCCTGCTTGGTCAAAACCCGAGGTTCGGACCAAAATCTATTTACCCATTCACCCCCGAGCCCAAATATGTAATTGGTTTTGGAATCCGACCTCAAATTGAGGTCTAAATCCCCAAATTTCTTAAATTCCTAGTTTCTACCCTAACCCCTATCTACCATGAAAACTCTAGATTTTAGGTTGATAATTCATAAAATGTAATGGGTAATTGAAAGACAATGGTTGAGAATCACTTACCAACACTTTGGGGAAGAAAATAAATCTTGAAATTCGCCTCTAGCCCGTTTGTTTTGTGAAAAGTGGGGAAAATGGCTTAATCTCGTGTTGAATTCTATTTTAATTGCTGGGCGACAGTGTACATCACGTTCGCGAGGCCACTATCGCATTCGCGAGATGGTGTTCGCATTCGTGTAGGCTTCCCTCCCCTGGCCTTCGCATTCGCGAGACATCACTCGCGTTCGTGATGAAGGAAAGACTAACTCTTCCCCAGGTGTGCCTAACACTAAACGTTCGCAAGGAGCTGGTCGCGTTAGCGAAGGGTAACGCCCCCATTGCTTCGCGTTCGCGACCAATCCTTCGCGTACGCGAAGAAGAAAACTCCAGCTGCCGGGTTTACTCTTCGCGTTCGCGAGAGTACCTTCGCGAACGCGAAGAAGGACATGCCAGAACATCTGCTGCAGCAAAATACCAGATTTTCTAAGTCCAAAACATCCCGTAGCCTATCCGAAACTCACCCGAACCCTCGGAGCTCCAAACCAAACATGCACACAAGTCTAAAAATATCATACGAACTTGCTCGCGCGATCAAATCGCCAAAATAACACCTAGAACTACGAATTTAGCACCAAATTAAATAAAATTCTCAAGAAATCTTTAAAATTCATATCTTCTCAATTGGACGTCCGAATCACATCAAATCAACTCTATTTCTCACCAAATTTCACAGACAAGTCTTAAATATCATAATGAACCTATACCGGGCTCCGAAACCAAAATACGGACCCGGTAATCACAATGCCAAACATCAATCAATTCTTAGAAATAATTAATTTTTAGACTTTTAATTTTTCTTAAAAATTCATAACTCGAGTTAGGGACCTCCGAATTCGATTCCGAACATACGCCCAGGTCCCATAATTCGATACGGACCCACCAAGACCGTCAAAATATGAATCCAGGCCCGTTTATAAAAAAATATTGACCGAAGTCAACAAAAATCAACTTTTAAGGCATAAATTCTTATTTTCATCAGTTTTCAACATAAAACTTTTCCGGAAATATGCCCGGACTGCGCAGGCAAATCGAGAAGGGTAAAATGAGATTTTTAAGGCTTAAGAGCGCATATTTGAGTTCTAAAACATAAGATGACCTTTTGGGTAATCACATTCTCCACCTCTAAAACAACCGTTCGTCCTCGAACGGACATAGAAAAGTACCTAAGCTGGTGAAAAGGTGGGGATATCTACTTCGCATATTGGACTCGGAATCCCAAGTAGCTGCCTCAACAGGCTGACCTCTTCACTATACTCGAACTGAAGGGTAACTCTTTGATCTCAACTGGCGAACCTGCCGGGCTAGAATAGTCACCGGCTCCTCCTCGTAAGTCAAATCCCTGTCCAACTGGACAGAGGTGAAATCTAACACATGGGACGGATCGTCGTGATACTTTCAAAGCATGGACACATGGAACACCGGATGAACTGATGATAACCCTGGTGGCAATGTAAGCCTATAAGCCACCTCTCCCACTCTCTCTAGAATCTCAAAAGGGCCGATATACCTAGGGCTCAACTTGCCCTTCTTTTTGAACCTCATTACACCCTTCATGGGTGATACTCGAAGCAACACTCTCTCCCCGACCATGAATGCAACATCACGAACTCTGCGGTCGGCATAACTCTTCTGCCTGGACTAAGTTGTGCGAAGTCGATCCTGAATAATCTTGATCAGGATTCCCATGTGTCGTTTCATTCAAGGGAGATTCCTTACCTTGATTAGTTGCTCAGTATGCCAGATGTGAATTCCCTCACAAGGGATCTTGACGATATTCGGACAACAATGTGGGATGAAACTAGACAAATGGTGCTATCAAAGAATATGCTTTTTGCTGAGAATGCGCGTTTAAGCAGGGCGATGCGAATGTACAGCATAAAAGAGTGTCGTGAGATGGTGGTTCATAAGTCATGTCCGGAAGTATACAAAGTTATTTGTCATAGATGGTTTCAAGGTTGTACATGGATGCTGCGTGCGAGAAAGTTGAAAACAAATATGTGGATTGTGGGAAAATACATTGGCACAAACACTTGTGAAATAAACACATTCAATGGGAATTATTTTAACTTGAATGTTGACTTGATTTCTCTTGTCTTGATTCCATACATTAAATCGTCCATAAGGTACAAGATTAAAGAGTGCATAACATTTGTCCACCAGGTATATGGATGTATAATTACCAAAAGAAATGGCATAAACCTGCGTTTGAGATTGTTTATAGTAATTGGAATAAGTCCTTTGCCGCTCTACCTAGGTACATGGCTGCATTGCAACACTTTAATCCCAGGATTGTTGTTGAATGGAAGCTTAAGCGGAGTCCGGGAATACAAGAATTCATATTCAGATATGTGTTCTGGGCATTTATACTAGCCATTGATGGTTTTGTGCATTGTCGGTCGGTAATATCCATAGACGGCACTCATGTCTATGGAAAGTATGATATTAAGTTATTGATCGCTATTGCAGTAGATGCTAATGGAAGCATATTTCCCCTCGCATTTGCTATTTGTGCCAATGAAAGCCAAGAGACTTGGATATTGTTTTTGAACCACTTGAAGGAGGACGTTATCAGACAACGTTCAGGTATTTGTCCAATATCTTATCGGTATGGCAATATTTTAAGTTCTGTACAGAATTTACGTGCATGGCAGGAACCGTATACCTACCACCATTACTGTGTTAGGCACTTGAAGGCAACTTCCAAAGGGCTCATCCGAAAAAGAACTTACATGATTTAATGTGGATGGCTGTAACAGATCACCAAGAGTGTAAATTCAGGAGGCGAATGGAATTCATTAGGCAGGAAGACCCAGACGCCTATCGTTGGTTGATGCGACATGAGCTTGACAAGTGGACTTTGCATAAGGATGGTGGTAGAAGATATGGAATTTGACTACAAATATATCAGAGTCTTTCAACGGATTGTTGAAGTCTGCGTGTGGATTGCCTGTCACTGCCATGGTACGGATGTCATTCAAGCAGATGGCGGAGAGGTTTGTTGAAAGATCTAGAGGTGCACCGTCATTAATGGAAATGGGTGTTGAATTTATGCCATAGCCAATGAAACGATTTGAGAAATATAGGAAGCATGTACAGTGGCATACATTTTTGCAGTATTGCAGCGAGCAAAATATTTTTGAAGTTCGCACTGGTCTGTATCAAAACTGTGGGAATAATACACACACCGTCAATGAATCTAGAAGATTATGCTCGTGTGGAAAATGGTCAATCTATCACTTGCCATGCTCATATGCCATGAAGTGCTTTCAACATACAGGTTTTGAGGCAACGAGGTACGTTGATAAAGAATATAGTGTTGCTGCATACGTAAACACCTATAGTCAATAGTTGCAGCCAGTGGGTGCTGAGCATTATTGGCCACCGAAACCATTTAAAATGGTGTGTAACAAGGATTATGTGCGGCAATGACAAGTGAAAAAAAGAACGCGGATACAAAACCAAATGGATGTTGGTGATACAGTTTATGCACGTAAATATGGCATATATTCCCAAACAGGACACAATCGCCGTAAATGTCCTTCAGCTGGTTTGAGAATGTAACGACCCGGCCGATCGTTTCGAGAGTTATAGCCCCATTTTCCCTATTTCTACTTCTTTTTGTGTTATTCAGCTATATTATGTTATATCGGGTTAGTTGGTTCGGGTCCGGAAGGAACTCGGAGTGAAATGAGACACTTAATCTCATAAGTAAAAATTTTAGTAGAAAAGTAGACTGGATATGGACCTATGTATAAACAACCTCGGATTCGAATTCTGATAATTTCAATAGCTCCGTATGGTGATTTTGGGCTTAGGAGAGTGTTCGGAATATTATTTGAAAGTCCGTAGAGGAATTAGGCTTGAAATGCCGAAAGTTTAATTTTTTTGAGAAGTTTGACTGGGGTTGACTTTTTGATATCGGGGTCGGAATCTGATTCTAAAAATTTGAATACCTCTGTTATGTTATTTATGATTTGTGTGCAAAATTTGAGGTCAATCGGACGCGATTTGATAGGTTCCAGAGTCGTTTGTAGAAATTAGAAATTTCAAAGTTCATTAGGCTTGAATTGGGGTGTAATTCAAGGTTTTAGCATTGTTTGAGGTGATTTGAGGGTTCGACTAAGTCCGTATGATGTTTTAGGACTTGTTGGTATATTTGGTTGAGGTCCCGAGGGGCTCGGGTTAGTTTTGAATGGTTAACGGATCAAAAATTTGAACTTGAGCAGCTGTTGGAATTTTCTGATATCTGATGATGTTTTCCTTTTACGCGATCGCGTAGGCTTATTTGGTCAGTGAGGGTTTTTGTTCTATGCGATTGCATGGAGATATCTGCGATCGCGTAGGGTTAATGTGAGGCAGTGGCATTTTGTGCTTCGCGATCGCGTGAAGCGGGATGCGATCGCGTAGCTCTGGAATTTTGTGACTTGCGAACGCGTGATGAAGGTAGCGTTCGCATAGAGTAAGTGGAGCGGAGTATAATTCACGCGTTTTGTACTTCGCGATCATGTGGACTAGTCCGTGATCGCATAGGTCTGTGATGTTGTGCATCGCGATCGCGTGGGAAAGTCCGCGATCGCGTGGGAATGTTCGCGATCGCGTAGAGAAAATGTCTGGGCAGTGAGTTCCCATTTTCAGTTTTTGGCGATTTGGAGCTCGGAATTGAGGCAATTTTGGGTGATTTTCAGAGGAAATAACTGGGTAAGTGTTCTTAACTCAATATTGGTTAAATTCCCGAATCCATGGTTGTTTTTATCATTTAATTGGTGAATTGAGTTGGGAAAATTTGAAAACCCTCTTGGTTTAAATTGAAGATTTGAGGGTCTAGTTGGAGTCGGATTTTGGTAAATTTAAATGATTAGACTCGTGGTTGAATGGGCTTCCGGATTTTATAACTTTTGTTGAGTTCCGAGACGTGGGCCCCACGGACGATTTTTGAGCTAATTTTTGGATTTTTATGGAAAATTATTATTTTATTATGGAATTAATTCCAATGAATTTTATTGACTGAAACGAATTATTTATGACCAGATTCGAGGCATTTGGAGACCAATTCACGAGGAAAGGACATTGCATAATAAGAATTTCACTGCTTGAGGTAAGTAACGATTGTAAATCTAGTCCTGAGGGTATGAAACCCCGGATTTTTTATCATTCTATTATTTTTTTGTGACGCGCATGCTAGGTGACGGGTGTGTGGGCGTGCACTGTTGGGAATTGTGACTTGGTCCGTCCCGTAGCAACTATAAAGTTTCATACTTTGTTGAAACCATATGATACTTATATGTTTTAGAAAGAATTTCTGTAAATTGGGTTGAATGTCATGTTTGGGCATTGTGCCAGTGTTGTTGGGATCCATAGGGGCCTTTTCTTACTATCCTCTCATTGTTTTTGATTGAAAATCTATACTCAGTCATGTTTATACTTGTTCACCGCATAACTCAGTTTTATGACTCTACTTTGATGCATATAAATGTTTTGGGCTGAATCCCCTGTTTTACTGAAATGCCCGAGTGGCTTGAGAGGTTTATGACTGAATGAGGCCGAGGGCCTGATTTGTGAGGAAGAGTGTGGATCGGGGCTTCTCGCCTGCAGCATACTTTATTATTATAGCATGTGAGTTGTCCGCGCAAATTATAGCGCTTGTGTTGAATGAGCCCCTCCTGAGTCTGTACACACCCCCAGTGAGCGTAGGTACCTACTGAGTGCGAGTGCCGAGTGTTGAGTGACTCGGAGGCATGAGTGATTGTGAGGTATGTCTTGAGTGGCAAGAGTGATTGTGAGGTATGCCCGAGTGGCACGAGTGACTGTGAGGATTGCCCGAGGGGCGGTATATGAGTGATGTTTTGCCCGAGGGGCTGTTCATGATGTCATCATTTTTGCTCACCTTTGCATTGAGCCTTTGTTTGAAAAACTATTGGAAAAATATCTTTAAAGGATATTTACTAGAATCGGGTTTAAACGAGATGATTTGATTCAAACACTGATTTTTAAAACATGCTGTTACTTACTGAGTTGGCATACTCACGGTACTCCCTGCACCTTATGTGCAGATTCAGGTGTAGCTGGGCATGGTAGCGGTTATTGAGTGTTCTGGTTGCAGATTTTCTTGGAGATAGCAAGGTAGCTGTTTGGCGATCACAGACCCTGCTCTTCTCCCTCTTATCTTCCTCTAGTTGTATTTAGTTATTTTCCAGGCTGAGTTAGCCTTGATATTGTTAGACAGTTTGTAGTAGATGCTCATGACTAGTGACACCCCAATGTCGGGCTTTTTTTTTCGTATTTTTATTTTTATTGGAACTCCTTTACGAAGGTTTTTATGTTAAATAACATTGAAATTATCTTTGAAATGAAAATATCGGTTTGTTTTGGAAATGAGCCGGCTTGCCTAGTCCCACGATAGGCGCCATCACGACAAGGGTTAGTTTGGGTCGTGATAGATTGATATCAGAGCCTAGGTTACATAGGTCTCACGAATCATGAGCGGGTTTAGTAGAGTCTTGTGAATCGGTACGGAGACATCTGTCGTATCTTCAGGAGGCTGCAGAACCTTTAGCAAACTCCACATTCTTGAATTCTTGTCATGCGAATCTATTGATTCTAGTAACTAAAAATTTGTTGTTTCATTCTCTCACAGATGGTGAGGACTCATACTACTGGTCAGGAATGCCAGCCACCAGTACCATCAGCCAGGGCCGCGAGAGGCCGAAGTCGTGGTAGGGGCAGAGGTGTAGCCCGTACAGCAGCTGGGGCAGTACCTGCAGATCCACCGGTTGTCCCAGATCAGGACCAGGTTCCAGTTGTTGATGCACCAGCTCAGGCACCACCTGTGCCTATTGTGATTCCAGGCCTTCAGGAGGCCCTAGCTTAGATTCTAACAGCGTGTACTGGCCTTGCTCAGGTGGTGTCTATTTCGACCGCCGCAGCCACTTATCAGGCCAGGGGAGGCACTCAGACTCCCGTCGCTCGCACACCGGAGTAGGTTATTCAGGGACTTTAGACACCGGAGTCACCACCAGCCCAGTCGGTTGCTATTGCTCAAGATTATGTGATTCCTGCTATGCCTGAGGATGATCAGCGTAGGTTGGAGAGGTTTGGGAGACTTTAGCCACCACCTTTTAGTGGCACAGAGAGAGAGGATGCTCAGGACCTTTTGGACAGGTGTCAGAGGATACTCTGTACTATTGGTATTTTGGAGACTTGTGGGGTCTCATTCACTACCTTTCAGTTTTCTAGGGCTGCACTCAGATGGTGGGAGACTTACGAGAGGCGTAGGCCTGTTGGCGCAACACCCCTTACTTGGCAGCAGTTCTTCGTGGTCATTTTGGAGAAGTTCGTGCCTCAATCCCGTAGAGAGGAGTTGCGCAGACAATTTGAGCGGCTTCGCCAGGGTGATATGTCTGTGACGCAGTATGAGATGCGGTTCTCCGAGTTGGCCTGTCATGCTATCTGGTTGGTTCACACGGACAGAGAGAGGATCATGAGGTTTATTGATGGTCTCACTTATCAGCTACAGTTGCTCATGACCAGGGAGCGGGTTTCGGGTGCTACCTTTGATGAGGTTGTCGACATTTCTCGGCAGATTGAGATGGTTCGCGGTCAGGAGAGGGTTGAGAGGGAGGCCAAGAGGCCTCATGGTCAGGGTGGATTCAGAGGTGCTCCTTTTAGGGGTCAGTTCCAGCACGGTAGAGGTCGTCATTTCAGACAGGCTCAGTCAGCTCGGCCATTTCACCGTGGTGCATCATCTGGCCATGGTTCTCACAGTTCTCATCAGGGCCACTCATCACTTTGTGCCCTTCCAGTTTAGAGTTCGTCCTGTGCTCCACCTGTTCAGGGCTCTTCTATGCCAGGTTCTTTTACCAGTCATCCCGGTGCTAGGGGTTCCCTTCAGTTTCCTCCACCAGCACCAGGGGTTGTTTTGAGTGTGGGGAGTTTGGGCATATGTGGAGGCAGTGTCTTCGTCGTCATGGAGGTCTATCTCAGCAGAGGAGTCAGCCTCCGACTACAGCACCAGTTACCTCACCATCCGCCCAGTCAGCTCGGGATGGAGGTCAGTCAGCTAGGGGTCGCCCTAAAGGGGGATGCAGATCAGGGGGTGGCCAGGTCCGTTTCTATGCCCTCCCTGCCAGACTAGATGTTATTGCTTCAGATGCTGTGATTACAGGTATTGTCTTAGTTTGTCACAGAGATGCATCAGTATTATTTGACCTGGTTCCACGTATTCATATATTTCCTCGTATTTCGCCCATTTTCTAGATATGCCCCGTGAGTCCTTAGTTCCATCTATACATGTATCTACTCCTGTGGGCGATACTATTATTGTGGACCGCGTATATCGATCATGTGGGGTGACTATTGGGGGTCTGGAGACCCGAGTGGATTTATTGTTGCTCAGTATGGTTGACTTTGATCTGATATTGGGTATGGATTGGTTATCTCCATGTCATGCTGTTCTAGATTTTCACGCTAAGACGGTGACGTTGGCTATGCCAGGAATTTCGAGGGTTGAGCAGAGCAATTCTATAGATTATGTACCAAGTAGGGTGATTTCATATTTGAAGGCTCAGCGCATGGTTGAGAAGGGTTGCCTATCTTATTTGGCTTTTGTGAGGGATGTTAGTGCAGAGACTCCTGTCATTGATTTTGCTCCGGCGGTACATGATTTTTCGGATGTGTTTCCTGCAGACCTGTCGGGCATGCTGCCTGACAGGGATATTGACTTTGGTATTGATTTGGTGTCAGGCACTCAGCCCATTTCTATTCCACCGTATCGTATGGCACCGGCAGAGTTGAAGGAATTGAAAGAGCAGCTTCATGAACTCCTTGATAAGGGGTTTATTCGGCCTAATGTGTCACCTTGGGGTGCACCGGATCTATTTGTGAAGAATAAGGATGGTTCCATGAGAATGTGTATTGATTACAGGTAGTTGAACAAGGTCACAGTCAAGAATATGTATCATTTGCCTCGCATTGATGATTTATTCGACCAGCTTCAGGGAGCGAGGGTGTTCTCCAAGATTGATTTGAGGTCCGGTTATCACCAGCTGAAGATTCAGGATTTGGATATTCTTAAAACAGCTTTCAGAACCCGATATGGCCATTATGAGTTCTTGGTGATGTCTTTTGGGCTGACCAATGCCCCAGTAGCATTCATGCATTTGATAAACAATGTATTTTAGCCCTATTTGGACTCATTCGTTGTTGTATTCATTGATGACATCTTGGTGTACTCTCGTAGCCAGGAGGAGCACGCTCAGCATTTGAAGATTGTATTATAGAGATTGAGGGAGGAGAAGCTTTATGCAAAGTTCTCCAAATATGATTTTTGGCTCAGTTCAGTAGCATTCTTGGGGCACGTGGTGTCCAGTGATGGTATTCAGGTGGATCCGAAGAAGATAGAGGCGGTGCAGAGTTGGCCCAGACCATCCTCAGCCATGGAGATTAGGAGCTTTCTTGGTTTGGCGGGTTACTACCGTCGCTTTGTGGAGGGAGTTTCATCTATTTCATCGCCCTTGACCAAATTGACCCAAAAGGGTGCTCCATTCAGGTGGTCGGATGAGTGTGAGGAGAGCTTTCAAAAGCTCAAGACTGCTTTGACCACAGCTCCAGTGTTGGTTCTGCCATCAGCTTCAGTTTCTTACACCGTGTATTGTGATGCCTCGAGGATAGGCATTGGTTATGTTTTGATGCAGGAGGGTAGGGTGATCGCCTATGCCTCTCGCCAGTTGAAGACACATGAGAAGAACTATCATGTCCATGATCTTGAGTTAGCAGTCATTGTTCACGCCTTGAAGATTTGGCGTCATTATTTGTATGGGGTTCATTGTGAGATCTATACTGATCGCCGGAGTCTGCAGTATCTATTAAAGCAGAAGGATATTAATTTGCGTCAGCGGAGATGGTTGGAGATTCTTAAGGACTATGATATCATTATTTTGTACCATCCGGGGAAGGCCAATATGGTGGTCGATAATTTGAGTCGCCGGGCAGAGAGTTTGGGGAGTTTAGCATATCTTCCAGCAGTAGAGAGACCATTGGCATAGGATGTTCAGGCCTTAGCAGGCCAGCTTATCAGATTGGATATTTCAGAGCCTAGTCGTGTATTGGCTTGTGTGGTCTCCAGGTCTTCTCTTTATGACCGTATCAGGGAGCGTCAGTATGATGACCCCCACTTGCTCGTTCTTCAGGACAGGGTTCGGAGAGGTGATGCTAGGGATGTGACTATTGGTGATGACGGCGTGCTGAGAATATAGGGCCGGATATGTGTGCCTAATGTAGATGGGCTTCCAAAGTTGATTCTTGAGGAGGCCCACAGCTCGCGGTATTCAATCTATCCGGGTGCCGCGAAGATGTACCAGGATTTGAGGCAGCACTATTGGTGGAGGCGGATGAAGAAGGATATAGTTGGGTTTGTGGCTCGGTGTCTCAACTGTCAGCAGGTTAAGTATGAGCATCGGAAACCAGGTGGCTTGCTTCAGAGATTAGAGATCCCAGAAGTGGAAGTGGGAGCAGATCACCATGGACTTTGTAGTTGGGCTCCCACAGACTTCGAGGAAGTTCGATGCTATTTGGGTTATTGTGGATTGGTTGACCAAGTCCGCGCACTTCATTCCAGTTGGTACTACTTACTCTTCAGAGCAGTTGGCTGAGATTTACATCCGAGAGATCGTTCGCCTGCATGGTGTCCCAGTTTTCATCATTTCAGATAGGGGCACTCAGTTCACATCGCAGTTTTGGAGGGCCGTGCAGCGAGAGTTGGGTACTCAGGTTGAGTTGAGCACAACTTTTCACCCTCAGACAGATGGGCAGTCCGAGCGCACTATTCAGATATTGGAGGACATGTTGTGTGCTTGTGTCATTGACTTTGGGGGTTCATGGGACCAGTTTCTGCCACTCGCGGAGTTTGCATATAACAACAGTTATCAGTCGAGTATTCAGATGGCTCCGTACGAGGCTTTATATGGGAGGAGGTGTAGATCTCCGGTTGGATGGTTTGAGTCGGGTGAGGCTAGGCTCTTAGGTACAAACTTGGTCCAGGACGCATTAGATAAGGTGAAATTGATTCAGGAGCGGCTTCGCACAGCGCAGTCTAGGCAGAAGAGCTGCGCGGATAGGAAGGTCCGTGATGTGTCTTTTATGGTTGGGGAGAAGGTTTTGCTAAAGGTATCACCCATGAAGGGTGTTATGAGGTTTGGGAAGAGGGGCAAGTTGAGCCCCCGGTTCATTGGGCCTTTTGAGGTGCTTCAGAGGATAGGAGAGGTGGCTTATAAACTTTCCTTGCCACCCAGCTTGTCGAGTGTGCATTCAGTGTTTCATATTTCCATGCTCAGGAAGTATATTGGAGATCCGTCCCATGTTTTGGATTTCAGCACGGTTCAGTTGGAGTGTGATATGACTTATGATGTAGAGTTGGTGGCTATTTTGGATCGGCAGGTTCGAAGGTTGAGGTCAAAGGATATAGCTTCAGTGAAGGTGAAATAGAGAGGTCAGCCTATGGAGGAGGCCACCTGGGAGACCGAGCAGGAGATGCGGAGTAGATATCCACGCCTATTCGAGACTCCAGGTATGTTCCTAGGCTCGTTCGAGGATGAACGGATGTTTAAGAGGGGGAGGATGTAATGACCCGGTCGGTCGTTTCGAGAGTTATAGCCCCGTTTTCTCCATTTCTACTTTTTTTTGTGTTATTCAGCTATATTATGTTATATTGGGTTAGTTGGTTCGGGTCCGGAAGGAACTCGAAGTGAAATGAGATACTTAGTCTCATAATTGAAAATTTTAGTTAGAAAAGTGGATCGGATATGGACCTATGTGTAAACGACCTCAGATTCGAATTTTGATAATTCCAATAGCTCTGTATGGTGATTTTGGGCTTAGAAACGTGTCCGAAATATTATTTGGAAGTCCGTAGAGGAATTAGGCCTGAAATGCCGAAAGTTTAATTTTTTTGAGAAGTTTGACTGGGGAGTTGACTTTTTGATAACGGGGTCGGAATCCGATTCTAAAAATTGGAATACCTCTGTTATGTCATTTATAACTTGTGTGCAAAATTTGAGGTCAATCGGACGTGATTTGATAGGTTCCAGAGTCGTTTGTAGAAATTAGAAATTTCAAAGTTCATTAGACTTGAATTGGGGTGTAATTCATGGTTTTAGCATTGTTTGAGGTGATTTGAGGGTTCGACTAAGTCCGTATGATATTTTAAGACTTGTTGATATATTTGGTTGAGGTCCCGAGGGGCTCGGGTGAGTTTTGGATGGTTAACGGATCAAAAATTTGAACTTGAGCAGCTGCTGGAATTTTCTGATATCTGATGATGTTTTCCTTCTACGCGATCGTGTGAATGCATCTGCGATCGCGTAGGCTTATTTGGTCAGTGAGGGCTTTTGTTCTACGCGATCGCGTGGGGATATATACAATCGCATAGGGTTAATGTGAGGCAGTGGCAATTTGTGCTTCGCGATCGCGTGAAGCGGGATGCAATCGCGTAGCTCTAAAATTTTGTGACTCGCGAACGCGTGACGAAGGTAGCGTTCGCGTAGAGTAAGTGAAGCGGAGTAGAAGTCACGCATTTTGTAATTCGCAATCGTGTGGACCAGTCCGCGATCGCGTAGGTCTGTGATGTTGTGCATCGTGATCGCGTGGGAAAGTCCACGGTCGCGTAGGGTAAAATCTGGGCGATGGAAATTGTTCTTCACGAACGCGTAGAGAAAATGTCTGGCAGTGAGTTTAAGTTCTAAAAATGGGACTATGTCCCATTTTCAGTTTTTAGCGATTTGGAGCTTGGAATTGAGGCGATTTTGGGTGATTTTCAGAGAAACCAATGGGGTAAGTATTCTTAACTCAATATTGGTTAAATTACCCGAATCCATAGTTGTTTTTATCATTTAATTGGTGAATTGAGTTGGGAAAATTTGAAAACCCTCTTGGTTTAAATTAAAGATTTGAGGGTCGAGTTGGGGTCGGATTTTGGTAAAATTAGTATGGTTAGACTCGTGGTTGAATGGGCTTCCGGATTTTATAACTTTTGTTGAGTTCCGAGACGTGGGCCCCACGAGCAATATTTGAGCTAATTTTCGGATTTTTATGGAAAATCATTATTTTCTTATGGAATTAACTCCAATGAAGTTTATTGACTGAAACGAATTATTTATGATCATATTCGAGGCATTTGGAGACCAATTCATGAGGAAAGGACATTACAGAATAAGAATTTCACTGCTTGAGGTAAGTAACGATTGTAAATCTAGTCCTGAGGGTATGAAACCCCGGATTTTGTATCATTCTACTATTGTTTTGTGACGCGCATGCTAGGTGACGGGCGTGTGGACGTGCACTGCTGGGAATTGTGACTTGGTCCGTCCCGTAGCAACTATAAAGTTGCATACTTTGTTGAAACCATATGATACTTATATGTTTTAGAAAAACATTCTGTAAATTGGGCTGAATGCCATGTTTGGGCCTTGTGCCAGTGTTGTTGGGACCCTTAGGGGCCTTTTCTTACTATCCTCTCATTGTTTTCGATTGAAAATCTATACTCAGTCATGTTTATACTTGTTCACTGTATAACTCAGTTTTATGACTCTATTTTGATGCATATAAATTTTTTGGGCCGAATTGCCTGTTTTACTGAAATGCCCGAGTGGCTTGAGAGGGTTATGACTGAGTAAGGTCGAGGGCCTGATTTGTGAGGATGAGTGTGGATCGGGGTTGTCCGCCTGCAACATACTTTATTATTATAGCATGTGAGTTGTCCGTGCAGCACGAGAGTTGTCCGTGCAGCACGAGAGTTGTCCGTGCAGATTATAGCGCTTGGGCTGAAGGAGCCCCTCCGAAGTCTGTACACACCCCCAGTAAGCGAGGTACCTACTGAGTGCGAGTGCCGAGTGACTGGGAGGCATGAGTGATTGTGAGGTATGTCCGAGTGGCAAGAGTGATTGTGAGGTATGCCCGAGTGGCACGAGTGATTGTGAGGTTTGCCCGAGGGGCTGTATATGAGTGATGTTTTGCCCGAGGGGCTGTTTATGATATCATCATTTTTGCTCACCTTTGCATTGAGCCTTTATTTGAAAAACTGTTGGAAAAATATCTTTAAAGGATTTTTACTGGAATCGGGTTTAAACGAGATGATTTGATTCAAA
Source organism: Nicotiana tabacum (assembly GCF_000715075.1). Classification (NCBI taxonomy): domain Eukaryota; kingdom Viridiplantae; phylum Streptophyta; class Magnoliopsida; order Solanales; family Solanaceae; genus Nicotiana; species Nicotiana tabacum. The sequence goes on from NC_134091.1 coordinate 128,845,293, forward strand.
CACTGATTTTTAAAGCATGTTGTTACTTACTGAGTTGGCATACTCACGTTACTCCCTGCACCTTGTGTGCAGATTCAGGTGTAGCTGGGCACGGTAGCGGGTACTGAGTGTTCTGATTGCAGATTTTCTTGGAGATAGCAAGGTACTTGTTTGGCGATCGCAACCCTTGCTCTTCTCCCTCTTATCTTCCTCTAGTTGTATTTAGTTATTTTCCAGGCTGAGTTAGCCTTGATATTGTTAGACAGTTTGTAGTAGATACTCATGACTAGTGACACCCCGATGTCGGGCTTTTCTTTCTGCATTTTTATTTTGATTGGAACTCCTTTACGAAGGTTTTTATGTTAAATAACATTGAAATTATCTTTGAAATGAAAATATCAGTTTATTTTAGAATTAAGTCGGCTTGCCTAGTTCCACGATAGGCGCCATCACGACAGGGGTTAGTTTGGGTCGTGACAGAGAAGCGGTGGTAATTCAGCTCCATGTGGTAATTCATCCAATTTGCCAAATTATCAAGGATAAACGTAGTGTTTTGTTGTAATATTTTGTTGTACTAAATGTCTGTAAAGGTTCAGTTTGCAAAATTTCTAAAATAAAATTATGTTTCCAATATGGTTAAATCTAATTGATATTTAGCATTAAAAATTCAATACAACAATTTAAAATATTCCCCAAGAAATAAATAACAATTTTCATTCGCCATTATCGTCATTGTCTAGCACTATTTCATTGTCACTATCTTCATCTTCTTCATCAACATCTTGAACGCACCCTTCCGGAATGAGGGCATCGTAATCTAGGCCCTAGTTGACACACATTTATCGTATTTCATCGCTATCATTAATAAGATCATTTGCTTGATTTCTACAACAATGTGGGACTCCTATGTCCAACGTCTGCGGTAGAAACTTAGGTAGTCCCTCCCACTCGACAACTGTTGGAAAAATAGGATAATCAATATCTCTATGCAATTTTTCATTTTCTAATAAATCCTAATATTGATCCTCCGTTCCTTGCAGGTAGTTAAGATCATCCAGTGCATGATGAACGGCTAGTGCCATTTCCATCTCTAAAATCTCTTTCATCAAATGTCGAATCACTTCTGGTTCATCTTTGTTTGTGTTTGTTTGAAAGGTTGCAGACAGTGCTTGTGGTACAACTAGCCCATGCCAGTGGCATAGTACTTCATAATCGCACTGTTTTGAGTAAAGGGGAACCCATTGTAATAAGGGAGATGATGTCGAGCCTCGACCTCGCGGGCGTGGCCTCGCCTATCAACCCATGTCCAAGCTAGCGGGAGAAACGGTAGAGGTGGTGCATTCGGAGCTATCGGTGGAAGAGGTGGCTGGAACTACAGGAACCACTCCCAGGCCCAAACCTAATATAGATTGTGGACGTAAAATTTAAGACATTTTTTACTATGTATGTTATAATCATGAAAAGAATTGACTATGTTTTCACTTGCTGCATCGGTATAAAACCAGCAACGTCTCTCTTGGTGCCCATGCATGCCTGGCACATCTGCCTATACAGGTAAGCTAGATCAGTTGCACCCCAGCTGTAACCAGATAAATCATCTAGCCGCTCCAGATGATGTAGAAATTGCAAGGTGACTAGGTTTTTCGAAGTGTTCGGAAATAATATACCACCAAATATCATCAGTGACAATAGCCTCGTGTGCCGGTCGATATCCTCTGGCGGTGAATCATTAGTAATCTCCGCATCCATCACCACCAGATGCTGCCTAACGGGCGTCAACTGTAATCGACTGGCCTCACTCAACACAGTCGGCTCCGCAGGCTGAAAACCGGTGAGCCGCTGCAACATATAAAGGTAATCCTCTCCCGTATAGTCTCTAAGAGCATGCGGGTAAGCTACATGTATACCATTAATGGGAATCCCGGAAAGAACCTCCACGTCCTCTAGTGTGATGGTAGCCTATGAAACATGTGCGTCTCTGGTCGCCACCGCTCTATCATAGCCATGATCAGCGCCCAGTCGAACTGCAATCGGCTGTAGAAACACGTCCGCTGAAGGCATCTAACTATACGGGGATGCAGTGGGTGGTCCCTAATGAACTCCCACAGATCGTCTATACGTATAGGGTGGAAGGTCTGGGACATACACTGCCCATCCCAGATGTGTGAAGACCTATGGTTGCCCCAGAGTAACAGTAGCTCTCGAGATGCAGGTCCGAGATGCACAGTGGGAAGCTCCATGACGATGTCCGTAAATTGAACAATATTAATTAAAGTATTTTTCTGTTTAATTATTTAACATCTTTAAATATATTGCAATATCTTTTATATTAATGTTTAATCAATAATTTTTCTATATTTTACTTAGGTTGATATATTTTCTATATTATTATTTTATATGTTAGGTTCTTACACTTTTGACTAAAATTCGGCAGGGTTTTGTTTCAACTATCATCTTTTTTAGCTATTTTTGGGTAAAATAGAATTAAATAATTAGTTTTCATAATTATACATGATCTAATTAATAAGTATTCATATAAAAATACTTAGTTCGACAATTTTTTTATATTGTTGTTTTATATGTTATTTTCTTACATTTATTTACTAAAATTCGAGAGGGTTTTTGTTTGAACTATCATCTTTTTTTCAGATATTTTTGGGGTTAACAAAGAATTAAATAATTAATTTTAATAACTAAAAAAATATTTTAGTAATTATTCATATAACAAATACTTAGGTTGGTAAATTTCCTATATTAATATTTCATATGTTAGTTTCCTACATTTTACTACTATAATTCTACTGGGTTTTGTTTGAACTATCATCTTTTTAAAATTATTTTTGAATTATAACAGAATTAAATATCAAAATTTCATAAGTAATCAAGATATATTCAGTAATTATTCATATAAAAAATACTACAAACTTAATAATAAATAATATTGAATTTATTTCATTCGTAACGATTTGTTTGTTAACTATCATATTTTGCCCAAATTTCTCGGTAGCGTCTCTTTTGTAACGTCAACTGATTATTTTATGATTCACATTTAATATTTGATCATTATATACTAATACATTAAATCCATAATTGAGTACTCTAACCGAGTTTGTTAAGGAGAGCACGTAATTTTTATTCTACATTACGGAATCTTAAAGAGCACTAAAGTAACACTACTCTAAATGGCCATAAGCAAAGTCAACTACCATAAGCTAAATTTTATTATCAATTTTAACGCCAAAGGGCACTACATAACAATTAAGGGGACAACATAACACTAAAGGGAACTAAACAACAATAAAGTCACATATTAATATAGGTACAATAATAAAACACATATAACAATAATTATTCATAAAATAACAATATATACTTTTACTAAAATTTTAGCACATAAATAAACTAATTTGGATAAAAAATAAAAAAATTAATTAAATCACAAAACGATCACAAAAAAATATACAACACAGTAAAAACAACTAATAAGCATTTTATATACACGAATTTTACCAAAACGTAAGTCGGAATACCTCGATTTAAAGTTTTTTGGAATGTGAAAAAGTGATGATTTGGGAGCCGAAACGAGCAATAGACGAGATCCACTACACGACAACGCCTTGGATCCGGTGTTAGTTTGCTAAAATACGAAGAAGACACAATTTTTGGGGGTCGGATGAGCTCCAATGAAGATATTTAGTTAAAAAATGGGGAGGGGGGGAGACCCTTTTTGTTGCTTTTCGTTCTGTTTGGTCGGGGAAGAAGACTTGCCCGATATTTTATATAGGTATAGCTGTCACGACTCCAAATTCCCTCCGTAGGATGTCGTGATGGCACCTAGTCTCTAAGACTAGGTAAGCCTATCAATGCAGAATAATAATAAATATCTGAAATAAATAAACTACAATTCAAACAATTTCAACTCCCAAAACCTGGTAGAAATAAGTCACAAGCTTCTAAGAATTTATTCTCAATGTCTCTATATGTCAAGGTCTAAATAAAATATAAGGAAGCAACATAAAATGATAGAAGGGGACTCCGGAGTCTGCGGACGCTGGCAGATATACCTCGAAGTCTCCGTGCACAAGTAACTCACTGACGTCTAGGCTGGTAAAATATACCTGGATCTGCACAAAAAGATGTGCAGAAGCGTAGTATGAGTACACCACAGCGGTACCCAGTAAGTGCCAAGCCTAACCTCGGTAGAGTAGTGACGAGGTCAGGTGAGGCCCTACTGGAATATAATAATGGCATGGTAAAATGTTTATTAATGTAGTAAAATAAAATAACATTGAAAATGAATCAAATAGTATGTCACATTTAATGACACCAAATAATTGCAAATAATATCTCGTGGAAATCAAAACAGAATTTCCTTCAACTTTATGAAAATCACAATAATAATCAAAGGCAACTACGGCCATAAATCAATATCAACAAGGGCACTCCCGAGGTACCGCCTCGTAGTCCCAAATCATAAATAAATTCACAATATCTCATTTCCTTATATCACCGCGGGAGCCTTCACAATTTATTTAAAGAAAATATTTTTTTTCCCGAAATAGCATCCCGCGTTTTAGCCACCCTTATCACACCGCATGACTTCTAGTAGTTCCCCTACTAGCCACGCGTATCAAGCCACCCTTATCTCACCGCATGCATTTCAACACCCAGACCTTATACCACCGCATGCGTATCAATATCACAATATATCACAATTTGCACCTCAAGTGCTCAAATAATTTAACTTGCCAAAATAATTCAACAATAATATTTTTCCACAATAAAGAGCTCATGGCTCATGCCAAAATAAATCATCAATAATAGTTTGCCACAATAAAGAGCTCACGGCTCGTGCCAAAATAAATCATCAATAATAGTTTTTCAATATAAAGAGCTCACAGCTCATGTCAAAATAATTTATCAATAATATTCTTCCACAATAAATAGCTCACAGCTCCCTCACAATGAGTATAAAAATATTCAGGAGTAAATAATTTAGGAAAATAATATTTCAAAATCTTTACTACGTTGCTTCAATATCAAGTTTAAAAATGTCAAATACTTCATATTAATAATATTTAATTTAAAGAAAATCAACCTTCAAATAATGCACAGAATAAAAGAAACCAAGTTTCAACTAAACAGGTAAAACCATTAGTAAGAAAAGATCAAACAAATTTGAAGTATATATCTCACATCAATGATGAAGAATATAACAAGATAAAATAATTTAATAAATGCGCAACAGTGATCTACACAATTTAAAAATATAATCTTTCACAATTTAATCCGTGTACACACTCGTCACCTCGTACACACGACTTTCAACACATTTCAATAATCACATCAATATCAATCCTAGGGGAAATTTCCCCCACACAAGGTTAGACAAGTCACTTACCTCGACTTGCTCCAATTTAATCAAGTATTATGCTTTTTTCTCGATTTTCCGACTCCGATCGACTCGTATCTAGTCATAATTAATTCGATACAGTCAACAAAAATTATAGTAATCAATTTCATAAGAAAATATTGCATTTTCATTAAAATCCGAAATTAGCTCAAAATTTGCCTGTGGGGCCCACATCTCGGAATCCGGCGAAACTTATAAAATCCGACAACCCATTCAATTACGAGTCCACCCATACCAATTTTACCAAAATCCGATAACAACTCGACCTCCAAATCTTAAATTTTCGTTTTTGGAAGATTTTGCAAAATTCTTGATTTCTTCCATTTAAATCCGAAATAAATGATGAATATGACCATGGATTTATGAAATATAATCACATTTGGATATAGGACACTTACCCAGGTTGAAGTCTTGAAGAAATCCTCAAAATCGCCCAAGAACCGTGCTCCAAAACTCCAAAACGAAATGAAGGAAATGACCATTTTTGGTCCTTAAGTTTCTGTCCAAAAAAGACTATTCTGGTCGCTAAAAGTCTAATCCCATCGCTAAAAGTGTCACATCTGGTCGCTAAAGGTGCACACCAGGACTATTTACACCAACAATTTTATTTCACTCAAAAGGCTCTAACTCCATCATACGAACTTGGAATTCGACGATTCTTGTTCCTATGAGTCACAAATAAAACTACGAACCCATTCGTTCAATCGAACCTCAATTCGGAGCTCATTTGCTCAATATGATATCAATTTCGCTCGTTAAATAATTAACTCATATTTCATGCTTAAAACTCAATCGCGACTTGATGAAATTAGACCAAACTTTTCAGATCACTCCTATAATTCATTATCAAAATGTTGAAAGTCTCGAAATCGAATTTCGATCTCTAGAACTAAAAATGGACTTTTGGATCATTACATGCTTATGTTGAAAACATCAAACTCTTCCTCGACAGCCTGTAGTGTATCAATCATAACTTCTTGTACTCAACTCCAACTGCCAAACGATTTAAAGTTATGCAAACTAGATACAAAGTACTACAACTTTCATGTTTTGCTCATCACCCAACTCCTTATAGATTGCGAGATATAAGCTCCCAAAGTTAGCCCTGTGCAGCAGAAATTTCTGGCGATGCACACTGCTGCAGCAAAAATCTGCAGTAGCAGCTTCGGTCAATCGATCATAACATTTTGTATAAATGTCTGAATGATAAATGGTTTATCATTCTGGAAACTAGAATCAAAGGGCTACAACTTTCATGTTTTGAAAATGTTCAGATTCCTTATAGATTTCGAGATATAAGCTTCCAAAGTCAGCTCTACGATTGCACCGGTTGCTGTCCAAAAACAGCTTCTGCAGCAGAAAAATTCCAGCAGTTCCTTTTTGTCCGAAATTCATTCCGTTAACCTTCCGAAATCCACCCGAGGCCCTCGGTACCTTAACCAAATATACCAACATGTCTCAAAATACAATATGAACTTAGTTGAGGCTTCAAACCATGCCAAACAACGCCGAAATTACGAATCGCGCATCGAATCGAATTATGAGTTTTCAAATCTTCCAACTTCTATATTTTGCGCCGAAATATATCAAATCAATTCCGATTGACCTCAAATTTTGCACACAAGTCATAAATGACATAAATGAGTTATGAAAATTTTCAGAATCAGATTTTGACCCCGATATCAAAAAGTCAACCCCTCGGTCAAACTTCCCAAAAATTCAATTTTCGGCATTTCAAGCCTAATTCTACTACGGACTTCCAAATAAAATTTCGGTCACGTTCTTAAGTCTAAAATCACCATACGGAGCTGTTGGAATCATCAAAATTCTATTTCGGGGTCATTTGCACATAATTTGATATCCGGTCACTATTTGAACTTAAACTATTAATTTTTCATCAAAATTCTATATCTATGGCTAGGGACCTCGGAATTTGATTCCAGGCATACACCTAAGTCCCAAATCACGATACAGACCTACCAAAATTGTCAAAACACTGATCCGAGTCTGTTTGCTCAAACTATTGACCAAAGTCAACTCAATTGAGTTTTAAAGCTCTAATTCACATTTTAATTCATTTTTCACCTGAAAACTTTCCGAAATATTTTTTACGGACTGCACACTCAAGTCGAGTAATGGTAAATAGTGCTTAGATCGCATAATTAATCATTAAATTTAAAGATGACATTTTGGGTCATCACATTCTCCACCTCTAAAACAAACGTTCGTCCTCGAACGGAGTTAGAAAAAGTAACTGAGCTTGTGAATAAGTGTGGATAACGGCTACGTATATCATGCTCGGTCTCCCAAGTCGCCTCCTCGACCGGTTGACCCCTCCACTGAACCTTCACGGAAGCAATGTTCTTTGACCTCAGCTTTCGAACCTGTCTATCTAAAATAGCCACTGGTTCCTCAATATAAGATAGATCCTTATCCAACTGAACCGAACTGAAGTCTAGCACATGAGACGGATAGCCGTGATATTTTCAAAGCATGAAAACATGGAATACCGGATGACGGGCAAGGAGACTAGGTGGTAGTGCAAGTTTGTAAGCCACCTCTCCAACTTTCTCAAGAATCAAAAGGCCCAATATACCTAGGGCTCAAATTGCCCTTCTTCCCGAAACTCATCACACCCTTCATAGGCGAAACCCGGAGCAATACCCGCTCACCAACCATGAATGCAACATCACGAACCTTCCGATTTGCATAACTCTTCTGTCTAGATTGGGCTGTACGAAGTCAATCCTGAATCAAGTCTGTACCCAATAGCCTAGCCTCGCCCGGTTCGAACCAACCCACTAGGGACTGGCACCACCTACCATACAAGGCCTCATACGGAGCCATCTGAATGCTTGACTGACAACTGTTGTTGTAAGCAAGCTACGCAAGTGGTAAGAACTGATCCCAAGCACCCCCAAAATCTATCACACACGCACAAAGCATATCCTCCAGTATCTGAATAGTGCGTTTGAACTGCTCGTCCGTCTGAGGGTGAAATGTTGTACTGAACTCTACCCGAGTACCCAACTCATGTTGTACTACCCGCTAGAACCGTGATGTAAACTGCATACCCCGGTCAAAGATGATAGATACCGGTATGCCATGAAATCTGGCAATCTCGCGAATATAGATTCGAGCCAACTGCTCGGAAGAGTAGGCAGTCATCATAGGATTGCAATGAGCTGACTTGGTCAATCTATCCACAATCACCCAAGCTGCATTGAACTTCCTCTGAGTCCGTGGGAGCCCAACAACGAAATCCATAGTGATCCTCTCCCATTTCCATTCTGGAATCTCTAACTTCTGAAGCAATCCACTCAGTCGTTGATGCTCATATTTCACTTGTTGACAATTTAGACACCGAGCTACATACTCCACTATGTCTTTTTTCATCTTCCTCCACCAATAATGTTGCCTCAAGTCCTTTTACATCTTCGTAGCACCCGGATGTATGGAGTACCGCGAACTGTGAGCCTCCTGGAGAATCAATTCACAAAAATCATCTACATTAGGCACACATAGCCTGCCCTGCATCCGTAATACACCGTCATCTCCAATTGCGACTTCTTTGGCATCACCGTGCTGAACTGTATCCTTAAGGACAAGCAAATGGGGGTCATCATACTGACGCTCCCTGATACGATTATAAAGAGAAGACTGAGAAACCACACAAGCCAAAACTCGACAAAGCTCGAAAATATCCAATTTGACAAACTGGTTGGCCAAGGCCTGAATATCCAAGGCCAAAGGCCTCTCTGCTACCGGTAAATATGCTAAGCTGTCCAAACTCTCTGCCTTATGACTCAAGGCATCGGCCACTACATTGACCTTCCCAGGATGATAGAGAATGGTGATATCATAATCCTTAAGCAACTCCAACCATCTCCGCTGCCGCAAATTAAGATCCTTCTGTTTAAACATATGTTGTAGACTTCGGTGATCGGTGTAGACCTCACAATGGACACCGTACAAATAATGCCGCCAAATTCTTCAAGACACGAACAATAACTGCAAACTCAAGGCCGTGGACCAATTTTTTTTCATGTACCTTTAACTGTCTGGACGCGTAGGCAATCACCCTACCGTCTTGCATCAACATCGCGCCGAGACCAATACGCGACGCGTCACAATACACAGTATAAGACCTTGAATATGTAAGTAATACCAACGCTTGTGTCGGAGTCAAAGTGATCTTGAGCTTCTGAAAGCTTAACTCACACTCATCTGACCCTGCAAATGGGGCACCCTCTTGGATCAATTTGGTCTTAATAGTTATTCATAATCAATTACAGAATCGTCATTTAACCTCATGTTAACAAAAATCTCGTTGCAATCCTTCACATTACTGATAACTAGATGCGAGGCATGAAGACTTCATAATTATTTACCTTAATTAACGAGTCACATTTAACGCCACCTAGGCGGGCACCTACCTCATAGGTTAAAAATTAATAATTACAACACGAATTTGACAACTATGCACAAAGAATTTCATATAAGAATTTTCAAATAAGCCTAACAAGCATGACTCCCTATTAGTACTATAGTACAAATTTAATTTCACAAGGGAGAACTTAAACACAAGAATTTTTCTCACAAGGATCTCGTCCTTATATAACTTCCACCGCAGCTCGTAGCCCGGTTTAAACATATCAATTTATATAAAAATGTGAGGATCTCGTCCTCAGTTCTGAATCACAAGTAATATGCACATCGTGCCAATTGAAAATTTCTATTTTCTCCTTTTAAATAATTTCGGTTACACCAAATCACAACACATAATGAACCCCACACCGGTAGGGCATATAATTCATAATTTGCAATTAATTATTCGGAATTTACATCAAAATTTACCGAAATGAGTAACAAAAAGCCACATTTAGCCTCGCAGCTCTTATTAGTGACCAACACGAAATGATAGGCGTAGTTATCTCCATAAAATCTCCCAACAGGGGTAAACACATAAGTAAATTATAGAATTATGAAGCTCACTCATAAGTGGAGTACAATAGGAAGACTCGTTTCGATATTGAGAACCGAATCAACTTAAGGAAATTATTCCTTTATATTAAATCGAGGTCGTACCTGTAATGACACCATCTGATGTAGCGACCTCCGCCATACCGTAAAATAAATATATCAATGGTTGGGTCTCCACCTCTAGGATGCCTTCTACCCGTCTGTCCTCCACCACTAAATGGTCGTGTGGGTGGTGTAGTAACTTCAATGAGACATGCAGCCTGAGTGATTTAATGAAATAAGCCTCTCCCAAGTTTGGGAAATTTTTCTCCTGATGTTCCAGTATCACCATATTCATAACAACCCTTTTTGCGGGTTAGGCTGCTCATATTGAGTCTGTGCCAGATAACTGGAATAACCATTGTAGGAACTCATGTCGGTGGTGCATTAAAAGAACTTACTGGAGCACCCCGAGTAATCCGATGTGCAGACTGGGCTGGACGACTGCCTGAGCCCCCGCCATAATGATTTATACTTGTAAAGTAGAATCCACTGAATCCCCTAGAACCTCGAGACGTCTTGGTCTCCTCAGTTTCCTTTTTTGTTTTCACCCCGAACACATTCTTATATCTTGGCAATTTGTACAACTAGCAGAAATGAAGTATCAGCTTGTAGCTCCCGAGTCGTACAAAATTTTACGATCATAATTGAGTCCTTTAATGAGTCTATGGACTCGCCCTCTGGCTGTAGGAATCAAAGTACGAGTATGACGGGCTAACTTATTGAACTTGATGGCATATTCTGACATCGTCAATGGTGATATGACGCAATCGTTCAAACCCTATGCGCCACGCATTACGGAGAGTCCAGAAAACAAACTCTTTCAAAAGCGTTTCTAAGAATTGAGCCAAGTGGGCGGTGTTGCATTGGCTGGTATGCTCTCTTCATAGGCTTGCCACGAACACCGGTGGAGAATTATCTCTCCCAAGGCGAATTTCTTCTTTTATTATACTGACTCTACACTGTTGAGTTGACCAATTTCTTAACATACTCTTCGACTCTTCTTTGGGGTAACCCTTACCCCTATTTATACATAACGCTCACAAAAGTAGAGCTCCATACAGACAAATCTTATCACGAACCACATAGTCCAAACTCTCGTCAACAAGTGTACTTACTCTGAAGCACCCCAAAATACGCAACAGTGACGTCCACGCTAAGTAGACCTTCTATAAATTTAGAGTTGTTTCTATAACTCCTTTGGTATTGAAGTATAAGATTATTAAGGAGGCGGACATACCGCAAGTCCCAACCTTATCCTCTACAAAATCTCAGGTCTTAAACATGTGTAAATTTTAGGGAACCTTTCGGTACCACATATATACATTTCAGGCCAAAACTGATATAATACATGACCTCGCAATCCACCTATTGGTAGTGGACTCCCCCTACTCAACGCGAAGTCATAGGTCACAACGTCCGATAATCCATAATAATAATCTTCACAGCTTGTATAAATCAACCAGACGCCAATGTTCGTTGAACCCCGCACATGATTCACTAGGTGATCTCTCAATACGCCCACATCTTCAGTCAGAACCACATGTTAAGGCAATGTTTGAGCATCTCTGGCTCCCTCGTAGTCCATCTGCGGCATCACGAACCGTCAACGCACAACTGATATTGAGTGCGCAATGTCATACACGAGTGGATACAAAGGAATATGAGATATATGTTTCAAGCTAAATAAATGCCGCACGATAAGGAATCAAAGAAGTGAATATTTTCCTAACAGTTCCATAGCCTCCCGAAGATAAGTACAGACGTCTCCGTACCGATCCACAAGACTTTACTAAACCTACTTGTGACTCATAACACCTATGAACCTAGTGCTCTGATACCAACTTGTCACGACCCCAAATTCCCTCCGTAGGATGTCGTGATGGCACCTAGTCTCTAAGACTAGGTAAGCCTATCAATGCAGAATAATAATAAATATCTGAAATAAATAAACTACAATTCAAACAATTTTAACTCCCAAAACCCGGTAGAAATAAGTCACAAGCTTCTAAGAATTTATTCTCAATGTCTCTATATGTCAAGGTCTAAATAAAATATAAGGAAGCAACATAAAATGATAGAAGGGGACTCCGGAGTCTGCGGACGCTGGCAGATATACCTCGAAGTCTCCGTGCACAAGTAACTCACTGACGTCTAGGCTGGTAAAATGTACCTGGATCTGCACAAAAAGATGTGCAGAAGCGTAGTATGAGTACACCACAGCGGTACCCAGTAAGTGCCAAGCCTAACCTCGGTAGAGTAGTGACGAGGTCAGGTGAGGCCCTACTGGAATATAATAATGGCATGGTAAAATGTTTATCAATGTAGTAAAATAAAATGACATTGAAAATGAATCAAATAGTATGTCACATTTAATGACACCAAATAATTGCAAATAATATCTCGTGGAAATCAAAACAGAATTTCCTTCAACTTTATGAAAATCACAATAATAATCAAAGGCAACTACGGCCATAAATCAATATCAACAAGGGCACTCCCGAGGTACCGCCTCGTAGTCCCAAATCATAAATAAATTCACAATATCTCATTTCCTTATATCACCGCGGGAGCCTTCACAATTTATTTAAAGAAAATATTTTTTTTCCCGAAATAGCATCCCGCGTTTTAGCCACCCTTATCACACCGCATGACTTCTAGTAGTTCCCCTACTAGCCACGCGTATCAAGCCACCCTTATCTCACCGCATGCGTTTCAACACCCAGACCTTATACCACCGCATGCATATCAATATCACAATATATCACAATTTGCACCTCAAGTGCTCAAATAATTTAACTTGCCAAAATAATTCAACAACAATATTTTTTCACAATAAAGAGCTCACGGCTCATGCCAAAATAAATCATCAATAATAGTTTGCCACAATAAAGAGCTCACAGCTCATGTCAAAATAATTCATCAATAATATTCTTCCACAATAAAGAGCTCACAGCTCCCTCACAATGAGTATAAAAATATTCAGGAGTAAATAATTTAGGAAAATAATATTTCAAAATCTTTACTACGTTGCTTCAATATCAAGTTTAAAAATGTCAAATACTTCATATTAATAATATTTAATTTAAAGAAAATCAACCTTCAAATAATGCACAGAATAAAAGAAACCAAGTTTCAACTAAACAGGTAAAACCATTAGTAAGAAAAGATCAAACAAATTTGAAGTATATATCTCACATCAATGATGAAGAATATAACAAGATAAAATAATTTAATAAATGCGCAACAGTGATCTACACAATTTAAAAATATAATCTTTCATAATTTAACCCGTGTACACACTCGTCACCTCGTATACACGACTTTCAACACATTTTAATAATCACATCAATACCAATCCTAGGGGAAATTTCCCCCACACAAGGTTAGACAAGTCACTTATCTCGACTTGCTCCAATTTAATCAAGTATTATGTTTTTTCCTCGATTTTCCGACTCCGATCGACTCGTATCTAGTCATAATTAATTCGATACAGTCAACAAAAATTATAGTAATCAATTTCATAAGAAAATATTGCATTTTCATTAAAATCCGAAATTAGCTCAAAATTTGCCCGTGGGGCCCACATCTCGGAATCCGGCGAAACTTATAAAATCCGATAACCCATTCAATTACGAGTCCACCCATACCAATTTTACCAAAATCCGATAACAACTCGACCTCCAAATCTTAAATTTTCGTTTTTGGAAGATTTTGCAAAAATTTTGATTTCTTCCATTTAAATCCGAAATAAATGATGAATATGACCATGGATTTATGAAATATAATCACATTTGGATATAGGACACTTACCCAGGTTGAAGTCTTGAAGAAATCCTCAAAATCGCCCAAAAACCGTGCTCCAAAACTCCAAAACGAAAAGAAGGAAATGACCATTTTTGGTCCTTAAGTTTCTGCCCAAAAAACACTATTCTGGTCGCTAAAAGTCTAATCCCGTCGCTAAAAGTGTCACATCTGGTCGCTAAAGGTGCACACCAGGACTATTTACACCAACAATTTTATTTCACTCAAAAGGCTCTAACTCCATCATACGAACTCGGAATTCGACGATTCTTGTTTCTATGAGTCACAAATAAAACTACGAACCCATTCGTTTAATCGAAACTCAATTCGGAGCTCATTTGCTCAATATGATATCAATTTCGCTCGTTAAACAATTAACTCATATTTCGTGCTTAAAACTCAATCGCGACTTGATGAAATTAGACCAAACTTTCCAGATCACTCCTATAATTCATTATCAAAATGTTGAAAGTCTCGAAATCGAATTTCGATCTCTAGAACTAAAAATGGACTTTTGGATCATTACATGCTTATGTTGAAAACATCAAACTCTTCCTCGACAGCCTGTAGTGTATCAATCATAACTTCTTGTACTCAACTCCAACTGCCAAACGGTTTAAAGTTATGCAAACTAGATACAAAGTACTACAACTTTCATGTTTTGCTCATCGCCCAACTCCTTATAGATTGCGAGATATAAGCTCCCAAAGTCAGCCCTGTGCAGCAGAAATTTCTGGCGATGCACACTGCTGTAGCAAAAATCTGCAGTAGCAGTTTCGATCAATCGATCATAACATTTTGTATAAATGTCTGAATGATAAATGGTTTATCATTCTGGAAACTAGAATCAAAGGGCTACAACTTTTATGTTTTGAAAATATTCAGATTCCTTATAGATTTCGAGATATAAACTTCCAAAGTCAGCTCTGCGATTGCACCGGTTGCTGTCCAAAAACAGCTTCTGCAGCAGAAAAATTCCAGCAGTTCCTTTTTGTCCGAAATTCATTCCGTTAACCTTCCGAAATCCACCCGAGACCCTCGGTACCTTAACCAAATATATCAATATGTCCCAAAATACAATATGAACTTAGTTGAGGCTTCAAACCATGCCAAACAACGCCGAAATTACGAATCGCGCATCGAATCGAATTATGAGTTTTCAAATCTTCCAACTTCTATATTTTGCGCCGAAACATATCAAATCAATTCCGATTGACCTCAAATTTTGCACACAAGTCATAAATGACATAAATGAGTTATGAAAATTTTCAGAATCAGATTTTGACCCCGATATCAAAAAGTCAACCCCTCGGTTAAACTTCCCAAAAATTTAATTTTCGGCATTTCAAGCCTAATTCTACTACGGACTTCCAAATAAAATTTCGGTCACACTCTTAAGTCCAAAATCACCATACGGAGCTGTTGGAATCATCAAAATTCTATTCCGGGGTCATTTGCACATAATTTGATATCCGGTCACTATTTGAACTTAAACTATTAATTTTTTATCAAAATTTCATATCTATGGCTAGGGACCTCGGAATTTGATTCCGGGCATACACCTAAGTTCCAAATCACGATACAGACCTACCAAAATTGTCAAAACACTGATCCGAGTCTGTTTGCTCAAACTATTGACCAAAGTCAACTCAATTGAGTTTTAAAGCTCTAATTCACATTTTAAATTCATTTTTCACCTGAAAACTTTCCGAAATATTTTTTACGGACTGCACACTCAAGTCGAGTAATGGTAAATAGTGCTTAGATCACATAATTAATCATTAAATTTAAAGATGACATTTTGGGTCATCACAATAGTGGATATATAGGATGCGCTATACTTACCTGTCTTTTCAACTTCTGGTATAGCGCACCATGTATATGCGCTATATATATATATTTTGCTCGCCAATTTAAAATTCAAATATAGCGCATGCAACCCATGCGTTATACCTTAATGGACAAACGTGTCATTAAGGTATAGCGCATTGAACACATGCGTTATACATAAATTGGTCATCAGTAGTTTATTCACCTGTTTTTATGCTTTTGAGTCCAAAAAAGCAATATTTTGGTTCCAGACTCGACTAGGGATGGCAATTTGAGCCCAAACTCATTTGACCTGTCCAAGGTTGGGATGGTTATTGACCCGCTCATTTGTTGAACTCAGCCCATCTTGACTCAACTCATTTTAACCCGTCAAAAGTTGGGCAAATTTTTAACCCAAATTGATCTATGAGTAACTTTGCTAAAATATCTCAAAAATTAATTACTATTTTTTTGTTTGATATGTTATATATGACTATATCAAAAGAAAAAAGTTTTATTTGATAATTAAACAATCATAAAAATAATAATACATATTAATTAAAGCTTGGTAAGAATTAGGCGGGTTGGGCTATGACCCAAATTTTAGCCCAACTTGACCCAACTCATCTCAACCCGTGCTACTTTTGGACGGGTCATTGACCCGCCCATTTATTGACGTAGTCCAGTTTGACCTGTCTAAAATCATCCGCCCATTTGACACCTCTAGATATGACCAATTAATAAAGATTGTGCCGATATAGTAAGTACTCATTCATTCTTAACTAAAGTTCTCGAGTTCGAACCCTAGTCGTTTTGCTAAGAGAACGTTTACCCCCAATATGAGACCTCCTAAAATGAATTCGAATTTAATCGAGCTTCAAAATAGATACCGAACATCAGATAAAAAAAAATTATGATACATATGACACATTTTGTTTTATTTTAGTCCTACAATAACGTCACAAATGTTATCACATAGCATTTAGTTCTTGCCTTTAGGGGCACTAGAGCCTTTAATCGGGCTCTATAAGCCAAATGTAGGGTGGCTCGGCTCAATTAAGACAAATTTCATTTTATCTGAGCTTACTCGTATTAGTGACGAATTCAAAATTTAGATCGTGGATTTTGATTGTCTAACTTTATCTATATTTGTTTTTCGCATATATATAAAGAGTTCGACTTAATATCATTGAATTTTTGCTGAACCTGCAAACCTATTGCTAGATCCGTTCATATAAATATAACAAAAATGAAAATTCAACGCTAAGTATTAGTTTCAGATATCAGCTGTATAAGGCAACATAAATATACTACTTAGTCATATAAATGTAAGTGCTGATGCTAAATAGGGGTGTACAAATGAAACTGACAAACCGTACTAACCCGATAATCCGAGTTAAACCGAGAAAAAAAATCCGACTACGGTTTGGTTTGATTGGTTTGGTGTTGGAAAAAAAAAACCGACGATATTTGGTTTGGTATGGTTTTAACTAAAAAAAGTCAAACCGAAACCAAACCAACCCGACATTATATGTATAGAAGTTTAAATATATTTAATACATGAAAATATTTATTGTAGTGTAGTTTATAAATATTTCTTAAGCTTTTTCATAATTTTATCTTTTAACGTTCAAGCTTGGACTTATAATTTTTGGATGCTCCAATAAGTTTTATAGTCCATAAATATTAGTAACTCAAATAAATCCTAAACCAAAATCAAATCAATACTAATGATAATAAAAGACATTCAATTCAATTGTACTATGAATGAAAATAGTGTGGCTTAAATAAAATGCATAACTTATTTTTCTTTTAGTGTTTAGTCATGTAAATAATAGTACTTATTAGTCGTACTTATTTTAGCAACTTATATAAATTATGTTTGTTTTCATTATGGCTTATTAATAATATTTATTTTATGCGATTTTTTCATCTTTATTGTAGAATATTTTAGTACAATGCCATGAATCATCGTATATTTATGTTATTTTATTAAAAACACCTTATATAGTTCTGTCTTACTAGGATTAAAGAAATATTTGGAGCACAAATTCTATGTTTTGTGGTATGAAGACTTTATGAAAAAAAATCCGGAACAACCTGAAAACCCGAAATACCCCGAGAAAAATCGAGATTTAAAAACCCGACTTTTATTGGTTTGGTTTGGTCTTTAGATTTAATAACCCGATATAATTGGTTTGGTTTGATAATTAAAAAATTCGAACCAACCCGACTTATGTACACCCCTAATGCTAAGCAATTGCTTCAATTACAGCAATTCATACTTTAATTAATTATCTTCGAACAATACACTTACTTGTTGATGCATAGTCCATTGAACCACGAGTTATGGCATAAGCCTCGCGATTCTAAGCTATATTACTCAGACTATTCAAAAATATTATTGAGTGTGTGACGAATTTTTTAAATGTAATGCATTTTTAAAGGATCTATACAAATGCAACAATATTTTTGAAAAGTCTGAGCAACATAAATTCTAAAAAAAAATCACATTGTTCACTCTATCATAACAGTGGACAGTGATAGCTTTCACAAGTCTTAGTCTTGGACACTGAAATGGTTTATTTTTCTACTTGTTACAATATGCTTCATTTAACTTGCTGACAACCGAAGAATTATATTAAAGATTTTCTTACCAACCATTTCTTGTCAAAGTCAACAATTGGAGAACTGCTGAAAATATCTACATTACTTGTGGAAAAACACATTAGCCCTTCTAGTTCAACAATGTATTTTATGTTACACGCCTCGACTATTCCACCAGATACCTACTACCTCAAACCAATATAGGAATAGTAACTAAGCGCACCAAGATTTAGGCAAATGCGACGAAATCACCTAGAATTTTTTGTCTCAAATTTGAACTCTGATCACATATAATTTTTACCAACATCATTGATCACTAGGTCACGTAATTGAGCTTTTTGTCATATGTCTATATAATCGACCTATTGTGGCAAGTGATAACCAACTACTTACAACTAATAGCCAAGCTGTTACCACATTTATCTAACTGCTAATAATGCTCCTGCAGCAATTTTGTGCTGTAATTATTGTTGCAATTACCTTTTCCAGCCCAAGTTTTTGTAGACAAGATCGTGTATCAGTTGTTGGTGACCCTGGCATGAGAAGAGATGATCTTAGAATAGAAATCGAGGCGTGGAATCAGTGCAATGAGGTTGGTGAAGAAGCTCCAAATATGGGAAGTCCCAGAGAAGCAGACTGCTTTGACATTGATAATTCTACAACCCCTAGTGAGTTCTTACTACTTTTAACTCCATATATTTTCAGTGCCTCCTATCTAATATTGAACTACGATGAGCTTAACTGAAGCGACATGGACAATGAGGATTCATATAGCTGACCCTAACTTATTTGAAGTTGAGGCGTAGTTCTTGTTGTTATATTTTCAGTGCCTGGATAGTAGGCCATGGATTGCCTGCCTCAGAAATATAAAGTGAACAGCTATTAAGTCCAGAGTTTTCAATCCCCGCCGCGTCTCTCCCACCTCCCCCCCCCCCCACACACACACAAAAAAAAAAAAAAAAAAAGAGGTTAAAAACATGAATAAGAAAAAAAATGGCAGCTCGGTACGCAAAGCATTACACCGCAAGGGGTGTAATGTAGATATTAGTGGTTGTTTTCACGGCTCAAACCCGTGACCAATAGGTCACACAGAGATAACTTTATTGTTGCTCCAAGGCTCCCCTTCTATGACAAAAAGTTATGATGTCTATATACTAACAGTTTAAAAGTATTTTTTACACTATCAGATTATTTACATGTAACTAACCACAATAAATGGAATTAGTAGATAGCATAACATGTCAATACACTGTCAGTGGATATAAGTTACATACTTTAAAGAAATAGTAATTTGGTATATTTGTATAAAGACAGGTTAATTCACAGGGTAAATGAAGAAGAGAACAAGCTTGGCATATCAAATGCTTTTTCTCAAGGTTTATGGACACTCTCTGCTGATCAATATGCAGAATGGAAAGAAATATGCAAAATTATTTTGAGATCATTTCAACTATATGCCTATATATCACATAAAATGAAATATGCAAAGAAATGCTAAATCAAGTCCCGGAAAATGTAAGTAGGTTACCATATGTACAAAATGCAAGTAGGTTGGCCTGGTGTCAATTGATTTGAGCCTTGGGGTTTGCTCCCTTTCAAGGTCTCAAGTTCGAAATCCACTGGGTGCAAACAATTTATGAGGGCCATCGGACTGGGTAAAACCTGAATTAACCGTGGTGCACTTGCGGAAAACTCCTTGCCGAGGGCCTGTGCACCCCCGGGATTAGTCGGGGCTCAAAGAGACTTGGACACCCGGTGCAAATCAAAAAAAAAAATGTACAAAATTGTCATATATAGGCACTTTAGCAATTCACCTTACATAATATTCATGTGGTGCCACTTAAAAGTAACGAAAAATCCAGTTTCCGACCAACCTAATACCCGAAGGTTTTCACCATGTGGCACATCATGAGTTTTCTTTAAGGGTCAAAATATGATTTTTTTTTTTATTTTTTTTTAAATAGAGTTGCGTGAATATTATGTAAGGTGAGTTGCCGAAGTTGTAACTTACTTGTGTCTTGGGGACCGAATTTAGCATTTTGAGGCATTTCTTTTGTGTTTCAAGTGATACAAAGACATAGTTGAGTTATTTTTTTATTACAAAAAATATTTTTATAACTTTATTGCAATAAACTAAAAGTTGGATGACTATCCGTGAAATTAACCCAAAACTATCCTTCATTATCTTCTCTCCACCAGAAGAAGGGAAATTGATCTCATTAAAAGCATTCTATCTTCCTTTCCTTACCATGCAAATCTCTAGTTTCTTGTTTGCTTCTTACATATAGTTAGCATTTATACTAACAACTATATCCAGATCCCTTCTTCACCCAATTTCAGAGTAAAATTCACATTGGAGATAAGGAAAGGTGGAGGACCAAGGAGTCAATTTTACCTCATGGACATTGGTAGTTGTTGGAAGAACAATGGCAAACCTTGCGATGGCGATGTCACAACAGATGTCACGAGATGATCATAAATCCTGCTATAGACTCATGGTGCAGTCTGAATAGCCTAAGGTCATGTCCTCCTTACCACACCTTCTCTAATGGGACTCGTGTCTATCGATCCGACAGAAATAACTTCCCCTATGAGGCTTATCACTACTACTGTTCTCCAGGAAATGCTGAAAATCTTGAGGAACCTTATAACTTGTGTGATCCATATAGCAACCCTCAACCTCAGGAAATTCTGCAGATTTTGCCTCATTCAGTTTGGGGAAAATATGGATATCCAACAAAGAAGGGTGAAGGCTGGATAGGTGATCCTACAACATGGGAACTTGATGTTGGGAAACTTTCAGAGTCCCTTTACTTCTACCAGGTGACTAATCTAAGCAAAAGATCTAATTTGCAAATGTAGCAAAAGCATATTTTGTTGGGAAAAGGTCCACTTTGTCTTTGTACTATTCGTAATTGAGCAACTTTGCCGCCTGTTAGACTTTTGGTCCTTTCATACCGTTGTCGTTAGGAAAAAGTCTCATATTTGCCCTTGCCATTAACGTAGCTCCAACTTTAAATGGGTGGACTCCAGGCGTCCGAATTATTTAGAAACAAAGTCCAAATTTACCCCTCAAGTTTTTTTTAATGGTTTAAAATTACCCTTAGGTTAGAGCTCTGCTAGAAGTCAAGGGCAAAAACGAGACTTTTCCCTAACAACGGGGTAAGATTTGACCAAAAATCTAACGAAGGACAAAGTTGCTCAATTAGATTGACAAATTTGACCCTTTTTTCTGTTCTGTTTAAGGATCCAATCTCACTGAGTGACTTTGTGATAATGCAGGATCCTGGTGCTCCACCAGCCAAGAGATATTGGCCATCCATTGATTTAGGTACAGAGATTTTTGTCAGTGGCAACGAATATGCAGAATGGACAGTTAGTGACTTTGACATCATTGTTCCTAGTGTCAAATGATTTCAGAAACTCTTTCAAGAGTGTCAATATAAGGAAGCAGAAAAAAGGATTCTAAATGACTGAGTTCTAAATTCTCAATTATTTCCTCAAAATGATGACAAACAATATAAGTCCTTGGATTTCCTTTGAGTACTCATGTCACAGCCAACTTGACACATTGAGTACTAGAAACAATTTGAATTAGATGCACGACAACAAGGTTTGCTCAAGATTAACAGGGAAAAAGGAAAGCTTCCAAATGGATAAAAGGAAAGCAGAGAAAACGAGATTGGAGTTGCAGTTGAATGTTAGCAACTTCATTCAAGTGATAAAGGTTCAAATATAACATGTTGAGAGTCTTCTGTTATTGCTTCCACGCCCTATTCACGGTATCACTACCCCAAAACATTTAAGGGAAAAAAAAAGAACAAAAATGTCATGCAATGAAGTAAAAGGTGGTATGAAGAACAACAATTTTATTCATTAATAGGATCAATAGTGCAGTAGCTAGAGACTAAAAATTTACAGGGGCATAGATACTAACTCAGCACGGTAAACTGAACTAAAAATGCCTAGTTTTCACAAAGAGACCCTAACTAGATATCAGCGTGATGACCGTGTAAGAAATTCCACCTCCAATCACTGGCGAACTGCTTGGTAAAATGAACATGCATACCTTGAATCGTTGTGTCTTCTCAACTCAAAGGTGGACTTCCTCCATTGAAAGAACGTCAGCGTACGGTCTGCTAAGTCAGACTACACCAAATTGCGTTTGTGCCTGCAGTAGTTTTGCATCTATTGCAATTTGACCACGCAACTGTGCTACTTTTTCTTGTGTCTGATAATACGGGTTGGTGTTCATCTCAACATTCACGCTTGCTGTTGGTTTGGCAACCATGCCTTTTGCAGCTCCGTCTCTAACTTGTGTGGTGTCCTTGGCTTCTGTACCATCCTTCTCTCGAATCTCAGGGTTCATCCTGAACATATAATGTGGAGAAATGCCATGAGCAAGGAAGGTATTCTGGGTATGTACGCCTCCATCATATGATAAAATTGGCCCTACAACTCTCCCAGGTTTGGCTGAAAAGGATAGAAATGGTTATCAGAGAAAAATCCAACAAACATGTTGTGAACAAAGTCCTTCACAACATATTTCATGCAATATATGTGCATTCATCAAAGGGTCCGAGCAGACATGATAAGGGGCGGAGCTAGTGGGTTTGGTCGAACCTAGTAACTTTGGTCCAACCCTTTGTTTGTCTTAAAAATGCATTGAATGTATATAGATTATTAAATTAGAACCCACTAACTTAAATGACTATAATTTCGAATCGATAAACTTCAAATCTTGGCTCCGCCTCTGGACAAGATCATGTATGATCTCCACTCCGGGGAAGTAGGGTAAGTTTAAGAGGCTTTTACCATAGTTGAGTTGCAATTTTCAAGCTCGTTACACATGGTGAAATAATTGACTTTGCTCCGATGATGGGCATTACCAAACATCACATCGACCGCTAGAGCACTAAACAGTAAATACATGTTTAACTGTACCTGTAGGAACTCGATGCGGTGGCCGTGAAACGTTTTGTGTAGTTCCTGAGATTGTCTCTGAGACTCTGACATCAGTAGCTGCTTTTTCTGTTACTTGCCTATGATCAAACACAGAGAAGTTCTGCCGAGCTTTGGGGGGAATGGTGCTGGAGTTAACCGTAGATCTGCACATATTTAGGAACATATGTGATTAAGCAAGAAGGGAATCGGATCATGCTTTCAAACAACAGTTTTTCCCACTATGTAGAATAATTAATATTTCCACGAACCCGAACAGTTGTATAGGTGAAAGAAACCAACAAGATTGACAAAATGAATCCTGTATAATCTTACCGTGGGAGAGAGACATGCTTTCTACCAAGAGGAATAACTGGCCCACTTTTACCACTATTTTCCTCAAGATAAGCAAATTGCCTTCTGAACTGACCACTTGCACTGCAAAGGTAAACAAGTTCCACAAAGTTAATTAACAAACTGAGATTACATCGATTATGCTAAATGAAAGTATAGATAAGCATGGAGTTAAGGAGCTTGTTTGAACCTAGGATAGAGAAAGTTGGTGCCATCATTTCCAGCTATGTAATCCTTCTGAAGTTGAGGATGATATTCCAATATCTCTCGATAAATTAGTTCCTTAATATCCTCCTTTGTTACCCTTCGCTTCTCAAATTCAAATTCCAGATTCGAGATTGGTCGACAAGAAGGTTCCCTCTCAATCTTGGCCAGTCCCTTGAAATAAGGATCGGATAAAGCCTAAAGGGAAGGAAGGGGGAGAACCAGTGGAAGCGAATTTAGAACCAACTACTAAAGCGAGATAAGGATAAGAATAGAAAGACACCATTTATGCTTATGTTAAAATGATGGACATAGTAGGAGGCACAATTACCTCTTCAGCAGTTGGTCGGTCCTTTGGATCAAATGCTAACAACCTCTGCAATAGTAGGAGCACCAACGGATCTGCATCTGGAAATTTCTCAGTAAAAGGAACTGGGTTCTTTTTCCGCATGCTATTCAAATACTTTCTTGCCTTCTCATTACGAACCTGCACCCAAGAGAGGATACTCCTCTATCAATATGTTGCATAATAAGGCTGAAATCCAGTCATCACAGAAAAAACAAATAAACTGACGGTTTTTACCCCAGATATTGTATCAGCTGGCGGCGTACCAAGAAGATCAGTCATCAAATCTAACTGATGAACAATACTTTTTCCGGGGAACAATGGTTTTCCTGTTAGTACCTCTGCGAAAATGCAGCCAATACTCCAAATATCAATAGCAGGTGTATACTGCAGGAATGCAAAAAAATACAAACATTTAGCAAAAAATCTGTAAAACCCTGGCGAAAAATTAGCCCAGGACCTGACACAGTTTACCTGAAGAATAGACAATTCAACTTCCAGGAAAGTTCAATGGTCCTCCCTGAACAAGAACGGTTTTAATCTACAAATCACTCTTTAATACACTTACAATGTATTGACTATATAAAACTGGTATTCTAACCAAAAAGCCACAGCTTCTAACAGTATCAGCACATCATATGCTGCAACAAGAGTGAACAAGTAACTTTTCACCTTTCTATAGCTATTCCGGAAAAAGAGCCTATCCATGATACCACGGGTGGAACCAGATAGAGTGAAGGAGGTTCGAGCAAACCCCCTTCGTAGGAAAATAATACAATGTAAATAGAGTAAAACTGATCTTTTTTGGTTACATGTAAGTTGTTGAATCCCCTTGACATGAAGAAAAATTCACGTTAGTAGTAACGGGTGTTCAAAATTGCTTTAGGTCATAGGTTCAAATTCCAATGGTGACATCCTACAATTTTTTTTGAATCCCCTTGTATAAATTTCTGGTTCTGCCACTGAACTGATTATACCTCAATGGCATCAGAACCAACAAAATTTGGCAAAACAATTATTCATGTCAACGTTCTACTTCAACTAATTACATCCAAGGGTAAGTGCATCAAAAACTTGAATACAGAATGACCAAACATGCAATCCTAAGATGGTTCAAACAAATGAAAAGCAAAATTATTCACGTCAACGTTCTGCTTCATCTAATCATATCACCATCTTTGGTGGTGGTTCTCTTTTTTCCTTGTCCAAGACCTCGAGGATGGAGGTATCGGAAAGGATATAGGGCATCTTGACACATGAAATAAACACCCACCCACTACGAAACTACTAAATAGAATATAAAGCAGCACGAACTACCTTGGAAAAGAAAGATCCACATAATTCAGGAGCCCTGTACCACCTTGTAGCAACATAATCCTGCACGGTCAGAAGATAAAAGGTCAACAAATTACATCCAAATAAAATGCACTTCAAGTTAGTAAAGTTTACCCGATTTCAAGAAAAAATTAAAAAGATGTAAATGACATTGACGGCAGATGGGACAAAGATATCAAGAAAGCATACCGTCCAAAGTACTGTGGTTGGAGTATCACTGAATGCAACCCTTGCCAATCCAAGGTCACATATTTTGAGTTTACAATTTGCATTTGCCAATATGTTTTTTGGCTTAAGATCTCGATGGTAGACATTTGCTGAACAAACAAATACAAGTCAGACACAGAAAATAGTGAATATTCATACCAGCTCAGCGCCATCGCCGTGAAGCCAAAATAAAAAAGGACTACATTAACACATTCACAAGATAATTTACCTGTGTGCATATACTTCAGTGCCCGTAGCATCTGATATAGGAAAAAGCGATGGTGTTCATGTGTCAAGTCATCATTAGCTTTAATGACATGGTGAAGATCAGATTCCATAAGCTCAAAAACAACGTAAATATCTCTGAAGTCTCGTCTTGAAGGTGGTAACATGATTCGCTTAATGTCCACGATATCAGGATGCCTTAAAAGTCTAAGCAATTTAATTTCACGCAAAATTCGAATTGCATCAGACGTGTGCTCGAAAATATCAGTTATTTTCTTTATTGCCACTTTTTCTCCGGTATGGGTGTCGATAGCAGCACATACAACTCCATAACTTCCCTTCCCGATTACTTCCAGAATTTTATACCTAGTTGCATCTCCATACTCTGTAAAAAACTCCACTTCTTTGGTATTCTGAAAAATCATTGAGAAAAGTCAGTACAGTTGATATTCTCAAACTATACTTTCACAAGGTTGCTTTTTTCATTTCTAAGAAGCAAAAATAACAAAATCCAAGAACCATTTTTGGACTAATATTCAAGGGTAATACCAGCTAGAGATTTATCAGTGTTAAATAACACCAAAAAAATAGAGGACTAGTTAAGTGATTAACCTCAACTTCCAAAAACAAAAGCATTATGATTTCCCTGGTGAGACTAGGAAAAACAAGTCTCATAAGTGGCAATTTACCTGATTGTCTCCTCCCTTGCCCCAACAACCTGATATTCTCAAACTATACTTTCACAAGGTTGCTTTTTTCATTTCTAAGAAGCAAAAATAACAAAATCCAAGAACCATTTTTGGACTAATATTCAAGGGTAATACCAGCTAGAGATTTATCAGTGTTAAATAACACCAAAAAAATAGAGGACTAGTTAAGTGATTAACCTCAACTTCCAAAAACAAAAGCATTATTATTTCCCTGGTGAGACTAGGAAAAACAAGTCTCATAAGTGGCAATTTACCTGATTGTCTCCTATTCTCAAACTATACTTTCACAAGGTTGCTTTTTTCATTTCTAAGAAGCAAAAATAACAAAATCCAAGAACCATTTTTGGACTAATATTCAAGGGTAATACCAGCTAGAGATTTATCAGTGTTAAATAACACCAAAAAAATAGAGGACTAGTTAAGTGATTAACCTCAACTTCCAAAAACAAAAGCATTATTATTTCCCTGGTGAGACTAGGAAAAACAAGTCTCATAAGTGGCAATTTACCTGATTGTCTCCTCCCTTGCCCCAACAACCTGATATTCTCAAACTATACTTTCACAAGGTTGCTTATATTAATGCTCTTGGAACAATATTTTCTACTTACCAAACACTAGAAAATAAACTTAAAAACCACCAACTTAAGGGCCCGTTTGGCCATAGAAAAAATTTCACTTTTTTTCGGGAATAGTGTTTAGCAATGAAATTTTCAAATTTCAGGGATTTTTCGAAAATTTGAAAAACTACAAAAAACTATTATTCAAAATTTTCGCTTCAAATCACCCAGAAAAATTCAAAAACAGCCCCAGATTGTATTCATGTCCAAATACAACTCTAATTTTCAATACCATTTTCACTTGAATTTTTTTTTTTTTTTTTTTTTTACTTTTTTCCGGAATTTCACAATTCTTATGTTTGGAAAACATTTTCCTTCATCCAAACACATCCTATAGCCCTAATATAAAGCTGTTTTCTTTAGCAGCAATATGGACAATTGAAAATGAACTTAATTAGTAAAACAAAAAACTTATGCTTCTTAAAATCATCTGGACTGACCGAAGAAAACTGACCAGAACTCAAGAATACCAACTAACACAAAAACCCAAAATTTCTTCAGCAAGATTCAGTTCAATTTTACTTTGTGCTACTTAAATTCAATTCATGCAAACATTGTTGAGCTAATTAACACTTTTAAGCTCTTGAAAAGCAAAAAAAATTACAAAAAAAACCCGCATCTTTCTTCAAGATCTCTCCTTTAGTACAACAAAATCAATTTATTTTGTGTGTGTGTGTGTGTGTGTGTGTGTGTGTGTGTGTGTGTGTGTGTGTGTGTGTGAGAGAGAGAGAGAGAGAGAGAGAGAGTTAACCTTTTTGTGATGATGATCTTGTTGCATCTTAACTTTGAGAATTACAACAACCCAGTAAAAGCAATAATCTGAAAATCAAGATTATCACACTACCAACAAAAAACTATAAAGTGAGCAACAAAAAAAGCATAAATTTTGAAAGAAACTGAACAGATAATCAGTAGGAAACAAACCCTTAATGGGTTTTGAAGATCTAATGGAGAGGAGGAGCTGAGAAGAGAAGGGAGAAAAGAGAGGAATTTTGAGAAGTGGAGGGGTCATTTTATAAAGGAAAAAAGTGTGTGGATCAAAAAGATAAAAGAAAACCAAAAAATTTATCCGTTCACTGTGTTTTCGTCGGCTGTTAGCTGTTGGCTTTTGATAGGTACGGAAATTTATACGGCTCTGGCCTTCATTTGAGTTTTTTAAAATTTTGAAAAAATTAACTTTCAAATTCAAATAATAATAATTTACCAAAAACCATCAAACAAAAACATTTTACAAAATTTCAAGTTTCAACAAAAGATTTTGTAACTTATACACTTTTAGTAAAAATTGAAACAAACGTTACCTAAGTTTTTCTCACACACAGATAAATAATAAGTGCAATTTAAGTAGTTATATTGTTATAACATACGTATTATTTAATTGTTATCCTATTAGGCTTATTATGAAAACTAATTGCTTGTCCTTATAGATAAATTTGATTTGACGGTGTAAGAAAATTAATAGATGATTTATGTACATAAATTAAATTCTTCGAAATATTCTTTGAAATTTTCGAATGCTCAAATTATCTATTGTGGTTAAATTAAAACTATAATTTGAATAACACATAAATAAAGACGAAAGGGAATTTTGGAGCAACGATAAAATTGTGTTTGTGTGACCTATAAATTACAGATTCAAACTGTGAAATACTCTGCGTCGGACTATAAACACACAAATAAAGAAATCATACACTTGCAAACATTTCAGATAACAATATATAAATACAAGTCCACTTATTTTAATGAAAAAAGTCTTATTGTTTGTATACTATGTGATTAACGCGTATTTTAAGAACACGTACTCAAATAAACATTTCGGATATCAATATGAAAATACAAGTCTTATTTTTTATAGAACAAGTCCTAATATATGTACATATATAAAAAATTTATTAACTGTATAATCAGAGGTGAACCCAGAATTTGAAAGGGATAGGGACACATAAGCGAAATGTTCAACAAGTGTACCATCAAACTTTTGATCTTAAGGTTACCAACAAAATATATGACCGTTTTTAACCTATATATTCTTGTATATTTAAAATTTTTACCGAAATTAATGGGATCCGATAACCCCTCTTCTCAAAGCATAGGTTCGCTTTTGTATATAATGGCAGAAAGATTGTCAATCGTGCCTGGTCACATAGACCTAATTTTTAAAATTATTTGTATTATTTCATGAAGCATGCCTCAAAGATCATGATAATTATATAGTAGTTAAAAATTAATAAGGTGAATGCATAATTCCTAAAAGTCCAATAATTAATCAATTTATGTTTGGATTTTGGGATGCATAACACAACATCATGATTCTAATTTTTGCTCCCTGCATCCTCGATGTTTCCATGATGTTTTTGTACATTATTGTTGCCTTTATTATTATATATCATGGAAAGTCAATTGCTTATTATTAACTACATTTCTGTGCAAATACACTATATTATAAACCAAGTTCCTACCTGCTAATATATATACACATCAAGAATAAAGGTAAATT
Organism: Nicotiana tabacum; assembly: GCF_000715075.1. Taxonomy (NCBI): domain Eukaryota; kingdom Viridiplantae; phylum Streptophyta; class Magnoliopsida; order Solanales; family Solanaceae; genus Nicotiana; species Nicotiana tabacum. The sequence continues at coordinate 128,875,363 of NC_134091.1, forward strand.
CAATAAAATCATTCAACCACCATTAACAATGACATAAAGCCCAACTAATATGGACTTCTTCACCATAATAATTTGGGAATAATAATTCACATATAAAACTTGAAATTAGTCGGATAAGTAAACAAAACATAAAGTAAAATTTATAAATTGCAAAATTAGTTGACTTGTAATTCACTTAATCTTATTTTATCCTGACCCTTGCGCAAGTGCACATTATATCAAACCAAAAGAAACCCACAAATGAGAGGAAGAAAAGTTTAATAATTCACATATTTACTTGTCACTTGTCTATAGTGAGTTAATAAATTCCCCAATAATTGACTCTACTATATTGAGCTTAAGCTGTTCTCTCACCATCAACAACCCATTCAGTATTATCAACAATAAATAAATTAACTTTCTTATGTGATTTAATATTTAGCACATGAAAAATCTTTAATAGTTTTAGTTGGCTACTTGAACTTTCACCTTGTTTGGTGAGAGTTCGATTTCTCATCTTGTAATCCCTTCTTCTATTTCTCTGTTCCTATCCCTTATATAAAAAGGGCAGTCATGTGCATTAAGCTCCCGTTATGCACGGAGTCCGGAAAGGTCGGACCACAAGGGTCTATTGTACGCAGACTTATCCTAGCTATATTTCTACAAGAGGTTATTTCCACGACTTGAACTCATAACCTCCTGGTCATGTGATAACAAGTTTACCAATTACGCCAAAGTTTTTATGCTTCGCATATATATAATAAAAAATCTAAAAAAATATTTGTCACATAAAAATTATAATATAGAAAAAAGTTGAAATGTTAATATCACGTGGCTCTTAAATTATGTGAGGTTCCTTTCATTAGTTGCCAAATCAAGCCGTGGGGGTAGATGGGGTTGGTGTACAGTGCAAATGGATGAATTATAGGTGGGGGCAATTAAAACACTGGTTAAAGTAGATGAATAGAAGATCGAAGAGAGAGGATAAACTAAGTAAAGAGACAGATCACGCGTATTACAAGTTCCAACATGTCTTGCTTTTTTAAAAACAATAATCTAAATAACTGTAATTTTCAGGTCAGTACATCTCGATTAAATTTATTAGGTACTTGTTATTTTTTTACCGAGTAACTCCACCCACCAAGATATAAATATATGAAAAGAAATCATCGAATACTTTTGTGTTACATCATATATTTCATTAAAAAATCTATGAGTGTTTTTTTAATATATAGGAGATATAGCTAAAGGGGGTTTTGGGGACACCGGATAGTTTAAATATGTAACTGACAAAAACATGATAGTTTAAAGTGTTTTTAGGGTATTCACTCTTTTCATTTTTACTATGCAGTTAAGCCTCTTTATAAATTTCAGTTTATTAGCACGAGACTCTACCGTCTCAAGAAGCTCATTGAGAAGACTAAGGAATAATTCTTCTCCTCTTTTAACGATGACTGATATTATGAAACGAAAGTTTGTTGCCCTTGAAATTTCGGGCAAGAACTATATGATATGGGTGTTGGATGCTGAAATTCATTTAGATGCAATGGGTCTTGGAGACGCCATTAAAGACAAAAATAAAGCATCTACCCAAGACTGTGCTAAGACCTTGATTTTCTTGCGCCATCACCTTGATGAAGGGTTGAAAATAGAATATCTCACAGTCAAAGATCCACTTGTTTTGTAGAATGGCTTAAAGGAAAGATATGACAACTTAAAGTTGGTCACACTTCTACAAGCACGATATGATTGGGCTCATCTGAGGCTCCAAAATTTTAAGTTTGTTTTTGAATACAATTCTACGATGTTCAGAATTACTTATAAATTGAAACTATGTAGAGATAGTACACTGACTATGATATGCTTGAAAAAACGTTCAAAACGTTTCATGCCTCCAATATGGTCTTGCAACAGTAGTACCGAGAGAAAGGTTTCAAGAAGTACATTGAGTTGATTTCTCTTCTCCTTGTGGTTGAACGAAATAATGACTTGCTCATGAGAAATCATGATAATCGACCCACTGGGCTACACCATTGCCTGAAGTGGATGAGGTGTATTGCCTGAAGTGGTTCTGTTCATGGTCGTGGCCAAAAAAGAAATTTTCCTTGGGTTAATCACCTCCCAAAGAAAAATAACCACGAAAAGTGGAAAGGGAGAGATGAAAAGCCAAAAGTAAAGGGTTCAGAAACTGAATGCTACCGTTGCAGTAGAAAAGGGCATTAGGCAAATATTTGTCGTACGTCAAGACATTTGGTTGAGTTTTATCAAACATCTCTAAAGAATAAAGGCCTTTAAGCTATTTTTGTCTCTGACAATAAATTTGACATCACTCACTTAGATGTGACATAATTCTTTGAGCACCCCAATGAAAAAATAGACCAATTGATCGGTGATGGATCCGTGGTTAAAAATTATTTAGTAGTTTGATTTTTATTTTACCTATTCGTAGTAACTAGTGAATAAATATCATATAATCATAGTTCTTTACATTAGTAGTAACCATTGGTATCAATTAGTATTACTTATTTTATGAAATAGGGTTAGTTGGTTTTGATTAAATAAACTCTGTTTCTAACATCTTTTCAATTGAAAGGTCAATTAATCTCGGGCACCGCCGATTCTTTCCTTTCAAATCTAACTAACTCGCTTTCTCATAATTGGATGTTTCTTATACCATTACAACTTTAATAACTTCTATAAATTTTAAGGAATCAAACTCATTTAATAATCCAAATTCCAATTACTGATGTGATATTTTTGTTTATCATACTTACTTTTCAATTTTACATTGATATTTTCATTTAAATAGTAACAACGGCAGTTTAGAGATGGAGGAATACAAGATGAAACAAATTATTCATTCATTCAAAGTTAAAAGATCACTTAGACTAGGACACCAATTAATCAGATATTACTCATTGTTTGCGAAACTCTCGAGTACATCGGGATCTCAAATCTTTATGTGCATGGATAAAATATTAGGAATAAATTTTGGATTTAAGGCACTAGAAGTGAAAATCCATCCCATTGAATGTGGTAGCAGTATGTGATAAGCCTGAAAGAAGATAAAATTATTACCGTGAAGGTATCAATGAATGTGGACGTGGCAATAGACGAAATTATAATCGTCATCATTATGGTAATGAGAATAATAAAGATTCTCAAAATAATCCTTTACGTTATGAAAGTAATTGTTTGTCATCGATTTGACATGAGATTTTGTAAAACACATTTAGATGATTATGGTTCATTCATGATGTGAATGTGATAATATATAATTTATGAATACATATTCATTATTGGATGAATACATATTCATTATTGGAAGAATATAAACATGCTAATGGTAGTGAATATACCACACTCAACTCTAGAAGAAGGTTTGAGATGAAATAACAAAATAATTTCATTATTATGGCATGAATGATCATTTATCACGTACCTATTGTGATTATGCCAAAATATTATGGCAATGTGATTATTATAGGGCAAAAGTAATAGAAGCCGCATACCTTACCTAAGATGTTTTTGACCATGACCATAATGGTATAACTCTCTCTTTAAAAAATATTCACCAAATAGATGTTGATGAATATATGGTAGCACAAAATTAATTGAGAGCTCTGGAAGAACCAATTATTATTATTTTTGAGGAATAAAATTAATTATCAATAAGGTATTGTGTTGTAGTAAGTCTCAAAGAAACTTATTGAGTTTCTAAAGTATTCGCGAAAACGGTTGGTTATATTAAGACTATAAATAAAAGAAAGATTTAATATCTTCTACTACTACAACTTGTAACGGGACAATATGTATGTGAAAAGTTATCCGCTTTATTCTTTAGTTTGTACTACACAATAAAAAAATGCCACAATAAAGTAGAAATGTATTGATATAAAAACTCATATCATAATAAACTTGGAGTTTATTGATGATTGCGCACGTCATGGCGTAAACCTAAAGTTTATCAATATTGATAATTTTTCCAACTGGCATAATTGATTTAGCCATTAATTTAAGTATGATGTGCAAAATAAAAGAGAATTCACATGGGTAAATATTAAAGAACTAAAAAGTTCTTTACGAATTCTCTTATGTTGTTTGTTCTCATTAATTAATAGACCAACTTAAATTGAGATTGAATCCCTTGAATTCTGAAATTTATCAAAGGTGAATATGGGTCCATTCACCTGCCATGTAAACCTTATAAAGATGCATCTATGAGATAGTTACATGTGCGTTTATTATCAACCCGCAACTTGAATGCCAAGTTTCTTGCTCAGTAATTTAATTTAGAGCATAATTTCTAGATTTTCTATCCAAGACAGTTCATCTTGATAAGTTGGTTTACATCACAGTTGATTTAGCAAAATAATTATTGAGTGCCTCCACTCAATAGCTAAATTATTGCTTATGAAAATAAAGTTATTTATATCAGTTTGATATATGTTATATGCGAAAGTATAGTATATTCTCCCCTCACAAGTGGTTCAGTGTCAGGAACCAAATAATTTCATCTTATTATTATTGATGTGCGGTGTATATTTTTATTAACACCATAACGCACAAAGATGGATTTTTAAAGTTGAGAAAGCAAGTTAGTTTTTCTAACATGAGGGGGAGACATGATAAACAGTTGAGAAAAAGTTACGTGAAATGAATTATCATTTGTACATATAGATCTTTGAATAAGATAATATGAATTTAAAGTTCATAAAAAAATAATTCATCCGCAACATATTACAAAGCATGTCATACGCATTTGTTGACCTAAATAAAGTAACTATATTCTCATTGCAAATGCTCCTATTAGAATAAGTCCTAGAATGACAAAGTCTATTGTACGCTTAAAACGTATAGACAAATCGGTTTCAAATAAAATTCTTGATAAAGAAGATGAGCAAATGATCAAAATGATCATAATAAGGAGGCAAGTTGTAATGACCCAAAATGTCATCTTTAAATTTAATAATTAATGATGTATTCTAAAACCTCAAAAAATACTATTTATCATTCCTCGACTTGCGTGCGCAGTCCGTATAATTTTTCGGAAAGTTTTTTGTATGAAAAATGGATTAAAATGTGAAATAGAGATTTAAAACTCAACTGAGTTGACTTTGATCAACATTTTGAGCAAACGAATCCGGATCAGTATTTTGACAGTTCTAGTAAGTCCGTATCGTGATTTGGGACTTGGGCGTATGCCCGTAATTTAATTTGGAGGTCCCTAACTCAAGTTATGACCATTTAACATAAACTAGTAAGTTAAAGGCTAAAGATTTTCAAGTTTGACCACGGGATTGACTTTTTGATATCGGAGTCAGAATTCGATTATAAAAATTGGAATAGCTCTGCTAAATCATTTAGGACTTGTGTGCCAAATTTGAAGTCATTTCGGATTCATTTAATATGTTTTGGCACGAGATTTGCAAATTGAAATATTTAATAACTCAAAAGTTCGAATTGAGGTATGGATTGTAATTTTGATGTTATTTGATGTGATTTGAGACCCCGAGTAAGTTCGTATTATGTTTTTAGGACTTGTTAGGTATATTTGGTTGAGGTCCCGGGGGCCTCGGGTGAGTTTCGGATGGTTAACGGATTAAAATTTGGACTTAAGGAAAAATCTAAAATTTTGGCCTTCTAGTGTAATCGCACCTGCGGTCAATTTTTCGTAGATGCGGAACAACAGATGCGGTAAAATTTTCGCAGAAGCAGAAACCGCAGATGCGGTCAAATTTCCGCAAATGCTGGATAGAACACATAAAATCGGGTTTTAGCCATTTTTACTCATTTTTGAGTTTTGAGTCTCGGATTTTGGCGATTCCAAAGCAATTTTTCACGACTTTGAATTGGGTAAGTATTCTATAACCAAAAGTGATTATATTTCATAAATCCATGTCTATATTCATCATTTATTTCGGATTTAGATGGAAGAAATTGGAATTTTTGTAAAACTTTCCAAAAAATAAAAATTTATGATTTGAAGATCCATTTGATATCGGAATCGGATAATTTTTGTATGGTTGGACTCGTATCGGAATGGGTGTTCGAATTTCGTAAGTTTTTTCGAGATTCGAGATGTGGGCCCCACTGTCAATTTTTAAAGTGAATTTCGGATTTTATCTGGAAAATTAGTAAATTCATATGGAATTAATTCCTATGATTCGTATTGAGTATATCGAATTGTTTGTGAATAGATTTGAAGCTTTTGGAGATAAATTTAAAAGAAAAAGATGTGGTCTAGTAATTGATTGAAATTGCAAAGTGAGGTAAGTGTCGTGGTTAACCTTGACTTGAGGGAATAGAACCCTTAAATTATTTGTTATGTAAAAAGCTTGTTAACGACGTATAGGCGAGGTGACGAGTGTCTATACGTCGTCAAATTAATTGTTTGCATAATTATTTGAAAATCCTAAATTGTTTTAATATTCTTTGTCAAATATTAGTTCTTGAATTCCTGCAATAATTGTTACATGCTTATTTGATTTATGTGCATTAATTGCTACTTGACATTTAACATATTAAATATTAAACTGCCTATTTTCTCCCTGATTTTCATAATAAATTGCTATTTGTCATTGTTTGTATCATAATTGAATCATAATTATTGTATGTTTATTGTCTTATAATTTTTATATTAATTGTTGCATTTATTGGGGAATTTCTTCTATAAGAATTGGTAAATGAATATATTAGAGGAGCGGGTTGCACGCCGCAACATAATTGATTGAAATGAATATATTGGGGGATCGGGTTGCACGCCGCAACAGACTTGCTTAAAAGTCGATATATGTATATTGGTGGATCGGGTTGCACGCCGCAACAGACTTGATTAAAATAAATATATTGGTGGATCGGGTTGTACGCCACAACAGACTTGATTAAAATAAATGTATTGGTGGATCGGGTTGTACGCCACAACAGACTTGATTAAAATAAATGTATTGGAGGAGCGGGTTGCACGCCGCAACAGAATTGAATATGAATATATTGTGGGAGCGGTTTGCACGCTGCAACGGGAATTGATTGAAATAATAATTGGATATGATTGCTGAGTTGACTTCAACTATAAGAATGAGTTACCTGATTTATTTCTATTATTGTGGTTATTACTATTATTGCGTACATGTTAATGTAAGTGACCTGCCTTAGCCTCGTCACTACTTCATCAAGGTTAGGCTCGGCACTTACCAGTACATGGGGTCGGTTGTACTGATAATATACTCTGCACTTCTTGTGCAGATTTCAGAGTTGATCCCAGCGGCGTACCATAGACTTGCTCGGATTTCAGCTACCCAGAGGAGACTTGAGGTATAACTGCACTGCGTCCGAAGTTCTTAAGTCCCCGTCTGCTTACTTTAGCTGTGTATTTGTTTCAGACAACTCTATTTTATTCAGACCTTTATTTGTATTATTATAGAAGCTCGTGCACTTACGACACCAAATTCTGGGATAGTATTTAGACACCGTTATTTTTATGAATTATTCACTACATTTCAGACTTTACTTCCGCATTTGTTTCTTTGTTATTAATAAATTTAAAAATTATTTTAAAACGGATAATATTATTTTAACGTTGGCTTGCCTAGCAAGTGAAATGTTAGGCACCATCACGGTCCCGAAGGTAGTAATTTCGGGTCGTGACACAAGTACTTTAAAAGATCACATGACATAACACTTCATAAAATCTCAGGAGAGGTTCAGGTACCTGAAAATATAAATGAAGAAATCTCTATGTTATGTCTTTATGGGAAAAAAAATGAGAGTGGAACCGATATAAAATATTCGTCGACGACATCTATGATAGCGTTAAGTATAGATGAGGATCTTAAGTCTGTCGCCTACAAGCACAAAAATATTGGCCAAATGAAAGAGACACAATTCGAATAGAATTGGTTTCATATTAAAGACATGTGGTTTTGGCTATGTAGTTCAAACACTTGAAAGTATAAAGTCAATGATGTGTGCAATCACCTTTATCTATCTTATATGTCTAGCATGACATAAAAACTTGATATGCATCTAAAGTATATTTATATGGCTTATATGACTTAGCTTATGTGACAATCCCTAAAGGATTTAAATCAATTAAAGTATATACAATTCTTGGTCCTGAATTACCGCATCCTAAGTGCAATTTGTGCACATTTGTATATTGCTATAACTATAAGCATGATAATGTGGTAGCGAGAATTTTTGCCTCTATGGAGATATTGAAAAGGCCATTCCACGACATTATATGAAGACATTATATATCTATCAAAAATGACAATTTCAAGGTGCAACATATTCATACAAGTTGATATGGTTGATTTGTTTATCAAATCTCTACCAACAATGTTTTGAAGATGGTGCATAAAATTGGAATGCGAAAGCTCAAAGATGTGAATTGATGCTACCATCAGAGGGAGTTAATACGCGTTGTACTCTTTTTCTCTTATAAGGTTTTGTCCCATTGAGTTTTCCTTGAAAGGTTTTTAATGAGTCAACCAAAAGGCGTATTGTTAGATATGTGTACTATTTTTGCTTCGCTAGAATTTTTTTTCACTGTGTTTTATTTTAGTTAAGGTTTTAACGAGGCAAATTATCTGGTGAATAGAGTTTCAAGGGGAGTGCTATAAATAGTATTTTATTTATGATGAACGTCTATATATTTTAGAAAGATCTTAGGGTTTGTTACTTGGTGACTAAATTACTTTTTTCCTATAAACAGAGAGATTATATTCTATGATAATTCATCCCAAATCAATAAGAATTCTTTCTCCTACTTTTCTCAGCAACATTATTCTTCTTTTGTTTTATAACAAGGTTAGTATTTTTCTTTACTAGTTTCATTACTTGTTGACTCAATGGTACTGACGTGGTGGGGTATCTAAAATTATATTCCTGCCGCATGCACTTGGCCATGTTTCCATCATTGTTAACTTTTTCTTTGTTGCTCAATGTGGTCCTTTCATTTTTATTTTTCATATAATGATTAGAAAGTAAGTTTATCACAATAAGTAGATGCCGGGCTAAAATTTTAATTATATAGGTTTTGAATTTAAAAAAAATAACTTTAAATACTAATAACTGAGTTATAAATTTAATATTTATATATATTTAATAAACTTTTTAATACAAATATATTTTTTAAACAAAAAATTATTACATTAGGCCGAATCAGTACCCATACTTCTAGCTCCACCCCGACTATAAGGTCCATCTCTCCCTCTCTCATATTATTTCTTCACTTTGTCTTTATGGATGGTAAAGGTGTCATGCATTTAGTAAATTTCATCCTTCCTGTTTTGCGAAATCTGAAACAGATATATTCATTATAGTACATGGCTTTAGAAAATTACTTGACCTAAGAAATAAGATACTCTAAAATGCTTGAAAATATATTTTTACATAATATATTAAGTAGCAATATATTAGCAATACTTTATACACCATTCACAAGCTTTGACAGCTCCACTGATTGAATGAAGACAAGAGACGCGTTAAGCTATTCACTTTGATGCTCTAACACAGAGACAACAGCTATTTTGACACATCAATATGCTGGTCACCAAAATCAATCTGGATTAAGCTCATTAACATCAACATAGTGAAATTAAAAAATAATGAGATTTATAAGTGGTAATTGAAAAATAGCCATAATTTCAAAAGTAATCGAAATTTAGCCATTTTTTATGTAAAGATAAATCTGAATGAAAACACTGTTCAAAATCCAGAAAATATTCCAGCATAATATACTGGAGTTCGAATTTTTTACATGTGAACTTCCAACATATTATGCTGGACCAGTATATTATGCTGGAACTCTAGTTTATTATGACGGAGTTCTAGTATATTGGAGTTCCAGCATAATATACTGGTCCAACATAATATGCTGGAAGTTCATACACAGGTGCTCCAATCTCCAGTATATTATGCTTGAACTTTCCGTGTTGCAACAAAATAGTGGCTATTTTTCAATGACTTTACAAACGCTGGTTATTTTTCAATTACTAGTCCGAAAACTGGCTAACCCATGCTATTTTTACCATCAACACCTCAACATCAGGACCAATTAAGCTCAACTAAATGTGGCAGGTGGGCCGTGTCGGCCCGCATCAGGCCCCGCCAGACGCATTAAAACACGAACCAAAATGGCCCGGTATAGAGGAAGGGGCCGGGTTAGGGGTATTAGAGAGAGGGGCTGGACCGGACAACATGCTCGGTAACTTGGAAAATAGTCAAAATAACATAGAATAGCCAGTTTTCGGACTGATAATTGACAAATAACCATCATTTGTAAGGTCATTGAAAAATATCTATTATTTTATCCAGAGATAAAATTTGGACAAACATACCCTAGCTGAAACACAAAAAATTCAAACATAATATGCTGGATTATAAAGTTTCAATATATAAACTTCCAGCATATTATGAAATTCCATCACGTTATGCCAGCTACTTTCTTATTATGCTAAAAACATTCTTGGGCCAAACGGTTACTAGGTAGCTCTTGATTATTAGAATACAAAAAGGCAATTTGTAAATTAAAAAAAGCATTACTGTTTCTAATGGACTTTTCTTTGTCCCTTTATCCCCCACAAGATTCCACCTAATTTGTAACGGCTCTTATCCAAGTAAAAATTAGCCGTTAAGCCTCTGCCTTTTTCTTTCCTTAAAATGCTGAACCTTTTCCTCACTGAAAACCACAACAATCACTTTAGCTTCTGCCGAGTATCCCTTGTTTTAAAACACACACACCTATGGTTAAAGCAGCTCTCACCCTTTGCTTCCTACTTTTGTCCCACATTTCAGGTTTGTACACAAACTCTTATATCATTTGCTCTGTCATTGGCTCAAAATGAGTTAACAGTACAACAATTTTAACTCTTTTCCCTAGGAAAAAACAGAACCATTTAACTTTTGACATGTGATTTAGACATCTTATTTTGTTCATTTCTCATATCTATATACCTTATACTCATTGATGGTGTAATCTATGAACTATCCAAAGCACTGTCCACCCGTATCGGATTCTTCATAAATGTATTATTTATGGATGATCTGACATATAGCCGGAGACATTTTCGAAGAGTCCGAACAACATAGGATGTAATACAATTTATACATTATCAATGTAATTTTTGGTTAGTTGCCTTATTTTAGCATTGGCAATCCATTCTACCAAATGAGGGGAGTCTTAGCATAATTGGTAAAGTTGACGCCATGTAATCAGGAGGTCACGAGTTTGAGCCGTAAAAATAACCTCTTGCATAAATGAAGGGTAAGACTGCGTACAATAGACCCTTGTGGTCCGGCCCTGGACCCCGCACCGGGCTGCCCTTTTAATCCATTCTACCAAATGATGGTCTGCTCTTTTTCTTGTTGTTTTCTCTTCTACAATGGTTGTTAATATGATACTTACTGTTTCATTCTTGTTTTTACAGTGGGAACATTGGTGTTAGCAAATGAAAAGGTATTCAAGAACTCAATAACATATTTAAATGGAAATTTTTTACAAGAAAATGATAAGTGGATGGACTACTAATCTTTTTGCATTTGTTTTTTGCAGAAAACTTGGTGTGTAGCTAAACCTTCATCAGATCAGAAAACACTACAAGAAAACATAAATTATGCATGTTCTCAGGTTGATTGTAGGATCTTGCAAAAGGGTTGCCCTTGTTCTTCCCCAGATAATCTCATGAACCATGCTTCTATTGTTATGAACCTCTATTACCAAGCTAAGGGAAGGAATTATTGGAATTGTCACTTTGGTAATTCTGCCCTCATTGTTTTGACTGACCCAAGTAAGTAACACCTTTAATTCTTTAATTTTTTTTTTTGGGCATGACATTTTAGTGGTAAAGGTGGTTCAAAAACTACTATAGGTTACAAGTTTAAATTTTATGCGTGACATTTTAGTATATTATGAACGCCCTTACATAAATTTCTAATTTCGTTATTGGGACCGGGATTCATATAGTCTGACCCCAGTTTTGCTTAGGATTAATGCGTTGTTGTTATCTATTTTCTTGCTATAACACTTACATTATGCAATTTTGACAATATTATTCAAGATTGCTGATTGATCAATTATGGAATCTTGACAATGGCAGGTTATGGCAGCTGTATTTATGAATGAAGCCATCATTAGGATAAGCAGCTAAATGTGGATGCCATTCTTTTGATCCTTTTTCCTTTTTTGGTTGACTACTTGTTTAAGAATATTATTAGTAACATATAATATGTCATTCTAGGGAGAGAGAAGCTCATATGACAATTAGTTCTCAAAATATAGTCCTGTACAATAACCCTTAATTTCAATAAGTCCTTGTATAAGTGGTGCCAAAGATCTTGTGTGAAACTTTTATTCCCTTGGGGATTTGTATTCTGCTTCAGCTGAATTATAAATAAGCAAAAATGCCACTTTACTTCAGAATATTATTGTAAAGGTCCCCAAACAGTTTGGTTACTAGTACTCTAACGACGACGACAATAATATCAAGCAAGTTGGGGTCAGCTATATGAGTCCTTACTATTCATGTTGCTCCATTTATCTCGTCTTACTCCAACTTTTTGAGGATTAATCATAACTTGACTAGTTTCACGATTACTATGTGGCCATAACTTTGCTGTTATTTTAATAACTGCCGTGTCGGAGCCAGATTATGTGCATCTCGACTGAGTTTATGGGTACCCGTTTTCTCCTACCAATATATGTATAGGATAATTCTATCCACTAAAGCTTAGACAGATAAGAAGAAATTACCCAGCATTTTTATCTCTACTGGCCCTAACCTTGCTATTAGAGTAAAATGAATTCATAGTTGTCTACCAAAAGAAAGAAAAAAAGAAATACGTGAATTGTATTGACATAATTAAAGTCAGACTCAGAATTTTAAAGTGTGAGTATGGTACAATTTACTTAAAAGTGTCAATATCCAACTTTAAAACTAATCAACAGCTCGTTTGATATAATTGTTAATTTTCAGGCATATTCACGACTATAGGATTGTCTCTATGTGACCTAATTTAGATCATAGGTTCAAGCCGTGAAAGCAGCCATTAATTGCCGTCTCACAGGTTCAAGCCGTGGAAGCAACTATTAATTGCTGTCTACATTACACCCTTTGTGTGCGGCCCTTCTCCAGAGCTGCATGAACATAGAATGCTTTGTGTACCGAGCTGGCTTTTTTCCCAGGCATATTCAAGATTACAGATACATTAATCTCCTATGAAAGGCTTCAGTCCATAGGAGATGACAAAGCTCCAGGTGTGGATGACTATAATGCTGTGTTTTATAAAAGAGCATGGCTTGTCATTAAAAATGAAATCATTGAAGTTGTACAAGACTTCTTCACAACAAGCAAAATGTATAAAGGAATTAACTGTACAACAGTTACCCTGATCCCAAAGGTAGCCAATCCTGCTACAATCAAAGAGTATAGGCCAATTGCCTGCTGCACTGTCCTATACAAGATCATAGTTAAAATCCTTGCAGGCAGAATCTAGAAGGTGATTGCAACCATTATTACAGAGACTCAATCAGAATTTATCCCAGGAAGAAACGTAGCAGATAATGTGATTATGGCCCGTGAACTGGTGAAAACATATACAAGAAAATACATCTCACCCATATGCATGATTAAGGTGGATATTCAAAAAGCATATGACACTGTGGATTGGAGTTTCTTTGAGCAAATGTTGATAGAGTTGAATTTCCCTAGAAAGTTTATCAGATGAGTGATAGAGTGTGTTACAACTGTCAACTACTCCATAATTATAAATGGTGAATCAACTCCACCCTTTGATGCTGACAGAGGACTTCGACAAGGAGATCCAATGTCTCACTTTCTATTTGCTATTGTCATGGAGTATTTGAGTAGAAGTCTCAGTACCCTAAAGGAAGAGAAGCAATTTAAGTATCACCCAAAAATGTTCTAAACTAAATGTCACACACCTGTGCTTTACAGATGATCTCCTCATGTTCGCTAAAGGTGATACAATCTATGTAGGGCTTCTACATGAAAAGTTTGGCATATTCACAGATGCTTCAGGATTACAGGCTAACCTATCCAAGAGTGTTATCTACTATGGTGGTGTATCAGAAGTTACCAAGCAGGAAATCCAGCAGAGACTTGGATATAGACATGGTGACTTACCATTCAGATACCTAGGGATTCCACTGGCCACTAGAAAACTGAAACTGGTAGAATGACAGCCTATAATAATCAAGATCACAGCTAGAATTTCATCATGGATAGCTCAAAAGTTATCATATGCAGGCAGAGTCCAATTTGTAAAGTCAGTACTATTTGGTATTCAATCCTATTGGGAACAGATGTTTATCATACTTGCTAAGGTGATGAAATCTATTGAAGGATATTGCAGAAGTTTTATCTGGTCTGGAGTAAATGAAATCACCAGAAAATCACTGGTATCATGGAGTAGGATGTGTATGCCAAAGGCAGTAGGGGGATTGAATCTCACAAATCTAAAGTTCTAGAACAAAGCAGCCATAATAAAGATCTGCCGGGACCTGAAGACTAAGAAAGTCACTCTTTGGATTAAGTAGATTCTTGAATACTATATAAAAGAACAATCCTTGGAGAGTATGCCTATTCCCCAACAAGCTAGTTGGATGGTTAGGAAAATACTCAAAGCAAGAGAGGAACTGTGTCATGTGCAACAAGATCACCTAAATAGCAAAAGTATGATCAAAAACATTTACTTGAGAATGCTAGGGGATCTGCCCAGAGATGCCTGGAAAAACATCATTTGTGGCAATGAAGCAAGGAAAAAAGCAATTTTTATAACATGGCTCCAATAACAAAACATGATATTCACCGCTACAATATTGAAAAGCTGGGGAATACAAGTTGATACTAACTGTGTCATGTGTAAATTGGCAGCTGAAAGCAGAGATCATTTATTTGCAGAATGTGCAATTGGAAGATATGTTTGGGATAAACTAATGAAGTGGATGCAAATCACTTGGGTGAAAATGAGCTCATGGAACCAGATGCAGCACGGATCGAGCAGAATACAAAAGGAAAAACTATACAGGCAAAACTAGTGAAGCTGGTATTTACAGAGTTTGTTTATGCAGTCTGAATAGAAAGGAACAACATGTTATTTGCCTAGAAGGAAAGCACGTGTGAAACAATAGCTAGAGAGATTGCATATACATGTCATGTTAGAGCCAATGATACTACTAAGATACTACTCCAAAAGTACAAATTTTCTAGATAAGAAGGAGAGAGTAAACATAGATAGAGAGTTCTTTTAATGCTATAGTGAGTTGTTCTTAATAGTTACTATAAGCAATGCGGACTGTATTATAAAGTCTAGCTGATTTTGTAAATGATACCTTGGTAATTAATAAAAAGTTGATAGTTACAAAAAAAAAAGATTCAATTCTTTGTGATGCTTGTCCTATAATTAGTCAGTGTACACCAGATGGAATTATATCACCAAAAACCTGTGTCTATTACACTAACTGGTTGAAATTAGAATTTTGATGTACCTGTCCATAATATTTCAATAGGATTCACAACTCTTACATCTTTAATATTCTAAAACTCTTCTAGTAAGCATTAGTTTCTAGTATGTATCATATTTTCGACCTTTATTATTGGTTTCTATCTCTTTGCTAGATATGATTGGATGAGGAGATCTTTAAATTTTTTGTAATATTTTATTTCTTGATTTTAGGTCTACCTATTTCTAATATTTTGTAATTAATCCAAATTCCAAGTCATGTATGCTATTACGTAGAAGTGTCAATGCTATTCCAAGTAAGTTCGGCCAGTTATTTTAGAATTTTTTTGTAGCATTTGGTGGTATAAGCAGCTTTTCATATTTTATGTTTTTGGGTCCTACGTTTAGTTATTATTGATTGAGTCCTTTTTATTTATTTTTCAGTCCCTAAAGGTGTCACTACTGTTGGTCGACACATGTCTAGTTTGTTATGCTACTTTCTAGTTAAATACCGTGTAGTTCTCTTTTGTAGTCTATGTTTAATGAAAATTGAATCTTTTTTTGTTGTATTTTTTTTTCTCTTCTTTATTATTTTTCTTAGCTTCTTCAATGACTTTTTCCACTGGGGAATCGCTACAAATGGTATCAGAGCCTCTGTTCGTGGCAATCCCAGTAATGGTGTATAAACAAGCAAATCAGTTTGGTGAGGAAATGGAATGCGCGTTTTCTGATAGAATGTTGGAAGCATCGCTCCAGTTTGAAAGAATTCAGAAGATGGGGACTGCTCTATTCCATGACCAGTGTCCCGACTTGCCTCTTCCATGGGAAGCTTCTCTGTCTTCTACAAACTCAGAAAGCATTGCAAACATAAGTTATAGTAACAGTTACTATGGCATTGAGTCTATTATGGAAGACAGTCCGATGCCAGGTAAAATTTATTTACATATCAAAGATCGGATCTAAAACGTACCTGGTGAAGAGAGTCTCATTTCAAATATTTCTTCGATAGTGCGAAGACTTTATACGTATCCACACCGAGACCGATCCTTACTATCAACCCTTTGATCAATGAAATCCGTGAACAACAACAACAACAACAACAACAACAACCCAGTATAATCCCATTAGTGGGGTCTGGGGAGGGTAGTGTGTACGCAGACCTTACCCTACCATGAAGTATAGAGGTTGTTTCCAATAGACCCTCGGCATCCTCCCCTCCAAGAACTACTCACTTTGCTCTTGGGGTGACTCGAACTCACAACCTTTTGGTTGAAAGTGGAGGTTGCTTATCATCATAGCAACCCCTCTTGTCTAGCAACCCATCCGTGAACAAATTGAATAAAATTATGTCCTAAATTTTTTCTAAAAGCTTTCAGCCAAGAAGAAAAACTATTTTCTTTGTCAAGATACTCTCTTGGATTTGTGCGTCTCACAGATGCCCTTGTGTTTGTAATAATTTTTCTCACATATATACTCGTATATATAGCATCTTAGTTGGTAATCCTTTTTCCACTAGGAAGGAAAAGAACGTTGTTCTTATTCCCTTTTTACAAGTCCATTACAATATCGGACTTTATAAAAGGTTTCCATTGAAAAATGGAATCCCAATCCAAATGGCTTTCATGTTTGCCGACGAGTCCTTTTGGACTTTTGACGTAAAAATTCAATTCTAAATTAGATTTGATTTTTAAGTTACTCATCAACATGTTTATATACATACAAATATATATATATATATATCACATATATATAATTTAATCAAGAGATATATTTTAATTTTCTATTCCAATAGAAAACTTCAATTTGTCCACAATATTAATTATATCGTTTGTGCTAGCAGAGAATATAATAATATTTCATTTATACTAATAACTAATTTATTTGACTAATTAAATTCTTTAATTTAATTATCAAATAATAAAGTAATTAATCCTCTAGCAAAAACCAGAACACTCGTTAGTGTGCGACACCATAGGTTCAATACTAAACCGGTAGTAAATTGATCACATCAATATACTAATCAAGGGTGGCGTCTAGCAACACTCCTTAATGACCGGATAGAATGAAGTATACAATTTATTCTCAACAACCAGTAGAAGAATAAAGTAATATTTCCTTCTGTCCTTATAGCTCTAAGTCACCCTAGGATATGGTTCAACCATCAAATCCTAATAGGCGACCAACTATGTGTTCATGTCAAATATAATCGACCATTGAATGACCTAAGAAACTCTTTTCTTCTTTCATTCAATCGCGCTGGTCAAGGTCTGTCACGACCCTATTTTCTCCTCCATAGGGTGTCGTGATAGCACCTAATCTCTAAGACTATGTAAGCTTAACAATTTGCAAAATCAATGAGTAATAAATTGAACTCCCATCTCAACACATGATATATAAATATAAAAATTTTATTCAATAATTACAACTCCCAAAAATCGGTGGAAATAAGTCACAAGCTTCTAAGAGCAAATACTAAGTGTCTCTATACATTAGAGTCAAAAGAAAGATAAGGAATACAATATAGTAAGGATAAAGGGGGACTCCGAGGTCTGCAGACGCTGGCAGATATACCTAGAAGATTCCACGTATGGTCCGGCTCACTAGTATCTGGTATGGTGGGAAGAACCTGGATCAGCACAAAGAGTGTAGTATGAGTACGCCATAACGGTACCCAATAAGTGCCAAGCCTAACCTCGGTAGAGTAGTGACGAGGTCAGGTCAGGGCCCTACTGGTTTAAAAGAAAAGTAAGGCAGAGGATATAATAATATTTTAAAATGACTGAGAATTTAAACAATAAGAAGTTTCAGAAAATATCAGCACAATAAATAGAGGTACACAACAGGGGCACTCCCGAGGTACCGCCTTGTAGTCCCAAATGTAAAGATGCAATACATGGGGATCTCCCGAGGAATCACCTCGTAGTCACAAAGTAAATATGCAGTACATGGGAATCTACCGAGGAACCGCCTCGCAGTCCCAAAGTAAATATGCAGTACAAGGGAATCTCCCTAGTAAACGCCTCGTAATCTTAAAGTAAATATGCAGTACAGGGGGATCTCTCGAAGAACCGCCTCGTATTCTCAAAGTAAATATGCAGTATAGGGGGATCTCCCGAGTAAACGCCTCGTAGTCCCAAAGTAAATATGCAGCAGATAATCGAAGGAAAACACAATTTTTCAACAAGAATCTTATAGTTAAAGATTTAATTCAAATCAAGGAAAGCAGGTAATTAAACTAAGCATGTTGCACAAATTGCAAGTAAGAGTAAAGACACGTAGATATGCGATGCTAGTCTAAACATGATCACTACATATGCTAAGGCAACTCAGTTAATGTATTTTTAAAAGAAGACAACTCAGTTAATGTATTTTAAAAGATGACAAATCAGCAAGGACCAAATTTTTTATAATCAGCTCGTGTACGCACTCGTCACCTCACGTACACGGCACTCACATATCATAAATTGTTACAACATTATCAAATTCTAAGGAGATTTCCCCCACACAAGGTTAGACAAGTCACTTACCTCAAATGTCGCTCAATCAATCGGTAAGGATGCCTTTCCCTTGATTTTTTCTACTCCGAATGGCCCAAATCCAGCCAAGAACAATTTCATAACATGAATACAATTACAATAAAATAATTTGAATCATAAATCTACGACTTTATCAAGGAATCAAAAAATCGCCCCAAAACGTCGACCCGGGCCCACGTTTCGAAATTGGGTAAAAGTCACAAAATACGAACACCCATCCCCAAATTACACTTTCCAAATCCCTAGCCTTAATTACAATATTCCACCTTAAACACATGCAATCTAGGTGGGTAAAGCAACGGAAAAATAAGATTATTGATCAAAAGTAAGCACAAGAGACTTACGTCAAGAAATCCCTCGAAAAATACTCTCAAGAATCGCCAAAATCGAGCTCAAAATGCCTAAAATGAGCAAAAATCGTGAACCCTTGCATTTAAGTGTTCTGCGCAGCTTTCTCACTTCTACGAGGGATCCACCGCATCTGCGGTTCCGCACCTGTGGAAAAACCATCGCAGGTGCAGACTTCACTTAAGCCCTCAAAGTTCATTTTTGCGAACAAGGGTCGCACCTGCGCGCCCGCTTCTGCGCTCCATCCTTCGCTCCTGCGAGTCCGCTTCTGCGAGACCCTGACCGCATCTGCGTTCCCAGTTGGATAAGCCCATAATCGCTTCTGCATCTCTATTGCCACTTCTGCAGCGTCACACCTGCGGCCCAAAGTGCGCAGGTGTGATTACACCAGGTGCAACAAACTTCAGCCAACCCAACACAACTCCAAATGATCCGTTAACCATCCAAAATCTAACCCGAGCCCCCCGGGACCTCAACCAAATATACCAACTAGTCCTAAAGCATCACACGAACTCAATCAAGCCTTTGAATCACATCAAACAATGCTAAAAACATAAATTACACATCGATTCAAGCTTAATGAACTTCAAAGTTTCAAACTTCTATATCCTACGCCGAAACCTATCAAATCAAGTCCGATTGACCTCTAATTTTGAACATAATTCATAATTGACATTACAGACCTATTCCAACTTCTTGAATCGAAATCTGACCCCAATATCAAAAAGTTTACTCCCGGTCAAACTTTTTAAAAATCATCCTATTTTTTAAATTTCGCCAATTGACGCTAAAATGACCTATGGACCTCCAATTCAACATCTGAACATGCTCCTAAGACCAAAATCATCCTACGGAGCTATAGGAACCGTCAAAACTCCATTTCGGAGCCGTCTTCACACAGTTTGAACTATGGTCAATTTCTATGACTTAAACCTCTATTTTAGGGACTATGTGTCCCATTTCACTCCGAAACTAAAAATAAATCTTTCCGGCAAGTTACATAACCACTAACTGAAGTAGAGGGAGAAATAAATAGGGGTTCAGGGCTAATTATCTCAAAATGACCGTCCGGGTCGTTATATCTTCCCCCTCTTAAAACATACGTTTGTCCTTGAACGAGTATAGAGACATACCTGAAGTGGTGAAAAGATGAGGATAACTGCTGCGCCTCATGCTCGGTCTCCCAAGTCGCCTCCTCGATCGGGTGACCCCTCCACTTCACTTTTGCTGAAGCAATATTCTTTGACCTTAACTTTCGAACCTGCCTATCCAAAATGGCCACTGGCTCCTCAACATAAGATAGGTCATTGTCTAACTGGACTGAGATGAAGTCTAACACATGAGACGGATCGCCGTGATACATCCGAAGCATCAAAACATAGAACACTGGATGAACTGCAGAGCGACTAGGTGGCAGTGCAAGCCTGTAACCACCTCTCCAACCCTCTCAAGAATCTCAAAAGGTCCTATATACCTAGGTCTCAACTTGTCCTTTCCGAACCTCATAACACCCTTCATGGGCGAAACCCGGAGCAAGACTCGCTCCCCAACCATGAATGCAATGTCGCGAACCTTCCGATCTGCATAACGCTTCTGCCTGGACTGGGCTGTACGAAGTCGATCCTGAATCAATTTAACTTTTTCCAAAGTATCCTGAACCAAATCTGTACCCAATAGTCTAGCCTCACCCGGCTCAAACCAACCCATTGGAGACCGGCACCATCTACCATACAAAGCCTCATACGGTGCCATCTAAATGCTGATCACTGTTGTTGTAGGAAAACTCCGCAAGTGGAAAGAACTAATCCTAAGCACCCCCAAAATCAATCAATCACACACGCACGAAGCATATCCTCCAATATCTAAATAGTGCGCTCGGACTGTCCATCTTTCTGAGGGTGAAATATTATGCTCATCTCCACACGAGTACCCAACTCACGTTGTACGGCTCTCCAGAACCGTGATGTAAACTGCGTACCCTTGTCAGAGATGATAGATACCAGAAAGCCATGAAGCCTGACGATCTCGCAGATGTAAACCTGAGCCAGCTGCTCCGAAAAGTAAGTAGTAAACACAAGAATGAAATGAGCTGACTTGGTCAATCTATCTACAATCACCCAAACTGCATCGAACTTCCTCTAAGTCCGTGGGAGCCCAACAACGAAATCCATAGTGATCCGCTCCCATTTCCACTCTGGAATCTCTAACTTCTGAAGCAATCCACCCGGTCACTGATGCTCATACTTCACCTGCTGACAATTTAGGTAACGAGCTTCATATTCCACTATGTCTTTCTTCATCCGCCTCCACCAATAGTGCTGGCTCAAATCCTGATACATCTTTGCAGCACCTGGGTGAATGGAATACCGCGAACTGTGAGCCTCTTGGAGAATTAACTCACGCAAACCATCTACATTAGGCACACATAGCTTGCCCTGCATTCGTAACATACCGTCATCTCCAATAGTAACTTCCTTGGCATCACCATGCTGAACCGTGTCCTTAAGGACAAGCAGATGGGGGTCATCATATTGACGCTCCCTGATGCGATCATAAAGAGAAGACTGAGAAACCACACAAGCCAAAACTCTGCTCGGCTCAAAAACATCCAATCTGACAAACTGGTTGGCCAAGGCCTGAACATCCAAGGCTAAAGGCCTCTCCGCTACTGGTAGATATGTTAAACTTCTCAAACTCTCCGCCTTGTGACTCAAGGAATCGGCCACTACATTGACCTTCCCGAGATCCCGGCCACTACTGGTGATGTCATAATCCTCAAGCAACTCCAACCATCTCCGCTGCCGCAAGTTAAGATCCTTCTGATTAAACAGATGCTGTAGACTCCGGTGATCGGTGAAAACCTCACAAGGAACACCATACAAGTAGTGCCACCAGATCTTCAAGGCATGAACAATAGCTACTAACTTAAGGTCGTGGACCGGATAATTCTTCTCATGCACCTTCAGCTGTCTAGACGCGTAGGCAATCACCCTACCATCCTACATCAACACCGTGCCGAGACCAATGCACGACACATCACAATACACCATATAGGACCTCGATCCAGTAGGCAACACTAACACTGGGGCTGTAGTCAAAGCAGTCTTGAGCTTTTGAAAGCTTTCCTCACACTCTTCGGTCCACTTGAACGGAGCACCCTTCTGGGTCAATCTGGTCGTAGGTGATGCAATAGACGAGAAATGCTCCACTAATCGACGGTAATACCCCGCCAAGCCAAGAAAACTTCGGATCTCCGTAGCTGATGACGGTCTAGGATAACTCTGCACTGCTTCAATCTTCTTCAGGTCTACCTTGATCCCCTCACTCGATACTATATGATCCAAAAATGCTACTAAATCTAGTCAGAATTTACACTTCGATAATTTTGCATATAACTTCTTCTCCCTCAAAGTCTGAAGCACAGTCCTCAGGTGCTGCTCATGATCCTCCCGACTTTGGGAGTACACCAGAATGTCGTTAATAAACACAATGACGAAGGAGTCAAGATAGGGCTGAAATACAATATTCATCAAGTGCATGAATGCTGTTGTGGCGTTGGTCAGCCCAAATGACATCACAAGGAACTCGTATTGACCATACCAAGTCCTGAAAGCAGTCTTTGGGATATCTGGCTCCCGAATCTTCAATTGATGATAGCTTGAACGCAAGTCGATCTTAGAGAACACTCTGCCACCCTGAAGCTGATCAAATAGGTCATCAATACGTTGCAATGGATACATGTTCTTCACTGTAACCTTGTTCAACTAGAGATAATCAATACACATTCGCATAGAACCATCCTTATTCTTCACAAACAAGACAAGAGCACCCCATGTCGACACACTGGGCCGAATAAAGCCCTTATTGAGCAACTCTTGCAACTGTTCCTTTAAGTTCTTCAACTCTGCTGAGGCCATACGATAAGGTGGAATAGAAATGGGCTGAGTGACCGGTAACAAATCAATGCCAAAGTCAATATCTCTGTCGGGCGGCATGCCTAGAAGATCTGTCGGAAATACGTCTGCAAAATCCCTAACTATCAGAACTGACTCGACGGTAGGAGTATCAACACTAACATCTCTCACATAGTCCAGATACGCATCACACCCCTTCTCAGCCATTCGCTAAGCTTTAAGAAATGAAACAACCCTGCTAGGAACATGATCCAAGGTACCTCTCCACTCTAGTTTTAGTAGACCTGGCATAGCCAACGTCACCATCTTGGAATGACAATCAAAGATAGCGTGATAAGGCGACAACTAGTCCATGCCCAAAATAACATCGAAATACACCATACTGAGCAATAATAAATCATCTCTGGTCTCAAAACCACTAACCTGTAGATACTGTCACGCCCCGAACCTGGGGGGCGAGACCGGCACCCGATGCCTCACCTAACCTAGCGTACTAACTTGCGACTAAGGGACTCTAAACATATAATGTCATAATTTGGCCATGGGGCCACATTGCAAGACATTTTGCGAAGCAAAATATAAAACTGAACGAAAACTAGTGCTGACTAAACATCAATATAAAGCTAGGCCGACAAGGCCGTCATGACTACTATTGCTCACAAACCAATATATTATACATACCAAGTCTACAAGCCCAACATGCTGCACTAGCTGACAGGATATGTCTACAAGCCTCTACTGATGGATGTATTGTGATCGGAACAGGGCCTCGACCTACCCATAGCATATATACATACATACAGAAAATGTACACAAAACCCTAGACCCGGCAAATCCGAAGGACGTGGATCTTACAGATCAGGCTGAACTCGGGAAACACCTAATGAGGAGGTCTACCTGTCTGTCTATCTGAGCCTGCACGCATGAAATGCAGCGTCCCCATAAAAGGGACGCCAATACAAAATAATGTACTGAGTATGTAAGGCAATAACATAACTGAAAGCTAAAACTGAACTGATAATATAATAACTCAAAGTAATTGGGAGTCAAAGATGATCTGGAGATATACTTACCTACTGATACTGGAGTCAAAGATGATCTGGAGATATACTTACCTACTAATACTGACTCAACTCCTTCAATATAGTAAGTAAAATAAATGTTTGGCCCTATAAGGCTCGGTACGTATAACTGCTCGGCTGTAGTAGGCTCGCTCATAGGCGCTCGGCCATACTAGGATCTGTATCTCGATCATCCTGGGCTCGCTCATAGGAGCTCGTCCATAGTAGGCTCGGTATATAAGTTACCATATGATCAGAGGTTGCCCAATAGGGGCTTGCTCACCGATTATAGCTCGATGGTGGTAAAAATACTATAATAATGTATATATATAGACCCTTTGCTCTCTTTCCAGGAAGAAGACAATACTCAATTGAATATAAAGTCCCGATAAGGGAGAATACTATAACTTATGATACTAGGATAATGTATATAAATTCGGGAGTATGAACTTCTCTTTATGCCTCGTTATCAAACACATGTAGTTACGAGATCATGCCAAAATAAAGGAAGGGCTTAGCCTTTTCATACCTTATCACAATCTTTCCAATCACCAAGTTTAACTCGCCTCTTCGCACCTTAATCTACAACAACGATAATAATACTATCATTATGTTACGAAAGGTACAACTATCGCACAACGAACGATAAGTTTATTTTGTATTAAAACGGGCAACATCTTCCCAATAATCCTTACTTCCTCTAAATTCAAGATAACACCAACAACACCAAAAAACAATAATAATAGCATATATACATTATTTTCCAACCTTATATACACCACAAAATACTACAAAACAGCCCAACACACCCCAATCTCTTCATACACAAAACGATCACCTAGTAATGTCAAATAACTGGAAAATGTTACGATGAATGACCATCCCACCACCGTGAATTTATGTGGTGTTTCTCCACACCCTTCCTCCTCCAAAAATCCACAAAACAGTAGTAAAACACGCAGCCCAACAACAACACAAAACTGTCCACAAAACAGTCCGCTACAAGTGAATAACTTGACCTTACGGCTTTCGATCACTGTCCCGTGAGTTCTTACAAATATAGAACGACTTACTATCTTGGTTCTTCAAACTCTAAGTTTTTACCTCCAATTAGAACTTGAAAGGGAGAGAAAATCAATAGGGGTTTGTGGGAAATTATTTTGGGAGGATTTTTGCAGAGCTTATGTCTGGTTATTATGCCCTATTATCCATCTAATATATGAAGGAGATAGTCCTTTAAAAATTCCTCTATGGATGACCCGAACTGGCCCATATTTGGGTGACTCGAACTGGCCTATTTTTGGATTCTCGTTTAAGTAAGTAGGTGACAGTCTATGCAGTCTCGCAAAAATGACCATATCTCTCAACTCCGATATTATATTTACAAACGGTTTAATGAGCTAGAAAATATACTCATAGATCTTTAATTTGACAGGTGGAATACCCTATAACTCTAAGTATATTAGGAGAAAATCGCAGTTATATTTGACCTAAAGTTTCAGTAAAACTTATGAACGTAACTTGTGATGACTTTCATCGACTTTTGTTCCACCACTCTCTTGACTTCAAAAAATAACACACGACTATTATACGACTAACATAACTCATAACATAACCTCCTTATCATGTTAAACACCCTGGTCTCTTCCCAAAAGTACATGTTATAACATTCCCAACTTGTCGACTTTCGACGAAACATTAGTTTCTTCAATTCCTTTAGCTTCTGAACCTTCCAACCCTCTTTGTACTTGTTGTTCATGATCTTCAATATTTGTAACCTCTGAGGTAACATGATTAACTTACTTTATATATTTTCAAAGATGATATCATTTTTGGTCCTACATTAGTTTGCTCACGACGCAGTTTTATGTACGAATATATAGGGTGTAACATCATCCCCCCCTGGGAACATTCGTCCTCGAATGTTTACTCTTAGAGACTTTGGAAAATGTTTGCCAGAGCTCCTCCATACACTAGACTAAAACCAACCTGCACGCAACCAGAAAACATACTATGCATGCCACACATGGCTAATGTCTATATATAACAATACTTTGCCTCAAAGAGTCGTAAATCATAAATACTGAAAGTCAGAAAATAAGAGCTTACCTAATGACCTACTAGCCTGAATAGAGTTGTGTTGTAGCATCCCATCTCGAGCCATATCTTCAGTTTGAAATAGGTGGGGGTATTTATACTTCATTTCTTCCTCCACTTCCCATGTCATCTCTTTCACATTATTGCTTCTCCATAAAACCTTCACGGAGGCTACCTCCTTATTTCGTAGCTTGCGGATTTGTCGGTCTAGGATGGAAACTAGAATTTCCTCGTATGACAAGTCCTCCGCAATCTGTACATCATCCATTGGCACCACTCTAATAGGATCACCAATGCACTTCCGTAGCATAGATGCATGAAAAATCGGATGGACTGACTCCAATTCTGAGGGCAATTCTAACTCATAAGCTACTTGGCCCACTCTCCGAATGATCCTATAAGGCCCAATATACCGTGGGCTAAGCTTGCCTTTCTTTCCAAACCTCATCACACCCTTCATAGAGGATACCTTTAAGAATACCCTGTCATTAACCTCGAACTCTAAGTCTCGTCGTCGCATGTCAGA
Organism: Nicotiana tabacum; assembly: GCF_000715075.1. Classification (NCBI taxonomy): domain Eukaryota; kingdom Viridiplantae; phylum Streptophyta; class Magnoliopsida; order Solanales; family Solanaceae; genus Nicotiana; species Nicotiana tabacum. The sequence goes on from NC_134091.1 coordinate 128,902,289, forward strand.
ATATGACTTCTGATGACTTTGAGCTGTCAACAGTCTCTCCTAGATAATCTTTACTTTCTCTACGACCTACTGAACTAGGTTTGGCCCATGTAACCCAGATTCTCCAACATTAAACCACCATATAGGAGATCTTCACTTACGCCCATACAAAGCCTCGTACAGAGCCATCTGGATAGTGGAGTGGTTACTGTTATTATATGCAAACTCGACAAGAGGTAGATGTTCATCCCAACTTCTTTTAAAATCCAACACACATGCTCGTAACATATCCTCGAGTCTGAATTGTGCGCTCGGCTTGTCCATCAGTCTATGGATGAAAAGCTGTGCTGAGATTCACTTGAGTTCCTAGACCTCTCTGAAATGAACTCCAAAAATGTGCTGTAAACTGCGCCCCACGGTCAGATATAATAGATACTAGTACTCTGTGTAGCCGTACTATCTCCTTAATATATAACTTTGCATAATCTTCTGCTGTATATGTAGATCTGACTGGTAGGAAATGAGCTGATTTCATGAGCCTATCGACTATCACCCATATAGAATCGAACTTACGATGAGAACGAGGTAAACCCGTGACAAAGTCCATGTTTATCGCCTCCCATTTCCATGTCGGTATCTCTATAGTCTGCATTTGACCTCCGGGCTTCTGGTGCTATACCTTCACCTGCTGGCAACTAGGACACTGTGCGACAAACTCAGCAATGTTCTTCTTCATATCATTCCACTAATACACATCCTTAATGTCATGATACATCTTCGTCAACTAGGATGAATAAAATACCACGAATAATATGCCTCTGACATAATCCTGTATCGTAGCCCTGCTACATCTGGAACACACAAACGACCCCTGTATCTGAGAATGCCATCTCCCTTGAGCTCTAGCAATGGCTTCTTCTGCTGCGGAACTTGCTCTCTCAACTCGACCAGCTCTGTGTCCTCGTACTGCCTTTCCTTGACTTCATCTATGAGAGATGATTTTGCAGTGTTTTGGAGTAGAACTCCACCATTGTTAGAATCTACTAACCGAACCCCCAAACAAGCCAATTAATGAATCTCTCTAGTTAATTGTCTTTTCTCGGCCTTTACATGTGCTAAGCTACCCATAGATCGGCGACTTAAGGCATCTGCTACAATATTAGCTTTTCTTGGATGGTAGAGAATGTTAACATCGTAATCTTTCAATAACTCAAGTCATCGCCTCTGTTGCAAATTCAACTCTTTTTGCTTGAAGATATATTGCAGGCTTTTATGATCTGTAAATACATCAACATGAACACCATATAAATAATGCCGCCATATCTTAAGTGCATGGACAACCGCAGCTAACTCGAGGTTGTGGGTTGGATAATTCCTATCATGCTTCCTTAACTTCCTTGAAGCATACGTAATTACCTTCCCATGTTGTATCGGGACACATCCTAACCCGACACCTGAGGCATCACAATACACGGCATAACCCTCTGGACCCTTTGGAAGTGTTAGAACTGGCGCTGAGGTCAATCTATTCTTAAGCTCTTGGAAACTCTGCTCGCAAGCCTTCGTCCATTGAAACTTAGTTGCTTTCTGCATCAACTTCGTCAATGGTGCCGAAAGGGAAGAAAACCCCTCTATGAACCTCTGATTGTATCCTGCTAAGCCTAGAAAGATACGAACCTATGTCGGAGTGGTAGGTCTAGGCCAAGATTTCACGGCCTCAATCTTCTGAGTGTCTACCTTTATACCTTCATCGGATACAATATGCCCCAAGAATGCTACAGACTTCAACTAGAAATCACATTTAGAAAACTTAGCATACAACTTACGATCACAGAGGGTTTGGAGTACCGCTCGTAGGTGGTCCGCATGCTTATCCTCTGAACTTGATTAAACCAGAATATCATCAATAAATACTATCACGAACAGATCTAAAAAGGGCCAGAATAGGCTATTCATCAAGTCCATAAATACAACGGGTGTATTTGTCAACCCAAAGGACATGACAAGGAACTTGAAGTGGCCATATCGGGTCCTAAAGGTTGTCTTCGGAATATCTTTCTCCCGAACTCTGACCTGGTGGTATCCCGACCTCAAATCTATCTTTGAAAAGAATCTATCCCCCTGGAACTGATCAAACAAGTCATCGATCCTTGGAAGTGGATACTTATTCTTAATAGTTACCTTGTTCAGCTGCCTATAATCGATACACATCCTCAGCGAGCCGTCTTTCTTCCGCACAAACAATACCGGTGCACCCCAAGGTGAGGTACTGGGCCTGATGAAACCTTTCTCCAGCAAATCTTTTAACTGTTCCTTTAACTCCTTCAATTCGGCATATGCCATTCTATACAGAGGGATGGATATTGGTTGAGTTCCTGGAAGCAAATCGATGCTAAAATCAATCTCTCGCTCTGGAGGAATACCCGGAAGCTCATCTGGAAACACATCTGCATACTCTTTGACTATGGGAATAGACTGAATTGTAGGTATCTCAGCATCTGCATCTATAACTCGCACAATATGATAAATGCAACCTTTTGCGATCATTTTCCTCGCCTGGTGAAGACTCTTGGTCCTGTTGACCCGCTAAAGCATAGATACGGTTCTTATTACCTCATGAACTAGAACCTCTACCTCTGACTGGACCTCTGCCAATCGAAGACTGAGACTCGCGCCCTGAAGGATGTACGGACATAGATGATCCTGTTGTTGAACTCGCTGGTTGTGCCATACCCCCAGAATCTCTATTTGGGAAATCTCGCATCATATGCCCCAGACTCCCACATGTATAAGAAGTACCAGAACCTGCTCGACATTGGCCCAAGTGTCCTCTACCACAGATGTCACACCGTGGCGGAAATGATCATGTCTGCCTTGAACCTTGATGTAGTTGCAAACCCGATGCCTGTGAGCTCTCACCTGGTCCTGACTGAGTATAACGGTCATACCTGTAACCCTGTAACTGAGGTGGAGGAGGTCTAGGTGGCCGTCCAAAGTACTGGGGCCTATAACTACCCTGAGATTGCTCCTGAGACCTAGGAAATCTCATCCTCTTACGCTGCCCTTGCTCAGTCCTCTCTGTACCCTGCTGCTGATGCCTACCCCTTTCTATATTCTGAGCGAATGCTTGAATCCGGGAGATATCCATACTTTCCTGCAATGTAGCAGTGGCACATGCCTCGATCAACTCTGGGGCTAACCCTGCTATAAACCTGTGGATCCTGTCCTGCATAGTGGCAACTATGGATGGTGCATATCTGGCCAATGAGTCAAAATGGAGACTATACTCTCGTACACTCATATTGCCCTACTTGAGGGCTAGAAACTGATCAACCCGAGCCTGTCGGATCTCCCGCGGTAAGTACTGGTCAAGGAAGGCATCTGAAAAATTCTCCCAACTAGCTGGAGGTGCATCACATGCCTTGGACCTCTCCCATCCGTCGTACCAAAGGATGGCTATATCTCGGAGTCAAAAAGCTGCTAGCTCAACTGCCTCTTTCTCGGTGGCATGCATAACCTGAAAGATCCTTTGAAGCTGATCTATGAAATCCTGTGGGTCCTCCCTCTGATTTGTCCCCGTGAACTCTGGGGGACTCAAAGCAATAAACTATCGGACCCTTGAAATCCCAAACCCTTCAAAATATCCTGCACTAGCTGATGCCCTAGCTTGTTGCTGGGTAGCTACCAACTGTGTCAACAAATACACCACACTCCTCAAGTCTTGATCTGATGTAAGTGGAGGGGGCACTGGATGTGCGGTATCCCTAGGAATCTCCTCAGGTGGTGGAGGAGTCGGTAATGGCTGAGTACGGGTCTCGCCCTGGGCCTCAGACTGGGACCCATCTACTGAGGGTACTTTGCTGGTCCCCTCACCTGTTGCTGCATCTCCCCTCTGGCTAGCCGTAGTCTTCCTAGTCAGCGTCATTTGTGTATGCAACACCAACACGTAAGTTTAACTCAAATTTCCTATAACTCAGTTCTACATCATGATTTAGATTTGAAAGAAGGGTAACCAACTCCTAAATGCCTTGTAGTTCCCTGTTTATATAATATAGTGCATAACACATCTATAAACAAGACCCTACTATGCACGACTTTTAGACTCCCTAGAACAGAACTGCTCTGATACCAAGTTTGTCATGCCCCGAACCTGGGGAACAAGACCGACACCCGATGCCTCACCTAACCTAGCGTACCAACTTGCGACTAAGGGACTCTTAACATAGAATGTCATAATTTGGCCATGGGGCCACATTGCAAGACACTTTGCGAAGCAAAATATAAAACTGAACGGAAACTAGCACTGACTAAACTTCAATATAAAGCTGGGCCGACAAGGCCGTCATGGCCACTATAGCTAACAAACAAACAAATTATACATACCAGGTCTACAAGCCCAACATACTGCACTAGCTGACAGGATATGTCTACAAGCCTCTACTGATGGATGTATTGTGATCGGAACGGGGCCCCGACCTACCCATAACATATATACATACATACAAAAGATGCATACAAAACCCTAGACCCGACAACTCTGAAGGACGTGGATCTTACCGATCAGGCTGAACTCGAGAAACACCTAATGAGTAGGTCTACCTGTCTGTCTATCTGAACCTGCATGCATGAAATGCAGCGTCCCCATAAAAGGGACGTCAGTACGTAATAATGTACCGAGTATGTAAGGCAATAACATAACTGAAAGCTGAAACTGAACTGATAATATAATAACTGAAAGTAATTCGGAGTCAAAGATGATCTGGAGATATACTTACCTGCTGATACTGACTCAACTCCTTCAATATAGTAAGTAAAATAAATGTCTGGCCTTATAAGGCTCGGTACGTGTAACTGCTCGGCTGTAGTAGGCTCGCTCATAGGCGCTCGGCCATACTAGGCTCTATATCTCGGCCATCCTGGGCTCGCTCATAGGCGCTCGGCCACAGTAGGCTCGGTATATAAGTTACCATATGATCAGAGGTTGCCCAATAGGGGCTTGCCCACCGATTATAGCTCGATGGTGGTAAAAATACTATAATAATGTATATATATAGACCCTCTGATCTCTTTCCAGGAAGAAGATAATACTCAATTGAATATAAAGTCCCGATAAGGGACAATACTATAACTTATGAGACTAGGATAATGTATATAAATTCGGGAGTATGAACTTCTCTTTATGCCTCGTTATCAAATACGTGTAGTTACGAGATCATACCAAAATGAAGGAAGGGCTTAGCATTAACATACCTTATCACAATCTTTCCAATCACCAAGTTTAACTCACCTCTTCGCACCTTAATCTACAACAACGATAATAATACTATCATTAAGTTACGAAAGGTACAACTATCACACAACGATCGACAAGCTTATTTTGTATTAAAACGGGCAACATCTCCCCTATTATCCTTACTTCCTCCAAATTCAAGATAACACCAACAACACCAAAAGACAACAATAATAACATATATACATTATTTTCCAACCTTATATACACCATAAAATACTACAAAACAGCCCAACATACCCCAATCTCTTCATACACAAAACAACCACTGTAGTAGTGTCAAACAACCCGAAAATTTTATGACGAACGATCAGCCCACCACCCTGAATTTGTGTGGTGTTTCTCCACACCCTTATTCCTCCAAAACTCCACAAAACAGTAGTGAAATATGCAGTCCAACAACAACACAAAACAGTCCGCTAAAAGTGAATAACTCGAACTCACGGCTTCCGATCACCATCCCGTGAATTCTTACAAATATAGAACGACTTACTATGCATTTAAAGAAGAAAAAAATGGATGAAAGAGAGTAGTAAACTTACCTTATTTATTGGATAACTCAGCTCCTATCTTGGTTCTTCAAACTCTAAGTTTTTACCTCCACTTAGAACTTGAAAGGGAGAGAAAATCAATAGGGGTTTGTGGGATTGTTTTTGGGAGGATTTTTGTAGAGCTTGTGTCTGGTTATTATGCCCTATAATCAGTCTAATATATGAAGGAGATAGGCCTTTAAAAGAACTCTTCGGACGACCCGAACTGGCCCATTTTTGGATTCTCGTTTAAGCAAGTAGGTGACAGTCTGCGCAGTCCCGCAAAAATGACCGTATCTATCTACTCTGATATTGTATTGATAAACGGTTTAATGCGTTAGAAAATATACTCATAGATATTTAATTTGATAGGCGGAACACCCCATAACTCTAAGTATATTGGGATAAAATCGCAGTTACATTTGACCCAAAGTTTCAGTAAAACTTATTAACGTAACTTGTGATGACTTTCATCGACTTTTGTTCCACCACTCGCTTGACTTCAAAATATAACACACGACTATCATACGACTAACATAACTCATAACATAACCTCTTTATCATGTTAAGCACCTTGGTCTCACCCCAGAAGTACATGTTATAATATTCACAACTTGTCGACTTTCGACGAAACATTATTTTCTTCAATTCCTTTAGCTTCTGAACCTTCCAACCCTCTTTGTACTTGTTGTTCATGATCTTCAATATTTGTAACCTCCGAGGTAACATGATTAACTTACTTTATATATTTTCAAAGATGATATCATTTTTGGTCCTACATTAGTTTGCTCACGACGCAATTTTACGTATGAAAATATAGGGTGTAACATCATAAAGAGGTGAACTCAGAGAATCACAGAATACACCCAAATACGAAGGAAAATAAGATTACACATAGGAATAAGTAGAGCCTGGATCAAATAAGACTGATGCATCTCTATGATAAACAAAACAGTACCTGTGATAACAGAATCTGATGCAACTGCCTCTGCCCTAGCAGGAGGGGCGTAATATCTGGCATGGCCTCCCCCTCTAGGGTAAGGCTGGCAAGTGGGCCGATCCCGGGCCTAAACGGGCCAAGTGGGCCGGTCCTAAGTTAAACGGGCCAAACGGGCCCGGGCCTAAACAGGCTTTTTGTAGGGACCGGCCCGGGACCGGGACCGTTTGGTCTCGGGCTAAACGGTCCCGGCCCGCGGGCTAAATGGGCTAAGTGGGCCCAACATATATATATTTTTTAAAAAATTAAATAGATATTAGAGACAAAAGGATGTTAAAAACAATATCTAAGACAATGCTTTGTAAATTTTATTATAGAATTGTGACTTAAATTTTAATATTCAATATTTAATATCAAATATATATAGACTATAGTATATAAGATGTGTGTGTGTGTATATATATATATATATATATATATATATATATATATATATATATATATATATATATATATATATATATATAAGCTATATTCGATAAGCTATATATACATCTTATATACTATATATAAGATGTATATATAGTATAGTATATATATTAAATGTATATATAATGGGGGGAATGATGTTACACCCCATGTTTTCGTACGTAAGAGTACGTCGTAAGTTAATTGATGTAAGCTCAGAAATGAAATCATCTTTGAAAAGTCTATAAAGTAAGTTAATAATATTACCGTGGAGGTTAAAAATATTTAAGGTCATGGATAACAAGTACCAAGAGGGTTGGAAAGCTTAGAAGCTAAACAAAAAATAAGTTTCGTCGAAAGTCGATAAGTTTAGAATGTTATAACATGCACTTTGGGGTAAGACCAGGGTTCTGAACGTGATAAGGAGGTTATGTTATGAGTTATTTTAGTCTTATGATAGTCCTGTGTTACATTTTAAAGTCAAGCGAGTTATGGAACAAAAGTTGGCAAAGGTCATCATAAGTTACATTCATAAATGTGCTGAAAATTAGGTCAAATGTAGCAGAGCGTTTCTCCCAATATACTTGGAATTACGGGATGACCCATATATCAAATTAAATATCTACGAGTCTAGTTTCTAACTCATTAAACCGTTCATTTATACGACATCGGAGTAGAGAGATATTTGCAGTTTCGTGAGACTGCGCAAACTGCATAGGTGACAAGTGGGTGTGTCACTGAAGCTTTTTTAGAAATACATTTCATGTGTTATATGAGGTCCTTTTGGGAATATTATATACCAGATTGAAGGTCTTGGAATGTAGTTTCCAATGCTTTTAACCGTTAATTTATAAGACATTCAAATAAAAAGATATAAGCGTCGGAAGAAGGGCCAATGATAGGGTGCCAAGCTAGCACCCCTTTGACTTTTCAAAAGTTGATATATTAAGGTCTTAGGTCATCTTTATCTTCATTTTTCCATAGCACACGACCATAGAACACCCATAAACATATCCTTATGCTTCTTTTAGGGTTTCAAATAAGATTAACATCCCAGGTACGAAATCAATAAGTGATAACATTAAAATGATCCCAACGACGTAAATATCGCTATATCGCCTCTCTTTTTCTTTGTAGTTTGAGTTTTTGAAGGTAATTCATAGTTAATAAAATGTATAATTTCTTTATTTAAGCTTTTATGTATCGAGGAGGGTTGATAAATTTGTTTTCTAATAGTTAGAACTCACGGGGCGGTGATCGGAAGCCATGAGTTCGATTTATTTTACTTTCAGTGGACTGTTTTGTAGTCCACTAGTGTTGGCCTATTGTGCTACTGATTTATGGATTTTGGAAGGATGAAAGGCATGGATAAATGCCATATGTGTTAGGGTAGAAGGCTGGTCACTCGTCGTTGTATTTTCAGGCTAATTGATAACTTGTTGATTGGGTGTGTTAGGGTATATTTGGGGTTTTTGTTGTATTGAAGGTCCTGAATTGTAGTTGGGTTGTTTTTGAGTTTCTGATTGTATTGTGTTTGTATCTCTCCTATAGTAGGTTTGAGGGAGAAGTAAAATCAGGGGAATGCTGCACGTTTTATTTTAGAATCGAGTTATCGTTTAAGATACGTGATATACTAGCGCCATCTAAGTTGTATATGTATTTCTTTGTTATAGGGTTGGCACGCTAGTTGTCATAATCTTATTGTTGAGTTGCATTTACAACTTGAGGTATGTTAAGGCTATCCCTTTTTTCCTTTTGGCACGATCCATATGATACAAACGAAACAAGCAAACACAGAACTTTCACAAATGACCCTATTCTTAGAAGTACTAGGATTGCCTATGTTCTTGATTCCCCATATGTCCTACTATTATATCTTATGTTCACGGGTCTAAAACAAAATACGTAAGTTGATAAAGTTTATCTGAGAGATCTTATTGACTTACTTCATTAAGCATTGCATCTATTTATACATGTATACTGACCCATGACCAGATGACGTTATATATATATATAGTATATATATATGGGGTATGGGGAAAGGTTACGGCGTTATATATGCACCACCACCTGATCAGCTGGTATACGTTGACGATTTCACCCACATAGGCTGAGATGATATAATGGGATGCCCTCAGAGGCTTGATGATGTTATGTACGTATATATATCTATGCATGATATGACATTTATACACATAACATTTATATGCACAGGCATGACATTATAAATGTTTCATGATTCACAGAGCTATTCAGACTTACAGGTTGAGTCCTTTACTCCATGATTCTTTCATGTCTTTTATATACTGCTTTTATGCCTTACATACTCGGTACTTTATTTGTACTGACGTCCCTTTTGCTTGGGGACGCTGTGTTTCATGCCCACAGGTCACGATAGAAAGGTTAACAGTCATCCTAGTAGGCTATCTGCTCAGCGGAAGGTGTTGGTGCATTCCATTTGCTTTGGAGTTGCCTATTTGGTCAATATGATTTGGACATGTATTGATTGGTATGGCGGGGTCCTGTCCCAAACTTTATAACATTTATGTACTCTTAGAGGCTTGTAGACAGATTTCATATATATGGATACTTGTATGGCCTTGTCGGCCTATGTTTTGAGTGTACAAATGATCATGTCAGCCTTGTAGGCCCGTATGTCACATGTATAAGTTTCTATATCATGTTGGGTCATCCTACGTCTAGTATTCCCTTATGTTTTATTCCGTTTATCTCATGACGGCCCTTATGGCCCACTTACCCATAACAGTATGATGAGAAAGATATGTTACGTTGGTACTCGGTTGTGTAAGGCACCGGGTGCCCATCGCGGCCCTGCAGTTTGGTCCGTGACAACATAACTACTAACTGAAATAGAGGGAGCAATAAATAGGGGTTCATGACTAATTCTCTCAAAACGACCGGACGGGTCATTACAAGGTCTTAGTCTGGTCGTTTATAATTCATCACAACATGGAGCTTAAACTCATTACCAAGAGTTGACAAATTCCATCTTGATCAATCACTAATTCTACATGCATTTAATCATACCCAATATCCTTTCAACTATTGCCCTAGGGCCATATGTTTCTAGTATCAAAGTACAATAAATAACTTGTCAATTATTATGACGATCTCAGGTCAAAGGAAACTCTTACATCACATTCTTCAAGAGAATATCCTATTGACAGTTTATGGTAATTCTAACCATTAGGAATTATCCAATGAATTAGTTCAATGATCATATCTCTATATGTATCATCTATTTATGTAGTTTAGTTAATGAGATCAACTAATTTTTATCCCATAAAGACGATCACATAAATATTGATCTAACCGGATTACTAATGTCCTAATTAATAATCCTACGATTAAGAACAAAATTTATATTAAATTGTAAAAGACTTTACTCTCATTATCATGATCTCTATCACGATGAGAAGTCTCAAAATTTAATCAAGGACCTTATTCAATTTAATCAAGCAATTAATAATAATGATAAAAGAATATCAAATTCCATATATATTTTATATGAAATAACGTTCACAAGAATATGTTCAAATCATCAAATATGAGATTGAATCTAGGGCATAACTACTATATCCCTAACAATCTCCCACTTGCACTAGAGTCAATCGCTCTTGTACTTTATTCCCAATTTTTACTTGTGCTTGTCAAACTCCTTTGCGCCTAGAGCTTTAGTGAATAGGTCTGTAGTATTTTCCTTTCCATCAACCTTTTTAATCTCGACGTCTCCATGTTCAATGATCTCTCTTATCAAGTGATACCTTCACAGAACGTGTTTGGATTTTTGGTGTGATCTTGGTTCTTTTGCTTGAGCAATGGCTCCAGTATTGTCACACAACAATGGAACTGCACCTTCTGTTGAAGGAACCACACCAAGTTCAGTTAAGAACGTTTTCATCCATACAGCTTCCTTAGCAGCTTCACTAGCTGCTATATATTCTGCTTCAGTCACTGAATCGGCTACTGTAGCTTGTTTGGAACTTTTCCAACTCACTGCACCACCATTTAAGGTGAATACATAACCAGAAATAGATTTGTTATCATCCCTATCTGAAGAGAAACTTGCATTAGTATAACCTTCAAGTTTCAACTCAAAATCTCCAAGCAACTTCTTAGATCTATCTCTATAGATCTTTATTCTTAATATATAAGCTGCTTCTCCCAAGTCTTTCATGGAGAACTGTTTAGATAGCCAAATCTCCGTACTTTGCAATGCTGGTACATCATTTCCGATGAGTAATATCTCATTAACATACAGTATTAAGGTTATAATTGTGCTCCCACTTACCTTTTTGTACACACAGGGCTCTTCTTCGCATCTAATAAAATTGAACTTTTCAATTGTCTTGTTAAAGCAAATATTCCAACTTCGAGAAGTTTGCTTTAGTCCATAAATAGATCTATGTAGCTTGCAAATTTTATTATGATCAGGCAGAGATATGAAACCTTCTGGTTGTGTCATGTATACATTCTCTTCTAGCTCACCATCAAGGAAAGATGTTATTATATCTATTTACCATATTTCATAATCATAGTATGTTGCTATAGCGAGCAAGATCCGAATTGATTTGAGCATTTCTACGAGAGAGAAAGTCTCGTCATAGTTGACTCCTTCTTTCTGACGATATTCCTTGGTAACAAGACGGGCTTTGTAGGTCTCTACCTTCCGGTCTGCTCCAATCTTTTTCTTAAAAACCCATTTATAACCTATAGGTTTTATATCCTTTGAAGGTTCAACTAAAGTCCATACTTTATTTTCCTTCATGGATTCCATTTCGGATTCCATAGCCTTTTGCCATCTCTCATAATCAGAACTTTGTATAGCCTCTTCATAGGTCTTAGGGTCATCTTCATTATGATCAACCTCATTTGATACATCATCTTGTACCATTAGATTTAATCTAGTTGGTACATGACGTTCTCGTGTAGACCTTCTAAGAGGTGCTTGTACAACTTGCTCACCTTGTGTTGGATTTGGTTGTTGTTCAACTTGGTTTGGAACTGGTTCATTAACCTTTTCTTGAACTACATTTATTTCTTGAACTTCAACCGTTGAAGATGGCAACTTTCTTGTCAACTTCTAAACATCCAATAAAGGTTCTTCAACTTGTGTCTCATGATCTTGATATTGTGTTGATTCATTGGCTTCTTGAACTTCATAAAATTATATTTCTCCACTATAATTTCCTTCTAAAAGAAATTCCCTTTCCAAAAAGGCTGCTCTTCTAGCCACAAACACTTTATGGTCAGAATGGTGATAGAAATAATATCCCATTATTTCTTTGGGATACCCAATGAACCTACACTTATAAGATCTTGAGTCAAGTTTATCAAGTTACAGTTTTTTAACATAAGCTGGACAACCTCAAATTTTAATATGCTTAAGGTTAGGCTTACGTCATTTTCCATATCTCATATGGTGCTGTAGAGACTGACTTAGTGGGAATTTTATTAAGTAAGTATGTTGCTGCTTCCGAAGCATATTCCTATACATTTATTGGAAGATCAGTGAACCCTATCATAGAACTCACCATATCTAATAAGGTTCGATTTCTTCTTTCAGACACACCATTATGTTGTGGTATTCCTGGAGGTGTCCACTGTGAGAGAATCTCATTCTCTTTGAGATACCTAGTAAAATCTTCACTAATATACTCTCCACCTCTATCAGACCTTAGTACCTTGATACTTTTACCCGTCTATTTCTCAACTTTACTACGAAACTTTTTGAACATTTCAAAAGATTCAGATTTGTGTTTCATAAGATACACAAATCCATATCTTGACATATCATCAGTGAAGGTGATGAAGTAAGAATATCCACCTCTAGCTTGAATTTTTATGGGCCCACAAATATCTTTATGAATTAATCCCAATAATTCAGAAGCTCTTTCTCCACTTCCAGTAAATGAAGATTTGGTCCTTTTTCCTTTGAGACAAGATTCATAAGTTGGATATGATTCAAAATCATACTTGTCAAGGTACCCTTCCTTGTACAACTTGTTAATTCTTTTCTCTCCAATATGATCAAGCCTACAATGCCAAAGGTATGTATGATTTACTTGATCATCTCTTTTCCTCTTAAGACTTGGGGTGTGTTTGGTATAATAGAAAATATTTTCCGTAGATTTTCTTGGAAAACAAGTCGTAAAAGTATTGAAAATTAAAATTTAAAATTACAAAAAAAAAGTAAAAATATAAAAAAACTTTTTTTTGTGCGAGGTGGGGGCAGTGGAGTGGGGGGGGGGGAAGGGGGTTGAGGGGTGCAGAAAAAAAAAAACAGAAATTTGAAAATTACAAAAAAAAGTAAAAAAAAAAACTTTTTTTTGTGCGGGGTAGGGGTGGGGGGGCAGGTGGATGGGTGGTGCAGAAAAATAAAAAAACAAAAATTTAAAATTATAAAAAAAAGTAATTTTTTTTTTTGCGGGAGGGGTAGGGGGTAGGGGTAGGGGTAGGGGTGGGTGGTGACGGAAAAAAAACTGAAATTTGAAAAAAAGAAGAAGCCTTTTTGGAGAGATGGATTGAGGTTAGGTGGGTGGATGTGAGGGTGTGGGGTGGGTGGGTGAGGGTGGGGAAGGTTGAGAAGGAGTTTTGAAAAATATTTTCCCTTCTCTTGAGTAGAAAAATATTTTTCTCCAATTGGAGGAAAATAAGTTCATAAGGAAAATGTTTTCCAAAACATTTAAGCCAACCAAACATGAAAAAATTGGAAAATATTTTTCGAAAAATATTTTTCTTCATACCAAACACACCCTATGATCAAGCCTACAATGCCAAAGGTATGTATGATTTACTTGATCATCTCTTTTCCTCTTAAGACTTGAAACATGCATAATCAAATTAGCATTCACATTAGGTAAGATATAAACATCATGTTGGAGATAGCCATTCACATATAAATTATCACCATAATAAATAGAGCAAATACCTTACCTATAATAATGTAAAAACCACGTTTGTCTAACATAGAAGCTGAAATTATATTCGAAATAAATTTAGAAACGTAATAACAATCATCCAACATAAGTACTTTGCCCGTATGCATTATTAAAGAAATTGATCCTATAGCTACGGCCGCAACTTTTGCACTATTTTCAACTTGTAGATTAACTTCTCCTTTGTTCAACCTTCAACTTATCTGGAACCCCTGCAACATATTGCAGATGTTATAACCACTGCCAGTATCTAATACCCACAATGAAGTATCAGTAGTAGTTAAAGAAACCTTGAAAAGATTTTTTATTAGAGTCTTACCTTGTTTCTTGTCCTTTAGAGTTGCAAGATACTCCTTGCAGTTTCTCTTCCAATGTCATATCTTCTTACAGTGGAAACATTCATCATCAACTTTGTAACACCCCAAATTTTTACTAATATTTGCATTTTCGATTGAGCATCTTTATAATGAGGAGATATTTTTTACGTCGCACTTCCTAAACATGAAATTGACAATACATGAAAATTCCTTACTTTAAGTTGTGTTAATATTGACAAAGAAGTTCCATGGTGTTACTATGTGTAACACTTAATATTATTTTGATGAATTATTGTTAAATATATCATAATGAAGGTTTTGGGCTACCACCCTTTTGTATTTATCTAAAGATATTTAGTAGGTTGGGCAGCCACATTTTTCATATTTATCCAAAGTTTTTATATTACTTTTGTGATATATTTTTCATAACCTCATCTCATTTTCAGTCCTTAATGCCAAAGAAAACCCCATCTCTCTCTCTCCTTCTTATCACCCGAAAAACTCCATGAAAACCATTATAAATTTCCAGTAAACCAACCAGCAAAACTCGTTTTTGGTGAAGCTTAAGTTGCTCCTCTCTTTTGTGGTAAGTTACTAAACTCGTTTTTACACTAGACAGTTATTAGTATTTTCTTCATATATTTTTGTATAGAGCTCCATTTTAAGTGATCTTAGACTTTCTGGAAAACTATTTTATAGATCTATAACTCTTATTCAGGAACCAAAATTTAGTTTTGCTAGTATTTACCCGAAAAGGGATCATAAAGTACAAGGCAGGTGCTGCCCAGATTTTCAGTTTAAAAAATACTTTCTGTACTACTGTTAGTAATTTTAGCATAACTTTTTGTACGAAACTGGTATTGGGGTGATTCAAGATGTTCTAAAACGATAATACATATATATACAACTGTAATCAAGACCATACGGTCTAGTTAGTTTTTTTCATCTTCAAAACTGAGTCATAACACAAGACAGTGATACTGTCCAGAATTTCTGTTTCAAACGTTTTGGGTAATTTTCACCAATATCATGTTTATTTTGACATGTTAAATCACTGAAATTATATAGATATTTGATTATGTATTTAAGGTATATATACCCTTGTAAAATCTAAGGGGAAGTGTTTGAGGAAATGGACGGATTTAGTTTGTCTATGGCATAGACGATTCGAACGTCCTCAAGTTGTGGTTGAACTGTTTTGTGGTAAAACACCAAGGTTTGTGTATAAACTTTGTACTCTTTTTACTTGCTGAAATATTTTGAAATAACCTGATTTTTTTTTTCTTGTCTTCAATTTATATCGTTGTATTCGTGTTATATCAAGTATTATAAGATATTCGCTAAATCGCCCACTCGTACGAATTGCTTGATCGTTTTGCATTCTTGTTGGGACTTTATCCTTCTTGTGGTAGTGACTTTATCACTCATCTTGGCATGCCTCTTGATTCGGATGATTTGCCATCTTGACTTTGGATTTGTAGTTCGTCTTAAATTATGGGACTTGTCCATGTTAAGTACAAACTAGAAAGCCATTTTTAATATTGTTCTTGATTCTTTTGACTATTGGGTTTTGACCCTACTTGATTTGGGGATTCGGTCCATCTTGATATCTGATTATACTTAGTATGATGGCATGACATACATATTGGGCGAAAAATAGATATTTGGCAAGCTCTCTTGGATTGATAGTATACGTTTTCTCGACTCTTGAACATTGTTATTGATATTTGGAAACACTTCAAAGTTTGATATTTGATTCTTTTGATATATTTATTCACTTGTTTTAAATTATGTTAAATTTGAGCTACCTATGACTGAAAAGGAGAAATGGAGAATTTAATGGCTCCAAGCCCAAAGTTTATACGCCACTAAGCTTTTATGCTTAGCGATAGTTATTTTCTATCGTAGGTAATGTACGGGATGAAATTTGAAGACGGCCTTATGAAGTAGTCTTTTTGGGAGCACTTATGGAGATCACATTTGCATATGCACCATGATTTTGTATAGTTTTGGGATATGTACATGATATATATATCATACTTATGTATGTTATTTGGAGGCTTGTTGGATCTTAAGACCAAAATCTTGTAACTTAAATTTGATAACTTATTTAGCTATTTTAGGGTGTGTTAATAACTCAAGTCTTGTAATATGTTGAATTTATACTTTGTCTTATAAATATGTACAAAGGAAAAAATTAGTTTTTCTTTTTATACCCGATAGTTTGAAATTTATGTACAATACAAATTTTCAGTGATGTTGATTATTCAAGAAGGGGTATATCACCTTATGTTGATATTTTGACATTGTATTCATTTTTTAAAAATAAAATAAAATTATGAAAAGTATTTTCAAAAAATAAAAATATTGCACTTTGGACCTCATCGTATGGGCCTATTTTCGCTACTAAATTATTCTGAATATTTTTTTTAATTAATATCTTCTTAATGTTGTAAGTAGTAAATTAGATTTGTTTCGTAAGTAGCACCCTCCCAAAGGGGTTGCTATAAGTTTTGGTATCAGAGCCTAGATTTGTGATTCTAGGATTTTTGTTGTGATCATACCTAATATCTTTTGTTATTTTCTTTCTTGAAAATGACTTGGAGATTATAAATTTTTGCATACTTGTTTGATGTAATTTGATGTATTCCTTATGCATATGCATCATGTACATGTCCCTAATGCAATGTGATATTATCTTTTATAGGAATTTTAATATGACCTCTTTTTCGAATAGAGCTATTGAATCCGTTGATGAAAGTCAGACGCATTATAATGCTCCACCTCATCTCCAAGAAGGAGATGAGGTACCCTTGCCTAACCTAAATCATCATCGTGTTAGTGAAAATGAAGTGGACAATAATCCAAGAGCAATGGGTCATAATACTCCTATTATGACTCCTCCATTTCAGCAGATGGCTGAGTTATTTCGTCACTTGGCTAGGACAATGTCAGAACCAAGTGAAATAAATTTTGAGAAGATGAGAAAAATGGGTGGAGTTGAATATGAAGTAACTACTGATCCCACGGTAGCTGAACAATGGCTCGAGCGCATGGAGAGAGTCTATGAACAACTAGAGTGTACTAATGCTGCCAAATTTAAGTATGTTATCTCTCTTTTACTAAAAGATGCCTATGATTGGTGGGTAAGTGTGCCAAATGCAAAAGCAAAACCTCCGGTACTGACTTGGGATGACTTTGTGAAAGTATTTCGTGCGAAATATGTCCTCCCTGTCTATTGTGATGCAAAGAAAAAAGCATTTCTGAATTTAAAACAAGGGAGTATGTCTATTGCAGAGTATCAACAAAAATTTCTCAGGCTTTCTCGCTATGCTGGAGGCATTATTGATGGTGAAAGAGACAAGTTCAGAAGATTTGAAAAAGGTTTGAATGATTACATTCGAAAGTCTGTGGCAATCTTGCAACTTGAGGATTTTTCCAAGCTAATTTCAGTTGCTCTTACTTGGGAAAGAATTGACAAGGAAGAAGCTAGTAGGAGAGAAAACAGGTTTAGGAAGGGTAATGCAGATTATGACGGTCCATCTAAGAAGGGAAAGTTTGACTATTCCAAGACTGAAAGTGCACATAAGTCATCATATCATAAGCAGAATAAGCCAAATTTCTCTACTGCTAGTACTCCAAGTTATGTCCAAGGCAAAACTTATACACCTACTTGTGCACAGTGCGAGAAGAATCACTATGGTGCCTGTAGAAGAGCTTCTGGTGCTTGTTTTAATTGTGGAAGTCTAGATCATAAAATGAAGGATTGTCCTAATCTTAATCCTCTTTCTTATACACTTACAGAGGGCTCAGTTCAAAAGCCTGTCACTACTCATTCTCAAGCTAATAGCGGTGCAAGACCTATAAATGTGCAAGCAACGAGTTTGGGTAGAGCTAATTAGGCTAGTGGGTCGAGATCTACCGAATGAGTCTATGCTATGAGACAGAGGAATGACCAAGATGGCCCGGACGTGGTTGTTGGAAAATTTCACTTATTTGGCATATCTGTTGTTACATTATTTGATCCTAGATCTTCGCACTCTTATGTTTGCTCATCACTTGCATTTCCTGATACTGTTAAATTTGTGAAACTTGACTTTGATGTGCTGGTCACGAATCCATTAGGTCATCAGGCTGTTGTTAACAAGATTTACCGAGATTGTCCATTCATGATTCAAAATCTGGTCTTGCTTGCAGACTTGCTTGAAATGCCCTTCCAAGACTATGATGTTATTGTTGGTATGGATTGGCTCCATAGGTACCATGCATTGGTTGATTTTAGGTGGAAGCAAGTGATTTTTGAAAAATCCTTCATATTCACACATAGTAGTTCAAGGAGAAAGATCATTGGCATCTAATATTATTTCTGCAGTCTTGGCAAGGAAGATGATTTGTCAAGGTTGTGATGCCTATCTTGCTCATATAGTCGATACACGATTGGGGAGTCCAAGTCTTAAGGACATACCCACCGTGTGCGAATTTCCTGATGATCTTCCTAGGTTAACTCCAGAAAGGGAGATTGAATTTCCTATAGAGCTTGTCTCTGGAACTACTCCTATTTCTATCGCTTCTTATAGAATGGCTCCAGCTGAATTAAAAGAGTTGAAGGCTCAATTGCAAGAACTTGTTGAGAAATATTTTATCCGTTCCAGTATATCGCCTTGGGGAGCTCCTGTTTTATTTGTGAAAAAGAAAGATGGCACTCTTAGGCTTTGCATTGATTACAGACAGCTAAACAAGGTAACAATCAAGAACAAATACCCACTGCCTAGAATCGATGACTTGTTTGACCAGCTGAAGGGTGCCAGCTTGTTCTCAAAAATTGACTTGAGGTCTGGATATTATTAGTTACATGTGAGGGAGCAAGATGTTTCTAAAACTGCTTTTAGGACCAGGTATGACCATTATGAATTTTTGGTATTTTCATTTGGTTTGACAAATGCCCCTGTTGCATTTATGGATCTAATGAACCGTGTATTCAAGCCTTATCTTGATCAATTTATGGTGGTGTTTATTGATGATATTTTATTCTATTCCAAGAATAGAGATGATCATGATAAGGATCTCCGGATTGTCATACAAATTCTGAAAGGGAGGCAACTCTATGCAAAGCTTTCCAAATGTGAATTTTGGCAAAGTGAAGTGGTGTTTTTGGGGCATATTGTATCAGCTAAAGTTGAGAAGGTTGATCCTAGTAAGATTCAAACTATTGTTGATTGGAAACCTCCTAAAACTTCAACTGAGATAAGAAGTTTCTTGGGTTTAGCAGGATACTATAGGAGGTTCATGAAGGGCTTCTCTATTGTAGCTTCTCCTTTGACCAAACTTTTGGGTAAAGACACCAAGTTTGTATGGGATGACATGTGTCAAGAGAGCTTTGAAAAGATCAAATCCTTGTTGACACAAGCTCCAATACTTTCTTTGCCAACTGAAGGGAAAGATTATGTGATATACAGTTATGCATCTCACCGTGGCTTGGGCTTGTGTTTTGATGCAAGAAGGGAAAGTAATTGCTTACTCCTCTCGAAAGTTGAAATCATATGAGTTGAATTATCCCACTCACGATCTTGAACTTGCTGCCATTGTTTTTGCCTTAAAGATTTGGAGGCATTACTTATACGGGGAGAAGTGTCACATATTTACTGATCACAAGAGTTTGAAGTACTTGGGTACACAAAAAGAGTTAAACTTGAGACAACATAGATGGCTTGAACTCATCAAAGATTATGATTGCACGATTTATTATCATCTTAGTAAAACCAATATAGTTGCAGATGCGTTGAGTCGCAATTCCCTTGCAAGTTTAACTCTAAGTCCTTTGCCTTTGCTTCTTGAATTAAGAGCCATGAATGCTTGTTTTTCATTTAATTCTAATGGTTCTATCGTTGCCAATTTGCAAGTCAAGACAGTCTTTCTTGAGCAGGTCCAAGAAGCGCAGAAATTAGATGAGAAGCTTGTGAAACGGATTGAAGAAGTCCAAAATGGAAAAGAATCAGATTTTACATTGAAGAAAGATGGTATCTTATTTTATAAAAATAGGTTGTGTGTTCCTAATGATGATGAATTGAGGAAGCATATCTTGATTGAAGCACATAGTTCACCTTATGCAATGCATCCTGGAGGTACTAAAATGTATCGGACCATCAAGGAGCACTACTGGTGGAATGGTAAAGACACTGCAGAGTTCATTTCTAAGTGCTTGGTATGTCAATAAATAAAAGCTGAACATCAAGTCCTAGCTGGTCTACTGCAACCCTTGTCAATACCTGAGTGGAAATGGGAAAGTATAACGATGGACTTTGTTTCTGGACTTCCATGCACTCAAAGGAATCATGATGCAATTTGGGTCATTGTAGATAGACTAACTAATAGTGCTCATTTCTTGGCAATCAGAATGGACTACTCATTGGAACGTTTGGCAGAATTATACATTAATGAATTGTGAGGCTGCATGGAATCTCTGTTTCTATTGTGTCTGATAGAGATCCAACGTTTACATCCAAATATTGGTTTAGCTTGCAAGAAGCTATGGGTTCCAGGTTGAATTTTAGTACCGCTTTCCATCCACAAACAGATGGCCAGTCTGAGAGGGTAATACAAATCTTGGAGGATATGCTTCGAGCCTGCATTATTGAGTTTGAGGGTAGTTGGGACAAACACTTAGCCCTAATAGAATTTGCTTACAATAATAGCTACCAATCAAGTATAGGCATGCCTCCTTATGAAGATTTTTATGGGAGAAAAAGCAGAACGCCTCTTTGTTGGAACGAGGTTGGTGAAAGAAAATTGGTAGGTCCTGAGATTGTTCAACAAACTGAAGATACAGTAAGAATCATCAAGGATCACTTAAAAATTGCCTCAAACAGACAAAAGTCTTATGCTGATCTTAAGAGGCATGAAATTGAGTATAAAACGGGTGATAAGGTATATTTAAAGGTTTCTCCATTGAAGAAGATTATGATATTTGGCCAAAAAGGTAAACTTAGTCCACGATTTATTGGACATTATGAAGTGCTTGAGAGAGTTGGCCCGGTTGCTTATAAACTAGCTCTTCTACCAGAGTTAGACAATATTCACAATGTCTTCCATATTTTTATGCTTAGAAGATGCCGCTTAGATCCATCTCATGTCCTCCCTATTGAATCTATTGAGGTCAATCCTAATTTGACATATGGAGAAGAACCAATCCAAATCTTAACGCGTGAGTTAAAGGAGCTTAGAAACAAGAGCATCCCCTCAGTGAAAGTTCTTTGAAAAAATCATTTTGGCGAAGAAGCTACCTGGGAGCGAGAAGAGGATATGCAAGTTCAATATCCATATTTGTTTAGGAACTAGTACAAGGTAAATTTCGGGACGAAATTTATTTAAGGGGGAGAGAGTTGTAACACCCCAAATTTTTACTAATATTTGCATTTTCGATTGAGCATATTTATAATGAGGAGATATTTTTTTACTTCACACTTCCTAAACGTGAAATTGACAATACATAAAAATTCTTTACTTTAGGTTGTGTTAATATTGACAAAGAAGTTCCATGGTGTTTCTATGTGTAATACTTAATATTATTTTGATGAATTATTGTTAAATATATTATAATTAGAGTTTTGGGCTGCCACCCTTTTGTATTTATCTAAAGATATTTAGTAGGTTGGGCAGCCATATTTTTCTTATTTATCCAACGTTTTTATATTACTTTTGTGACATGTTTTTTCATAACCTCATCTCATTTTCAGTCCTTAATGCCAAAGAAAACCCCATCTCTCTCTCCTTCTTATCACCCGAAAAACTCCATGAAAACCATTATAAATTTTCACTAAACTAACCAGCAAAACTCGGATACTACAAACTTGGTCAGCTTTGCCTTCTTTGCCTTTGGGTTTGGTCACACCACCCTTAGGCGCAGTAGGCTTTTTCTTGGGTTTACTTTTACCCTTACCCTTCTTCTTAGAAGAGTTTTCAACCAACATGACAGTTTCTTTCTTCTTCTCAGATGCAAATTGATTCTTATAATCAATCAGCATGTTAAGCATCTCATGAAGATCACAATCCATTTTATGCATATTGAAATTAATAACAAATTGTGAAAAGGATTCAGATAGTAACTGCAAGATCAAATCTTGAGAAATCTCTTTACATAGTTTGCACCCCAACTTTTCAAGTTCTTCAATAAGATCAATCATATGATTGACATAGGGTCCAACTGGAGAGTTTTCAATCAATTTGGATTTAAATAAAGCCTTAGATAGCTGGTATCTAACTGTCCTGCTTTATGTACCAAACATCTTCTTAAGATATTCAATGATTGCAGTTGGATTCATATCCTAATGTTTCCTCTGGAGCTCAGAACTCATAGAAGCGAGAATGATGCATTTGGTAGTAAGACATTCTTCTTAGTATTTCTGATAAATCTTGGTGGCATCACCATCATCCTCATTTGGGACTTCCTTGGCAGGCTTATCGATCACATCAATAAGATTTTCATGCATGAGAACAATTCTCAAATTTCTGTACCAATCATCAAAGTTTGATTTTACCAACTTGTTGGTCTCAAGTATTCCATGCAGTGATATAACAGACATATTGAGAAATCTAAAATTAGAAAAGAAAAGACAATAATATAAGAACATATTTGCACATATCATAAAGACATGGACTTTTATCTAAATGATATTTTCACTAATTATTTTAAACTATTTACCCTCATTATAGTTTAAGAAATCTTTATTTCTTTTACTTGAGTAAATAAATTCTTCAACAATATGTATGTGCCCCTTGGAAGTCAAGTCGTTTCTCACATATATTTTAAAGGTTGGTACTCTTACCAAGTGTATCCTTATACAATTTTCTTAAATAGCTCTATGTGAGATAGTCCCCTAATAGTCAGGTCGATCCTATTGGCATAGTTGAGTTCAACCATCATGATAGCAAAAAATTTATTAAATTTTATACTCCCTGGGTAGTCCAGGAGTCTAGTGTAAAATTAAATAATTATTTCAATTCATGCATCTAATGCAATAAATAATTTAAACATATTCTCGAACTATAAGTCTCCAGATTGTAAGGCCGCTCCTAATAAATAATAAATAAATAAAATTATTTATTTTGATGGATAGCTTTACAATAAAATATCTTATATTTTATTATTTAAGAACTCAAATTTTAGCAAGAGGGAATTGTTATTAAAATAATTTTTTACTAACATGATGATCAAATCTTTTATAGCACATGAATTTTGTTCAAGTTGTCAACATGCTTAGTCCTAAATTAATTTACACCACATGTAATAAATAATATATAACGAACAAGCACGTGACATAAAAACGAAATTCAACATACTTCTAACATGTTTGTCTTATATATCACATATATCACATAAAATATTTCATGCCAGAATATTATTATTAATTAACTTCTCATGAACTAATAACAATTAAAATAACAGTAGAATCCAATAACCTATTATAGATTATCGTCATATCCAATATAAATTATAAATTTAATTTACAAACTATCTCAATAGTTTAACTTATATGTATACATATTTTATTCACAATAAAATAATATCAATCCATATGCATTCATACAATTTGACGATTGCACAAGACACATGTATTATGGTTTGAACTCTTCAAATATAATCTTAAAATATTTCGTAAATAAATTTTAGACACGAGAAACCATGGCTCTGATACCACTGAAGGATTGTTTATAGATGTTCATAACACGCAGCGGAAGACAATAACAATACTAAGTAGATCTTTTCGTGTTTAAAATTTATTTACATGTCAAAAATCAGATCTAAGACGTACCTGGTGAAGAGAGTCTCGTTTCAAAAATTTCTTTGATAGTGCGAAGACTCTATGCGTATCCACACCGAGACCGATCCTTGCTATCAACCCTTTGATCAATGAAACCCGTAAACAAATTGAATAAAATTGTGTGCTAAAAATTTTCTAAAAACTTTCAGCCAAGAAGAAAAACTATTTCTTGTCAAGATACTCTCTTGGATTTGTGCGGCTCACATATGCCCTTGTGTTTGTAATAATTTTCCTCACATATATACTCGTATATATAGCATCTTAGTTGGTAATCCTTTTTCCACTAGGAAGGAAAAGAACGTTGGTCTTATTCCTTTTTACAAGTCCATTACAATATTGGACTTTATAAAAGGTTTTCATTGTAAAATAGAATCCCATTCCAAATGGGTTTCATGTTTGCCGACGAGTCCTTTTGGACTTTAAACGTAAAAATCCATTCTAAATTAGATTTGATTTATAAGTCTTTCATCAATATTTTATATACATACCTTATATATATATATATATATATATATATATATATATATATATATATATATATTTATATTTTAATCAAGAGATATATTTTAATTTTCTATTCCAATAGAAAACTTCAATTTGTCCACAATATTAATTATATCGTTTGTGCTAGTAGAGAATATAATAATATTTCATTTAGACTAATAACTAATTTATTTGACTAATTAAATTCTTTAATTTAATTATCAAATAATAAAGTAATTAATCCTTTAGCAAAAACTAGAACACTCGTTAGTGTGCGACCCCATAGGTTCAATACTAAACCGGTAGTAAATTGATCACATCAATATACTAATCAAGGGTGGCGTCTAGCATCACTCCTTAACGACCAGATAGAATGAAGTATACAATTTACTCTCAAGAACCAGTAGAAGAATAATGTAGTAATTCCTTCTATCCTTATAGCTCTGAGTCACCCTAGGATATGGTTCAACCGTTAAATCCTAATAGGCGACCAACTATGTGTTCATGTAAAATATAATCGACCATTGAATGACCTAAGAAACTCTTTTCTTCTTTCATTCAATCGCCCTCGCCAAGGTCTTAGTCTGGTTGTTTATAATTTATGACAACATGGAGCTTAAACTCATTACCTAATGTGTTGATAAATTCCATCTTGATCGATCACTAGTTCTACAAGTATTTAATCATACCCAATTTCCTTTCAACTATCGCCCTAGGGCCACAGGTGTCTAGTATCAAATCACAATAAATAACTTATCAATTACTATCACGATCTCAGGTCAAAGGAAACTTTTATCACATTCTTCACGAAAATATCCTATTGACAGTTTATGGTAATTCTAACCGTTAGGAATTATCCAATGAGTCGGTTCAATGATCATATCTCTATATACATCATTTATCTATATAATTTAGTTAATGAGATCAACTAATCTTTATCTCATAAAGACGATCACATAAATATTGATCTAACCGGATTACTAATGTCCAAATTAATAACCCTACGATCAAGAACAAAATTTAGATTAAATTGTAAGAAACTTTACTCTTATTATCATGATCTATGAGAAGTCTCCAAATTTAATTAAGGACCTTATTCAAATTAATTAAGTAATTAATATTAATAATAATAATAAAAGAATAATAAATTCCATATATATTTTATATGAAATAACGTTGAGATCGGATATAGGGCATATTTAACTATCCCTAACGACGAGGTACTTTCAGCATTACGACGCAGATGTCATTCACAGTTCAGATTCCTATGGCGTTGGGTTTACTGGCGATTCCATATTGCCAGTGACTGCGAATGGAGACGACATGCTCAAGATTAGTGATGAAGACTTAGAAACTGAGGTGTTTGAGGAATATCCTCTAAATGACATCAGTGGATCGATAGAAGATTCAAATTCCTTAACCGTCGATAACTCTGAAATCATATCAGCACATTCGGAAGTGCAAAACACCGTGGAGGAAGGTGAAATCATCGTTCGTCATTCTCTATATACTTTCATCTGAATCTGAAACCTTCTCGATCATAGAGCATGAGCATTACGAAGTCAAGGTGGTCAATGAGTGCTCTACTCAGAATTGTGTGATTTGCTTTCTCTTTTGACAACTACTGGCTATTCGGAATATTTGGGCAGTAGTGCAGGCCAAGTGTTCGATAATTGTTCTCACCGAGTTCTGCCCACTTCTCAAGATATAGATGGTAGGGACAGTACAACTTTCTTTGCTCTTGATTGTCGAGGATGCCTTGTGCCATCAGAGAATAATTACATAGCTTTCAATAGCACGCCAAAGAAAGAATTAAAAGAGGATGGTTACTTGAAGAAGAAAAGTGAGGATAGTTCCAGATTCATCCAACTTCAGGTAAAGGTATCTTCCTTAGACTTCACTGAGAATGTTGGGTTTACCATCAGACCTGACTCATTCAATATTACTCTATTTTATACTCACGTGTGCGATTGGTTAGATACAGGGCAGAGATTAGAGGGTGAATTTAGTTGTGTCTCTTCTTCTCATGGAACCTCATTACATCCAATTAGTTTGGATATTTTTAATGAAAGAGGATATAGCTGGACTTCTGCGGAAAGTGAGCACCCACATCTTGGTCAAGAACTTTCATCCTCAGGCTTTTTGCTGCTCACATTAGATGCATATATACTGTTGGAGAAAATTGCTACAATTTCAAATTTATATGTCAGTGATAGAGTGGGAATTTGTGTTAGAAGCAAGGGTAATTTCGGGTTGGTTCTGTCAAATCTGATAAGAAATGTGGTTAAGTTGGGTATGCATGTAATGGCAGTTTTACGTGGTATGGATACACTATGCGAGATGACTGATAATTTTTACCCGGTTTTGGATGAAATACCAATAAGATATACCGTATGTTGGATTGGAAGGATAAAGACGTTCGAATGGGCCGGAAACACCGAAGGAGCACTTAGTTTTTTCTACAATATACAACTTGGATTTGTTATTTTTGATGGACTTCCTATTGACATTTACAGTGCTAAATTATTCATTAATATGAATTCCATTTATGATAGTAGTTCTGCTATGGTCAACTTAGTCAAATTTATTCTCATGCTGTAGTTTGCTCTCGATAGCAAGTCTTTTTTGTTTGGAGGTGTGTGTCGTTCGGTTGAGGTGATTATTAGAAGATTTGATGGTCTTAAGGTTCTCAAAGTGTTTTATAGAGTAGAAGGTGTCACAAAGGGAACCAAATTGTTTAGTACTGTAATTTTGAAGATGTTTATCACCTTAAATGCAGCATATCAAGGTCATAACCACATTGTGACATCATTGTTAGGTGATTGCAGCAATGGTTCCCTGCAGGTTAATGCTTTATGAGTTCTTTGGCAACTTGTATATCAACCTCCTAATATCCCATCTGCCCTAAATCATCTTGTGGCTTTATCATGGGAGAATGTCAACTATTCTCTCCAGCTCCATCGTCTCTTAAGTTCTAGTATGGTGGGATTTGTCCAATTGCTCTTAATTTTTAACACAATAGGATACTTGGTTGAGGATTTTGCTTCGTACCTAGAGGGGCGAATTGTTGGACAAACAGAGCAAAATCTTGTTCTATCACTTAAACAAGTGGATAGACCTTCAACCTCGGAAGATGTTCCATGGTGGTGTTGCTTGCAGTGCTACTGGTTGGTGTGGCTGCTGGCCACTCTAAGATAGCAGACGAGACCCTGAAAAAATAATCACTCCTCGTGCTCTAGTAAACTTCATAGTAGGTGGATTTCTCTTTCTGACTCTTGAGATGAAATTGAATGGTGGCATTGTTGCTAGATCATTTCATGGGTTTGGTAATGAGGTTGATGTGCTGGTGTTTACTTCTGCTAATGCTTATCTTGGTAGTGATGGTTTTGATAAAAATATTCGGCTAGAGTATTGTCCAAGCGTATTGCAAAGGCAATATGGTATTAGTATCACTGGTTGTTGCTGGAATATGTTAGATTATGGCTTTAAAGGAAAAATATCTACTTCCAGATGGATAGGCTCAGTTTATGGTGCCGCAGCAGCATTAGACAAGAAAGATGGTAAGGGGTATACTTTTACTACTTTTGATCCTGGAGGTGTTTCTTTTGTGGCATCAGTGTGGGAAAGGAGAGGAACATTCTCAACTTTGACCGTGAAGGAGGAACCTTAAGAACAATGAAGCATCTGCAAATTTGTTATCACTGGTTTGATCCATTTAAAACCTTGACGACAAGGTTATTTAAAAGGGGATGGAATGTAGCATTTGGTGGTAGAAGCAGCTTTTCATATTTTATGCTTTTGGGTCCTAAGTTTAGTTATTATTGATTGAGGCCTTTTTATTTATTTTTCAGTCCCTAAAGGTGTCACTACTGTTGGTCGACACGTGTCTAGTTTGTTATGCTGCTTTCTAGTTAAATATCGTGTAGTTCTCTTTTGTAGTCTATGTTTAATGAAAACTGAATCTTTTTTTGCTGTATTTTTCTTTCTTCTTCTTTATTATTTTTCTTAGCTTCTTCAATGGCTTTTCCCACTGGGGAATCGCTACAAATTCTTACTGCAACAATTTTTCGCTTACTTTTTTTTTTTTTTGAGTAATAACTGTGAATATTACCATTAACAACAAACTTTTTACACCTAGAGAGCACCTAGTATCTGCTAGACCTCAAGAGATCTCTTCTAATTACATATCCGAGCTCTACCTGAATTTCTCATGCTATGTAGTCTAATCTTAACTTCTTGTTGTATCTTTGCTATTGTAAACTTTTGTATTTACAGTTATATTCGTAAAGATTCTCTAATTCCTAGCTTGCCATGTATGGTATATCATAGCACCCCACACGGCTGCGACCATCTCTCTTTGAGCTTGTTTCCAATTCCTTCTTTGTATCCAATGTAGGCTCTCTCAGATGCCCTTTTCCTGGAGCTGTATTCCTAGCCATATAGACACTCCATTCCTGACTGCTGTAATCCATGCTTATTCAGCAAATATATGTGCCTGAGTTTCTAGTCTTCCTTGATCACATAAGCTGCATGATCCATTTGCCACTGGGATTTACATCCTGAGAAGCCTTTCCTTTCTTAGCAGCCTATCTTGATTGGCTAACCAGATGATAAACCTTTGCTTGGGTTGCATCATTGTTGTCCTTACTAAGCTGGATTCTTGCATTCTCACCTGCTCCCCTAGTAGCATGTTGTAGCTCTTTGTCATTGAATAAGCACCATTAGGAGTTCGTGTGTATACCCCATTCTGATACCAACTCTCCATAAGGCCTTTGAGAGAATTTAGCTTCTTCCAATACCAACTGCAGTCAGCTGGAGCTTTATGTTGCCAAATATTACTTCCAGTCCTCATATATACTCCATGGACCCACCTAGCCCATAAAATGTCCTCCTTCTTTGCTAGCTGCCATAGTAGTTTCCCTACTGCAGCAATATTCCACAGCCTACAGTTCTTTATGTTGAGACCTCCATACTTTTTTGGAACACACATTTTCTCCCCTGCAACTAGAGCCAACTTCCTATGTTCTTCTGAACCCCCCCAGAGATAATTCCTACACTTTTGATCCACCTCTTTAAGCACACTCCGAGGTAAAATGAGAACAGCCCCCCAAAAGTTATATAAAGAGAACAACACAACATTTATAATCTGTAATCTCCCCGCATAGGACATCTTCCTTGAGTATGCATTTGTTATCCTATGTGTGATTTTACCAATTAGTTGATGGCAATGCATTTTGCTCCATTTCTTTGATGACAGTGGCAAGCCAAGGTACCTGATAGGTAAAGTACCTACAGAGAATCCTGTACTTTCTAGTATAAGTTCCTGAGTTGCTTCATCTATTCCAGCCAAGAAAATATTAGATTTGTCCACATTGGCCACTAGTCCAGTAACTCTACTGAAATGCTCTAGTGTTTCCATTACCCTTGCTATTGATCTAGTGTCACCTTTGCGGAAGATCATTAAGTCGTCCGCAAATATTAGGTGAGTGAGCTTAAGGGACTTGCACATAGGGTGGTATTTGAAATCTGGGAGTTTACTCATCTTATTTAATGCCCTTGAGAGGTACTCCATTACGAGCACAAACAGAAGAGGTGACATGGGGTCTCCCTGCCTCAGTCCTCTTTTACTTTCAAAGTATCCATAACCTTGTCCATTGATTTTCACAGAGAATTTTGTTGAGGTAATAGATGCCATAACCAATTGAGTGTGAGTGATTGGAAACCCATAGCTTGTTAGTGCTTCTTCTATGAACTCCCAGCTCACCATATCATATGCTTTCCTCAAATCTATTTTCATTAGACATCTAGGTGTCGTTTTCCTGTTATAATGTCTCATGAGATCATGACAAATTAGCACATTGTGTACTGGAGATCTACCGGTCACAAAGGCTGCCTAATTTTCTGCCACCAAGTGAGTCAGAGCTTGTTTCAATCTTTCAAATAGGACTTTAGGGATGCATTTGTACAGGGTATTACAACAGGATATTGGTCTGAATTGGCTTGCATATTTAGGATTAGAAACTTTTGGAACCAGAGTGATATTTGTTGCATTGATCTGCTTCAACATCCTTCCGTTGTTTAAGAATTGCAGAACAACAATAGTGACATCTCTCCCTACAATGCTCCAAGACTTCTTGAAAAAATCACTCCCATATCCATCTGGCCCAGGGCTCTTTTTGCTATCTATGCTAAACATAGCCTTCTTCACATCCTTGTCAGAGTATGGTTGAAGTACCTCCATCTTCTGTTCAAATGTCAATACATGCCCATTGCTCAAAAAACTCTTAAAAGCTTTAGTTCTAGTTGCTCCTTTGTTGCCCAGTAATTCTTGATAAAACTCCACAAACAGTCTAGCTATGTCTTCTGGCTCTGTGTGTATTACATCTGAAGTATCTTTCAGTTGTGTAATACACTGTTGTAATCTCCTATGTTTAATAACAGAGAAGTACTTAGAATTATCATCTCCAAGCTGAATCCATGTTGCTTTGCTTCTCTGTTGCAAGAAGCCTTCTGCTAGATATGATGATCTTTTAAACTTCTGATATTGTTCCTTCTCCTGAACTTGCAAATTTTGATCCCTGGGAGTAGCCTGCAGTGCTTTATGTATTCGCTCTAGTTTCGTTCTATCCTCCTCAGCTTCAGTTAGAATGTTTCTGAAATACTGCTTGTTGAGCTCCTTCAGATTCCTCTTTAATGATTTCAGCTTCTTAACTACTTGTAGCATAGCACATCCTGCCTCTATATTCTGCCAAGTTGTTGTCACTACCTCCAAAAACTTAGGGTGAGTTACCCAGATATTACAATACTTGAAAGGTTTGCTAATCCTTCCAGGTGCATTAAGTAGTTCCACCTTGATTGGAGAGTGGTCACTAATGCATGCTGGCATGTAGTTGGCTATATATGCAGGCATCTGGAGCAGCCATTCATTATTGATAAAGGCCCAATCTATCTTAGAGATCACCCTTTGTCCCTCATGCCTGTCACTCCATGTGTATCCGCTTCCTTTGGGAGGCAATTCCAACAATCCACAAGACTGTGACTGGGTTGCCCCCAATCCTGTCATCCATATTAAGCACTGCATTAAAATCTCCCATAGTGATCCATGGTCCATTGCAGGTTCTACTTATATCATTAAGATAGTGCCACAATACTCTCCTATCCTCTTTGGCATTATGTGCATATACCACTGTTAGTGTAAAAGTTATATTCCTGCTTGTCACCCTACAAGTTATTGCTTGTGCATTACTTGAGATTTGGTTAACCTGAAAGAGATCTGGCCTCCAAGTTAACCAAATCCTTCCATTATAATGATGCTCAAGATTGGTGATTTACTTCCAACCTCCAAACAGTTTGCCTGCCACCTGCTCAATCCTATTTTTTTTATTTTTGGTTCTACCAAACCTACCAGTCCTACTTCCTCTTTCCTGCAAAGGAGTTGTACATCTCTTTGCTTATTTGGGCCATTTATGCCCCTTACATTCCAACATAACACGCTATACATGTCCTGAGAGAGGTATAGAACTCCCTCCCTCATTTCTAACTTTACTGGCTCCATGTCCTCTATTGCTGTTTTCTGCACATTCCAGTACTTGGAATGCATTTTTGTTCTGATCTTTTGCTCCATGATTTGATTGTTGCTTGCTTGGGTTCAGGGGAGTAATCCATGCACCTTTACCAGGTTGTGGATTGATTCCTTGAGTTTTATCAACCCCTTTACTTGTTCCAGTTTCCTTTGAAACCTCAGTTGCTTTCAAGTTTTCATTTACTGCTAGTGTTCATCCTTGTGTCTTTGGTTCTTCTGCTACATTGTGCCTCTCTTCTTCTAGCTTCTTTGGAGACTCTTGCTGTGATTTGTTCTTCTTCCTACAGTTTTCGTCCACATGTCCAAACTTCTAGCAATATTTGCATATAGTAGGTTTCCAATCATAGTGTACTCTCTGTTCTACCAGGCTTCCCTTCTCATTCCTGAAATACACCTTCTCAGGTAGGTTCGTATCAATATCTACTTCAATTAGTAATATAGCAAAGTTGAGGCCCATCTTTTTCTCAGTGTTTTGGTCCACCATCAGCGGCTTCCCAATCAAATTCCCAATTTTGCTCAATCCCTTAGGGCTCCAATATTTGAAGTCCAAACCTGGCAATTTCACCCATATTGGTATTGTGTATAGCTCTTCTCTAGTGAATTCCATATCCGGACTCCAAGCCTTTACAATGAATGGCTTGTTGTCAAAATGATATATACCTCCTTGGATTACCTCATTTTTACCCAATTCTGTGTCAAATCGTACTAATACAATACCATTTTTCAGCATCACTACTTTATTAATGCCATACTTTGCCCACTGCCTTTGTATATATCCATTCAATACCGTGAATGGAGGATGTGCCACCAATACATAGCATACCACTGCATTTTTTCAGCATGTTATTTCAGTGCTTATGTCCTCTATGTCAATTTCACAAACAGGTAACTCACCATGCTTTTCTGGTTCAATAAAATCAAGTTTGAACCCTGCGTTTGAGACCTTGGTAATGTCGAAATTATCCCAAATTGAGCTCTTCGTTGCCATCTCAACTGATGCTTCCACCTCTTCTGCCCATGTCATCCTTCGATTACTACTCACACTTTGATTTGGGGTTAATTTCTCAGCACTCTGTAATCTACTTTTCCATTGCTTTGGTCCGTGATTCCTTCAATTACTGCTTCGCTCGACACTTGCATGTTGTCCTTTGTTCCTTTTGGCTGAGATCCTTTCTTCCTTTGGTGATTTCCTCCATATGATGTAGCTTCCCGGGCCATTAATGCCTTTTGCGAGGGAATTCACACTCTCTTTTCCATTGATGGCACAGGTTAAGCTAACATGCGCCGAGAGAGATATATATCCCGCCCGCCCTTACTTTATTTTGTATAATCAATATTAGACTTTTTAAAACTATGTTAATCATCTCAATATTTTTTGGATATCAGTACGGTTCGGTTAATTTTTATCATAACTGATTAAGTTGATTTCTTGCCTCCATTAAATGGTGTCAATTCCCAACAGAAGTTTGATTCTGAAATTGATTGTGCAATTCTTTCAACCTAACAATTTGAGTAACACTTCTTAATTATTTTACTAATGAACCAATCGGGTGCATTCTTTTAGTTACTCTATGCACGTGTATCAGATTAAGTAAAACCCCTGTATATTAACCCTACCCTATAAATTAAAGTAATCGTATATCTTGCTGCCTCCTAAGGTTTCACATCATATACATTAGGGTTTTCACATTATATCCACTTCTCCATAACTGAGGGTGCATTAATACACGTTGGCGTGGTAACACAAAGTCCGGTAAGTGGAGAAAAACCAATTTGCTACAAGATTTCTTTCTAAATAATGTCTTTCTATTGTTTTTTGTGACCCTTTTAAATGAGATTTTCATGTTTAAGATTCCATAATTTTTTTCTTTCTTTTTCTTTTTACGGATAAGGGTCTGATTCGCCATTCTAATATCATAAATATGCCTTATTTATCCTCCGTTTAAATGTTTTATCAAATATGTCCCTACCGCTATACATTAGGTGCATATATATCCATTACACGTTAAAAACACCCTCCCAACTTTTAAAAGCCATGTGACATCTCCTTATTGGACCATGGATTGTTAGATGCACAATTATAACCCCCTAAAACTTACAGACCCTTGATCATAATACGACCTCTAATTTACCATCAAATTAAACAAAAAATAAACAGTTTAATTATACTGTCATAATGCAGTAAATACAAGCCCAAAACAAACAACAAAAAAACTTCAACTACCACACATCATTTGTTTCCCTTCCTTGGCATCAACTTCTCAATTCTTTGCCTACTTTGCATTTCCAATTGTCTTCCAGTAATAACTTTTCCCTTCCATGCGAGGCTGCCTGGTGAGTAAGGAAGATTTGATGGAACACTTAAACCATTATGATCACCTTTGAATGCAATTATCCTTGATCCTGAAGGTTGTGATGGCTGTTGTCTCTGTTGAAGCCTTGTTTTTTCCTCTGACACAACCATAGGCCTTATAGCTGGTTTTATTTCGGGTTCTGGTGCTCAAAAGAAGGAAATGAACTACTTGAAGTCTCACTATAGACGCTCGGTGTAAGCATGAAAACAAACTCTGGGCCTTGACTTGCTTGACTACATTGTGTTGTAAGGTAGATATCTTCACGTGGATGTTGTCCAACTTCTTCATCTTCATCAAGCAGTTTTTGCCTTTTGTCCTTATTAGGTGGCTATTAAACAAGTTAGAGAAGTTAGATAAATTCATTAGTGAGTGAATGAAATTACTAAATTAATTATGTTAGTAAATCCTAGATTTTGGTCTCTTTATGTTAGAGATAGAGAGAGAAGGAGATAGTGAGATGAAAAAAAAGGTTTTTTTTACCGATGGGTGTAGTTTAAGAGGTTGGATCGGGTGAGTTTGAAATAAAAAATGGGACGGGTCAGTTGGTCCAATAAGGAGATACCACGTGGCTTTTAAAAGTTGGGAGGGTATTTTTAACGTGTAAGGGATATATATGCACCTAATGTATAATGATAGGGACATATTTGATAAAAAATTTAAACGGAGGATAAATAAGACCTATTTATGATAGTAAAAGGGCAAATCAGATCCTTATCCGTGCTTTTTAACAGAGAAGGGCTAAATTTCCAAGTGTGAGGTGTTAAAACACCATCGTGTCAGAGCCAAAAATTTTACCGAGAGATATCAAAATATAATCAAACTATGTTCACTGAGATGAATCGATCAAGAGAAGCAGCCGCAATAGTGAAGGAGAAAAGACCAGACTTAATGGATTCTAAATATGTAGTGCTCAGTGTGATCAAAAGTAAAAAGAATTTTGGAATCACCAAATATGATGTGAAAAAAGAGATATCAAACATCCCACCAACTCTTGTGGACAAAACCCTAACTTCACTTGTCAAAAAGAAGTTGATAAAAACTGTTGTGAACATCCAAAACAAGTCCAAGAAAAATCAAATTTACATGGCTGTTGAGTTTGAACCTTCAGAAGAACTAACTGGTGGTGCATGGTGAAATTCAATGTTGGTGGCAGAATCTTTGAAACTACGGCCACAACCTTAGCAGGTGCTGGTAGGAATTCATTCTTTGGAGCCATGTTTGATGAGAATTGGAACCTGCATTCTAATGCCACAACCAATGAACACTTCATTGATAGAGACCCTGATTATTTTGCCGTCATTCTTAACTTACTCAGAACAGGTGAGCTTTATATTCCTCCGAAGATCGATAAGAAATTCCCATACAGAGAGGCTCTTGTTGGTAATCTGTGTTCAAAATCAGAAAAAACATGTAAAGTAAAAGAGAAACAGAAATGCATAGAAAGAACAAAATTAAATCCGAGCCCACTGAATTCAAAGTGTGTCCTTAAGAAATTTAATCCCCTCACTGTTGCCCAAGGTATACGGATTAATTCTTCCCATGATAGAACGGAATAACTATTCTGTGATAGCGGCACTTCAAATCACAGAACTTCAACGAACTCAACAAACGGAGCAAATCACACTTAACACTTATGTTTTATTTAGAAAATAATGTAACAATGTAGGAAAGAGGGGAGAAGATTTCAGATTTTCCATATCTAAAAATGAGGTCAAGCCTCTAAATTTATAGA
The DNA here is from genome assembly GCF_000715075.1 of Nicotiana tabacum. Lineage (NCBI taxonomy): Eukaryota > Viridiplantae > Streptophyta > Magnoliopsida > Solanales > Solanaceae > Nicotiana > Nicotiana tabacum. The sequence continues at coordinate 128,938,738 of NC_134091.1, forward strand.
CAAAGGAAGGGTGAGATGGAGATGTGCAATCCAAAAGGTGCCTCTTCCATTTCCCATTCATATCATTTAAAGAAAAAACGTAACAATCCCCCACATGAATGGGGAATGGACAAATGTGGAAAAACATGCATGAAAATACTGTGTGATTCGCAAATAAGGATTAATTGCATCTGGATAAGTAGGTTTTCCTTTAAACTTTCCGTAGTGAACTTATGTCGGATATACTCGGTCAATCAGTAGATTTGATAACTTTGAACCGTCAAGTTTTGGTGTATACCTAGACAACCATAAGTCACACAATCAATCCTTAACCGTCTTTGGTTCTCATGGTTGTGTTCGTTTCAGCCATGAACACCGCCTAGTTTCATGAGTGCTTAGAGAATGGGCCTTTACTTTCATTCCCCTTAAAGCGGCTTATACTTCACACTCACATAGGTGATTTCTAAACGTGTAATCCTATAGACACACTATCTGGTCATATCCTGCCAGACTTAGCAAATCATTAAAAAGTTTTAAGCTTTTTTGGCTCATTAAAAAACCTTAATGCTTTACCTTGATTTTACATTGTCTTCATCACGAGAATGGGTTGAGTTATTTGACAATGTTGAATGTCATTCATAACTTTGTTTGATCTCTTTGAACCTAGCTCTTGGGATCTCTAGTCTGCTAGGTAGAGTTACCGCCATGATGACTTGTCCTAGGCCTTAGCCCCATTCCCTTCGATGATCTTTCAACTGCCTCTCTAGATAGGCCTTTTGTAAGTGGATCCGACACGTTATCTCTTGACTTTACGTAGTCAATCGTGATAATACCACTAGAGAGTAGTTGTCTAACGGTATTATGTCTCCATCGAATGTGACGAGATTTTTCGTTATACATAACGCTCCCTGCCCTGCCTATTGCCGCTTGACTATTACAATGTATACATATAAGTGCCAAAGGTTTGGGCCGAAATAAAATATCTTCCAAGAAATTCAGGAGCCATTCAGCTTCTTCACCGGCCTTGTCTAAGACTATAAACTCAGCCTCCACTGTAGAGCGGTCAATGCACAGTTGTTTGGACGATTTTCAAGACATCGCTCCTCTACCGACTGTTTAGAATCGGTTGAATCGGTGATCTAATTTGCATCACTATACCCCTCTATTATCGCGGGGTACTTATTGTAGTGCAAAGCATAATTTGGAGTATATTTCAAATACCTCAAAACTCGTTTCATTGGCATGAAAGTTCAATGCAAACTTTCTTATGTCGTAGACTAATACGTCTCGACTTTCGATTGCATATCAGATTATTGACTACACTTAATGTAGTAATAGTATATTATAATAACAGCCGGAATGATTGGTATCAGTTGTGGCCACAACCTTTTAATATATAACGCATTTATCAATCACTCCGCTATTTTCAAGCATTTGTATGTTATTTATTCATACGCCTATATGATATGCAAATTATAGCACCTCCATTCATGAAACAAATCCAACTTACAATGGATTTTGGTCATGTTCATCGGTTGGTTCACCTCATTATAGACCAACATATTAATACATTCGTTCATGAACGGATATATTTATACAAAATATGTAAATGCACTTTTCATGAAAAGTTGTAGAGTTCTAGGTGACACCCTTTCATAAAAGAGTTAAACATTATAAATGTTCAAGAAAGAACAAATCATTTCTGGAAAGGCACGTAAACAAATTTTGAATTTGTAGTTTCATCACTAGTCATCACTAAGACTGAGCAAGCAATGAATTCACCGACTATCATATCAATATCCACTAAGGATTGGTGGGGTTTAAAAAATTATATCATTTAGACATTACGTCTAACATTGGCTTTTGTCATGCATAAGCTAAAAGCTCCCACATTTTAAATACTTCATCAACATATCATCCACATATAATCAAATAATGACTATATGATTTGAAGTATTCTTAACGCAAACACATTTGTTTACACTCATTAATTTTGAAACCATTTGACAATATTATTTGGTCAAATCTCGCATGTCATTGTTTGGGTGCTTGTTTTAGTCCGTGAAGTGACTTAACAAGTCGACACACCTTATTTTCTTTTCCAGGAACCACGAACCCTTCAGGTTGTTCCATTTAAATTTCTTCCTCCAAATCTCCATTTAAGAAGGTTGTCTTTAAGTCCATCTGATGGATTTCAAGGCCATACACAGTAGCTAACGCTATTATCATCCAAATAGATGTAATTCTCGTTACCGGTGAGTATGTGTCAAAGTAATCAAGACCTTTTCGTTGTCTTAATCCTTTGACAATTAATCTTGCCTTATATTTGTCAATAGTACTATCAACTTTCATTTTCCTTCTGAAAATTAACTTAGAACCCAAAGGTTTATTTTCTGGAGGAAGATCAACCAATTACCAAGTACGATTACTTAATATGGATAATATCTTACTATTGACTACCTCTTTCTAACATTGTGCTTTCGAGCAAGACATTGCTTCTTTAAATATTTGAGGCTCACTTTCCAACAAGAATGTCAGAAAATCTAGTCCAAAGAAAGTAGTTGTCCTTTAACGTTTACTATGTCTTGGATTCACCTCATTAGGTGTACTTTCCTTTTCTTCTTCCCGAGGTCGCTTAGATATTTCACTAGACAACTCACATTCCTTTTTATACGGATAAATATTCTCAAAGAATTCAGCATTATCTGATTCGATTACCGTATTAATGTGAATATCGGAATTTTCTGATTTATGAACCAGAAAATGATATGCCTTACTATTTGTTGCATATCTTATGAAAATGGAATCAACGGTTCTCGATCCGATTTTTATCCTTTTGGGTTTAAGAACTTGCACTTTACCCAAATACACTCCACACTTGGAAATATTTCAAGTTGGGTTTTCTTCCTTTCCATTTTTCATATGGAATGGATTGTGTCTTGCTATGGGGAACACGAATGAGTATTCGGTTAGCTGTAAGTATAGCTTACCCCCACAAGTTTTGGCTAAACCAGAACTTATCAACTAGGCATTCATCGTCTCCTTTGACGTTCTATTCTTTCTTTCCGCAATTTCATTATATTGCGGTGACTAAGGGGCTGTCGTTTGGTGAATAATTTTATATTCCAACCATATTTCTTCAAAAGGAGATTCATATTCGCCGCCCCTATTACGTTGTAGAGCCAACCACAAGAACTGTTGTTTGTGTCACGACAGTGCCAGAATTAATAAATGGTGAAGTTTTTAATCTTCAAACCAATCTGACACATTCAAAATTAATAAACGGTGAAATTTTTAATCTTCAAACCGAGTAACATCTAATACAACTAGATCTAATAAACGGTGAAATTTTTTTAATCTTCAAACCGAGTATATGTGACACAATCAAATTTAATAAACGTTGAAGTTTTTAATCTTCAAACCGAATAATAAATCAGAGTAGAAAATCACTAAGATTTTAATCTCGAAGCAAGAATAGAAAATCACAAAGATTTTATTCTCCATAACATGAATAGAAAATCATGAGGATTTTATTCTCCAAAATAGGAGTCGAAAATCACAAATATTTTAAATTTTCTTTCAAATGGCTTCCCAACTAAACCATTATAACACTTAAATATTTTGATCTTTTACTCTGATCAAGCAAATATACGTACATTCCTACATATTATATTCCAAACCATGTATATGGAATTTCTCCAGACCTTGTCTCAGGGATGAAATTAGTGAAATGCCAATGGCCATTACCAGAAACCAATTAAAATTCATGGCAGATTATTTCATTCACAATTCGCAAGGCCATGTACGTAAGGTGCAAACAGGAGAAGCGAATAGTTCTCTGGAGCAGACAAGTAATAAAAATCTTTACCAAACCATTGGGTATATGTGTGGTCCTCCCCGACGGAAGCATTGGAATATTAAGAAACACCATGAAATGGAAACTGCACTCACATAAGTTATCCAACTTCATGCCTATGGCTACAATCGATAAGGAAGAATTGATCATTCAATCTTTCTTTTCTCATATTCTCAAGTTTTAACAATTGAAATATATCAAATTCAATTCTGTAACCAAACCGCAAAGCACATGGCAATATCTTAGTACGAATAGTACCAAGACATATTCTTGTAGATAAATATAACAGATAGCTCAACTTCTCTGAACAATTGAACATGTTTCTGCTATAACAAGTAAGCACCACTTGATTATCATTTTCTTATGTCTTTCCAATAACATAATCATTAAAACATACCATGATGATACTAATCATAAGAATGGCAGTAACCTACTGCCTTTGTATTTCTGAGTTCAAAGCCAGACATAGAAATACTTTGTATCAAGTAATCAAACCAGTAAGACCACATGCCACATAAGTTTAAAAATTGTTTATCTATGAATGTTCAATTAAATGTACCCACAACATGAAAGGCATAGAAAGAGAAGAAGAATGGGTTTACGGTGGCCTCTTCATGAGCGAATGCACAATTCTCTCTTTAAATGGAGAACAATATTATTCAAAGTGAGTGGATTCCAGAATACTTGGAATGGATTTTCAAACTGGCCAACCTTTGCAAATAATTTCATGAATTAATGATTTAATGTAGTAACAAGTTTGGCAGTGTTTGTTTTCATCAAAGTGACGCAGCACTTGCATCACCGCCTACCTTCAAAAGACATTAATTAACTTTCGCAATAGTGACACTGAGCCAACAGACGCATCGTCTAGGCAAAAAGAGGTCATTTTGAAATCGAGTCACTTCTATTAAAAGATGAACACAAAAAAATATTAAATTCCTTAAGATTGTTGGTAATCTGTGTTCAAAATCATAAAAAACATGTAAAGTAAAAGAGAAACAGAAATGCATAGGAAGAACAAAATTAAATCCGAGCCCACTGAATTCACAGTGTGTCCTTAAATAATTTAATCCCCTCACTGTTGCCCAAGGTATACGGATTAATTCTTCCCAAGATAGAACGGAATAACTATTCTGTGATAGCGGCACTTCAAATCACAGAACTTCAACGAACTCAACAAACGGAGCAAATCACACTTGACACTTATGTTTATTTAGAAAATAATGCAACAATATAGGAAAGAGGGGAGAAGATTTCAGATTTTCCATATCTAAAAATGAGGCCAAGCCTCTAAATTTATAGATAAAGGAAGAGTGAGATGGAGAGGTGCAATCCAAAAGGTGCCTCTTCCATTTCCCATTCATACCATTTAAAGAAAAAACGTAACAGCTCTATATTATGGCCTTTTGGATCATGTTCGGTCAGCTGAGTGCGCTCCATTTGATGGCAATAGGCTTCGGTCCGGTCAGTAGGGGATGATGCGGGCACTACTCAGGCCATTCGAGCTAGCTCGAGTGGCTGGTGTTGTGTGGCTCAGGGTAGCGTGGTTCGCGTGTACGATTGGATGCTTGAAGAGCACCCCGCAATCAATCTTGATTACCATAAGGTGAATGATGTTTGTTAGGTTGATTCTGAAAATATTGTGGCCAGTTTTGATAGAAAATTAGCTAGTGGAAGCATAGGGTTATTCAACTAAAAGTTGTTGAATGTACAAGTCAACAAATTGGTGAAATTTTGAAGTCTATGGTTTTGGACAATGTTATTAAAGAGCCGAAGAACAATGGGTTGGGAGAGTATCGTTCTATTCCTGTTGGAACAGTTTGTTATCGAGTAACTCTATCAACCAGTGGTTCGAAAAATGCCAACTAGGAAAAATAGGTTCAATTCCTTGTGGTGCTTGTCCTATGATTAGTCAGTGTATACCAGATGGAATTATATCACCACAAACCTGTGTCTACTACACTAACTGGTTGAACTTAGAATTTTGATGTACCTATCCATAATATTTCAATAGGATTCAAGCTAAGTTAATATTTTACTTATTCAATCTTTGACTCATGGGAAAAAATATCGAAATTCAAATCAACGGTCCAGTTATAAGTTAATATTTTACTTATTCAATCTTTGACTCCGAATATGGGAAAAAATATCGAAATTCAAATCAATGGTCCAGTTACAAGTTAATATTTTATTTATTCAATCTTTGACTCATAATATGGGGAAAAATATCGAAATTCAAGTCAATGATCCAATTACAAGTTAATATTTTACTTATTCAATATTTGACTCAAAATATGGGGAAAAATATCGAAATTCAAATCAATGGTTCAATTACAAGTTAATATTTTATTTATTCAATCTTTGACTCATAATATGAGGGAAAATATCAAATTTCAAATCAATGGTCCAATTACAAGTTAAGTAATTAAGCATAGGTGAATAACTGCATAAAAAATAATGTTTCTTTATCAATACATATTGAAATCTGAAATCAGTAAAAACTTACTCATGTTTATATCAAGCCAACAAATGCATGATATATTCATACACATATTTTTATTTATCAATTTTAAATTAAATTATTTGATTTGACGTACGAGTAAATATTCACATCAGAGCTGATTTCTGTAAAAACTGTCAGTATATATTGAAATTATTGCTATTGCACATATTCTACTGCTTTTGGACGATAAAACAATGTTTTTAGTTCGTTTTCTCTCTTACAGACCCATTATCCACAGATTAATCTTTCAATCTCCACTATATTTTCCACATTCATGTCCATTTTCATCATTCCAAATACAAAATTTTGATGAAGTCAACCTTATATACTACAAAGATTTGTTAAGCCCAAATGAGGTCATCAAAATTTTCCAAAATCTCAAAGACCCAAATTCAGCTCTAAATGTACTTAATCAAATCTCAAAACGAAAAGATTACAAACCCATTGAAGCCATTTATAGTGTAGTTGTCAAAAACCTAGCAATGGCTAAGTATTTTGATGCAATTGACACCCTTATGGAAACGATCAAATTTGAAAGGAAGTGTAGACTTTCTGATGATTTTTTCTATGATGTTATTAAGATTTATGGGCATTTAGCTGGTAGAATTAATAGAGCAATTGAGACCCTTTTTGATATGCCTAATTATAAGTGCTGGCCAAGTGTGAGAACTTTCAATTTTGTTCTGAATTTGTTAGTGAATACTAAACAATTTGATGTTGTTCATAAGGTGTATATTCGTGCTTCCGAATTGGGTGTGGAGATTGATGCCTGTTGTTTGAATATTATTGTCTATGTCTCTGGGACTCTCCAAAAATGTCGCTGGATGCGTGTTGGATCCTGCAAAAGTAGTGTATTTTTGGAGGATCCGACACGAGTGCGGCAGCATTTTAGAGAGTCCACGCAACATAGATTATCGTTAAGGGGTTGTGTCATTGCGGGGAGCTCGATGCTGCATATAAGGTGTTCGATGAATTTCCTAAGCAGAAATGTCAACCCAATGTGAGGACTTTTTCGACTATAATGCATGCTTTGTGCGAGCGTGGTCGTGTTAATGAGGCGTTGGGATTGTTAGAGAGGATGGAAAAGGAGGATGTTGAACCAGATGCTATCGTGTTTAACACGTTGATTTCGGGGCTTAGGAAGCAACGTAGAGTTGACGAGGGGATTGAGATGTTCAAGAAAGTAATGCTGAAAGGTTGTGATCCGAATCCAGGGACATATCAGGAGGTGTTGTATGCTTTGCTTGATGCTAAGAGGTATTTAGAGGCTAAAGATTTTATGGATGTCATGATTGATAAGAGGGTGAATCCAAGTTTTGAGTCTTATAAGCTGTTGATACATGACCTTTGTAATGGGAAGCTTCTTGGCGATTTAGACTGGGCGTTGAGGCAGATGGTGAGACACGGATTTGTGCCGAGGATGGGTCTGTGGAGGCAGATTCTTGGTTGCTTGTTTCCTCGTGATGGAGATTGTTGTACTGCCTAGTCATATGAAGAAATTCTTGCGGACTAATCTACGAGGTTTAGAAAATTAACTGAATGGTATTACAGATCCCATTACATGCTGTTAGAAGTATCACATTGGTTGCATGAATGGAATTTAGTCTATTTCTTTACATGGTATTAGACCCATGCGCCAGTTGGCAGGGTCTGGGCGTGCCGTAAAGGGGTGGGGGGGTGGGGGTGGTATTAGAATTCCCACATTAGCTGTGAGATAGGAATTTGGTCGCAAAGGGGGAGGGGAGTGTGGGTGCCACCAAAACTTAAAGGTAAGTTTAACAGAGTGATGCTCAGGCCAACGATGTTGTATGGGGCTGAGTGTTGGCCAGGCAATATCGCTCATGTCCAGAAGATGAAGGTAGCAGAGATGAGGATGTTGAGATGGATGTGCGAGCACACCAAGTTAAATAGGATCAGAAATGAGGTTATTCGCGACAAGGTGAGTGTGGCCCCCTATTGAGGACAAGATGCGGGAAGCGCGACTTAGGTGATTTGGTCATGTGAAGAGGAGGAGCACAGACGCCCCGGTGAGGAGGTGTGAGAGATTGACATTGGAAGGCCTACGGAGAGGTAGACGTAGGCCAAAGAAGAGGTGGGGAGAGGTGATTAGGTAAGACATGACGCAACTTCAGCTGACCGAGGACTTGACCCTTGATAGGAAGGCATGGAGGTCGAGGATTAGGGTAGTAAAGTAGGTAGTCTAGAGTGTTAATAACATTAGTATTGGCACGCAGTCTCGCTTTCTGTTGGTAATAGATTTTTATGACTAACCGTTGTTTTCTTTTATTGTTGATCACCTTACTATCTTGTTGTCTTTATTCTGATTTTTTATGGCTTTTTGGTACTGTCCCTTCTTGTCTATATTTTTATTAATGTGGTGCTCATGTTTTCCTGAGCCGAAGGTCTATTGGAAACAGCCTCTCTATCATCACATGGTAGGGGTAAGGCCTGCGTACACACTACCTTCCCTTGACCCCAGGGTGTGGGATAATACTGGGTATGTTGTTGTTGTTGTATAGGAATTTGGTCTCCTTATGTTTGTTTTAGGCATCCCTTATCTCATGAAATAGTTTTTGGGATTGATAGATCCAATATCCATTTCTTATCACTCCTACAGCTTCTGAATTCAAAATTTTCATTCCAAGTGAAAGGACAAGATGACGCACTACCACCATGGTCGTTTAGCACCACCACTATCACCACCATAAGTTGCCTTCTGGATATGAAACTTTTCAAGGATTTGCCAACTATATATCCTCTTCCATCGGCTTTAGGGTTCCTTCAGCTTGGCAATGCGAAACCTTCGACCAGTGTCAGGTATTCCTCCAACTCATCGCTCTTAGAAACATCATGCTAATAATTTCTTTAACTTGATCGTGATAACTAGCACAATGAAAGTTTAAATTCGCATCGCAATATCGCATAGGCTCATTATTTAAAATAACAATACAATATAGTATATTTGTAACAACTATCTAAACAAGTTCTAAAGGATGAAGCTCTCCTTACTAGGGGTTTTTCCATTTCTAGGGCTCGAACTCGAGATATCTGGTTAATGTTGGAGGGATCTCATTCGTCGCACCACACCCCGTTGTGGTCATTACTCCTCATGTTGAATTTGAGCGAATAATCTTTTTTAAAAGTATAAAATATTACGGAAGAGACTCTTTAATTTATTTATTCAATTCTTACATTCTGCATGAATCTTTAAGTACGTAAATTGATGGTGAGATTTGAACTCATCATCTCCAACTGCTTTGATCCGCTTCATCTAAAAATTTAAACTCTTGAAAAAGAGACACCTATATTCATTTGAGTATATATTAATTACATCGATCTCACAATGAACAATAGTAATACTGTTTGGAAGTCGAAACACTAAATCCTCTGACTATAATTTTTGAATTATTTTTTCATATGAATTATTTATAATTTTTGTCACTTTCTATTAATTTATGATTCCAATATTTTTTTTTTCAAAGTTAAGAAATCATGCTAGAAGAAACAATTAGATGGATCCACCCTATACATACTCCGAAGATCATGCCTTTTGGGGATATATGAAGGTCGCCTTAATTCCGAGTCTTGTTGTAAATGTTATTCTACTTATGTTTGACCTATTATTATTGTAAGAAAATCAAGTATGACACCCAACTTACATCCTAGAGTTAATATTGTTGGTTTTTTTTAAAGCTTAAATGTAGTTTAAAAGAGGGTGAATGGGAAATGGAGGGAAATTGAAAATATTTGAGTTTCCCTCCTTGACAAAGGGACATTGTCCCATATTGGAAGAGAAAAAAGTTTTGATGGGTATATACACAATTGCACTTCTTCTAGCTCTTAAAGAGTTAAGAAGAAGGCAAGCCTCGCGCCGTCGTCGTTGTCACTCGCTCGGCTTGGCTACGGCTACGGCTACGGCTACGGATTTGGTTAAATGATCGATTAATTGATTAATTTTTTGGACCAAATTTATTTGTTAATAGTAAATATTAACATATCCGTTTTTTTAAACGAAAAATTAATATTAAATCCAACGGAATAGTATATGCCCTTTGTTTTTTTGTAAAAGCTATTTAACTTATGGTCGTTTTACACAAACAACCCTTCTGAAGAGTTGCACCTCTTCAGTTTTGAAGAGTTGTACCTCTTCACTTTGAGCTCAACATTGGCTATAAATACTAGTCCATTCTCTCAGATTTTCCATACAAACTTCTGACTTCTCCTCCTTTCTTCTACATTGTTTTAACTACAAAGAAAGCAGCAGTAAGTGTGATTTGCTACCGATCTTTATGTTCGCTGAAACACTGAGGTTTGAAGTATCGCTATACCAGTGTGTAATTCGTTCTATCATGGGAGGAAATAATCCATAACCTTGGATACTTGGAGGGGATTAAATTCCTTAAGGAAACACTGTGAATTCAGTGGGCTCGGATTAAATTCGTTTTCTTTAACATTTCTGTTTATATGTTATTTTATCTTCTCCAGAATTATTTTACAAATACAGAATAATAACAAGTTTAAGGAATTTAATATTTTTTGTATTTGTGTTATATTCACTGTTTCTGGAAACTAAAATCTGTGTGGTTTTCTACTCTAGTGGAGATTAAAATCTACGTGATTTTAATGTTTGTTTGTGTCATTCTTTTACAAAAATGACGAATGACAACGGGAACCAGACTGTTCCTATGGTGAGTGTCAATGCATCGACAAGCCGAACAACATCGGCATTGGCACCAACAGAAAAATCCGAAAAAATTTTCGGGATTGATTTCAATCGGTGGCAGTAGAAGATGTTCTTCTACTTGACGACTTTAAGTCTGCTGAAGTTCATTAAGGAAGATGTTCATGTTCTGCCCGACGAAACTCCAAAAAATGAATGCTTTCTCGTGACTAAGTCGCGGAAGCATTCTAATTTTCTATGCAAGAATTACATTCTTAGCGGACTAAAGGACGATCTGTATAACGTCTATAGTAATATGGAGACGTCAAAACAACTGTGGATAGCGCTTGAAAGGAAATACAAAACAGAAGATGCCGGGTTAAAGAAATTCGTTGCCGCTAAACTTTTGGACTATAAAATGGTAGATAGCAAGTCTGTTATTACCCAAGTCCAGGAATTGCAAGTGATTATTCACGATCTCCTTGCTGAAGGTATAAGTCAAATTAATACTAATGTTGAAAATATTAATTATATTATTTCTACTAACAGAATTTTCATTGAAGGTCTTGTCATCAATGAAGTATTCCAAGTTGCAGCAATGATTGAGAAGTTGCCTCATTTGTGGAAGGACTTCAAAAATACTTGAAACATAAACAGAAGGAGATGTCCCTTGAAGATCTCATTGTTCGGTTGAGAATCGAAGAGAACAACAAAGCTGCTGAAAAGAAAGGCCGTGGAAACTCAACAATAATGGGAGCAAACATTGTTGAGGATAGAAAGAGGAAGAAGGCCTATGGACCGAAAAGCAACCCAAGCAAGAAGCGGTTCAACGGAAATTTCTACAACTATGAAAAAAACTGGACATAGATCTACAGATTGTTATGCTCCAAAGAAAGATAAGAAGAAGGGTCAAGCAAACATGGTTGAAAAGCACGAAGATGTTGATGACTTGTGTGCTATGTTTTCTGAATGCAACCTGGTGGGAAATCCTAAGAGTGGTGGATTGATTCTGGAGCCACTCGCCATGTTTGTGTTGTTAGAGAAGCGTTTGTTATATATGCTCTTGTTGGACCCGAAGAGATACTTTCTATGGGAAATTCTGCAATGGCCAAAATTGAAGGATATGAGAAGATATTTATGAAAATGACTTCTAGTAAGGTGGTTTCGGAAACAACCTCTCTACTCCTTCGGGGTAAGGGTAAGGTCTGCGTACACACTACCCTCCTCAGACCCCATTAGTGGGATTTTACTGGGTTGTTGTTATTGTACTTCTAGTAAGGTGGTGACTTTGAACAACGTCCTTCATGTTCCCGAGATTAGAAAGAACTTAGTCTCTGCTGGACTTCTTGTTAAGAATGGGTTTAAGTGTATTTTTGTATCCGATAAGGTTATAATAAGTAAGAATGAGATGTCTGTAGAAAAAGGTTACCTCACTGAGGGCCTTTTCAAGCTGAATGTAATGATTGTTGAGAATAATAATAAAATTTCAGCTTCTTCTTACTTACTTGAGTCAAATGAATTATGGCATATACGTTTGATTCATGTCAATTATAAAACCTTGCGGAAAAAAATTAATTTGGAAGTATTGCCTATGTTTGAATGCGACAAATCAAAATGTCAAATATGTGTGGAATCTAAATATGTTAAACATCCTTATAAGTCAGTTGAAAGGAATTTAAATCCTTTAGACTTAATTCACGCAGATATTTGCGATATGAAGTCAATACCATCTCGCGGTGGAAAGAAGTATTTCATAACTTTTATTGATGACAATACTCGATATTGCTAGATGAAGCAATAGACGCATTCAGGCAATACAAAAATGAAGTTGAAACGCAACTTAACAAGAAAATCAAAATGATAAGATGTGATAGGGGTGGTGAATATGAATCTTCTTTTGAAGGAATATATTTAGAATATGGAATTATTCATCAAACAACGGTCCCTTACACGCCCCAATCCAATGGGATTGCGGAAAGAAAGAATCGTTCATTAAAAGAAATGATGAACGCATTGTTGATAAGTTCTGGTTTGCCACAGAAATTGTGGGGGGAAGTCGTTCTTATGGCTAACCGGATACTAAATCGAGTGCCCCATAGCAAAACACAATCCATTCCATATGAAAAATAAAAAGGAAGGAAGCACAACTTGAATTATTTTAAAGTGTGGGGTGTTTGGAAAAAGTGCAAGTTCCTAAACCCAAAAGGATAAAAATAGGATCGAAAACCATTGATTGTGTTTTCATAGGATATGCGACCAATAGTAAAGCATATCGATTTCTGGTTCATAAATCAGAAAATCCCGACATTCATAATAATACGGTTATAGAATCAGATAATGCTGAGTTTTTTGAAAATATATACCCGTATAAAAAGAAATGTGAGTCGATTGGTGAAGGATCTAAACGACCTCGGGAAAAAACAAAAGAAAGTACATTTAATCAGGAGGATCCAAGACGTAGTAAACACCAAAGAATGTCTACTTTATTTGGACCATATTTTATGACTTTCTTATTGGAAAATGAGCCTCGAACATTTAAAGGAGTTGTGTCTTCTTCGGAATCATTATTTTGGAAAGAGCCAGTCAATAGTGAAATAGAATCCATATTGAACAACTATACATAGGAATTGGTTGATCTTCCTCCTGGAAATAAACCTTTGGGTTCTAAATGGATTTTTAAGAAGAAAATAAAAAATGATGACACTATTGATAAATATAAGGCAAGACTTGTAGTCAAAGGGTATAGATAGCGAGAAGATCTTGATTATTTTGATACATACTCTCCAGTTACAAGAATTACGTCCATACGAATGTTAGTAGCATTGGCTGCAGTTTATGGTCTTGAAATTCATCAAATGGACGTTAAGACGACCTTCTTAAATGGAGATTTGGGGAAAAAAATCTATATGGAACAACCTAAAGGGTTTGTGATTCCAGGTAAAGAAAAGAAGGTATGTAGACTTGTTAAGTCCCTTTACGGACTAAAACAAGCACCCAAACAATGGCATGCGAAATTTCACCAAACAATATTGTCAAATGGTTTTAAGATAAATGAATGTGATAAATGTGTGTACATTAAAAATATTCCAAATCACATAGTCATTGTTTGCTTATATGTGGATGATATGCTGATAATGAGTAATGACATTGCCAACATAAATGTGACTAAGCGTATGCTAACTAGTAAGTTTGATATGAAGGACTTGGGGGTTGCTGATTTAATTCTGGGGATTAAGATCCATAAGACTTCTCAAGGTCTGACATTGTCACAATCTCATTATATTAAGACAGTACTTGGAAAATTGAAGCACTTGGGGTTTAAAGTTGCAAAGACTCCAATTGACGTAAATCTTGCATTAGCAAAGAATAAAGGCCAAAGCATATCACAATTGGATTATGCTCGCGTGTTGGGATGCTTAATGTATTTCATGAATTGTACACGACCAGATATAGCTTGTGCTATAAGTAAATTGAGCCGATACACGTGCAATCCAGATCAATCTCATTGGATGGCAATGAAACGAGTTTTGGGATATTTAGAACATACCCAGGACTTTGCTTTGCACTACAGTAAATATCCTGCGATGAATGATGAATACTGTGATGCAAATTGGATCACCGATTTAACTGATTCTAAGTCCACAAGTGGATATGTATTCACTATTGGTGGAGGAGCAGTATTTTGGAAGTTGTCCAAGCAAGCTTGTATTGCCCGCTCTACAATGAAGGCTGAGTTCATAGCCTTAGATAAAGCCGGTAAAGAAGCTGAATGACTCCGAAATTTCTTGGAAGACATTCCATTTTGGCCCAAACCGTTGGCACCAATATGCATACATTGCGATAGTCAAGCGGCAATTGGAAGGGCTGTGAGCGTGATGTATAACGGTAAATCTCTTCATATACGACGAAGACATAAAACATTAGGCAATTACTCTCTAGAGGAATTATCACGATTGACTATGTAAAGTCAAGCGATAATGTATCGGATCCACTTAAAAAGGCCTAACTAGAGAGGTAGTTGAGAAATTATCGAGGAAAATGAGACTATGGCCGAGAACAAGCCATTGTGGCAGTAACTCTACCTAGAAGACTGGAGATCCCAACATCTAGGTTCAACGAGATCAAACAAAGTCATTAATGACGGTTTAACATTGTCAACTAAAAGTTTGGTCCATTCTCGTGATGAGACAATGTTCAGTACCAAGGATAAAGCATTAAGGCTTTTTAATGATTTCTAAATTTGATACGGGGTATATCAAATAGTGTATCTACGGGATGACACGTTTAGGAATCACCTATGTAAGCGTGAAGTGTTAGCCGCTTCAAGGAGAATTTTGTAAGGCCAATTCTCTACACACTTATAAAACCAAGCGGTGTTCATGGCTGAAACGAACACAACAATGAGAGCCAAAGACGGTTAAGGGTTGGTTGTGTGACTTATGGTTGTCTAGGTATACACCAAAGTTTGACGGTTCAAAGATATCAAATCTATCGATTGACCGAGTATATCCGACATAAGTTCACTACGGAAAGTTCAAAGGGAAACCTACTTATCCAGATGCAATTAATCCTTGCTTGCGAATCACACAGTTTTTCATGCATATTTTCGGATATAGCCATTCCCCATTCATGTGGGGGATTGTTGGATTTTTTTTAAGCTTAAATGTAGCTTAAAAGAGGGTAAATGGGAAATGGAGGGAAATTAAAAATATTTGAGTTTTCCTCCTTGACAAAGGGACATTGTTCTATATTGGAAGAGAAAAATATTTTGATGGGTATATATACAATAACACTTCTTCTAGCTCTTAAAGAGTCAAGAAGAAGGCAAGCCTCACGCCGTCGTCGTCGTCGCTCGCTCGGCTCGGCTTTGGCTTCGGCTTCGGATTCGAATTTGGTCAAATGATCGATGAATTGGTTAATTTTTTGGACCAAATTTATTTGTTAATAGTGAATATTAACATATCCGTTTTTTTAAATGAAAAATTAATATTAAATCCAACGGAATAGTATATGCCCTTTGTTTTTTGTAAAAGCCATTTAACTTATGGCCGTTTTACACAAACATCCCTTCTGAAGAGTTGCACCTCTTCAGTTTTGAAGAGTTGTACCTCTTCAGTTTGAGCTCAACATTGGCTATAAATACCAGTCCATTCTCTCAGATTTTCCATACGAATTTCTGACTTCTCCTCCTTTCTTCTGCATTGTTTTAACTATAAAGAAAATAACAGTAAGTGTGATTTGCTACCGATCTTTGTGTTCGCTGAAACACTGGGGTTTGAAGTATCGCTACACAAGTGTGTAGTTCGTTCTATCCTGGGAGGAAATAATCCATAACCTTGGGTACTAGGAGGGGATTAAATTTCTTAAGGAAACACTGTAAATTCAGTGGGCACGGATTAAATTCTGTTTCTTTTACATTTCTGTTTATATGTTATTTTATTTTCTTCAAAATTATTTTACAAATACAGAATAATAACAAATACACAGTTCTTGTAGTATATGACGCGTTATGGCATTCCATTCTCTTTTAACTTGCGCTTAATCAAGAACACGCGACACGTCACCATTCTCTTTTAAGCGTTATACATACTTGAAGTTATCATATAGTTCAAATAAATAAGATAAATACTTTGGGAAGCAAATCATAAAAAAAAATGTAAATTAAAAAATTTAAGAGGATACTTTAAATTGCCACGTGGTCTCCCCTCAATCATACATTGGTTTACTAATGACAGTACATTCGCATATACCATAAAGTCAACAGAGACTTGTTGATTGTATGCTCAAACCAAATTGACGGCATTCCCCAATACAACTTCAAAATTGACAATGTTATATATTATTAATAGTATCTAATGAATATGATCATTGCTTTGCCTCATCAATTCTTGTTTAATAGCTATGGGCAGAAGTTGCAATCTTCTCTTTGGTCTTGCTGTTTTCATTCTGCTTCATTACCATACTTCACTGGCTATTGTTCCCAATATTAGCACTGATAAAGATGCACTTCTTGCCTTAAAATCTCACATTTCTTCTTCTGATCCTAATGATATCATAGCAAGCAACTGGTCGTCCTCCAGCTCGGTTTGCAGCTGGATTGGCATCACTTGTAGCTCGCGCCACAATAGAATCACAGCTTTAGACATTTCTAGCATGCAACTTTATGGTACCGTTCCTCCACACGTTGGAAACCTCTCATTTCTTGTTTCCCTTGACATCAGTAACAACAATTTCCACGGAGAGTTGCCAGAAGAGTTGTCTCATTTGCAGAGGTTGAAATTGATTATTGTCGAAAGCAATAATTTTACTGGTGTCATTCCATCATTCTTAGGTCTGTTACCAAACCTTCGCATTCTGCGCCTTTCGAGCAACCAATTTTATGGGAAAATTCCACCTTCCCTTTCCAATCTAACAAAACTACAAGGATTGGGCGTGGAGCGCAATTTTCTTGAAGGAGAGATCCCTCAAGAACTCGGTAATCTTCGTTACATG
The DNA here is from genome assembly GCF_000715075.1 of Nicotiana tabacum. Classification (NCBI taxonomy): domain Eukaryota; kingdom Viridiplantae; phylum Streptophyta; class Magnoliopsida; order Solanales; family Solanaceae; genus Nicotiana; species Nicotiana tabacum. The sequence continues at coordinate 128,956,228 of NC_134091.1, forward strand.
ACTATCCTAGACCTACAACTAAACCAGCTTACTGGCTCTATACCACCATCAATCTTTAACATTACGACAATGCGAATCATTACTCTTTTCAAAAACAATCTTGCTGGTAATCTTCCAACAACTATATGTGAAAATCTTCCAAACTTGGAAGTTCTTCACATCCCAGTTAACAACCTAGACGGTGTTATTCCACCAAACCTAGGAAAGTGCAGAAAGCTTCGAATCTTGTCATTGTCTGGCAATAAGTTCACTGGAACTGTACCAAGAGAGTTAGCCAACTTAAAAGCTCTTACAGAATTATATCTTGGATATCAGCACTTGCAAGGTAGTGTAATAGTACTACTTTTTACGAGAAATCTAATTAAAATATTCTTCCTGCCGAATTGGTATTCATATAGTATTTCCCCCACTTGACAGGAGAGATACCAGTGGAGCTAGGTAATCTTAAGAAACTACGGTTGCTGGGATTATCCAAGAATGAGTTTACGGGTTCTATCCCTACAAACATTTTCAACATGTCAGCACTGCAGATCTTAGATCTTTCTGTAAACAGGCTTTCAGGTCGTCTACCATCCGATTTTGGCCGTGGAATTCCCAGCTTAGAAGAATTTTCTTGCGGATCGAATAATCTGAGTGGTTCTATCTCTGCTTCAATCTCAAATTCTTCAAGACTCAGAACACTTGATCTCTCGTACAACAGTTTCACAGGTCTAGGAAAATCTTAGTTTCTGCATCCGTTAACTAATTCAATGAACATCATAAAATTTAGAACCATAAATTGACTTCATGAATGATTTACTAGTACTACTATTTTAGGTCCAATTGTTCCTATTAAAGTGTTTATGTAGCTTATGTGTAAAGTCTGCTTTCACAAGAAGAAACTTTGTAAGGAAGAAAAAACCTACTATTTCTATTCTTGTATTATTAATAACCATTATAGGGATTATAGTACTTATATGAGTTACTTAGGTGAAAAGACAAGACGCATTCTATTCCACTTTCACTTTCTTTATATTGATTTTATAGAAGATTACCTTACTAGCAATCTTACTAGTAAGGTAGAAAGATATTTCCTTACAAGAATCTGAATTATCTTCCGCCAAATTGGTACTAATATAGTATTTCCCCCACATGACAGGAGAGATACCGGCGGAGCTAGGTAATCTTAAGAATCTACAGTATCTGGATTTAACTGTAAACGAGTTTACTAGTTCTGTCCCTGCAAGCATTTTGAACATATCAGCACTGAGGATCCTTGGACTTGGAGTAAATAGGCTTTCAGGTACTCTACCTTCAGATTTAGGCCGTAAAATGCCCAGCCTAGAAGAACTTCTTTGTGGTGGTAATAATCTGAGTGGTTTTATCTCTGCTACTATCTCAAATTCGTCAAGACTCAGAAAACTTGATCTCACGCTCAACAGATTCACAGGTCCAATTCCTGAATCACTTGGTAACTTAGAATATCTTGAGGTTTTGTCCTTGGGGGGGAATAATTTTTTCAGGGATTCAACATTGAGCTTCCTAACACCTTTGACAAATTGTAGGAAACTGAGAGATCTCAGGTTCTCTGACAATCCGTTTGATGGTGTTTTACCTCAATCAGTTGGGAATTTCTCTAACTCCTTGCAGATTTTTGATGGATAAAGTTGTAAACTGAAGGGCTTCATTCCTGAAGAAATTGGTAATGTTACTGGAATGGCAAGGATGAGTCTATTTAACAATGAGTTGAGTGGATATATTCCAAAAACTATCGAACGCATGCTGAAACTTCAAGAAATTTACCTATATAAAAACAAGATAGGAGGAACCATACCTGATGTTATCTGTAATTTACAGAATCTTGGAGAATTAGACCTATCGGGAAATCAGATTACCGGTTCAGTGCCACCATGCTTAGGGACCATTACCAGTTTAAGGAAACTTAATCTGGCTTATAACAGGCTGAATTCGAGATTACCTGCAAGCTTGGGAAGCCTTCGAGATATCATAGAATTCAATGTTTCGTCCAATTTATTAAGTGGGCAAATTCCTCTGGAGATTGGAAATTTAAAGGCTGCCACACTCATTGAACTGTCAAAAAATAATTTCTCTGGTAATATCCCTAGCTCTATAGGAGGTCTAGATAGATTGACCTATCTTTTTTTAGAACATAATAAATTAGATGGGCCTATTCCAGATTCATTAGGGAAAATGCTTGCCTTGGAATTCTTGGATTTGTCTTTTAACAATCTTAGTGGTGAGATTCCAAAGTCATTAGAAGCTCTTGTGTATATTAAATACCTGAACATCTCATTTAATAAACTTAGTGGTGAAATTCCCACCGGTGGACCTTTTGCAAATATCACAAGCCAATCCTTCCTGTCCAATGATGCACTATGTGGTGACTCCCGATTTAACGTGAAACCATGTCCTCCAAAATATACAAAGAAGTCAAGAAGAAAAAGAGTGCTTATAGGTTTATATACTTTGTTAGGGATAGGATCACTCTTTGCATTGGTCGTTGGATATGCGGTGTTAATATTGAGAAAGATAAAAAAGAATGCAGATCAAGCTGATGTGTCGCTCGTTAAAGAGCATGAAAGGATTTCTTATTATGAACTTGAACAAGCAACAGAAGGATTCAGTGAAAGCAACTTGCTTGGTAATGGGAGTTTCAGCAAGGTCTACAAAGGGATATTTAAGAATGGTACGTTTTTCGCAGTAAAGGTATTCGATGTGCAATTGGAGGGTGCATTCAAAAGTTTTGATACAGAATGTGAGATGCTGCGCAACCTCCGCCATCGAAATCTTACTAAAGTGATCACCAGTTGCTCCAACCTTGAATTCAAAGCCTTAGTATTGGAATACATGCCGAATGGAACACTTGAAAAATGGCTATATTCTCATAACTTTTTCTTAGACATGATGCATAGATTAGATATAATGATAGATGTTGCATCTGCGATGGACTATCTCCACAATGGCTATTCAACACCTGTGGTGCATTGCGACTTAAAACCAAGCAATGTCTTGCTAGATCAAGAAATGGTTGGCCATGTCAGTGATTTTGGCATTGCAAAATTGTTGGATGCAGGGGAGGATTTTGTTCAAACACGTACAATTGCAACCCTAGGATATATTGCTCCAGGTATCAGAACTTTTTACTTACATCTTTAAAACAACCTAAATAGTGCTTAGCATATTCCTTGATCATTTTTTACCATGCATGATTGTAGAGTATGGACAAGATGGTATAGTATCCACGAGCTGCGATGTTTATAGTTTTGGCATCCTGATGATGGAGACGTTTACAAGAATGAGACCAAGTGATGATATATTTACCGGAGAATTGAGCATAAGAAGTTGGGTTAGCGATTCTTTTCCAGGTGCAATTCATAAGGTGGTGGATGCTAATTTGGTACATCCAGGGGATGAACAAAGCGATGCAAAGATGCAGTGTCTGCTATCTATCATGGAATTAGCTTTGAGTTGCACTGTGATGATATCTGATGCAAGAATTAGTATGGAAGAGGCTCTTTCAACACTTACAAAGATTAGGCTCCACTTTGTCAGTAGTTGCTGCTAGGTGGAATCAGCGATCAACTCTCCATTGTTGCTTCATTACCTATATATTATGGTTGTGTTAAGCTTTCAATTATCCACTAGGACTTAAGTTCATCATAGCGATGTACGTAATTTTGTAAGTAATGATCTGGTATGCAAGGCGACTTTTTCCATAGTGCATGACCTTATTTACTGGTTATTGTTATTGCTTTTCATCTATTTTCTGGTTCTTATGATGCTGTTATTATTTCTATGGTTTACTTTGATGGTACTGATATATTGTCTCTTTTCGTCTTCTTGAGCCGAGGGTCTATCGGAAACAACTTCTCTACTCCCTCAGGGTAGGGGAAAGGTTTGCGTACACACTACCCTCCCTAGACTCCACTTGTGGGATTTTACTGGTTTGTTGTTATTGTTGTTGATTTGTTATGCAAGGCTTTTAGACTCTTGTGGTTACATCTTTAATATTCTAAAACTCTTCTAGTAAGCATTAGTTTCTAGTTGGTATCATATTTTCAACCTTTATTATTGGTTTCTATCTTTTTGCTCGATATGCTTGGATGAGGAGATATTTAAATCTTTTGTAATGTTTTATTTCTTGATTTTAGGTCTATCTATTTCTAATATTTTGTAATTAATCCAAATTCCAAGTAATCTATGCTATTACGTAGAAGTGTCAATGCTATTCAAGTCAGTTCGGCCGATTATTTTAGAAAATTTGTATTGTGCCAATTTTTCGAGTACTTTATTTTGTATAATCAATAATAGACTTTTTGAAACCGTCCCAATCATCTCAATTTTTCTTGGATATCGGTACGGTTCGATAAATTTTGAGTAATATTGATTAAGATGATTTCTTGCCTCCATTAAATGGTGTCAATTCCCAACAGAAATTTGATTCTGAAATTGATTGTGCCATTCTTTCAACCTAACTATTTGAGTAACACCTCGTAATGTAATGTAGTTGTGTTTTACTATTACTAAAATTACGCTGCAAACAGGATAATAAATGATGATGCCAACAGGATTTTCATTAGATCTGTCAATACGGGCTGGCCCAACCCGGCCTAGCCCAGCCCACACGAGCTTTGGCATTTGACGGATTGAACTGGGTCGGCCCACTATTTTGATGGGCCTTAAAATAGTCAGCCCAACCCAGCCATATGTGAGTCACGGGTTGGTCCGACATTTTTAAAAAGAGTAATTTATGCAAAATACCCATTGAACTTAAAATAATTATCCTTTCCTACCCATTCGAAAATTATTTACAATATATACCTACCCAATTAAAACTAATTACCCCTACCTACCCACCCATCCCAACTTTTTTTTACCCATTTGGCTTAGATTAGCTTTGATTTGGCTTGGCTTTATTTGTCTTCGCTTGACTTGGCTTGAATTGACTTGGTTTATAGAATCTTAGTTTGACTTCATTTGACTGAGTATTAAAAAAATGGGTACATTAAAAAAGTGGGTTGGGGGGGGGGGTTACTAAAATCCTCCCCATGCATACTTGCTAAACTACCCTTTTTAAAATTATTTTTCATATTCTTAAAAATATAAGTTTTAACCTAAAATGCAATATTAACAAAGATGTCTTTCATTTTCATCTAAATTTATAATTATATGCAATGTTAATTAGTTAAACATTAAGAAATAACTAAAATTTTAAGAACAAAAAATATTTATATTCACATAAAAAATATTACTAGTTTGGGACTGGACTACTCTTCTTGTTATTTTAGTTCCTTATTTTTTTTAATATTTTTAATTAAATACGTTATTAAGCTCACGGGCCGGCCCAACCCAACCTTTACTTGGGCGGCGCTTAAAAGCCTCATTTTTAAATGAACTCCAAAAATCTTAACCCGGCTAGCCGGCCTCATGGGCTAGGGCTTACTTGGGCCGCGCTTAAAAGCCTCGTTTTTAAGTGGGCTCCAAAAATCTTAGCCAAACTCTATTAAATCACAGGCTGGATTGGGCCGGCCTAACGGGCCTAGCCCATATTGACGGCTCTAATTTTCATAGAAGAAAATGACAATGAAAGTGTCAGTATCCAACTTCAAAACTGATAAACTGATAACAAATGTTAATCTCCAGGCATATTCAAGACTATAGATACATTAATAGAGGCTCTGGGCAATAATAGTAATCCCTGAGTAGCAGCTGCTCCTTGTGTTGAACAACCATCACTGCATTGAATTTCTAGCTTCTCCAACATACAAGCATTCTTTATCATATGAGTTACAAGTCTGATTTCACGCTCTTTTCCAGTAAACCCTCTAATCCTCACCAGTCTCAGATGATGAGTAAAACTATCTGCCAACTCTTTCATTTCCCAAAACCAATACTCCAGACGAAAAGCGGATTCATAATCTAGAGTCTTCCCAACCTGCATCATTGTGGGGGGGATATAAGTTTCACAAGTATTCTCAAATAAACTCCAGAATCTCTCCTTGAGCGGAGAATCTATCGGAAACAACCTTTCTACCTTCGTAAGGTAAGGGTAAGGTCTGCATACACACTACCCTCCTCAGACCTCACTTTGTGAGATTACACTGGGTTTTTTGTTGTTATTATTGTAGAAAATCCAGAATCTAAAGTGGATTCACAACTAGTGTGATCTTAATAATTGTATATCTATACCAATTATATGTCATCAGTCAAGTCAAAACTAATAGTAGGTTTTATTGAACCAACAGAACCCGCCATATCCGTCTACATTAGTCTATAATATATTATCAAGTCCTTGGAAATAAATATACTAACCTGATTAGTGATATCAAGCGTTTGAAGATGGCTCCACACCCTGAAGATGTAGTTAAGCACAATATTGTCATTCATGTTGTTCAAGTCTAAGCTGGTGCATAACACACGCACCTCGGTCAAAGGGATTCCGTACTTATAGCGTTCATAATCTCGACACTGGATCCAATAAACAAATGAATATATACATGTCTATTATCAAGTTTCAACGAATATTGAATAACAAAGAAATTGTTAAGCAATATACTCAAAAAAAAAAAAAACTTACCGGCCTCAAACCAGTGCACCATTCGAGCAGCTCTTTGCTGTTGGTCCGGAGAACCCGAAGGTTGGGACAGGCAATATGAGATTTTTTGGAAGAGTAACAGGAATTAGGTTCAAACACCAACTCAGTCAGGCTTTCAGATACTAAAGTAAATTTCATTATATCAATATCTCTAATCTCTATTATCTTGAGTTTCTTGTGGTGAATGATGTCAATATTAAGCTTGCTACAATCATTAAGGCTCAGATTCTCCAAGGAGGTACAATTACGAACGATGTCGTTTAGGGTTTTATCCTTTAAATGGATAGCAATGAGTTTTAGGGTTTTAAAATTGACGCAACCTTCAAAGGGGGAAGCATCGGTCAGCACATATTCTTTTAGCTCCACCACTTGAAGAAATCTACCATGGAAGATGCTTCTTGGTAAATACGATCGGTAATTGTTTTTATCACAATAAAGTGAAATCCCTTGGAGTCTTTTTTTGTTTTTAAGGTGGTTTATCCATCGTTTCATGTTGTTCTTTGAAGTACTCCAATCTTGTGGGAGATGATTCATGTGAAAATGTTCGATATTCTTTCCAACTTGTGATGAAAGAATCTTGTCCACAAGTACTTGATCTTGTGGCAGATTCAACGAAAGGCGAGATAAGGACTTCCATAGGAATTTCCAATGTTTTGAAAATATGCTTGTTGCTATGGCTTCTTTTGTGGGAAGATATGAGATTATTGAACATAAGAGGTGTTCAGGAAGTTTGTTAATCAAGTCAGGAGAAGCCTCTACTACTTCCATTATTTCCAACTTTTTGAAAGAAAGAATCGGCAGAAAATACCTATACGGCTATATATTGAGTTTAAATTGAGTGTAAGAAGTATTTGTACAAAAATAATTTGACACTTAAATCCAGAATATATTTGGTTTTGGTCTTAGAAAAGGTAGTCTTTTTGTTTTCCTCTAGGACTAGGAGACTACTTTCATGTGTTTAGGAAGACCTAAAATAATTTTGATTCTCTAATTATTCACTTTCTATAGTTATACTTGAACTAGGACTGTTATTTTTAGATAGACAGTATCTTTTCAGTAAAAGAAATTGTAATTCAAAAATAAGATTTTATTCCAGCTGAAGGAATCGTTTATACTTTAGTGAAAAGGGAAAAAATAGTCAAATAGCTACTGATAGACTTACAAGAAGACTTTGTTAATTACATTATTTTAAGGAAAAAAACTCGTTAACTATTCTTTACTCCTCTTTCATTTAAGTATTCTCTCTAATTAATCTCATATAACTTCATTATCTTCTTTTGAAGTTTTTTGATTGGGGCTAATGTTTAGCGGACTATCTATACTATATTAAAAGTACGAATGCCTTAGCATAAAGTTGTTCGTCTTTTTTACCCTTATAAAATAGAGTTCGTACTATACAAAATAGTCATTTGATTATTTTTCTAATATTTATGACAGTCAATTAATAATTTTCCTAATATTTAGGACTTATATATCAACTAAGTTTTCTCTATTAAAGTTTTTTCTTATTTTAATTATGTAGTATACCATATTTGCAACCCAAAAAAAAAGTAATAACACGTAATACATAAAAACCACATATAATACATGAAAACCACATTTTTAGGTTTAGAAGCTTTAGAAAATATTGCAAATACACCTTAGTTAGGAGAAAAGAAATTTAAAAGAATTACAAGTAGAGAAAAAAAGATTGATTAAAAAGGGGATGTTTCATAACTAACAAACTTAACAACTTGTGTGGATGGCTGTTATGTATCGTTTCATAATGTATCGTATAGTACTGTATCGTTTTGATGTATACAATGTTTAGATAAATTGTATTGTTTTCCGTCATTTTATGATATCATGCACCAACAATATAAAGAATAAAGTTACAATATTATAGAGAAAAGTAAGGTACGAGGTAGAATTATTATATAAAAAGATAGGGTAAAGGATAAAATAAAATTATTTAATAATATGGAAGGGAAAGATGAGAGAAAAAACTAAGAGAATGACGCGACCAAACCAAATCGGTTGTTCCATAAAGTAACATTTTTCGTCATTACGTAACGACGGATTTAACAATACGGTACAATAAAATTAAATAACAACCAAAAAAATTATATTTAAAGTAATAATACGATACAATATAACAGGTAACAACCATCCAAACAAGATTTAAGAGTCTATTCGTTCTGTTAACTTTTTGTAAAGATTGATTCTTTGGAAATTCAGTCTTTCAGAAAAAGTTAACAATTACATAATGCAATTTGGCATTATGTTCTTCTAATAAGCTACTAAAAAATTAACATATACTCCAGTATTCTAATTTATTATATTAAAAACATTAATGGATATAATTATTTGTAAGTTGTTAATCACTAACATTAATTATTAAGTAATAAGTTTCATAATGCACATATATGAAAATATTGTTATCAAACAAAATAATGTAAAAAAACAAGATTTGAAGAGAGCCTTGAAGAGGAGTCGAACCTCCGTGCTATTTAGCACGAGATTTTGAGCCCCGCGTGCATTAAAAATAGAAGAATTTCATATAAAATATTTTATCGAATCCACTTTCATGACACGATGTTAGTGTTCTCAATTTCTAGAATATAATTAATGAATAGACTTTTTTGACGAGTCATGTGGTAAATAATGAATTTTTATGATCTTTAACGTTTTACACATGATTACACAAGAATTGTGGGACGAGCTCGTGCTTAAGGCAGTGGGCCCATAACAAGTGTTCGTCCGCACGCTTGAGGCATAAGCTTGCAAAGATAAGAGCCCACACATAAATTCAAGAATATCTTACGAGTGTCTCCAATTTTGCCTACCCTTTATTTGGCAAGTGCAAACAAAAGTGATTAGTAAAAGCCAAATAGAAAGATTCAAAACTGATATATTCATTAATTTTTTACCTTTTGAATCCTTCATTGAATAGTTTTGGAAGTCTTGATATTATAAATTTAAAAGCAATCGAGATTTTAATTTATATAAATGATTTTTTATTTGAATATTATAACATTATCACAATTCTTTTTATATTATAACATGACTATAATTCATTCGATATTATCTTTGAACTCTTTAATTATCTGCTCAAATAATACTTTTTACTTCATTAGTTTTTTGTATAATTTTTTAAAATGATACTTAATAATCAAAATAAATAACAAACAAATAATTAAGAACATAGAAGATAAAGATAGAGGGAGGCAAAGAGAAAGAAATAAGATAATCGGATAAGTCATATTTTTTCATTTATCGAAACAACTAAATAGGATAAATATTCATCATTTTTCAGGAATTTATATTTTCTAATTTTATTTTATAATGCAAACATGTTATGTAATATTTAGACAATTTCTTAATAAGTTCTACACTCATTATATGAATTCACGCGCAAAGCACGTACCTAAGACTAGTACTATATTAAAAGCACGAAGGTCCTTAGCGAAATGTCGTTCGCCTTTTTTGCCCTTTAAAAAATAAATTTCACACTAGACAAAATAGTCATTTAATTATTTTCCTAAAATTCAGGACTTTGAAATCAATTAAAATTTTACATATTATATCTTTCCTTATTTGAAATTATATTTAATTAGTCCTAACTCACGCATCCTATGGCTCAAAAAAGGATATTGTTTTTGGAGAAAAGAACTTAAGTTTTAAAAGATAGCAATTTCCTTTGTTGACCAATAAAAGATATCATCATTTAATTATTTCCTAATTTTAATAGAAAATATATTCAACTTTAGACAAAATCAATTGTAAACAAAATGTCATTAAGTTTTTCTCCAATTATTCCAACAAATGACAACTTTCTACATTTTTGCTATAAATTTAACTATTTATTATAAAATATTAAATCAACATTAGTCATTTATAGACTTTACATTGTCATTTATCATTTTTTTATAAGCTATAAGACAACATCTTCATTCCCAGGAGACTAAAAGAATTAATTTGTCAATTTATTTTATATAACTGTAACGACTCGGCTGGTCGTTTTGAGAATTTAAGTCCCATTCGGCGGCATAAGGCCCCAAGCAGCTTCGTATTATGTGTATTGACTTGCGTGCGTGGTTGAATTCAGTTACCGGATGATTCGGGGTAATTTGGGACACTTAGTCCCTAAAACAGAAGCTTAAATTTTAGGATTTTGACCGTACTCAAAACTGTGTGAAGACGACTCCAGAATGGAGTTTCGTCGGCTCTGTTAGCTCCGTTGGGTGATTTTGGACTTAGGGGCATGTCCGGATTGTGTTTTGGAGGTCTGTAGCTCATTTAGGCTTCAAATGGCGAAAGTCAAATTTTTAGAGATTTTGACCGACAGTGGACTTTTTGATATCGGGGTCGGAATCTGATTTCCGAAGTTGGAGTAGGTCCGAAATATTGAATATGACTTGTGTGCAAAATTTGAGGTCATTCGGACGTGGTTTGATAGGTTTCGGCATCGGTTGTAGGAATGTGAAGTTTCAAGTTCTTTAAGTTTGAATTGGAGGGTGATTCGTGATTTTAGCGTTAGTTTATGTGATTTGAGAGCTCGACTAAGTTCGTATGGTGTTTTAGGATTGGTTGGTATGTTTGGTTGAGGTCCCGGGGGCCTCGGGTGAGTTTCGGGTGCTTAACGGATTAAAAGTTGGATTTGTGTTGCTGCTGAAGTCTTCAGGCATCTGGTATTTTCGCACCTGTGGTGGAGAGACTGTAGGTGCGGGATCGCACGTGCGAAGAGGCAAGTGCAGAAGCGGAAAAGTGAAGGAGTGCCAAGGGTCGCAGGTGCGAGGTAAATTCCGCAGATGCGATGGAGCAATCGCAGGAGCGGTGAAGGACCGCAGAAGCGGATGCTGAGTTTTGAGTGGAATCCGCACCTGCGATGGGAATTCCGCATGTGCGAAGACCGGTCCGCAGATGCGGTTTAACTGGCAGAAAAGGGGCCAAATCGAGGGTTTGATTCATTTCTTCATTTTTGGACTTGGGAGCTCGGGAATTGGCGATTTTTCGAGGGATTTTCAGATAGAGCTTTGGGGTAACGATTTCTAACTCGTTTTTGGTTGTATTTCATTAATCTATAGTTGTTTTCTTCAATAAATTTCGGGTTTGGATTGAAAATTTAGGAAAAATGGGAAGAATTTCTTCAACTAAGATTTCTGAGTTTTGATTGGGATTTAAACATCGGATTTGGATAATTTTGGTACGAGTGAACTCGTGAGTGAATGGGTGTTCGTATTTTGTGACTTTTATCCGATTCCGAGACGTGGGTCCGGGCCGACTTTTTAGGATGGATTTCAAAATTTTCTACTAAAATCTTGATTTTATTAATTTGATTAGCCTAATATAGTTGTATTTATGATATGTAATTGTTTTGGCTAGATTTGGGCCATTCGGAGTCGGATATTCGTGGGAAAGGCATTGTGACTGATTGTTTGAGCTTGGTTCGAGGTAAGTATTGTTAGTTTACAGCATGTATATAGTGTAGTATTGTCCCATATTGGTAGAGGAGTAGTATGTCCTTGTATATTATAACTATAAATAAGGACCTCTTGTATTGTATTGTTCATCCAATATTAATAACATATTTTCTCCCGTACCTTCTCACATGGTATCAGAGCAATTGTGAGAGACTTATTGCTGTACATAAATTCCAGCGATTCCGGGAAAGAGAAATCAGTACTTTTTTAAGGCTGTTTTCTATCTGCTTCATTTCTGTCAGTGTTGTGCAAAATCCAACACTACCACAAGAGTCGTCACTGTCCGGCGACCAAACCCCAGTGAAAAGCTCCGGCAGCAGCCTCCTCACACGCCTCCACGCGCCACCAGAAGCTCACGCGCGTGAGCTCACGCGCCGGCGTGTACGACCACTTCCGGCCATTTTTTGAAAATCTTCCTTCAGAACAGTTAGGTCGTCTGGTAATTCCGATCCTACCCGTATTGTTTTTATTTCATTCCGACAACTTTGAGTTTTTTTTCCGGCAACTACAGTACTATTCCGACAGCTACAGTAGATTCCGGCAGCTACAGTATTTCAGTATTTTGCTTCTGTGTTTCCGTACACTGTTTCAGTGGATTACAGTTGATTCTTTCTCTTATTTGGTAATAATTTGCAACAATGTCTTTGGGATTTGATGCTTTTGGGTCTAGAAACATGAGTTCTGGAAGCTCTAGTGCTATTATTACCTCGAAACCTTTAATGGGAGGTTCAAACTACTTAGCTTGGGCTTCATCTGTCGAGTTATGGTGTAGAGGTCAAGGTGTTCAAGATCATCTAATCAAACAGTCTAGCAATGGAGATGAAAAGGCAATAGCACTTTGGGCAAAAATCGATGCTCAGTTATGTAGCATATTGTGGCGATCTATTGATTCCAAGTTGATGCCCTTGTTTCGTCCATCCCATACATGTTATTTGGTTTGGGCAAAGGCACGCACCTTATACACTAATGACATATCTCACTTCTATGATGTGATATCGCGGATGACAAACTTAAAGAAGCAGGAATTGGATATGTCTACTTACTTGGGTCAAGTACAGGCAGTCATGGAGGAATTTGAGAAGTTGATGCCAGTTTCTGCTAGTGTGGAAAAACAACAAGAGCAGCGACAGAAGATGTTTCTCGTTCTTACCCTCGCTGGACTTCCTAATGATCTTGATTCAGTACGCGACCAGATTTTGGCTAGTCCGTCTGTCCCGACAGTTGATGAATTATTCTCTCGATTACTCCGCCTTGCTGCAGCACCAAGTCCACCAGTGATCTCATCACAGATACTTGATTCCTCTGTTCTTGCATCCCAGACAATGGATGTTCGGGCATCTCAAACTATGGAGCATAGACGAGGAGGAGGTCGTTTTGGAAGATCTAGACCCAAGTGTTCTTATTGTCACAAACTTGGACACACTCGTGAAATGTGTTATTCCTTACATGGTCGTCCACCCAAAAATTTTCTTTATCTAAAGAAGAATATAATGAGCTCCTTCAGTATCGAGCAAGTAAGCAGACATCTCCACAAGTAGCCTCAGTTGCTCAGACTGATACTTCTGTTACTGGTAATTCTTTTGCTTGTATTTCCCAGTCTAGCACTCTTGGCCCATGGGTCATGGACTCCGGCGCTTCTGATCACATCTCTGGTAATATATCACTTTTGTCAAATATTGTATATTCACAGTCTCTTCCCACTGTTACTTTAGCCAATGGATGTCAAACTAAGGCAAAAGGAGCTGGACAAGCTAATCCCTTGTCTTCTATCATCCTAGATTCCGTTCTTTATGTCCCTGGCTGTCCTTTTAGTCTTGCATCTGTTAGTCGTTTGACTCGTGCCCTCCATTGTGGTATATATTTTATTGACGATTCTTTTATTATGCAGGACCGCAGTACGGGACAGACAATTGGTACAGGACGTGAATCAGAAGGTGCCCTTACTACCTTAACTCACTCAGTCCTTCCACAACATGTCTAGTTACAGATCCTCCAGATCTAATCCACAAACGTTTAGGACATCCGAATTTATCCAAACTTCAGAAGATGGTGCCTAGTTTATCTAGTTTGTCTACATTAGATTGTAAGTAATGTCAACTTGGGAAACATACCCGAGCCTCCTTTTCGCGTAGTGTTGAGAGTCATGCAGAGTCTGTCTTCTCCTTAGTTCATTCTGATATATGGGGTCCTAGTAGAGTCAGTTCATCCTTGGGATTTCGTTATTTTGTCGGTTTCATTGATGATTATTCAAGATGTACTTGGCTTTTCTTAATGAAAGATCATTCTGAGTTATTTTCTATATTCCAGAGTTTCTGTGCTGAAATCAAAAACCAATTTGGTGTTTCTATTCGCATTTTTCGCAGTGATAATGCCTTAGAATATTTATCTTCTCACTTTCAGCAGTTTATGACTTCTCAAGGAATTATTCATCAGACATCCTGTCCTTATACCCCTCAGCAAAATGGGGTTGCTGAGAGAAAGAATAGGCACCTTATTGAGACTGCTCGCACACTTCTAATTGAATCTCGTGTTCCGTTGCGTTTTTGGGGCGATGCAGTTCTCACAGCTTGTTATTTGATTAATCGGATGCCTTCATCTCCCATCAAGAATCAGATTCCGCATTCAGTATTGTTTCCCCAGTCACCCTTATACTCTCTTCCACCTCGTGTTTTTGGAAGCATGTGTTTTGTTCAAAACTTAGCCCCTGGGAAAGATAAGTTAGCTCCTCGTGCTCTCATGTGTGTCTTCCTTGGTTATTCTCGTGTACACTCTGTGTTTTATCGGCACTCTGCTTCAAGTCTCTGTATTTATCTGGTAGTCTATGTTGATGATATTGTTATTACTGGCAATGATCAGGATGGTATTACCAATCTGAAGCAGCATCTCTTCCATCACTTCCAAACTAAGGATCTAGGCAGATTGAAGTACTTTCTAGGTATTGAGGTTGCCCAGTCTAGCTCAGGTATTGTTATTTCTCAAAGAAAATATGCTTTAGACATTCTTGAGGAGACGGGGATGATAGGTTGCAGACCTGTTGACACTCCGATGGATCCGAATTCTAAACTTATGCCAGGACAAGGGGAGCCGCTTAGCGATCCTGCAAGCTATAGGCGGCTGGTTGGAAAATTAAATTATCTCACAGTGACTAGACCCGACATTTCTTATCCTGTGAGTGTTGTAAGTCAGTTTATGAATTCTCCCTGTGATAGTCATTGGGATGCAGTTGTCCACATTATTCGATATATAAAATCGGCTCCAAGCAAAGGGTTACTCTTAGAGGATCGAGGTCATGAGCAGATCATTGGATACTCAGATGCTGATTGGGCATGATCACCTTCTGATAGACGTTCTACGTCTGGATATTGTGTTTTAGTAGGAGGAAATTTGGTGTCCTGGAAGAGCAAGAAACAGAATGTAGTTTCTCGGTCTAGTGCAGAAGCAGAATATCGAGCAATGGTTATGGCAACATGTGAGCTAGTCTGGACCAAACAATTGCTCAAGGAGTTGAAATTTGATGAAATCAGTCGGATGGAACTTGTGTGCGATAATCAAGCTGCCCTTCATATTGCATCAAATCCGATGTTCCATGAGAGAACTAAAGACATTGAGATTGATTGTCACTTCGTCAGAGAAAAGATACTTTCAGGAGAGATTGCTACAAAGTTTGTGAGGTCGAATGATCAACTTGCAGATATTTTCACCAAGTCTCTCACTGGTCCTCGTATTGGTTATATATGTAACAAGCTCGGTACATATGATTTGTATGCACCGGCTTGAGGGGGAGTGTTAGTTTACAGCATGTATATAGTGTAGTATTGTCCCACATTGGTAGAGGAGTAGTATGTCCTTGTATAGTATAGCTATAAATAAGGACCTCTTGTATTGTATTGTTCATCCAATATCAATAACATATTTTCTCCTGTGCCTTCTCACAAGTATCTTACCTAACCTTGTGTGGGGGATTTTCTCCTTAGGATTTGAGTCTTCTATGTCGATTGTAGTCCATGTACGCGAGGTGACGAGTGCGTGCTCAGACTTATTTGTGAAAAGCTGGCCTTTTAGGATTTTTAGGTCCTTATATTCACTGAGTATGAAGTTGTTCTTGATATGATTAAGTTCCTATTTACTAGTTTCACCTCTACATGCTTTAATTAGAATTAATTGTTTTCAGGATTCACTCTTATTGCCTATTTGACTCTTATTTGACTTAACTGAAGATTTTACCTCCTCTATTGCCATGCTATCTTTTCATAACTGCTTATCTTTATTTGGAATTATTCTTATCTCATCCTATAATTTGTTCAGTCTTAATTGAGGTTATGATTATCTTTCCGCTGCTTATCCTTAATTGAATTGTTGAATATCCTTCAAAATTTCCTCAACCTTAAAAGAAGTTTTAGATATCTCACATCTTAGTCGACTTGTTTTATTTGAATTTATTTGACTCATGTTAGCTTCCCTGTTGTTGAAATGTATATTGCGGGACCGTTGCTACATATTAGTTTTTCCCTTGTTGAGTTGATCTCTTTACGCCTAACATTCTTTACTGTGGTTATTCCTTGCGAATTGGTTCTACCGTTTCTTGTGAATTAAAGTTCTTGAGTTGATTTACTTGTCGTGCTTTGTATTATTGCCGTTGTTGCTGTTGTACTTGTTGTGGTGATGCACGAGGTTTCTGTCGTGCGGTTGTTATTATTGTGATGCACGAGGTTTCTGACGTGCGGTTGTTGTTATGGGGTTGCACGAGGTTTCTGCCGTGCTATTGTTACTATTGATATTTGCACATGCGACGTGACAAGGCGGGATATATATATATATATATATATATATATATATATATATATATATATATATATATATATATATATATGTGTGTGTGTGTGTGTGTGTGTGTGTGTGTGTGTGTGTGTGACAAGGTGGGAACATTGTTATGCACGTGTGGCGAGACAAGGCGGGCACTTACTTTATTACTGCACACGTGGCGAGACAAGGTGAGCTGTGTCAAGAATTGAATTGTGATGATTTGTGGCCTGGGGGCATTCTTGTTGTTGATATTTGTGTAGTGGTATACGTACCTGTGTGAGCCTTATCTTGTGAAAGTTGTGATAAAATATTCTACGTGCTGTCCGTTCTTTTTCCTTATGTTTATTTGCTGACATGGACTATGGTAGGACATTTGCACAAGCATACACGTAGTTAAGCACTCTTATCGAATAAGAGGTGTTCTTGATATTGTGGAGCATAGATGCTCACCCTTGTTTACTTTACTCTATGTGAGAATGGCTCTATTGGCACGTGAGCCGTCAGTGCGGTTATGAGGTGTTATGAGGGCACATGATGCCAAGTGTTAGGGTTCAGGTATTGAGACCCGTGAGTTGTGATTTGTCCGAGGTTCGGTACCTCGTGAAGTTGTTTGACTAAAACCTGATGTAAAAGCAGTTGTAGTCGCTGAGTTATTACTTGTCCTTGCTGTATTTGTGATTCCGGATTTAGGTTGTGCTCCATTCACTTTGTCTGTGTCATTTTCATGATATTACGTTGATACTTGTTGTTTCCTTCTTGGTTGTCATTACTGTATTGTGAGCCATATTGCATAGTCTTTATGTAGACATCATATTTCTGTTGTTCATATACTTATACCTGTTCAGTTTATTAGACCAGAGGGTGTCTTGACTGTTCCTCGTCACTACTCCACCGAGGTTAGTCTTGATACTTACTGGGCACCGCTGTGGTGTGCTTATTCTACACTTCTGCACATTTTTATGCAAATCCAAGTACTTGTTCGTTAGCTAGCTGTGTGGACTGTTGCTGTGGAGACTCGAGGTAAACCTGTTGTTGCGTTCGCAGGCCTTGGAGTCACCTTTAAGTTTTACCAGAGGGTGTCTTGACTGTTCCTCGTCACTACTCCACCGAGGTTAGTCTTGATACTTACTGGGCACCGCTGTGGTGTGCTCATTCTACACTTCTGCACATTTTTATGCAAATCCAAGTACTTGTTCGTTAGCTAGCTGTGTGGACTGTTGCTGTGGAGACTCGAGGTAAACCTGTTGTTGCGTTCGCAGGCCTTGGAGTCACCTTTAAGTTTTCGTTTTGCACTGTTTATTCCTATTTCTGGACAGTTGTATTTAGAGGTTTTCTAGCAAACACTCTGTAAAGCTTATGACTTGTACTGCCGTTTTTGGGAATTGTAAGAGATTTCTATTTAAATTGATAGATGTTATTTAAATAATGTTGTTGTTTTAATAAGTGTTAGGCTTACCTAGTCCCTAAGACTAGGTGCCATCACGATACCAAATGGAGGGAAAATTGGGTCGTGACAATAACAAATCTTAATAAAATTATTTTTATGTTAGTGGTTATATATATATCATAAAATAACAATAATTTTTATAAGATATTTCCATATAAGTACGCATAATTCACAATAAGGTATCTGAGTACTTCTATGATCAAAATTTCCTTCGCTTGCTGGGATCATCCGTCGTCTTTTATCAAACTTAGAGAAAACTCAAATATTTTTAAACAAAAATATTCTATTTGTAAACGAAATTCTAACTTTTGTTATGGGAAACTTTAGTTGATTACCAAACGAAATTAGGAATTGTTTTATACCCTTTTTATCTATATTTTGAATTGTAAAAATGTTATGCTTTTACTTTGAACACAATTTAATTTCTTCTTAAAAAGTTCCAAGTTTATTTTTAATTTCATATAAGAAAAGAACAATTCTTACTTCTTTATCAAATTATTTTTAATGTGAATTTATCAACGAAACTAAGAATATTATAATTCAAACAACTATTTATGGATGTCCATATTATTTTAACGTTGACATTTTCTCTTAAGTCTTACCCCTTCAATCATGTACTATTTTTTTAAAACAATATACATATATAATACTAAAATTATTTTACAGTGAATGGAGTAATAGGTAAAACTAAAGTATATTCTTAGTTTGACAATTAAAGTTAAGCTGAAAAAGGTATTTGAAAACTATATTTAGACTTACCTTTTAAAGTTGTTTCCTAAAAAAAGTTTAAGAGTTATAGACAAAATGAAATGTTGTTGTAAGCATTGTTAATACAAATTAATACATTATACCTACTCTGTTTGGACTTCTAAACTAAAAATAAAATTCATGTATCATAATTACTATAAGGCATATGAGGACTTATGTAGCATAATGTCTATTTCTTTATAGAATTAGCTAAATAGAATTAATATTTATTATTTTTCGAAAATTTTATTATTTCATTTAATCTTTTTTATAATTCAAGACACTTTTCTTAATACTCATTTATGTGATTTTCTAAAAATAAATACTCATGACACGGGATACACGCGCAAAACGCGTACACTAAGACTAGTATATACTTCCTAGAAGGTGGTTAAATTCTCTAAAATGCTTCTCATATAACTTCCGTCCCAAGAAAGAAGGTTATATATATATATATATATATATATATATATATATATATATACTAGTTTTAGGATACGCGTGTTGCGCGTGAATTCTATATCAATGAATATAAAGTATTTAAAATCACGTAAATATTATGAGCTATAAAATAAAATTTTACGGAAAGCACAAGGTCTAAAAAATGATGGATATTGATCTTATTTAAACAATATAATAAAGGCAAAGAGTATGTCACACAAAAGTATTCTAATGCCATACCATAAATTTGATATATTTATATATTTGCTTTAGTAACTCAGATAGAGTAAAATAATATGTTGATTTAAACTCAAATATCATGCAACAATATGTTCATCTTGACCTTAAAAAATAAAGTCTATTTGCTCAGGTACCTAATTTAGTAATATAAATTTCATCTTATTACTATTGGAACTCAAATTAAAAAATACGAAAAACAACATGAGACTCCATATTGTTAGGTTTAGTTATCGTATTACGAATTTAAGGGTAGTATTTAACCGAATTAATTAATTTACATTTAGAAAAAAAATGATTGTCATAAAAATGCAGGTAGAATATTAATATTTATTATATTATTATTTTATTCAACATGAGGTGTATCATAATGAAATATTATTCGCAAAAAGTATAAAAATCTATTAACTTTCATATACATTTTGTGTGTATATATATAGAAAATTACAATAGTGTTTAAGATTTATTTCCATACGCATTTTAAGATTTTTTTGTGTTAAAAAAATTTACTGTTTACTAATTAAAAGTTATTCGTTGATAATATTTTAGTGATATGGTACTTGAGTATTGATTGAATGTTAGTTCACTTAGTTCACGAATGATGTTGTTAAGATATGTTGTCTTTTATCATTTAGATAACTTTTAATTATAATATTAAAATTATAATACAATTAATATTTAACTAAATTATTAGCATAGAAGGTAAAATTTTAAGATTTTAAATCCTAAGTATTAGAACTTTCTTCCAAAAAGCAAAAGGCTTTATATTTACAGTTTGCCTAAGTATTTCATGCTACAAAATTCTGTGGAATTTGGTTGCGTTTTCTATATCTGTTTTTGTTATTTTAAATAATTCAAATAAGGAAGAACTTATTAATGAGAACTTACATAGTTGTCAACATGTATTTCGTGATTAAAGAAATTGATAAAGGGGTATTAATTAAGTAAAAGGAGTTCATATAAGGTAAAATTTTAATTAATTTGTTTTTAAAGTGCAATAGTCAAATAAGGAACAATTAAGTAAGCAAAATTTTAGTTGATTTTAAAGTTCTAAATATTAGGAAAAAAAACTTAAGTTAAATGACTATTTTATCTAATGTGAAACCTATTTTTAAAGGGTAAAAAAGGCGAACGACATTTCGCTAAGGGCCTTCGTGCTTTTAATATAGTATAGATATGTACTAGTCCTTCTTAGAAGGTGGTTAAATTCTCTAAAGTGATCTCTAGGTGTAAATATTTGGTTTGTTTATGATAATACTTCACTGTTTTTACCAAAAATAATAATAATGTATATACTAGTCGTAGGGCGCATTGCGTGTGTACCCCTATCAATGAGTATAATTTTCTTTAAGAATAATATAAATATTACTTATTAAATAGTGTATTTGAAATATAAATATCTAACTAACTTCGCAAAGGAAGAAATCATACCTTACAAAAAGTCCTCAAATTATTGTATGGTTGAAAAGGGGGGGAACTTTCGCGATCTCCTAAAACCTTGTATGGTTGAAAAGGAGCTGCTGTCAAAGGAAAGAAGCAAATGTCAGGTTTTCTCCAACTCTATGAAACTTCAAGTTGCAGTTGCTGTAGTTGGAATTCGGAATATTTGGTTCTTACACTCTCAAACCTCGCATTGCCATGCACCCCAGGTGAAGCAAAGCTCCATGTAACCATACAACAGGCACTAAAAATATTCCGTCCACAAATATTTCTGCGGTCCGCATTTTCTTCTGCAGGCCTCATTTTTGCTCTTCTTTGTTCCTTGAGTCCAAATTCTTCAATTTTTGCGTTCTTTTGAGCATTTTCTTCATCTTTATTCGTCCTCCTTGTTCGCAAAATAATCCCTGAAAATAATCCTTGTATAAAAAACTGTCAAAAGGAAAAGGCAAGATGACGGAAGGCGAGGCTGCTCATGGGGTGACTAGGTCGGGAAGATGTTATGTTCCCGAGGACATGAACAGGGGAGCCCGAAGAAGAGAAAGTAACCCTAGCAGAAATGTAACTGAATTATGAGCTAGAGTTATGTATTGACAAAGATGGGAGTCATAGCTGCTATGAGCTAGTCTAACTATGAATTATATAGAACCTATGCTTTCAATCATTTCCCTGCAACTTTAACATACTAAAAAGAATGTATTTAGGAACTCCATTACGTTTCTAAGTCTAGTCGATTAATTTGCAAGAAATTTTTCATAAGAACAGGTAGTACAACAATCTCCATCAGGAAACAAGCAACCAAGAATCTCCCTCCACAGGCCCATCCTCGGCACAAATCCGTGTCTCACCATCTGCCTCAACACCCTGTCTAAATCACCAAGAAGCTTCCCATTACAAAGGCCATGTATCAACAGCTTATAAGACTCAAAACTTGGATTCACCCTCTTATCAATCATGACATCCATAAAATCTTTAGCCTCTAAATACCTCTTAGCATCAAGCATAGCATACAACACCTCCTGATATGTCCCTGGATTCGGATCACAACCTTTCAGCATTACTTTCTTGAACACCTCAATCCCCTCGTCAACTCTACGTCGCTTCCTAAGCCCCGAAATCAACGTGTTAAACACTATAGCATCCGGTTCAACATTCTCCTTTTCCATCCTCTCTAACAAGCCCAAAGCCTCATCAACGCGACCGCGCTCACATAAAGCATGCATAATAGTCGAAAAAGTCCTCACATTGGGTTGACAATTCTGCTTAGGAAATTCATCGGACACCTTATATGCAGCATCGAGCTCCCCGCAATGACACAACCCCTTAACGATAATATTCAAACAACAGGCATCAATCTCCACACCCAATTCGGAAGCACGAATATACACCTTATGAACAACATCAAATTGTTTAGTATTCACTAACAAATTCAAAACAAAATTGAAAGTTCTCACACTTGGCCAGCACTTATAATTAGGCATATCAAAAAGGGTCTCAATTGCTCTATTAATTCTACCAGCCAAATGCCCATAAATCTTAATAACATCATAGAAAAAATCATCAGAAAGTCTACACTTCCTTTCAAATTTGATCTTTTCCATAAGGGTGTCAATTGCATCAAAATTCCTAGTCATTGCTAGGTTTTTGACAACTACACTATAAATGGCTTCATTGGGTTTATAATCTTTTCGTTTTGAGATTTGATTGAGTAAATTTAGAGCTGAATTTGGGTCTTTGAGATTTTGGAAAATTTTGATGACCTCATTTGGGCTTAACCAATCTTTGTAGTGTATAAGGTTGACTTCATCAAAATTTTGTATTTGAAATGATGAAAATGGACATGAATGTGGAAAATATAGTGGAGATTGAAAGATTAATCTGTGGATAATGGGTCTGTAAGAGACAAAACGAACTAAAAACATTGTTTTATTGTCCAAGCAAAAAGCCGTAGAATATGTATATATAAAGAAATCCTAAGCTCTGAAGTGAATATTTACTTATATTTGGGGTCTACGTCAAATCAAACAATTAAATCTTAAAAGTTAAAAGTTAAAATAGATATCACTTAACTATGATTAAGAAACATTATTTTTTATGCAGTTATCAACCTCTGCTTAACAACTTAACTTGTAATTGGACCATTAATTTGAATTTCGATATTTTTTTTCCCATATTATGAGTCAAAGATTGAATAAGTAAAATATTAACTTGTAATTGGACCATTGATTTGAATTTCGATATTTTTTCTCATATTATGATTCAAAGATTGAATAAGTAAAATATTAACTTGTAATTGGACCATTGATTTGAATTTTGATTTTTTCCTCATATTATGAGTCAAAGATTGAATAAGTAAAATATTAACTTGTAATTGGACCACTGATTTGAATTTCGATATTTTTCTCCATATTATGAGTCAAAGATTAAATAAGTAAAATACTAACATGTAATTGGACCATTGATTTGAATTTCGATATTTTTTCCCATATTATGAGTCAAAGATTGAATAAGTAAAATATTAATTCATGTAGTTTAGCCTTAATATTAATCTTAAATTCCCAAACGAATTGTAGGCTAAATTTTATTTTATTTTTTTAAAGAAAAAGAAACCTTGATTATGTCTAATATCTTTTTGTAATCAAACATCATCATTTGCTTATATTTCTTTTTATTTATCTTAATGTCTAATATCCTTTAGCAGATACTTTTCAGCACCAGCAAGAGAGTGGGAAAGCAACAAGATATACTTAAAATGAGATTTTTACACAATATAACCGCCAACAAAAATAACAGACAAATGTATAGTATACATATTTTATATTTTTTTTTTTCTGTTTGACTATCGGCTGTATATATTTGGCCAATGGACAAATGTGTTAAAAGCCTTGCATACTAGCAGTCGCATTTCACTTTTGGAATGGCTTAACTTCAGCTGTGGTTCCAGAGTCTAAAAGCCTTGCATAACAGATCATCCCACAAATGAGGTTTGGGGAGGGTTGTGTGCACGCAGACCTTATCCCTACCCCGAGGGAGTAGAGAGGTTGTTTCCGATAGACTCTCGGCTCAAGAAGACGAAAAGAGACAATATATCAGTACCATCAAAAATCGCCTTGCATACCAGATCATTACTTACAAAATTACATACACTGCTATGATGAACTTAAGTCCTAGCGCATAATTGAAAGCTTAACACAACCATAATATATAGGTAATGAAGCAGCAATCGAGAGTCGATCGCTGATTCCACCTAGCAGCAACTACTGACAAAGTAGAGCCTAATCTTTGTAAGTGTTGAAAGAGCCTCTTCCATACTAATTCTTGCATCAGGTATCATCACAGTGCAACTCAAAGCTAATTCCATGATAGATAGCAGACACTGCATCTTTGCATCGCTTTGTTCATCCCCTGGATGTACCAAATTAGCATCCACCACCTTATGAATTGCACCTGGAAAAGAATCGCTAACCCAACTTCTTATGCTCAATTCTCCGATAAATATATCATCACTTGGTCTCATTCTTGTAAACGTCTCCATCATCAGGATGCCAAAACTATAAACATCGCAGCTCGTGGATACTATACCATTTTGTCCATACTCTACAATCATGCATGGTAAAAAATGATCAAGGAATATGCTAAGCACTATTTAGGTTATTTTAAAGATGCAAGTAAAAAGTTCTGATACCTGGAGCAATATATCCTAGGGTTGCAATTGTACGTGTTTGAACAAAATCCTCCCCTGCATCCAACAATTTTGCAATGCCAAAATCACTGACATGGCCAACCATTTCTTGATCTAGCAAGACATTGCTTGGTTTTAAGTCGCAATGCACCACAGGTGTTGAATAGCCATTGTGGAGATAGTCCATCGCAGATGCAACATCTATCATTATATCTAATCTATGCATCATGTCTAAGAAAAAGTTATGAGAATATAGCCATTTTTCAAGTGTTCCATTCGGCATGTATTCCAATACTAAGGCTTTGAATTCAAGGTTGGAGCAACTGGTGATCACTTTAGTAAGATTTTGATGGCGGAGGTTGCGCAGCATCTCACATTTTGTATCAAAACTTTTGAATGCACCCTCCAATTGCACATCGAATACCTTTGCTGCGAAAAACGTACCATCCTTAAGTATCCTTTTGTAGACCTTGCTGAAACTCCCATTACCAAGCAAGTTGCTTTCACTGAATCCTTCTGTTGCTTGTTCAAGTTCATAATAAGAAATTCTTTCATGCTCTTTAACGAGCGACACATCAGCTTGATCTATATTCTTTTTTATCTTTCTCAATATTAACACCGCATATCCAACGACCAATGCAAAGAGTGATCCTATCCCTAACAAAGTATATAAACCTATAAGCACTCTTTTTCTTCTTGACTTCTTTGTATATTTTGGAGGACATGGTTTTACGTTAAATCGGGAGTCACCACAGAGTGCATCATTGGACAGGAAGGATTGGCTCGTGATATTTGCAAAAGGTCCACCGGTGGGAATTTCACCACTAAGTTTATTAAATGAGATGTTCAGGTATTTAATACACACAAGAGCTTCTAATGACTTTGGAATCTCACCACTAAGATTGTTAAAGGACAAATCCAAGAATTCCAAGGCAAGCATTTTCCCTAATGAATCTGGAATAGGCCCATCTAATTTATTATGTTCTAAAAAAAGATAGGTCAATCTATCTAGACCTCCTATAGAGCTAGGGATATTACCAGAGACATTATTTTTTGACAGTTTAATGAGTGTGGCAGCCTTTAAATTTCCAATCTCCAGAGGAATTTGCCCACTTAATAAATTGGACGAAACATTGAATTCTATGATATCTCGAAGGCTTCCCAAGCTTGCAGGTAATCTCGAATTCAGCCTGTTATAAGCCAGATTAAGTTTCCTTAAACTGGTAATGGTCCCTAAGCATGGTGGCACTGAACTGGTAATCTGATTTCCCGATAGGTCTAATTCTCCAAGATTCTGTAAATTACAGATAACATAAGGTATGGTTCCTGCTATCTTGTTTTTAAATAGGTAAATCTCTTGAAGTTTCAGCATGCGTTCGATAATTTTTGGAATATATCCACTCAACTCATTGTTAAATAGACTCATCCTTGCCATTCCAGTAACATTACCAATTTCTTCAGGAATGAAGCCCTTCAGTTTACAACTTTGTCCATCAAAAATCTGCAGAGAGTTAGAGAAATTCCCAACTGATGGAGGTAAAACACCATCAAACGGATTGTCAGAGAACCTGAGATCTCTCAGTTTCCTACAATTTGTCAAAGGTGTTAGGAAGCTCAATGTTGAATCCCTGAAAAAATTATTCCCCCCCAAGGACAAAACCTCAAGATATTCTAAGTTACCAAGTGATTCAGGAATTGGACCTGTGAATCTGTTGAGCGTGAGATCAAGTTTTCTGAGTCTTGACGAATTTGAGATAGTAGCAGAGATAAAACCACTCAGATTATTACCACCACAAAGAAGTTCTTCTAGGCTGGGCATTTTACGGCCTAAATCTGAAGGTAGAGTACCTGAAAGCCTATTTACTCCAAGTCCAAGGATACTCAGTGCTGATATGTTCAAAATACTTGCCGGGACAGAACTAGTAAACTCGTTTACAGTTAAATCCAGATACTGTAGAT
The DNA here is from genome assembly GCF_000715075.1 of Nicotiana tabacum. Classification (NCBI taxonomy): domain Eukaryota; kingdom Viridiplantae; phylum Streptophyta; class Magnoliopsida; order Solanales; family Solanaceae; genus Nicotiana; species Nicotiana tabacum. The sequence goes on from NC_134091.1 coordinate 128,983,038, forward strand.
TCTTAAGATTACCTAGCTCCGCCGGTATCTCTCCTGTCATGTGGGGGAAATACTATATTAGTACCAATTTGGCGGAAGATAATTCAGATTCTTGTAAGGAAATATCTTTCTACCTTACTAGTAAGATTGCTAGTAAGGTAATCTTCTATAAAATCAATATAAAGAAAGTGAAAGTGGAATAGAATGCGTCTTGTCTTTTCACCTAAGTAACTCATATAAGTACTATAATCCCTATAATGGTTATTAATAATACAAGAATAGAAATAGTAGGTTTTTTCTTCCTTACAAAGTTTCTTCTTGTGAAAGCAGACTTTACACATAAGCTACATAAACACTTTAATAGGAACAATTGGACCTAAAATAGTAGTACTAGTAAATCATTCATGAAGTCAATTTATGGTTCTAAATTTTATGATGTTCATTGAATTAGTTAACGGATGCAGAAACTAAGGATTTTCCTAGACCTGTGAAACTGTTGTACGAGAGATCAAGTGTTCTGAGTCTTGAAGAATTTGAGATTGAAGCAGAGATAGAACCACTCAGATTATTCGATCCGCAAGAAAATTCTTCTAAGCTGGGAATTCCACGGCCAAAATCGGATGGTAGACGACCTGAAAGCCTGTTTACAGAAAGATCTAAGATCTGCAGTGCTGACATGTTGAAAATGTTTGTAGGGATAGAACCCGTAAACTCATTCTTGGATAATCCCAGCAACCGTAGTTTCTTAAGATTACCTAGCTCCACTGGTATCTCTCCTGTCAAGTGGGGGAAATACTATATGAATACCAATTCGGCAGGAAGAATATTTTAATTAGATTTCTCGTAAAAAGTAGTACTATTACACTACCTTGCAAGTGCTGATATCCAAGATATAATTCTGTAAGAGCTTTTAAGTTGGCTAACTCTCTTGGTACAGTTCCAGTGAACTTATTGCCAGACAATGACAAGATTCGAAGCTTTCTGCACTTTCCTAGGTTTGGTGGAATAACACCGTCTAGGTTGTTAACTGGGATGTGAAGAACTTCCAAGTTTGGAAGATTTTCACATATAGTTGTTGGAAGATTACCAGCAAGATTGTTTCTGAAAAGAGTAATGATTCGCATTGTTGTAATGTTAAAGATTGATGGTGGTATAGAGCCAGTAAGTTTTAGGTGGAATTTTCCCATAAAATTGGTGTCTCGAAAGGCGCAAGATGCGAAGGTTTGGTAACAGACCTAAGAATGATGGAATGACACCAGTAAAGTTATTGCTTTCGACAATAATCAATTTCAACCTCTGCAAATGAGACAACTCTTCTGGCAACTCTCCGTGGAAATTGTTGTTACTGATGTCAAGGGAAACAAGAAATGAGAGGTTTCCAACGTGTGGAGGAACGGTACCATAAAGTTGCATGCTAGAAATGTCTAAAGCTGTGATTCTATTGTGGCGCGAGCTACAAGTGATGCCAATCCAGCTGCAAACCGAGCTGGAGAACGACCAGTTGCTTGCTATGATATCATTAGGATCAGAAGAAGAAATGTGAGATTTTAAGGCAAGAAGTGCATCTTTATCAGTGCTAATATTGGGAACAATAGCCAGTGAAGTATGGTAATGAAGCAGAATGAAAACAGCAAGACCAAAGAGAAGATTGCAACTTCTGCCCATAGCTAATAAACAAGAATTGATGAGGCAAAGCAATGATCATATTCATTTGATACTAGTAATATATACTGTCGTTATTCTATGGTTTTTTGGTTAAGATTGTCAATTTGAAGTTGTATTGGACTATTGGGGAATGCCGGCCAATTTGGTTTGAGCATACAATCAACAAGTCTCTGTTGACTTTGTGGTATCAAATTCATTGGATGCAAATATACTGTCATTAGTCTTTGGAGTGTTTTTTGTCAATTATTTGGACTACAAGTTTTATTAGTCAAACTCGACGAACAGGATTTCTTTTTCTCTTTTTTATCTTATTGGTTTTGTGTGAGGATTGGGTGCAGGAGAGTGAAAACCGATGTATGATTGAGGGAGACCAGCATTTTATTATAAAAGACATTCTAAAAATAGGTGCTGACTTGGCTATCTACGTGGCAATTTAATTGAGGGTCTGATGCCACAGTAAAAACGTGTGGGCTGAGGGCAATTTTGCACAATTTATTAACGGTAAGGGTGGATTTAAACTAAAAATATAACGAAGGATAAATATAAATTATATACTACAGTACATGGGTGAATCCGGACTTTTTCCCTTTTTTCTTTCGCTAGTTTCTAATCCTCGCCCCAACTCTTCTTTTTTGTTTCTTGATTCTTGAGACACATGGTTTTTATTTTCTTTTTATCTTATTGGTTTAGAGAGTTTATGTTGCAGTCTTAACGTATCCTCTTAAATTTTTCAATTTACATTCTTTTTTATGATTTGCTTCCCAAAGTATTTATCTTATTTATTTGAACTATATGATAACTTCAAGTATGTATAACGCTTAAAAGAGAACGGTGACGTGTCGCATGTTCTTGATTAAGCGCAAGTTAAAAGAGAATGGAATGGAACAACGCGTCATATACTACAAGAACTATATATTAACTCCAGGATGTAAGTTAGGTGTCATACTTTCTTGATTTTCTTACTATAATAATAAGATCAAACATAAGTAGAATAATATTTACAACAGGACTCGGAATTAAGGCGATACTTCATATATCTATGGGTGGACGTTCGGGAAGTTCGGATTGGATATGAAAATTTTAGTTTGAGTTTTTGATTTTCGGATTGAAAAAATAACAATCCAAATAAGCTCGGACTGGATCAGATTTTTTAAGTTCGATTTCGGATTAATCGGTTTGGATATTTTGAATTTTCGGTTTTGAGCTTATAAATTGAGATGTTTCTTCTTTTTATAAAAATGAATATCCAAATGAAGTACTCATGTTAAATTGTCTGAAAAGTTCCTCATGCTTACCGTAATTATCCAAATAAAGTATTCAAGTAATGAAATTATTATCAAGGAAATACAATAGAGACATATGACCGATAAGAAGTAGCAATAGTAAAATCATGTCCAAATAGAAAGTATTCTGACGATAACTATTAATACTGAATATATGAGATAATATCTAATAGGTAGGGTATTGAACTTATCACAACTAAATATAAAGTATAAAAATTTCGGATTTTCGGATATCCAAAAATTCGAAGTACCAAATCCAATATCCAATCCAAAATTCAAAATTTTTAAAAATTAAATCCGAAATTCAATCCGTAATCCGAAAATCCAAACCAAAAATTCAAAGCTTCGGATGTTGGTTTGGATTTCGGATTTGCCCAAACTATGCCCATCCCAACCCAAATGGCATGATCCTTCGGAGTATGTATAGGGTGGATCCATCTAATTGTTTCTTCTAGCATGATTTCTTAATTTTGGAAAGAAAAAATAAATAGGAATCATAAATTAATAGAAAGTAATAAAAATTAAAAATAATTCTTATGGAAAAATAGTTCAAAAATTATAGTCAGACAATTTAGTGTTTCAACTTCCAAACAGTATTACTATTGTTCATTGTGAGATCGATGTAATTAATATATACTCAAATGAATATAGGTGTCTCTTTTCCAAGAGTTTAAGTTTTTAGATGAAGCGGATCAAAGCAGCTGGAGATGATGATCAGTTCAAATCTCACCATCAATTCGCAGTGTCGGGACCAGAATTTTCACCAAGGGATGCCAAAATATAATCAACCTGTGTTCACAAAGATGAATCGATCAAGAGAAGCAGCCACAATAGTGAAGGAGAAAAGACCAGACTTGTTATATTCTGAACATGTAGTGCTCAGTGTGATCAAAAGTAAAAAGAATCTTGGAATCACCAAATCTTATGTGAAAAGAGAGATATCAAACATCCCACCAACTCTTGTGGACAAAACCCTAACTTCACTTGTCAAAAGACGATAAAAACTGTTGTGAACATCCAAAACAAGTCCAAGAAAAATCCATGCAGCATGTAAGAATTGAATAAATAAATTAAAGAGTCTCTTCCGATGTTCGCTCAAATTCAACATGAGGAGTAATGACCACAACGGGATGTGGTGCGATGAATGAGATCCCTCTAACCTTAACTAGATATCTCGAGTTCGAACCCTAGAAATGGAGAAACCCCTAGTAAGGAGAGATTCATCTTTTAGAATTTGTTTAGATAGTTGTTACCAATATACTATATTGTATTGTTATTTTAAATAATGAGCCTATGCGATATTGCGATGCGAATTTGAATTTTCATTGTGCTAGTTATCACGATCAAGTTAAAGAAATTATTAGCATGATGTTTCTCAGAGCGACGAGTTGGAGGAATACCTGACACTGCTTCATATTCAGTCGAAGGTTTCGCATTGCCAAGCTGAAGGAACCCTAAAGCCAGTGGAAGAGGATATATAGTTGGAAAATCCTTGAAAAGTTTCATAGCCAGGAGGCAGCTTATGGTGGTGATAGTGGTGATTATGGTGGTGGTGGTGACGACCATGGTGGTAGTGCATCATCTTGTCCTTTCACTTGGAATGAAAATTTTGAATTCAGAAGCTGTAGGAGTGATAAGAAATGGATATTGGATCTATCAATTCCAAAAACTATCTCATGAGGTAAGAGTTGCCCAAAACAAACATAAGGAGACCAAATTCCTATCTCACAGCTAATGTGGGACTTCTAATACCACCCCCACCCCCCACCCCACCCCTTTGCGGCACGCCCAGACCATGCCAACTGGAGCATGGGTCTGATACCATGTACAGAAATAGACATAAATTCTAATCCAACCCCAAAAACTAGCTCATGAGATAAGGATTGCCAAAAGCTATATAAGAAGACTAAATTCCCATCCTGCAATCAATGTGATACTTCTAACAGCATGTAATGGGACTTGTAATACCATTCAGTTAATTTTCTAAACCTCGTAGATTAGTCCGCAAGAATTTCTTCATCTGAATAGGCAGTACAACAATCGCCATCAGGAGGAAACAAGCAACCAAGAATGTGCCTCCACATACCCATCCTCGGCACAAATCCGTGTCTCACCATCTGCCTCAACACCCAGTCTAAATCGGCAAGAAGCTTCCCATTACAAAGGCCATGTATCAACAGCTTATAAGACTCAAAACTTGGATTCACCCTCTTATCAATCATAACAGCCATAAAATCTTTTGCCTCCAAATACCTCTTGGCATCAAGCAAAGCGTACAACACCTCTTGATATGTCCCTGGATTCGGATCACAACCTTTCAGCATTACTTTCTTGAACATCTCAATCCCCTCGTCAGCTCTTCCTTGCTTTCTGAGCCCCGAAATCAGCGTGTTAAACACGATAGCATCTGGTTCAACATCCTCCTTTTCCATCCTCTCTAACAATCCCAACGCCTCATTAACACGACCACGCTCGCACAAAGCATGCATTATAGTCGAAAAAGTCCTCACATTGGGTTGACATTTCTGCTTAGGAAATTCATCGAACACCTTATATGCAGCATCGAGCTCCCCGCAATGACACAACCCCTTAACGATAATATTCAAACAACAAGCATCAATCTCCACACCCAAATCAGAAGCACGAATATACACCTTATGAACAACATCAAATTGTTTAGTATTCACTAACAAATTCAGTACAAAATTGAAAGTTTTCACACTTGGCCAGCACTTATAATTAGGCATATCGAAAAGGGTCTCAATTGCTCTATTAATTCTACCAGCTAAATGCCCATAAATCTTAATAACATTATAGAAAAACTCATCAGAAAGTCTACACTTTCTTTCAAATTTGATTTTCTCCATAAGTGTCTCAATTGCATCAAAATTCTTAGCAATTGCTAGGTTTTTGACAACTACATTATAAATGGCTTCATTGGGTTTGTAATCTTTACGTTTTGAGATTTGATTAAGTACTGTCAAAGCTGAATTTGGGTTTTTGAGATTTTGGAAAATTTTGATGACCTCATTTGGGCTTAACCAATCTTTGTAGTTAACAAGGTTGATTTCATCAGAATTTTGTATTTGAGATGATGAAAATGGACGTGAAGGAGAAAAACAGAGTGGAGATTGAAAGATTAATCTGTGGATAATGGGTCTGTAAGAGACAAAACGAACTAAAAACATTGTTTTATATGGGTTTATGAGATTTTGCATGTTTGGTTTTTCTAGAGAAGAATTATAAGGGGGCACGCAGGATACTTAAACAATTGGAGCGCTGCTTATAATTGCAATACCAAAGTAAGAAATCTTAAGCTTTGATGGTAAATACATATCAACATCGGATGCAGGAGATTGCAATAATCTTTAATGTTAAAATTTAAAATGACAATACATATCACTTAACAATAGAGATTGCAATAGTCTTTAATGCTGGAGCACCCCCTAGAATACAAAATGTTGTCCACATATTTAATAGGGGTTTAGAAATAAGAGTTGTGAAATTTCGGATATGAATACAATTTTGAGCTGTTTTTGAATTTATGGGAAAGCTTTGAAGTGAAAATTTTTAAAAATAGTTTTTTTGGAGTTTTTCAAATTCCAAAAAAATACGAAATTCAATTTCAAGTGAAATTTGAAATTTGAAATTTTCATGGCCAATCATGATTTCGAAAAAAAGTGAAAAATATTTTAGGAAAAAAGAATCTTTTCTTATGGCCAAACGGGCCCTTAAATTCTAAATTTAGCTCAGTGTTTGGGTTGATTTTTTATAATGAGATAACATGTTGCAGCCGTGTTATGGTTCTTGTACATATCTTACTTTGGTGTTTAATACAAAAAATTTAGTTACCAAAAAAAAATTGTAAAAGTGTGTAAAAAAGACAAAATGTCATGCATTTGCTAAATTGGTATAAACGTCATGTGCAAGTAATTTTTTACCGAATTTCAATATATATTGATAAAGAAATCTTATCTTCTTTTTTGCAGTTATCAACCTATGCTCGGAGGTTATTGAGGTTAGTCAAGGCGCGAGAAAGGAAGGCGCGTGAGTTGGACCAAGTGAAGTGCATCAAGAACGAAGAAGGTAGAGTTTGGTTGGATGAAGGGCTCATCTGTCGGAGATGGCAGACCTACTTCCATAGTCTCTTGAACGAGGAGGGGACAAGAGCATTGTACTAGGTGATTTGGAACTCTCCGGGAGTTGTTGTGACTTAGGGTATTGTAGGCGGATTAGAGTTATGAAGTTGAGGGGGCTATGTGTAAGATGAGCAGGGGCAAAGCGACCGGGCCAGATGAAATCCCTGTGGAATTTTGGAAGAGGGTGGGCAAGACAGGCTTGGAGTGGCTCACTAGGTTATTTAATGTCATTTTTAGAACGAATAAGATGCCCGAAGAGTGGAGGTGGAGCACGATGGTTCCTGTATACAAGAACAAGGGTGATATCCAAAATTGCAATAATTATCGGGGTATCAAGCTGCGTAGCTATACTATGAAAGTCTATGAGAGAGTGATAGAGCTAAGGGTGAGAAGGAGTGTGACTATTTCCGAGAATCAATTTGGGTTTGTGCCGGGGCGTTCGACTACAGAAGACATCCACCTTGTTAGGAGATTGATGGAACAGTATAGGGAGAGAAAGAAGGACTTGCAAATGGCGTTCATCGACTTAGAAAAGGCATACGATAAAGTTCCGAGAAAGGTTTTGTGCAGATGTTTGGAGGTTAGAAGTGTACCTGTTGCCTACGTTAGATTGATTAAGGACATGGACCATTTTTCGGTTATGATGGAGTTGCATCAGGGGTCGGCACTCAACCCGTTCTTGGAGGCAATGGGAGGTGCCGTGGTGCATGCTATTTGCAGATGATATTGTATTGATTGACGAGACGCGAGACGGTGTGAACGCGCAATTAGAGATATGGAGGCAGACCCTGGAATCTAAAGGTTTCAAGTTGAATATGACCAAAACAGAATACTTGGAGTGTAAGTTCAGTGGTGGGACTCTAAGAGGGGAAGGAGATGTGAGGCTGGACTCGCAGGTCATCCTTAGGAGAGGGAGTTTTAAGTACCTCGGGTCTATTATTCAGGGGGATGGGGAGATTGATGAAGATGTCGCACATCGTATTGGGGAGGGATGGATGAAATGGAGACTCGCTTCCGGTGTTTTGTATGACAAGAAGGTGCCACCGATACTTAAGGGTAAGTTCTACAGAGTGGTGGTCAGGCCAACGATATTGTATGGGGCTGATTGTTGGCCGGTCAACATTGCTCATGTCCAGAAGATGAAGGTAGCAGATATGGGTATGTTGAGATGGATGTGCAGTCACACCAGGTTAGATAGGATCAGAAATGAGGTTATTCGCGATAAGGTGGATGTGACCTCTATTGAGGACAAGATGCGGGAAGCGCGGCTTAGGTGGTTTGGTCATGTGAGGAGGAGGAGTACAGACTCCCCGGTAAGCAGGTGTGAGAGGTTGACATTGGAGGGTTTACGGAGAGGTAGAGATAGGCCAAATAAGAGGTGGGGAGAGGTTATTAGGCAAGACATGGCACAACTTCAACTGACCGAGGACATGACCCTTGATAGCAAGGTATGGAGGTCGAGGATTAGGGTAGTAGAGTAGGTAGTGTAGAGTGTTCATAATAATAGTATTGGCACACTGTCTCGCTTTCTGTTGGTAGTAGGTTTTTATGACTAACCGTTGTTTTCTTTCATTATTGATCACCTTACTGTCTTGTTATTTTATTCTGCTTTTATATAGCTTTTTGGTACTGTCCCTTCTTGCCTATATTTTCATTAATGTGATACTTATACTATCCTGAGCCGAGGGTCTATTGGAAACAACCTCTCTATCCTCACAAGGTACGGGTAAGGTCTGCGTATTAAGGGTGGGCATAAAATCCGAAAAATCAAATTCCGAATCGGACCGAATTAATTCGGTATTTCGGTATCGGTTTATTCGGTATTTCGGTCCTACTTCGGTATAAGATTTTCGATTTTTCGGTATTTTGGTACGGGCCTCGGTATTGAAGTTTGGATATTTCGGTATACCGAAATACCGAATTATTTAAGTACACCTTCCTTCACTGCCAGCCCAAGTTATCAATTTTCAGCCCAACATTTGTAACTTGTTAGTTCTTACCCTTAGCCTGTAACCCACCGAGACTAAGCCCAACTCCCCAACCTAACATTAGAAATTATTAGAAAAGTAAAGGAACTTCTCACATCTGTTGCTGTTATGCTCATTTATCACTTTATTAGAAATTTTCTAATGATGTGATTTCTAGTATAAATTATTAGAAGTAAAGAAATTAAGAAACTACTCACATTCTACTGTTATGCTCATGTATTGATTTTTATTGATTTCTATTAGAAATTATTAGAAGAAGTGAAGGTACTGCTCACATTTTGTTGTTGTTATACTCATTATCACGTAATTAGAAATTTTTAATGAATTAGCTTAGCACTGTTTAGTTAACAAAGATATGGTACGATATCGAACCGTACCGAAATCGTACCGAACCAAACAAGAAAATACCGAATCGTACCAAATTATTTTGGTACGATATTTGGTATTCACAATTGATATACCGAAATACCGAACCGAAATTTTCAAATACCGTACCGAAATACCGAACGTTCACCCCTACTGCATATACACTACCCTCTTCAGACTCCCACGGTGTTGGATAATATTGGGTATGTTATTGTTGTAACCTATGCTTGGAATAAGTACGAGTTTAAAAGCTTTGTTTGCTAACAAGAACATATAATTGTTTTACACTGTTAAGGTTAAATTAACAAATAATAACATGTGACTCTTCATAACAAATTTGATACGTACGTAATTTGGAAAGTAGGGTAATAATATGCTATAAGAGGTGAAATTGTACTTATAGTATCAAAATTCGTTGGACATGATTCACAATTTTTGTAATTGAAATTTAACATCCGAGGTAGCTTTGCTACAATATACAGAAGAAAAATGGAAGTAAAAAAAGAAAAAAAATGGAAGAGTATTAGCTGCAATGAATATTTAGAGAGAATGAGAAATGGAATTATGACAATGTTTTCTGTCAATGCATATCAGCCTACATATACGCAAAAAGTTTTAAGTTTAATACATCTTTCTTTTCAATGACAGGTGTATATAACTTAAATTCGTACGGAAATATAGCAACAATTTGATCCTACTACATGAGTAAATTTCTTGAGTGATCATTCAGTTTTGTGTTCATGATCCAAAAGTTATTTTTTTAACTCAACATATAGCTAACAAAAAATATAAAGCGTTGAAGATTTATAACGCTGTGTCCGTTAGACCCTCGTCTCATGTATTATATATCAAAAAATGAGAATTTACAAGAAGTGTGGCTTTGCTACACCATTACATAAATATGATTTGTAACACTATTCATAAAGCATAGATTCACATGTTTCTTCCCAAAAGGAAGTGTGTTGACCATGGTCCTCCATTAACATAACTCTATCATACATTTGAGAAAAATCTCTCGTGTCTATAAATTCCATCTCTGAATCAGTCCATTCAAATTCAAAATCAAATGATGTTGAACAACTCTCCTCTTCACTAGCAATATCACACAATTGGAAATCCTTCGATTCGTGACAATCGGGTTCTACATGCTTTAACGAATTAAAATCACTGATCAGGACAGGAGAAATCTCTGCTTCCAAAGACTCGATCACACTTCTGATCTGTTCTTCATTGCTTTCTTCAATCTCTGATTCTTCGAGAAATGACATGAGAATATCAATATCGACTTTTGAGAATTCAACATCACTGAATTCGTCATAACTAGTGTCTGAGGTTGACATGTTGTGTAAAGGAGAAATGGAAGTAGAAAAGAATGGTAGAAACTTAGAAGCAATTGGAATTTAGAGATGGAAATGTATGTGAATGACAATGTGTTATCGATTGACATAGTTATATAGTCCAATAAATAGTCATATCATTATAATAAAAGGCAACAACTTGATCCTACCACATGTGCAGATCGGTTGATGATCCAACAAATCATGTGCAATCTTAGATTCTAAAATTGATACATGACATGTTTTCATAATATTGATTTACTAGTCAATATTTGGACGTGTGATGCTGAGTTGTCCGTGGAGTACTGAATAAACAAAGTTATATAATATGTTCATCTTAGGGAACATAACAAGTGAAGAAGATTCATCTACACAACATATTGTCTGTCTTAATCCTCTGGTTTAATAATTTTGTTTCGTTTTGATAACAACATACCAACTAAAAAGGCAGTCCGGTGCATTAAACTACTACTATGCACGAATTCGGGGAAGAGCCGGATTACAAGGGTCTATTATACGCAGTCTTACCCTGCATTTCTGCAAAAGGTTATTTCCACGGCCCGAACCCGTGACCTTCTGGTCACATAGCAGCAACTTCACCGATTACGCCAAGGCTCCCCTTCCACAAAAAGACCAACTGCTTGGTGATTTAATTGGAAGGATCATCAGAAATCAAACTTCAAGCTGATTTAACACCCTTTTTTTATTTCTATACTTTCCTTGTAACCATGGCATCAGACAAGCAACATGTGCAAGATCTATGATAATAATGATCAGGGCCATTACAGAAGAAGGAAGCTTCGAAGAAATGAATCTTAATAGTACAAAAACAAATCAATTTTGTGTAAGGTTCAAACCAAGTAGACAGCAGAGAGAGTGTAAAAAAAGCAGCCCAGTGCACAAGGTATCCTGCGTTCACGCAAGCTCGGAGGAAGGGTCGCACCCTAAGGGATGTGATGTAAACAACCTACCCTAATGCAAGCATTAATGGCTGCAACAACAGAGATACAATATCTGTAAGTTTTGGAAGTAGCCACTACTGCCTGCATTAGGGCATCATACCCCTTGGGGTGAAGCCCTTCCTCCGATCCTGCATGCATGAACGCGGGATATCTTGTGCATCGAACTGCCTTTTTACATTAATTAATAACCAAATAAAAATATTAATAATTAACTTGTTACAACAGATTAAATTACAAGTTAAATTATTTTTGACACCAAAGTAATGAGCTAGATGCTTAATTAAAGGCTAGAATACTAAAGCAACGCGAAGTATGATAATAGTGGATGGAAGAAGATCTTGTTAGCTTTAGAAGTTATGTCAATAGAATTGGATGGTACTGTATATATTGGAGTAATAGTAGTGGTGAGGTGATATGAACAAATAATAAACCATGTGATGTGATCCCCTTTACTTCAACAAGTTGCTATATATATACCTAAATAGACTCCACCGTCATATAGATTCGCATTAAAAGAGAAGAAAAAAGAATGGGAAAATGTGATCATTATTTATATCCATTCAAATGGACAATTGAAGCCAAATTAACCGGCCAATAGTACTCTATCTTTCTCATTTAATGTGAAGGTATTTGACGGATTTTAAGTTTGAAAAAAAGAATAACTTTTAGAATTTGTGGTATTGAATATATTATGACATTTATGCAGGTAGAATTTTTAAAAATGAAAAAAGGTGTTATTTTTTTATGAGAAGGAACAGAAGAAGATTTATTGCTTTTCATTTGATTTGATGAAAGTTTTTTTTTTCCCATTTAAACCTAAGAAAGTAAGTTTGAGACTAGAAGATACTCCCTCCGTTCATTTTTATTTGTCCATAATGGACTTTGCATGCCCCTTAAAAATAATAGATGACGTGAATATTTTACAATAGTACCCATGATAATAGAAAAGTGAACCTTACACTTGGTACAAAGTGAAACTAAGATCCTACACTTCAGTGGCGGATGCAAGTTTAACGAAGCGGTCTCACACGATACCGCTTCGCATAAAATTTTACTAAATATAAGTATTAATACTATGAGAAAACAGATAAGTAAGAAAAAATGACATCACTTGACATAAATTGTCTTTTGGTTCCTTATGAGCTTGCTTTGGCTTTAAGAGGCTAGAGGTTCAAACCTCAACTAACACTTTATTTTTTGTAAATATTTGAGAGAGCCTTTGTAGTTAAAAATTGTAATGAAGCATTAAACTTATATATGGGTAAAATCGAGCTCATGGCACACCCCAACTTCTGATAGGGTAAACAAAGGTCGAGACATGATGACGAGGCACCGGAATCGAGGCAAGGGTCTCACCGAGTTAGAGTCTGGGAGGCATGACGTCTGCCCTCGAGAATATCGGGGTCGTAATTTGGGATCGGTCCACGTCCCAAAAGACTTCGGAGAGCATTGTCAGGCAACCAAACATGACCAACAGAGGGCTGTAATATCCGCGACCGGCCGGATATCACGACATGGATCTCGACACGTATCGATAGAGAACCAACAATCAGTTAAACAAAATATTTTTTACCTTTTACAGAATTGTGCCTAGAGTAGGATTCTCCTACTATATAAAGAGGGTCTGACTATTCATTAGACACTTTGTAACACGCATCCCAAAGCAATACATTATTACTTTCAGTGTTATTCATAGCTCTTCTTCTTGTTCATCTGTATCGGCTATTGTGAGCCCGGATCGAAGGTGAATATTTCATTAAGGCTGGAATCATCCTCCTCACATGGTTTAAATTTATTATATCTTTATTTGTTCAATCTAACTCAATTTATCGTTTTGTATCAAACTAATCCGTGTATCCTTAAAACTATTTACAAATTTAATTGTTATCCGATTTTGAGGGTAAACAGTTTGGCGCCCACCGTGCGACTAAGGATAATAGTGGCAATTTCTTTGAAAGGTCTTTAATTTCAGGTCAAAGTTCAAAATGTCGAACTCGAGTCTGTACCTCTAAATGCGGACGCTGAGTCCGGTCACCACGGCGAGAACAACAATATGGTACCCAGTGGTGAGGCGCCATATGTCGATCCCATCTGAATTTTGGTCGCGAACCCAATTGTCGCTAACTCACATGTGGCCATCAATGCGAATCTGCCTACCGATCCTGAGAACATTATCTGCAGTGGAGTCCGATAGATAACCCAAAATACACACGACATTGGAGGAGATGGGATCAACTTGCGAGTGATCTTCGAAATGCTACATGCTCAAAATGCAGCGATAGCCCAGCTGCAGAACCAAAGCCATGCTCCCAGTAGAATTGAGCCCGCGTCGTCCCAAGAAATCACTCATAAAAATGAACCAATCACGGAGAGGCCGAGTGAAGCTGAAGCCGGGACTACACCAAAATCATAAAAATGCTCGAGGAACTGACAAAACGGGTAGAATCGGGAGAAAAGAAAATCTAAGTCAATGACAAAAAGATGGAAACTTACAATTCCAGGGTCAACCAGATCTCAGGAGTGCCACCGATATTAAAGGTCCTGGATTCCAAGAAGTTTGTTTAGAAACCTTTCCCTCCGAGCGCAGCTCCGAAGCCAATCCCAAAGAAGTTCCGCATGCCCAAAATTACTAAGTACAACGGAATAACCTACCAAAATGAGCATGTGACCTCCTACACATGCGCCATTAAAGGGAACGACTTGGAGGATGATGATATCGAGTCTGTCCTTTTGAAAAAATTCGGGGAAGCTTTGTCAAAAGGAGCTATGATATGGTATCACAACTTACCCCTTAATTCTATTGACTCGTTTGCTATGCTTGCAGACTCCTTCGTGAAAGCACACGCTGGGGCCATCAAGGTCGAAACCATAAAGTCGAACCTTTTCAAAGTGAAATACGGAGATAATTAGATGCTCAAGGAATTCGTGTCACGATTTCAAATAGAACGAATGGACTTGCCTCCGGTCACGGATGATTGGGTCGTTCAGGCCTTCACCCAGGGACTCAATACTCGAAGCTCGTTGGCTTCACAACAGTTGAAGAAAAATATGATAGAATATCCTGTCGTAACTTGGGTCGACGTACATAACCAATATCAATCAAAAATTAGGATCGAAGATGATCAGCTTGGGGCCCCTTCGGGGTACGTTTATCCCATCAGAGTTATCGACAGATCCAAGGGATACATCAATCATGAACCAAGATCGAATTGGGATCGGTATCAACCATACAATGGAGACCGAAGAGGTAATGGGTCCGGGCGGAACCCCATGAGATACGAAAGAAAGAGTGATCGAGGTCAAAATAACTGGATACTCATGAGCAAAAACGGTTTGGTAGGCCCGTCGGGCCCAAAGATGCGCCAAGGTTATCGGAGTACAACTTCAACGTCGATATTGCTGTCATCGTATCTGCCATCGAACACATCAAAGACACCAAGTGGCCTCGACCTCTACAGTATGATCTAGTCCAAAGGGAACCCTACCTAATGCGTAAATACCATGGCACTCACGGTCACAGGACTGAAGACTGCTGGCAATGGAGAGAGGAAGTAGCCTGGTTATTCAACAACGGACATCTCTGAGAATTTCTTAACGATCGAGCCAAAAACTATTTCAAGAACAGGGACTCTAGTAAGCAGATCAAGCAAGAGGAACCTCAGCACGTCATCAACATGATCATAGGTGGGGTCGACGTCCCCCAGGGACCGATGTTTAAACATACCAAAGTATCCACTAAATCGTGCCTGCAGTCCGAGTTCTAAACAGATTCAACATGGCATGCGAGATCACTAAAGGAGAGATGACATTACCGGTGAACACCACCAGAACCTTTCAGGAAACAAAGTTCTACGTGATCGAAGGAGATATGAGGTACAATGCTCTGTTCGGGAGGCCATAGATTCATAACATGAGGTCAATGCCCTCGACGCTGCACCAGGTATTGAAATTCCCAACGCCGTGAGGGATTAAAATAATTTACGGAGAACAACCGACCACAAAAGAGATGTTCACGGTCGATGAGGTGGTCCCGATATCCGCACTTTCAACACCAAAGGATCTAGTATGGTCACCAAAGGAGAAACAAAATAGCAATTACCGACACCGGCCCCGCCTCAATCGGAGAAGCAGGGGATGGGTGAGGATGACGAATACGGAGTTCTCAGGTCCTTCATAGCCCCCGATGATTCCGATGCAACCAAATCAATGGTCGAAGAATTGGAGCAAGTCAAATTGATCGAGCATCTACCCGATCATAAGGTATACCTAGGAACGAGGTTAAGTCCCGAGCTCAGGAAAACACTCATTAAACTCCTTATAGCTAACATAGATTGTTTTGTTTGGTCCCACCTTGACATGACAGGGATTCCGCCGGAGATAACTACTCATAAGCTGAGCCTGGACCCGAAGTTCCACCCAGTCAAACAGAAAAGGAGGCCCCAGTCTGAATTCAAGCATGAATTTATCAAAGACGAGGTATCTAAACTCCTTAAAATAGGGTCCATCCAGGAGGTTAAGTACCTGGATTGGTTAATAAACGTAGTGGTAGTCCCTAAAAAGGGGAATAAATTAATAATGTGTGTAGATTACAAAGACTTGAATAAGGCATGCCCCAAGGACTTTTCCTCTGCCAAACATCGATCGCATGATCGATGCCACGATCGGCCATGAGATCCTCAGCTTTCTCGATACCTACTTCAGGTACAACCAAATTCGGATGGAACCGGGAAACTGGGAAAAAACATCCTTCAACACTAAGTACGACACCTACTACTATAACATAATGCCATTCAAACTAAAAACGCCGGTGCCACTTACCAATGCCTAATAAATCGGATGTTCGAAGAACATATAGGAAAATCAATGGAGGTTTACATTGATGATATCAAGGCCATTCAAAGGTTAACCGGGCGTATAGCTATGTTAGGCCGATTCATTTCAAGGTCCTCCGACAAGAAACATCAGTTCTTCTCGTTATTGAAGAAGAGGAATAATTTCTCGTGGACCCCGGAGTATCAACAAGCCTTGGAAGAACTTAAGCGGTTCCTTTCAAGCCCTCCTTTGCACCATACTCTGAACGCAGATGAACATTTGTACCTGTACCTGGTGGTATCCGAGATAGTTGTAAGGGGAGTCCTAGTATGGGAAGAGGAAGGTACACAATTTCCTATCTACTATGTTAGCAGCACTCTAGGTGAGGCCAAAACTAGGTATCCTCACCTGGAGAAATTGGCGCTCGTTTTTCTAAGCGCCTCTAGGAAGTTAAAACCATATTTTCAATGCCATCCCATATGTGTCGTGACTACTTACCCATTAAGGAACATAATGCACAAGCCCGAACTCTAAGGACGATTGGCCAAATGGGTCATGGAAATCAACGGGTACGATATCGAATATCAACCCCGAACCGCCATCAAATCTCAAATTTTGGCGGACTTTGTGGCCGACTTCACGCCGGCCCTAATTTTTGAGGTCGAGAAGGAGTTGTTGTTGAACTTGGGGACCTCCTCCAAAATCTGGACCCTCTTTACGGACGGTGTCGACAACGCAAAGGGGTCTGGGCTTGGCATCGTGTTGAAGCCACCGATGAGTAATGTGGTTAGACAATCTATTAGAACTGTAAAATTGACTAACAACGAGGCCGAGTATGAGGCCATGATTGCAGGTCTTGAACTGGCTAAAAGCTCGGGGGCTGACTGGGTCAATGGAATGTTCGAAGTCAAAGAAGAATGGATGCGAAGGTACTTGGATAAGCTACAAGTGACGTTACATCAATTCAAGGAATGGACATTGCAGCATGTACCTCGGGATCAAAACAGTGAGGTCGATGCTCTTGCTAACTTAGGATCGTCGATCGACGACGATGAATTCAGCTGAGGGGATGGTCATACAACTCATGTAATCGGTAGTGGAAGAAGGCCATGCCGAGAAAAATTCGGCAAGCTTAACCAAGCACTGGAGAAACAAATATATATATTACCTAAAGACCAGAAAACTGCCCTCGGAACATAAAGAATCGAGACCTCTGCGTACAAAGGCGTCCCGATTCATCTTGTTCGAAGACCATACCCTATTCAGGAGAACATTCGATGGCACACTCCCCATATGTCTAGGATCAGGAGATACCGAGTATGTTTTGAGGGAAGTCCACGAAGGCACCCGTGAAAATTATTCGGGAGCCTAATCGTTGGTTTGGAAGTTAATCATAGTCGGTTACTACTGGATCGACATGGAAAAAGATGCGAAGGAGTTTGTGCAAAATTGCGATGGATGTCAGAGGCATGCTCCGATGATTCGTTAGCCCCGGGAGCTGCTGCATTCAGTCTTGTCACCCTGGCCTTTCATGAAATGGGGAATGGACATCGTTGGCCCCCTGCCATGGGCACCCGATAAGGCTCAATTTATATTAGTTATGATTGACTATTTTTCTAAATGGTTGGAAGCCCAAGCATTTGAAAAGGTCAGGGATAAGGAAGTTATTGATTTCATTTGGGACCACATAATATGCCGGTTCGGAATGCCGGCCGAGATTGCGTGCGATAATGGGAAGTAGTTCATCGACAGCAAAGTGAGCACATATTTTGAGGACCATAAGATCAAAAGGGTCCTATCAACACCCTATCACCCTAGTGGGAATGGGCAAGCGGAGTCCACGAACAAAACCATACTCCAAAACCTCAAAAAGAGGTTGATCGATGCCAAAGGAAAATGGAAGGAAATTTTGCCCGAAGTTTTATGGGCATATCGTACAACCTCAAATTCCAGCACTAGGGCTACCCCGTTCTCATTGGTCTACGGTGCAGAAGCCCTAATACTGGTCGAAGTAGGAAAACTGAGTCTCAAGTTCCGATATGGGAACGAATGGTCAAACGACGAGGCCATGAGTACGAGCCTAGAACTGTTAGACGAGAGGCGAGAGGCCACCCTTATCCGGTTGGTTGCCCAAAAACAACGGATCGAGAGGTATTACAATCGAAGAGCCAACCTCTGATATTTCAATGTCGGGGACTTGATTTTGAGGAAGGTGAGACTGAATACCCGGAACCTGAACGAAGGGAAGCTGGGACCGAATTGGGAAGGACCATATTGAATTATCGAGATCACCGGCAAAGGATCATACAAACTCGAAGCAATGAACGGTGAGCGACTACCAAACAACTGGAACGTAACCCACTTAAAACGATACTACTTCTAAGGTACGACCCCATTCATTTCTTTTCTTTACATAGATTATGGATTGGACTAACACTTGCAGGTAACAGTCAGAGAATGATGCAACTTTTAGGTATGAAAGCACGCATTGCACTCTTTTTCCCTTGAACCGATTTTGTCCCAAATGGGTTTTTCGGTAAGGTTTTTAACAAGGCAATAGTGAACCGTGTTAACTTAGAATTGAAGACCGACTATGGACCGGAGTCGAGGATTACATTTACAGTATCTGAGTCTTCTCTATAATCGACCTCGAATACTGGGGACCATCACCCTCGGATAATGATTTAGCAAGGAAAGAAACTTTGTGCTTGAAAAGTCTGGGCTCGGTGGATAGGATTTATTGTAAGGTTCAAATGATCAAATGAACCGTGCCCACATCTGCCACTCAAGCCATAACACGAAGGTTGTACATACTTTCAACCTTGTATGTTGTGCACAAACATGAAAGAAAATTTCTACCTTGCAGATAAATATTTTGTCTCTTAAAAACTACTACATTTCTGTTCCTTAAAGACATCGATCCCAAGGGCCACCCCTATTCGGATCCAATATATCACCCTCACTCGGGGACTATCGTCCAAGGCAAGCTCAGACGACTCGGGCTATCGAAGCCCAGGGGCACAAAACCTATTAGGCAGGGCCCGAACTTTAAAGGCTACGGCCATCCCTATTCAGGGATTGTCGTCCTGGGCAAGACCAGATGGATCGCGTATCGAAGCCCAGGGTAATAAGACCATTGGGCAACACTCAAATTTAAAATGCCACGATCGTCCTAGAATGGGTCGGAGACGTCTGAGATCCGTTACCAAAACATAAGGCCTTCAAAATTTCTAAATTGATTGAAAGACTACCCACGACAAAATTATAAGCTAAAACAATTCTAAGTAAGCACTACTGGGAAAGCTTCCGATCATGCCAATCCCTTGCGAGCCTTGTTCGAACCTCCAAACAAGACCTTATTATTGCGTGCTAAGGCATTCGAGATCTTTGCCATCGTAAAGAAAAAGCAAAAACTGAACAAACTTGAAAATTGTCGAAGGGAAAAAAGAGCCTTGTCTATATACATAAAACTTTACAAAGGCCAAGCGACCTCAACAAAAAATACAAAAGTACAAAAATGAAGAAAAATCTACAAGGCACTGTCGCCCCCTATTTTCTCGCGAAAGCGAACTTCGACATGTGACAACTCTTTCAAATGAGGTATTGAAGGAGAAGAGTCGCCACCTAACATTTTTTGAGGTGCGTTAGGGCACCTATTTCCAAATAACTCTATTTAACTAGTCAATGCCACCAAAGATCGGGTAAGGCCTCAAATTAACTCAAAGAGAAGGTGTTAGGCACTCTTCGAGGTCCACAACTTTGGGTCCTGACCAAACTTTAAACTATGTGGATCTTGTAATTTGGCTAGGTGATCAAATAAATGAAGAGAAATTTAGAAGTAGAAAAAAATCTTATTATAGCACATAAGAATTGGTACAAACTTTAATGACTACAAGGATATAACCCTATTGATCTATATTAAATGACTAAGTGTAATTTACAAATATGTAAATTTGGGGCTGGGGTCCTAAGTCTTTTAGCCTAAATGATCACCCCGTGCAACATAAATAATACTTCGCAATTCCCTTAAGGTGGGGGTTGCTCATATTATTCAGCGGGCACAGACTATCATCTCCTGCTACCCGATTACTATATTGAAGCTGTTTACCTAAAGGTGCTCTAATTCATTTCTAGGTCGTACTCTACATGTGCACTACCCGTCCCATGCCTATGGTCTAGGAGGCTTCAGACCTCTATTTGGATGGTTCTAGACTCTTCTTAGGATGCTCAAAATGATAAAACTAGCGCACATTCAAAAAAACATGTAGGACTGCACATAAATATAAGGAAAGGCTCAAGTTAGCCCCCCCTCCCACACGTAAGTAGCAAATTGCACGCATGCAGGTTCAACAGTAGGCAACTTTTAGACGCATTAGGATCATTAAGTCCTATAGGCATGATTTCTATGTGATTCCGATTTCCAGTATTGTACAAGCGATACTGCTACTTTAGACTAGCTCATGGGCAAATTAGAAGCGTTGCAAGTCCTATAGGCATGCTTTCTAATTGTTTGCGCGATAAGGCAGTGAAACGATCTCAGAATTCCAAATTACCAGTGCTGATTTTATAGACATACTTCTTACGCAGGTGATAGTATCCTATAGACAGGATTTCTAGTAGTCGGCAATTGGAATTGATTTTATACACTTTATCCATATAGGCATGTCATCTAAACGTGGCAATGCGACGAAGTAACAAAGTAATTGAATAGTTGATTAAGATCCTATAGTCATGATATCTTAAGGAGCAGTCTACTAAGAGCAATAAATGTGACATTTAGCATGATTCATGAAAACATAGGCATTTTAGAAGCAAGAATGACAAAATTGATTAACCAAGGAATAGGAACTAGGAGAATCAGTAAATTTAATTTCAACATGGTAAGTTTGACATGGTAAAATAATAACAGGGTAAAATTATTAAGCAGGTGAGAGCATGCTGAAGACATAACATCATGAGAGTTGAGGAAATATGTCATTTATAGTTAACAGGGTAAGCACACACAAGATGCACATGTTGAGCCTTCTGGAGTGGGTCTAGGGTGGGGCATGGTTCAGAATTAGTCTAAAACGGATTTTAAAACTATAAACCCATGTTAGGAAGGTCTGATAGAGCCATAGTTAGAGGATGACAATTACACATAGTAAACAAGAAGACATGCATGATCTATAGCAGCTAATAAGAATCTCAATTGTGCTGAGTATGATACAAAGGTTCCCAAGTTCAAAATATCATAGTAGAAGACATTACCAACTTAAGGTTAAACAGAGCACACATATTTCGGAACTTAAACCTGTCAACCATGCACAATACAGGAAAACTAAGTGTAGTAAGATTCAACTGGGAACCTAGGTAATACTCAAGAATACAGAGTTGGCTAAACACTACATTGAAATTATTAAAGCCACGCGTTTGGTTAAAGCATAGGATTCATAAGGACAATTATAGGGCCTACATAAAGGATTCATAAATTTATTAAGACAAATTCCGGACAGGCATTAATTCTCTAGAGTTTCAGGGCAAGCGTTCAAATTAGGACATAAAGACACAATATTAAACAGTCAATGTGAGAGATTAGGCGGTCATAAACACAAAAACTTCAAACAAGTGTCATGGCCCAAAAAATCTTCTAATCATGCTAACTTACACAATCCAAAAAATCAAACAAATGTCGGCATAATATCATATTGGCTTTGAAAAGCCCACATAATAGGGATGTTCAGAAGCATGAATACAAATTGGGAAGAAACATAACTGAGAGATCTTGTGCACTTACCAGTTTGCAAATTTAACAGCAAATATAGAAGAATCACCAAAGTCAGTAGCAAAATAGGAACAAAAACAAGAATTCCACACCTGTAGTGCATTAGAGTTCATAGGAGCTTCGAACGAGCCCCGAAAAGTGCTCACACTAGAGGGGTAATTAGAGACAATTCTGGTGGCTTTGGCTTTCAGCCGGCCACAACCAAGAGTGCAGAAAGTAAAGAAGAATGAGAGTAGAGAGGATAATAGTAGTGGTAACAGTAGTTATAGCAATAGTTATTTTTTCTCAGGGAATGAGGAAGGGGGTTTATATAGTAGTAAAATTGAACGACCAAACAAGGAAACATAATTGATCAAACACAAAATAAGAAAAGAAAAGAATGCAAAAATCAATTCAAAATCAATTTGGGAGAAAAAATTGGGTAAACCCTAGTTCAAGAAGGAGAACACAAATAGTTAGAGATCTCACTGAATCAAACCCATATAGCCTAGTAATGAGTGTATGCAGACGAAATATCATCTGGATCTAAAGAGAATGGAGCTTGATTCCCTTTATTCGGAGCCTGGAACTTGCCAAAAATAGGAGAGTACTATGTGATACCAAAATCGTGTAAGAAACAACGAGACAAATCATAAATGGGAAGGGAATCATGGGGTTATTCCATATTGAGGTCAGAGTTAGAGAGGATAAGGGAGGAGGCGGTTAAGGTTTCTTCAAGGGAGAAGAAGTGGATAAGGGTGCATAAGGGCGGCGGTCTATAGGAAAATGGGGATTAGGGTTTGGGGTTGGGTAATTAAAAGTGGTAGGGTAGTTGTGGGTCATTGATCTTGAGAGATCAACAACCAAGATTAAAAATCGAGCGGAGCAGGTTGGTTTAACGGGTCGCGACCGAGTTGGATCAAAAGGGTCGTTTGGTTTGGGCTAAAGGGATTGGGCCATGGATTTGGGTCTGTTTGGTCCGAAAATTAGCCCTTCATTGGGCTATAAAAATTAAATATACGAAATTTATGAAATAATAATTTATAAAAGTGATTAATAAAAAATAAAATACTATTTATGCAGTAAAATGCTGGAAAATAATAGCTTAACATTATAAAAATATAAAATATTATTCTAACATAAATAATATAATAAATATAATTATGTATAGAATGTAGGTTATTCTTGCAAAAATTATGTAAATAGGTAAAAATGCAAATGTAATCATATGCAATGAAGTAAAAATGTTGTAAAACATATATGTGGGTGTAAAATGATAAATTTGGATGATTAAGTCATCACAAAATAATTTGAAAGGATAATTAATAAATATTCAAGTAAATTAAATGCAAACAAATCAGTTTTTAAAGCTTTAAAAATTATGAAAAATTATAAAAAATACTCGTATGACTCTTTGAATTGGTAATGATGCAAAAATTATATTTTGAAAGTATATATGCTATTTGAAAAATATGAGGGCAAAATTGGGTATCAACAGTTATCCCTCTTTACCCGGGAATGATGAAAGAGTTGTCGGGTAAAGAAAATGATGGACCAATTTTGGCCGAATTGAGTGGGGAATGGTGTGATTTGAAAAAAATGGGAGCTGAACCCTGGTTCCTGAGTTGCCTACATATCCCTGGTGTTACGGGAATCAGGCCGTGTGTAGTTCTGGATCCAACGACGAACGAAACCGATGGAGTTGTTATGAGAATGGTCGTATATTTCGAAAAGGTTCTTTTGGTAGGATATTATTGCAAATAAATAATTTTAGGTGGAGCTATGAATGCAAATTTGAACGTTACGGATGTATAAGGAAAATATTTGAACGGTTATAGAACAAAAGGAAATCAATTGTTGATCATCGATTACGTTTGAGGTAGACAAAGGATGTGAATGTTGTGAATGTAAACCAGAGTGAAGATTGCTCTTGTTTATAGAACGATTACCTCCCGAGTTACTTGCAAAACTTAAAACACGATGTACGCGAATATATGGGGTTATTACGTAAATTTAAACATGATGCAGATTACCTTCGGACCATAAGATTTGTCTTTCGAATGATGAGGATGATGTCCTTAGACCATGACATCTTGGGCTATGAAGCATATGATAAGGGATTCGTAGGCCATGGAATAGTGTCCTCAGGCCATGGGGATGGTGCCTCCGGACTATGACGCCTTTGAATAATGATATGCAATTTCGAGAGATCCTTAGGCCATGACAAGGTGTCTTCAGGCTTATGAGGATGGTGCCTTTGAACTATGGTGCCTTCGGACAGTGAGGCGATGTTTCAGACCATGAAATGCAAGTATGTGTTAATATAGATCGCTTGGTAAAGGAAATAGGTGATGCTTAGTCATATGCGAGAACGCTACGATACACTACTTAGTCTTGTACGCGATGATGGCAATGCTTAGCCCGATGTAAAGAAAGGCAGCGTTTAGCCTTATGCAATGGTGAGGCGGTGATTGGCCTTATGCAGTGTGGAGGAAGTGCTTATCCTCATGCAGAGAATGAAGGTGGTGCTTTGTCTCATTCGAGAAAAGGCAGTGCTTAGCCTTATGCAATATGGAGGCAGTGCTTAGCCTCCTGCGAGGAATAGAGACAATGCTTAATCTCATGCAAAGAAAGGCAATGCTTAGCCTTTTGCAATAATGGAGGCAATGTTTAGCTTCATGCAAGGAATGGAGACAATGCTTAGTCTCATGCAAAGAAAGGCAGTGCTTAGCCTTATGCAATAATGGAGGCAGTGCTTAGCCTCATGCAAGGAGTAGAGACAATGTTTAGTCTCATACAAAGGAAGGAAGTGCTTAGCCTTATGCGATAATAGATGCAATGTTTAGCCTCATGCAAGTAATGGAGATAATGCTTACTCTCATGCAAGGAAAGACAATGCTTAGCCTTATGTAAGGAGTAGAGACAATGTTTAGTCTCATGCAAAGGAAGACAGTGCTTAGCCTTATGCAATGATGATGGCAATGTTTAGCCCTATGCTAGAAAAGCAATGGCTAAATGCGAAAGGATGAATCATTTCTTAGCTTGATGTGTTTGCGTTTGGCGACTTTTGTCGGTGTGAAGATAGTGATCTTGCTGTGTGTATGTATTTGAGGACGTTCCTGCTATGTTCATTATGTCTGCATCCAAAGAAAAATCATGAGTTTTGCGGGGGAAAGGTTGGTTCGTGCTCTCGATTCCTTGCCTTGCCTTTGCTCTTGTCTGGAGGTCCTACTTGAGTCACCCTGGGTAACGTCTGGCTGCTATATAAAAAATAAATTTCCGAAAAACAGGCATTTGATGAATTGTTTATAAAAAATGTAGTTGTTTGAAATATGTGATAAGGCATGAGAGCAAATAATATGTTGAATTGATAACTCTGACATGCTTTTGAGACATTGCAACCTCCTTGACTCAGAATTTTAAGGATCCTCCTCAAAATTCTACCCGAGTTTAAGTGCATACTTCTGGTGATACATTCCTTGGTGATTCTAAACATGATGAGATTGGGCAAACTCGAGCTCTTGCCCCAATTTCTGACCATAGGGGGAACGAAGATTTTATTCTTATGTGATTGAACCCATAGGGCTGCCTACGTATCCCCTCTTAAACGGGAATCAGGTCAAGCATAGTTCAGTTACATTAAATAGAATGTGAAAACATAATCTTAAACATAGTATCTCTTGACTGCGTCCAAATTGATGGGTTTGGGCCAAATCTCTCCATCCATTTTTGCAAGTATAAGTGTTCCTTCTGTTAATACTCCGTGAACCATGTAAGGGCCTTGCCAGTTGGGTGAGAACTTCCCCTTTGCTTCATCCTGATGTGGGAAGATTCGTTTTAGTACCAATTGCCCTGGTATGAATTGCCTTGACCTAACCTTTTTGTTTAAAGCTCTTGCCATTCTATTATGGTAGAGTTGACCATCACAAACTGCGTTCATTCTTTTTCCATCAATGAGAGATAGTTGTTCATACCGGTTCCGTACCTACTTTGCGTCACTGAGTTCAGCTTCCTGTATGATTCTTAAGGAAGGGATCTCTACTTCGGTGGGAATAACGACTTCAATACTGTAAACCAGTAGATAGGGAATTTCCCCGGTTGAGGTGCGAACTGTGGTTCGATACCCGAGTAAAGCTAATGGTAGCTTTTTGTGCCATTGCTTGTAGTTGTCCACCATTTTCTGTAATATCTTCTTGATGTTCTTGTTGGCGGCTTCTACCACTCCATTCATTTGCGTCCTGTATGCTATAGAATTCTGGTACTTAATCTTGAATGTTTCACACATAGCTTTCATCAAGTCATTGTTGAGATTGGTGGCATTTTCAGTAATGATTGATTCAGGTACTCCAAATCGACAAACAATGTGGTCCTGGACAAAATCTTCTATGACCTTCTTGGTTACCACCTTATGGGATGCAACTTCAACCCATTTTGTGAAGTAGTCTATATCCACCAGAATGAATCTATGTCTGTTTAAAGCAGCGAGTTCGATTGGTCCGATGACATCCATGCCCCAAGCAGAGAAAGGCCAGGGCGAACTGGTTACATTGAGTTTGTTGGGCGACACTCGTATCATATCAGCATGTATCTGGCACTGGTGACACTTTTGAACATATTTTATGCAATATGTTTCCATAATCATCCAGAAATACCCTGCCCTTAATATCTTCTTGGCCAAAACGAAACCATTCATGTGGGGTCCACAAGTTCCGGCATGTATTTCCTCGAGCAATCTAGACGCCTCCTTGGCATCAAGACATCGCAATAATCCCAGGTCTGGAGTTCTTCTATATAGAATTCCTCCGCTTTGAAAGAAATGATTGGCCAATTATCGGAGCGTGCGCTTCTGAGTGTGGGTAGCATTCTCTGGATATTCTCATTTTTCAAGTATTCCTTGATATCGTGGAACCATGGATTTCTGTCGAACTTTTCTTCAACATGAGCACAATAAGTTGGCTACTTATGAATTCCTATTGGGATCGGATCGATGAAATTCTTGTCCGAATGTTGTATCATGAAAGACAAGGTGGCTAATGCATCTGCAAACTCATTCTGAATCCTTGGAACATGTTTGAATTCTATCTTTGTGAATATCTTGATCAGCTCCTCTACACAATGCAAGTATGGTAATATTTTGGTGTTCCTAGTAGCCCATTCTCCTAGAACCTGGTGCACCAATAGGTAAGAATCTCCGATTACCAGCAACGCCTAAATATTCATGTCGACGACCAACCTGAGTCCAAAGATGCAGGCCTCATATTCTGCCATATTGTTGGTGCACGGGAACCTGAGTTTTGCGGATATATGGTAGTGTTGACTGGTTTCTGATACTAGAATAATTATGATACCCACTCCTTTGAAGTTTTTTGCTCCGTTGAAGAACATCCTCCAACCGTCATATGCTTCGGTATTATCCTCCCCTACAAATGATACCTCTTCATCGGGAAAATACATTTTCAATGGTTCGTATTCTGTCTACGGAATTTTCTGCCAAGTGATCTACCAATGCTTGCCCTTTGAGTGCCTTCTGAGTTACATAGATGATGTCGAACTCACTCAGCAATATCTTCCACTTTGCTAACTTACCCGTAGGCATGTGTTTCAGAAAGATATATTTTAGCGGATCCATCCTTGATATGAGATATGTAGTGCACTCACAGAAATAATGTCTCAACTTCTTGGCTATCCATGTCAAAGCACAGTAGGTGCGTTCCGACAAAGAGTACCGGGCTTTGTAAGGCATGAAATTCTTGCTCAGATAATATATCGCCCGCTCCTTCCTTTCAGTTTTATCATGTTGTCATAGAACGCAACCAAAGGCTCCATCCAACACAGACAGATAAAGAAGCAGAGTTCTTCCTGGTTCTGTTGGGACCAACACAGGCGGTTTAGATAGATACTCCTTGATTTTGTCGAAGTCTTTTTGGCATTCTTCAGTCCAGCTTGTTGCAGCATCTTTCCTCAGCATTCTGAAGATTGGCTCATATATCACCATTAATTGCACTATAAAGAGGCTGATATAATTGAGGTGCCCTAGAAAACTCATCACATATTTCTTTTCCTTTGGAGGTGGCAAGTCCTGGATAGCTTTGATTTTTGACGAATCCAGCTCAATACCTCGGCGGCTGACGATGAAACCTAACAGTTTTCCAGCGGGGACTCCAAAGGCACATTTTGCAGGATTAGCTTCAAATTGTATTTTCGAAGCTGGTTGAAACATTTCTTCAAGTCTGCTATGTGATCCGAACTCCTTTTAGATTTGATGATAACATCATCCACGTACACCTCTATTTCCTTATGTATCATGTTGTGGAAGATAGTGGTCATGGCCCTCATGTAGGTAGCCCCAGCATTTTTCAAACCAAACAACAATATTTTGTAACAATATATTCCCCATGGTGTGATAAAGGCGATCTTTTTGGCATCCTCTTCATCCATCTGAATCTGATGGTATCCTGCGAAGCAATCCACAAAGGATTGGACTTCATGCTTAGCGTAATTGTCAATCAGTATGTGTATGTTAGGCAGCGGGAAATCATCCTTAGGACTCTTTCTGCTTAGATCTCGGTAATCGACACACACTCTAACTTTTCCATCTTTCTTCTGAACTAGCATAATGTTGGCTAACCAGGTCGGGTATTCAACTACTCGAAGAAATTTGTACTTGATTTGCTTAGTGACCTTCTATTTTATCTTCAAACTCATATCTGGCTTGAACTTTCTGAGCTTCTGCTTTACCGGTGGACACATGGGATTGATGGGTAGCTTGTGAGCTACTATGGATGTGCTCAAACCAGTCATATTGTCGTAGAACCATGCGAAGATATCCTCATACTCTTTTAGGAACCTGACATACTCTTCTTTATCTAACGATGATATATGAATTCTTATGCGAGTTTTCCTTGACCGTCTCAGAATCCTCTAAGTTAACGACCTCAGTTTCCTCCAAATTAGATTTTGGTTTGTTTTCAAAATTCTCTACT
Source organism: Nicotiana tabacum (assembly GCF_000715075.1). Classification (NCBI taxonomy): domain Eukaryota; kingdom Viridiplantae; phylum Streptophyta; class Magnoliopsida; order Solanales; family Solanaceae; genus Nicotiana; species Nicotiana tabacum. The sequence continues at coordinate 129,012,295 of NC_134091.1, forward strand.
TCTTTGACAATTTCTCCAGGTATCACATCGTCTTTCGGATCTTCCGAATCACTGTCCTTAAGTTGCATTGTCTCATTACATGTCACAGGCATAGGTTCATCAGGATATGTAATAATTATGCTGAAAAGAATGTAGAAAGATAATAATAAATATGAAAAAAAGTAATGCATTAAAAACTTTGAAATGTCAACAAGTATGACTCGATAGCTCGACTCAAAACAATTTGGAAATAAATCATGCTAATTTGCCAGGCTACCTAGGAACTCGGTGCGCTCGAGATGGTGCAGCGGTCCCGTTCTTGAGAACAACTCCCTTTTCCATTGTCTGAATGGTAAGGTCTTCCTCCTCCTCAACAATTGCACTGCAGTCCACATCTTCTTTATCTAGAAACAACTTCCTCATACCGTCCAAAACCTCATCTTCTTCAGTTCCCCATATCATGTTGGCTTGACGGAATGTCTAGTGCAACGGTGGTACAGGTTGTTCCAGTGGATAATAAGGGGCGCGCCATGGCGGTATCCAATCCTGATGCTCTTGTACGGTGTATTCATATGCGAGTCCAAAGGCCGTGCCATGGTACTGTGGTTGTACATGTTTAGTGATCCCTTGAAGCTTTTTGCCAAGACCTTTGCCTGGTTCATATACCGTCTACAACAATATGCTTTCTATCTTCTTGCTCCACCATCGATCCTTTTCAATTGCAATCACCTGTTCATTGCAGTGATACATTTCTCCACCCAAGTTCCTCTTATTTTTGATGACTTGAACGGTCTGATTGGTGTAGATGGGGTTGCTTCCATCTTCATGAATGATCACCTCCTGATGACTCCATTCGAACTTCACAGCTTGATGCAGAGTAGAAGTCACTGCCCTAGCTGCATGTATCCATGGTTGTCCCAAAAATAGATTATAAGTAGCAGATATGTCTAGCACTTGGAACTCAACATCAAACCAAGTTGGACCCATTTGTAGATTAAGATTGATTTCCCTGATAGTGGATCTCTGAGATCCATCGAACGCCTTCACATTCATGTTTCCCATTTGTATCTCGTGTAGGCCTTTACCTAATATCTTTAGAGTGGTTAGTGGACATGTGTTCAGGCTTTAACCTCCATCTATCAAGACCCTAGCAATGAACTTGTCCTCGAATTGCACTGTGATGTGCAACACCTTGTTGTGACTCAGTCCTTCTGGTGGTAACTTATCTTCATGGAAAGTGATTTTGTGGCTTTCCAATACTTGTCCAACCATGTTAGCCATATCTCTAGTAGTGATGATGGCGGGTACATAAGCTTCACTTAGCACCTTCATCAAAGCATTCTTGTGCGCATATGAGTTTTGCAACAGTGATAAGATGGATATTTGGGCAGGAGTCTTATTCAGATGATCAACAATAGAGTATTCTTTGCTTGTATCTTCCTCCAAAGATCGTCGGTGTTGGTCTCAACATTAGGCGGTTTGAATGCAGCTTCCTTGCTTGTTCCTCCCAGATTCTCAGGTGTGTAAACTCTGCCATTTCTAGTCATACCTTGTACGGCACCTGTTTCCTTCCATTTTGGCTTTTCATTTCTTTCTTGTTTCCGCAACATAATCCCACAGGATGACATCAGGCAAGTAAGGTGGTATGGGAGCTACTACTACAGTGAAGGGTGTAGCTACCTCGACTTCAAATAGCGCTTGGGTTTGTACCACAACTGGCGTGAGGGTGACTCGAGATGTTTTAGGAGCGTCTCCCTCTCGAATGAGTCTAATGGACCCTTTCTGATCTCACTCCTCATCAGTTTTTATCACGTTCACTCTCTCACCTATGTGATCCGGGAGAGGGTTGTTACAGATGTTCGGTGCATCTTCTGTTACTTGTATAACCTTAGTGTCGATCAGCGTCTGAATCTTGTCTTTCAACGAGCGACATTCCTTAATGGTGTGACCATTTATGCATGAATGATAAGCACACGTTTTGTTGGGGTTGATCCATTGGGAGGGATTTTCTACAACAACAGTAGGAATAGAGGTGACATAACCAGCGGCCTTTAGTCTCTCGTACTGTTAGGCTATGGGTTCAGCAAATGGGGTGTATTGTCTAGGGGGTCTGCGGTGGAAATTTGGACGTGGATTTGGGTAATTTGGGCAGACAGGTGGAGGTGAATGCTAATACGCTGATTGAGTGTTGTAGGTATGGTAGGTGGCGGCAGGGTATTGGTATTTTGGGGGTGAGGGTTGATATGTGGGTGAAGGTGTTAGGTATACGAGGGGAGACTTAGGGCCCTAGGCTATCATCACGACACCCACTTCCTTTTCCTTTGAAATACCTCCTGATTGCAAAGCTTTATTCGTGTCCTGCCGCACTTCGAAATTAGTTACCATCCCACTCTTGATTCATTCTTCTATTCTTTCCCCTAACTTGATGATGTCTGAGAACTTGTGATTTTCGATGACCATCAATCATTCATAATATTGCGGATCTTGTGCTCTAACAAAGAACTTGTTCATTTGTTCTTCTTCAAGTGCTGGACTTACCTTTGCGGCCTCTGATCTCCAATGAGTAGCATACTCGCGGGATGTTTCTGTCGGCTTCTTCTTGAGGTTTTGAATGTAGAAAACATCTGGCGTATTTTCTGTGTTGAACCTGAATCTGTCTATAAAATCTGATGCCATACTTACCTAATTAACCCACTTCTTTAGATTTTGACTGATATACCAAGACAAAGCGTCTCCTGTAAAGCTACACATGAACAGTTTCATGCGGATTTGTTCATTTTTACCCACTCCTACAAGCTTGTCGCAGTATGTTCTCAGATGCACATTCGGATCGCTAATACCATCGAACATTTCAAACTTGGGAGGTTTGTAACCCTCTGACAGTTCCACATCCGGCTGAATGAATAGATCTTCATAGTTTAGACCTTCAACACCTTTCCCACATTCAACACTCTGGACTCTTCCTGTAAGCTTCTTGAGTTCCTCCGCCATATTTCTAACAAACAGGTCCTTCTCAGTTAGTTCGGGTATGTATTGGATTTGCTGCGAGGTGTGAGGTAAGGTTTCCACATATATCAGATTTCTTTGATGAGTTCCTGGAACTTGGGTATATGGGTGGTCGTTGGTCGATTTTTGGGGATCGGGAGTAGGTTGTGGTGTATTTTCGGGAGTGTGATAAGTTGTAGTTTGCAGGTATTGAGTTGGATGATGGTGGTGTTGTAGAGTCGTTGGCATTGGTGGCGGGTTAAGGTTCTGGGGAGGTGCGGGATTATGATACTGGTGTTGTGCGGGAGGATTTAGAACTATGGATGGTGGATTCTGATTTTGTGCGTTTTGTAGTGGTGTTTGGTTTTGGGTAGCCGGGTTTTGCTGGTTGATGTCGGGAACATTGAGAGTAAGGGAAAGGTTTGCCAGATTTTGGACCTGCTCAAGCTCGCCCTGTAGTTCCAGGATTTTCTGTTCCAAACATAAGACCAACTCATTCTGCCCCAGAGTACTTCTACCATTTGAAGTTTCAACATTTTCTGCCACAACAACATTGTCTTTCCTGATACTTAAATGATCTATCTTCCCCTTTCCATTACTTTTGCTTTTAGGGTCGCTAGGTGGAGGAGGAGGTGGAGGACCTCTAGATCTAGTGTGGTATGTTGATGATGCCGGTATGCACGAACTAACCTTTGGGAATGGGAATAATCAAAAAAAGAAAGAAAAAGCAAAAGATAACCAAGTCAGTAAGGTGAAATAAAAGAGTGTTTGCAATAATTAAACATGTTTCACAAAGTCATGCAATAATTTGGGGACCTCATTGTGCCCGAGGTAGTCCTAAGCGACACATAGACTTGGAGAAAATTGGTGCCAATGTTTGCTTCATTTCATTAATGCAAAAATGAGCCAAAATAATATTTTACTAAATCGACAATAATATAATAAAGTTACTAATGGCATTTAGCCTTATTACATAGAAATCTAATCTAAGCTAGAAAGCAGTAAAGAACATCATCTCCCAATCTACTTGGTCCCTGAAGGACCTTCTCTATGCTTGGCTCTCTTGACTCCATCAATCATGTTTCCCAAATCGCGCATATCCAGCAATAAGTAAGCTTTTGCCAGCTTTCCACCTTCATCGTCGTCCGTGCCTTGAAAATCCGAAAGTCTCTTTCTCGTCTTCCCTTCTAGATCCATCATTCTTTTTCCAAGTATTCCAATCTGTCCATTGACTTAGTGGTAATCTCCTTCCATTCCCTTATCGCCTCCATTTTCCCTTTGTGCTTCTCCAGATGTTTAGCTTCGGACTCGAACACCCTTTTGTGTAGCATCTTGTACTTCACCTGTGCCTCAGCCACTTCATCTTTGACCCTACCCTTCAAATTTACTCCTGGTTTGACATCCCCAACTACGTCATCTTCTAGCCATGATAGATAGTAATACATATGACCGGCGTGATACATGTCTAGTTCAATAGTTTCTCCTTCCACAATGGTCTTTTGGTTCCACATGTGTTGTGCTTCGAACTTGAACAGGATGACATCTCCCTTAAAATTTGCCTTGTACTGGACCATGTTGGAAACCTGAGGTATGACTTGTTTTCTTCCAGCTTGTCTCATTACCCTTACAGGAGCGTAAGGGTATATGCCTCGCAGCCCGATCAGTACCAAGTGAGTAGTTCCTTTTGATCTAATGATGAACTCATTACTAGGAAACCATTCAAACATCCAATGCACTTGCTCGTCTGTCAGATTGCTGAAGAAACACACCCAACTTATAGCATTTCCAGGCTTTGCAAACCTGTTTGGAATGAACGTCATTTTCTTTGGGTGATGGTTGGCTTTGTAGTCATTTAGTGGCCTTCGCAGAAGCTATTGGCGATACTCACCCCTCTGAAAGTGTTCCAGCATCCAGACTTGTAGCAATAGATTGCAATCCTCGAAGTGTCCAAACCCATGCTTGCACTAATCTAAATCACGGTACATCTCAACTAAGATCATTGGGATGATAGTATAAGTTTGTCCTTCGATACCATCCATTAAGGTCCTGTGACCATGGCTAAGTGAGTATGAATTCTTCCCCCTTTCATTGGAAAAATCAACAAACCCAGGAAGCAGACAATGAAAACAAAAACTCGGCGATGCACCCATCCCAAAGAAGTAATGGCTAGTTCATCAATATGAAGATGATATGACTTGCTATGCCGATAGCGCTCGTAAAGAAACTCAAAAATGATGTATGATTTCTTTAGACAGGGTAGTTTATCATTCTTCTTAAAGCCTAACATTTTCAGAAAACCGCGGGGAGTGCGATGCTCTGGTACTAGCAGTCCCGAACTATCCCAAGGTAACTTGGCGAAACCCCTTATTTCTTCTAAGAGAGGATTCATTTCTATATTACCAAACCGAAAAATAGCTCGTTTCTCATCCTAGAATATGGTAGCGTCATCGATCAATTCCCTATTTGGTTGAACGTTTAGCAAAGATGGTAGATTACCAAGTACCCTCCTCACATGATTCTTGTCACAAGGAGCAAGGTCTTTCTACCAGTCAAGTAACAAAGGCGGGATATTCTGGACCATACCGAACCTGGGGATTTCGTGCTTCATTTTCTGCAAATAAATCAGAGTTAGCCCTTTCCCCCCTCTAGATTCGACTACTTACGCAATAATGATCAACATGTTGGCACATTTTCTCCAAGTAATGCACATAAAATGATAGTGTCCTTTGGGATTATGGAAATCCCGTTGGACTTTGGACAAGGTTTATCTAAGCGGGTTGTTACGTTAATAACGCTTCAACCCATACCAGGTTTAGCATGATGCATGTACATTTCAAGTCAGAGTGTGGTTTCTAGAAAGATCTAGACTGGTACTCTTAAGTAGACAACTTGAAAGAGAAAGGCACAGGACAGTCGACTGCACCGCTGATCGACTAGTCTTCCGCAAATAAGCCTTTCCGATTTAAAAGGATAATTTCAGGAAAGCGCGAACACTCATCAAGCACCGCTATGTTTATAATTGGCACGAGTGGAATATGATGCAGAACATGCTTTATGCAAAAATAATAACACATTGCCAAGTATTTGCATGATAAAAGTACGTAAAACAGTAAATAAAGTAGCAAAGGTGAACATGAAAAAAAAAAGAAAGGAAAAGAAAGACAAAAGAGAAGTCAGTTTAGCTCATAAAAATGTAAGAGAACGTAATGAAACAGGTAGGGATGGAATAGAGAGAGTTCATACATGTCATAGAAAATAAAGGAAAATAAGGGAAGGAATGTGCATGTAATAGCAGTTTAAAACATATGAAGAATAAAATAAAGGAAGTAATCCACACAAGTTAAGTTCGTCATGGTAAGAGCCTAAGTATATACCCAATAAAGTCGCCATGCTGTCGCGCCCCGTTTTCTCGCGAAAGCGAACTTCGACGTGTGACAACTCTTTTAAATGAGGTATTGAAAGAGAAGAGTCGTCACCTAACGATTTTTGAGGTGCGTTATGACACCCATTTCCAAATAACTTTGTTTAACTAGTCAACGCCACCAAAGATCGGGTAAGGGCTCAAATTACCTCAAAGAGAAGGTGTTAAGCACTCATCGAGCTCCACAACTGTGGGTCCCCACCAAACTTTAAACTATGTGGATCATGTAATTAGGCTAGGTGATCAAATAAATAAAGAGAAATTTAGAAGTAAAAAAAAATCTTATTATAGCACATGAGAATTGGTACAAACTTTAATGACTACAAGGATATAGCCATATTGATCTATATTAAATGACTAAGTGTAAATAACAAACATGCAAGGGGGGGATCCTAAGTCTTTTAGCCTAAATGATCACCCCGTGCAACATAAATAATACTTCGCAATTCCCTTAAGGTGGGGGTTGCTCATATTATTCAGCGGGCACAAACTATCATCTCCTGCTACCTGATTACTATATTGAAGTTGTTTACCTAAAGGCGCTCTAATTCATTTCTAGGTCGCACCCTACGCGTGCACTACCCATCCCATGCCTATGGTCCAGGAGGCTTTGGACATCTATTTGGATGGTTCTAGACTCTTCTTAGGATGCTCAAATTGTTAAAACTAGTGCACATTCAAATTGCACGCATGCAGGTTCAGCAGTAGGTAGTTTTTAGACGCATTAGGATAATTAAGTCATATAGGCATGATTTCTATGTGATTCCGGTTTACAGTATTGTACAAGCGATAGTGCTGCTTTAGACTAGCTCATGGGCAGATTTGAAGCGTTGCAAGTCTTATAGGAATGCTTTCTAATTGTTTGCGCAATAAGGCAGTGAAACGATCTTAGAATTCCGAATTACCAGTGTTGATTTTATAGACATACTTCTTAGGCAGGTGACTGTATCTTATAGACAGGATTTCTAGTAGTCAGCAATTGGAATTTATTTTATATACTTTATCCCTATAGGCATGTCCTCTAAACGTGGCAATACAATGAAGTAACAAAGTAATTGATTAGTTGATTAAGATACTATAGTCATGATATCTAAAGGAGCAGCGTACCAAGAGCAATAGAAACAGTTGTTTGATTGATTAATTTAACCCTATAGACATGATCTCTAGATGGACATTAGCAAAAGATGTGTTATTGTATCCTATAGGCATGCTATCTAAAAGGGTATAGAAGTGGAGCATGTGAACCAGTGAAGCACTTAGATTCTTATAGGCATGTTTTCTAGTAGTGCACAGGAATAGAACATGTGGAGCAAGTGAAGCATTTGGGTTCTTATAGGCATGCTTTCTATCAGTGTACAGAAATAGAGCATGTCAATCAAGATAACAAATAAAATATTTAGACCCTATAGGCATATTTTCTACCCTTTCATGCGAGAATAGAGTATACCTGTTTCCCCAATTTTCATTAGCACCCTAATTGTTTGTTTACAAATTATTACAGGACCAAAGATAAAAGGGGAAACAGATGCAAATATTACAGAATCGAGATGATTACATGCCCCAACAAATAGAGCAGACCCAAGAAGAGCTAACCCAACATTGTTTGGGCCTTCAACAGACTCTTTCACTCAAATAGCAGGTCGAGACCCAAACACTTCACAAAACAGGAGAGTATGTCCATTTGCACAACCCAAAGCAACATACAGACTCATATCCAACCCAACAATTACAATATTAACCACTTTACCGAATAAATTAATGGACCACACATGGAAATCAACTAAACAGTTCTAAAGCAACACCTCATAGAGACAATATTATGTGACATTTAGCAGGATTCATGAACACATGGGAATTTCATAAGCAAGAATGATAGATTTGATTAAGCAAGGACTAGGAACTAGGAGAATCAGTAAACTTAATTTCAACATGGTAAGTTTGACATGGTAAAATAATAACATGGTTAAATCATTAAGCAGGTGAGAACATGCTGAAGACATAACATCATGAGAGTTGAGGAAACATGTCATTTATAGTTAACAGGGTAAGAACACACAAGATGCACATGTTGAGCCTTCTGGAGTGGGTCTAGGGTAGGGCATGGTTCAGAATAAGTCTAAAAGGGATTTTAAAACTATAAACCTAAGTTAGGAAGGTTTGATAGAGCCATAGTTAGAGGATGACAATTACACATAGTAAACAAGAAGACATGTATGATCTATAACAGCTAATAAGAATCTCAATTGTGTTGAGTATGATACAAAGGTTCCCTAGTTCAAAATATCATAGTAGAAGGCATTGCCAACTTAAGGTTAAACAGAGCAGACATATTTCAGAACTTAAACCTGTCAACCATGAACAACACAGGGAAACAAAGTGTAGTAAGATTTAACTAGGAAGCTAGGTAATACTCAAGAGTACAGAGTTGGCTAGACACCGCATTGCAATTCTTGAAGCCACAAGTTTTGTTAAAGCATAGAATTCATAAGGACAAGAGTAGGGCCTACATAAAGGATTCATAAACTTATTAAGACAAATTTCGGACATGCAGTAATTCTCTAGAGTTTCAGGGCAAGCGTTCAAATTCGGACATAAAGACACAATATTAAACAGTCAATGTGAGAGATTAGGCATTCATAAACACAACAACTTCGAACAAGTATCACGACCCAGAAATCTTCTAATCATGCTAACTTACACAATCCAAAAACATCAAACAAATGTCGGCATAATATCATATTGGCTTTGAAACGCCCACATAATAGGGATGTTCAGAAGCGTGAACACAAATTGGGAAGAAACATAACTGAGAGAGCTTGTGCACCTACCAGTTTGCAAATTTAACAGCAAATAGAGAAGAATCACTAAAGGAAGTAGCAAAATAGGAACAACAAGAGGAATTCCACATCCGTAGTGCGTTAGAGTTTACAGAAGCTTCGAACAAGCCCCGAGCAGTACTCGCACTAGAGGGGTAATTAGAGATAATTCTGGTGGCCTTGGATTTCAGCCGGCCACAACCAAGAGTGCATAAAGTAAAGAAGAATGAGAGTAGAGAGGATAATAATAATGGTAACAATAGTTGTAGCAGTAGTCATTGTTTGTCAGGGAACGAGGAAGGGGAGTTTATATAGTAGTAAAATTGAACGAACAAACAAGGAAACATAATTGATCAAACACAAAATAAGGAAAGAAAATCATGCAAAAATCAATTCAGGAGAAAAAATATGGTAAACCCTAGTTCAAGAAGGAGAACACAAATAGTCAGAGATCTCACTGAATCTGACCCATATATCCTGGTAATGAGTGTATATAGACGGAATATCGTCTGGATCTAAATAGAATGGAGCTTGATTCCCTTGATTCGGAGCCTGACACTTACCAAAAATAGGCGAGTACTATGTGATACCAAAACCGTGTAAGAAACAACGAGACAGGGCATAAATGGAAAGGGAATCATGGAGTGATTCCATGTTGAGTTCGGAGTTAGAGAGGATAAGGGAGGAGGAGGCTAGGGTTTCTTCAAGGGAGAAGAAGAGGATAAAGGTGCATAAGGGCGGCGGTCTTTAGGAAAATGGGGATTAGGGTTTGGGGTTGGGTAACTAAAAGTGGTAGGGAAGTTGTGGGCCGTTGATCTTGAGAGATCAACGGCCAAGGTTAAAAATCGAGCCGGACGGGTTGGTTTAACGGTTTGCGACCGAGTTGGATTAAAAGGGTCGTTTGGTTTGGGCTAATGGGATTGGGCCATGGATTTGGGTCTGTTTGGTCCAAAAATTTGCCCTTCATTAGGCTACAAAATTAAATATACAAAATTTATGAAAACAATAATTTATAAATATGATTAATAAATAATAAAATACTATTTATGGGGTAAATACTGGAAAATAATAGCTTAACATTATAAAAAATATAAAAATGCTATTATAACATAAATAATATAATAAATATAATTATGTATAAAATGTAGGTTATTATTGCAAAAAGTTGTGTAAATAGATAATAAATACCAATGTAATCATATGCAATTAAGTAAAATGTTATAAAATATATATGTGGGTGTAAATGATAAATTGTGATGATTAGGTCATCACAAAATAATTTAAAAGGATAATTAATAAATATTCAAGTAATTTAAATGCAAGAAAATCAGTTTTTAAAGCTTTAAGAATTATGAAAAATTATAGAAAATACTTGTATGACTCTTTGAATTGGTAATGATGAAAAAATAATATTTTGAAAGTATATATGCTATTTGAAAATATGAGGGTAAAATTGGGTATCAACAGGCATATAAGAAGCCTGATCTTCGCCGAAACCCGCCTCTTCACCGGGGCCATCGGGGTCTTCTCTGTCCTCGGATCCTCCCGAACCCTCGGAGTCTTACTCGTCCTCGGGATACGCCAACTTTTTGGCCTCGGCCTCGAGCCTCTTAGCATTTTCGATCTCGGCCGATAAATCAAATCCCAGGCATGAGCTTCCTCGGGAGCCTCCCTTCGGGACTGGCACTTCACATATACGACGACTGTCCTAGGTTGCCTTAGCGTCAGCTTTGTACTGGGCCACTATCTCTTCAGCATCGACCCTGGTTATTTCCTCCACTAACATGGCTGCTTCAAGCTCCTTGGCAAGGGTATCCTATTTGGCAATGGCCGAGCCCAATTGAGACTGGAGTTCTTCGATGTTTTGGGACCGGGCTTCAGCTTTCTCCCTCACCACTCAAAATTGGGCCTCCACAGAGGCCAGTTTCTCCCGAGAAGTATCCTTTTTCCGAAGCCAATCGGTCCATTTTGCCCTTCCACTCTTCGGCCAAGGCCTTGACCTCATCCATCTCGGCTCGAAGCTGGTCGACCCGATCAACCTTCTGTTGGACCTTCGGATTCTGACCGTTAGTCACCGTGTATAGCCTCTCATCACTAACTTCAAATATTTTTACCTGTTCCACCATGTTGGCGTGTTCTTCCTGAGTCGCGTTCAACTCGGCTCGAAGGCTCTTGACTTCTTCTTCACGTTGCTCGTTGAGAAGCTTATACATGCCTGTCTTCTCAGCAAGCTCTTTGACTTCGACCTCGAGTTGGCTCAGCTCATCCCGGTACCGGAGGAAGGTTTCATGGTGGAGCACCAAAGCGTGCAAATATGAGAAGAGATATTAGAATCATCAAGAACTAAAGTTGAAATATAAAAACGTTTGGTAACACCTTACCCGATTTAGCGCCTGTTGTGCTTTGTTGAACAAGTATGGCGCATCTACCTCGTTCATTTTTGCATGGTCCTCATCAGTTACCAGGCACCGGAGGTAGCTAGCTACCCCGAAGGGGGCGGAAATAACCGGAGAATCCTCCAGGACAGTGATAATGATTGATCTCTTCCGGCCAGGATCTATGCTTGGAGTAAAAAACCGGTTGATCAACCTTGGGCTCAAGTTCGTCCTGCTGACCTCTGAGGATGGACTGTTTCTTGGCACCTCTAAGTCACCCAATCCGGTGAACTCCTCCAGGGCGGATGAGCCTACACCATCAAAGAAGCCTCAGAGAGGATCATCCGCTCCATGGACCCCCTCATTAGATCGCTCCTTCGTCGATCGGGCTTCATCGAACATTGATTCTGTGAATATAGGCGATCCCGAAATATCTATAACGTCGAGCGGGGCAAAGACGACGTCTCTATAGTTCTCGGACCTCACTTCGGCATCAGCCTCACGAACCTGAGGAGGATTAGCTTCTGTCGTTTCCCCTTCGGCTTCTATCCGTTCCTCGAGGACAGGCGGATCATGGGCTACAACGATTTCATCCTCTTCGGGCTCGTCCCTGAGCTGGAGGAGTGAGCCTGAGTCAAGCACTCGGGAGCTGGAGGTTTTCTTTGGCTTACGAACCAGCCTCCTTCTTGGTTTCTTTTTCTTCGAGCTCGGGGAACTCAGGGCCCTCTTCCTTTTCTTCTCCCCTGTTATGGCTCCGGGATGCCCTGAAGTAGAGGGATCATCGGGCTAATCCTCGCCCCTCACCAAGGGCCTGAGCTCGATGGTCTTGGGCAAGCCTGCAAAGAGAGTAGAGTCAATGAGGACATAAGTGCTAGAAAAGACGTCTAGAACTACTTATTCGGAGAGAAAGATCATACCATGAGAACGGGCTTCCCAGCGACCCTTCGAGAGCTCGCGCCATGAGCGTTCTGCATAAGGCATCTGCGAACAAATACCATTGATCCACTCTTTGAGCCGAGGGATGGCGTCTGAAACTCGAGCAAGGGATGCACCACAGCAAACACCGGCTAGAAAAGGGAAGATAAAACATAAAATAGACGTTAGGAAGGAGGTATACTTATGTGATACGTTCCACTTCTCGGGAAACGGCCTCCACTCAGTGGGTATCAGATCGGCGGTCTTTACCCGGACAAAGCGTCCTTGCCAACCCCGATCCTGGTCCTCGTCGATGCTTGAGAATGGGGCTTTGCTGGCCTGACGTACAAGCTTTATCAGTCCCCCCATAGGTTATATCTTGTCTAAAAGTACGACAATTAAGTTATTATTCCCTTAATTCTATAAATTTCTATATCGCTTACAAAATTTTCTGCATACGGCCTTGCTACACTTGGTACAAAGTGAAACTACAACCATTAATCGGTAACTCCACTAGTAGACTTCTTGTAGCCGAGAATTCCAATTAGTTTCCATTTTTAGTTTTTTATTTCTTTCTATATGAAGTTAGTTTTAGTGTTAGGTATATTTAGTTAATAATTACATACGTAAAAAGATCAGAAACTTTCTGCGAGTTTAATAAGTCAAATATGTAGAATAAAAACACACGTCAAAAATACCTTAAAAACCATATTCCCAATGGCAAATCAATGGCAATTAGGCCAACAGTTAAGAGAAACAGTATAATTAGCAGTTACTTAGTACCTTTCATCCATTCATTAATTCTTAAATTATGCAAACTGTTACCTTCTTTTTCTCCTTAACAATTGAGTGTAATATCACTTTCCTTTGTAGCTTTATAAGTAAGGAAATGTAACATTCTGCCTCGTCAATTATCCTTATTTCTGCCTTTCGAAATTTCACTTTTTAAAAAAACACGAAACCTTTTCACTTTTGACTCTGAGCTTCGAATAAAACAATGGACACTACCAAGAAAAAAGAGAAGAAGAAGGAAGTGATTCGATTAGAACGAGAATCTGTTATTCCAGTTCTTAAATCCAGGATAATTATGACATTAGCCAATTTAATTGAACATGATTCAGATCGCGATGAATTTCTCAAGCTGTGCAAAAGAGTTGAGTACACAATTCGCGCGTGGTACCTTATACAATTCGAAGATTTAATGCAATTATACGCGTTATTTGATCCTGTCCACGGTGCTCAAAATCTCGAGCAACAAAAATTATCAGATGAGGATATCGACGTACTTGAACAAAATTTCTTGAGATATTTATTCCAAATTATGGACAAGAGCAACTTCAAAATCGCCACAGATGAAGAGCTAGAAATTGCGAATTCAGGGCAATATTTGTTAAATCTACCAATAACGGTTGATGAATCTAAGCTTGATAGTAAGTTATTGTCTAAGTATTTTGCTAATCATCATCGCGATGAAAAACTCCCTGAGTTTGCTGATAAATATGTCATTTTTCGTCGTGGCATTGGAATTGATAGGACGACAGATTGGTTTATTATGGAAAAAATTGACATGATAATTACGCGTACGTGGAAATGGCTATTGAAAAAAACAGGTGGTGATAAGTATTTTCGAAGAAAAATTAATAAGAAAAAGAAGCCTCTGAAAAAAAGAATCCCTTCTGAAGAAGAACAAGATTTTTACGTTGAACGAATTCGAATCCAGAATATGGAACTTACTGTCCCTAATGTATTGGGAAAAATTACAATTCAAGAACCAACGTTTGAAAGGATAATTGTGGTGTACAGACGAGCTAGTGAAGACGAAGAAAAACCCGATAGAGGAATTTATGTGAAGCATTTGAAAAATATTCCAATGGCTGATTTAGAAATTGTTTTACCTGAGAAAAAGAATCCAAGTTTAACACCAATGGATTGGGTTCAATTTATTGCATCTGCAATTGTTGGTCTTTTTGCAGTTGTGACCTCTCTTGACATGCCAGAAGCTGATTTATGGGTTCTTTTTGCAATTTTATCCACAATAATTGGCTATTGCGCGAAAATTTACTTCACTTTTCAACAGAATATGGCTCAGTATCAGAATTTGATCACACAATCAATGTATGATAAACAATTAGACAGTGGACGTGGTACACTTTTGCATTTGTGTGATGACGTCATACAACAAGAAGTTAAAGAAGTAATTATTTCGTATTTTATATTAATGGAACAAGGGAAAGCTACATTATTGGATCTTGATCAAAGATGTGAGGAATTAATTAAAGAAAGATTTGGAATAAGCTGTAATTTTGATGTAGATGATGCAGTTCAGAAGCTAGAGAAATTAGGAATTGTTTCAAAGGATGAAATTGGAAGGTATTTTTGTATTGGCCTTAAAAGGGCTAATGAGATTATTGGGACAACTACTGAAGAGCTTGTTCTTAAAGCAAGACAAGGTCAAGGTCAACCTGCAATTACTGAATAGGGACGTTCTTGTATTAATCGCTATGGCGTATATGTTAAATAGTTATTTTATGCGTCCGATTATCATTCAGGAGCAGTCGTGTAGATTTCCCAGAGATTGTTGTGAGTTCTACGTCAAATTAGATGAATTTTTTTAACCTATGTTTTGTAATTTTGTTTCTTACTTTTTTATTTTGGTTTTGTGAGAATAATTTGGAAATGACTCGATGAGGAAAGTTAAAAGGTAACAGAATCATCCTCAACGAGTATAGCAGATGGAGTAATATCCAGAATTTTTCCTGTAATTTTTATTAATGCACATCTTAATTTTGGTGTCAATTTGGTAGCCAAAAAGAATAAATGGAGTTGGATATTCTTTAATTGTTATTATGTTATATTTTGTAGAATTTTTTATACTATATATCGTTTACCCGAAAAATCGGATAACGTTAAATTTAGATATGGTTCTAAGGGTATGCAAATTTCTTTGATACAAAATGATAATACATGTGTTTTTTGCTATGAAATGGGAAATGATAGACGGGAGACTAAAAAATATTAGAAGAACAAGCACAATGAAATCTTAATGTGTCTTGGAGGCCTCTCTCTATTGCAGTCTATCTCCCTTTTTATAGTAGAGGGTCACTACTTTATCTATAACAACATAAAATAGTACATATAGTGGAGAACCCATAATGGTTTGTCTCTCCCTTGATTCTCGCCAAGATTTTCTCTCTTGGTGCGGTTGTAACGGCTCTTATCTGCGAGCTTGGCACTGACTCGAGCTTGGTGCTAGATCGAATCTCCAGTCTTAGTTCGAGCTCGATTCTGCCTTGGAGCATCGATATTCGGGGCCTGTGTTGATCGGCGTTACCCCGTAGTCCGATTCGGACACGGGCTCGATAATGATATCGAGTTTTGCCATTGATTGGTCTTATAGCTCGAAACTCGACGTCTCTACTTCGGAATTCGTCCGAACTCGCCATGCGGATACCTTCGATTGAAATGTTATTATCTCGACCGGTCTTTATGACTGAGAATCGGTTTTGACCGTACACAGATAGTCCCCTCATTTCTCAGAAAGGATGTGGCGAGGAACGATATGATTTCCCTACGGCTCGATCAAATTTATGCCGACGTTTCTATCGAACCCGATCTCGACGTATGTGATAGCTGTCCCATCAGCTCGGTTTTACCGAGGTATTTAATGTGTGTCAGATGGTGGTCGGCCACCGCTGATACCGAACCGTCAGGCCTTAGTCTATAAATAGTCTTTCCACACAACTTTTACCATTTTTGCGCCTTCTCTTCTTCCAAACTTTCCTATTTATCCTCTCTACTTCGCTGTTACGGGGCCGTCCATACTAGAATTTTGGTGTTGTCTATTTCTTCCTTTGCACTCTTTCCTTTCATATCAATGGCGAAAACTTCCAAAACCGTATCTCAGAAGGAAAAAGCCTCTTCCCCATGGCCGTCTGATGATAAGGCGCCGGCGGAGCCGTCAGTTCATGACTATGTTCTTGGCCCGTGCATTTTGAAAACTGATTTTAAGGTGGAGAACCCTTCCTCCGTTCCGGGTCGATGCGAATACGTATCGATGTATACATGCTCTATAACGGAGGATGACCTCGAGGCCGTCCGAAAAGACTACAACTGGGGTTCCGAGGTCGTGTTGCAAATTCCGTCTTCCGATGAGTATGTTACCACTTACATGAAGGGGTTTTTAAGTGTTTACACTTATCCCTTCATACTAGGACCTGTCGACCCGGTGATTATTGATTTCTGCAAAAGGTATCAAGTCACCCTTGGCCAAATCCATCCCTCTTTATGGCGTATAGTGATCTTATTGCGCTTCTTCTCTATCAAAGCCGGGGGGTTGGATTTTTCTCTGAACCACCTCATACGACTGTATCGGCCTCAGATATTTCGAGGGCTAATCAGACTTCATCGTCGGGCATCGAAGGCATTGATGTCGAGCATCGATGAAGACAAGGATCGAGGTTGGATGGGTCATTATATCCGAGTGAGGACCCGTGATCTCATTCCGTAGGAGAAGATGTCTTTCCCTGAAGAATGGAATTTTGACCGTAAGTGATTTTTGTTCACTTTTCAGGTGCTTTTCCGATTTTTTCTGATGTCCTTCCCTGATGTTCAGCTGCCCCTTGGATGCCACAAGCGGTGCCCGACCTCGAGGACTGGGTTCGGAAGTTGGCCTCGACCTCCTCTTACGCCGAGCGCGCTTGGCATGATTTGGCAAAAGGCAAATGGGAGGCCAAGAACCATGGTGAGGTTTGCTTCTTGTTTCCTTCGAAGTATTCTTTGCGTTCTATTCGTTACCGATTTCCTCTTGTGCAGGCGTAACCAGGGATGCCGCTTTGAGGCCTTCGAGCGGCAAAGAAGGAAACAAGTCCCTGGTCCCTAAACAGGGGGAAGATAAGAAGCGAAAAGCTTCCTCTCGGTCAGAGGACCACAAGCCCAAAACTCGCAGGGTGAAGAGAAAAACAATTGCCCTTTCGATTGACTCGGTCCAACGACTGAGAGAAGAAGAAGAAGAAAATAGCTCCTCGGCTTTGGTAGTCCGGTCTACGGAGGCCATCGAGGTTGCCGGAGCTCCCGAGCTGATGGCGGTTGTGCCTGTTGGGGTTGTTTCCGAAGACCAGAATCTCGACCGGAGTACTCCGAGCAATTTGCTCGGGGCTATGACAATGGGTGATTCGCCTTCTCTTCCATCTTTTTCTGAGGAGGCGCTGAAGGAAGCTCGAGAATTGAAGACTCCCGATATCGGCGCAGGCTCTGGTGCAGGGGATCCTTTCAGGGATTGTTTTACTGGAGTCGACGATGGTTCCTATGTCGGTGATACTTCTCTTTTATTAGATGAGGCTCAGCGTTTCATTACTCGGGTAATGATTCTTCCATACTTCGTTTATTTGTTATTTTCCATACTTGACTCGTGTTTCTTACTGTGCAGGCCATTAGTAGGTTTCGAGTCGATCTTAGCCAGTGTGAGGCCGAGCTCCGGAAGTTCTCAGGTGAGAGAGATGCCTTACGGCTTCTTTGCAGCCAAAAGGATGAGGCTATAAAGGACCTCCAAGTGGATTTGGCTAAGTTCCGTGAAGAAGGGGTCGAGCTCGATAAGCAGGTGAGCCTCGTTCTGTTAAAGTATGGGTCTGACACAACCGTGGAAGTTAACCTTTCGTTGTCTCAGTTACAGCAAAAGATCGAAAAGATCGGGTTACTTCGAGAAGAAGTCGATCAAATCCGAGCTGAATGCAATCGGTGGAAGGAGACCCTTGACCGCCTGGCAGCGGAAAAAGAGACCATCTTAACAAAATTATTATCGGCCGACATTCAACTTCGAAGTGTCAAGCAAAAGGGGTCGGTTCAAGCTAAGAAGATTGAGGAGCTTGAAACACGACTTGCTGAGGCTAAGGTGGAGGTTGAGTCGTCGAAAGTCTTGGCAGATAAGTCCATTGCTGTATATCGGGCTGATGCTGAGGCTGCTCACATGGAGGCCCGGGCAGCGGTGAAGGTCGCTGATACTCGAGCTCATTGGGTTGCAGAACTTGCTAAGTGTAGGTCTTGGAGGGAGACCCTCGAGGAGATACACGCTCGAGGTTTCAACCTTACCGAAGAGGTAAAAAAGGCAAAACAGCTCGAAGCGGAAGCTGAAGCCTTGGCTTCTGATGATGATGATGATGATGATGATGGTAGCGAAAGCGGATCCGAGGACGGGGAAGAGCTCGACCAGGAAGCTTAGTTTCGAATTCTTCATGTTTTTACATTAATCTCGTAGGTAATTTTCGTATATATATGTATAATCAGGTCGACTTGTTTTTGTTCTGTGAAGACTTTTAATCGAATGTTGACCTTGTAGTCTCTCTGATCAATCAGATTTGTAGCCCCTGGGTTTGCTTGTTGAGTGGATGATTCAAACTTTGAAGGAACATAATCCGTAGATGTAAAAAGTAGCTTATTAGCTGTCGAGTGAATGTTTGGAACTTGAAATATTATAGCCCGTAGGTGTAATGGTCGAGTGCGTGCTTGCTCAAACTTGAGATAAAGGTAGCCCGTAGGCTTAATATTTGAGTGATTATTTCGAACTCGGAATGTAAGTAGCTCGTAGGCTTAATGGTCGAGTGAGTGCTTTCTCGAACTCGGAATATCAGTAGCCCGTAGGCTTTAATAGTCGAGTGAATGTTTTGAACTCGAAATGTAAGTAGCCCGTAGGCATTGTAGAGTGAGTGCTCTGTTCGAACTCGGAATAACAGTAGCCTGTAGGCTTAATAGTTGAGTGAATGTTTCAAACTCGAAATTTAAGTAGCCCGTAGGCTTAAATGGTAGAGTGAGTGCTTTGCTCGAACTTAGAATAACAGTAGCCCGTAGGCTTAATAGTTGAGTGAATGTTTCGAACTCAAAATTTAAGTAGCCCGTAGGCTTAAATGGTAGAGTGAGTACTTTGCTCGAACTCGGAATAACAGTAGCCAATAGGCTTAATAGTTGAGTGAATGTTTCGAACTCGAAATGTAAGTAGCCCATAGGCATTGTAGAGTGAGTGCTCTGTTCGAACTCGGAATAATAGTAGCCCGTAGGCTTAATAGTCGAGTGAATATTTCGAACTCGAAATTTAAGTAGCCCGTAGGCTTAAATGGTAGAGTGAGTGCTTTGCTCGAACTCGGAATAACAGTAGCCCGTAGGCTTAATAGTCGAGTAAATATTTCGAACTCGAAATTTAAGTAGCCCGTAGGCTTAAATGGTTGAGTAAGTGCTTTGCGAACTCGGAATAATAGTAGCCCGTAGGCTTAATAGTCGAGTGAATGTTTCGAACTCGAAATTTAATTAGCCCGTAGGCTTAAATGGTAGAGTGAGTGCTTTGCTCGAGCTCAGAATAATAGTAGCCCGTAGGCTTAATAGTCGAGTGAATCTTAATTCTAGTTCCACAATAAATCTCAAGTCATTGCACATGTGTTTATGTTTGGGCCGATCTATATGAGCATGGTTCATTTTGACCATTTGGCTCTTACAATGTTTCCTGTTGGAACCTTGTTGTGAGATGACTTTCTTGCATCTGAACTCGATGTATTTGAGGGCCCTGATGCTCCCCCGGTATTCGAGGTCTGTCGGAAGAGGCCTCGGATATTGTTGAAAGTGCAGCATGATCGATGGTTGCCTCATTAAAAACCTTGCCGAAAAACCCATTTGGGAGAAAATCGGTCTAAGGGAAAAAGAGTGCAACGCGTGCTCTTGATCGAAAGATCTTCTTCAGCTCTTGTTCGGACTTCTGCATGGGTTAGTTAGATGAATATGGAAAGGTCGTACCTTAGCAGTAGTACCGTTTTAGATGTGATACATTCCAACTGCTTGATAGTTGTTTGCCGTTTATGATGCCGAGCCTGTATGATCCTTTTCCAACGTTCTCGAGCACCTGGTATGGTCCTTCCCAATTTGGTCCTAATTTTTCTTCATTTGGATTCCGAGTATTGATGGTGACTTTTCTTAACACTAAGTCCCCGGGCTTGAAATGGCGGAGTTTAGTTCTTCGATTATAGTACCTTTTGATTCGTTGCTTTTGGGCGGCCAATCAGATGAGGGCAGCTTCTCGTCCTTCGTCCGATAATTCAAGGCTGGTGTTTATAGCCTCGTTATTTGATTCTTCCGTCATGAATTGAAATCTGGGACTAGGTTCACCGACTTCGACTGGTATCAATGCTTCGAAACCATATACTAAGGAGAATGGGGTCGCCCCCGTACTGGATTTTGACGTTGTTCGGTATGCCCAAAGGACTTCGGGCAGGATTTCTCTCCATTTTCCCTTCGCGTCGTTCAATATCTTCTTCAGGTTTTGAAGAATAGTCTTGTTCGTTGATTCGGCTTGACCGTTATCACTGGGGTGGTATGGTGTTGATAATATCCTTCTTATTTTGTAATTTTCAAGGAATTTTGTGATTTTGCTTCCAACGAATTGCTTCCTATTGTCGCATACTATTTCGGCGGGTATCCCGAATCGGCATATGATATGATCCCAAATAAAGTCTATGACTTTTTTCTCTCTTATTTTCTCGAACGCCTGTGCTTCAACCCACTTAGAAAAATAGTCAGTCATAAATAAAATAAATTTGGCTTTACCTGGGGTCGACGACAGAGGGCCGACGATGTCCATCCCCCATTTCATGAATGGCCACGGGGATAGGACCGAGTGAAGTTGCTCCCCGGCTTGATGGATCATTAGCGCAAACCTCTGACATTTATCACATTTACGAATAAATTCTTTCGCATCTTTGCCCATATCGATCCAATAATACCCCGCTCTGATCGCTTTTCGGACTAATGTGTCGGCACCGTAGTGATTGCCGTAAGTGCCCCCGTGTACTTCCCAGTGGATGTAATTGGTATCTCCCGGACCTACGCATACCGCCATCGGTCCATCGAATGTTCTTCGATATAGTGTTCCATCCGCAGCCAACGTAAATCGAGCAGCTTTAGTCCGTAGGGCCCTGGAATATTTAGGGTCTGAAGGGAGCTTTCCATTTTTTAAGTATTCAATATACTTGTTTCTCCAATCCCAGGTTAAGATAGTAGAATTTATTTCGGCGTGCCCATCTTCGATTACCGATCTTGAAAGTTGGACGACAGTCTCCGAGCTCAAATCACCTACCTCGACCAACGATCCCAAATTTGCGAGAGCATCGGTCTCATTATTCCGTTCTCGTGGAACATGCCGTAAGGTCCATTGTTTGAAATGGTGTAAGGTGATAAGCAGTTTGTCCAGATACCTTTGCATCCTACCTTCTCGGACTTCGAAGGTTTTGTTTACTTGACTCACCACCAGCAAAGAGTCACAGTGCGCCTCAATGACTTCTGCTCCTAAGTTTCTGGCTAGTTCGAGACCTGCAATCATGGCTTCATACTCGGCCTCGTTGTTCTTTAACCTGATAGTTTTAATAGCTTACCTAATAATATTACCCGTGGGGGGTTTCAAAACTATGCCTAACCCGGACCCCTTTATATTCGAAGCACCGTACGTAAAAAGGAGCCATACTCCGGATGATATACCTGATTTCAAAAGGACTTCCCTTTCGACTTCGGGTATGAGGGTTGGCGTGAAGTCGGCCACGAAGTCTGCCAAAATTTGAGACTTGATGGCCGTGCGGGGTTGATATTCGATATCGTACCCACTGAGTTTGATGTCCCATTTGGCCAATCGGCCTGATAGTTCGGGCCTATGTAAAATATTTCGGAGTGGGCAGGTGGTTAATACGCTTATGGGGTGACATTGGAAGTACGGCCTTAACTTTCTAGGTGCGCTTACCAGGGCAAGTGCCAATTTTTCTAAGTGCGGATACCTAGTTTCCGATTCTCCTAAGGTCCGACTTACGTAATAAACGAGAAATTGCGTACCTTGCTCTTCTCGAACTAGGACGCTGCTTACGGCGACTTCCGATACCGCCAAGTACAGGTAAAGTTGCTCGTCATCTTTCGGAGTATGAAGCAGTGGCGGGCTCGAGAGGTATCGTTTCAATTCCTGTAATGCTTGTTGGCATTCTGGTGTCCAGGCGAAGTTGTTCTTCTTTTTGAGTAGGGAAAAAAATTTGTGACTTCGATTCGATGATCTTGAAATGAACCGGCCAAAGGCTGCAATTCTTCCCGTTAATCTTTGTACAACTTTCACGCAGTCCACGATGGTGATGTCTTCGATGGCCTTGATTTTGTCGGGGTTGATCTCAATTCCCCTATTTGAGACCATGAAGCCGAGGAACTTGCCCGAACCGACCCCGAAAATACATTTTTCGGGGTTGAGCTTCATGTTGAATTTCCTCAGAATCTTGAATGTTTCCTGCAAATGGGCCAAATGGTCATCTGCGCACAGGGACTTAACTAGCATGTCATCAATATAGACTTCCATCGTTTTACCTATTTGTTCTTCGAACATTTAGTTTACTAGGCGTTGATAAGTAGCTCCTCGTCCTTTATGAATGCGTGCTTTTCCTCGGACTGGGGCCTTCTTTTTTGCTTCACCGGTATGAACAAAGTGTTCAAGCTTAACTGGTGCGCCGTTATGTCCGGCGGGATCCCTGTTATATCTAGATGGGACTAGGCAAAACAGTCGATGTTATTGATAAGAAATTGAATGAGTTTCTTCCTGAGTTTGGGGCTCAAACCCGTTCTGAGGTATACCTTTTGTTCGGTCCAGTGTTCGATCAGTACGATTTGCTCCAGTTCCTCAATTATTGATTTGGTGGCATCGAAATCATCAGGGGTTACGAAGGATCGAGGGATCCATCGATCATCATCGTCTTATTCAACGTTCTGCTTACCTGGTCAGGTCGAAGCCGATGTCTGTGATTGCTATTTGGCGCTCTACTTTGAACCTGATCCTTTTATTGGTGAAGGTGAGGATATTGATTTTGCTTCTTCGACGGAGAACATTTCCTTTGCGGCCGGTTGTTCCCCGTACACTATTTTGACACCTCCCGATGTTGGGAATTTGAGGACCTGGTGTAGGGTCGAGGGTATGGCACTCATGCTGTGGATCCACGGCCTTTCGAAGAGGGCGTTATATCTCATATCACCTTCGATCACGTGAAACTTTGTTTGCTGGATGGTTCCGACCACGTTTATCGGTAGGGTAATCTCGCCTTTAGTGGTTTCACATGCCATATTGAATCCGTTTAGAACCAGAGTTGCGGGTACGACCTGATCTTGCAGGCCGAGCTGTTCTACAACCCTCGATATGATGATATTGGCCGAGCTACCTGGATCAATTAACACACGCTTAATCTTAGTTTTATTCATGAGTACGGATATTACCAGTGCATCGTTATGGGATTGGATGATTCCCTCTGTATCTTCATCACTGAAGGATAAAGTCCTTGTGGGTGTATAATCTTGAGTTCGAGATCGCTTCACAATCGACGTTTTAGTGTGTTTAAGCATCGGTCCCTGGGGGGCATCGACGCCGCCGACGATCATGTGAATGACGTGTTGCGGTTCTTCTGGCTCGTTTTGCTTGCCAAATTCCTTGTCTCTAAAATGGTTCTTCGCCTTATCACTCAGAAATTCCTGAAGGTGCCCTTTGTTAAATAAGCGGGCCACTTACTCTCTTAGTTGCCTGCAATCTTCCGTTTTGTGACCATGGGTGCCATGATATTTGCACATTTGATTGGGATTCCTTTGGACAGGATCAGTTTGCATGGGTCGACGCCATCTGGTGTCTTTGATGCGTCCGATGGCCGATACGATGGCGGATGTACCAATGTTGAAGTTATACTCCGATAGTCGAGGGATTTCTATAGGATCTGTATATTTATCAAAGCCGCTCTTGCTCATAAGTCCCCGAGAATTTTTCCCCCGATCAATCCTTCGGTTGTTCCGAACCGTATCACGTGCTGAATCATTGTTCATCCGATCTGTGTCGTACGGTTGGTATCGATCTCTATTTGACCTTTGTTCTCTATTAGTTTCCCTTTGATTTTTAGTGGTTGTGTGGTTCTGACGTACGGGCCCATACGGAGCTCCTAATTGATCATCTTCGACCCTGATTTTTGATTAGTACCGGTTATGTACATCTGCCCAAGTTATTGCTCGGTACTCGATCAGATTTTGTTTCAGCCGACGTGATGCTGTCGAACTTAGCCCATTCAGTCCTTGGGTGAAAGCTTGTATGGCCCAATTGTCTGTGACCGGTGGCAAGTCCATACGCTCTATTTGAAATCGGGATACGAATTCCCTCAGCATCTCGTTACCCCTTTGCTTTACTTTGAAGAGGTCCGATTTCCTTGTTGCAACCTTTATGGCACCAGCATGTGCTTTTACAAACGAGTCTGCTAATATGGCAAAAGAATCAATGGCATTTGGTGGTAAGTTGTGATACCAGATCATCGCTCCCTTTGCGAGGGTCTCTCCGAACTTTTTCAACAACACAGATTCGATCTCATCATCCTCCAAATCATTGCCTTTGATGGCGCATGTGTAGGAGGTGACGTGTTCGTTAGGATCAGTCGTACCATTATATTTGGGAATTTCGGGCATACGGAATGTTTTGGGGCCGCGCTCGAGGGAAAAGGCTTTTGTATGAATTTTTTCGAATCGAGCCCTTTTATCATTGGCGGAGCCCCTAGAATTTGATCGACCCTAGCGTTATACGTTTCCACTTTTTTGTCATTGGCTTCGACTCGCTTTGTGAGTTCCTCGAGCAATTTAGCAATTTCAGGAGCGGTCCCCGATTCCTGCTCGTTTGATTTCACTACGGTGGGTTCCGTTCTGGGGGTGACTTCTCGAAGAAGCGGATTGGAGTTCGGCCCGCTTTGCATATATGTTCGGCTCTGCAATTGAGCTGTCGCTACTTGTTGGGCTTGTAACATTTCGAAAATCATACGCACGCTGACCCCGATTTCCCCTGTGTTGTAGGTGTCTCGGGCTATGGATCGACCACCGCCCTGAATGCTTCTCTCCGGTTCAGAACGCTGATTCGCTTCTAGAGCTATTTGCAAATTGATATTCAGTGGTACTTCGGCTCGAATTTTGGGTTCTTCGATTCGAGCCTCGTTGCCATTGTCAGGTAGCCTTCCGGCCCTGGGCACCAAGTTATTGGTTTCATCTTGAAGGCCGGCTTCGAGGTCGATAGGTAGAGCCATGGCTGATTCGAAGTTGTAAGCTGGAGTGTACTGTAGATTTATATCAAACAACCACCGTTACCCTTAGCCCCACGGTGGGCGCCAAACTGTTTACCCGAAAAATTGGATAACATTAAATTTAGATATGGTTCTAAGGGTATGCAAATTTCTTTGATACAAAATGATAATACATGTATTTGTTGCTATGAAATGGGAAATGATAGACGGGAAAACTAAAAAATATTAGAAGAACAAGCACAATGAAATCTTAATGTGTCTTGGAGGCCTCTCTCTATTGCAGTCTATCTCCCTTTTTATAGTAGAGGGTCACTACTTTATCTATAACAACATAAAATAGTACATATAGTGGAGAACCCATGATGGTTTGTCTCTCCCTTGATTCTCGCCAAGATTCTCTCCCTTGGTGCGGTTGTAACAGCTCTTGTCTGCGAGCTTGGCACTGACTCGAGCTTGGTGCTAGATCGAATTCCCAGTCTTAGTTCGAGCTCGATTCTGCCTTGGAGCATCGATATTCGGGGCCTGTGTCGATCGGCGTTACCCCGTAGTCCGATTCGGACACGGGCTCGATAATGGTATTGAGTTTTGCCGTTGATTGGTCTTATAGCTCGAAGCTCGACGTCTCTACTTCGGAATTCGTCCGAGCTCGCCATGCGGATACCCTTCGATTGAAAGGTACTTAGCCATTCTTTAATTAAAGGATACGTCAATGTTTTGTTAAAAGGTGTTACTAAATCATTAAAATTAAAGTACATGATAGACGATCTTAGACCGAACAGATCATCGTCTCCGAAGGCCTGCAATTGTGACTTTAGTTCCAGTGGTTCACTTTGCTGTCGGAGTGCAACAACATTTTGTGACACTTCGAATAGAGTGGTCCGTATACTCCTCCCCCTGCCAGACCTGAAGAAAAGAGCAACTTGGATACCTCTTTGTTAACTATATTCTTGCTCTGCATTCTAAAAGGGTATGTTAGTTATTAATTGAATCTCTATAAATGCCTAACCAATTTTGTTGAAATTCTATACCAAAAATCTAGATCCTTTGGATCTTTATCATTTCACTCCTCCAAAAGTATGTTTGTCCTTAATTCTGAATTCTTACAAAAACTCTTCAATTTGAGTGCACATGAGTAGATTCTTGAGTAATTCGTTGTATTCTAGGAGTAGGACGCCACTTTGCTATTTGCATATGTATACGGGTAAAAAAAAATTCCTTAATTTTTATTAATGCACATCTTAATTTTGTGTCAATTTTGTAGCAAAAAAGAATAAATGGAGTCGAATAATCTCAAATTGTCTGATTCTACACACTAATGGCAGCTGTATGACCTCTTGATCACGCCCAACTATGCCTCCTAAGAGGTCTAGCAGTCGTTGCAAATATAATCCGATTTACAAGTCCGGAGTCGAATCCCACAAGGAAATAACGTGCCAATTACAACTAATAGTTTTGCCTGAATTCAAGTAATCAATTTTCAGAAAGATTATATAACAATTTGAGAGCTTACTAACTAAGATCAAAGTAATTTAAAATGCAGTAATTTGTAACTAACAAGGCAAATATTGTAGACAAGATTTGGAAAAGCCTAAGGTTATGATTTTTTCTATTGTCGGAATCTTCCCCGCTACCTTTCCTATAAATTTGCCTAAATATTCTCTACCAATCGTGAGTACTTTGATTGTCGTACCTCTCTCTCGAGCAACTACCAAAATTTACTAGACGTATTCTCTCGAACTACGCTAGCTGGCACTAGTTTACCGCTCACTACGATTGCACCAAGACTTCGTTATCTCTAATCCTGCCTTTAAACCCTCCGTATCGATCACTCAACTATGTTAGGAATAGTGTTGTTCAACAACTACCTAAATGTGTACTCTCTCTCGAGCAATATACATACTAAATAGGCAGAGTTAATTGAGAGCTATTCAATTAACAACAATAAAAATATAGTTGAACAAGTAGAGAAAAATCAAAGACAAATCTATATTAAACGCAGTAGAAAATCATCCTCCAATAGGTTCCATCAAACCTTAAATAAGAGAGTTTAGCTACTCATAAATACAACAACAATCAACATAATATTTAAAGACATGAAACTACAAAGTAAAGAGATAAAGGAAGAAAAAACTCGTTTGATTCTTGCTCCACAGTGCTTGGCAACCTTTTTCTTCTCTAAAATCATGACCAACCCTATAATAACTCGTTTGGGGAGTATTTATGTCAATCCCCAGTCCAAATCCGGGTTGGGGTCCTTTTAATCTGCGACTTTTAATTACCATGCTATAGACCTCGCGAAGCCTGGTCTATAGCGCGGTCGAAACCTCGCGAAGCCTGGTCTATAGCACGGTCGAAACCTCGCGAAGCCTGGTCTATTGCGCGGTTAACCTAACTATAGACCTCGCGAAGCCTAGTTTATAGCGCGGTCGACCTGGTTATAGACCTTGCAAAGTCTGGTCTATAGCACAGTCAACCTGGCTATAGACCTTGCACAACTTGGTATGTGGCACAGTTTGAATACTTGATGCTTTTGTGCTCTTTTCTTGTATTTTTGACCTCTTTTTGTGCAACTTTTGTGAGCACCTAATTTTTGACTATATTTGAATTTTTATCACCTTCTACTATGTAAATATTTTTAGAAATTTAATATATATATTTTTAGATTTGTTATATTTTTTTAATATAGGGTAAGAATAAAAAATAAATTAAAAGGTCAAATTATTACTATTAGTATTATTTTTATTTTTTTATCTTTATTTTATAATAAAATAAATTAAAAAATCGAAAACATTAAATATTTTTTTTAATTTTTGGATGGAAATACAATAATAGGAAAATTAAAAGTATGGAATAAAAAAATTAAAAGTAAAAGTAGGTGGAAATTGTTTTTTAAAAAAACGTAAAAGAAAGTGGAAGATTAAAAAAATAAAAGTAAAAGAATGTGGAAATTTTAAAAAATAAAAAGTAAAAGAAAGATGAAATTAAAAAATAAAAGTAAAGGGTAGCTGAAAATTATTTTAAAAAAAGTAAAAGAAAGTGGAAATTTTAAAAAAGAAAAGTAAAATAATTGAAAATTAATAAAAGAAAAGTAAAATAAGTGAAAAATAAAATAAAGTAAAGTAAAAAAAGTGAGAAATTAAAAAATAAAAGTAAAGAAAAGTGGAAAATTATTTTTTTTAAAAAGAAAAATGGGAAGTGGGAATTCTTTTTAATTAAAAAATAATAATAATAATAATAATAATAATAATAATAATAATAATAATAATAATAATAATAATAATAATAATAATAATAATAATAATAATAATAATTAAAAAAAATCTGAAAAATATTTCGAATTTTTTTCCTCTAAATAGAAGAGAAATGTGAGGAGAAAGGGGGGAGAAAGAGAAGAAAAAAAAGAGGAGGGAATTGAGAGAATTTTGTTTTCTTCTTCTACGCTAAGAGAATTTTTACTCGTGTCATTCTTTCTTCGTCTCTTCTTTTCGAAACATCTAGCTATTCATCAATCAAAACCCAACAAAAATACTTCATAACATCCCTTTTTACACGCCAAAAAGTGAAGTCAATAGTCGAGGTCGAGGATTACGTTGGAGCTCCGTTCACTAACTTTGATGTTCTTCTTCGCTTATGCTTGTTCGACGTTCGTCTGAGTTACTGCACCTGTTCTTGGAAACTCATTTAATTGGAAGTTTTTCGTTAAAGGTTTATTCTTTCCTCTATTCTTTTAATCTTATTTCATGTGATTTTATTTATTTGCCTTTAAACTTTATAAATAATAATGTAAATTAGTCCTTAAATGCTATATACTTAATCATGTTTCTGGAAATATGGTATTCAAACTTGCTTTAAAGTTGGGAAGATTAGGACCCTAATAAGTTTGGGCTTTAATTGTTGGATTGTAGGGTATTGGTATATGACGGTTTATTTATTCAAATATCTAAAATCATACACTTCTTCTACAAGTAATTTCATAATTCATGACCTTACAATAATCTCAAATATATAGGAAGAATAATGAACACTGATAGAGTGCTTTAGGCACTTCTTTAATTAGTTTATCGCGATTATGTATATGTTCGCGTGGCATAATTGTGATTTCCAAAAATAAAACTGAAGTATGTGTTAACTATGGCTAAAACAGTCTTAATAATAAAATTCTATTAATTGTGTACACGTACGCGTGACAAGATTTTGGCATAATAAACAAAACGGATTCACACACGTGATTCGTTTCAAAGATAATTTTATATTTTAATAATTAAAAGCGGATAGATAAAACATAAAAACCAATAAATCACAGTTTATCCAAAATTAATTCAAGCCAAGTTGTGGTCAATAAAGCGACCGTGCTGGAACCACGGGATTTGGGGAATGCTTTACACCTTCTCCCCGGTCAACAGAATTCCTTACTCAGACATTGTTTTTGCAGACCAATAACAAAAGAGTCAAATCTTCCTTTGAATAGGGATTCAAATAAAAGGTGACTTGGAACACCCAAAAAATCAATTCCAAGTAGCGGCTCTGTAAATAAAATAATCCCTACTCAAATTTATTGGAAAAACTCTTTAACTCACAACAATCTATACATATATCTTTTGTGGGGTAAAAGGGGGTGTGACAGCTCTGGCGACTCTGCTGGGGAAAAGAACCCAGAACTTCTAGTTCAGGGTTCAGAATTCGAGCTTGTAATTCGAGCTTGTAATATGATCTAATTGCCGCTCATTTATCGCTTTGATATTATTTAAACTATATAAACTGCCTTCTTACGCTTCCCTTCTGAGTCTTCTGAATTTATGGTGCACACGTGTGTGTGGCCCACTTTTCTATTAGAGGTCATACCAAATAGAACGAGGCTGGATCTGTAACTAGGCCGGGTAGACTTTCGTGCTCCCGGTACGTTGCCCGCACCTCGGCTCGAGCTGTCCGCTTGGGTAAGCCAGGTCTAAAATACTCCCCCAGGATTTTAAACCTAGAATAGCATAGCCTCATGCCGGATCCCTAGTAGGAACATTTTTTTGCATCACGTGCATTTGACTTTGAGGACTCAACACAGGGGTTGGGTCCGTCTAGGGCCGGTGTAACCGATAATTACAAGACCATCCTGATGCATCTTATGTGCTACATGTACATTATGTTTGATTCGGTTTGTGCATGTTGACCGGCTTCTAAAACATAAAAATAAGAATTGAGAGAAAACCAGAAGGAAGAAAATAGGAGAGAGAAAATTCATTCGGTTTTTAAAAATCCCGGTATTTGAAAAATCTAGAAACTCTGCCGAAATTTTGAAAATAAAAAGAGAAAAATAAAAGTCATTTCAAAATGAGTCAAAAAAATCATGTTTTCCCTGTTGTGTCAAAACCGACCGAACTACGCGAGTCTGATTCTCACCGGATGTGAGATACGTAGGCAAACCTCATCGGTTCCGGCCCCAATTTTCAAAAAAAGAAAAATTCAAAAATAGTTTCCCTTTCCTTGATTCCCTCTCTAGAATTCTTTCCTTAGAAAATCCAAAAAAAAAAATTAAATCCAAAAATATTTTCCTTCTTTTCCGAAGTCTTTCATTCGAAAAAAAAAAGAACAAAAATAATTTTCAAATCAAAATCCAAAATATTTTCTTCCTTCTTTAGAATTCCTTTTTTTTATAAAAAAATTCAAAATTCCATAAAAAGAAAAAAAAACTCAAAAACATATATTTAAAAGTCTTTATATATAAAAAAGAAAAAGAAAAATAATGGGTCAGTCTATTCCCGATCTCCCTGAACTACGTAATGATCTGATTCATGCAGTGTCATGATACGTAGGCAATCCCCCATCGGATTCGATCATAGCCATAAACAAATTGAATGAAAAAATAAACCGAAAAATAAAGAAGAAATAAATTGAGTGAAAAAGAAAGAAAAGAGTGACAAAAAAAAATAACAAAGAAAAATAAAGAGCGAAAAATAACAAAAAGAGAAAGAAAAAAGAAATCAAGGTATGAAAAAAAAACATTAAAAAAAATTGAAAAAAAAAGAGAGCCTCCCGAGAAGAAATCAGTTCACCCCTGTTGGTGAATCATACTCGAGCTTGTTCCAAATAGCTAGTCAGGCTAGGTCTACTGCAGCCAGTAGCCCCGAACCGACGCACCGGGTTAATGCTAGATGTGAATACCACTCTGGAGCAGTGGGATATGATACATAAGACTGTTGGATTCTTAAGAGAACAGTGGAAGACCTCATCGAGGTCAAGGCAATAGTGCTTAGGGATGAAAGGCCCCTAATATGATGAACAATCCTCTGCCTACTCACACCAATGGGCCAGTAGTCGGAATGATCTGTGAAGATGAGGAATTTGATCCAGCACTGAAAGCCACAATAGCCATTTCCGCGACAGAAGAGAAACCTAAAAACGGGCGCCAAACCTGAAAAGTTCTCTGTCAGATGGGAGTCTCGGTAGCCGGTCTTGCTATCTTTTCTGCGTCCGGATAATTTCAGGGTGTAATGTGGACGTTTTACTTTTATTGTCTTACTTTGTGATGTAAAACCTTCTATCTTTAAATTTTTTTTTTAAAAAAAAAACAAAAAAATCAAATCAAATGAAATTAATATTTCATTGAATGTCTGTTTTCTTAATCTTGTCACCTTTCTTATTCTCTTTTCAGTACTGTTAATGCAGATTTTAATGACATGACATGCTTGCGGACTTCATGCCTAGATCCTAAAATGTTGTCAGACCTCGAAATAATGAATCAAGAAGCAGAATGTATTGAAGATAAGGCTTGTGAGAAAATAAACAAAGAATTGGAACAGTAGGCCTAGGCCAAGTCCGAATAAAATCAGAAGAAGTTGAAATTCCCTCTCTTCGGATCATTGTTGAAGCTGAGATTGAGGATAAAAATTGGGTCACGAATCGATTGGAACAATTGACACTAATTGATGAAAAGCGATTGGCCGCAGTTTGTCACGGGCAGTTGTACCAACAAAGAATGGCTAGTGCCTACAATAAGAAAGTGCGGCCCAGAAAATTTGAAGTGGGGCAACTCGTTCTGAGATGTATCTTCCCGCATCATGAAGAAGCTAAAGGAAATTGGCTCCAAATTGATGCAGTCAAAAAGGTACTATGTTTGACCCTTCACGCACCTTTAATGCTCTTTGATTGGGATGACGAAGGTTTTCATTCTCGCTACCCAAACACCATTGACCTTTTTTGCCAACCCTTTGAGCCGGTTATCTTTCTTTGATTACCCTCTTTGGAACCTGAAGGAGTTATTGAAAAGAAAAAGAAAACAAGAAAAAAAAAGAAAAAAATAAAAAAGGAAAAGGAAATAGAAAGAAAACAAAACAGACAAAAAGATAAAAGAAAAACAAATAGTTCATGTTACCTTGAACTACGTTTGACTTGATTCCGAAAGGATACGTAGGCAGCCTCTCTCTAGGTTCAGTCACACCAAAATAAAAATCCACATTTCCAAAAAAAAAAAAATGAAACTGGGGCAGATGTTACAATGGTTCGGCGATAGTTTAGCCTTAAAGGTTCAAAAGTTGTAATTCAATCCAAATCCTTTTTACCCAAATCATTTTCAAGTCCTTCCGATCAATCAACGAGAATGTTCAAAATTGGAGGATAGAGTCACTTGGACCTGGTGCAACCAAAATGAGAGAGTCTTATTGGTGAAAACCCTCATAGGCGCCGTAAGGAAATGGTGAGTAAATAAACTAAAATGAGAGAGTCTTTTTTAGTGAAAACTCGCAATGAGCACTATAAGGCGATGGTGAGAAGAGAGAGGTCAACTGGTGAAAACCCACAAAGGGCGCCACTGATCAAAAAGAGGATCATCATAGCCATTGGCATCGACACAGTCCTGGGCAAGGTTTCTCGATTTCGAGGCAAAAGTTGTGAGGAATTTCTAAGAGTCAGACAATTTACACAGATCAGGCATCTAGTCCAAAAGGCATGTCATGTTCATTGAAGTCCGCATGTACTCCAGATAAGTCCTTCTTTCCTTTCCCCGAAAGGGATACCTCTTGTCTAAATTCATTGTCCATTCCATTGTTTGTTGTTCTTTGAATCCCTTTCGGTCTAACTTTGTTCCAAAAGTAAGGCGAAGAAGGGATGTCAAGACTGATTTACCAGGCTTTTGTTTGATACAAGCTAAAATTCAAGAGGCACCCAGCCTCAGCAAGGGCATCAAGTCAACCCCGATTTTCCATGGTAGTTGATGCTTTGAAATCAAAAACTCTTGAAAGGAGGAAATCAAATTGAAAGTACTTACAAGGCAAAATGAAGTTGAATAGGTTAAGTACCAAGTGGCTAACCGTTTTGGCAAAGTTTGAAAAGCCAAAGGTTCCCCAATGCTCTGAAATTGAATGTTTTGGAGGAAAGAAGTCGAAAGTGAATTAACACAAAGACAAAATAAAGTTGAAAAGGTTATGTCTCACACAACCAACCGTCATGTAAAAGTTTGAAAAGGCAAAGGCTCTCCGGGGCTAGAAATGCAAGTGGTATTCACGAAACATCTAGTGGCAGGTTGAAATCATCATCAAAAGAAGATGGGCACAAAGCCAAGCTGCCAAAGACATCAAGGCCACAAACCGACCACCACTTTTAAAATTCACATTTTTTCTTTGTTTGGAGCAGGAATAAAGGAGTGCAGAATGGCGATTCCTAAAGGACGAATGTCACCAAAGGTAAGTTTCCTCAAAATCTCCACTTTCTTTTATTTTTAGCATTCATCACTAATGTTCATACCTCTCATTTTCGTAGCTTAACTCAGGCAGAACCTTTTCTCCTAGGGGGATCCAGCTCATAGTTCTGGGTAGAAATACTCTTCGCCCAGGCTTGTTTTCCCTAGATTAACCCAGGTAGAACCTTTTCGCCTAGGGGGATCTAGCTCATAGTTTTCGGGTAGAAGTACTCTTCGCTCAGGCTTGTTTTTCGTAGCTTAACCCAGGCAGAACCTTTTCTCCTAGGGGGATCCAGCACATAGTTCCGGGTAGAAGTACTCTTCGCTCAGGTTGTTTTACTTAGCTTAACCCAAGTAGAACATTTTCGCCTAGGGGGATCCAACTCATAGTTCCGGATAGAAGTACTCTTCGCTCAGGTTATTTTTTGTAGCTTAACCCAAGTAGAACCTTTTCGCCTAGGGGGATCCAGCTCATAGTTCCGGGTAGAAGTACTTTTCACCCAGGTTGTTTTACAGTAGCTTAACCCAGGTAGAACCTTTTTGCCTAGGGAGATCCAGCTCATAATTCCGTGTAGAAGTACTCTTTGCCCAGGTTGTTTTACGTAGCTTAACCCAGGTAGAACCTTTACGCTTAGGGGGATCCAGCTCAAAGTTCCGGGTAGAATACTCTTTGCTCAGGCAATTATTCGTAGTTTAACCCAGGTAGAACCTTTTCGCCTAGGGTGATTCAGCTCATAGTTCCGGGTAGAAGTACTCTTTGCCTAGGCTTATTTTTCGTAGCTTAACCCAGATAGAACCTTTTTCGCCTAGGGGGATCCAGCTCATAATTCCGGGTAGAAGTACTTTTCGTCCAGGCTTGTTTTTCGTAGGTAGAACCTTTTCGCCTAGGGGGATTCAGCTCATAGTTTCGGGTAGAAGTACTTTTCGCCCAGGCTGTTTTTTGTAGCTTAACCTATGTAGAACATTTTCGCCTAGGGGGATCCAGCTCATAGTTCCGGGTAGAAGTACTCTTTGCCCAGGCTGTTTTTCATAGCTTAACCCAGGCAGAACCTTTTTCCCTAGGGGGATCCAGCTCATAGTTTTCGGGTAGAAGTACTCTTCGCTCAGGTTGTTTTACGTAGCTTAACCCCAGGTAGAACCTTTTCGCCTAGGGGGATCCAGCTCATAGTTCCGGATAGAAGTACTCTTCGCCCAGGTTGTTTTACATAGCTTAACCTAGGTAGAACCTTTTTGCCAAGGGGGATCCATCTCATAGTTTCGGGTTGAAGTACTCTTCGCCCAGGCTTATTTTTCGTAGCTTAACCCAGGTAGAACCTTTTTGCCTAGGGGGATCCAGCTCATAGTTCCGGGTAAAAGTACTCTTCGCTCAGGTTATTTTTCATAGCTTAACCCAGGTAGAACCTTTTCACCTAGGGGGATCCAGCTCATAGTTTTCGGGTAGAAGTACTCTTCGCCCCGGGCTTGTTTTTGGTAGTTTAACCCATGTAGAACCTTTTCTCCTTGGGGGATCCAGCTCATAGTTTTCGGGTGGAAATACTCTTCACTCAGGATATTTACGTAGCTTAACCCAGGTAGAACCTTTACGCCTAGGGGGATCCAGCTCATAGGTCCGGGTAGAAGTACTCTTCGCCCAGGCTTGTTTTTCATTGCTTAACCCAGGTAGAACCTTTTCGCCTAGGGGGATCCAGCTCATAGTTTCGGGTAGAAGTACTCTTCGCCCAGGCTTGTTTTTCTTAGCTTAACCTAGGTAGAACCTTTTTGCCTAATGGGATCCAACTCATATTTCCGGGTAGAAATACTCTTCGCCCAGGCTATTTTTCGTAGCTTAACCCAGGTAGAACTTTTTTGCCTAGGGGGATCCAGCTCATAGTTTTCGGGTAGAAGTACTCTTAGCCCGGGCTATGTTTAGTAGCTTAACCCAGGTAGAACCTTTTCGCCTAGGAGGATCTAGCTCATAGTTTCCGGGTAGAAGTACTCTTCTCTCAGGATGTTTACGTAGTTTAACCCAGGTAGAACCTTTTCGCCAAGGGGGATCTAGCTCATAGTTCCGGGTAGAAGTACTCTTCGCTCAGGTTGTTTTAAGTAGCTTAACCATGGAAGAACCTTTTCATCTAGGGGGATCCAGCTCATAGTTCCGGGTAGAAGTACTCTTCGCTCAGGTTGTTTTACGTAGTTTAACCCAGATAGAAACTTTTCGCCTAGGGGGATCCAGCTCATAATCCGGGTAGAAGTACTCTTCGCCCATGCTCGCTTTTCGCAGTTTAACCCAGGTAGAACCTTTTCGCCCAGGGATTCATTTTCATTTCAGTAATACAGGGCACCAACCCCTGGTTACATTTCTTTTCCGTAATACAGGGTGCCATCCCCTGGTTACATTTTCTTTCAGTAATACAAGACGCCATCCCATGATTACATTCTTTTCAATAATACAGGGTACCGACCTCTGATTATATTCTTTTTCCATATTACAGGGTACCAACCCCTGGTTATATTTCCTTACCAGTATCAAGGTACACCATTCCCTAGTATCTTTTCCAACATAGGGTCCCCACTCCCTAGTTGCTTTTCCAACATAGGGTCTCCACTCCCTAGTTGATTTTTATTTCATACATAGGGTCTACACTCCCTAGTCTCTTTTCTAACATAGGGTCTCCACTCCCTAATTTCTTTCATTTTAGACATAGGGTCTCCATTCTCTGGTCTCTGCTTTTTCGGGGTACACCATTCCCGACCTTTTATTGCTTTCAATAAAGAAGTAGTTTAAAATTTTGTTACAATACCTCACAAAATTTTCCTAGTGCAAACTGGGGCAGAAAAATTTCGTTTGTTTGTTTTTTTGGTGTCTGAGTAGGTTTTACCTCGAGGAATAGGGTTCGAGATGACCAAAAGAAGAAGCCTCAATTCAGAATAAAAGAAAAGAAAAAAAATAGGTGAATCCAAAATGCAAAAGCAGTTGAAAAGATGTGGAATGCTCAAGACATGACTGAAGCCACGAGTATTGGAGTCATGTTTTGATTAGAAGAAGCTATAGAACAATGAACTAGCACCTATACCTAGCGAGCATCAAGGTTTAGATCAGAGTCTGCATGAAGAACCAATCAAGACTCAAGATCAAGTTTCAGAAGACTCATAGATAGGAATCTTGTAACTCATAGCTGATAGGTTTGTTTAGTTTTATTTTTATAATAGCAAGATCGTGGACCGGAGCCTCGACAAAACCTCACTCGACTCCTCAACTCATCATTCCACCATTCTCCTTGAACTACAAGTGACCTAATTTCCCTATAACCCGGGATATGTAGGCTGTCCAAAATCAGGACTCGGTTGCACCCTATCTCTTATTTATTTTCCTTTTGAATAATGATTTGGTCAAAAATTAGTCACATGACTCACCTAGTCTTTGCGTGAAAACTCTTCATGTTTCCTAGCAAAGAGGGGCAGCTGTGAGCACATAATATTTGACTATATTTGAATTTTTATCACCTTCTACTATGTAAATATTTTTAGAAATTTAATATATATATTTTTAGATTTGTTACAATTTTTAATATAGGGTAGGAATTAAAAATAAATTAAAAGGTCAAATTATTACTATTAGTATTATTTTTATTTTTTATCTTTATTTTATAATAAAATAAATTTAAAAAACGAAAATTATAAATATTTTTTTAAATTTTCGGATGAAATAAAATAATAGGAAAATTAAAAGTGTTGAATAAAAAATTAAAAGTAAAAGTAGGTGGAAATTAATTTTTTAAAAAAGTAAAAGAAAGTGGAAAATTAAAAAAAATAAAAGTAAAAGAATGTGAAAATTTTAAAAAATGAAAAGTAAAAGAAAGATAAATTAAAAAATAAAAGTAAAGGTAGCTGAATTTTTTTTAAAAAAAAGTAAAAGAAAGTGGAAATTTAAAAAAAGAAAAGTAAAATAAGTGGAAATTAAAAAAAATTTAAATACAATAAGTGAAAAATAAAATAAAGTAAAGTAAAAAATTAAAAAAAAAAATTAAAGGAAAGTGGGGAATTATTTTTTTTAAAAACAGAAGAAAAATAGGAAGTGGGAATTCTTTTTAATTAAAAAATAAAAAAATAAAATAATAAAAAAATAAATCTGAAAAAAATTCCGATTTTTTTCCTACAAATAGAAGAGAAATGTGAGGAGAAAAGGGAGAGAAAGAGAAGAAAAAAAGAGAGGAGGGAATTGAGAGAATTTTGTTTTCTTCTTCTTTGCTAAGAGAATTTTTACTCGTGTCATTCTTTCTTCGTCTCTTCTTTTCGAAACATCTAGCTATTCATCAACCAAAACCCAAAAAAAAATACTTCATAACATACCTTTTTACATGCCAAAAAGTGAAGTCAATAGTCGAGGTCAAGGATTCCGTTGGAGCTCTGTTCGCTAGCTTTGATGTTCTTCTTTGCTTATGCTTGTTCGACGTTCGTCTGAGTTACTGTACCTGTTCTTGGAAACTTATTTAATTAAATTTTTCATTAAAGGTTTATTCTTTCCTCTATTCTTTTAATCTTATTTCATGTGATTTTATTTATTTGCCTTTAAACTTTATAAATAATAATGTAAATTAGTCCTTAAATGCTATATACTTAATCATGTTTCTAGAAATATGGTATTCAAACTTGCTTTAAAGTTGAGAAGATTAGGACCCTAATAAGTTTGGTCTTCAATTGTTGGATTGTAGGGTATTGGTATATGACGGTTTATTTATTCAAATATCTAAAATCATACACTTCTTCTACAAGTAATTCCATAATTCATGACCT
Organism: Nicotiana tabacum; assembly: GCF_000715075.1. Taxonomy (NCBI): domain Eukaryota; kingdom Viridiplantae; phylum Streptophyta; class Magnoliopsida; order Solanales; family Solanaceae; genus Nicotiana; species Nicotiana tabacum. The sequence continues at coordinate 129,051,309 of NC_134091.1, forward strand.
TACAATAATCTCAAATATATAGGAAGAATAATGAACACTGATAGAGTACTTTAGGCACGCCTTTAATTAGTTTATTGCGATTATGTATACATTCGCGTGGCATAATTGTGATTTCCAAAAATAAAACTGAAGTATGTGTTAACTATGGCTAAAACAGTCTTAATAATAAAATTCTATTAATTGTGTACACGTAGGCGTGACAAGATTTTGACATAATAAACAAAACGGATTCACACACGTGATTCGTTTCAAAGATAATTTTATATTTTAATAATTAAAAGCGGATAGATAAAATATGAAAACCAATAAATCACAGTTTATCCAAAATTAATCCAAGCCAAGTTGTAGTCAATAAAGCGATCGTGTTGGAACCACGGGACTTGGGGAATGCCTTACACCTTCTCCCCGGACAACAGAATTCCTTACCCAGACATTATTTCCGCAAACCAATAACAAAAGAGTCAAATCTTCCTTTGAATAGGGATTCAAATAAAAGGTGACTTGGAACACCCAAAAAATCAATTTTAAGTGGCGGCTCTGAAAATAAAATAATCCCTACTCAAATTTGTCACTGTTATAGGAAAAACTCTTCAACCCACAACAATCCATACACATATCTTTTGTGGGGTAAAAGGGGGTATGACAACTTTCGTTCGAGGATTCCTTCCGATGTTCATACACATAAAACAACCAAATTTAGCTCAAATGTCGCACAACATCTCATTAGAACAACAAAATATAGGGTGAGTAATGTGCTAAAAGTATAGCATTTTGGCCTCACATCTTAGCATATGCCTTTAAACTTCCCTTTACTTTATGCCATACTTCAAATCTTTATTCAACAAAAGGACAACAACATGTTTCTAACAATCCTAACCTCACAAACCGACTCAATATCATAATGCATTCATGGCTTGAACACTTAACATCATAGAGAAATCTAATAACCTCACATATCCCTTGCGAAATCATGTGCCCTCACAACAAGAACAAGTGAGTAAGTTGAATCCACACATTCGAATTAAATACTCAAATATATTTTAAGGATTCTCATATATCAAAGAAATTCCTCTCTCACAAAGAAGTCACATGCATGCACAAAGTACCATAGGCTTGCCCATTATGCAAACCTCTATTAATATAGGCTTGCTCGATCTAAAATTAATTAGGACTTTTTATGGTTGTAAGGTTGGCTTAAGGACGGACATGATAAATTTAGGAATAGTGGCTAACCCTCCTAAACACTTTAACACATCAGATAATTAACTTTAAGTGCATTTTTCTTCAACCCAACTGCATTTTCACAAACAATATCATCCCCAAAGTATTTCCTCTTTCTTTAAGAACTACTTTAATTCACACCCACTAGCAACTTTTTTTTAGTTTAGTCTGCTAGTGTGTATTATTTTACAAAATAAGTGCACCCTTCTTTCTTTCATTGGTTCCACTCGAAAGACACCCCACACTTAGTCCTTACTTCTTCTAGCTCTCACTTCACAATTAAAGTACTTTACGAGGTACAAGGATCAAAATAATGTTAATTAAGAACAAATGGGCATAGACTTGTAGTGTGGTTGCCAAATAAAAGTCTATAGGCTTAAAAGGATTGACTAGGGATAAATTTTATTTGTGGTAGGTATTAAGTTCAAAAAGATCAAAGAAAGCCTAAAATCATTTTTCAAACCGATCAAAACCTAAAATTTCGCTTCAACTCACATGCCGCGGAAGTTCTTGACTCTAATGCAATGACACAGACTATATAATTTCTCACCACTCATGGCACATGACTCATCAAGGACGGTTCCATTCCTATTCTCATACAATGGCAAGTATTCACAGAGCAACAAAATATTAAGCATCAAACACAAAGTGACACAAGCCAAGAAAATGAGATATAGGCGTCAATAAACATTTTATTACTCAACAAGGCATAATAAATATTTTCAAACTATAGGGAAGGTACTACACATACTAGAGCCTAAATATGCTACTATCAAACTAGTCAAAGGCACCAAGTATTTTTTATTTTTCCCTTTCTTTTATTCCCTAAATTCTATTCTAATCTAAAGACAAAACAAAAACTACTACTCTGTTCAACTACATCCCGTGGAAAAGAACCGATGCACAAAGAAAAGTTACGAGGGATTATATATATAATTATTTTTTTTAGACTTAAGTTCCTCAAGAAAACTGCCTAAGAGATCCATCGTCGGGAAAAGTCCAGTCATTTTATTTTTTTAAAATATTAAATAAGGGGAAATACGAAAATAAAATAAACATTAAGCACACAAACTAATTAGTTTATCTAATATTTATAAATGAAAGAGAATACCTTCTACCCCACACTTAGATCATGCATTGTCCTCAATGCGTATATAAATTCATAAACACAAAAACATGTAAGGTGGTTGGAAAAACTCCCTGATTAGTCATCGTCCTCGTCCTCATCGTCGAAGGCTCCATCTACACCTGTCCAGTCCTCATCCTCTGCTCCCTCAGCATTATCATCAGCATCCTCGTCGAACTGCTCTGGCTCGGCCTCAGAACATACTGGTGTGATGACATCCTCATCATCTGGTAGTCGCTGCCCATCGCCAAGCCTAACTAGCTGTTATGCGTGAGGATTGAGCGGATAGCGCTCCTCCAAGGTGGCCCTCTCCTCGGTAGTGGTCGGCCTTCCCCCAATCCTGAGCTGTAAATCCATCATCCCATATAGATGTGCCATAAAGCTGTCATCTCGAGCATTGCGCTCGGCACCTGTCATTGTGGCCATGGCATTCTCCTCTTTAACCCGTAGGCTTGTGATGTCCGTTAGTCTGAGGGGTGTAGGAATGACTATATCAAAATCTCGCTCCTCCTCCGCCCTTTCTTTGCGCAGGTACTGAGTCAACATGTTGGCGAAGGACAATCTGTCAATGTGCTTGCGTGTTCTCACCTGGGACATCTGGTAGCGTATAAAGTGGCCCACATTTATTTTCTGGCCAGTCATGAGAAAGTACAACACGCATATCCTTTCACAGCTTATAAGAGTCTCATGATTGCATGGTAATAGTCTCGTATTGATCAATATCAGGCGCACCTGAGCTTCTGGCTTCATTTTTTTCTTTGGAAATTTCCTATGGCGTTGGGTCTTCTTGTCACGAACCCAGGCAGCCACAGAATTGACACCACGGAGAGTGTGTCTCAATGCCTGATATGTAGGATGGGTGATGAAGTTGTCCAAGGGTTCCTGTGGAACATCCAGAGCTCCCAAAAAATTGCATATAGCTGTTGCCAAAAAATCGATCAACCTTCCTCTAATAGGAACCAGCTGCTCAGGATCATTCGGATCAAAACCGGCATAAAATTCCCGAACAAGGTTGACATTTATATCCCCGATGTTTCTAAACATGTAGCTTAAGCCAAGATCATGAATACCTTTCCAAATTGATTGGTATTTAGCTTGGAGGCGCCACTCATGAACAGCTGACTCAGAATGTATATGTCTCGGTGGACAAATCTTGTACCAATCCTTGGCAGATTGAGGTATGCCCTTCAGTCAAAATTCTCGTTGTCCCTCAGGTTGTGGGGTTTGGCTGCTATAGCTGCAACTGCTAGCAACCCTTCAAGTTGGCTTGAAGTGGCTTCCCCACCTTTTCTCTTTTTCGGTGGAGGTCTGGAAGAAGCCTTGGCCTTAGTTGGAACAGTAGCCTTGCCCTTGCCTTTACCATCGTCTTTTTTAGGAGGCATACTCGTACCTACATAAGTGAACGTTCCTCAGTGATAAAACAGATGAATCAATTCAAAACATGGTCTTGCGACCCCACACTTAAGAGTTCACTACATGATGTTCAACCATTTTGAGGCTACTCAGACTTCACCTATTTATTTTAGCATGCGATTAAAGTAATGGCAAAATGGTGTTTACTATAACTGTGATGCATGTAGCTACTGTTTATCCCACCTAAACTTGCAATTTGGAATGTTTCAATACAACATAGCATTAGTCATTACAATCCCAGAGAGTAGAACTCTATTTGGGCCAAGAATGCCTTTGAGGCATTTTGACAAACGCTTAGCGTGCACTAGTATTGTCAAATTGGTTGTAGATATGAGGGATTGCCTCACCCTCCCCCAAAATCGGCTTGGGGATTCCATATTATCACCATTGTACACAACAACAATACCAATCCTATGGAGTTTATGGGATTAGGGCGAGCAAGCATATTGTTGCTTTGAAGATATACCCAAAAATGGTGGAATTGCATTTCTTTAACTAAATTCAAATTTTCGATAGAGAAGAGAGTTAGAAACATACCTTAGATGCTTAGGAGGATTGAAGTGTTATTCAATTGATATCCCAAGTGATTGAAAGAGATGATGAGCGAAGGTTTTCAATGAAATTAGTGTGTGAGGGGAAGGGAAAGAGGGACAAGCATTGTAGTGTTAAATGTGGTGTGTGTGTGTTTAAGTATGTTATAACTAACAGAAAGAAGTTTTTAAGAAAAAACAAAACTAAACAAATTAAAAGCAACACTAACCTGGCGACGCGAGCTCCCAGCGAGCATAACACCATGCGAGGCTATTTGTTTAGCGTGAAATGGACATGATGATGTGAAGCTAATAGCGAACTAAATGCCTGGCGACACAACCTTTGCCTCGAGATTGACCTCACTTAATCCCTCGCTGGGTGAGCTCTATAGCACGTTTAAGACTTGGTGACGCGTGGTGTTTAGCGAGAAAGGGAGTGGTTCGTTGTGCTTAGGCTGGGCAAGCTCCCAAGCGAGCAAAGGACAGTAGGTTTACAATAATGGATAGTAGGTGATGTGAGGTTCATGACGATCTCTGTAGTGTGCATGAGGGTTGGCCAACTGAGTTTTACAGCGAAAATGGGGGATGGCCAGGCGAAACCAACAGCGAGCTAGAAACATGGCTGGCGAGGATTTCAGCGAGCAAAGGACCGTGCGAGGCAATCTCTAACACGTGCTGAGAACCTGGCGACGCGAGCTCCCAACGAGAAACTTACCTGGCGAGATAAGCTACTTAGCGAGCTGCGAAGCAGGCGACGCGAGGCATAACGCGAGTTTCGATCACATCGAGAAACTTACCTGGCGACGCGGGCTCCTTAGCGAGCTGTGAAAAAGGAGACGCGAGGCATAAGGCCAGGATTTCCTTGCTATTTCCCTTGCGACGCGAGGCTGCCGCGAGATTGGTCTCACTATAACCCTCGTTGGGCGAGCTCTATAGAGCGCTGAAGACTGGGCAACGTAAGCTGGAAAGCACGCTGGGCAGTAGGCGATGCAAGTTGTGCCGCGAGGTGAAATGTTTGCAATGCGAGGTTTGCTTCTAGGTGCGCTGTGCATTAAACTGGGTGACGCGAAGTACGCATCACTGTTTGGAGCGTACGCATGTAATTTTTATTTCGTTTTGTGAACGACTCCAAGCGCTATGACTTTCCATCATGCTCCATTACCTGTTCAGACACCAAGATTTAGCCAAAATCTTATTAGTGCATAAAACAAACGAAAATTTATAGTTAAGCTTAAATAAACTACGAATCGGGTTGCCTCCCAACGAGCACCTGATTTAACGTCACGGGACGACACATACGATCAAACTTAAGGTTCACTTAACAATTGAGGCTCCTTCAAATGAATCACCGATACAACCTTTTCCTCATCCATGCCAAGGTAATGTTTCAACCTTTGCCCATTAACTCTAAACCTGTTCGTTCCATTCTTGGATTCAATTTCTACAGCTCCACTTGAGAGTACTTGCACCATTCAGAATGGTCCCGACCATCTAGATTTCATCTTACCCAAAAATAGTTTGAATCTTGAATTATACAAAAACACGACATCTCCAGGTTTGAAAATCCTCTTTTGAATATGCTTGTCGTGCATGATCTTTATTCTTTCCTTGTACAGCCTGGTGCTTTCAAAAGCATGGTAACAGAACTCATCGAGTTCATGAAGTTCTGTGACTCTACTCGTACCAGCAGCCTCTATGTCAAGATTTAATTGCCTTAATGCCCAAAAAGCTCTATGTTCTAGCTCCACCGGTAAGTAACACGCCTTTCCGAATACCAATTTGTACGGTGACATACCAATCAGAGTTTTGAATGCAGTGCGGTAGGCCCATAGTGCATCATCCAATTTTTTCGCCCAATCAGTCCGAGTAGCATTTACAATTTTGGTCAAAACGCTCTTGATTTCTCTGTTTGACACCTCAACTTGACCACTTGTTTGTGGGTGATACGAAGTGGCAACCTTATGGAGTACACCATATTTTTTCAGCAACTGTGCGAAAGCTCGATTGCAGAAATGAGTTTCTCCATCACTAATGAACGCTCTTGGAGTTCCAAATCGAGTGAAGATATTTTTTCTTAGAAAACCAATAACTCTCTTTGCATCATTTGTTGGGAGTGCTACAACTTCTACCCATTTCGAGACATAGTCCACTGTTACGAGTATATACTTGTTGTTGTATGAGCTAAAAATGGTCCCATAAAGTCGATTCCCCATACATCAAATACTTCCACTTCTTGGATTGGGTTCATGGGCATCTCATGTCGATGAGAAATATTCCCCCTCCTTTGACACTCATCATATCTCTTTACCCAAAAGTGTGCATCTTTAAACAACGTTAGCCAATAGAAGCCTGACTCCAAAACTTTAGCAGCTGTCCTTACTCCTCTGAAATGACCTCCATAAGGCAAAGCATGACATGCCTGCAAAACAGAAGCTTGATCTATCTCGGGAATACATCTCCAGATCATGTTATCAATACAAATCCGAAACAAATATGGTTCATCCTTGAAATACATGCGACAATCACGGAAGAGCTTTTTCTTCTGCACAGAAGACAATTCATAGGGAACAATACCTCTTGCCAGGTAGTTTGCAATGTCTGCATACCATGGCGCTTCCTCTAGGCTCGTGGCTAACAGTTGTTCATCCGGAAAAGTCTCCATGATCTCTTCCACCTCCACCTTCGTTTCAGCTCCTTCAAGCCTAGACAAGTGATCGACAACTTGGTTCTCCGTTCCTTTTCGGTCACGAATTTCCAAGTCAAACTCTTGCAGCAGTAGGACCATCTAATCAAGCGTGACTTTGACTCCTTCTTATCAATTAGGTACCTGAGAGCAGCATGGTCAGTATATACAATTACCTTCGAGCCTATCAAGTAGGACCGGAATTTGTCAAATGCGAACACCACAGCTAGCATCTCTTTTTATGTCACTATGTAATTCAGTTGAGCCCCATTTAATGTTCTACTTGCATAGTAGATTGGATGCATGATTTTATCTTTTCTCTGTCCAAGTACTGCTCCTACAACATGGTCACTTGCATCACACATCAGCTCAAATGGTTGCTCCCAGTCAGGGAAAACTATGATAGGTGCAGACACCAACCTCTTCTTCAATCCCTCAAAAGCTACCCTGCAGTCATCAGAAAACACAAAAGATTGATTTTTTTTCAAGTAATTTACACAAAGGGTTAGCAATCTTGGAAAAATCTTTTATAAAACGCTAGTAGAAACCAGCGTGACCAAGGAAACTCCTTATTGCCTTGACAGAAGTGGGTGGTGGCAGCTTCTCTATTACATCGACTTTAGCACGGTCTACCTTAATACCCTTACTTGACACTAGGTGTCACAAGACTATACCTTCATGTACCATGAAATGGCATTTTTCCCAGTTTAGCACCAGATTAGTCTCCATACATCTCCACAACACTTTTTTCAGATTTCTAAGGCAATCATCAAAAGAATTTCCCACCACTGAGAAATCATCCATGAAAACCTCCATTATATCCTCTACCATATCTATGAAGATGGCCATCATGCACCTTTGGAATGTGGCGGGTGCATTGCATAGGCCAAACGACATTCTTTGAAAAGCGTAAATGCCATATGGACAGGTGAATGATGTTTTCTCTCTATCCTCCGGGGCAATAGATATCTGATTGTACCCCCCAGTATCCATCCAAGAAGCAAAAATGGTACCTCCCTGCCAATCTATCTAGCATCTGATCAATGAACGGCAAGGGAAAATGATCTTTTCAGGTGGCCTTATTCAATCTTCGGTAGTCCATGCAAATTCGCCATCCCGTAACTATTCTTTTTGAGATCAACTCATTGTTCTCGTTTTGCACAACAGTCATCCCACCTTTCTTTAGCACACATTAAACCGGGCTAACCCAATTGCTATCTGAGATGGGAAAAATAATTCCCGCATCTAACCACTTGATTACTTTCTTCTTTACAACTTCCTTCATGTTAGGGTTTAGCCTTCTTTGATGTTCTCTGGAAGGTTTGTGCCCATCTTCCGGCAAAATTTTATGCATACAGAAGGCCGGGATGATACCCTTAATGTTCGCAATGGTCCAACCAATTGCAGCCTTGCACTGTTTCAACACATGCAAAAGTTGTTCTACCTGCACATCTAACAAACCAGATGAGATAATAACAGGTAAAGTCGAGTTAGGTCCCAAGAAAGTATACCTGAGGTGAAATGGCAGCGGTTTCAGCTCCAATTGTGGTGGTGCTTCGATCGATGTCTTGGCTAGAGATGTCTTTCTTTCTTCCGAGTGTAAAGGCTCGAATTAGAGCTCTCTCTTCCAGTACCCTTGCCTTTGAAGAGCTAACACCCATTCCGCCAAGTCCTCACCATTTACTTCTTCTAAGTTTATAAGGCAGGTTGTTAGGGGGTCTTTTGCATTAAGTTCCTCATCATCTTCCTCCATGATTAAATGTTATTTCTTCATTATTCAGCCTCATTTTCAGCTCCCCTATTTCACAATCAATTAAAGCTCTTCCTGTGGCCAAGAACGGCCTTCCCAAAATTATGGGAATATTCTAATCAACCTTGCAGTCCAGAATGACAAAATCTGCTGGAAACACGAATTTTCAAACTTGTACAAATACATCGTCAAGTATACCTGATGGCTTTTTTACCGTTCGGTCAGCTAACTGTAGTAACATGGATGTGGGTCTTGCTCTTCCAATGCCTAACTTTTTATAGATAGACAATGGCATCAGATTTATACTTGCTCCCAAATCACACAATGCCTTGGCAAATGCATAGCTACCTATGGTGCATGGAATTGTGAAGCTTCCAGGGTCAGATAACTTCTCAGCTATAGGTCTTGACACAATAACACTACAGGTCTGTGTCAATGTGACAGTTGCCAAGTCTTGGAAGTCGAACTTACGGGATATCAAGTCCTTCATCATTTTTGCATAACCGGGCATTTCCCTCAAGGCATCGATTAGAGGAATGTCTACCTAAAATTTCTTCTGCATTTCCATGATTTTTTTGTACTATTCATCCTTATGATATTTGGCCAACCTCTGCGGGAAAGGTGTCGGAGGTCGCTTCTTTTCTGTGGCTTGAGTTAGATCCTGCTCAAGCACTTTTTCTAATGCCTTTTCTTGCACTTTCTCAGTCTCCTCCGCAACCTCTTTTTCCTTGTTTATTTCCTCCTGGGCTGGCTGCACTCTTACTCTTGTTAGCTCAGTTGACTCATCTACCTCAATTCGCACTGAAACAAGTGTTTCAGTCAATCGGCTCTCACGAGCGATTTCTTGATCTAAATCAAGATCTCTACCATTTCTCAAACTCACCACCATAAGCTGTTTCGGGACCTGCTCTTTTGGATTGACATGTGTGTCCGCAGGTAAAGTCTCGTGGGGGTGGTTATTTAGAGCCATATATATTTTCCCTAATTGAATCTCAATGCCTTTTATAGCTGATTCATGTGCTTCAACATTCTCTTGCATTTTTCCATTGGATCCAATCAGTTGTTGCAGCATTCCCTTAATTTTAGATAGCCCATCATCTTGTCTCACTATCTGTTATTGAGGTTGTTGAAAAGTTAGCTGCTGATTTTGCTGGTTGTATCTTTGTTGCCTTTGGTAAGGTACTACTTGACCCTGTGGTCGCATAGCTCCAGAATTGTTGGTGTTATTGTACTGTTGTTGTGCTGGTCTATACTGCTGATTTTGCTGCCCCCAATTCTGACCACCTTGCCTCTAGCCTCCATAGTTGCCCACATAGTTCATGATCTCTTGATAGTTCTGGTTGTCACATTCACCACTCCACGAACACATGTATAGTTGGTTAATACATGGTGTACATAATCCCCCATTAGTCGTGTCAACTATATGTACCTGCTTCTGGCCTGATTCATCAATCTTTTGGTGAGTATACTCATTTACGTCATCAGAGTGGCCATATTCTTGGCTATGAAATTGTTCGGGTCCAATGCTACTGAGTGAACTATAGGGGTGATTGTGGAGTCTCTTGTCATCCATCCCGAGTTTTGAGCCATTTTATCTAGTAGGACCTTACACTCTCTAAATGACTTGCTTAAAAATGCTCCACCTGCTGAAGCATCAATATTGGCCTTCAAGCTGTCTGCCAATCCCATGTAAAACCGTTGTCCTAACATCTGATCTGGAATGCCATGATGTGGACACTTAACCGGCATACCTTTGAATCTTTCTCACATTTCTTGTAATGTTTCGGCTGGTTTCTTCCTGAAGCTCAATATCTCATCAACCTCCTTGGCAGTCTTATTGGGTGTGTAGAACTAATTCAAAAACTGCTTGACTAATTCCTTCCAAATTGTGATGGAATTTATGGGGAGTGAATTAAGCCAAGTTCGGACTTCTCCTGTCACTAAAAATAGAAACAACAACATTCTTATTACTTCCGGTGTCATATTTGGTTGCCTTTGTGTGACACAAATCGACAAAAAAAATTTCAGATGCTGCTGTGGATCTTCAATGTAAGACCCGGAGAACAGTCCCTTGTTTTGCAGCAGATGTAGAATATTGTTTGTGATTTGAAATGACTCAGCTTGTATCTGAGGGACTGCAATTGCAGTTGCCAAATTTTCAGCGGTGGATTGTGCCCAATCATGCAATGCTGCTTCTGGCACAAGAGGTGCCACACCCTGATTGTTCGGGCCATTCACATTGTTTCGATTGTTTTGATTATCCAAAGTGTCACCCATATCCGGTTCAATTTATTCTCTTGGGTGATGCTGTTGTTTGTCCTTCTTGTTTGCATAATTTAATGCCTTGAAAGCTTTCTCAGGATCCGGTAATGCTTCAAATAATTCACTAGTTCTTGAGGAGTTTCTAGGCATACACCTATAACACACAAGACCACAAAAGTTAAAATTTCAATGTAATGAATAAAAATAGAGAAAATTGACTAAACTAAGAATCCTAGCAATTCTTATAGTTGTAATTAGTAACACTGTTGCCTCCCCGGCAACGGTGCCAAAATTTGATCACGCCTAACTATGCCTCCTAAGAGGTCTAGCGGTCGTTGCAAATATAATCCAGTTTACAAGCCTGGGATGGAATCCCACAGGGAAATAACGTGCCAATTACAACTAATAGTTTTGCACGAATTCAAGTAATCAACCTTCAGAAAGATTATATAACAATTTGAGAGTTTACTAACTAAGATTAAAGTAATTAAAAATACACTAATTTGTAACTAATAAGGCAAATATTGTAGACAAGATTTGGAAAAGTCTAAGGTTATGATTTTTCCTATTGTCGAAATCTTCCCCGCTACGTTTCCTATAAATTTTCTTAAATATTCTCTACCAATCGTGAGTAGTTTGATTGTCGTAGCTCTCTCTCGAGCAACTACCATAATTTACTAGATGTATTCTCTCGAACTACGCTAGCTGGCACTAGTTTACCGCTCACTACGATCGCACCAAGACTTCGTTATCTCTAATCCCGCCGTATCGATCTCTCAACTATGTTAGGAGTGGTGTTGTTCAACAACTACCTAAATGTGTACTCTCTCTCGAGCAATATACACACTAAATAGGCATAGTTAATTGAGAGCTCTACAATTAACAACAATGAAAATATAGTTGAACAAGTAGAGAAAAATCAAAGACAAATCTATATTAAACTCAGTAGAAAATCATCCTCCATTAGGTTCCATTAAACCTTAGCTACGATAATTTACTAGACGTATTCTCTCGAACTACGCTAGCTGGCACTAGTTTACCGCTCACTACGATCGCACCAAGATTTCGTTATCTCTAATCCCGCCTTTAAACGCTCTGTATTGATCTCTCAACTATGTTAGGAGTGGTGTTGTTCAACAACTACTTAAATGTGTACTCTCTCTCTCGAGCAATATACACACTAAATAGGCACATTTTTTAGAGCTCTTCAATTAACAACGATGAAAATATAGTTGAACAAGTAGAGAAAAATCAAAGATAAATCTATATTAAACGCAGTAGAAAATTATCCTCCAGTAGGTTCCATCAAACCTTGTATAAGAGAGTTTAGCTACTCATAAATACAACAACAATCAATATAATATTTAAAGACATGAAACTACAAAGTAAAGAGATAAAGGAAGGAAAAACTCGTTTGATTCTTGCTCCACAGTGCTTGGCAGCCTTTTTCTTCTCTACAATTATGACCAACCCTAGAATAACTCATTTGGGGAGTATTTATGTCAATCCCCGATCCAAATCCGGGTTGGGGTCTTTTTAATCTGCGACTTTTAATTACCATGCTATAAACCTCGCGAAGCCTGGTCTATAGCGCGGTCAACCTAGCTATAGACCTCGTGAAGCCTGGTCTATATCACGGTCGACCTGGCTTTAGACCTCGTGAAACCTGGTCTATAGCGCGGTCGACCTGGCTATAGTCCTCGCAAAGCCTGGTCTGTAGCACGGTCAACCTGGCTATAGACCTTGCACAGCCTAGTTTGTGGCATGGTTTGGATACTTGATGCTTTTGTGCTCTTTTCTTGTATTTTTGTCCTCTTTTTGTGCAACTTTCGTTCGACGATTCCTTCCGATGTTCCTACACATAAAACAACCCAATTTAGCTCAAATGTCGCACAATAACTCATTAGAACAACAAAATATAGGGTGAGTAATGTGCTAAAAGTATAGGATTTTGGCCTCACATCATATATATTAAAGTTCTGTACTTGCTTCATCTCCTCCATTCTAGTGATTGTTGTTGGTATTTATTCATAACGTGATTCAAATTTAAAATACAGTTTAAACAAGACATAATATTTTGTGAAAGGTACTTACCCATTCTTTAATTAAAGGATACGTTAATTCTTTGTAAAATGGTGTTATCAAATCTTTAAAATTAAGATATATGTATTCTTGAAAGGGTATATTGGTTATTTTGTTGAATCCCTATAAATACCTAGCCAATCTTGTAGAAATTCTACACTAGACTACAAAAAAAAAAAATGGGATTAGCTACTAACTCTGTCGACACACCGCTCGTAACTAACAGAATTTCTTGATAATTTGTTGCTATTCCGCTGCTTAATATGATCCGCGACAAATTTTTCAATTTAGCTACATAGTATTTTGTCGTTAATTCTTGTTTTTTAGCTGCACATGAGTAGATTCAAGTTTATTTGTTATTAATTCTTCATCTTAATATTACAATCTCTAAAAGTTTCCAACAATTGTTTCTTCTTTTGCCTCTTGTCCGAGTGATTTCTTTTATTGTTAATTCTAAATGAGTCAAAAGGAGAGTACTATAGATTTGTAAGGTTTGGTTTAGTTTTTAACTACTAATTAATCAGTCAGTAAAAAAAAAAGTGGTCGGTCGAGGATAAGGGTTTTAGAATTATTTATTTTAAGGAAAGAATTTGTCATTTTAAGGAAGGAGTTAAGATAGTCATAGCAATTGAATTTATTTTTAATATAATAAAATATTTACGAAATTTGTCATTTTAAGGAAAGAATTAAGATAGTCATGGCAATTCAATTTATTTTCAATCTAATAAAATATTTTGCGAAATTTAGTTATATAAATGAGTTTATTTAGAGAACTCCATAGTTGTTCATCTTCTTATTGTACAAGATCAAGATCAATAGAAATTTAATGCTGAGGAGTAGTTGCGGATAATTTGTTTAATAGCATTGATTGATGAATATTAATATGTTATAACATATCAAAATGCCCTATAAATTCTAAAAGTGCTTTTAACATGTACACATGCCCTTAATATGTGTTGACTGGATTCGAGTTTGTTAATATGTGTTAACATGTACAAATTGTTAAAGTGACTTAAATTGTAGATCTTTTAAACACAAAAACTATTAATTTTTTTCTTTTAAAAAAAAAAGAAGAAGAAACAAAATACTCCTTAGATACTAGTTTATATGACCCTATTTTTAGTTTGTTCCAAAAACATAACCTTTTTCTAAATTTAGAAACAATTAAATTTAAAATTCCCATTTAACCCGTTAATGATAAGCATTAGCCACATAAATATATTTATGACATAGTTATATTACAAGTCTCAAATATATTATAATCACAAAAATATTATGGCATGTTTAAAAATATAAATTTTAATATTTTTTCTTTTTTAAAATTCGTGTTCACTTAAATAGGATCACATATACGAAAATGAAGGAGTATTAGACTTCTAGATTTCAACCACTATTTCACAAAAATAAAGTTTGAATGAGCCAAACTGAAAAAATACTAGCCACATGAACGCAGAGCATTTTCCTAAAGAACCGTATAGCTAATTACAATTTGACCTATTCAACTTCCACCACCACTACCACCGCCGTCCGTTCCGCCGTGACCATGGCCATGACCACCAGAATAACCACCGCTCGCATCAATAGCTATACTTGTCAGCGCCACCGCAGCGACAACACCAGCCACAACGGTAGCACCGCTACCGCCATCACCGTTCCCGTCCCCATGCACGTTCCCTCCGTCTTCGCCAGCATCGTATGTGTGACGAGCAGAAACTCTGCTTTTCATTCTGCTCGTCTCGATGCCTGCATCACGTACGCTATTATTCTTGTTATTGTTGTCGTCGTTCTTACAGAATGTGAAGAAAATTACTATAATGACAAACGCCGAAAGGATGACGATGCTGACTATAGCATACGCCTCCATGATTGTATTGTACCCTTTTTTGGACACAAAATCTTGAAATTTTTTTATAGAACGATTGATGAGTTTAGGGTTTTGATGAATTGAGGATTTTTTGGTTTTTGAAGTTTAAGTTATGTGATTTCTTCAGAAAGTTGGATGCATTTGCATGTGAATGAAGTTTCATCTAACTTGTTGTGCTCGTTGACCTTGTTGGAATTTTCTTTGGATGACAAATGGGCAATGGACTACCTCTCGATATATCTAGCTATCATTAACATTTAAAAATATATTTATTTATTTATTTATTTCTTATTACTATTACTATTAATTTTAAGATACAGACTTTGTGCGTGTTCCTCGTCAATGAATATATAATTGTAAAAAAGTAGTCAAAACATGGATTACACTTTTAACGACCTTGTTGTGCATGTTCCTAGTTCATACGTTTACACACAATAAAAAAATATTATAAACAAATTATTTGAGTCATATTAGATAAATTTTAATTGATTTTAATATCCTATATATGAAAACTTCCTATATTGTAATTCAAATAACAAAAGCTTTAATAAGCAATATTTTAATTGACTTAAAAATCCTAGAAAAATAATTGAATAATTATTCTATCTAACGTGAAATTTATTTTAAAGAGTAAAAACTCGAGACAAAATTTCTCTAAATAATAAAGATTCCTGCTTTTAATATATTAGAGATTATTATTGTTATTCAATTGAGTCTCCTTTCTTCGCCTACGGCTTTGTAATGAATGTGTAGTGATAGCGGATAGAATATTTGGTGAAAGTTCACATTCACCAGAATATTAAATGAACACCTTATTAATTTATGGCTAAATAGAATTTGAGTGATGGTAAAAGAAAAAACAAATACGCTTAAATGAACTATGGACGAGAAATGTTTTCTTCTACGAATACTCAACTACTAATACCATTACACTAAACTTTAACAAATAATTTTTCCTCGCGAACTAAATACACAAAAAAGTTTATGGAGAAATAATTTTAAGCATATCAATTTCTGAGAAAAGATTTTCGTACATACCAAACATTTATAGCCCGTTTGGTCAAGCTTCTAAAATCAACTTATTTTGAGAAGTACTTTTTTTTAAAAGCGGTTTTTAAAAAAATACTTTTGGTGAGAAGCAATTTGTGTTTAACTAATTAATTGGAAAAGCACTTATGAGCATCAATTAGTGTTTGACCAAGCTTTTAAAAATTACTTTTAAGTGTATTTTTGTCAAAAGTATTTCTTTTAAAAAGTATTTTTAGGAACAAACTATTTTTTTCTGCTTCTACCCAAAAATATTTTTTCCTTCTAAAAGCTTGGCCAAACACTTCAACGTACTTTGAAAAAAAAGATATAGTATCATACATTAAAAACAATGTCTTTGGCCTTGGAGAAACTTGTCAAACATTAAACCGGTGAGGCCAATATGGGAACACTCCGGGAAGACGGAGTGAGAGTGTAAGACCTGTGGCGGAGTCAAAAATTTTACTACAAGAGTATCAAAGCATACAGAAATAAACATACGAAGAACCTAAGGAGATGTTTAAACAAATGTAGTATCGTACATTAACAAATAGAGATTTAACATATAGTATCGTACATTAGAAAAAAAAATTAACATAGCTATACAATATAATTTTTAGACGAGCTTAAGGTGGCTCCGCTACTGTGTGACCAGTGTTTTTTAACCGTCAATAACAATCATTGTCGCAACCGTCACAATCACCATCATCGCCGCAGCCGGCGGATCCGTCACAACAATTATCGCCGCCACAAAAACAACATTGAAAAGCACCTGCAGCTTCGGCCTGGATTTCCATATTGCCTCTCTCCACATCACGACGATACTGCTTCTTCCCCTTTGTCTTCGTTTTCTTATGTATTAAATGGACCAATAAACACGAAATAATTAAGAGAAATATTACTGCAACAACGACTATGAGTAAAGTTATGTAACATTTCATCTTATAGCTATACATTCTTATAGTTTATTGAAATCGATAAGAATTTTTTTCCCCTTCTCAAATCCAAGTGCAATCGGAAATTTTTGAAACAAATTAATGAAGCTTCTGTTAAGCAAGAGTACCTTATTACTAAGTCCTTTTTTTTTTTCGTACAGACCTAATTTGTTACGGAGTACGTAGGAGTAGTTTGCGTTTGTTTAAAAACATTCTATATTAAGGACAAAATCTATATGGTGACCTAAAAAGGGATATTTGCGTAAATCAGCCTAGTTAATTAATTTGATAAAAATGGACAAACTAAAATTTTCACGCTGCCAAATGAGCTGCGGAGTGTGATTACCATGACATTGCCATATTGGTTTGAGTTTAATCTTGTTTTAATCTGAATTTGTGTCTCTTACTTTGTAGCTTTTTGCAAGCTTTTCTTGGTCTTTTATCAACAGAAAAGAAATGGGATCTTTACACAATAGTCTATTTGAATCACTATTTACTTTTAAGCCGGTATACATGAATTATATGTTAATTATATATAATTAAATATATATTACACATATCATGTATAGTCGTCGGTTATTTTTAGTTTAGGTGGTTGAGCGAGCGGCTATCTAGGTCACGCGTTGTGGACAAAGAATAAGAAAAAGAAGAGAATTGAGTTGTAGCATTTCGGGTGAAGCATTAAAATAGCCCTTTAAGTGGATAGTCTTGAATTTTTGCCCCTATCCCATAGGCAAAACTTTAAACTTAACAAATGTTGCCCCTCACTTGTCCTATTGGTAATACTTTTAATTTCTGACTTTGAAGATCTGCCCATTGGTCAAGGGTGTCAAAAGTTAAAGACCACCTCAATAAGTGTTATATTTCTGCAATTTTTTGCAGCATTTCCCATTCTCGTCAATCGTTGGGCTCCCTCAGCCCAATTTTGATTACTATGTTTGAACACTTGGAATTAGATGAAGAATCTTACCGAAATGTGCCAAAAAAGATATTATTTACCAACAACTGGTCATTTTAGTCATGCTATCAAAAATAGCCAAAAATATTACCAATGATGTACAACATTCAAAAAATATAGGCAAACAAAGAATTTTTTCCAATGGATATTGGTGCAATTCGTTAAAAACACATAGAAGAGACAATATATAAAATTTGGCAAAATTTGAAGGTGAATTAGACTAGTTTGGAGTCAAAATTCATTACTAATGATATACAAAATTAAAAAATTAGGCAAAAGAGGATTATTTTTTTTTCTTCTTCAATGGATATGGTTGAAATTCGTTTAAAACATATAAATGAGGCAATATACAAAATTTTATCAAGATTGAATGTGATTTGGACTTATTTGGTATCAAAATTCGTAGTTAAAATCGAGTTTATTCTTCTACGACACATATATCAAACATGTATCTCACATACATGTATACATGGATATACATGTAATACACATTTAATATATATATGATACACATATGATACATATGTGATACACAAATGAATGAATGATACACGTGTGATACACATTTCAACTTTTTCTATGTTCATCTTCACCTTCGAATTTTCAATTCAAACCACCTCAAAACTCTACCAAATCATCCCAAAATTGAGATTCAAACTCCTTAAGATGTACCTAATCTATTCCAATAATATTCAGTAAAAAAAAAAAGCAAATATTTGACCTTTTTTTGCTACAAATAGATAATTAGCTAATATTGATAGCATTTGGCTAATATTATTAATATTTTATGAATTGGCTAATTTTTATACATAGCTTTTAGCATTTGGCCATCAAGCCCATTTTATAAGCTTAAATATTATTTCAACTTCGTATGTTTGGTACTGATTGAAAATATTTTTCTGAATGATTTTTTATTTTTAGTATTCAATGGGCATATTGGGTCGTCAGCTGGTGGTTATGGCGAGGTGCATGGCGGCTTCGGCTTTGGGGTTACGAAAGGAGGAGGAACCTCGCTGTTGGAGTTCGCGAAGGCTTTCGAGTTTGTGATTACAAACTCTAATTTTCCGACGAGGGAGGAGCATCTGGTGACTTTCCAAAGTATGGTGGCGAAGACTCATATTGATTATTTCTTTCTCGGGAGGTGTGATAGGGGGTTGTGTGAGGATTGCAAGGTTATCCCAGGTGAGACCCTCGCGACGCAGTATAGGCTCTTAGTTATGGACGTCGGTATCATAATAAGGAGGAAGAAGAGGTCTTCTCGTGGTAGAACGAGGATCAGGTGGGGAACCTTAACTAAAGATAAATCTCGAGAGATGGATGTGAGGCTATCATCCATGGGAGCATAGAAGAGTAGTGAGGATGCGAGCGCTATGTGAATGATGATAGCGAATTGTGTAAGTGAGGCGGCGAGAGAGGTGCTAGGGGTCTCGAAGGGTTTCTCGGGCAGGCACGAAGACGGATGGTGGTGGAATGGAGAGGTCCAAGTCAAAGTGAAAGTGAAGAAGGCAACGTACTTGAATTTAGTAGGGAGCACGAGCGAGGAGGAGAGGAGAGCGAACAAAGAAAGGTATATGTAGCGAGGAAGGAGGAGAAGTTGGCAGTTATAGAGGCTAAGACTGCGGCATTTGGTCGTCTGTACTAGCAACTGGGGGGAAAAGACGGGGATAAGAAGTTATTTCGGCTGGCTAAGGCGAGAGAGAGGAAGGCTTGGGACCTGGACCAAGTGAGGTTCATCAAAGACTAGGGCGGTAGAGTGTTGATGGGGGAGGCTCAGATTAAGCAGAGATGGTAGACTTACTTTTATGGACATATGAATGAAGAGGGGGACAGGCTTATTATGCTAGGTGATATGGGGCATTCAGAGAGTCTCCGAGACTTTGGGTATTATAGGTGCATTAGGCCGACGAGGTCGTGGGGGCTATGCGTAAGATGAGCAGGGGCAGAGCGACCGGGCCAGACGAAATTCAGGTCGAGTTGTTGAGGTGTGTGAGTAGAGCAGGCCTGGAGTGGCTATATAATGACCCGGCCTGTCGGTTTGAGAGAATTAGCCTCGAACCCTTATTTATTGCTCCCTCTACTTCATTTAATGGTTATGTAACTTGCCGGGAGGATTTATTTTTGATTTCGGAGTAAAATGGGATACATTGTCCCTAAAATGGAGGTTTAAGTCATAGGAATTGACCGTAGTTTGAATTATGTGAAGACGACTCCGAAATGAAGTTTTACGGTTCCTATAGATCCGTAGGGTGATTTTGGTCTTACGAGTATATTCGGATGTTGAATTGGAGGTTTGTATGTCATTTTAGCGTCAATTGGCGAAAGTTAGAAAATAGGATGATTTTTAAGAAGTTTGACCGGGAGTGGACATTTTGATATCGGTGTCGGATTCCGATTCTGGAAGTTGGAATAGGTCTGTAATGTCAATTATGACTTGTGTGCAAAATTTGAGGTCAATCGGACTTGATTTTATAGGTTTCGGTGTCGGATGTAGAAGTTTGAAACTTTAAAGTTCATTAGGCTTGAATCGATGTGTAATTCATATATTTAGCATTGTTTGATGTGATTTAAAGGCTCGACTAAGTTCGTGTGATATTTTAGGACTGGTTGGTATATTTGGTTGAGGTCCCGGGGGCCTCGAGTGAGTTTCGGATGGTTACCGGATCATTATTTTTGGACTTGGAAGATTTTCTGGGCTGGTTCTGGTGTAATCGCACCTGCGCAAGATTGATCGTAGGTGCGAGCCCGTAAAAGCAGGAATTTGGGCGCAGAAGCGTGGTGGAGCAATGTGGGCATAAGTCGAAGATGCGAGGAAAATTCCGCGTCTGCGAGACCGCAAATACGGATAAGGAGGTCGCAGGTGCGCTGGAGCCGCAGAAGCGGACAACTTCTCGCAGAAGCATGTTTGCAGAAGTGGATAGGAAATTGCAGAAATGGAGGTAAGGAAGCCTGGGCAAAACCGCAGAAGCGGTGCATTTTTCGCAAAAGCGGGACCGCATATGTGGTCAAGTGATCCGCAAAAGCGAAAACACTGGACAAACTCTATTAATTCAAGGGCTCGAGATTTTTTATCATTGATGGACATTTTGACTCCGATTTTGGCGATTCTTGAGAGCATTTTCGACGGATTTCTTGAGTTAAGTTTCTACTGCTTTTTTTTTTTTTTTATCAATAATCTTATTTTCTCATTGATTTTTCACCTAGTTAGTGTGTATTTAAGGTGGAAATTGGGACTTTGAGGTTAGGAATTTGGAGAGATGATTTGAGAAATTGAGTGGCGATTTGGTGTCGGATTTTGGTAATTTTGGTATGGGTGAACTCGTGGTCAAGTGGGTATTCGTATTTTGTGACTTTTACCCGTTTTCGAGACGGGGCTCGGGTTGACGTTTTGGGCCGAATTTTTGATTTGTTGCTAAAGTCGTAGTTTCATTATTGAAATTAGTTTCTTGTAGTTGTATTCATGTTATGTAATTGCTTTTAGCTAGATTTGGGCCATTCGGAGTCGGAAAGTCGAGGGAAAGTCATTCTTACCGATTGATTGAGCGAGATTTGAGGTAAGTGACTTGTCTAACTTTGTGTGGGGGAAATCCCCTTAGGATTTGGTACTGTTAAAACAATTTGTGATATATGAGCGTCGTGTACGCGAGGTGACAAGTGCGTACACGGGCTGATTATGGAACAAAATGGTTCTTGCTGATTTGTCATCTTTTAAAATACATTAACTGAGTTATCTTCTTTTAAAATACATTAACTGAGTTGCCTTAGCATATGTAGTGATCATGCTTAGTCTAGCATCGCATGTATACGTGCCTTAACTTTTACTTGTAATTTGTGCAGCATGCTTAGTTGAATTACCTGCTTCCCTTGATTTGAACTAAATCTTCAACTGTAAGGTTCTTGCTGAAAATTTATGTTTTCCTTCGATTACCTGCTGCATATTTACTTTAGGACAACGAGGCGATTCCTCGGGAGATCCCTCTGTACTGCATATTTACTTTGGGACTATGAGGCGTTTACTCGGGAGATCCCCATGTACTGCATATTTACTTTGGGACTACGAGGCATTTACTCGGGAGATCCCACTGTCTTGCATATTTACTTTGGGACTACAAGGCAGTACCTCGGGAGATCCCTCCCCCCCATGTTGTGCATATTTATATTTGGGACTACGAGGCGGTACCTCGGGAGTGCCCCTGTTCTTTACCTCTATTTACTGTGTTGATATTTTCTGAAACTTCTTATTGTTTAAATTCTCAGTCATTTCAAAATATTATTATATCTTTTGCCTTACTCTTCTTTCAAACTAGTAGGGCCCTGACCTGACCTTGTCACTACTCTACCGAGGTTAGGCTTGGCACTTACTGGGTACCGTTGTAGCGTACTCATACTACACTCTATACATCTTTTTGTGCAGATCCCGGTTCTTCCCACCAGACCAGATACTAGTGAGTTGGACCACACGTGGAGACTTCAAGATATATCTACCAGCGTCCGCAAACCTCGGAGTCCCCCTCTATCCTTAGTATGTTATTTCCCTGATTCTCTTTAGACTTGATGTGTAGAGACACTTAGTATTTCTATTAGAAGCTTGTGACTTGTTTCCACTGGGTTTTGAGAGTTGTAATTATTGAATGACAGTTTTATATATTTATATATCATGTGTTGAGATTGGAGTTCAGTTTATTATTCATTTATTCGGCAAATTGTTAGGCTTACCTAGTCTTAGAAACTAGGTACCATCACGACATCCTACGGAGGGAAAAATAGGGTCGTGACAGGCTGACTGCATTGCTCAATGTTATTTTCAGGACGAAGAGGATGCCGGATGAGTGGAGGTGGAGTACGGTGGTACCGTTGTACAAGAACAAAGGTGACATTCAGTATTGTAACAACTATAGGGGTATCAAGTTACTTAGTCATACCATGAAAGTTTGGGAGAGGGTGGTAGAAGTAAGGGTGAGGAGGATTGTGTCTATATCTGACAACCAGTTTGGGTTCATGCTTGGTCGATCGACTACGAAAGCTATCCACCTTATTAGGAGGTTGGTGGAACATTACAGGGATAGGATGAAAGATCCGCACATAGTGTTTATTGACCTGGAGAAAGCATATGATAGGGTCCCTAGGGAGGTTCTCTGGAGATGCCTGGAGGCAAAAGGTGTGCCGGTAGCTTACATTAGGGCGATCAAGGACATGTATGATGGAGTTAAGACTCGGGTTAGGACAGTGGGAGACGACTCGGAGCATTTCTCGATTTTTATGGGGTTACATCAAGGATCTGCGCTCAACTCATTCTTATTTGCCCTGGTGATTGATGCACTGACACACCACATTCAAGAGGAGGTGCCATGGTATATGTTATTTGCTGACGACATAGTTCGGATTGATGAGATGCGAGGCGATGTTAACGACAAACTGGAGGTTTGGAGGCACACCCTTGAGTCTAAGGGTTTCAAATTGAGCAGGACCAAGACAGAATATTTGGAATGCAAGTTCAGCGCCGAGTCGGGGGAAGTGGGAATGGACGTGAGGCTTGGAGCACAGATCATCCCCAAGAGAAGTAGTTTTAAGTACCTAGGATCGATTATCCTGGGGGGGGGGAGAGAGATTGATGAGGACGTCACACACCATATAGGGGTGGGGTGGATAAAATAGAGGTTAGCATCAGGAGTCCTGTGTGACAAGAAAGTGCCACCGTTAATCAAAGGTAAGTTCTATAGAGCTGTGGTAAGACAGGCCATGTTGTATGGGGCAGAGTGTTGGCCGGTTAAGAACTCTCATATCCAGAAAATGAAAGTGGCAGAGATGGGAATATTGAGGTGGATGTGCGGGTATACTAGGATGGATAAGATTAGGAATGAAGTTATTCGGTAGAAGGTGGGCGTGGCTCCTATGGATGACAAGATGCAAGAAGCGAGGCTCAGATGGCTCGGGCATGTGCGGAAGAGGAGCCCTGATGCTCCGGTGAGGAGGTGCGGGAGTTTGGCCCTGGAGGGGACGAGAAGAGGTAGAGGGCGGCCTACGAAGTATTGGGGAGAGGTGATTAGACAGGACATGGCGTTGCTGCAGATTTTCGAGGACATGGCCCTTGATAGGAAGGTGTGGAGGTCGAGCATTAGAGTTGTAGGTTAGGATGTAGTTGAGTCCAGGGGTGAGGCTAGTTCGATAAGGGTGGTCTTAGACTGCTAGGGGTTTATGTTGTGTTCTCCCTATCCTTACGTTTTCATAGCATCGGACTTATTTTCTGGTTTTGTTATTGCATTTCAACTATTTTCTAGTCCTTGTGATGCTAATATTATTTCTTTGGTTTCTATTTGATGGTATTAATATATTATCCCCTCCCTTCTCTTCTCGTATTTTTCGTCTTCTTGAGCCGAGGGTCTTTCGAAAATAGCCGCTCTTCTCCTTCGGGGTAGGGGTAAGGTCTGCGTACACACTACCCTCCCCAGACTCCCACTTGTGGGATTTTACTGGGTCATTGTTTTTTGTTGATTACCTTAAATATAATAAATATTCTTCATTAAAAGGGAGAAAAGACTTTCATAACTTATTTTGTTAATGAATTGTAGACACAATTAAGAACAATATAGAGTGCATCAGATTATTACGTAACTCTATATTGTTATTAATTGTGTCTAAAATTCATTCACAATTAAGAGTGCACCAGATTATTAGGTAAAAGACTCATAATAATAATAAAAAGTGAAAAAGGGAACGGTGAGAAGAAAGAATATAAATCTAAGTTAATATATTTTTTTAAAAGATAAAATATGTCATAATACAAAAGATTTTATAAGATGAGGAGGTTGACAAAAATAAAATGACCTTGGTATAATAGATATTTTTTATATAATAACCACCTGTTAATTATAATCAAGAAGCCTAATCTTGAGATAGGAGAAGAAGAATGGTTATTGTCTGAGGTTAGAAGAAGAGTTTGATTTTTTAACAAAACGTTGGAGAGATTATGATTTTCACCTATCATTCTTACATCCGAAATATATTTAACTTGGAGTTCTTTCTGTTTTTTTCCTTCCCTTTTATGGTTGTTTTTGCCGACTTATGTCAAGCTAGAGGATTGGATTGTACGCGCGGGAGAAATGCTCAGTGCTAAGCAAGGGACGTTCATGTCCGTAGCCAACCCCCGTTGTGCGCAGGGTCACGACACAGCTTATGAAATATGTCCCTAGAATATGTCAGCAAGACAAGGCTAAAACCTTGGCATCAAAAGGGCGGAATAGGAGAAACTAAGCCTCCGAGGCAAGCTTCAACATAGACACAGGGTCATGTCAAGAAACCAGAAATAAGAGAAGGTTGTCTTGTAGTCAGGTGGGACTGCAGGCACCGCACGAGCTATTTGTGTGCTGCTGACACTTTGATATGTCTTAGAGTCAAGAAAGAAATTAACGAGCAATTAGCTAGTAGTCTTACTCTTATCTATTCATCTTTTTAGACACAATATCTAGGTACCGTTACATCTGCTAGTAGTTGCTTACCCAAAAAAGGTATTATAAGTATGTGTGATTGATATTAATGTATATCAATTGAGATGAAAAAACAAAAGATATTGTCCAATTAATATAGATGTCACGACCCAAAATTCATAAGTCGTGATGGCACCTAACTCGACCCGTTAGGTCAGTCAATTAACAGTTAACACAATTCTAATAAAATAAATGTGATCAACAATTGATATATCTGTATTCCAACAAATAACCCAAGGACTGGTAGTATAAGACATGAGCTACTAAGACTGAATTATTGCAAAAACGGATGTGAAATAAATACAACTTCTGTTTGAAATGTACATAAACAGAATTCAATTCTAGAACTACCCAGGGACAAGTGGTAGCCACATCCATAAGGCACGAACATCTTCATAGTCAGCCCCGTCATCCCCTGCAGCCCCGCTCCAAAAATTTGCATACAAGGTACAGAAGTGCAGTATGCGTACAACCGACCCCATGTACTCAGTAAGTATCTTGACTAATCTCGGTGAAGTAGTGACGAGGCTTTTTAGTTAAAAGATACTTATTGATATAACCTGTACAGTAAACTAGCAATAGAACGATAATACAATATAACAGAAAAGAGTACACGAAACGAATATGCGAAGCAATAAATGAGTACTAGAAGAGATCATAGTTTAGCATTTCCCAATATCACGACCATTCCTTTCCTTAGAGCGATAACCAATAAACCACGATATAACTCCATAACTTTCATAGTATGAGAAATGTACTCAAGATATCAAATCAATGGCACGGCAACACCCTACGTACATTTATCTCATCCTTACCAAATATACGTATAACAGTACCAACCGGGTGAAAGAAATGCCAATAACAATAATCACAAAGTAAAAAATATACAGGTAACAATAACGAACAAGGCAATACATATGGTCAACGGTAGCAGACTAGGTAGGAGGTATAGAAATAATAACATCAATTAGGAAACAAGAATATAAATTTTACTAACTAGCATGGTAGATGGCCTAGGTGTAGATATACCAAACAAGAGGGAAAGCATGATCTTTATGAGCTAACACCTAGAAGGCATGAATAACTAACATGATAGAAAACTTATACAAAAGTGCAACAAATGAGGAACGGCATGGATGTAGATATAACAACAAAAAGGAAAACATGATATTTGCAAGTTAAACAAACAGAAGGCACGGGCAACACAATAACAATTGAGATAGAGAACAAAAATAGAACAACAACGACAAGTCACATAGAAAACATAGGTACAACAGTAACAACTCAAGGTAAAGGAATAAACGTATACACTATGAAAAGATATCATAACATAATGCATGCCCCCCGTCCTCGCCTGCACGGAAACACTCTCCGTGCCATGAACCTATGATAATATAAATAAAATGATACGGCATCACCCTTCTTACTTTTACACTCATCCTCACATGTTAATGTAAATGAGAACACGATAATATGAATGAAACGACACGGCATCACCCTTCGTGTATTTACTTTCACCCTCACATGATAACGTAAATAAAATGGCATGGCATCACCCTTTGTGGTTTACACTCTTTTTCACATGATAATGTATATACAATGGTACGGTACCACCCTTCGTGTTTTACGCTCTTCATCACCAAGTGAAAAATACACAGGTAACAATAACAAACAAGGCAATACATATAGTCAACGGTAGCAGACTAGGGAGGAGGCATAGAAATAATGACATCAATTAGGAAACAAGAATATAAATTTTACTAACTAGCATGGTAGATGACCTAGGTGTAGATATAACAAACAAGAGGGAAATCATGATCTTTATGAGCTAACACCTAGAAGGTATGGATAACTAATATGATAGAAAGCTTATACAAAAGTGCAACAAATGAGGAACGACATGGATGTAGATATAACAACAAAAAGGGAAACATGATATTTGCAAGTTAAACAAACAGAAGGCATGGGCAACACAACAACAATTGAGATAAAGAACAAAAACAGAACAACAACGACAAGTCACATAGAAAAATTTGGTACAACAGTAACAACTCAAGGTAAAGGCATGAACGTATACACCATGAAAAAATATCACAATATAATGCATGCCCCTCGTCCTCGACTGCACGGAAATACTCTCCGTGCCATGAACCTATGATAATATAAAAGTATTATAATATAAAATAGCACGACATCACCCTTCATGCTTTTACACTCATTCTCACATGTTAATGTAAATGAGAACACGATAATATGAATAAAACGGCACGGCATCACCCTTCGTGCATTTACTTTCACCCTCATATGATAACGTAAATAAAATGGCACGCCATCACCCTTTGTGGTTTACACTCTTCTTCACATGATAATGTATATACAATGGTACGGCACCACCCTTCATATTTTACGCTCTTCATCACCACGCATATGTATACCAATGACAAGCAAGGTAGTAAGTATGAATAACATCAAGGAGAGTGTTTGAGCGAATATTCCAAATGAACATCAATCACAGCTTTCCAGCCAATAACAATTTAACAAAACTCAAGTACTTTATTATTCAAGTATTTCGACAAGTATAAAAAATGATCTTTAACTCAAGTATAGAATTCAATATCTCAAGAATACCGGTCGTAGCGATGTACTGATTAAACATAATGATAACCGAATTTAACACATCAATGGTTTCACAAAAAATCCGTCAAATTTTAATCAAGTTATAATGAGCTAAATCTTGGTTCCTAGCATTTAATTTCATATTCTTGGTAATCTAGAAGTCAAGTAGGGCATGAAACGAGAAGGTCACAAAATTCTACAAGGCACAATTAATTGTATAATCTACCACCGAGTATGATTAACCTTGTGTAACGATCCGACTTGTCGTTTTAAACATTTACGCTCCTTTCAACTATTTGAAGTCTTGAATAGCTTCATATGATGTATTATGACGTGTGTGAATCGTCGGTTTTGATGTTTCAGGTGTTCCGGGATTAGTTCGGAAGAATAAATTTTATGTTGGAAGCTTAAATGAAAAGGGTTGACCGGAGTTTGACTTTTGTAAAACTGACTCAGGAATGGAGTTTTGATGGTTTCAATAGCTCCGTATGGTGATTTCGAACTTAAGAGTGTGTCTGGATATTTATTTTGAAGTCCATAGTTGAATTTGGCTTGAAATGGCGAAAGTAAGAAATTGAAGGTTTGGAAGTTTGACCGAAAATTGACTTTTATGATATAGAGTCCGGATTGTGATTCCGGAAATTTCAGTAGCTTTGTTGTGTTATTTATGACTTGTATGCAAAATTTGAGTTCATTCCGGATTGATTTGATATGTTTCGGCGCGAGATTTGGAAGTTGAAAGATTTAAAGTTCATTAAGTTTGAATTGTGGTGCGATTCATCGTTTCAATATTATTATATGTGATTTGAGGCATCGAGTAGGTCCGTAATATATTTTGAAACTTGTTGGTATGTTCGGACGGGATCCCGAGGGGTTCGGGTGAGTTTCGGGGTGGTTTCGGACCATTTCTAGGCCATTTCTAGTTGCTGATTTTTGGCTACATGAGTGTACTGTGCGATAGCGTGAATCTGGTCGCGATAGTGAAGAGAAAAATAGGAAAAATGGAGTTGTGCATCACGATCGCGGAAGCCTACACGCGATCACATAGAATAAAATCTCTGTTGAACTGACCCGATTTTAGAAGCTTATATCTACAATCTATAGGGAATTTGGATATGATCCAAAAATGAAAGTTGTAGCCCTTGATGTCTAGTTTTCAGAAAACTAAACCATTTGTCATTTGGAATTTTGTACAAAACTTTATGACCAATAAATTACATGTTGTCTGAGAAACAATTGGGAAGTGTAATAGAAGTTTGTGCTTCGCGATCGCGGGGAAATGGCCGCGATCGCATAGAGTAAAAATGCTCTGGAAATTTTTGTGCTTCGCGATCGCGAAAAATTTTCCGCGATCGCATAGGGTAAATGACTGGGCAGCAGAAATTAAGTTCTGAAAATGAGACCTCATTTTTCATATTTGACGATTTGGAGCTCAGGGAGAGGCGATTTTCGGGTGATTTTCACGAAAAACATCGGGGTAAGAGTTCTTAACTCAGTTTTGGTCAAATTACCTGAATCTATTATTATTTTTAATATTTAATTGGTATTTTAAGTTGGTAAAATTATGAAAACCCTTAAGGTTAAATTGAGGATTTGAGAGTTGAGTTAATATCAGAATTTGGTAAATTTGGTACGGTTGGACTCGTGATTGAATGGGCATTCATATTTTGTAACTTTTATCGGGTTCCGAGATATAGGCCCCACTGTCATTTTTTGGTGGATTTTTGGATTTAATTGAGAAATTTAGTATTTTCATATGGAATTGATTCCTATAATTTGTGTTGACTGTATCGAATTAATTGTGACTAGATTTGAGGCGTTCGGAGGACGATTCGCGAGGAAAGGGTATATTGGAATAGAGAATTCCATGGTTTGAGGTTAGTAATATTTTTAAACTTGGAGCTGAGGGTATAAATCCCGATAATACGTGTTATATGATTTGTTTGGGGGTGACGCACATGCTAGGTGACGGGCGTGTGGGCGTGCACCGTAGAAACTATGACGTAATTAATTCTGTGGAATTGTGTAGTCAAATAATCTTGGCATTGTCCATGTAGTTTCATGTGTTAAGGAAATTGAGTTGAGAATCATGTTACAAATCATACTGAGGCTATATATCGGTATTATTGAGACCCACAAAGGTCATGTTGCTGTTGAATTATTTGTTTAAATTGTAATTTCGTACTCAGTCATATACATTTATTGCATATCATATCTCAGTCTCTATTGTTATTTATTGATTTATTATATCATCATTTTGGGCTAGTTTCATGGCATTGTGAGCCCGAGAGACTGAAGAGATTAATGACTGAGTGAGGCCGAGGGCCTGATTGTGAGGATAATAATGGGATCGGGTTGCACGCCACAGCAGGCTATATTGGCTTTATATACTTTATTATCATATGGATCGGGCTGCACGTCACAGCAGGCCTTATAGGCTTTATTGTTATGGGATCGGGTTGTATGCCACAACAGGTCTAAATAGCTTATTATAGCGCCCACAGTGAGCGCAGATGACATTATATTTGGGATGGATTTCCCAGGGCATGAAGTTTCCTTATTTATGTTTGGGATGGACTTACCAGGGCATGGAGTTGCCTTATTTATTTATTTATTTATTTATTTATTTACTTATTTATTTATAATCTCTCTGGGCATGGATCTTTCCCGAATTATTTATTATATTTGGGATAGAGTTCCCTAGGCTGGATTGGCCCTGTACAGTACTGAGTGACTGAGTGTCAGTTATTATGTATATATATGGGATGGATCTTCCCTAGGATGGATTGGCCATATACAATACTGATATATATTTGGGATGGATCTTTCCTGGGCTGGATTGGCCATATATAGTACTGAGTGACTGTGTGCAAGTTGTCATTTATATTTGGGCTGGATCTGCCCTATACAGTATCAAATA
This sequence comes from Nicotiana tabacum, assembly GCF_000715075.1. Classification (NCBI taxonomy): domain Eukaryota; kingdom Viridiplantae; phylum Streptophyta; class Magnoliopsida; order Solanales; family Solanaceae; genus Nicotiana; species Nicotiana tabacum. Next base: position 129,082,176 of record NC_134091.1, read on the forward strand.
ACTGAGTGTGCTGAATATTGAGCGTGATGAGTGGAAATATGAGATAGTGAGATTGAGTACTCTGAGAGTGTGAGTACATGAGTTCATCACTATGTTGCATTACATTAGACATGCATACTTGATATGTAGGCATAGAGAAGTATTTTTCCTCATGCCATTTAATAATGAAATTTCTTACCTGTCGTTAAAGCTTTTTAGAAAAATCAAAGATTTAAGCCGTACTCATATTTTTGGTGATTTTCGGCTAAGGATTTGAGTTTTACTGTTATACTTGAAAAGAAAATGTTTATTTTCCAGAATTGTATACGAGTTGAGCATTCTATTATTGGATTATTACTTGTGTTGATTTAAATTGTATTGTTATGAGATTTTATTGGTTATTGGTTTGGACCCGACCTGGGTAAAATCTCGTCACTACTTTCAACCTAATATTAGGTTTGTTACTTATTGAGTACATGGGGTCGGTTGTACTCATACTACACTTCTGCACCTTGCGTGCAGATTTCTGATGCTGATATTGCTGCGTACAGCGGGAGCTGGATCTGAAGATGTACCTGCGTTTCAGTCATTGTTGCCTCTTATTCATGGTAGCTTTAGAATTTTTAATATGTTCATGTATATTTCAAACATATGACGTATTTTTATTTCACACTAGTTTTTTAAATTCTAATCTTAGAAGCTCATGATTTGTACTACCAGTCCTTAGGGAGTGTATTAAAGTCAGTTAAATATTAATTGAATCAGATTGTTGTTATTTGGCTTACCTAGCGGGTGAGGTTAGGAGCCGTCACGGCTAGTTGAATTTTGGGTCGAGACACCCTGGCACATGCATATACACTCGTCATCTCATATATGCATCATCCCTGCATGTAGCAAACAATGGCAATTAATAGGAAAAATTTTCTCAATAAAGTTAGGCAAGATACTTACCTCAATTCATTCAAATCAATACTCAGATTAGCTTTTCCTTTACAAATTCACCTCCACTCGACTCTATATAGCCAAAGATGACTTAAATACATCAAACAATGCAAGAGAAAACAACACCAATTAACAAAGCTATGGTCTTTATACAATTTTTAAAAAGTCAACAAAAGTTAATCCCGGGCCCGTCCGGTCAAAACCCAGGTCCAAGGGTAAGTCTTGACTACCCATAGCCCCACGAGTCCATATACGTATTTTGTTTCTAAATCCGATTCCAATTCGACTCTCAAATTCAAAATTTTTATTTTTTCAAAACATTGACAAAATCTTCAAATTTTTCCTTTAGATTCTCATGAATTTGATGTTAAATCTAATGTATAATCACGAAATGTAATTGAAAGTTGATTAAAATTACTTACCCGATAGTTTGGTAGGAAAATCCTTCCACAAAATCGCCTACTATCGAGGCTAGGATTCAAAATATATCAAAATGAAGTTAAGTCTCGGAATTACTCAGTTATATAGAGGCTGCAGATGTCGCATTCGCGACATGGGGTTCGCAAATGCGAACCCCGCAAAAGCGGACAAGGCATCGCAAAAGCGAACCAGGAGAAGTTTTGCTAAAAGTCGCATTTGCGACCAAAATATCGCAAATACGAAGACAGCTGCCATCGCAAAAGTGGCAGAAATCTTCGCAAAAGCGAACAGCCCACACTCGCAAATGCGAGGAATGTCTTCGCAAATGCGAACTCTTCCCCATCAACCTAGTTTCGCAAATGCGAGGGCTACTTCGCAAATACGATAACATCGCAAATGCGATGGAACCAGTACCAACAATAAAAATTATATAAAATCAATATGAAACCAATCCGAAACTCACCCGAGCCTCCGAGACTCCAAACCAAACACTCACACCAGTCCAAAAACGTAACATGAACTCGCTCGCACGGTCACAACATCAAAATAACATCTAGAATCACGAATTGAACGCCAAAACGTATGGAACTCCCCATGAACTTAGAGAACCTCTAGAATCGCAACAACGAGTTCGAACCATATCAAATCAACTCCAAATGACGCCAAATTTTGCAGGCAAGCTCCATATGACGAAACAGACATATTCCAAGTTCCGAAACCAAAATTCGAACCCGATAGCCTTAAAGTCAAACAATGGTCAAACCTAGAAAAATTCCAAACATTTAAATTGCCAACTTCCGCCAAATGATGCCGAAGCCCTCTAGAAACATCCAAATGTAAATTCGGGCATACGCCCAAATCCAAAAATATTATCCGGACCTACCGGAATCATCATAACTCTGATCCGCGGTCAAATACTCGAAGATCAAATCTTGGTCAATTCTTTCAACTTCGAGCTTCTCAAATGAGAGTCACTCCTTAAAATCATTTCCGAACTACTCAAAACCCCGAGACGATGATGCATGCAAGTCTGCTCATGACCTCAAACTGCCGAACCGGTCGCAATTGCTCAAAACGATTAGTCGGGTCGTTACAATAGAATATTTAATTTTGTATAGGCAAATAATTTGAAGTTTATAAATTTTTAAAACGACCTCAAATTTATACTACATAATAACTAGATTTACAGTCTAATATTTATAGATATTTATGTGTATTTATTTATATATATATATATACACAGAATTTCGAAAAAGTTATAAATTTACCTGAATCGTAATGAAGCCTCTAAATCCGACCCGCGTATAAAGTTCTTTTAAATGTTTTGTGGGATAGCTCCGTAGATGGACACGTAGCCTTCAATTCTACAGAATCTACTTTTTTTCATGTGCTAGTTTTTATTTCGAACCAATAGGATTGAGAAGATCCAAGAATTAATCAAGTCATTAGTGATGTTATTTTTGTTCTACTCATATTTCATTCGAAAGTGGTATGTGAAAAGCAAGACAATTGCATCAGTCTTTCTTCCCATCGTGTGGGGGAAAAAATATTTACGAAAACTAAAATGCTATAAAATAAAGGAGGGCATTGGAGCAACAGTAAGGTTATTTCCGATTGAGTGACCTATAGGTCACGACTCGAGCCGTGAAATTAACCATTGATACTTGCATCACAATAGGCTGCTTATATCATATCCCTTAGGATGCGCCCTTTCCGAATCCTGCGTAAATGCGAAATGATTGGTGCACCGACCGGATTGCCTTTTAAAATGACTATACACCACCATAAACTTTCCCTATAAGCTGAATTGACCAAGAATAACCTCCAGTTAAAGCTCGACAAGAGTGGGAGAAAAAAAAAGCTTGCGGCGTTAAGCATAGTGTAAAAGAATAGTAATTTTATGCAAATAATCATTTGACCAAAACTTGATAAAAGCAATATCCAGACATATCATTAAAAACTTCTGATTCCTGCCTTATATTATTATAAGATGAAAGAGGTGTTAATCCGGGGCTTCGGCAAACTCAATATCTTTTATACGGATTTAACATAGTTTTATGTGAAATTCACAAAATATTTAATAATATTAGATCTGAATTTATAATTTTAAAGTATAATGAGTTTAATACTATAAAACGTTAAAGGTCAAACTCATCAAGTAAAAATTCTGGATGTGCACTTGCATAAGAATTAGCTAACTTGTAAAAGAGATTAATGGATATTGTTGCGGAAGATCGTGGGTTAACTAGCACCCAATCACACACAAAGCAAATAGAGAAGAAAAATCAACACAAGGATTTAACGAGGTTCGGCTATGCCTAATCATCGGGGCAGAATCTGAGAGAGTTTTCCACTATGAATGGCAAGAAAAGCACAATATACTCTATAGAATCCCCAACTACAACTCCTATATATAGATCCCAAATAGTCCCAAACCTATAAGAGAAAGGTTTCCCAATTTGACAACGACTATAGATTTTCCTTGCCCATACCTATTAGGACAATGGGTTTTCTTAAACATATAGGAATTATGGGTTTCCTAAAAATACAAGGAAATAATTCAAGCCACAAAATAACAAATCTTCCTCTTGACTTGAATTCAGGAATAACGTTTCTCTACCTTGCCCTCAGCCCTCGCAAGGGCTCGACCCATTGCCACACACATCAGCCAAGTCTAGGCAACGCTTAAACTTGTTAAGAGACTCAATCTCTTCAGCCATAACACTAATCCGTCGATTTAGTTCTGTACTCGGAATAGTTTCTAGATAGCTACAACACTCAAATGAATCAACGGTCTCTGCAACTGCCAAAGCAACTCCCACAGGATTCGTATATCTAAGAAAATTCCCATCAACTATGTTTGCAAACCTTTGCGGTGGGTTGATCACTCTCTTCTCTCTGCATGTTGCAATGCTATATGGTTGTTGTTGCGCATGTGCATCAACATTATCATCTTGATCAATATTTTTCACTTCCTCCACTTCCTCTACCTTAGAACTACCGAGTTGAGCTAATGGAGATTCAATGTCTAGTTCTATGTGGTCACTGACTCCACGATCTATTTCTACTATTGCCTTCTCCCTCTGACTGTCTAGTGAGGCAGATTCATTGAATCTTACATCCAGATTGATAATTAGCCCTGGATTCTTTTGATCTGTGTACCACAACCTATAATCTTTCACTCAAGTTGCATACCCTAGAAATATGCACTTCTTTTCCCTCGGCTCAAGTTTTTCATCCCTCACATGAGCATAAGCAGGACAACCACATATCCTTAAATTTGAATAATCTTGAATAATCAGCAGGCGAACCGGACCATACCTTAAAAAGAGTTTTGAACTCAATAGTTGTGGATGGAGATCTGTTGACCAAATAACAAGTTGTATTGATTGCTTCAGCCCAAAAATCCTTGCTAACACATGAGTGTGAAAGCATGCTTCATGCCCTATCACAAAGCGTTATGTTCATACATTCTGCAATACCATTTTGTTGTGGTGTTCCAACATAAGTGTCATGTCTCACTATGCCCACTCTGTTGCAGAAATTATCGAACTCGAAATTGTAAAATTCCAACCCAATGTTAGTTCGAAGATGCTTAACTTTTCTTTTCGTCTGCCTCTCAACCATCGTCTTCCATTTAACAAATGTCGAAAATGCCTCATCTTTTGTTTTCAAAAAATACACCCACACCATCCTTGAGTAATCATCAATCAAAGTCATAAAATACCTGGCACTACTCTTGGAGGGAACTCGGTTTGGACCCCACAAGTTTGAATATATATAATCTAACTTGTCTCTGGTCTTGCGCTCGACCTTCTTGCTGAACTTTACCCTTGTCTGTTTACCAAACACACAATGCTCACAAAAATTCAAAACTTAGTTTTTGTACCCCATTCAGTAAATTTTGCTTACCCAACAAAGACAATCGCTTATCATTCATATGACCAAGTCGCAAGTGACATAACTGATACTGATTCAGATCACTTTTCCCAGAAGCTACAACAACTTCCCCTTCAACTACACTGGCATGAAGATGATACAATTTAGAATGCAGTTTACCCTCTATGAGTACCATGGAGCCTTTACACACTTTAAGTATTTCATGGAGCCTTTATACAAAATGTTATGAACAATACATTACATGCTGTCTGAGAAGAATTTGGGAAGTGTAGTAGAAGTTTGTGCTTCGCGATCGCGGAGAAATGGCCGTGATCGCATAGAGTAAAAATGCTCTGAAAATTTTTGTGTTTCGCGATCGCAAAGAATTTTCCGTGATCGCATAGGGTAAATGACTGGCCAGCAGAACTTAAGTTCTGAAAATGAGACCTCATTTTTCATATTTGACGATTTGGAGCTCAGGGAGAGGCGATTTTCGGGAGATATTCAAGGAAAATATCGGGGTAAAAGTTCTTAACTCAATTTTGGTCAAATTATTTGAATCTATTATTATTTTTAACATTTAATTGGTGTTTTAAGTTGGTAAAATTGTGAAAACCCTTAAGGTTAAATTGAGAATTTGAGGGTTGAGTTGATATCAGAATTTGGTAAATTTGGTATGGTTGGACTCATGGTTGAATGGGCATTCATATTTTATAACTTTTGTCTGGTTCTGAGATATGGGCCCCACTATCATTTTTGGGTGGATTTTTCGGATTTCATTGGGAAAGTTAGTATTTTCATATGGATTTGATTTCTATAATTTGTGTTGACTGTATCGAATTAATTGTGACTAGATTTGAGGCGTTCGGAGGACGATTCGCGAGGCAGGGCATATTGGAATAGAGAATTGAACGGTTTGAGGTTAGTAATATTTCTAAACTTGGAGCTGAGGGTATAAATCCCGATAATACGTGTTATATGATTTGTTTGGGGGTGACGTACATGCTAGGTGACGGGCGTGCGGACGTGCACCGTAGAAATTATGACGTAATTAATTCTGTGGAATTGTGTAGTCAAATAATCTTGGCATTGTCCATGTACTTTCATGTGTTAAGGAAATCGAGTTGAGAATCATGTTACAAATCATGTTGAGGCTATATTACGGTATTATTGAGACCCACAGAGGTCATGTTGTTGTTGAATTATTTGTTTAAATTGTAATTTCATACTCAGTCATATACATTCATTTCATATCATATCTCAGACTCTGTTATTATTTATTGATTTATCATATCAATATTTTGGGCTAGTTTCATGACATTGTGAGCCCGAGAGACTGGAGAGATTGATGACTGAGTGAGGCCGAGGGCCTGATTGTGAGGATAATTATGGGATCGGGTTGCACGCCGCATCAGGCTATATTGTCTTTATATACTTTATTATCATATGAATCGGGCTGCACGTCGCAACAGGCCTTATAGGATTTATTGTTATGGGTTGTACGTCAAAGATTTAAGAAGTACTCATATATTTGGTGATTTTCAGCTAAGGATTTGAGTTTTACTGTTATACTTGAAAAGAAAATGTTTATTTTCCAAAATTGTATACGAGTTGAGCATTTTATTATTGAGTTATTACTTGTGCTGATTTAAATTGTATTGTTATGAGACTTTATTGGTTATTGGAGTGGACTATGACCACGGTACAAGCTCGTCACTACTTTCAACCTAAGGTTAGGTTTGTTATTTATTGAGTACATGGGGTCAGTTGTACTCATACTACACTTGTGCACCTTGCATGCAGATTTCTAATGTTGATGTTGCTGCGTACAGCGGGAGCTGGATCTGAAGATGTACCTGTGTTCAAGTCATTGTTGCCTCTTATTCATGGTAGCTTTAGAATTTTTAATCTGTTCATGTATATTTCAAACAGATGACGTATTTTTATTTCATATTAGTTTATTAAATTCTAATCTTAGAAGCTCATGATTTGGACTACCAGTCCTTGGGGAGTGCATTAAAGTCAGTTAAATATTAATTGAATCGGATTGTTGTTATTTGGCTTACCTAGCGGGTGAAGTTAGGTGACGTCACGGCTAGTTGGATTTTGGGTCGAGACACCCTGGCACATGCATATACATGTCACGACCCGGAACTCCCACCGTCGGGACCGTGATGGAGCCTAACGTTTCACTTGCTTGGCAAGCAAACATTAGAGAATCATTAAACCAAATCCTTATTTCCACTCAGTAAATAACAAGAATTAACTAAGATGAAATATAATAAGTACGAAATAATATAAAACTGTATTAATTACTACCACCCGGATCTGGAGTCACAATTCACGAGCATTGTAGAATTTACTACAAGTAATAATCTGAAAGAAATACAACTATTTTAATGAAAGAAACAGTAAAACAGAAGGATAGACGGGGACTTCAAGGTCTGTAAATGCTGACAGATCTACCTTGAGTCTCCGGATAGTGGGTCCAATAGCTAAAATCTCGATCAACGCGAGCCGGTACTAAAATCTACACAGAAAGTGTAAAGTGCAGTATCAGTACAACCGACCCTATGTACTGGTAAGTGTCGAGCCTAACCTCGACGAAATAGTGACGAGGCTAAAGGAAGGCACCTACAAATCAATATGTACAATTTAACAGTGTATATACAAATAACAGTAATGAAGAGCTAGACAAGAATCATCGGGAGGGGGAAACATGTTGGGGGAAATACGACATAAAGAGCTACAACATAATGAGAACTGGAACAACCAATATACTATGAATCAACAGGAGCACGAATACAGTAAAGGAAAAATGCACGGCATCACCCTTCGTGTTTTTACTCTCAATCTCACCAAAAAACGGCATCACCCTTCGTGCATTAATTCTCATATCATGGCATGGCATCACCCTTCGTGCTTTTATACTCACAATATGGCACGACATCACCCTTTGTGCATTAACACTCACAATATGGTACGACATCATCATTCATGCTTTTACACTCACAATATGGCACAGCATCATCCTTCGTGCATTAACACTCACAATATGGCACGACATCACCCTTTATGCTTTTATACTTATAATATGGCACGGCATCACCCTTCATGCATGAACACTCTCCCTTACCATAATGCAACGCATAAATAGCAACAGGGAGATGGAATAACAAGTACAAGCCTTACTTCAATAATTGGTTCCACAATATCAATCTCAACTTTGAAATAAATACTCAATTATCACCAGAGAATCCGTAAACATGACAAGAACGATCCATTTAACAACACTAGTCTAAACACGTAACAATTAGGCATAGGAAAGACACAATATAAGAAAAATGGGAGAAAACATGGAAAACACGTAAATTGGCGGCGCATAAGTACTCGTCACCTCACATATACGCCGCTCACATGAATTTCACATAACAAATAATTTGAGGTTCCTAATTCCCTCAAGTCAGGGTTAGACACAACACTTACCTCGCTTTGAAGGCTACTTAATACTCAATCACAGCTTTTCCTCTAGAATCCACCTCCAAACCACTCGTATCTATTCAAAAATAACTCAATAATATCAAATATTGCTAAAGGAATTAATTATATTGCATAAATTTAGATTTCCCAAATTTTTTTCCAAAAAGTCAAAAATCGACCCCGGGCCCGCTGGGTCAACACCCGAGGTTCGGACCAAAATCTATTTACCCATTCACCCTCGAGCCCGGATATATATTTGGTTTTGGAATCTGACCTCAAATTGAGGTCTAAATCCCCAAATTTTCGAAATTCCTAGTTTCTACCCAAACCCCTAATTCTACCATGAAAACTCTAGATTTTAGGTTGAAAATTTATGACATGAAAAGGGTAATTAGAAGAAAATGGTTTAGAATCACTTACCAACACTTTGGGGAAGAAATTATCTCTTGAAAATCGCCTCTAGCCCGTTTGTTTTATAAAAAGTTGAAAAAATGGCTTAATCCCGTGTTTGATTCTGTTTTAAGTGTTGGGCGACAGTGTTCATCGCATTCGCGAGACCTTGCTCGCGTTCGCAATGGTTGCTCCCCCCTGTCCTTCACATTCGCGAGACATTGCTCGCGTTCGCGATGAAGGAAAGACCGACCCTCCCCCAGGTCCCAAATGCTTCGCGTTCGTGATGAGCCGGTCGCGTTTGCGAAGGGTAAATCCCCTATCACTTCGCGTTCGCGACCAGGCCTTCGCGTTCGCGACCAGGCCTTCGCGTTCGCGAAGAGTAAAAATCAGCCATCCCAGTTTCTACTTCGCGTTCGCGAGAGTGCCTTCGCGAACGTGAAGAAGGAAACTAGTAGGCACCAGAATCTGCAGATTTTCCAAAGTCCATACATCCTGTGGCCTATCCGGAACTCACCCGAGCCCTCGGGGCTCCAAACCAAACATGCACACAAGTCTACAAACATCATACGAACTTGCTCGCGCGATCAAATCGCCAAAATAACACCTAGAACTATGAATTTAGCATCAAATCAAATGAAATTCTCAAGAACACTTTAAAATTTTTATCTTCTCAACAGGGCGTACGAATCACGTCAAATCAACTCCGTTTCTCACCAAATTTCACAGACAAGTCTTAAATATTATAATGAACCTGTACCAGGCTCTAGAACCAAAATACGGACCCGGTACTAATAATGTCAAATATCAATCAATTCTTAAAAATATTTAAATTTTCAGACTTTTAATTTTCATCAAAAATTCGTAACTCGAGTTAGGGACCTCCGAATTCGATTCCGGGCATACGCCCAGGTCCCATAATTCGATACGGGCCCACCGAGACCGTAAAAACATGGATCCGAGCCCGTTTACCAAAAATGTTGACCAAAGTCAACTAAAATCAACTTTTAAGGCAAATATTCTTATTTTCATCAATTTTCAACTTAATGAGATTTTTAAGGCTTAAGAACACGCCCGGAATGGGACGGATCGCCGTGATACTTTCGAAGCATGGACACATGGAACACCAGATGAACTGATGATAACCCCGGTGGCAATGCAAGCCTGTAAGCCACCTCTCCTACCTTCTCTAGAATATCAAAAGGTCCGATATACCTAGGGCTCAACTTGCCCTTCCTTCCGAATCTCATTAGACCCTTCATGGGTGATACCCGTAGCAACACTCTCTCTCCAACCATGAATACAACATCATGAACTCTGCGGTCGGCATAACTCTTCTGCCTAGACTGAGCTGTGCGAAGTCGATCCTGAATAATCTTGACCTTATCCAAGGCATCATGTACTAAGTCTATGACCAACAACCTAGCCTCTCCCGGCTCGAACTACCCAATTGGCGACTGGCACCGCCTACCATATAATGCCTCATAGGGAGCCATCTGAATGCTCGACTGGTAGCTGTTATTGTAGGCGAACTCTGCAAGGGGCAAGAACTGATCTCACGATCCTCTGAAGTCTATAACACATATACAGAGCATATCCTCCAAGATCTAAATAGTGCACTCAGACAGCCCGTCCGTCTGAAGATGAAATGATGTGCTCAACTCAACCCGCGTAACCAACTCATATGTACTGCCCTCCAGAAGTGCGAGGTGAACTGCGTACCTCGATCAGAAATGATAGACACAGGCACACCGTGAAGACGGACTATCTCATGAATGTAAATCTCTGCCAACCACTCCGAAGAATAGGTAACTGCCACATGAATAAATTGCGCTGACTTGGTCAGCCTGTCCACAACGACCCAAACTGCATCGAACTTCCTCTGAGTCCGTGGGAGTCCAACAACAAAATTCATAGTGATACGCTCCCACTTTCATTCAGGAATCTCTATCTTCTGAAGCAAACCACCAGGTCTCTGATGCTCGTACTTTACTTGTTAGCAATTTAGACACCGAGCTGCATATGCAACTATGTCTTTCTTCATCCTCCTCCACCAATAATGCTGGATTAAACTGCCTATTTTCTCCCTGATTTCCACAATAAATTGTTACTTGTTATTGTTTATTTCATAAATAAATCATAATTATTGTATGCTTGTTGTTTTATAATTTCATATTAATTGTTATATTTATTGGGCAATTTCTTTTATAAGAATTGGTAAATGAATATATTGGAGGAGCGGGTTGCACGCCGCAATGAAAATGAAAATGAATATATATTGGGGGATTGGGTTGCACGCCGCAACAGACTTGTTTAAAAGTTCATATCAGGGGATCGGGTTGCACTCCGTAATAGACTTGTTTAAAAGTCCATATTGAGGGATCGGGTTGCACGCCGCAACAGACTTGTTTAAAAGTCCATATTGGGGGATCGGGTTGCATGCCGCAACAGACTTATTAAAAGTCTATATTAGGGATCGGGTTGCACGTCGCAACCGACTTATTAAAATAAATATATTGGAGGAGCGGGTTGCACGCCGCTACAGAATTGAATTTGAATATATTGTGGGAGCGAGTTGCACGCTGCAACGGAAATTGATTGAAATAATAATTGGTTATGATTGATGAGTTGGCTTCAACTATTAAAATGAGTTACCTGATTTATTTCTATTATTGTGGTTATTACTATTATTGCGTACAGATTAATGTAAGTGGCCTGCCTTAGCATCGTCACTACTTCGTCGAGGTTAGGCTCGGCACTTACTAGTACATGGGGTCGGTTGTACTGATACTACACTACGCACTTCTTATGCGAATTTCGGAGTTGGTCCCAGCGGCGTACCATAGACTTGCTCGGATTTCAGCTATTCAGAGGAGCTTGAGATATAACTGCACAGCGTCCGCAGTTCTGAAGTCCTCGTCTACCTTATTTTAGCTGTGTGTTTGCTTTCAGACAGCTTTATTTTATTCAGACCTTTATTTGTATTATTCTAGAAGCTCGTGCACTTGTGACACCAATTCTGGGATGGTATTTAGACATCGCTATTATTATGGATTATTCACTACATTTCAGACTTTACTTCCGCATTGATTTCCTTGTAATTAATTAAATTAAAATTGTTTAAAAATGGCTAATATTATTCTAACGTTGGCTTGCCTAGCAAGTGAAATGTTAGGCGCCATCACGGTCCCGAAGGTGAGAATTTCGGGCCGTGACAGTTGGTATCAGAGGCATCGTGATGGCACCTAGTTTCTAAGACTAGGTAAGCCGATATCAATTACGTTTTGAAGCCATTTGTTTTTAATTAAATAAATAATCAAACTAACAGTGGAACAAATATGAATATACAACATCCCAAGACTAGTAGTACTGAGTCATGAACTCTAACTGAATACATGGAATGATCACGAGGACCGAATATACAATAGTGTTTGATTAAAAATTAACAGTACAATGAAATGAAAAGACTCCAAGGGACTGTGACGACCAAGCAGCTCTACCTTGAATCCTTACGATCCCGCTTTAACTCTGTTCAAGTCCGATATCTCCAATACCTGGCTCTGCACAAAAATGTGCAGAAGTATAGTATGAGTACACCACGGTCGATACCCAGTAAGTATCAAGACTAACTTCAGTGGAATAGAGACGAGGTACAGTCAAGACACTCACTAGTCTAATAACCTGTGAAATATAATATACAATATAATAGGAAACAAATAACATCAAGGCAACATAAAACAACCAATGATATGCACAGTAAGATAATAAAATCACCATTTTAATATCGCTCAACAATTGATAAATACAATTACACCCAATTAAATCAAGTTCTTCAATTAAATATCTTTCGCATATAATTCTTACGAATAAAACTCTTTTTCAAATGTAATTTCCTCAAATAAACATCTTTCGAATATAAAATTCTTTCACTAAATCTCTTCAAATATAATTTCCTCAAATAAATATCTTTCAAATACAATTCTTTCATATAATTCTTTTTGAATAAAAATCCTTCCAAATAAATATTTCAAATATAATTCTTTCAATAAAAAAAATCACCATGTGACACCTCATTTCATAATCATAAAAATACGGGTCTCAACCCATTTTCATATTTTTCGCGGCACTTCGTGCCCAAAATTAAATCAGCATATTTCCCCGTTACCTCGTGCCCATTTTTCATATCACAGTTGCACGGACAGTTCACGTGCCAATATTATTATCATTAATCATAGCACCTCGTGCCCACATTTTATATCACAATTGCACGAATAATTTACGTGCCAATATCTTCATTATTTCCTCACGACACCTCGTGCCCACATTTTATTTTATAATCCGTCTGGCAATAGCCACACGCTCTCAATTTCAACATAAACCAGATTGTTATCAATTTACCAATAAGAAGATAAATTACACAATGTATAAAATAAATACAAGAAAATCACAACATCACATGAAAATCACCAACACCACAACTCCACATCATCACATATCGTCCCTGACAATAGCCACCCTTATCTCTTCTATAGCCACCCTTATCACTCATATAAAAGGCCACCCTCGAATTCCCACCGTCGGGACCGTGATGACGCCTAATATTTCACTTGCTAGGCAAGCCAACGTTAGAGAATCATTAAATCAAATCCTTATTTGCACTCAGTAAATAATAAGAATTAGCTAAGATGGAATATAATAAGTGCGGAATAATAAAAAAAATTGTATTAATTATTACCAGCCGGATCTGGAGTCACAATTCACGAGCATTCTAGAATTTACTACAAGTAATAGTCTGAAAGAAATACAACTGTTTGAATGAAAAATAGAAGGATAGACGGCGACTTCAAGGTCTGTGAACGCCGACAAATCAACCTTGAGACTCTAGATAGCGGTTCCAACAGCTAAACTCTCGATCAACCCGAGCCGATACCAAAATCTGCACAGAAAGTGCAGAGTGCAGTATCAGTACAACCGACCCCATGTACTGGTAAGTGTCGAGCCTAACCTCGACGAAGTAGTGACGAGGCTAATGCAATACACCTACAAATTAACCTGTACAATTTAACAGTGTATATACAAATAACAACAATAAAGAGCTAGACAAGAATCATCAGGAGGGGGGAAACATGCTAGGGGAAATACGACATAAAAAGCTACAACATAATGAGAACTGGAACAACCAATATACTATGAATCAACAGGAGCACGAATACAGTAAAGGAAAAATGCACGGCATCACCCTTCGTGTTTTTACTCTCAATCTCACCATAAAATCAATAGAAATTACACGACATTACCCTTCGTGCATTAACTCTCATATCATGGCACGGTATCACCCTTCATGCTTTTACACTCACAGTATGGAACGGCATCACCCTTCGTGCATTAACACTCACAATATGGCACGACATCACCTTTCGTGCTTTTACACTCACAATATGGCACGGCATCACCCTTCGTACATTAACATTCACAATATGGAACGACATCACCCTTCGTGCTATTACACTCACAATATGGCACAGCATCACTCTTCGTGCATTAATACTCTCCCTTACCATAATGCGATGCATAAATAACAATAGGGAGATAGAATAACAAGTACAAGCCTTACTTCAACATTTGGTTCTACAACATCAATCTCAACTTTGAAATAAATACAAAATTATCACAGAGAATCCGTAAACATGACAAGAACGATCCATTTAACAACACTTGTCTAAACACGTAATAATTAGGCGTAAGAAAGAGCCAATATAAGAAAAACGGGATAAAACAGGGAAAATAGGTAAATTGGCGGTGCATAAGTACTCGTCACATCACATATACGTCACTCACGTGAATTTCACATAGCAAATAATCTGAGGTTCCTAATTCCCTCAAGTGAGGGTTAGACACAACACTTACATCGCTCTGAATGCCACTTAATACTCAATCACAACTTTTTCTCTAGAATCCACCTCCAAACCACTCGTATCTATTCAAAAATGACTCAATAATATCGAATATTGCTAAAGGAATCAATTATATTGCATAAATTTAGATTTCCCAAATTTTTCTCCAAAAAGTCAAAAATCAACCCTTGGCCCGCTTGGTCAAAACCTGAGATTCCGACCAAAATCCATTTACCCATTCACCCCTGAGCCCGGATATATAATTAGTTTTGAAATCCGACCTCAAATTGAGGTCTAAATCCCCAAATTTTCGAGATCCCTAGTTTCTACCCAAACCCCCTAATTCTATCATGAAAACTCTAGATTTTAGGTTGAAAATTTATTAAATGAAAAGGGTAATTGAAAGAAAATAGTTTAGAATCACTTACAAACACTTTGGGAAAGAAATTATCTCTTGAAAATCGCCTCTAGCCCGTTTGTTTTATGAAAAGTTGGAAAAATGGCTTAATCCCCTGTTTGATTCTCTTTTAAGTGCTGGGCGACAATGTTCATCGCGTTCGCGAGAACACTGTCGCGTTCGCGAAGAGTATAGGCTGCCAAGCCTTCGCGTTCGCGAGACCTTGCTTGCGTTCGCGATGGTTGCTCCCCCCCCCTCCCCGGCCTTCGCGTTCGCGAGACATTTCTCGCATTTACGGTGAATGAAAGATCGACCCTCCCCCAGACCCCAAATGCTTCGCGTTCGCGATGAGTCGGTCACGTTCGCGATGAGTCGGTCGCGTTCGCGAAGGGTAAATCCCCCATCACTTCGAGTTCGCGAAGAGTAAAAATCACCCATCCCATTTTCAACTTCGCGTTCGCGAGAGTACCTTCGCGAACGCGACGAAGGAAACTAGTAGGCACCAGAATCTGCAGATTTTCCAAAGTCCATACATCCTGTGGCCTATCCGGAACTCACCCAGCCCTCGGGGCTCCAAACCAAACATGCACACAAGTCTAAAAACATCATACGAATTTGCTCGCGCGATCAAATCACCAAAATAATACCTAGAACTATGAATTTAGCACCAAATCAAATGAAATTCTCAAGAACACTTTAAAATTTCTATCTTCTCAACTAGACGTCCGAATCACGTTAAATCAACTCTGTTTCTCACCAAATTTCACAAACAAGTCTTAAATATTATAATGAACCTGTACCGGGTTTCGGATCTAAAATACGGACCCGGTACTAACAATGTCAAACATCAATCAATTTTTAAAAATAATTTAATTTTCAAACTTTTAATTTTCATCAAAAATTCGTAACTCGAGTTAGGGATCTCCGAATTCGATTCCGGGCATGTGCCCAGGTCCCATAATTCGATACGCACCCACCGAGACTGTCAAATCACGGATCCGGGACCGTTTATCAAAATTATTGATCGAAGTCAACTAAAATTAATTTTTAAGGCAAAAATTTTTATTTTCATCAATTTTCAACATAAAAGTTTTTTTGGAAACACGCCTGGACTGCACACGTAAATCGAGGAGGGTAAAATGAGATTTTTAAGGCTTAAGAACGCAGAATCAAGTTCTAAATATAAGATGATATTTTGGGTCATCACAATACACTTGTCACCTCATATATGCATCACCCCAGCATGTAGCAAACAATGGCAATTAATAGGAAAAATTCTCTCAACAAAGTTAGGCAAGGCACTTACCTCAATTCGGCCAAATCAATACTCAAATTAGCTTTTTCTTTACAAATTCACCTCCGCTCGACTCTATCTAGCCAAAGATGACTTAAATACATCAAACAATGCAAGAGAAAACAACGCCAATTAACAAAGTTATGATCTTTATACAATTTCTAAAAAGTTAACAAAAGTTAATCATGGGCCCGTCCGGTCAAAACCCGGGTCCAAGGGTAGGTCTTGACTACCCATAGCCCCACGATTCCATATACGTGTTTTGTTTCCAAATCCGAGTCCAATTCGACTCTGAAATCTCAAATTTTTATTTTTTCAAAACTTTGACAAAATCTTCAAATTTTTTTCTTAGATTCTCATGAATTTGATATTAAATCTAATGTATAATCACGAAATATAATTGAAAATTGATAAAAATTACTTATCCGATAGTTTGGTAGGAAAATCCTTGCACAAAATCGCCTCTCATCGAGGCTAGGGTTCAAAATATATCAAAATGAAGCTAAGTCTCGGAATTACTCAGCTATATAGAGGCTGCAGATGTCGCATTTGCAATATGAAAAGCGGACAAGGCATCACAAAAGCGAACGAGGAGGAGTTTTGTTAAAGTCGCATTTGCGACCAAAATATCACAAATGCAAAGACAACTGCCATCGCAAAAGCGAACAGCCCACACTCGCAAATGTGAGGAATGTCTTCGCAAATGTGAACTCTTCCCCATCAGCCCAGTTTCGCGAATGCGAGGGCTACTTCGCAAATACGATAGTCGCATTTGCGACAAAAACATCGCAAATGCGATGGAACCAGTACCAACACTCAAAAATTATAAAAAATCATTCTGAAACCAATCTGAAACTCACCCAAGTGGTGAGCCTCCGAGACTTCAAACCAAACACCCACACTAGTCCAAAAACATAACATGAACTCGCTCGCGCGATCACAACATCAAAATAACCTCTAGAATCACGAATCGAACGCCAAAATGCATGGAACTCCCTATGAACTTAGAGAACCTCTAGAATCGCAACCACACGTCCGAACCATATCAAATCAACTCCAAATGACGCCAAATTTTGCAGGCAAGCTCCACATGACGAAACGGACCTATTCCAAGTTCTGAAACCAAAATTCGAACCTGATAGCGTTAAAGCCAAACCATGGTCAAACCTAGAAAAATTTCAAACCTTTAAATTGCCAACTTCCGCCAAATGATGCTGAAATCCTCTAGAAACATCCAAATGTCAATCCGGGCATATGCCCAAATCCAAAAATATCATCCGGACCTACCGGAACCATCAAAACTCCGATCCGAGGTCAAATACTCGAAGGTCAAATCTTGGTCAATTCTTTCAACTTCGAGCTTCTCAAATGAGAGTCACTCCTTAAAATCATTTCCGAACCACTCAAAACCCCGAGCCGATGATGCACGCAAGTATGCTCATGACCTCAAACTGCCGAACCGGACACAATTGTTCAAAACGATCAGTCGGGTCGTTACAATAGAATATTTAATTTTGTATAGGCAGATAATTTGAAGTTTATAAATTTGAAAAACGACCTCAAATTTAAACTACATAATAACTAGATTTACAGTATAATATTTATAAATATTTAGATTTACAGTCTAATATTTATAGATATTTATGTGTATTTATTTATATATATATATATACACAGAATTTCGAAAAAGTTATAAATTTACCTGAATCGTAATGAAGCCTCTAAATCCGACCCGCGTATAAAGTTCTTTTAAATGTTTTGTGGGATAGCTCCGTCAATTCTACAGAATCTACTTTTTTTCATGTGCTAGTTGTTATTTCGAACCAATAGGATTGAGAAGATCCAAGAATTAATCAAGTCATTAGTGATGTTATTTTTGTTCTACTCATATTTCATTGGAAAGTGGTATGTGAAAAGCAAGACAATTGCATCAGTCTTTCTTCCCATCGTGTTGGGGGGGGGGGGAATATTTACGAAAACAAATATGCTAATAAAATAAAGGAGGGCATTTGAGCAACGGTAAGGTTATTTTCGATCGAGTGACCTACAGGTCACGGTTCGAGCCGTGAAATCAACCATTGATACTTGTATCAGAATAGGCTGCCTACATCACATCCCTTAGGATGCGCCCTTCCCGAATCCTGCGTGAATGCGGAATGATTGTGTAACGACCCGACTAGTTGTTCCGAGAGTTATAGCCCTGTTTTTCCATTCCTGCTTCTTTATGTGTTGTTCAGCGGTGTTGAGTTGTATCGAGTTGGTAGGTTTGGGTCCGGAGTAGGTTTGGAGTAAAATGAACACTTAGTCTCTTAGTTAAAAAGTTAAGTTAGAAAAGTCAACCGGAAGTTGACTTATAAATAAACGAATTCGGATTGGATTTTTTTGATTTGATTAGCTTCGTTGGGTGATTTTAAACTTAGGAGTGTGTCCGAAATATAATTTGGAAGTCCGTGGTAGAATTAAGCTTGAATTGGCGAAAGTTGAAAGTTTAGAAGTTCTTAGGCTTGAATCCGAGGTTGATTTGGTATTGTTTTGGGTATTCTGAAGGTTCGACTAAGTTCGGATAGTGATATATGACTTGTTGGAATTATTGGTTGAGGTCCCGAGAGTTTCGGATGAGTTTCGGATAGGTTTGGGTTGTGTTGCGCTCGTTTTTCTTATGTTTCGACGTCGTTTTTTCAAGCATAAATGATATCATATTGAACAAATGAGCTCCGATTTCTTTTTTGATTGAAGCATTAGATCCGTATCATAATTACGGACCCGTAAAAAAAATAATCGTCGAATTTGGACATCGTATGAGAATTTTATGGTCATTTTACTAAAAATTAGATTGCCAAATTTTTCAGATTAACTACGCAATTGCCACTGACGGTGTATTTAAAAATCTGCACGATTTGCAAATATTAAAACCTACATATCTCCTTCATTATAAGGTCAAATGGAGTGATTCAAAAGCCTAACTTGACTAAAATTTCACAAGGAATCAATTGGAGACATAAAAAGCGAGTTTCGGGATCGTTTGGTATGAGAAACGAGGCAGAATAGCTGGCAGAAAAATATATAAAATGAGGGTTTGTTCATTCGGTCATATTTTGAGTTGGGGAGCTCGGATTTGGGCGATTTTGGGGGTAATTTTTACCATAAAGATTGGGGTAAGTGTTCTCTACTCAGTTTTGATTATATTTCATGAATCGATCTTCGTTTTTGGGATTTGATTGATGATTTCAAAGTGAAATTGATGGAGTTAGGGTTTGAGTTTTGGAGAGTTTAAGTGAGGATTTGAGGGACCAAACGGAGTCCGATTTTGTTAAATTTTATATGGCTAGACTCGGGAGAGGACGAGGTTTATTATTCTTCCCTTTTTGACAGATTTTGAGACATGGGCCCGGGGGGCCGGTTTTGGCCGGTTTCGGATATTTGGCATATTTTATAGTTTTTATTGTGAAATTCGATTTGTTAGCCTATGTTGATGGTATTAATCTGATTATGGTTAGATTTGGAGCTTTTGGAGGCCGAGTCCAGAGACGAGGGCATACCGGAGTAAGATTTTACGTTGTTAAGGTAAGTAATAGTTTTAACTCTGGCTTTGAGCATATAAACCCGGAGAATTTGATATTGTATGACTGTTTGGAAGTGATACCCATGCTAGGTGACGGGCGTGTGAGTGTATACCTCGAGGGATTGAGACTTGGTCCGTCCCGTGAGGCCTCATGGCCATCATCTGTGTTTACGTAGTTACTTGTTGTTGAACTTGTCTGCCTTCATGTTAGAGATCATGCTTAGGCTTTATTCATGCTTACATTATTTGTACTCAGTCATAGAAATTATTGTACATGTTTACCTCAGTCTCTATTATTTGGTAATATGATGTGATACTTGATGTGGGTTGTGTTCCCTTATTTGTTGATGATGGTGAGGCTAGTGGGGTACATGATTGAGTGAGGCCGAGGGCCTGGTTGTGAGGATATTAATACCATAGTGCGTGAGTTGTCCGCGTACCACGTGAGTTGACAGTGCGGGTCTAGGTATTGATACCATAGCGCGTGAGTTGTCCGCGTAGCATGTGAGTTGACCGCGTAGCATGTGAGTTGACCGTGCGGATCCAGGTATCGATATGATGGCACGTGAGTTGTTCGTACTTAGCGCTTGGGCTTTGGGAGCCCCTCCGGAGTCTGTACACACCCCCAGTGAGCACAGAGTATTGAGTATTTTGAGTGTTGAGTGCTGAGTGCGAGTGATGAGTGATGAAGTGAAACTGCTGTGAGGTTGTATTTATTTGTGTTGTTGCTGCATTTATCTGTTAAACTTCTTTGTGGCATTTACTGAGTTATGAAATTTACCTGTTTATTTCTGTTTATTTTTAAATTGTGAAAATAAATAATTAGACTGTTTTACTTAGCTCGTCACTACTGCTCAGTTCCTTAGTTATTTATATTACTACTGAGTCGGTTGTACTCATACTACACCCTGCACTTTATGTGCAGATCCAGGTGAGTTAGAGCACGGCGATTGTTGAGTTCATGCCAGCTATCTGTGGAGATTGCAAGGTAGTTGCTAGCGTCCGCAGGACCTTTTTACTCCTCTTGTCATTTCTTCTTTTGGACAGTTAGACAGCTTATATATCTTAGTTCATAGTTTTAGATGCTCATGACTTAGTGACACCCCGATGTTTGGGGCTCATTTCCGTATTTTTCTATATTATATTTTGAGTTGATTTAGTTTATGAAAAATTTAAATGTTGAAATATTTTATTAAATTCTTATAATCGGTTTAGTAGTAATATTTTGAGAAATAGGCTTACCTTGTAACACGATAGGCACCATCACAACCATGATTAGATTTTGGGTCGTCACAGATTGGTGCACCGATCGGATTGCCTTTTAAAATGACTATACACCACCATAAACTTTCCCTATAAACTGAATTGACCAAGAATAACCTCCAGCTAAAGCTCGACAAGAGTGGGAGATTAAAAAAAAAAAAAGCTTGCGGCGTTAATCATAGTGTAAAAGAATAGTAATTTTATGCAAATAATCATTTGACCAAAACTTGATAAAAGCAATATCCAGACATATCATTAAAAACATCTGATTCCTGCCTTATATTATTATAAGATGAAAGAGTGGTTAATCCGGGGCTTCGGCAAACTCAATATCTTTTTATACGGATATAACATAGTTTTATGTGAAATTCACAAAAAATTTAATAATATTACATCTGAATTTATAATTTTAAAGTATAATGAGTTAATACTATAAAACGTTAAAGGTCGAATTAATCAAGTAAAAATTCTAATGTGCACTTGCATAAGAATTAGCTCACTTGTAAAAGAGATTAATGGATATTATTGCGGAAGATCGTGGGTTAACTAGCACACAATCATACACAAAGAAAATAGAGAAGAAAAATCAATACAAGGATTTAACGAGGTTCGGATATGCCTAATACTCGGAGCAGAATCTAAGAGAGTTTTCCACTATGAATGAGAAGAAAAGTACAATATAATCTATAGAATCCCCAACTACAACCCCTATATATAGATCCCTAATAGTCCCAAACCTATAAGAGAAATATTTTCCAATTTGACAAGGACTATAGATTTTCCTTGCCCATATCTATTAGGACAATGGGTTTTCCTAAACCTATAGGATTTATGGATTTCCTAAAAATACAAGAAAATAATTCAAGCCACAAAATAACAAATCTTCCCCTTGACTTGAATTCTCTTCATTAACAGGAACAACGTCTCTCTACCTTGTCCTCAGCCCTCGCAAGGGCTCGATCCATTGCCACACACATCAGCCAAGTCTAGGCAACGCCTAAACTTGTTAAGAGACTCAATCGCTTTAGCCATAACACTAATCCGTTGATTTGGTTCTGTACCCGGAATAGTTTCTAGATAGCTATAACACTCAAATGCATCAACGGTCTCTGCAACTTCCAAAGCAAATCCCACAGGATTCGTATATCCAAGAAATTTCCCATCAACTACGTTTGCAAACCTTTGCGGTTGGTTGATCACTCTCTTCTCTCTGCATGTTGCAATGCTATATGGTTGTTGTTGCACAGGTGCATTAACATTATCATCTTGATCAATATTTTGCACCTCCTCCATTTCCTCTACCTTAGAACTATTGGGCTGAGCTAGTGGAGATTCAATGTCTAGCTCTATGTGGTCACTGACTCCACGATCTGTTTCTACTATTGCCTTCTCCCTCTGACTGTCTAGTGAGGCAGATTAATTGAATCTTACATCCATATTGAAAATTAGCCCTGGGGTCTTTTGATCTGTGCACCACAACCTATAACCTTTCACGCAAGTTGCATACCCTAGAAATATGCACTTCTTTGCCCTCAACTCAAGTTTTCCATCCCTCACATGAGCATAAGCAGGACAACCACATATCCTTAAATTTGAATAATCTTCAATAATCAGCAGGTGAACCGGACCATACCTCAAAAAGAGTTTTGAACTCAATAGTTGTGGATGGAGATCTGTTGACCAAATAACAAGTTGTATTGATTGCTTCAGCCCAAAAATCCTTGCTAACACATGAGTGTGAAAGCATGCTCCGTGCCCTATCAGAAAACGTTATGTTCATACGTTTTGCGATACCATTTTATTATGATGTTCTGACATAAGTATCGTGTCTCACTATGCCCATTCTGTTGCAAAAATTATCGAACTCGGAATTGTAAAATTCCAACCCATTATCAGTTCGAAAACGCTTAACTTTTTTTTCTGTCTGCCTTTCAACCATCGTCTTCCATTTAACAAATGTCGAAAATGCCTCATCTTTTATTTTTAAAAAATACACCCACACAATTCTTGAGTAATCATCAATCGAAGTCATAAAATACCTGGCACCACTCTTGGAGGGAACTCTGTTTGGACCCCACAAGTTTGAATGTATATAATCTAACTTGTCTCTGGTCTTGCGCTGGAGCTTCTTGCTGAACTTTACCCTTGTCTGTTTAGCAAACACACAATGCTCACAAAACTTCAAAACTTAATTTTTGTACCCCATTCAGCAAATTTTGCTTACCCAACAAAGACAATCCCTTATCATTCATATGACCAAGTCGCAAGTGCCATAATTGAGACTGATTTAGATCACTTATCCCAGAAGCTACAACAACTTCCCCTTCAACTACACTAGCCTGAAGATGATACAATTTAGAATGCATTTTACCCTCTATGAGTACTATGGAGCCTTTACACACTTTAAGTATTCCATTCTCAAAGTGAAATTTATACCCTTGATCATCCAACGTCGAAAGAGAAAGCAAATTTCTCTTTATCCGAGGCACATGCCAAAACTCAATGTTTCTGATAATTCCATCGAACATTCTCAATTTGATGTTACCAACCCCCTCTACTGGTAATAGATTATCATCTCCCATGTAGACAGTCCTACTCATTTGCTTGTAAGTTGCAAGCCAATTCTTGTGTGGACACATGGGGAAAGTAGCACCAGATTCAAGAACCCAAGAATTCTGCCCATGACTAGAACTCACAACACAGACTTCCCCTACATGGTCAATATCATTAGAATTATTGCCAGTGTCAACAATATTTTCTGAATTATCTATTTTTTGCTTCCCTATTTTCTCTTTCAGCTTAGGACAATCTCTCTTGTAGTGACCTTGCTCCCTTCACTCATAACAGTTTTGCTTCCTTGCTCTAGACTTTGATCTAGAGGTTGAGTTTTTCCTGTTAAAGTCCTTTTGTTGTGTTCTTCCTCTAATCACAAGACCCTCGCCCTCAATTCTGCTGTCTGAAAAGCTCTTTTTCAAATTTTTAGATTTTAGTGCATTACTAACATCTTCCAAAGAAATATTATTTTTCCCAAATAGCAGTGTATCAGCAAAAGTATCATAAGACGGTAGTAAAGAATATAACACAATCAAGGTCTTATTCTCACTCTCAATTTTGATATCCACGTTCTTCAGGTCCATTATAATTGAATTAAACTCATCAAGATGAGTTTTAACAAGTGTACCTTCGTTCATACGGAGATTGTATAACTTTTTTTTAACGTAGAGGCGGTTTGTGTGATGACCTAAAAGGTCATCTTATATTTTAGAACTCGAATCTACGCTCTTAAGCCTTAAAAATCTCATTTTTACCCTTCTCGATTTGCATGCACGGTCCGGGCAGATTTTCGGAAAGCTTTTATGTTGAAAACTAATGAAAATAAGAATGTTTACCTTAAAAGTTAATTTTAGTTGACTTCGTTCAATATTTTGGGTAAACGGGCCCGGATCTATGTTTTGACAATCCCGGTAGGTCCGTATCAAATTATGAGACCTGGGCGTATGCCCGGAATTGAATTCGGAGGTCCCTAACTTGAGTTATGAATTTTTGATGAAAATTAAAAGTCTAAAAATTATTTGTTTTTAACTATTGATTGATAATTGGCATTGTTAGTATCGGGTCCGTATTTTAGTTTTGGAGCCCGCTACATGTTCATTATGATATTTAAGACTTGTCTGTGAAATTTGGTGAGAAACGGAGTTGATTTGACGTGATTCGGACGTCCAGTTGAGAAAATAGAAATTTTAAAGTGTTCTTGAGAATTTCATTTGATTTGATACTAAATTCATAGTTCTAGGTGTTATTTTGGCAATTTGATCAAGCGAGCAAGTTAGTATGATGTTTTAGACTTGCGTGCATTTTTGGTTTGGAGCCCCGAGGGCTCGGGTGAGTTTTTGGATAGGCTACAGAGTGATTTGGACTTAGAAAAATAGCTGGTGCGCTTCAGCTGTGTTGCAGGCCGCAGACCTCCCAAATGCGAGGTCAGGGTTGGCATTTGCGATCACTGTTGAGGTCGCATTTGCGAACTTCTCATCACAAATGCGAAGAGAAGCTGGGCCAGCCTATGTTCGCAATTGCAAACTTTTCTTCGCATTTGCGAAGGGAGTCTGGGAGGGGTATGGATCACAAATGCGATCTTTTATCCGCATTTGCGAGGTCAGTGATCGCAATTGCGACACTTTCCTCGCATTTGCGAAGGGCAGCAGGATTGTGAAGGTTTCGCAATTGCGATAGCCCCTTCGCAATTGCGAGCTTCGCATTTGCGAAGCTCAGGTTGCAAATGCGACGTCTGCAGTTGAACAAAATGACTTTTGGACGGGAATTTTCATTCATTTCCCAAATTTTCAAGACCTAAAACACAAGAGGCGATTTTTCAAAGACCATCTCTTCCCCCAAATCATAGGTAAGTGATTCTAAACTGGTTTCTTTCAATCTTTCACTATATTTTACAAGATTTCAATCTAAAATCTAAGGTTTTCATGGTAGAATTAGGGGTTTTGGGTAGAAACTAGGGATTTCGAAAATTTAAAAATTTAGACCTCAATTTGAGGTCAGAATCAAAAACTAATTATATATTCGGGCTCGGGGGTGAATGGGTAAATAGATTTTGGTTCAAACCTCGGGTTTTGCCCAAGTGGGCCCGGGGTCGATTTTTGACTTTTTGGAGGGAAATTTAGGAAATTTAATTTATGCAATATAATTTATTCCTTTAGCAATATTTGATATTATTGAGTCATTTTTGAATAGATACGAGTGATTTGGAGGTGAATTCCAAAGGAAAAGTTGTGATTGAGAATTTAGTGGCTTTCGGAGCGAGGTAAGTGTTGTGTCTAACCCTGACTTGAGGGAATTAAGAACCTTAGATTACTTGCTAAGTGAAATTCATGTGAGCGGCGTATATGTGAGGTGTGAGGTGACGAGTACTTATGCGCTGCCAATTTATCTGTTTTCCATGTTTCTCACTTTTTCTTATATTGTCTCATTCCTATGCCTAATTGTGATATGTTATACAAGTGTTGTTCAATTGATCATCATTATCATGTTTACGGATTTTCTGGTGATAATTGAGTTTTTTATTTCAAAGTTGAGATTGATGTTATGGAACCAAATGTGGAAGTAAGGTTTGTACTTGTTATTCTATCTCCCTGTTGTTATTTATGCATTGCATTATGGTAAGGGAGAGTGTTAATGCACGAAGGGTGATGCCGTGCCTAATTGTAAGTGTTAATGTACGAAGGGTGATGCCGTGCTATTTCCCTGTTGTTATTTATGCATTGCATTATGGTAAGAGAGAGTGTTAATGCACGAAGGGTGATGTCGTGCCATGATATGAGAGTTAATGCACGAAGGGTGATGTCGTGCCATATTGTGAGTGTTAATGCACGAAGGGTGATGTCGTGCCATGATATGAGAGTTAATGCACGAAGGGTGATGTCGTGCCGTTTCTATTAATTTTATGGTGAGATTGAGAGTAAAAGCACGAAGGGTGATGCCATGCATTTTTTCTTACTGTATTCACTATTCCTCTTAAATTGTACAGATATTGACTGCTCCGGTGATCATTCTGTTGTAGTTCTTTATCTTGTATTCCCCTCAGTATGTTCCCTTCCCGACATTTTCTGTTTCGTTCTTCATTTCTGTTATTTGTATATACACTATTAAATTGTACAGGTTAATTTGTAGGTGTCTTGCCTTAGCCTCGTCACTACTTCGTCGAGGTTAGGCCCGACACTTACCAGTATATGGTGTCGGTTGTACTGATACTGCACTCTGCACTTTCTTTGCAGATTTTGATACCGGCTCGGGTTGATCGAGATTCTGCTATTGGTCCGCTATCCGGAGACTCAAGGTAGATCTGTCAGCGTTCACAAACCTTGAAGTCCTCGTCTATCTTTTTTGTTTTACTGCTTCTTTCATTCAGACAGTTGTATTTCTTTCTGACTATTACTTGTAGCAAATTTTAGAATGCTCGTGAATTGTGACTCCAGATCCGGGTGGTAGTAATTAATACAGTTTTATGATATTTCGCACTTAATATATTTTATCTTAGTTAATTATTATTAATTACTGAATGGGAATAAGAAATTAGTTAATGATTCGCTAACGTTAGCTTCCCTAGCAAGTGAAATGTTAGGCGCCATCACGGTCCCGTCAGTAGAAAATTTCGTGTCATAACAGTTTGTCAACGAGTCCTTAGAATACAGATCTTCCAGCTTCTTCCATACCATTGCTGCAGAAGTTTCTTCATCAATTTTCCGAAGAACGCTATGTGTAACGCTCATGAAGATCGCACTCAAATCCCTCTCCATCAGGTCTGCTTTCTTTGTCTCTGTCATCTTTTCAGGAAAATCATCATCAATTGTCTTCCATAACCCTCGTAACACTAGGGACGATTTCATCCTAATCTTTTATAGACTGAAACTAGAACCCCAGTCAGATTTCTCTACTTCGCACTTATTTGAAGATGATTAAGACATCTTAACCCTGGATTATATGTAGAAATATGAACCTTGCTCCGATACCAATTGTAGCGGAAGATCGTGGGTTAACTAGCACACAATCACACACAAAGCAAATAGAGAAGAAAAATCAACACAAGGATTTAATGAGGTTCGGCTAAGGCTAATCCTCGGGGCAGAAGCAAAGAGAATTTTCCACTATGAATGAGAAGAAAAGTACAATACAATCCATAGAATCCCCAACTACAAGCCCTATATATAGATCTCAAATAGTCTCAAACCTATAAGAGAAAGGTTTTCTAATTTGACAAGGACTATACGTTTTCCTTTCCCAAATTTATTAGGACAATGAGTTTTCCTAAACCTATAGGGATTATGGGTTTCCTAAAAATACAAGAAAATAATTCAAGCCACAAAATAACATTTTAAAATATCAATGTGACATACTATCATAGTAGATTATTTGCCTTATTTTACAGATTAATAATTCTACGAATCAGTTTACAAATTATAACCCACCATTGAACCTCTTGTTAAAGCTCAATTAGAATGGTAAACCAACATAAACATCTTGTGCGATAATCATAGAGAGTAAAATAATAGTAAGTCTATATGCAAACAAATAAACAATCATTTGATTAAACTTGTTAAACGCATTAACTTTAACATATAATCATTAACTTTCTAATATCATGACTTATCTAAACAACCATTTGATCCAAATTATCAAGTACACTACTTAGGTAGTGGAAGATTGAATGGCCAACAATTTACCAACTAGATCATGATGGTTTCTAAATAAGCTGCATTTTCTTCAAATTAAATGGCACCCCAGTGCACAAAGCATCTCGTGTTCATGCAGGGTTCGAAGAAGGATCGCACCCCCAAGGATGTGATATAGACAGTCAACCCTAATGCAAGTATTAGTTGTTGTTTTCACAGCTCGAACTCATGATCTACAGGTCACACAAAAATAACTTTATCGTTGTTCCAGACTTCTCTTCTGCATTTTCTTCAAATTGATCTTGGGAATTAAGTCTTGAGAGCTATCTTTTTACCTCGAAGTGAAAACAGTCGAAAGGATTTCAGATGAGACACTGAACTTATCTCCTTATAAAACACTTTTGGCCCAAAGAAAATGTGCAAAAAGAATCCTTAATGTTATAAAGGTGATTGATATAATTTGCTAGAAGAAAAGGTTTTTGCGGCGTATATCCATCCCTTTTTAACTTTTACCTAATTCCTCAAATTAAGGGGCAAAACAACAATATTAGTTATGATTCGATCGAACCAATAATTTATTTAACCCTATTTTTGTACCAGAAAATTTATTAAATACATATATAAATAATTGCGACCCAGTAAATAAAATGCGCTATGGGTCGTTAGCAAATTTTAAAACTCATAAACTTTAATTGATGGCTCCGCCTCTGTTCAAATTTACGTCTTGATCTTCGTTTCTTTTGAGAATTTCAACTTATAGGATCATGATATGTTTTCTCACTATTTGACCATTAAAATTTGAAACAAAATTAGAAGGACCTCAGGAGCTATGAATAAATTAAATTTGAATTCAGTATTAAATTTTGAAAGACTTTAGGAATTTTATATAAGACCAATTAAATTTGAATTCAATCTTAAGAAGAATAAAGGTATTATGAAAAAAGGATTTGTTTTAAGGACCCAAAACTGCAATCCTTTTCAGGGAACAAATACGTCCCATTTTCGACGTAACTATATCAACTTTCTTCTTTAATGAAGTGAGAAAGAACATAAAATGAGTCTGTTAATTGCTAAAGAACATACAATTTTTAATGCTACTAGTATTAGCACCCGAGCTTATGCGCGGACACTATTCATGTCAAATATTTGAGTTATTTGGATTATATGTAAATAATCTTAAAATTTAAAATTTCTCGATAAATATAGATAATTGTTATATATTAATTAAGAAATATTACATGAAAAAGATTAACTATTTCTCAAATCTTTTTTGGTATCATTCTCGCCAGTGGCGCGGATGCACATGGGCACTTGTGGGTGTTTAAGCACCCATTAACTTTGACCATATTTAGTAAATTACATAGGCAATTGTACAAATATTTAGATAAATATTGAGTTAGCACTCATAAGTAAATTCATTTTTTCTCTTCATTTGGAGTCTTTATCGGCGAGCACCCATAACTTTAAAATTTTGGATCCGCCACTGATTCTCGCCGGTGTCATTGGATCCTAAAAATAGTTAGTAAGCAAAATAATAATTCATATTTATGGCAAAACAATCAAAGGTTACTATGAAGGACTCTTTGAATACGACTTGACTCTTTTACTACTACTTACTCTTATTTGGTATGTTGATATCTTTCAAAAAATATTTCTATTTTAAAATTTCAGTTTCTAAAACTTTATTTTTTAATAATAATTATTTTTATAATAATATAAGTGAAAATATTATCCTTAATTCAAAACTTATTTTAATCGGCTATCTAAAAATTTAAAAAATTCTTTAGCCAGTGACTATTTTTTTCCAGTATGTCTCCATTTTGATATTTGACATTAACCATGTTAAATATCTGAGTTATTTGAATTATATATAAATAACCTTAAAATTTAAACCTTCAAGATAATTATAGATAATCGTTAGATAATAATTAAGAAACACTACATGAAAAACGACTAACTTTATCTCAAATTTCATAGTGATAATTTTCTTTTTGCACCCTTCTCATTGGTGTCATTGGAACCTAAAAATAGCCACAAAGTGAAATAATAACTCGTATTTATGGCAAAGCACAAAGGTACAATATGAACGATTCTTTGGTTACGACGTGACTTTTTTACTACGACTTGGACTCTTATTTGATATGTTGTTATCTTTCAAAAACTAATTCTATTTAGAAATTCCAATTTCTAAAACTTTATATATATTTCAATAATTATTATCTTTATAATGATGCAAGTGAATATATTGTCCTTAATTTAAAATTCACTTTAATCAGCTATCTAAAAATTTAAATGATTCTTTATCCGGTGAAACTTTTTTTCAGTATGACTCCATTTTGAGTTTATCGATATCTCTAGCTACATATTTTGAATTTTGAATACCCTATATATACATATTTTTTGTTATTAAAATCATTAAATATTAAATTAGTTTATTGTTATTATATAACATTGCATATATTGTCTTAAAATTGCCAAGTAATTTTTTCTCGACACCATACTTGGCTTAACCTCAATGCAAACTACTCAAATTGCATTTAAATTCAAATTCGGATATCATATTAGTTTATTAGCAATAGTAATTTTTTAAAAACGACACACAATGTAAATTAACAAAAATAATATTTTAAGATATTCTTATATTATAATCTATGTATTTGAGTTGAAAAAAATATTTGAAATCGATGAGATCAGCTTCCAAATTTTTTATACTCAACAAAGATAAAACATAAGAAAAAATTCATTGTCATCTCTTATTTCTGTTTTTTAGATTTTTCATACATTTTTTCAATATTTATTTTCTTTTATCTTATTTTTGTGTCGTTCTTTCTTTTGTTACAAAAAATTAATTTATTTCGCTATAAAAGGATGAGTTTTAAGAGAAATTTTCTACATAAGTAAACTTTATCTTCATTATATATATGTAAGTTTACTTCATTATATATGTAAGTAAACTTTTATTTGATTTTAAACTCTTTTTTGTTATCTGGATAAATATAGACGTGTACCATATATATTATATTTATTTAAAAAAAATTCGCTTTATTCATATCTAGCTATAGTGTTTTAAAGAACTATAATTATATAATTTTAAATGTGAAAGAGTTTTATAGTTATATGGAGTAATTTTTTTTCTTTTTTGCCCGAGGCGAAGTAGTATTTAAATAATTAGAAAAGATAACAAAAGTTTCTAACATGATTGCATATGATTATTAACCGAATTAAGTATGATAACATGATAACAAAAGATAATTTTTTTAAATTTTAATTCAAAAGATAAACTTTATTTTTATGAATTTTAAAACTTTATCTATAAATTCAAAATTATCTTTTAATTCAAATTCAGTTTATATATATATATATATATATATATATATATATATATATATATATATATATATATATATATATATATATATTTGACTAACATAGTCAAATATAGAATAAAGTTACCATATACTATTGGTATTTATTAGCTTGCCACTTGGCTTAACCACAATGTCAATTATATATGGTAACTTTATTCCTTTAATATATATATATAGATTATTCCAAAAATATTGAATTTTTTATGAGACTAGCAAGGGTGGCAAAACTAACCCAAACTCATTTGACCCGCTCAACCCGTTCAAGTTTTAATGAGTTTGGACTACAATGATTTTAAAAATGGGTTATTTTGGGCTAGCCCAAGTTAACCAAAAAAAGATTATTAGCCCAAATAGACCCATGATGATGTCCAACCTTGACCCACGAAAATGCTCAATCTTAGAGCTCTTTTCACGACCCAAAAATCTCACCACATGCGTCGTGATGGCACCTAGTCTCTAAGACTAGGTAAGCCTATTTCAATTACATTTTGGAGCCATTTTTTTTAAAAAAAATAAGTAACCAAAACTAACAGCGGAACAAATATGAATGTACAACCTCCCAAGACTGGTAGTACTGAGTCACGAACTCTAACTGAATACATGGAATAATCACGAGGACCGAATATACAATACTGCCTGATTAAAAATTAACAGTACAATGAAATGAAAAGACTCTCAAGTCCGATATCTCCAATACCTGGCTCTACACAAAAATGCGCAGAAGTGTAGTATGAGTACACCACGGTCGATACCCAGTAAGTATCAAGACTAACTTCAATAGAGTAGAGACGAGGTACAGTCAAGACACTCACTAGTCTAATAACCTGTGAAATATAATATACAATATAATAGGAAACAAATAACATCAAGGCAACATAAAATAACCAATGATATGCACAGTAAGACAATAAAATCACTATTTTAATATCGCTCAACAATTAATAAATACAATTACAACCAGTTAAATCAAGTTCTTCAATTAAATATCTTTCACATATAATTCTTACGAATAAAACTCTTTTTCAAATATAATTTTGTCTAATAAATATCTTTCAAATATAATTCTTTCATATAATTCTTCTTGAATAAAAATTCTTTCAAATAAATATTTTGAATATAATTTTTTCGATTAAAGAGTCACCATGTGACACCTCATTTCAAAATTATAAACATACGGGTCTCAGCCCATTTTTATATTTTTCGTAAATACGGGTCTCAGCCTATTTTTTATATTTTCACGGCACCTCGTGCCCATAATTAAATCATCATATTTCTCCAGCACCTCATGCCCTCATTTCATATCACAACTGCACGGACAATTCACGTGCCAAATATCATTATCATTTCATCACAGCACCCTGTGCCCATATTTCATATCATAACTGCATGGACGATTCACGTGCCAAATATCCTCATTATTATATCACAATTCACGGCACCTCGTGCCCACATTTCATTTTATAAACTGCCTGGCAATAGCCACATGCTCTCAATTTCAACATAAATCAGATTGTTATCAATTTACCATCAACAAGATAAATTACACAAGGTATAAAACTAAACACAATAAAATTACAACATCACATAAAAATCACTAACATCACAACTGCACATCATCATATCTCGTCCCTGACGCTCCTATTGCCACCCTTATCACTCCTATAGCCACCCTTATCGCTCCGCCCAGACAATATCAATAGCCATCTTTATCGCTCTTATTGCCACCCTTATCGCTCCTATAGTCACACTTATCGCTCTGACCAGATAATATTCCAACAAACACAACCACAGTGAAATGTCACCCTTATACCCACATAATATCAACGGTGAAATGCCACCCTTATATCTTCAAAATAATAATTAACACAACACAATAATTTATAGGGAAAATTATTACGGCAACATAACAAAATTAATTAATATCACAATTTGCCCAATGGCTACAACCAAAATTCCAAAGATACAGCCAACTCAATTAATTTCACAACAAATAGCAGAAGGCTCCACACAATGTGTACAACGCCCAAAAACAATCAATAGAGATAGAAATTACTCAACATAAAGCAAAGTCTTCATTAACTATAAATTTTCAATAATTATATAAACACCTCTTCTTAAGCCAATTTAATTAATTATTTACAGAGGAAAAAATCCAAAATAAAATTAAATTTCAATAATTATCAAACTAGCAAATTCACGGAATTTCATAAATAATCAAGTAACAATTACATCAAATTATCATATAACAATAGATTCAACAACAAAGATTTAGGCATGACAAATAGATGATTAAATATATGCCAACAATTATCTAATTTACTACACAATATGCTCAAGATTTTAACTCAATAAAATTTGCACATAAATAAAAAAAAATACTTTTTCTACAATAGAAAAAGAAAGTACTCATTTTGTGAATAAGAAAATACTTCTTCTACATTATGAAAAGAAAGTACTCTTTTTATTAAAAAAAAATACTTTTTCTACAAAAGAAGGGAAATTTTCATGATGTAAAAAAAACATAGAAAAAGTATTTCTTTCTTTTCAATAAAATAAGTTCTTTTTTGTCATGATGTAGAAAAAAATATTATTTTTTTTCACAAAATAAGTACATTCTTTTCATGTTGTTGAAAAAGTATTATTTTTTTAACAAAAAATATACTTTTTTTTTATGATGTAGAAAAAGTATTTTCTTATTCACAAAATGAGCACTTTCTTTACGTAGAAAAATTTTCATAATTACATCTTGACCGGCCCAAACAGCTCATTTGACACCCCTAACTACAAGGAACAGAATGGAATACCGAATCTACTAGCAAATGAAGGAGCAAGTAAGAAGATTCTTGGAAACAATTGTACATTTTTCAGTTTCTCCTTTGTTTGCTATAAATGAATTAGAAGCTACACTATCAGAAAAATCTCTATTTATAAATATGAGAAAGTATCTTATTGTGCAATCTCATTCTTTTACGATTTTAGGACTTGAACTAATTCTCATAAACAAAGTAGGAATTTGTGTGGGACGGATTTCGTGGCTAAACAGTATATTTTTATTGCTAAACCAATTTAATGACGAATTATCAAAAAAAAATTATTTGCTACGTACAGAGAATTTAACGACAGAGTAACGATAAATTTTGTAAATATATCCACATGGATTATATTTTGGAATACAACGGGTAGTTTCTTTTCCTTTTCCCTTTATGTGGATCGGAGGGGCTTTTGTTTATCGAATATCTACAACAGTATTGATGGTAGAGTTGAACAGAGTTTCACCTTTTTGTCTAGAAATAACCTGGTTTTGCACATGCAAGCACATGGCATATCAAAAAATAGGCGAACCCTAGAAAAGATAAAGAATGCTAAAATTTAATGCGAAAAATCCTCAAATCGAAGGTAAAAAATGCAGGATCACAAAGATTAAAAAAACTCCAGTATAAAGAGTTAGAAAAATTCTTCGAATGGGCGAAACATCTAAATGTGTATGAAGAGATTCGGTATATCTAAATAACAAAACGAGTTGGTAGTCCCATGCATGTGTATATATAAAATGAAAATGTAGAACATGCAGTATAAGTTTGGTCATCTGATCTTTGATATTAGGGGTGTTTATAAAAACCCGAAAAATCGAACCAAATCAACTAAAAAAATCGATACATTTTAGGTTTGGTTTGGTTTTGGTTTTGAATTTTAAAAAACGATCAAATTTGGTTTGGTTTTGGTTTTAATAAAAAAATAACCGGAAAAAATCGAACCAAACCGACTATAAAAGTAGCTATTTAAGTTTATTATTACACCTATATATATGTATATTTTTATATAAAATTTCTAAAATTTTATGGTACATATTAGTCTTTGCTATTATAATAATCTAATTCTTTGCCTTTATATTCTAGTTTGATTGGTAGTTTTCTTTTGCTAAGTACAAGAATTTATTTCATGTTAAAAATAATCAATTTTTAATTGAGTACTTAAATTATTTATCACTATTTGATTCAATTATCATTAATATATCTTGGTAGGTGAAAGATTTCTCAAAGAGCAATTGATTTGATAGTGTTACGTTGTAAATGTAGTCGCTGGAATATGCATTTGGTAGTGTATGTCTCATATTTAAGACAAAACTGATAAATAATCGAAAAAACCGAAAAACCGACAAAAATCGAATCGATAAAAAACCGACCTAGTTGGTTTGGTTTGGTTCTAATATTTGAAAAACCGACTTACTTGATTTGGTTTCTTTTTAGGGAAAAACTTAGTCAAACTGAACCATGAACACCCCTATTTGATATTATGGAACATGAAATGTTTAGTCTAACGATTGTCCAAAGCTATGTTTAGAGTAATCAATACTATAATACTATAGTTGGGCTCTACTTTATTGAAGAATAAGGATGCGTTAATTAAGGGCGTCACTTTATTTCTTAGCCATTCCTATCAAGCAATGCCACATTCGCGCGCATGACTCCCATTTGAACCCTACACTTGGGCCTCGTCATAGACAGGACGTTACTTTTATATCTTTATAGCATTTTAATAATGTGTTGCAAAATCAGCACAAAGAAAACATGATTCGGCCAACTCGTTCAAGTTTAGGTGGATTAATGACCCGTTCAGTTATTAACTTATTCATTTCGAGCCGTCCAAATTTAGCTCTATCCGCTCATTTAATACCTCTAATTGCAGTCCAAAAATCCAGAGAGTGGTGAAGGCCAATGAGGCAAATCGGATAATTAAGAAGAGATAAATTTAGTAAATACATTGATGGAATTTGCAGTATGTTAAAAAAGGTGAGCAGTGAGTTGGGCATGACAGAAGTTGTCTGCAAATTAATGTAAGTAGACATTTGACTAGAAATATGTCGGCTTAGTCGGCTATGAATGCCCTTTTTTGGACCCAACCCGATCACCCTTTAGTTTTTGAGTTGCATTTTCTTGAGCCTAGCCTATATCGAAAATAGTCTTTCAGTCTCCACAAAGTTGGAGTAACGTTTAAATGTACCCTATCATTTTTATACTTCACTTATAAAAATACACTAAATTATATTGTTATTGTTATTTTCTTGCTTCTTGGCTGCTTCATCATAAAATTTTCAAATTCACTTTTTTGTACACACACAAAAAAATTAAGTGGTTTTTTTCATTTGCTTAAAATTTGAACGATAGAGTTATTGATGTCCGTACTGATCAGTCAAAATATGAGCAAGTTAACTCAGATACCATACGACAGGAGAAAGAAAATCATACAAAAAGCTTTTTTTCCAATTTTTACCTTTAACTTAAATGGTTTCCATGTTGCACGTTATATTTTTATTATATATGAAAATCTCTAGTTTTTAAATCTTTTAACGATTGTGAATTCCTGAAATTGTAAAACTATTTTACAAACGAAATTATTCAAACTTTTGAATTTATATTACATCATTAAGGTAAATTATTCAAATAACTCCACTTTCTTATTCATATATGGTCCATATCCTCTCCCAAATAACTTTTCTTTTATATCCTCCAAATTACTTTTTCTTATATCCTTTCCCAAATAACTTTTTTTGTTTATCCAAACCAGATCATGGGAGTGCCTCTCATACCATTCTTCACCGCGTGTCACGAAAACAACTGATGAATTGTATTCCCCTTTTATATTCCTATAGCCCAAGCTTTTTCACTTTCATACCTTTAAAAAACTTTACTAGACCAATATCTTTACCTAATCACTACGGTTTGCGGTCCTTCATTTTTAATTAAAAATCTCGGGGTTGGAGCTTTAGAACAGAAAAAATTAGGTAAAAATTATATAATTTTTTTTAATGAAAATCGAACCCCAATATGACTACTATACATGAGCAAATTCCAAAAAGAAAGAAAAAAATATCTTCACCTGGGAGTTAATGTAGACAACACACGTTTAAAACATGAAGTGATGGATTCTCACACATAATTGCAGATTGCAGGTCCCTCATTAACAAATTTCAACAAATGATTACTTCATTTTCATATAATTGCAGATTGAAGTACTCTATTTTCTTTAAAAATATAATTATTCTTTAAAAATTCACACAAATTCAAAAGAACTAGTATATTGCTTTGCTTTTTTATACTAAAATAACGTTGATTGAAAATGAAGCATGGGGAGGGAGCATAGGAAGCATGGGGACTTGGGGGAGGGGGAGGAGAGTAGCATAAAAACTTATTTTTCTATAAAATATTTTCTACTCTCTAACCAAACACTAAAAAATATTTTTCGAAAAAAGTTTTTCACTCACCAACCAAACAAGGGAAAATAAGTGATAAAAACACTCATTTTTCATGAAAATATTTTCCATGAAAAAACATTTTTTTTTCTACCTAACACACCCTTAGAGATGGATCTTTTGCTATCTAAAACTCTAATCGTTTCTATTGTCAGTGAAAATCATATTTTTCAACAACCATAATAGTATTTATATAGGTAAGCCTTAGAGTTTTACGTGAAAAATAATTAATGAACTGATCCACTGATCAGCATCCCGTATGGGTGGGCCCGACCCAATCCCTAATATACCTAACATCTTATTCTGAAATATTCCTCCGAGTGCGGTCATTTCTCGAACCCTGAAGGTAAAATTAAAGCAATACTAGTAGGCATTGTTTTTTTTTTTTTTGGGAACTACTTATATATTAATACTAAAATTGGTTAATAGTGTTACATCCCATAGAAATGCCTCTTAGGGCATTCTGATTGCCAAGTTCCGCCAGTTTAATACAGGTATTATTTATAGTAAGTCTAATGAAATGTGTTCTTCTCTATCGGCTAGATATTGGGATTCAACAAATGGAGGTGGAGCTGCAAAAGTAAAGGCATTGTAGAAAGAACTAAAGATGGGAGCATATACCTTCCCTAAAATATAAGGAACCTAACTACATTTGAGAGTACCAAAAATCCCCCATATATATGGGACCATTTCTGTCTTAAATCATTTTCAAAGTTGAATATTTTCATTTCAAAGGGGTCGACAAAGACTGATAAAATGACACTTGCATTACAATACAAGTTCCTAATTTGTATTGTAATAAAGAAGAAATCATGAGATGGAGAGGATAGATTGTGACAATAAGGAAGCTAATTTGGAATAGAAAACAAGATTCGAAATCCTATTTTGAGAAGTAAAATGTTCCACGTTGAATAGTGTCCCGTCGCCAACCTACAAATTGTTTGGATGATTGTTACATGTTGTATTGTATCGTATCGTTACTTCAAATATAATATTTATTTTAATTGTTATTTAAATTTTATTGTATCGTATTATTAAATATGCCGTTACGTAACGATGAAAAGTATTACTTTATGGAACGATCGATTTGGTGTGGTCGCGTCGTTACCTTATTTTTTTTCTCATCTTGCCCTTCCTTATTATTAAATAATCATATTTTATCCTTTACCCTACCTTTTTATATAATAATTCAACCCGTACCTTACTTTTTCGTTATAATATTGCAAGTTTATTTTTCATATTGTTGGTGCATGATATCATAAAACGGCGGCAAACAATACAATCTATCCAAATATTATATACTTCAAAACAAAACAATACAATACGATACAATAATATACGATACATTATGAAACGATATATAACAACCATCCAAACAAGCTGCTAGTCTCTAACACAGACACTATCTTTTTATCCAAAATAGTGAATAAAAAATTATCCAAATTTATCTCGTGTTACACCAAATACATGTTAATATGTATATTTTATTTGTAGTCCAATATAATTAATTGAACATTATTACTCAATGAAAATATATTTATTGAATAATCTCTTTATTATTTAATTCTCACATTATGATCGCAAATTATCTTGTTCATAAGCCAAACGACCTCTTAGGATATTATTTTCTTTATTCGATAGTTTCATAAAGTTTTAAATTTTATATACTTAACAAATTCTTTATTTATTTCTTCTGTCTCATTTTATATGGCTTGCAATTTTTTACTTTTAATTTATCCAAGAAAATGACATTTTTTATATTCAATAAAAGTTTAGCTTTAAATTTTTTTTATTTTATCATTTAATAATATGATCTATAATCATATAAATATTTATGATTTATTTTAAGAAATATTTTTTAAAAATATTTTATTTTCTCCTAACTCATCTTTAATCAAACATCATAACGTAAAATGAAACGGATGCATCCAAAAAATCAAAAAATGGATCACGTTAGATGAAATTTTGAAAAATGAAAATATGAATAATAAAACCTTAAGCCCTGACGGTTTCAAATCAGTCGTTAATTTCTGCATGCATATCAGAACTACTTTTTCAATTTGCTATGGGTTCCAAAAAGTGAAATTGGTACGTAGGTCAATGTTGATGAGTGAGTCGATTACCACTTTAACTAGGTGTCAAACAGTCAACACGTAGTTGTATTCAACGTAATGGGAATTCTACAACTAAGCAACCTCCATTCCATTTCCATATTATCATTCATTGAACCGACGTGGGCTAAAAATTATAATATCCCATAAAAAAATATTATATAATTATTCTTAAAATAATAATTAAAAATATATAATTATATATATATATATATATATTTCGTATGTTATACAAAAAATAAATAAATTTTATATTATCTTTTTAACTATTAAATATAAATAATTTCTGACACAATCTAAAAGTGATAATACCCGATCGAAAAAGGTATACGAATGATAAGGAGCCACGACAGGATAACCCCTTTCTTCGACACATTTGTAGACGTCGACGTTCCCCTCTATTGAAGTTGTTGGCTACTTCTTCAACACGTGTGATTTCTTTGTGCCAATTATTGTAATTGTCTTAGGTCCACCTAGCAAAGAGAGAAATTGATTTGTAAGCCGTTACAGTATAGCGACTGCTAAAAATAAAAAATTAACTACGGACGAATGTTATAGCTAAATTGAAAAATATGTCGCTAAATGCGCAGAGATAAAGTCAAAATTTAAATTTTGTTGGATCAAACTCATTCATTTTAGTTATTGAGTTCAACAACAATAACAACAACAATCCAGTATAATTCCATTAGTGGGGTCTGGGGAGGGTAGTGTGTACGCAGACTTTACCCCTACCATGAGGTAGAGAGGTTGTTTCCAATAGACCCTCGGCATCCTTCCCTCCAAGAACTCCCCACCTTGCTCTTGGGGTGACTCGAATTCACAACCTCTTGATTGGAATGTTTACCATCAGAGCAACCCCTCTTGTCTAAAGTATTTAAGTTATTAGGTTCGAAACTATATATTTATATATTTCTAATAAATTTTTGGAGAGGCAAAGTGTAGTGGAAAAATTATCCCACTAGCTAAAACATGGGTGCTGCATGGAAAATTCAGCCTGACATTGACTATTCATTCTCAACAGTATGGCAACCCCCACCTCTCTTCTATCAAACTCCTAAGATTTCTCTTCTTGTTTTCTCTTTTTTATTTAATAATGATGGTATTCGATTAGAGTATTAGCCAGTAAAGAGGTCATATATTCAAATGATGAAAGTAAAGAAGTCATATATTCAATTCTCTATCTATTAAATTAGGCAGGATTTTAGTGGCCAAGCACTTACTTATTGAGGAGAAACTGATATAGTTTTTCAGAGTTATTGATCTTTATATTGATAGATCATAGAAGAAAAATTATTATTCATTCCAATTAAGCTTCCTTCCTATTAATCTGAAAGTTCTTC
The DNA here is from genome assembly GCF_000715075.1 of Nicotiana tabacum. Lineage (NCBI taxonomy): Eukaryota > Viridiplantae > Streptophyta > Magnoliopsida > Solanales > Solanaceae > Nicotiana > Nicotiana tabacum. The sequence continues at coordinate 129,123,923 of NC_134091.1, forward strand.
TCAAGTATAAGGAAATGATTCAGTTCCAGAGCCCCTTCTTGAGGTCGTGGAAGACACTTTTTATGTTAGTTGTATGACCCATATAATATTCTTTCTATTATTTCCGTGTGACATCATTATTTGAAAAAATATTGATAGTTCTTAGGAAAAAAGATAAGTCTTTTTTTTAATTGAATCATTTGATTCTTTTTTTTTCTTCAGATTTATTTATTTCTCTTAGTCTTACGAGGAGAAAAACACGTGATTCGAAAATAAATTTGAAAAAATCTATGCTTTTTAAAGATAACGAATATATATGGGGCAATGTGAGAGTGATTTTTGTGGTGGACAAAATAAGGGAAGCGAAGTTGAAATGGTTCGATCCCGTAAAAAGGAGGAGCACAAATGTCCCGGTAAAAAAGTGCGAAGGGTTAGCAATAATAGGTCTAATTAAAGAGAGGTAGAGATAGACCGAAAAAGAATTGAGGAAAAGTGATTAGACAACATCACATTGAGTATATTGTTGGTGTTCGAACAAGCTTGCACGCATGTTAATTAATTTTACGAGGCCCGCTACCTTTTAACAATACATGCCGAGATGTGAGGTGCAGGTGGTGATGATCACCCCGGGGTATGCGCCTTTCTATCCATAGATCGGCTTCGCGCAGATAGATGGGAGATTGGATATTAAATAATTTTGCACATCAAGTCTTAAACATATAAGAAAACATCATCTAGTATTTTTATCTTTACTAAGATATGAACCTAAGACCTAATGATTCTCAATCTACTTTATTAACAATCACGCGACACCCTTAGGTACATTTATTCTTCTTCTTCTTTGTTTTCTAAGATTTTTCTTATTAAAAAGATGTCATCTTGAAATGAAGCGAACAATATTGTCTTAGATTCCTTAGCTTTTCTAAAAATTTCGGGTGGCCAAAGACTTTTAAATAATGATTGTTCATTTCAATATGTGTTATACTAAAATATTATATGACCAAATTATTGACAGAGACGGAGAAACAAAGGAAAGAATTTCCAACACGGCTTAAACTCCTTTTCTAGGAAATTCAGGTGGCCAAAGATCTTGATTTGATACTTTATACAGAAAAAAATATTCTTTAACTAATCAAAGTATCCATGATTTGATACTTTATACAGAAAAATATATTCTCTAATTAATCAAAGTATCCATGGTTGAATGGCGGCTCAACATCAATATTTTCGGGAGACCTATAGGTCACGGGTTTGAGCGTTAAAACGACCACTAATGCATGCATTAGGATAAGTTGTCTACATCACACTCTTTGAGGTGCTGTTTTTTTTCGAATTCTGTGTAAACGTAGAATATTTTGTGCACCGAACTATTTTTTTTTAAATTTTCTCAAACCATTATTTGATTTGCTAATAGTATTATCAATTAATTTTTGGCCGACGTGAAAATCAACTTAGACATAATTGCTGAAGAGTAGAAATTTATTTTCTAGAAAAAGAAGAATCGTTGATAAATGCAGTCATTTTAGCTGGGCATATTTATGAATGTTCCCTTTCTAATAATAATGACCCATCAATAAATATAGTAATAGGTAAGCTCGCTTTCAAAGTCGAAGTCATTTCTTAATCTTTTTCTTTTTCTTCAACTTCTTTTGAATAGACATTCCATACCTTGATTTGGCACTGAGATTTTGATCGGTATAAACAAAAGTTTCGAATTCGATCTCTCGGAAAAAAGATACTTTCAATACGAGGACGTTTTAATTTCACTTTATGGTATAAACCACTTCAACTCCACTTAATTAATGATCTTACTCAACACAAAATTAAATTAATCGGATCAATAGGCTATTGATATTGGTAAAGTTGTCATTGTATGACCTATAAACTTTGGGATGTGGCTATTTTCCGGACCCTGCGTGAATGTGGATACTTTGTGCACCTATATCAAATTTTATAGGATACAAACCTTCCTCGAACCCTGCGTGCACACAGAATACTTCGTACAACGAACTACTGAAGGGTTCAAAATAATAAATTGTCCATGTTCAGTTGACCTATTTCATGTATTGTCCAATACTTTTTACGTAACGCAACTCAAGAACATTAATTAAACAAAACGGGTAGTTGGCAAGGACAATATTCTAGATTATTCTCCATTTCAGTTAATAGTGAATACCGATATAACGACCCGGCCGGTCGTTTTGATAATTTAAGGTTCGTTCGTTTACATAATGTCACGAACAGCTTCATATTATGTGTATTGACTTGCGTGCGTGGTTGAATTCAGTTACCAGATGATCCGGAGTGATTGGGACACTTAGTCCCTAAAACGGAAGCTTAAGTCTTAGGATTTTGACCGTAGTCAGAACTGTGTGAAGACGACTCCGGAATGGAGTTCCGTCGATTCTGTTAGCTCCGTTGGATGATTTTGAACTTCGGAGCGTGTCCGGACTGTGAATTTGAGGTCTGTAGCTGATTTAGGCTTGAAATGGCAAAAGTCGAATTTTTGGAGATTTGGACCGGAAGTGGACTTTTTGATATCGGGGTCGAAATGCGATTTCGAAAGTTGGAACAACTCTGTTATGTTATTTGGGACTTGCCTACAAAATTTGACGTCATTCCGGGTTAATTTTGATAGGTTTTGGCTCGAGTTTTAGGAGTTGGAAGATTTGAAAGTTCATAAGTTCGATTCATGGTGTGATTCGTAGTTTCGATATTGTTTGATGTGATTTGAGACCTCGAGCGAGTTCATATTAGGCTATGAAACTTGTTTGTGTGTTTAGACGGAGTCCCGGGGGCCTCGGGTGTGTTTCGGATGGGCTACGGGCCAATTTCTTCTATTTTTGGACTGCTGGTTTTTGCCATCTGGTTTCCTTAATCGCGTTCGCGTAGTGCAATTTGGGGAGAATGAATTATTGTTCTTCGCGTTCACGTGATTCCATTCGCGATCACGAAGGTCTGCTTTCCGCTTCTTCGCGTTCCAATCCCCTCCATCGCGTTCGCATAGTAAAAACCTAGCCTTGAGCACTAGTACTCGTTACTCTTCGCGTTCGCATGACCTTGTTCGCGATCGCCGAAGTGTGTCTACTCCTTCTACGCGATCGCATCTTCTGCTTCGCGATCGCGAAGTGTGGCTTTGGGCAGCAGATAATTCCTTCACTACGCGATCGCATAAGCCCTTCCGCGATCGCGTAGCACATTTTGGACAGTAACCATTTTCCTTCTACGCGATGACATCATTTCTTCCGCGATCCCGATGTACAAATACCTGGATAGGCAGAATATATTCTCAAATCGATGGTTAGACCATTTTCATCGTATTTTGAGTTGTAGAGCTCGATTTTGAGCGATTCTTTGTGGGTTTTTCAAGCAAATCGACTGGGTAAGTATTCTTCACCTAGAATTTAATATATTTCATGATTTTATCTTTGTTTTTATCATTTAATTTGTGTTTTAAATTGAGGAAAATGTTGATTTTTGAAGAAAATTTTCAAAATAAAAAACTATGATTTGAGGGACGAAATGGTATCGGAATTTGATGATTTTAGTATGGTTAGACTCGTGAGTAAATGGGTATTCGTATTTTGTGATTTTTACCCTATTCTGAGACGTTAGCCTGAGTCGACTTTTTAGGGTGGATTTCGGATTTTTATTAAAATATTGATTTCATTAATTAGATGAGTCTATTATGGTTGTATTCATGATATGCAATTATGTTTGGTTAGATTTGGACCATTCGGAGTAGGATAATTGAGAAAAGGGCATTCTTACAGACTGATTGAGCTTGGTTCGAGGTTTGAGGTAAGTATCTTGCCTAACCTTGTGTGGGGGATTTTCCCTTAGGATTTGAGTCTTCTATGTTGATTGTAATCCATGTACGCGAGGTGACGAGTGCGTACTCGTACTTATTTGTGGAAAGTTGGTCTTTTAGGATTCTTAGGTCCTTATATTCACCGAGTATGAAGTTGTTCTTGATATGATTAAGTTCTTATTTACTAGTTTCACCTCTACATGCTTTAATTAGAATTAATTGCTTTAAGATTCACTTTTATTTGACTTAACTGAAGACTTTACCTCTTCTATTGTCATGCTATCTTTTCATATCTGCTTATCTTTATTTGAAATTATTATTATCTCATCCTATAATTGTTCAGTCTTAATTGAGGTTATGATTATTCTTATGCTGCTTATCCTTAATTGAATTGTTGAATATCCTTCGTAATTTCTCAACCTTAAAATAAGTTTAGATATTCTATATCTTAGTCGACTTGTTTTATTTGGAATTATCTTACTCGTGTTAGCTTTATAGTTGTTGAAATGTATATTGAGGGATCATTGCTACATATTAGTTTTTTTCTTGTTGAGCTAATTTCTTTACGCCTAGCATTCTTTACTATGGTTATTCCTTATGAATTGGTTCTACCGTTTCTTTGTGATTTAAAGTTCTTGAGTTGATTTACTTGTCGTACTTTGTATTATTGTCATTGTTGTTGTTGTACTTGTGGTGGTGATGCACGAGGTTTCTGCCGTGCGGTTGTGATTATTGTGATGCACGAGGTTTCTGCTGTGCAGTTGTTGTTATGGGTTGCACGAGGTTTCTGTCGTGCTATTGTTACTATTGATATTTACACATGCGGCGTGACAAGGCGGGATATATATATATATATATATATATATATATATATATATATATATATATATATATATATATATATATATATATATATATAGAGTGGGTTGCACATGTGGCGAGACAAGGTGGCAACATTACTATGCACGTGTGGCGAGACAAGGCGGGCATTTACTTTACTATTGCACACGTGGCGAGACAAGGTGAGATGTGTCAGGGATTGAATTGTGATGATTTGTGATAGCCTAGGGGCATTCTTGTTGTTGATATTTGTGTAGTGGTACACTTACCTGTGTGAACTTTATCTTGTGAAAGTTGTGAGAAAAATATTCTACGTGTTGTCCGTTCTCTTTTTTTTTTCTTATGCTTATTTGCTGGTATGGACTATGTTAGGACACTTGCACAAGCATACACGTAGTTAAGCATTCTTATCGCATAAGAGGTGTTCTCGATATTGTTGAGCATATATGCTCACCCTTGTTTACTTGCCTTCTATATGAGAATGGTTTTATTGGCACGTGAGTCGTCTGTGCGGTTATGAGGTATTATGAGGTCACAGGATGGCAAGTGTTAGGGTTCTCGTATTGAAACCCGTGAGTTGTGATTTGTCCAAGGTTCGGTACCTCGTGGAGTTTATTGACTAAACCCTGATGTAAAAGCAGTTGTAATTGCTGAGTTATTATTTGTCCTTGCTATATTTATGATTCCGGATTTAGGTTGTGTTCCATTCACTCTTCTATGCCATTTTTATGGTATTTCGTTGATACTTGTTGTTTCCTTTCTTATGGCAATTACTGTATTGTGAGCCACATTGCATAGTCTTTATGTAGATATCATATTTCTGTTATTCCTATACTTATACTTGTTCAGTTTATTAGACCAGTGGGTGTCTTGATTGTTCCTCGTCACTACTCCACCGAGGTTAGTCTTAATACTTTCGAGGCACCGCTATGGTGTGCTCGTTCTACACTTCTGCACATTTTTGTGCAGATCCAAGTATTTGTTCGATAGTATTTGTGCGGGTCGTTGCTATGGAGACTCAAGGTAAACCTGTTGCTGCGTTCGCAAGATTCGGAGTCACTTCATGTTTTCATTTTGCACTGTTTATTCTTATTTCTAGACAGTTGTATTTAGAAGTTTTCTAGCAAACACTCTGTAGAGCTTATAACTTGTACTACCGATTTTGGGAATTGTAAATTTTAAGAGATTTCTATTTCAAATTGTTGGATGTTATTTAGATAATGTTGTTGTTTCAATTAGTTTTAGGCTTACCTAATCCCTAAGACTAGGTGCCATCACGATACCCAAACAGAGGGGAATTTGGGTCGTGACAAGTTAGTATCAGAGCTCTAGTTTCATAGGTGCTACGAGTCATAAGCGAGTTTAGTAGAGTCTTGTGGATCGGTATGGAGACGTCTGTACTTATCTTCGAGAGGCTACAGAACTATTAGGACAATCTTATTTCTTTTATTCCTATCGTGCGAGTTTATTCATCTCCGAGTTTGAACTTTTATCATTTCCATTCTCTCACAGATGGTGAGGACACGAGCTGTAGTTATCGACAACACTGCTCCTGGAGCAGGTGTCGCTAGAGGCAAAGGCAGAGGTCGACGAGGAGTACATGTTGCAGCCAGAGCACATACCAAAGCAGCAATTGAGGAGTTGCCAGTAGTTCCAGTTGAGGGGCAGGTACCGGAGGTGCCTGCTGTTACCCCCGGACTTCAGGAGACCTTAGCACAGTTCCTGAACATGTTTGGTATATTGGTTAGGCGGGGTTGATTCCGGTTGCACCAGCTATTTCACAGACATGGGGAGTAACCCAGACTCCCGCCGCCCACACTCCAGAGCAACGAGTTCATGTTGGTCAGGTTCTAGGTGTCATGGCGACACAGCTTGTGGTTCTAGTCCAGCTCGTGGTCAGGGAAGCATCATCTGAGTAAGAGCAGCTCAGATTTGCAAGGTTCAAGAAATATGACCCTCCTACATTCAGTGGTTTGGCTTCAGAGAGTGCACAGGGTTTTCTGGAGGAGTGCCATCGCATTCTTCACACTATGGGTATTGTTGAGACGAGTGGGGTTGCTTTTAATACGTTCCATCTTAAGGGAGCGGCTTATTAGTGGTGGCGGGCATATGAGTTGTGTAGCCCGGCCGATGCAGTTTCAGTCACATGGGTTCAGTTTTCAGAGATGTTCTTGAGAGAGTTTGTACCTCAGTCCCTTCGGTATGCATGGCGCGCGAAGTTTGAGCGGCTGCGCCAGGGCACTATGTCAGTATCAGAGTATGCTGTGAGATTCAGTGATTTGACCAGTCATGCACCTGCTTTGGTCGCCACAGTTAGAGATCGAGTCCGTAGATTCATTGAGGAACTCAGGCATGATATTAGGTTCAGCATGGCTCGGGAGTTAGAGTTAGATGTTTCATTTCAGCATGTGGTAGGGATCGATCGCCGTGTAGAGGGCATGTGGGATCAGGAGAGAGAAGGAAGGCGGGGCCATGAGAGAGAGTACATGCGAGATCAGGAGAGAGAGGATAGGGAGGCGAGAAGGCCTCATAGACCGGAGAGATCTACTGGTCCTTATTTTGGAGGCAGAGTACGACATGGTAGAGGTTTTGTGGGTCACCCAGTTCAATTTGCACTTCAGGCTTCGCATAGTGTTTCAGGTGTTCATGGGTCTCAGAGTACTCGTACGGCACAGTTTCCACAACCACGCCAACAGAGAGGTTGCTTCGAGTGTGGAGATACCATCCACATGGTGAGAGATTGTCCTAGACTCCGGACAGGTGTGTCACAGTAGAGTATCCAGGCGAGTAGAGGGCGCCCAAGAGGGGAAGGCCCGACCTGTTGATGTGTTTCATATAGTAAGCTTGAGGTCGTTGTGCTAGATGATGTCATACATGTATGTTTTTGATTTTTACAGAGGGGCACCATTCGTATTTTGATTTGGTTCTGCTTATCGAGGCGAGTTCCCCTATTTGTTGTCCTACCTATGGGTGAGTTCATGACTTAGTATTATGTTTATGTGTTTACCCCTGTTGGGAGACTCTATGAGTAGTAGCTCGTATCTATCATTTGTTTCTATTCATTATTGAGAGTTTCGAGGCTCGAAGTGAATTCATGTTGTCTATTATAGCAGGTTTGGTGTGATTTATGAGTAATTTGGTTACGAATTATAATTTGATACTCTACCGGGGGGGAGAGTTCAGTAAGTGTTATGACTTTATTGGCAGAATTGAGATAGTGGAAGATTTCCATTGGTATGATGTGTATTCGGCTTGTGATTCAGAGTTGAGGGTGAGACCCTCGCGATTCTATGTGATTTGATATGTTTGAGCTAGGCTGTGTGCCGTAGTGGAAGGTTATACCAGGATGAGATCCTTATGATTTGTTCATGTACTTTGATTTTTTTTCCTTTTTAAATTGATTCATAGTATGGTACTGTTAGAGAGTTGTGCCTGTCGGGCATGTTTGATATTTCTCTTATGTGTTTCTCTTTACATATTCATTTATTTTCACCGTGTGCTTATTTGAGTTTTAGTTTGCGGAGTGTGTGTCCGGTGGTGCCAGTTGTGACTTGTTGATCCGGTGTATAGTTATGAGGTCTTCGTGTTTCTTGCATCATTGCCAGCGTTGTGGAAGTTTGAAACGGGTTGCTAACGGAAATGAGGCTAATTATCGACGCTGGTTTTGATTTCGGGTAGCTATTGCGATCAGAATTGTTATTATGGGCCTATGTGTGGTGTGTCATGTTGTGTGGTCATACCTTGTGGGTGTAGGCATGAGTTGTTATAGCTGGTTGAGACTGATATCGGTTATGGATTTAGAATCTAGTCTTTAGAAGATAAATAGAAGGTGAGAATTTTCACTCTAAGGCTTGTTGGCATTGATGAAAGGGCTAAACTACAGTTGAGACAGTGTAGTAAGGCTTTTGTGGATTGGGGTGACGTGGGGTCACCCGCGGGTGTATGTTGTATGTGTGCATTCATTGATTTTATGACTTCGAAGCGATTCTTGGCACGTTCGAGGACGAATGTTTGTTTAAGAGGGGGAGGATGTAACGACCCGGCCGGTCGTTTTGAGAATTTAAGCTCCGTTCGGAGGTATAAGGTCTTGAACAACTTCATATTATGTGTATTGACTTGCGTGCGTGGTTAAATTCAGTTACCGGATGATCCGGAATGATTGAGACACTTAGTCCCTAAAACGAAAGCTTAAGTCTTAGGATTTTGACCGTAGTCAGAATTGTGTGAAGATGACTCCGGATTGGAGTTACGTCGGTTCTGTTAGCTCCGTTGGGTGATTTTGGACTTAGGAGCGTGTCCAGACTCTGAATTTAAGGTCTGTAGCTGATTTAGGCTTGAAATGGCAAAAGTCGAATTTTTTAGGATTTGGACCGAAAGTGGACTTTTTGATATCGGGGTCGAAATGCAATTCTGAGAGTAGAAACAACTCCGTTATGTTATTTGGGACTTGCCTGCAAACTTTGACATCATTCCGTGTTGATTTTGATAGCTTTTGGCTCGAGTTTTAGGAGTTGGAAGATTTGAAAGTTCATAAGTTCGATTCATGGTGTGATTCGTAGTTTCGACGTTATTTGATGTGATTTGAGACCTCAAGCGAGTCCGTATTAGGTTATGGAACATGTTTGTGTGTTTAGACGGAGTCCCGGGGGACTCAGGTGTGTTTCGGATGGGCTACGGGCCAATTTCTTCTATTTTTGGACTGTTGGTTTTTGCCATCTAGTTTCCTTAATCGCGTTCGCATTCACGTAGTGCAATTTAGGGAGAATGAATTATTGTTCTTCGCGTTCGCGTGATTTCATTCGCCATCGCGAAAGTCTGCTTTCCCCTTCTTCGTGTTCGCATCCCCTCCATTGCGTTCGCATAGTAGAAACCTGGCCTTGAGCACTGGTACTCGTTACTCTTCGCGTTCACATGACCTTGTTCGCGATCGCCGAAGTCTGTCTACTCCTTCTACGTGATCACATCTTCTGCTTCGCGATCACGAAGTGTGGCTTTGGGCAGCAGATAATTCCTTCACTACGCGATCGCATAAGCCCTTCCGCGATCACGTAGCACATTTTGGACAGTAGCCATTTTCCATCTACACGATCGCATCATTTCTTCCGCGATCGCGATGTACAAATACCTGGGCAGGCAGAATATATTCTTAAATCGATGGTTAGACCATTTTCATCAAATTGTGAGTTGTAGAGCTCGATTTTGAGCGATTCTTTGTGGGTTTTTCAAGCAAATCGACTGGGTAAGTATTTTTCACCTAGAATTTAATATATTTCATGCTTTTATCTTTGTTTTTATCATTTAATTTGTGTTTTTAGTTGAGAAAAATGTTGGTTTTTGAAGAAAATTTTCAAAATGAAAAACCATGATTTGAGGGACGAAATTGTATCGAAATTTGATGATTTTAGTATGGTTAGACTCGTGAGTGAATGAGTGTTCGTATTTTGTGACTTTTACCCGATTCTGAGATGTTAGCCTGGGTCGACTTTTTAGGGCGGATTTTGAATTTTTTGTTAAAATATTGATTTCATTAATTAGATAAGTCTATTATGGTTGTATTCATGATATGCAATTGTGTTTGGTTAGATTTGAACCATTCGGAGTCGGATAATTGAGAAAAGGGCATTCTTACAGACTGATTGAGCTTGGTTCGAGGTAAGTATCTTGCCTGACCTTGTGTGGAGAATTTTTTCCTTAGGATTTGAGTCTTCTATGTTGATTGTAATCCATGTATGCGAGGTGACGAGTGCGTGCTCGGACTTATTTGGGAAAAGTTGGCCTTTTAGGATTCTTAGGTCCTTATATTCATCGAGTATGGAGTTGTTCTTGATATGATTAAGTTCTTATTTACTAGTTTCATCTCTACATGCTTTAATTAGAATTAATTACTTTAAGATTCACTTTTATTTGACTTAACTGAAGACTTTACCTCTTCTATTGTCATGCTATATTTTCATATCTGCTTATCTTTATTTGGAATTATTATTATCTCATCCTATAATTGTTCAGTCTTAATTGAGGTTATGATTATCCTTATGCTGCTTATTCTTAATTGAATTGTTGAATATCATTCGTAATTTCTCAACCTTAAAAGAAGTTTAGATATCCTATATCTTAGTCGACTTGTTTTATTTGGAATTATCTGACTCGTGTTAGCTTCCCTGTTGTTGAAATGTATATTGAGGGATCGTTGCTACATATTAGTTTTTCCCTTGTTGAGTTGTTCTCTTTACGCCTAGCATTCTTTAATGTGGTTATTCCTTGTTAATTGGTTCTACCGTTTCTTTGTGATTTAAAGTTCTTGAGTTGATTTGCTTGTCGTACTTTGTATTATTGTCGTTGTTGTTATTGTACCTGTTGTGGTGATGCACGAGGTTTCTACCGTGCGGTTGTGGTTATTGTGATGCACGAGGTTTCTGCAGTGCTATTGTTATGGGGTTGCACGAGGTTTCTATCGTGCTATTGTTACTATTGATATTTGCACATGCGGTGTGACAAGGCGGGAAATATGTTAGGACTTTTTTTTTTTTTTACTATTGTTACTATTAATATTTCCTTGTGCTGTATGTTCTCTTTTTTTTCCTTATGCTTATTTGCTGGTATGGACTATGTTAGGAAATTTGCGCAAGCATACACGTAGTTAAGCACTCTTATCGGATATGAGGTGTTCTTTATATTGTTGAGCATATATGCTCACCCTTGTTTACTTGCCTTCTATGTGAGAATGGTTCTATTGGCACGTGAGTCGTCTGTGCGGTTATGAGGTGTTATGAGGGCACAGGATGCCAAGTGTTAGGGTTCTGGTATTGAAACCCGTGAGTTGTGACTTGTCCGAGGCTCGGTACCTCGTAGAGTTTGTTGACTAAAACCTGATGTAAAAGCGATTGTAGTTGCTGAGTTATTACTTGTCTTTGATGTATTTGTGATTCCGAATTTAGGTTGTGTTCCATTCACTCTTCTATGTCATTTTTATGGTATTCTGCTGATACTTGTTGTTTTCTTTCTTATTGCAATTACTGTATTGTGAGCCATATTGTATAGTCCTTATGTAGATATCATATTTTTGTTGTTCCTATACTTATACGTGTTCAGTTTATTAGACCAGTAGGTGTCTTGACTGTTCCTCGTCACTACTCCACCGAGGTTAGTCTTGATACTTATTGGGTACCGTTGTGGTGTGCTCATTCTAGACTTCTGCACATTTATTGCAGATCCATGTATTTGTTCGATAGTAGTTGTGCGGGTCATTATTGTGGAGACTCAAGGTAAATCTGTTGTTGCGTTCGCAGGCTTCGGAGTCACCTTCAAGTTTTTGTTTTGCACTGTTTATTCTTATTTCTGGACAGTTGTATTTAGAAGTTTTCTAGCAAACACTCTGTAGAGCTTATGACTTGTACTACCGGTTTTGAGAATTATAAATTTTAAGAGATTTCTATTTCAAATTATTGGATATTATTTAGATAATATTGTTGTTTCAATTAGTGTTAAGTTTATCTAATCCCTAAGACTAAGTACCATCACGATACCCAAACGGAGGAGAATTTGGGTCATGACAACCGAAGACTGTCAATACCAGGTAGTTGGTCTTGTTAGAACTTAGAATACTAATTCTCAAATAAAATTTGGGATTATCTCTTATTTTACTATGAATATTAGTTAATATCAATATAAATTTTATACCAAACTTTAATATTTGTTCGAATTATAATTCTTAAATAACTAATCCTAGAATAATTATGTTTGGAATCAAACCACTCCGAAGAGATGAAAGAGTAAATGATTTTGTCATTGCGGCTTTGCTACCACTTCTTTGAGACAAGGAGGGGTGTAGAAAGAAAATTGATAATCCGAATCAAATCGGAAAAAAAAATCTGATATGGTTTGGTTCGATTTAGTTTGGTATTGGAAAAAAAATCCGACTATAATTGGTTTGGTTTTAATTGAAAAAATTTAAATTGAAATCAAACCAACGCAACATTACATTTATACAATTTTAAAAATATTTTATACATTTAAATATTTATTGTAATGTAATTTATATATATTTCTTAAAATATTTCATAGTTTTATCTTTTAATGTAATATTTCGAGCTTGGACTTAACATTCTTGAATGATCCAATAAGTTTTATAGCCCATAAATGTAGTAACTCAAATAAAGTTCAAATCATATTAATGCTAACAAAATAAATTCAATTCAACACTAGAAATGACAATAGTGTTGGATATCTATTTTTAGTTTTGCATTGGTTTATAATAAAAATGCATAACTTACTTTTTTTTTCTTTAGCGCTTAGTCATGTAATTAATAGTACTCGTTAGATGTACTTATTTTAGCATAACTTATATAGTATGTTTAGATCATGTTCATTTTTATTATGGCTTATAAATTAGCAATATTTATTTTAAGCGATTTTATTATCTTTGTTATTGAATATTTATTACAATGCTATGACTCATCTCATATTATTGTGTTATTTTATTGAAAAATACATTATATAGTTATATCCTACTAGAACTAAAGAAATATTTGGAGCACAAGTTACATACTTTGTGCTATGAAGACTTTAACGGAAAAACTCAAAAATACAAAAAAATCAAAAAATCCGAGAAAAATCGATAAAAACCCGACTTTATTGGTTTGATTTAGTTTATACATTTTAAAATCCGACCCTATTGGTTTGATTTGGTAATTAAAAAATTCGAACCAACTCGACCTATGTACACCCCTATAGACAAGATTTCAGGTACTTCTGCTTAACAATTTTTTACCCCACATGGTTAAAATCGAAATTAAAAAAATAAAGAATTTAAGTTTTATGCATTAATATTAATTTATAACCTGAAAAAATTTAAATCCCCTGTTACACAGGTTAAAGTACACACATAATATTAAAAAAAAATATAGTCCACTTAAACAATCTTTAACTTCTTGATTTTAGAAGCAATACCTTCTCCATCTTTTGAATAAGATAGTATCATTTGTCTAAATTCTCCTAGTGAAACTCCGAGGCAGACCCAGGATTCGGCGGTCACGGAGGTATCATGACATTCAATATAAATTTATCACTGATCATAAAGATTAATACGGTGCCTATGCTTATCTGACTATTTTCTGAAAATATTTGCAAGTATATATGTATTTTTTGCCGAAGTTTCCGTGTGCCCGCGATCCTTCAGACTCATTATGTGCGTCGGCCTTTGTCCCGCTCAAAGACCACCCCACCCTCCCCAGGCCCTTACACATGGTGGGCGGTGATTGTACTCTGAAAATTCTCTATAAATAGCAAAGCAGTCCTTGCAGCCAAGTGTACACTACTTCACAATTCCTTACCAAAACTTGCTCATAAAAAGCAAGAAAAAATATCAAACACTTGTCATAAACCAAAACCAAAAAACACCCAAGAAACCAATCTTCATTTTGTTATCCACAAAGTTTACTATGGTTGTCTTGTCAATACCAGCAGTTGAACAATATTCCATAGTCAAGAATTGTAAACCATTCTCTTCATTTTTCCCTAGTAATATTCCAATAATAGACCTCTCAAAACCAGATAGCAAGAATCTTCTTGTTAAAGCATGTGAAGAATTTGGATTCTTTAAAGTTGTAAACCATGGTGTTCCTATGGAATTTATTAGTAAACTTGAATTAGAAGCCATTAAATTCTTCTCATCTCCTCTTAATCAGAAAGAAAAAGCAGGTCCTGCTGATCCTTTTGGCTATGGCAATAGAAAGATTGGAACCAATGGTGATATTGGTTGGGTTGAATACATTCTCTTGTCAACCAATTCTGAGTTCAATTACCAAAAATTTGCATCCATTTTGGGTTTAGACCCAGAAAATATTCGGTAAGACATTGGAAAAAGTTACATTTTTTTTTCTGCTTTAGACATCTCGAAATTTACTAGTCCCGACTAATTTAAATTCCTTATTGAGGTAAATAAGGAGCACACTAGTTCGGCTAATTTAAATTCGTGCTGAGTAAGGTGAATAAGGTGTAAGTTGCTCCTTATTAGAGGATTTTCAGAGTCTGAACTCCGAAACTTTTAATTAAAGACGGAGGGATTCCAATTATCTCACCACGTTTTTCGACAATTTTGTTGTTTTTCCTGGCTTTAGGTATCTAGAAATGTACTGATCCGACTAATCAAAAGTTGCATAGAGTAGGGTCCACTATGGATTAAGCCTCATTGACTGGAATTTTTTTATTGAGGGTTCAAACTCGAAAATTCTAGTTAGGTTGAAAAATTACAACCAATCTCACCACATTCCTCGATAAAATAAGATACTATGGTCTATGTCAATTGCTATGCTGCTTAAATTGATTATTTATTTATTTATTTATTTTATAATTGCAGTGCTGCTGTTAATGATTATGTATCAGCAATGAAGAAAATGGCTTGTGAGATTCTTGAAATGTTAGCAGAAGGATTGAAGATTTATCCAAAGAATGTATTTAGTAAACTTCTAATGGATGAACAGAGTGACTCTGTTTTTAGGATCAATCACTACCCTCCTTGTCCTGAAGTTCAAGAATTCAATAGCAGAAATTTGATTGGATTTGGTGCACACACTGACCCACAAATCATTTCTTTATTAAGATCAAATAACACTTCTGGACTTCAAATTTCACTTGAAGATGGACATTGGATTTCTGTACCACCTGATCAAAATTCTTTCTTCATCAATGTTGGTGATTCATTGCAGGTATAGCCCTCTATTTCTTGGTGACATCTATTTTTTGTCTTTTCGCTCGTTGTTCGGTATCTGTATTGGAACCCGACTAAATCTGAATTCGCGCTGGGAATGTCCATTGGGGATAAAGTGTTCCTCAACAAAAGCAACTCTATACTCAGGATTCAAACCCGAGAACTTTATTTCTTGGTGACATCTGTTTTTTGGTTTCTCACCCGGTGTTCGGTATCCGCATTGAAACCCGACTAAATTTGAATTCGCGCCCAAAAGCCCCATTGGGGGTAAATACTCCTTAACAAAAGCGACTCCATACTTGGAATTTAAACCCGAGACCTCTAACTAAAAAATAAAAGAGTTATTATCACTCTATCGTAACTTTTTTGGTATTTTTTGGTGACATTAAACAAATAAAAGGTCCATGTTTTTTTTTCAAAAGATTAGTTTTTATCGAGTGGAAGCTTCTACTTTCTTGCCTTGCTTTTATTTTTCACTCATTTGCCAAGTAGTCATTTATTTTTCACTCATTTTTCGCATAAGAGAGCTTAGTGCACTGGGCTGCCTATTTTTTTTTACATTCTTCATTACCAACATTCTAACCAGCACTTTTAGTTAATGGTAGAGAATCTCATCCATCCCACTGTACATATAAAGTATTGTATTATTACACATTAGTACTACTATTTTACTAGAGTGCAATTTTGCTAATGGTGGTGAATTTTGCAGGTGATGACCAATGGGAGGTTTAAGAGTGTAAAGCATAGGGTTTTGGCAAATAGTTTGAAATCAAGGCTTTCAATGATTTATTTTGGAGGGCCACCATTGAGTGAAAAGATAGCCCCTTTGGCTTCACTAATGAAAGAAGATCAAGACAGCTTGTACAAAGAATTTACATGGTTTGAGTACAAAAAATCAGCATACAATTCTAGACTAGCTGATAATAGGTTGGTCCTATTTGAGAAAGTAGTATAGCCTCATTATTAATTTTTTTTTTTTGAAGTCCCACCTTTTTACTTGTTTAGGAAGTATATGGGTTGTCAAGATGCTCAAATATAGGTTTAAAGATAGATCATTGGATTTCCTATAGATAGCAAACTATATTTTATTTCTCTTTGTTATCCTATCTTTTTTTGTTCTCCTTATACTTTTTTGTAACCACGTCTTGTTAATAATACAAGTTCTAAGTCATGATCATTATCAATGCCATTTATTCTTTGAAATGTCAATTGTTTATTTGTTTTTCACTCGGTGTTCGGTACCTACATTGGTACTCGATTATATCTGGATTCGCGTTACATATGATCATATTCTGTGGGAACCACTCTTAGGGTTCGAACCCGAGACCTATGATTAAGGAAAGAGCAGCTCCATCCGTTGCACCACATGTTTTGGTGGTGCTCAGTCATGATAAGTGAGACTCAACAAACAGAGAAAATAAGGGAACTACTTTATTCGGATTCGCGTCGCGTAAAAGTCATATAACAAAAACGCTCCCTACAAAAACTACTGTATTTTTGTGAGCATGGCCACGTTAATGAAAACTTAAGTTTCAATAATATGTAAATTTCTGACGAACTAGGATAGAATTTAGACCCTACTGTTTCCAACTCTATTGCTATGCATTCTTAAATCTTGAAAAAACTATGGATTTATAGGGCCTTATTTTGATTTTCTTCATCCATTTTTCTTCTATCTCTTCATCGATGCCAATACTCGACTCTTTTGATAAGATAGACAAAATAACTTCATTTACTAGAGAAAATTTAATGAAGTATTAATACGGGAAAATTATATTATATAGCCGCTCTCCAAATAATAGCTAAAAAACTATATATTTTTTGTATATATATACATTTATGTATGTTATATATAAAAAATATATAAATTTTATATATTTTTGTAGCCGTATCTAAATAGTTTCAGTCGTGGGCTAAAAGTGATACTTGCCCCAATAATGAGACTTGTTTAGTGCTCTTGGTCTGTTCCAACAACATACTAATTAGTATTGGAAATTTGACATCCTATAGCAAAGGTACACCTTATATATTATAAACCAAAATTATTTTAAAATATTATTTTCTATAGCTACCTTTTATATTTTATAGCAAAATAAATATTTTATGGTATATACTATCATTGAGGCATGAAATACGCTATTTATATTTTTCCTCTCTCTTAGACAGCTGGAAATCTTATTTTTAAGGAATTGTCGTTATTGTATTCATGAATACAGCAGCGCAAATACATGTGAATATATGCGCGTACAGCTGGACTGCCCTGATTTTAGGCGTTTTTTATTGTTGTATTCATGAATACAACATCGTGAATACACTACCGTAACAACTGAATAGTAGCTATAGGAAGTAATTATGTATATGGTAGCTAAAGAAAGTTAATAGCCACTAAACAATGGTGATTTATGAAAAATTATCTTTAGTATATAGGAGTATATATTAGCTAATATATCATATTTTCCTAAAGATGAAATGTCTTTGTTTTGACATTTTTGTAAGAGAATATTGAATAATATTACATTAAATGAAAAAGTGGATGGACAAAAATTTTGAAGAGAAATAAAGAAGCCATAGCCCATAGAGGTGACAGGCTGACGGTATGTACCATGTAAAAGATGCAGAGCACACAGTTTCCAGTTTCAGAACTACAAGAGATGTAATATTCTTTATTAGATTTGAGTCAAGAAAGAAAACGAAAGTTGAATGGCAAAAGGGCCAAATATATCCATTACTTTCGGATATTGTCTATATTTAACCTCCGTTATACGATCAAGCCAAATTTACCCCTACTGTTATACTATCCGGCCAAATACTCCTACCATCAGCAAATTTTTAAAAGTTACCCCTCAGTCCATCAGGTGACCCAGAATCTCCCAAATCATTTTAATTAAGTCACTTATTCTTCTTCTTGATCCACTATTTTCAAAATAATTGACATTTAACTGCTTTCTTAATTGAAAAAAAAAAAATAAGAGAAAGAAATATTAAAATAATACAACGGTTAATAAACAAAGTATTGTAAATTGAAGAATCTAAATTAAGTAGCTTATCTAAATTTTAAAAGTATTTACAACATCCCAACTTTAATGAATTCATTACACCTAAGGTATGGAGATTTCGCAAGTATTAGTGATAGAAATTAGAATTCCTTGGAGACTTTACATTGTTGAATTCAACTTTGCTTTAATCAAATGCCTACGCATTATGCACTTTTAAGTTGGTCGATTGAACTCTATACTAACCAGATAATAACAAAATATAATCGAATATACATGTACATACATGATGATCGATTGCATATAATACACAATAAATAGACCCACTAAATTCTATGGTGTGTATATGGTTGAAAAATAAATAAAATTTTAAATCAAGTCCAAATTCATTATCACAAGCAGAGAAGTGGATGCGTTGGTAATTAAAAATATCCATGAATAATTTATATAGTCTAATACCTTTAGCATTCACATCAATAGTAATTTCTGAAAATAGTGGAGCAAGAAAAACAACAAGTGATTTAAATAAAAGGAAATTGGAAAATTTTAGATTACTTAACAGATCAAGGGGTAATTTTTAAAAGTTTGCTGATGGTATGAGTAAATTTAGCCAGATAGTATAACGGTAGGGGTAAATTTGACCGAATAATATAACAGAAGTTAAATATAGACAATATCCGAAAGTAGAGGGATATATTTGGCCCTTTTTCCGAGTTGAATTCAGCTTGGTGAAAAGAAAAAAGAAAATACGTTTATATTTCTTTGCTATTTAATGTCTGATTCACATTTTCACTGTGCTTGCCTCATTTTTGAAGCCAAAACTTGAAAACAAGAAAGGAAGAGAAAAGAGCCAAAGCTATATTGTCGAGCAATCAAGATGATATATTTGCTCACATGTCCATACGAAAGTCATAATTTGTAGAAATATTTGATGGTCTTAATAAGAGGAAATCGAATGAAAGATTCGCCAGGTGTCTAAGTCTTATTGTATTTAAGGAGTAATGAACAGTGAAGATATTACTATATGAATTGAAAATGTAAAGTAAACATGTAACAATGAACTTTTAGGTCGTAGTTATGTACAATTACTAAATCCTCCTCAAATAAATTACGATTTCAATTCGTTGAGAAAAACTTTTTCGCATTTCACCTATCACTTGAGTAATAGTATAAAACCTTAAGAAAAGGCGATCTACTAATTAAAAAAAGAAGAATTCATTAAAGAGATTGTTAGTGGTCGTGCTCTCACTGCCGGAAGTTTGGCAGCGATAAAACGCAGTGTTCAAGTCCCTCATCCTGCTCGTGCCTTCGTTGTTTAGTGGTAACAAGTTCCGTGCATAAGTCGCTTTAGAGATAGGGGCGAGGAGCAGGGGCGGATGTAGATCTATAACACCGGGTCCAATTGAACGCATAACTTTCGATACGGAGCATAAATTTATGTACAAAAAATCACTTAAATTGTAATAAATTACAGATATGAACACATAACTTTCGAATATAATGGATTCAATACTAAGAATCTTAAGGTTGACCTTATAGAATTTAAATCCTAAATCCGCCTCTGGCGAGGAACAAGTAGCCCCTTGTATAGGGTTGAAAAAACTATCTGACTAATAAGAGGAAAGGAGCAAGCCAAAACTAACTTCTAACAAGTTGCTGGCTTTTCATCGGCCATGGTGCACTAGCATGCTAATCTTTTCCCAACCTAGTAAAGGAGCTGTTAGTTGTAGCGCACAGTGTACTAGTGAATAAGAAAAGTGAATTAAGATCATACAATTGGATTGAGCCTTTGAGATTTTGAAATGCGTGAAAATCTTTAGACAAATCTATGGCGTAAAGCCCTACAACATCAACTAACAACTTAGAGTAATTTGGTTAGAAAACAAGTTATCTCATAATTAATTATTCCGGAATTAGTTATCCCATCCTCCTATATGGATAAACAATCCCGAAATAGTTATACCACAATTTTATTTCAATCAAACGCGGAATATATTCGTCTCAAATTTAATCCCAGAATTAATTATCTTTTATCCCTCCTACCAAACGAGTTTGATCCACGAATAATTAATCGTACCCAAGAACAATCCAAGAAGGAAAGAGACGTGCAAAATTTGGTATGAGGCAAATTTAGGTGCTGGATTTGTCCTTTGCTCTTTCCTCAAATTTAGCATATGTTGGGGTGTTAGGAAGCAGGTTTTGATAAGTGACCAACCTTTAAATACATAAAATTGCAAAAAAGATAACCTTCTTTCTCTTTAAGCCAGAAATGCTTCTCTAATTTTAGCCACATTGCCAGAAAGGTAAGAGTTCTCCATTCTTAGTTTTATGTCAAATTGACCTCCAGCTGCCCCTGTTAACTTGCAGTCCTGCTAAAGTTTCTCTTCAAACAGAGACATCTTACAGCTTGTTTGGATGGTTGTTACTCGTTATATTATATTGTATTGTATTGTTATCCCAAAACAATGTTTGTTTCAATTGTTTCATTAAAATTGGTTGTATTGTATTATCAAATTCATTGTTCCAGGCAATGAAAAATCTCATTTCGTGAAACAACCGATTTGGTGTGGGGAGATTGTTTCCTATTTTTCTTTTCAATTATGCCCTAACTTATTATTCCATAATTCTATTTTACTCTTTACTTCTTTTTTTTTTAATTATTTTAACTCCAAATCTCCTACCTATAACCTACTTTGTCTTCATCCTCTTTTTTTTTTTTTCAGAACTTCTGCCGCTTCCAACTCCGACGTAAAATTGCTAATTTTGTATGAATTTAATTGCTTAATCTAGTTATAAATCATATTTGTTTCTAAATTAGTAGAAAAGGGTTTTCGTAAATTATATTTATGCGTAATTCTTGATAAATTTAATATTTAAACAATTGAGGATACTTTAGTAAACTTATCTGTTACAGTACAGTACGATACAGTCAAACCAAACAGTAAAATATTATTTAACAATAGCAAACAATACAATTTATCCAAACATTGTATTTATAAAACGATACAATACAATACATTATAAAACGATGGGTAACAACCATCCAAACAAGTTGTTAAACTCTAAGCCATTTGGTTCAAGGGATTAGGTGGGTTATCCCGATATAAATTTTAGGATTAAAATTTATCCCATATTTAGTTATTATCTAAAACCGGATATTTATACCAAAATCTTGGTATAACTTTTCCTTGGGATAAGTTATTCAGGTTACAATCCTAAGTTTAATCTCAGGAATATAAGCTTAATAAGCTTAAGATATCAATCGTTTTGAACCAAAAGAAGCTTTCCTAAACCTGAAACCTTCTCATGTAAAGTTGTTTAATGGGTTAATTTTATGGAATTCATTACTCAAATGGTCATTAAACTATAAAAATCACTTAACTATGTGTATTGCACTCAGAAGATAATTCAACTAGATTTCTCAAACTTTTAATTGTCAAATACATATGTTACCCTCTTAGAATAATTTATTCGTGATAATAATTTTGATATTAACAACAAAAACTCCAAAATTTATTTACACAATTAAGAATGAAAGAAAATAAAAAATTATAAATTACATATCTCATGCACGTAATATAAAAATAATTATTTAAAATAGAGGTATATTTTATAAAATATATTATATATATTCTTAAAAATTATGCTCAATTATTTTATTATTCCGATGTTATATATGCTACGAAACTAATTTTTCATTTTATATTTTATAAATATTTTTTTTTTCTATAGATAAGTCTGTAATGTAGATTAAAACGAGAAAAAATTATAATATTAAAAAAAAAAAGAAAAAAAAAGAAGATAAAAGTTGATAATTTAGAGGGTAAAATAGGTATTTGATAATCAAAAGTTTAAGAAATTTAGTTGAGTGACCTTCTGAATGTTATAAACATAGTTAAGTGACTTTTCGGTTACAAACGAAAAAGAATAACTTTACTAAATAATTTTATATAGTTGAGTGACCATTTAAGTAATAAACTATTCACGGATAATCATATAATTAGAACTTAATGTTGTAATTAAAAAGTACATCAATGGAAGGAAAATGTAGTCAAGAGGTGCCCATTAATTTTTACTAGATCCTTCAGAGATACCTTTCAAATAGTCAGTGCATGAGTCTGTCTAATCCCTCCATCCCATTTTAACGTTCTTTAGCTCTTTGCACATCTATTAAAAAATAATAATAACTACAAGGTTTGCATGTTTCAAATACATATATACTTGCTTCATCTACTCTCTTTTACAATACCGATATGGGACGAAGCTGGTAACCTCCCTCTGACTTTCAGGAGTTTTTAAATCAAAATCATTTGCTTAAATAGAGATCTACTACTAGTATTTGATAATCACACTGCTTTTAGTTTAGAGGGATCTTTACACAAATAGTCGGACAGAATCTTTATTTACTTTTCTTAGCCGGAATCCATAGATTATGCATTGATTATACATAGTTATTATACATATATTATACATTAATTATACATATATCCGCCCACTATTTTTAGTGTAAGCAGTTGGGTTGGCTATTTAGGTTAATTCTTCTTGTTAAATCGCATAACGGGTCTATTGAATGCGGGGATTAGAGAGTTATTGGGCCTGTGAAGTCGAGTGTTACTGCTCTGAAATATAAGTGAGATATAGTCATTTTTTATATTGAAAATGAAGTTTGGACAAAAATATTCCTAGCTAAAAATTTCTGTACTTTATGTGCAATTCAAATTCCAAGAAAAATTCATGGAATTTGATCTGTTATCAATTCAAACTGAAAATCCTTGATCAGTCCAAACTAAAGTCATTAGACAGAACACACTCTTATTTACTCAATTAATCATGAAAGGGAGGCAGGTTTGGGACATTATGTCTAAACAGGCGGCCCATCATTTGCTGATTTTTAAACCTCGGAGATTTCTCGATTATCAAAAAAAGAGATTCAAAAGGGTATATGACTGAATTTTTTTTAAAAAAAGGTATATAATTAATCAGGCTAACTGTAGTAAAGGCCGGACATTACTATTAATACTCTAGCAAAAGCAAGGTCAACAGTCATGTCCAACAATACTAAAGAGTTGGTGTTGGCAAGGTAAAATAGAAGATGGAAATTACAAAACCATATACTTTTCGCCTTCCCTTGTTGACTTCCAGACTTCCAAGAGGGAGGGGTTGCGCTGATCTCTTTCCCGACCTTGAGCTCCGAGCATCGCCTAATGCATTGCAGGGCGGGGAACTTCTGGCCTAACTGGTGTCTTTGAAGGACTCACCCTACAACATTTGCAAAGTCGTTCACGTACTTAGATATATTGGATTACTTTTGATATACATTCGATTCAATAGACACTCCTATCTGATAAGCTAAAGAGCTCTACGATTACAAAATATTCTTGGGGCTCCAACATGCTTCAAACTCCAGCAATAATCTTTCTAAAATACCTAGCTTGTTGGTTTCTTCTACAAAAGATCCCATCACATTGTACTAATTATTGGAATAGAGATAGAGATTTAGTCGCATAGTCTACTCATATCTTTTTAAAATTAAACTAGTTACATGTTAGATTACAACTTAGGGGAGCTATCAATTAATAGTACCTTTTTCGATTCATATGATTGTTTTTAACTAACTGCGACCTAACCATAACCTCAAAAGCCAGTGACTGCCATATTATCAATACGACTGCAAACAGGGGACCAACAACTAGTAACATTCCCACATTTCAGCCAGTCCCAAAAATTATACCTGTCTGATTTAGATTCTAGCATCAAGCATGCAGTGCGACCTTTTAAACGTAAGCATTACATGTAGTTTTTATTTCAGACGACAGAGAGGTGGAAAGCAACAGACTGAAAGAATGATAATCCTTGCAGTTTGAGGGTAAGTAATTAAATGCATAATTGTGGTACCTTCTAGAAAACAACTACCAATAGTAGAAAGATGCAATAAGAAAAGAAAAAATGCATTTTTGAGGGAAAATGTTAGCGTAGACAAGCTGAAGCAACTTCTGAATAAGCTTACCTGATAGGTTGGGAGCCCAATGTCTCACCACAAAGATCCAATGCCAAAATTGCACTCTCGGCCTGCACATTTTTCAAGTATAAGTTTGTCTGCGGACATTGCTCCACAATTAAAGAGATTGCTTTAGTAAATTACAGTCCAGACTCATTTCCAGTTTATTCTTCTCCACTTCTATCTCAGTATACTAACAGAACAATTGAAAATAATGAGGTTTGTATTTTGTTTTTTGGAAGACTGATGGTGTATTTTAATTTATTTTTTGTTTCCAAAAAACATATTGTTCCTCACACCAAACTTCCTCAAATACCAAAAACAAAAAAGAATTTGGTAAAACCTCTCTCAAACCAAACAGCAAAGAGCATCCTCTCCCCAAGTGTCCATTGAGTTGTTGAAAATTTTGGGTTAGAAGATCGCTAACCGAAACCTATCAGAAACATATATGGTTCAGTTAGATTTTTTGTAATTAAGGTTCTTGTTATTTCGGCTATAAAACTCCTCAAAATTTGACAAGTGAAACAGACAATGGGTCTACTATTAGCTTTTGCAAAATATTCTCAAACCCATTTCTCCTTTCCTCCCTCTCTGAATCCCTTCATCCCTTTCTTTCCCCAAGTTCACAACTTCATAGTCTATTGCAGCTGAGGACAAAGGGTTGGAGGAAGGTTAATGGTGGTGATGGCGAAGGGATATTCACATACTCTTATCTCTGCTCTCTTGAGATTGCCTTTCACTAAATATATGGAGAAGGTTCAATGATTTTGGATATGGCAGGAGGAATATAGGTTTGGACAGAGGCGGAGCCAATATTTGAGGATTATGGGTTCTGAACTTACCACCGAATGCATAGCTCGTCTTAGTTATTGGGTTCACAATTAAATATTTACACATATTAACGGATTTCCTAATACAAATATAGGGTCTAACCAACAACTAGCGGAATTGTTCGAACCCGTACTGGTACTCTACCTTCGCCCCTGGGTTTGGTTTGAACCGATAGGTAAGGAAGGATAAGGTGTCCCATATCCTCCAAAGTCCAAAGCATCACATCTTGATATCATTTGCTGATTGGTAGCTTCAGCTAAAAGGCTAAAACCATTTGCAACACTCATGTTGGCTACCTCAGTTTGTTGCAGCCCTTTGCAGGCAAGATAAAAATATGAGCATTTTGGTTTTCGATATAACCAAACTTTTTTATTATATACCAAAAACTAAATGGAATAACAGAAATTTCAAAAAATCAAAATCGTAGCCAACCGAAAAACCGGACTTCCGTTTGGTCGGGTTTTCAGCTTTAACAGAAAATACAGCCACCCCTACAGTATACTCTCGCAGCATTAGAAAAACACAAACTACCTATTTCTCTCTAAGCAGGTCACACATGGGTATATTACCGCAAAAGGCAAGTGTGCAGGTAGGAATGGGTCATTGATGCTTAATGCTAGCATATACGTCATACGTAAGAACGTACCATGACAAATTCAACGAAAGCTATACGGGTTGAGTGCACTTGATCCCCCAGAAGCCTCAAACGAGAAACCTGCAAAGGAAGAATATCATTCAATCTCACCTCTTAAGTCAAGATTCCCTATCATACCGCGAGCTTTTGAACATCATACTAACCTCACCACATCTTGCTTCAAAAAAGATTTTGACATCAGCTTGAGAAACCTGTTGAGCATATAGTATATCAATTCTACAATAAGAAAAAAATAATCCAACCAGCAACTAAGGTATGAGGCCGTGAGCCAAACAATAAACGACTAGTTTGTGCACAAGCTCCAAGAATATCCAATAGAAAGATGCAGTCAAGAAAAACATGACTATTTCAGAAGATTTGAAACATGAAACACTGTACCATCTTATCGATATTTGTGCAATAGACTGTCCTCGCGCACATCTCGCGCTCATCCTCTGACTGTATATAAAACAACACAATTGACAAGAAAGAAA